>NC_065587.1:32307212-33507212 GCF_024542745.1 Macaca thibetana thibetana
GAGAATGGCGTGAACCCAGGAGGCAAAGCTTGCAGTGAGCTGAGATTGTGCCACTACACTCCAGCCTGGGCAACAGAGCGAGACTACATCTCAAAAAAAAAAAAAAAGAAGAAGAAGATATGGGCCAGGTGCAGTGGCTCATGCCTGTAATCCCAGCACTTTGGAAGGCTGAGGCAGGTGAATCATAAGGTCAGGAGTTCAAGACCAGCCTGGCCAAGATGGTGAAACCCCATCTCTACTAAAAATACAAACAATTAGCCGGGCATTGTGGTGGGCACCTGTAATCCCAGCTACTCAGGAGGCTGAGGCAGAGAATTGCTTGAACCTGGGAGGCAGAGGTTATAGTGAGCCAAGATTGCACCACTGCACTCCAGCCTGGGCAACAGAGCGAGAATCCATTTCAAAAAAAAAAAGAAGATATAATCACGTTATTAACCCCACGCCATCTCCTCCCTCAATTCTCTGCCAGTTACCCCCTGAAAACCCTAATTCCCAAATATTTTTCTTCCATTAAGATCTCTCCTAAATTCCAGATGTCTAGCCCATTGCTGCTGGACTTCCTCACTTTCTACCTCACAGGCACCGCAAATTCAGCATTTCCAAATTCCAGTTTATCACCTCTCCCAGTGCCCCGATTGGATTCCTGACACGGTGTGACGCCACAAATCACACACTCATGCACATGCGCAGGACTGGTAACCAAGGCCCGTAGCTCTTATCACCTAAATTTCTTTTTTATTTGTATGAATTTATGGGGTACAGGTGCAGTTTTGTTACTTCCATAGATTGTATATTGGTGAAGTGTGGGCTTTTAGGGTATCACCCAAATATCTGTACCCATTAAGTGACTTCTCACCAGCCACCCCCTCCCACCCCTCACCCTTCAAAGTCTCCATTGTCTATCATTTCACACTCTATGTCCTTGTGTACATGTTATTTAGCTCCCACTTATAAGTGAGAACCTGTGGTATTTGTCTTTCTGTGTCCAGCTTGTTTCACTTAAGATAATAGCCTCCAGCTTCATCCTTGCTGCTGCAAAAGATATGATTTTATTTTTTTTAAGTCCAAATAGTATTCCATTGTGTACATATGCCATGTTTGCTTTCTTCATTCATCCATCCATGGACACTTAAGCTGATTCTGTGTCTTTGCTGTTGTGAATAGTACTGCAATAAACATACAAATACAGGTGTCTTTTTGATGTAATGATTTCTTTTCCTTTAGATACCCAACAATGGAATTGCCAGAGCGAATGGTAGTTTTATTTTCAGTTCTTTGAGAAATCTTCATACTGTTTTCCATAAAGGTTGAACGAATTTACACGCCCACCTGTCACCCTAAGTTTCAAGTTCATCCTCAGTTTCCCCCCACACTACTTTTGCCTGCAGAATCCTTGCAAACAGCTGCCTGTGTAGTCCCCGGGGCTCTAGTTGCTGCCCCCTCCACAAAGACTGTGGCTTTGTTCAGATGAGTCTGGCATACCCCATCACCCTTCCCACCCTGCAACTGAAGCCCTCCAGTGGGTTCCCACTGCTCTGAGGACAGGGTCCAAGGCTCCTAGCCAGGCACTGAAGGTCCTGCCTGGGCCAGCCCCTGCAGCCCCCAGCCCCCGCCCCAGCTCTAGTTCCATTGTCACCCTGCAGCAGTTCAGCTGTACCCCCACACAGAGAGCACCGGAAGGTGCCCAAGGTATGTTTGCTGGGTGAATCAGTCCAATGTTATAAGGTAGGTACTGCCATCACCATTCTGTATATAACTAGATGAGCTCACTGAGGTTAAGAGAATTGCACTTAGCTAGTAAATAGAACAGGTCTGGGGTGAACCTAAGCCCACTGAACTGGAGAGCCTGAGGTCATAAACTCTGTGCCAAAGGCTTCTTGAGCATGCGAACTCACCGAGATCAGAAGCACACAGCAATGGCTGCTCTGCGGCTTCTTGAGCATGCGAACTCACTGAGATCAGAAGCACACAAAAGTGGCTGCACTGCAGTGTTGAGCGCGTGCGGAGATGTGCTTAAATGCCGCAGGGGCAAGGACCAGGGCATGGGAGAAGCCACATGGTGATAGCAGGTGGCCAAGACCAGTATGCAGCAAAGGAAGGCAGCACGTGGCATTGCCGGGGCTATGGACGAGCTTGCAGGAGCGGGGTGCAGTTCTTAGTCTTCCAAGACAGGAGGGCAGCTGCAGGCTGGCCCTGACGGGATTCCTTTGACTCAAAGAAGAAATCAAACTGCATGGCCATCAACCCATGCAAGACAGAAGCTGGCTCCTCCTTTGCACCCTGGGGACCAGCACCCACCAGGCTGAGCCCTTGAGCTGCAGGAGGTGGAGGTGGCCCAGGTGAGCATGGAATACTCACCTCCCTGCAGTCTGAGGGGCCAGGCTCTTTCCTTCTGAGGCTACTGTGGGGCCTCACAAATCAGGTGAAAGTTCAGTCATAATCACACATGTGCTTACATGTAATGGTTTGTGGAACATTTGCCCTAAACTTGTCCTGGGAACAGTCTAAAAGAGTTTATTTGGCTGGTCAAGGTGGCTCATGCCTGTAATCCCAGCACTTTGGGAGACCAAGGTGGGAGGATCGCTTGAGGCCAGGAGTTTGAAATCAACCTGGGCAACCCAGTGAGACTCCATCTGTACAAAAACAATTTTTTTTTTTTTTTTTTGAGACGGAGTCTCACTCTATTGCCCAGGCTAGAGTGCAGTGGCATGATCTCAGCTCACTGCAACCTCTGCCTCCCGAGTTCAAGCAGTTCTCCTGTCTCAGCCTCCCGAGTAGCTAGGACTACAGGTGCGTGCCCCCATGCCCAGCTAAATTTTGTATTTTTGGTAGAGACAGGGTTTCACCATATTGGTCAGGCTGGTCCTGGACTCCTGACCTCAGGTAATCCACTCGCCTTGGCCTCCCAAAGTGCTGGGATTACAGGCATGAGCCACCACACGTGGCCCAAATGGACTCTCCAGCCAGGCACAGTGGTTCATGCCTGTAATCCAGCACTTTGGGAGGCCGAGGCGGGTGGATCATCCGAGGTCAGGAGTCCAAGACCAGCCTGGCCAACATAGTAAAACCCAGTCCCTATTAAAAATACAAAAATTAGCTGGGCATGGTGGTGCGTGCCTATAATCTAAGCTACTCAGGAGGCTGAGGTAGGAGAATCACTGGAACCGGGGAGGCGGAGGTAGCAGTAAGCTGAGATGGCGCCATTGTACTCTAGCCTACACGACAGAGCGAGACTATCTCAAAAAAAAAAAGACTCTCCAAATTATGATTCAATTAAGACCACAAATCTAGAACCTGAGAGCATTGTTTCTTGCCCATAATTTTCTGCACCCTCACCTCTTCTGTACTTTGGGTTGCATTCTGCACCCTCCACCTTCATCGGTGCATTTTCTACTTTGCTTCAGTCGCGAGGGAGCTGCCATTGTTTCTGTGATCGTATTGACATGGATGTTTCCCAGGCGCTGCCTCCACACCCTCATCACCTGCCCTGCCAGGATCACCCTGCACCTTCCCATTGCTATGAAATGCCACCTTTACCGCCAGAACTGGGCTTTGCTGTTGTTAGAGACAGCGTCTCACTCTGTCACCCAGACTGGAGTGTAGTGGCTTGATCATAGCTCACTGTACCCTCGAATTCCTGGGCTCAAGTGATCCTCCCGCCTTGGCCTCCCAAAGCACTGGGATGTATTATTTTAAGTTGCTTAATTTATGGTAATTTGTATGGCAGCAACAGAAAACCAGTACACATACTTTTGAGAAGAAGAAGAAGGAGGTGCGCATTTTTGCCTGTTCCTTTGGTGCGTCCGTACTGTTCTGGAATGTCCTGCCTCTTCATTTTGACCTCCAGTTACTATGATTTGGAGACTAGTAGGTCATACTGACTTGGTACTTGTCACCATTTGTTTTGTTGGAACTGCTGAGGACATGTTGGTGTCTATTAAGTTCACTCTGTCCCTTGCAGTTATAATGACAGTCTGTTGTAGGTACCTGAGATATGCGGGTACTCATTTTCATTCTCTCTTTCAGCAAATATGCACTGGAATTAGGAGTCTCACCCTTTGCTGGCCTCTGCAGCTACAGAGATGATTGGTCACATTCTCATGGGTGAAGGTAAGGGCAGAGGAGCGAGGGGCCGTGAACCCCCCACTGGAGCTGACTACCCACCTAGATCCTGATTCTGCCACTCTCAAGTCCTGCGATGTGTCTCCATGCCTTCCTTTCCACAGGGTCCATGGATGGCTGGGGCTGAGGGGTAGCATTGTGTGTGTGCATCCCTCGGAGCCGTGCCTGGCACTCAGGTACCAGGTGATGGTACTGGTTGCTACCATCATTGTGACTTCACTGGCTGGGAACTAACACCAACAAAGACAGGGGTTCTTTTTAAAGAGCACAGTGTTCATCTTGTGGACTGGGACCTGGTATGGCCTCCTCGGTGGGGTCAAATCTGGTGTTGCCTGTGGGGTTCCCTGGGCCTCCTAGAGCTGATTTCAGGAGGCCTGCAGAGCCAGAGGCAAGATGGGCCCAGGTGGGGCGTGTCACATCATTACATTTTCTGCCTGTTACAGCAAGGGACAAGCCACCACCCTCCTCTGTCTGAAGCTTGCCCAGCCAGCAGGTCCAGCTCCAGTGCTGCGTCATCTGAAAGCCTTCCCCACTATCATGGCCTGCCCCGGATTCTCATGGAGTTGTGAGAAAACCTCCATTCACTAACACCCTACCAGTCAGCCACTCAGCACATCAGAGTAGTGTCACCTCTGGCTGGGGCTGTCCAGAACGCTGGAGTCCCACAGCCTCGCTTCCCACTAACAGCTGCCTCCCTCCTCATCCCTGCCCACATGGATTCCAGGCACTGTGGAGTGGAGGAGCCCGTCCCATGCTAGTGCAGGATGTCTTGAGAGGGAGAAACATCTCCACCGTGGGAAGGACAATGAGTCTCTGGCACTGGGGCTTTGGCCTGAATGGTCTGGATCACCTTCACCCAGAAAACAGCCCTCCAGAGCCCAGGGATCGGGGAAGCCACATTCCCCCACAGCTCAGAGGGCACAGCTGTCACATGCCCATACCTCCCTCAGAATCGGCCATCCCCACTTGCATGTTCCAGACCTCTGAAACAGTTGGCAGGTGAATTTATGGTATAAGCTAAACCTGAGGCCAGCTTCCAAGCAAAGTGTTTTAGATTTATGCTTATTTATTTTATTTTATTTTATTTTATTTTTTTTGGAGACGGAGTCTCCCAGGCTGGAGTGCAGTGGCCGGATCTCAGCTCACTGCAAGCTCCGCCTCCCGGGTTTACGCCATTCTCCTGCCTCAGCCTCCCGAGTAGCTCGCCCGGCTAGTTTTTTGTATTTTTTAGTAGAGACAGGGTTTCACTGTGTTAGCCAGGATGGTCTCGATCTCCTGACCTCGTGATCCGCCCGTCTCGGCCTCCCAAAGTGCTGGGATTACAGGCTTGAGCCACCGCGCCCGGCCCTATTTTATTTTTTAGAGATGGAGTCTTGCTCTATCTCACGCTGGAGTGCAGTGGTGCGATCTCAGCTCACTGCAACCTCCACCTGGCTCAAGCAATTCTCCTGCCTCAGCCTCCCAAGTAGCTGGGACTACAGGCGCACACCACGAAGCTGGCTAATTTCTTTATTACTTTAGTAGAGACAGGGTTTCACCGTGTTCCCCAGGCTGGTCTCGAACTCCTGAGCTCCAGAAATCTGCCTGCCTCGGCCTCCCAAAGTGCTAGGATTACAGGCATGAGCCATCACGCCTGGCCTATACTTGTTTTAAGCTCCAAAGACTACTGGTTCTGGTAAGGACTGGGTCACTATGTGACCTTGTGTAGGTCTCTTTTGACCTTGAGTCCAGGGCTCTGTGACTCCAGGTTATGGCTGCGGCTGGCAGCTAACAATTGCTAAGATTACAGTGTCCTCTTCATCTTGTTTGCATTCAGTTGCCCATGCCTGCCTCTGGCGGGAGGTGGGAAGGAATGTGGCTCCTGGGAGGAGCCCAGCTCCATGTGCCATTCCGAGGAGCCAGGCTGCACGCCCCTGGGCCATAGCTGCTGGTGGATGGATGACTATGCTGGCAGAGGCACTGGGAAGGAAAGACAGAATTGTTGGCCAATAGCCCCCTTTTACTGATTTTCTTGTCATTTTTGTGTTTGTTTTATTATAAAGATAACAGCTGTATTTGAGAAAGAAAGCTCAAACTATAAAGAAAATTTAAAATTGCCCTGTCTTACTTCAGCTCCACTCCCTGAAGGTGGCCTGTCTTAACTATTTTTGTTTCTAGTCTTACAGTGGTTGCCTTCGTAACTCTAAAGCATACACCCCACATCTTGATTTCTCAACTGTGTAGTTTTTTTTGGCTCTATTGTATGAAATCAATGTGAAGTTAACATATTTATACAACCTTTCCTCCTCTCAACCTCCCAATTTGTTCGTTACTTTTAGATCTTGTAATCCAGTGCTTTCAAAATGCAGGTCCCCAGGCCACAGACAAACTCATCGGAATTTGTGGTGGGACCTAGGAATATGCATTTATAATAGTCTCCCCTAGTTAATTGTGTTCACTAAAGTTTGAGAACCATCATCCTTATAACTAAATAAGTGTCTTGTGAGTTGGGGCATTTGTGTCTGCCCTATCAGAAATCCAGCTAAGGAGGGACATCAATGAAGATGGAGGATGAAGAAATACAAATTTCACCCCTTCACAAAAACAATGAAAAAAGGGAAAAAACTCAAAAATCAACTTTTTTTTTATAGCTCTGGACATTAAAAGGCTTGCAGCAGACTGGGCGTGGTGGCTCATGTCTATTATTCCAGCACTTTGGGAGGCCGAGTCAGATGGGTCACTTGAGATCAGCAGTTTGAGACCAGTCTTAGAGCGAAACCCAGTATCTACTAAAAATGCAAAAACAAACAAACAAACAAACAAAAAAACAACAAACCAGCCAGGCGTGGTGGCGCATGCCAGTAACCCCAGCTACTTGGGAAACTGAGGCAGGAGAATCGCTCGAACCGGGACACAGAGGTTTCAGTGAGCTGAGATCATGCCACTGCACTCCAGCCTGGGCAACAGAGCAAGACCTATCTTAAAAAAACAAAAGCAAACAAACAAAAACAGGCTTGCAGCAACATGAGGAAAACATTCAAGAGAAATGGCTCATTCTCAGTAAGAAATAAAGGCTGAAATCTTCCCAAATTTGATGAATTTGGAGTTAGTAGTTTAAAAAAAAAAAAAAATTGTTCTAGCAAGAAAAGCCCAGGATCAGAGGATCAGATGGCTTTACTGGCAAATTCCACCAAATGTTTAAAGAGGAGTTAACACCAGTACTTCTCAGATGTGTCCAAAAAAAGAGAAGAGGAAGGAACACTTTTGACTTAATGCTGTGAAGCTCGACAAAGACATCACAATAAAAAATACAGACCAATATCCCTTGTAAATTTGGATTCAAAAATCCTTAACGAACAACTAACAAACCAAATTCAGCAACATGTTAAAGGATTGTACACCATGACCACGTGGAATCTATCCCAGGAATGCAAGATTGGTTTAAAATACAGAGCCCAATCAGTGTAATACATCATATTAATAGAATAAAGGGACAGAACCACAAGGTTATTTAAATAGTCACAAAAGAATTTGACAAAGAAACATTTAACAGGCAGGGTGTGGTGGCTTATGCCTGTAATCCCAGCACTTTGAGAGTCCAAGGTGGGTGGATCACCTGAGGTCACAAGTTTGAGACCAGCCTGACCAACATGGTGAAACCCCGTCTCTACTAAAAATACAAAAAAATTAGCTGGGTATGGTGGCAGGTGCCTGTAATCCCAGCTACTGTAGAGGCTGAGGCAGGAGAATTGCTTGAACCTGGGAGGCGGAGGTTGCGGTGAGCCGAGATCACACCATTGCACTCCAGCCTAGGCAACAGGAATGAAACTCTGTCTCAAAAAAAAAGGAAAAAAAAAAACCTTTAACAAAGTCAGGATACCCTTTAGTGATAAAAATCATGCAACAAACTAGGCATAGGAGGGAACTCGCACAGTCTGATAAAGGGAATCTATGAAAAAAACCCACAGCTAACATACTTAATGGTACAAAACTGAAAGCCTTCCCCTGAGATTAGGAACAAGACAAAGATGGCCACTCTTGCCACTTACTTAACATTGTACTAGAAATTCTAGGCAGGGCAGTTAGACAAGAAAAAATAACAAAAAGCCATCTAGATTGGAGAGAAAGAAGTAAAACAGTCTCCATTTGCAGATGACATGATCTTGTTTAAAGAACACCCCAAAGAAGCTGGGCATGGTGGCTTATACCTTTAATACCAGCACTTTGGGAGGTTGAGGTGGGTGGATTGCTTGAGTCCAGGAGTTCAAGATCAGCCCAGGCAGTCTGGCAAAACCCCGTCTCTACAATAAATTAGCTGGGCATGGTGGCACACACCTGTAGTTCTAGTTAGGAGACTGAGGTGGGAGGATCACCTAAGCCTGGAAGATTAAGTGAGCCATGATCATGCCACTGCACTCCAGCCTGGGTGGCAGAGCAAGACCCTGTCAAAACAAAACAAAACCAAACCCTAAAGAATCTGCAGGGCCGGGCACGGTGGCTCACGGCTGTAATCCCAGCACTTTGGGAGGCTGAGGCGGATAGATCACGAGGTCAGGAGATCGAGACCATCCTGGCTAACACAGTGAAACCCTGTCTCTGCTAAAAATACAAAAAACTAGCCAGGTGTGGTGGCGGGCGCCTGTAGTCCCAGCTACTCAGGAGGCTGAGGCAGGAGAATGGCGTGAACCTGGGAGGTGGAGCTTGCAGTGAGCTGAAATCGCACCACTGCACTCCAGCCTGGGCGACAGAGCAAGGCTCCATCTCAAAAAAAAAAAAAAAAAAAAGAATCTGCAGAAAAACTGGTAGAGCTAATAAGTGAGTTTAGTAAAGTTGCAGGATACAAGATTGATATACAAAACCAGTTGCATTTCTATCTACCAGCAATGAACAATTTGAAAATCAAATTAAGAAAATATAGCATCAAAAGAATACTCCTTAAATACTTAGAAATAAATTTAATTAAAGAAGTGCAGGCCAGGCGCGGTGGCTCAAGCCTGTAATCCCAGCACTTTGGGAGGCCGGGACAGGCGGATCACGAGGTCAGGAGATCGAGACTATCCTGGTTAACATGGTGAAACCCCGTCTCTACTAAAAATACAAAAAACTAGCTAGGCGAAGTGGCGGACACCTGTAGTCCCAGCTACTCAGGAGGCTGAGGCCGGAGAATGGTGTAAACCCGGGAGGCGGAGCTTGCAGTGAGCTGAGATCCGGCCACTGCACTCCAGCCTGGGCGACAGAGCGAGACTCCGTCTCAAAAAAAAAAAAAAAAAAAAGTGCAAGGCTGGTATACAAAAACTTCAAAACATTGTTGAAAGAAAATGGAAAGATATTCTATATTCATGGACTAGAAGACTTAACATTAAGATCTTCAAATTTAATGCAATCCCTATCAAAATTTCAACTTTTTTTTTTTTTCTCCCAGAAATGGACAAGCTGATTCTAAAATTCATTTGGAACTGCAAGGGACCAGAAGAACCAAAGCAATCTTCAACAAGAACAATGTTAGAAGATTCACTTCTCCATTTCAAAACTTACTACAAAACTATAGTAATCGGCGGGGTGCAGTGGCTCATGCCTGTAATTCCAGCACTTTGGGAGGCCGAGGCAGGCAGATCACTTGAGGTCAGAAGTTTGAGACCAGCCTGGCCAACATGGTGAAACCCCGTCTCAACTAAAAATACAAAACTTAGCTGGGTTTGGTGGCAAGTGCCTATAATCCCAGCTACTCAGGAGGCTGAGGCAAGAGGATTGCTTGAGCCTGGGAGGCGGATGTTGCAGTGGGCTGAGATCGTGCCACTGCACTCCAGTTTGCCTGGGTGACCAAGTGAGACTCTGTCTCAAAAACAAACAAACAAACAAAACAACAACAACAAAAAGTATGTGTATATATATATGAGAGAGAGAGAGTAATCATTACTGTGTGATATTGGCATGACTATAGATACAGAATAGAATTGAAAGTCCAGAAATAAATCTATACATTTATGTTAATGTCAATTGATATTGAATGTTTGCCAAAAACATTCAGTGGAGAAAGAATAGCCTTTTCAACATATGGTGCTGGGTCAACCAGATATTCACATACTAAAGAATAAACTTGGACCTCTATCTTAGGGCTAATATGAAAATGAACTGAAAGTCAACTAAATAACCTAAATGTAAGAGCCAAATCTATAAAACTCTTAGAAGAAAACAGGTAAAAATCTGCATGATCTTAGATTAGGCAATATTTAGATTTGGCACTAAAAACATAAGCAACCAAAGAAAAAAATAGATAAATTAGACCTCATCAAAATTAAAAATATACATCAAAGGACACTACCAGTAAAGTAAAAAGACAACTCATTGAATGGGTAAAAATATTTGCAAATTACCTATGTCATAAGTATTGAGTATAGAGAATATTTATGAGCTCTTATAACTAAGCAGAAAAAGAAAACTCAATTTGAAAATGGGCAAAGGATTTGAATAGACAGTTTTCTGAAGAAGATATGCAACTGGCCAATAAGCACATGGAAAGGTACTCAATACTATTGGTCATCAGGGAAATACAAATTCAAGCCACAATGAGGTACCACTTCACATCCACTAGGATGAGTACAATAATAATTTAAAAAAAATAAGTGATGGTGAGAATGTAGAAAAACGAACTTTCATACATTGCTGGTGAGACTATGAAGTGGTGCAGCTACTGTGGAAAAGTTTAGCAGGAATTCAGAACGTTAAATATAGAAGTACCTTATGACGTAGCACTTCTTGTAGGTACTCAAAGGAAAACATATGTCCTCACAAAAACTTGTACACAAATGTTCATAACAGGCTGGGTGCGGTGGCTCACGCCTGTAATCCCAACCCTGTGGGAGGCTGAAGCGGGTGGATCAGTTGGGGACAGGAGTTCCAGACCAGCCTGATCAACACGGTGAAAACCCGTCTCTACTAAAAATACAAAAAAATTAGCTGGACGTGGCGGCGGTGCCTATAATCCCAGCTACTCAGGAGGC
The DNA here is from genome assembly GCF_024542745.1 of Macaca thibetana thibetana. Classification (NCBI taxonomy): domain Eukaryota; kingdom Metazoa; phylum Chordata; class Mammalia; order Primates; family Cercopithecidae; genus Macaca; species Macaca thibetana. Next base: position 32,318,315 of record NC_065587.1, read on the forward strand.
TGAGGCAGGAGAATTGCTTGAACCTGGTAGGCAGAGGTTGCGGTGAGCCGAGATCACGCCATTGCACTCCAGCCTGGGCAACAGAGCAAGACTCTGTCTCAAAAAAAAAAAAAAAAAAAAAGAACGTTCATAACAGCACTATTCACAATAGCCCAAAAGTGGAAGCAACACAAATGACCACCAACAGAAAAATGGATAAACAGAATAAAGGAATATTATTCAGCATCACAGATAATGAGGTGCTGAATCGGGCTATGGCACCGATGAACCTGGAAGACACCAGACACAAAAACCCACATACTGTGTGATTCCAGTTCTATGAAATGTCCAGAATAGGCAAACCCACAGAGACAGAAAGTAGATTAGTGGATACCTAGGGCATGGGTTGGGGAGAAGTGGGGAATAACTGCCAACAGATTGGGGGTTTCTTTTGGGGAAATGGAAATGTTCTGTACATCGTGGCGATGCATGTACAGCATAGGGAATATACTAAAAGCCACTGAAGTATAAATTTTAAAACGATTAATTTTATGTTTTGGGAATTATATCTCAATAAAAAATGTTTTAAAAAGGAAAGAAACAGTCGAGCATGGTGGCTCATGCCTGTAATCCCAGCACTTTGGGAGGCCGAGGTGGTTGGATCACTTGAGGCCAGGAGTTCTAAACTAGCCTGGGTGACCATAGCAAGACTTCATCTCTACAAAAGAAAAATTAAAAAATTCACCAGATGTGGTGGCACGTGTTTGTAGTGCAAGCTACTCAGGAGGCTGAGGGAGGAGGATAGCTTGAGCCCAGGAGTTTGAGACTGCAGTGAGCCATGATTATACCACTGCACTGCAGCCTGGGTGACAGAGTGACACCCTGTCAAAAAAAAAAAGGAAAAAATTCCAACTAGAACGGTCTTAATATAGCAATTTATTGGCTCATGCCAGTGGATGTTCAGAGGTAAGGTAGGCTCCAGGACTGTTCAGCTTACAGGCTCTACAGAGCCATCATAGAGTCTGGACGCAGTGGCTCCTGCCTGTAATCCCAGCACTTTGGAAGGCTGAGGTGGGCAGATCACCTGAGGTCAGGTGTTCAAGACCAGCCTGGCCAACATGGTGAAACCCCATCTCTACTAAAAATATAAAAATTAGCTGGGGCCAGGCGCAGTAGCTCATGCCTGTAATCACAGCACTTTGGGAGCCCAAGGCAGGCGGATCACCTGAGGTCAGGAGTTCGAGACCAGCCTGGCCAACATGGTGAAACCCCGTCTCTACTAAAAATACAAAAAAATTAGCTGGGTGTGGTGGTGGGCCAGCTACTTGGGAGACTGAGGCAGGAGAATCGCTCGAACCCAAGAGGCAGAGGATGCAGTGAGCCGAGATTGTGTCATTGCACTCCAGCCTGGGCTATAAGAGTGAAACTCTGTCTCAAAAACAAAAACAAAAACAAAAACAAAAACAAAAAACTGTCGCAGAGACCTGAGTACCTTCCATTGCTCCACCCCTCAGCTTTATCCTAAGGCTGGCTCCCTTAGTGACGGAAGGATGGCTGCCAAGCAATAGGAGTGTGGAGCTTCCCTCTTCGTGTGTTGCTAGGGGCCATTTTTTCACACGGCTGTATCTTGAAAATAAGAACCCTGGGGCCGGGCGCGGTGGCTCAAGCCTGTAATCTCAGCACTGTGGGAGGCCGAGGCGGGCGGATCTCGAGGTCAGGAGATCGAGACCATCCTGGCTAACACGGTGAAACCCCGTCTCTACTAAAAAATACAAAAAACTAGCCGGGCGAGGTGGCGGGCGCCTGTAGTCCCAGCTACTCGGGAGGCTGAGGCAGGAGAATGGCGGGAACCCGGGAGGCGGAGCTTGCAGTGAGCTGAGATCCGGCCACTGCACTCCAGCCTGGGCGACAGAGTGAGACTCCGTCTCAAAAAAAAAAAAAAAAAAAAAAAAAAAAAAAGAAAGAAAATAAGAACCCTGGTCCCAGAAGCCCCAGTGATCTTGCACTGGCCAATTGCTGGCCCACATAGGGTCACATGCGCATTCTGAGTCCATCTCCAGCACGAAAGGAAATGCATACCCAGTAGGCTGGGGCCTAGCCTCTAAACCTATCATTGTCAGAGCAGTGGAGATGCTGTGATTTCAGGGACTAGTGACACCAGTGACTCGGGTCAGTCCAACAAGCCACCTTACAGCCACCCAGCGGAGCCTGGACCTGCCCCAGATCTCTGTTGCTGTAGATATTTTATGACGACCCTCACTGTGCAAGATGAAGAAATCTCCTTCCTGCTCTACCTCCCGTTTCCATCAGCTTTACTATTATTTCACATCATCAAAGTTGCTTACGTTTGCCTTTGTTCTCACATTACTATCTCCCATCTGGGACTTCCTGGTTGACAGGGTGGAAAGCTTGGGCTTCCTTTATGGTCATGCTGGCCTGCTGATCCTGGGGTCTCTGGCCCTGTGTTGGGAGGTGGCTGTGGGATGTGGGGGGGGGGGTCCCATCCCAGGGCAGACCTCTTTGTAGGATGCCTGTAGTGGCTATACTCCAAACACCCCAACCTCAGTGGCCTGAAACAGCAACAGTCATTTCTGTCATCTCTCATGGCTCTGGGGTCGACTGGGCTTCCCTGGGTGCTTCTGGCTCAGATAGTCACAGAGGCTGGGGTTGCTTGGAAAACTCTTTCCCTCTTTCTGGTAGTTGATGCTGGCTGCCAGCTGGAGCATCTACATGTGGCCTGTAAGTCTGGTCTGAGTTGCTCACGACATGGCGACTGGGCTCCAAGAGTGAGCCACTGAAGAGGACGAGGAGCAAGCTGTGTCACCTCTGATGATCCAGCCTCGAAGTCACATAGCATCATTTCTGTCACAACCTTCCCAGGCGCAAGGAGAGGGAATATAGACCCCAGCTTTTGGTGGGGAGCACATCCACGTTGTATCATAAGAACAGCACGTGATTGTACACCCATGTTCATGGCGAGCACATCCGCGTTGTATCATAAGAACAGTACGTGATTGTACACCCGTGTTCATGGCACCATCATTTGCAACAGCCAATACAAGTGTATTTTTTAAAACATTTTTTGAGGCAGTCTCACTCTGTCACCCAGACTCAAGTGCAGTGGTGCGATCACTGCTCACTGCAGCCTCAACTTCCCAGGCTCAAGTGATCCTCCCACTTCAGCCTCCCAAGTAGCTGGGACTACAGGCATGCATCATCATGCCTGGCTAATTTTTTTTTAAGAGATGGGGTCTTGCTATGTTGCCCAGACTGGTCTTGAATTCCTAGGCTCAAGTGATCCTCCCACCTTGGCCTCTCAAAGTGTTGAGATTACAGGCATGAGCTACCATCCCTGGCTCCAAGTGGGCTTTTGGTCAATGAATGAATAAACAAATGTAATATAACCATATAGGGGAATTTTACTCAGCCTTAAAAAGGAATGAAGGGGCCGGGCGCGGTGGCTCACGCCTGTACTTTGGGAGGTTGAGGCGGGTAGATCACCTGAGGTCAGAAGTTCAAGACCGGCCTGACCAACATGGCAAAATCCCATCTCTACTAAAAATAAAAAATTAGCAGGGTGTGGTGACAGGCGCCTGTAATCCCAGCTATTCTGGAGGCTGAGGCAGGAGAATCACTTGAACCTGGGGGGAGGATGTTGCAGTGAGCAGAGATCTCACCACTTCACTTCAGCCTGGATGTAAGAGTAAAACTCTGTCTTGAAAAAAAAAATGGAACAAAGGGCCGAGCATGGTGTCTCACACCTGTAATCCCAGCATTCTGGGAAGCAGAGACAGGTGGATGCTTGAGCCCAGTAGTTTGAGACAAGCCCAGGTAACATGGCAAAGCTTTATCTCTACAAAAAATACAAAAAAATTAGCAAGGCGTGGTGGTGTGCACCTGTAGTCCCAACTACTTGGGAGGCTGAGGTGGGAGGATTGCTTGAGCCTGGGAGGTAGAGGCTGTAGTGAGACATGATCAGGTCACTGCACTCCAGCCTGGGTGACAGAGCCAGACCCTGTCGCAACAACAACAACAACAACAACAACAACAAAGGCTGAGTGTGGTGTCTCACGCCTGTCATCCTAGCACTTTGGGAGGCCAAGGTGGGTGGATCACTCGAGGTCAGGAGTTTGAGACCTGGCCAACATGGAGAAACCTCATCTCTATGGGAAAAAAAAAAAAAAAAAAAAAAAAAAAAAAAAAAGCCAGGAATGGTGGCGAGCGCCTGTAGTCCCAGCTACTTGGGAGGCTGAGGCAGAAGAATTGCTTGAACCTGGGAGGCGGGGGTTGCAGTGAGCTGAGACTGCACCACTGCACTCCAGCCTGGGAAACAGAGTGAGACTCTGTGTCAAAAAAAAAAAAAAATGCGGCCGGGCGCGGTGGCTCAAGCCTGTAATCCCAGCACTTTGGGAGGCCGAGACGGGTGGATCACGAGTTCAGGAGATCGAGACCATCCTGGCTAACACGGTGAAACCCCGTCTCTACTAAAAAAATACAAAAAACTAGCCGGGCGAGGTGGCGGGCGCCTGTAGTCCCAGCTACTCGGGAGGCTGAGGCAGGAGAATGGCGGGAACCCGGGAGGCGGAGCTTGCAGTGAGCTGAGATCCGGCCACTGCACTCCAGCCTGGGAGACAGAGCGAGACTCCGTCTCAAAAAAAAAAAAAAAAAAAAAAAATGCATGAAGTACTGATACATGCTATAAAATATATGAACTTTGAACTTTGAGGCCATTATGCTTAGTGAAACAAGTCAGTCACAAAAGGGCAAATACCTCATGTATGATTCCGCTTACATGAAGTACCTAGAGTAGTCAAATTCATAGAGACAGAGAGTAGATATGGTTGCCTCTAGGGAGGAGGGAAGAGGAGGGTTCTGGGGAGGTAGTGTTTGGCAGGTATGGAGTATCAGTTTTACAAGATGAAAAGAGTTCTGGAGATGGGAGATGGCTGTACAACAATGTGAATGTACCTATTGCTACTGAACTGCATACTGAAAATGGTTAAGATGAAGCCGGGCGCCATGGCTTACGCCTGTAATCCCAGCACTTTGGGAGGCCGACACAAGTGGATCATTTGAGGTCAGGAGTTTGAGACCAGCCTGGTCAGCATGGCGAAATCCCGTCTCTACTAAAAATACAAAATTAGCTCTGCGTAATGGTGTGCACCTGTAATGCCAGCTATTAGGGAGGCTGAGGCAGGAGAATTGCTTAAACCCTTAAACCCAGCAGGTGGAGGCTGTAGTGAACCAAGATCGCGCCACTGCACTGCAGACTGGGCGACAGAGCAAAACTCTGTTTAAAAAAAAAAAAAGTAGGCCGGGCGCGGTGGCTCAAGCCTGAATCCCAGCACTTTGGGAGGCCGAGACGGGCGGATCACGAGGTCAGGAGATCGAGACCATCCTGGCTAACTCGGTGAAACCCCGTCTCTACTAAAAAAATACAAAAAACTAGCCGGGCGAGATGGCGGGCGCCTGTAGTCCCAGCTACTTGGGGGGCTGAGGCAGGAGAATGGCGTGAACCCAGGAGGCGGAGCTTGCAGTGAGCTGAGATCCGGCCACTGCACTCCAGCCTGGGCCACAGAGCCAGACTCCGTCTCAAAAAAAAAAAAAAAAAAAAAAAAAAGTAAAGTGCATGTCATGTATATTTTACCACATTCTTTTTTTAGACACAGGATCTCACTCAGGAGTGTAATGACGTAATCATAGCTCACTGCAGCCTTCACCTCGTGGCTCAAGTGATCCTCCTGCCTCAAGTGATCCTCTTGCCTCAGCCTCCTGAATACCTGGGACTACAGACATGTGCCACCATGCCTGGCTAATAAAAAAAAAGTGTTTTTTTGTTTGTTTGTTTGTTTGTTTTTGGTAGAGATAGGGCCTTGCTAAGTTGCCCAGGCTAGTCTCAAACTCCTGACCTCAAGTGATCCACCTGCCTTGGCCTCCCAAAGTGCTGGGATTATAGGCATGAGCCAATGCGCCTGGTCTCATCTTAACCATTTTCAGTATGCAGTTCAGTAGCAATAAGTACATTCACATTGTACAGCCATCACCACCATCCACAATTTTTAAAAAATTGAAAAAGAGAATGTGCAATGGGTGATATCTTTGAATGTCTCTACATTTGGTGGCATCTTTGGAAAATACAATCTGCCACAGAATCATACAACATACAGTTCGGGGGCTTGTGCCTCTCACCCGCTGTTACCTTTATAAAATTCATACAAGCTGCGAGTTGCTCTACATTGCACGTATTCCACTGTATGGATATACCACAATGCATTCATCCAGCCTATAGTTGACGGACACTTGTGTGCACTCTAGTTAGCACTATTAAGGGATTAAGGACAATGCTCCCATGGATATTCTTGTACCACTGCTCTGGCACACATAGGTCCTTGTTTTCTGGCTCATGGGCTAGGCACTATCACGTTCTGCTTCGTGAGATACTGGGGAACTATTTTCCAAGTGGTTGTGTCACCTCACACTCCCACCAGGTGTGTGAGAGACCTGTTCGTAACCTCCCCCACAACACTCTAGAACCACCAGGAGACCTCCTTTAATGGACTCTGCTTGGTTTCTTTCCTGGCAGGACCTGCCCTTTCACCCAAAGCTGCACGGCAGAGCCAGTTTGCTGCCTCCCCGGCCACTGTGGTGGGCCCTCCCAGGAACTGCTCTGCCTGCCTCACAAAGCTGCTTTCAGGGCTGAAGCTGGCACCTGCAGCCATCCTTGCCCTTGCCGGGGGCTCCTTCAGGGCCGTGGCTCCTGCCTGGGTATTGTTTTTTTTTTTTTTTTTTTTTTTTTTTTTTTTGAGACGGAGTCTCGCTCTGTTGCCCAGGCTGGAGTGCAGTGGCCGGATCTCAGCTCACTGCAAGCTCCGCCTCCCGGGTTCCCGCCATTCTCCTGCCTCAGCCTCCCGAGTAGCTGGGACTACAGGCGCCCGCCACCTCGCCCGGCTAGTTTTTTGTATTTTTTAGTAGAGACGGGGTTTCACCGTGTTAGCCAGGATGGTCTCGATCTCCTGATCTCGTGATCCGCCCGTCTCGGCCTCCCAAAGTGCTGGGATTACAGGCTTGAGCCACCGCGCCCGGCCCTGCCTGGGTATTCTTAACTATGCCCTGATCCTATCTGCTTCCTCTCTTCCAAAAATTCTTCAAACTCTTCCAAAATTTCTGGTCAACTGATGGCAGTCTCGAATATTTCCCGTCTTACTATGGGCTTACTAGTTTTCACTGTCTTCACAGTTAGATTACATGGGACTGGGAGGGAGATGAGTGAGCGTGCAGGTTCTGTCTGCTTTCCTGGGCTTCTTCCCTGGCCAAAGCCCCCAGCCCTCCCCCTGGAGCCCAGCATGTGGCCAAGGATGCTCCCTGCCCCAGCCAGATTCCAGGCCCCATGTTTCGCTAGTCGCGGCCATCCAGCTAAAACACATTTCACCTTTCCTCCCAGCTGGATGTGGCCGTATGACTATTGTTGAACAGCCGCTTCTGGGAAACTTTGCAGCAACCTACGCTCTGGGCTTCAGTCCTGCAAACTCTCTTCCAGGGCACTGGCTGGCCTCCCAGCGCCGCACCCCAACTGACCCTCCCTGGGGTTCCGCCATTGCCCCCGCCCTCCCGCTGGTACTTTTTCCTGCTTTTACCCAGGTCTCCCGTTTCCCTTCACCCTGGTGAACTCCTGCTTGTTTCTCTAAACCCACATAAGGGGCAGCTACTCCTCCCGACCTCTTAGCTTGCCAGGTAGGTGGCTGTGTCCTCTCTGCCCAGCCCTTCTCCATCCCCTGTCACTTCAGTCTGTGGGGCCTGTCCCCGCCACCCCAGGCTTGGTCCACAAGCAGGTGGAATGAGAACGGGTGAGCCCACCGTCTGCAGCAGCGCCTTCTGCAACGCGGACGTTCCTTCCACCAGCGTGTGCTACAGGGGCCAGGTCAACCAAGGCCAGTCACAGGGCAGGACATCCCCACTTGTGCCTTTTCCGTAAAAGTATGAAGAGAAAGGAGTGTCTAAAGGGGGCCAATGAGGAGAGCCAAGGGCTAGTATGTGCCTGCATGCCCACGCACACCCCAGGTCCTGCCAGCCCCTGAGGGGTGCGGGTGGGCAGAGAGGGACTGCACATCCTCCAGGGTGACTGGGCTGCCAAGAGCAGCCCCAGGAAGGGCTGCAGGCCCTGGGAGAGTGTCCCCATGCCCTCTGCATGGTCTGCTCTGGTCCTGGATGTCCAGCACTGGCTCACTTCTTGTTTGGACAAACGCCCACCCAGGCCAGGCCTGGGTGCCAAGTCCTGAGGGCTTGACAAAGGCAGGGTAAGAGCCAGATAGGATCTAAGGACTGGCTCCTGGGAACAGTGTGGGTGCCCGCCCCGTGTTTACACCAGCTTCCTGCTCCTGGGCTCTCCGTCTGGCAAGCTGGGTGCGGCCACAGTCTGAGAGGGCAGGGAGGTCGGGGGCCTTCTCCCAGCCCTCCTGTTGCACTCTGTACACCAGTCACACCCAGCACGTGCGCTGGGCAACAACAGCATGTGAGCTGGTAACAGATGACACATGCTAAGGCTCTGGTATCGGGAGAATACCCACTGGAATGGGAGGAGGGAAAAACACTAACCTCATACATTAACTTTGGAGGGCAACCATGAAATAGGCACAGTAGTTATAAGTGCCAAACAGGCAGGAGGGAAAGCAGGGAATAAAAGACATACACACGGCCGGGCGCAGTGGCTCATGCCTGTAATCTCAACACTTTAGGAGGCCAAGGCGGGCAGATCACTTGAGGTCAGGAGATCGAGACCAGCCTGACCAATATGGAGAAACCCCGTCTCGTCTCTACTAAAAACACAAAACTTAGCCAGGCATGGTGGCAGGCACCTGTAGTCCCATCTACTAGGGAGGCTGAGGCAGGAGAATCACTTGAACCCGGGAGACGGAGGTTGCAGTGAGCTGAGATTTTGCCACTGCACTCCAGTTTGGTGACAGAGCGAGACTCTGTCTCAAAAAAAAAAAAAAGACACACACTCTTTCTCTCACCCAAAAGATGCAAGAAAGGAGCAATGAGTGGGAGAGTTGGATATAAAATGTCACAGATAGGCCGGGCGCGGTGGCTCACGCCTGTAATCCCAGCACTTTGGGAGGCCGAGGCGGGCGGATCACAAGGTCAGGAGATCGAGACCACGGTGAAACCCCGTCTCTACTAAAAATACAAAAAATTAGCCGGGTGCGGTGGCGGGCGCCTATAGTCCCAGCTACTCGGGAGGCTGAGGCAGGAGAATGAATGGCCTGAACCCAGGAGATGGAGCTTGCAGTGAGCCGAGATCGTGCCACTGCACTCCAGCCTGGGGGACAGAGCGAGACTCTGTCTCAAAAAATAAATAAATAAATAAATAAAATAAAATAAAATGTCACAGATAAACCCAAATGGGCCAGGTGTGGTGGCTCACGCCCATAATCCCAGCACTTTGGGAGACGAAGGCAGAAGATTGCTTGAGGCAGGAGTTCAAGACCTGCCTGGGCAACATGGTGAGACCCTGTCTCTGCAAAAGAAAAAAAAGTTTGGAGTGGTGGTGTGCACCTGTGGTCTCGCTACTTGGGTGGGAGGCTGAGGTGGGAGGATCACTTAAGCCCAGGAGTTGAAGGCTGCAGTGAGCTATGACTGCACTACTGCACTCCAGCCTTCGTGACAGAGTGAGACACTGACAAAAAAGAAGAAAGAGAGAGAGAGAGAGAGAGAGAGAGAAAGAAAGAAAGAAAGAAAGAAAGAAAGAAAGAAAGAAAGAAAGAAAGAAAGAAAGAAAAAGAAAGAAAGAAAGAAAGAAAGGGAAAGGAAGAAAGAAAGTCAAGGGAGAGAAAGATACACCATGCAAAGACTAACCAAGAGAAAACTTGTTAATTGGGTCAATATCAGATTAAATAAAATTTAAGGCAGCAAAGTCAAACATTGATTTGTTGGAAGTATATGAAAATATAAGAGAGGCTCTTATATCAACTTTATGCCAACAAATTTGGAAACAGATGAACTGGATAATTTCTTGGAAAAACACAGGTTTATTTTAATGGAATAAAAAAGAAATAAACCTCAATTGTCTTAACAACAATTACAGAAACGTAATCAGTAATTTAAAATATTCCCCTCCTCCCCCAAAAATGTTAAAATAACTTTGCAAACAAATTCTGCCTTTCAAAAAACAGACAATTCCAACCTTGTAAAAATTATTTCAGAGAATAGAAAAGTGAGAAACACTTTCACTTCAGTTTTACAAAACGAACCTAATCTTGATATACAAACTGAAGAAGAACAGGACAAAAAAATAAAATTACTGGTAAATTTCACTCATGAACAGAGATGCAAACTGAATCCAATAATATATAAAAAAGATAAATCGACCGGGCGTGGTGGCTCACGGCTGTAATCCCAGCACTTTGGGAGGCCGAGGCAGGCGGATCACCTAAGGTCAGGAGTTCAAGACCAGCTTGGCCAACATGGTAAAACCCCGTCTCTATTAAAAATACAGAAATTAGCCAGGTGGCGTGGTGGTGCACGCCTGTAGTCCCAGTTACACGGAGGCTGAGGCAGGAGAATCTCTTGAACCCAAGAGGTGGAGGTTGCAGTGAACTGAGATGATTCCAGCCTGGGCGACAGCGAGACTCCGTCTCAAAAAAAAAAAAAGATAAATCATCATGACTAAGAGTTGGATTTATCGCAAAAATACAAGTTTGGTATAAAATTATGTAGTGTGAATCACGACATTAACAGAATAAAACAACAACAAAATTTCAATAGATACAGAAAAGCCCTATTTTGTACTCTGCCCCACCCCACCCCACCCCTGGTAATCCCCATTCCACTTCCTGTCTCTATGAATTTGACTATTCTAGGCCCCTCCTCATATCAATGGAATCATACAGTATTTGTCCTTTTGCGTTTGGTTTATTTCACCTGGCATCATGTCTTTAAGGTTCATCTGTGTTGTGGCATGTACTAGAATCTTCTTTCTTTTTAAGGCTGAATAAAGTTCCATTGTATGGATATGCCACTTTTAGGTTTAGTTATTTGTTTATCTCATCATTCACTGATGGACATTTGGGTTTTTCCACCTTTGGGATGTCGTGAATGATGCTGCTATGAACATGGAGGTACAAATGTCTGTCTGAGTTCCTGGTTTCCTTTGTATCATTGAATTGCTTTTACGTGCTTGTCAAAAATCAGCCGGTTATACTTTTGTGTGGGGCTGTTTCTGGGTTCTCTAGGCTGTTTCACTGAACGAATGTATCTATCCCTCCACTAATGCCAAACAGTCTACACAAATCTTGAAATTTGGTAGAGTGACTCTTCCCACTTTATTCTTCTTTTTTGGAATTGTTTTAACTATTTTAATTCTTTGGTTTTTCTTATAAATTTTAGAATAATCTTGCCTATATCTATAAGAAATCTTTCTTTTTCCTTTTTTTTTTTGAGACGGAGTCTCGCTCTGTTGCCCAGGCTGGAGTACAGTGGCGCGATCTCAGCTCACTGCAACCTCCACCTCACAGGTTCAAGTGATTCTCCTGCCTCAGCCTCCCCAGTAGCTGGAATTACAGGCACACACCACTGCGCCCAGCTGATTTTTGTATTTTTACTAGAAATGGGGTTTCACCATGTTAGCCAGGGTGGTCTCCATCTCCTGACCTTGTGATCCATCCTCCTCAGCCTCCCAAAGTGCTGGGATTACAGGCATGAGGCACTGTGCCTGGCCAAGAAATCTTTCTAGAATTTTGAAAGGAATTGAACTATTCACATCTTTACCATGTTGAGTTTTCCAGTCCATTAACAGACTATGTCTCTCTATTTATTTATATCTTGAAATGTCTTTCACCAGGGTTTTGTAGTTTTCAGCATGTAAGTCCTTACCAGTACAAACCTGTATTTGGTTAGATTTACACCTAGTTCATTTTTTGCGTGATTGCAAATGATATTATTTTTTATTTTGGTTTTCATGTGCTCATTGCTAGTATATAGAAATAGCAATTGATTTTTGTCTGTTTATCTTGAATCCTTGTATCTTGCTAAACTCTAAGGCTTTTTAAAAGATTCCATGGCAATTGGGCCGGGCGCGGTGGCTCAAGCCTGTAATCCCAGCACTTTGGGAGGCCGAGACGGGCGGATCACGAGGTCAGGAGATCGAGACCATCCTGGCGAACACGGTGAAACCCCGTCTCTACTAAAAAATACAAAAAACTAGACGGGCGCGGTGGCGGGCGCCTGTTGTCCCAGCTACTCGGGAGGCTGAGGCAGGAGAATGGCATGAACCCGGGAGGCGGAGCTTGCAGTGAGCTGAGATCCGGCCACTGCACTCCAGCCTGGGCGACAGAGCGAGACTCCGTCTCAAAAAAAAAAAAAAAAAAAAAAAAAAAAAAGATTCCATGGCAATTGATACATAGACAATTATGGCATCTGCAAACAGAAACAGCTTTAGTTTTTCCTTTCTGATCTCAATCTCTTTCTCCCCTTTCTGTAATGTCTGGAACTTCCAGCACTATACTGAGTAAGAGTGGCGAAAGCAAAATTTTTGCCTTGTCCCTAATTTTCAGAGAAAAGTATTCAGCTTTCCACTATTAAGTATAATTTTAGCTGTAGGTTTTTTGTAGACACTGTTTATCAAGTTGAAGAAGTTTCTATTACTAGTTACCAACAGCTTTTATCATGAATGGGTGTTGAATTTCATCATATACTTATTTTGTGTCAATTAATGTAACCGTGTGATTTTTCTTCTTTAGCTTACATTGGTAAACGTTGATTGATCTTTGGAAGTTGAACCAAGCTTGTATTCTAGGAATAAATCCCACTTGATCATGGTGTATAATTATTTTTATATATTGCTGAATTTATTTTATAAAATATTATTAAGAATGTTTGCATCTATATGCATGTGAGATATTGGTCTGTAGTTTCTTCTTCTTCTTTTTTTTTTTTTTTGCTTTACTTTTGGTATCAAAGTAATATTGGTTTCATAGAATGAAGTGAGTTCCCTCTCTCTCTCTCTCTTTTTTTTTTTTGGTAAGAGAGTTTGAAATTGATTGGTGCTAGTTCTTTTTTAAACATTTGATATGGCCAGGCACCGTGGCTGACGCCTGTAATCCCACCACTTTGGGAGGCCGAAGCAGGTGGATCACATGAAGTCAGGAGTTCAAGACCAGCCTGGCCAACATGGCGAAACCCTGTCTGTACTAAAAATACGAAAATTAGCCACGCATGGTTGCGGGCGTCTGTAATCCCAGCTACTTGGGAGGCTGAGACAGGAGAACTGCGTGAACCCAGGAGGTGCAGGTTGCAGTGAACTGAGCCACTGTACTCCAGCCTGGGCAACGGAGCAAGACTCCATCAAAAAAAAAAAAAAAAAAAAAAAATTGGTAGAATTTACCAATGAAGCCGTCTGGTCCTAGACTTTTCTTTGTTGGAATTTTTTTTTTCTTTTTCCTAACTCAATCTGTTTGTTATATTTGCTCGTGTTCTTCGTTGTTGTTGTTTGTTTGTTTTTGAGATGGAGTTTCGCTCTTGTTGCCCAGGCTGGAGTGCATTGGTGCGATCTTGACTCACTGGAACCTCCACCTCCTGGGTTCAAGTGATTCTCCTGCCTCAACCTCCTGAATAGCTGGGATTACAAGCATCTGCCACCGTGCCCGGCTAATTTTTTGTATTATATTTGCTTGTTATAGATCTATTCAGATTTTCTATTTCTTTTTGAGTCAGGTTTGGTAGTCTGTGTTTCTAAGAATTGGTCAATTTCATCTAGGTTAACTAATTTGTTAGCATACAACTGTTCATAGTATTCCTCTAAAATCACTATTTTGGTCAGGTGTGGTGGCTCACATCTATAATCCCAGCACTTTGTGAGGCCGAGGCCAGTGGATCACCTGAGGTCAGGAGTTGGAGATCAACCTGGCCAACACAGTGAAACCCCATCTCTACTAAAAATACAAAAATTACCCCAGCGTGGTTGTGGGCACCTGTGATCCCAGCTACTCAGGGGGCTGAGGCAGGAGAGTCACTTGAACTCGGGAGGTTGCAGTGAGCTGAGATCGCACCACTGCATTCCAGCCTGGGCGACAGAGCGAGACTCCATCTCAAAAAAATAAAATAAAGTAAAATAAATAAATAAAATCACTATTATTTATGTAAGGCCACAAGTGATATCTCTTCTTTCATTCCGGATTTAGGTAATTTGAGTTTCCTCCCTCTTTTTAGGTCAATCTAGCTAAAGATTTGTCAATTTTGTTGAACTTTTCAAAGAACCAACTTTTGGTTTCATTGATTTTGAGGTTTCTTTATGACCCAAGATATGGTTGGTTCTGTGGGCACTAGAAAAGAATGTGTAGTCTGCTGCTGTTAGGTAGTGCTCTGTAAATGTTGAGTAAATCCTGGTAGTTGATGCTGTTGAGATTCTGTGTACTTGCTGATTTTCTGTCTAGTTTTTCTATCAATTGTTGAGAGAGAAATGTTGAAGCTTCAACTACAATTGTCCATTTATCTATTTCTCCATTTAGTTTTATCAGTTTTGCTTCACATGTTTTGCAGCTCTGTTGTTTGGTGCCTATATATTTAGAATTGCTATGTCTTTTTGGTGAATTGACCCTTTTATCATTATGTGTCTTTGTCCTAGTAATCCTTCCTTCCTTCCTTCCTTCCTTCCTTCCTTCCTTCCTTCCTTCCTTCCTTCCTGCCTTCCTGCCTTCCTGCCTTCCTGCCTTCCTGCCTTCCTTCCTTCCTCCTTCCCTCCCTCCATCTCTCCTTCCTTTCTTCCTTTCTGTCTGCCTGCCTGCCTGCTTGCTTGCTCTGTCGCCCAGGCCCAAGTGCAATGGTGTGATCTCAGCTCACTGCAACCTCTGCCTCCTGGCCTCCTGGGTTCAAGCGATTCTCATGCCTCAGGCACCCCAGTAGCTGGGATTACAGGTGTGCACCACCATGCCTGGCTAGTTTTTGTATTTTTAGTAGAGATGGGGGTTTGCCATCTTGGCTAGGCTGGTCTCAAATTCCTGGCCTCAAGTAATCTGCCCGCCTCCACCTCCCAAAGTGCTCAGATTGCAGGCACAAACCACCGTGCCTGGCCCAAGAGTGCTATTTTATTTTGTTTTTTTGTTTGTTGTGTCTCTTTTTGTTTATTTCTCTTTACTTTTCCCTGCTTTCCTGTGGCTTACTTGAATATTCCTTAAAATTACGTTTTGAGGCCGGCACAGTAGCTCATGCCTGTCATTCCAGCACTTTGGGAGGCTGAGGTGGGCGGATCGTGAGATCAGGAGATCGAGACCATCCTGGCTAACACAGTGAAACCCCGTCTCTACTAAAAATACAAAAAAAGCCAGACGTGGTGGCGGGTGCCTGTAGTCCCAGCTGCTCGGGAGGCTGAGGCAGGAGAATGGCATGAACCTGGGAGGCAGAGCTTGCAGTGAGCCGAGATCGCACCACTGCACTCCAGCCTGGGCAACTGAGCGAGACTCCATCACAAAAAAAAAAAAAAATTCATTTTGTGTTTTCGAGTGTGTCTCTTTGTATAGCTTTCCCCCATGTTCTTCTTTTATTTATTTATTCTGAATGAATTATATATAAGCTACAACTGTTCATTAAAAAAATAATTGTATAGGTAAGATGTAATACATTCATGTTGTACAATTTCAAACAATATAGAAATATCCCTGATATTTCCCCCAGTAAATTCCAGAGTCTCCTATGCATAGGCAATAGTAGATATCAATTTGGCATGTATGCCTTAGACTTTTATCTTTGCATTTGTATTCATAAAAATAAACATAAAAGCACATAGTTGGGCTAGGGCACGGTGGCTCACACCTGTAATCCCAGCACTTTGGGAGGCCGAGGTGGGCAGATCATGAGGTCAGGAGTTCGAGACCAACCTGGCCAACATAGTGAAACCCTGTTGCTACTAAAAATGCAAAAATTAGCCAGGCATGGTGGTGGGCGCCTGTAGTCCCAGCTACTTGGGAGGCTGAGGTGGGAGAATTGCTTGAACCCAGGAGGCAGAGGTTGCAGTGAGCTGAGATTGCACCATTGCACTGCAGCCTAGGCAACAGAACGAGACTCCATCTCAATAAATAAATAAATAAATGAAAAATAAATAAATAAATAACCTTTCTGTTCCGGGCTCATTTCCCTTATAGTGTTCTCCAGTTCCATTTATGTTGCCATGAATGGCAGGATTTCTTTTTTTTTAATGGCTGAATAGTATTCTGTTGTGTATATGTACCACCTTTTCTTTATCCATTCCTCTGCTGTAAGAACACCTAGGTTGATTCCCTGTCCTGGCTAGTGAATAGTGCTGCGGTAAACATAAGGGTGCAGATGTGTCTTTGATCAAGGATTTCCTTCCTCTGGATTAACGCCCAGTCATGCAGTTGCTAGATGGTATGGTACGTCTATGTGTGGTTTTTATGAGGACCCTCCGTGCTGTTCTCTATTGTGGCTGGGCTAGTTTATGGGACCAGATGTGTGCACTTTCCCACGAAGAGTGTATAAGAGTTCTCTTTCCTCTGCAACCTCACCAGCATTTGTGATTTTTTTTTTCTTCTTGATACCTTTGTATAGCTTTTTAGTGGTTGCTGTAGGATAAATATATATATAATGTATATTATATAATCAAAGTTTCCAGGTGTCAACATTTTATCATTTGGAATGAAGTGTAAAAACCTGACCTCCCAGCTGGGCATGGTGGCTCATGCCTGTAATCCCAGCACTTTGGAAGGCTGAGGCAGGCCGATCACCTGAGGTCAGGAGTTCGAGACCAGCCTGGCCAATGTGGTGAAACCCTGTCTCTACTAAAAATACAACAATTAGCTGGGCGTGGTGGCGGGCACCTGTAGTCTCAGCTACTCAGGAGGCTGAGGCAGGAGAATCACTTGAACATAGGAGGTGGAGCTTGCAGTGAGCCGAGATCACACCACTGCACTCCAGCCTGGGCGACGGAGCGAGACTTCATCTCAAAAAACAAACAAACAAACAAAAAACCTTACCTCCCTTAATGTCCTGTTACCCTCCCCCATTTATAATACAATTATATATCTTAGATATCTCCTCTACATACATTGAGAACCATTTAAGCAGTGTAATAATTTTTGCTTCAGCCATGAAACATAATTTAGGAAACTCAAGAGGAGGAGGAAAGTCTATTGTATTAATATTTACCAGTATTTTGCTTATCATGTTCTTTCTTCCTTCCTGATGTTCCAAGACTCTTATTTTACCATTTCCTTTCTGTTTAAGGAACATCCTTTAGCATTCTTTCAGCATATATTGCTGGCAACAAATTCTCTTAGTTTTCCTTCACTTGAAAAAAAATATTTTCCCCCCTTCGTTCTTGAATAATATATTGACTAAACATAGAATTCTGCATTGAGATTTTTTTTTTCTTTCAGCACTTAAAAAATATGCTACTTTCAGGCCCGGTGCAGTGGCTCAGGCCTGTAATCCCAGCACTTTGGGAGGCCAAGACGGGCGGATCAGGAGGTCAGGAGATGGAGACCATCCTGGCTAACACGGTGAAACCCCGTCTCTACTAAAAAATACAAAAAACTAGCCGGGCGAGGTGGCGGGCGCCTGTAGTCCCAGCTACTCAGGAGGCTGAGACAGGAGAATGGCGTAAACCCGGGAGGCGGAGCTTGCAGTGAGTCGAGATCCGGTCACTGCACTCCAGCCTGGGTGACACAGCGAGACTCCACCTCAGAAAAAAAATGTGCTACTTTCTTCTGGTCTCCCTGGTTTCTTTTCTTTTTTTTTTTTTTTTTTTTTTTTTTTTTTGAGACGGAGTCTCGCTCTGTCCTCCGGGCTGGAGTGCAGTGGCCGGATCTCAGCTCACTGCAAGCTCCGCCTCCCGGGTTCAGGCCATTCTCCTGCCTCAGCCTCCCGAGTAGCTGGGACTACAGGCGCCCGCCACCACGCCCGGCTAGTTTTTTTGTATTTTTTTAGTAGAGACGGGGTTTCACCGTGTTAGCCAGGATGGTCTCGATCTCCTGACCTCGTGATCCGCCCGTCTCGGCCTCCCAAAGTCATGGGATTACAGGCGTGAGCCACCGCGCCCAGCCTCCCTGGTTTCTGAAGAGAAATTCTCTGTCATTTGATTCATTTTCTTCCCGGATAGGTGAGGTATCGTTTTTCTCTCTAGCTGAATTGCCTTTAGGTTTCAGAAGTTCAATTAAGATGTTTTGAGCCTGGCGCGGTGGCTCCCGCCTGTAATCCTAGCACTTTGGGAGGCCGAGTGCAGCCAGATTGCCTGAGCTCAGGAGTTCGAGACCAGCCTGGGTAATACGGTGAACTCCTGTCTCTACTGAAATACAAAAAAAAATTAGGCTGGGCGTGATGGCTCACGCCTGTAATCCCAGCACTTTTGAGGTCGAGACGGGCGGATCCCGAGGTCAGGAGATCAAGACCATCCTGGCTAACACGGTGAAACCCCGGCTCTACTAAAAATACAAAAAAAAAAAAAAAAAAAAAAAAAAAAAAAAAATTTGCTGGGCGTGGTGGTGGGCGCCTGTAGTCCCAGCTACTTGGGAGGCTGAGGCAGGAGAATTTCTTGAACCTGGGAGGGAGAGTTTGGAGTGAGCCGAGATCGTGCCACTGCATTCCAACCTGGGGGACAGAGCAAGAATCTGTCTCCAAAAAAAAAAAAAAAAGATGTTTTAGTGTGGATCTCTTTAAGTTTATCATGTTTGAGGTTCAGTTTGACTTTTCTCCTCTCTCTCTCTCTCTACAGGGGTCTCATGTTGCCCAGGCTGGTCGTGAACTCCTGGACTCAAGCGGTCCTCCCATCTTGGCCCTCAAAGGTGTGAACCACCACACCTGGCCTCACTTAACTTCTTGAATCTGTAGTGTTTTTTTTTTCTCTCTCGCTCTCTTTTTTTTTATTTTTGCTAAATTCAGGAAATTTCCAGCTATTATTTCTTTGAGTACTTTGTTAACCCCACTCCCTTTCTCCTCTCCTTTGGGCACTCTCATGACGTGGATGTTAGGTCTTTTGTTATGATCTCATATTTTCGGAGCCTTTGTTTATTCTTATTTTTTCAATGAATTTTCTCTGTCTTGTTCAGATGAGATAATTGGGTTAAAAAAAAATTTTTTTTTTAATAGAGACAGGGTCTCACTATGTTGCCAGTTGGTCTTTAACTCCTGGCCTAAAGTAATCCTCCTGCCTCAGCCTCCCAAAGTGCTACGATTATAGGTGTGAGCCACTGTGGCTGGTCGAGATGGGATAATTGCATTGTTTCAGCTTCCAATTCACCAGTAGTTTCCTCTGTCCCTTCCATGTTGCTGTCTAGCTGATATCCAATGACCTTTTTAAATTTTGGTTACTATATTTTAGTTCTAAAATTTCTTTTTTTTTTTTTTTCAGAGACAGAGTCTCACTGTGTTGCCCATGCTGCAGTACAGTGGTGCGATCTCGGCTCACTGCAACCTCCGCCTCCTGGGTTCTAGAAATTCTCTTGTCTCAGCCTCCCGAGTAGCTGGGATTACAGGTGCCTGCCACCACACCCAGCTAATTTTTTTGTATTTTAGTAGACACAGAGTTTCACCATGTTGCCAAGGCTGGTCTCTAACTCCTGAACTCATGCAATCCACCTGCCTCGCCCTCCCAAAGTGCTAGGATTACAGGCATGAGCCACCATGACTGGCCTAGTTCTAAAATTTCTATGTAGTTCTTATTTCTTTGTAAGACTTCCTATATTTTCATTTGTTTCAAGCATATCTGTAATCACTCACTGAAGCATTTTTATCATGTCTGCTTTGAAATCTGAATTAATTCTCACATCTGTGACATCTCCATCTTTATGTCTGTTGATTGTCTTTTTTTTTTTTTTTTTTTTTGAGGCAGGATCTTGCTGTGTTGCCCAGGAGTGCTATGGCACGATCTCAGCTCACTGCAACCTCTGCCTCCCAGGCTCAAGTGATTCTCATGCCTGAGCCTCCAGAGTAGCTGGGACTACAGGCATGCACCACTAAGCCTGGCTAATTTTTTTGTAGAGACGGGGTTTCACCATGTTGATCAGGCTGGTCTCCAACACCTGATCTCAAGTGATCTGCCCACCTCGGTCTCCCAAAGTGCTGGGATTACAGGCGTGAGCCACCGCACCCGGCCAATTTAGTATCTGACTGATACTTGGTATGATGACTTTTCTTCTTTTTTCTTTTTCTTTTTTTTTTTTTTTTTTGAGATAGAGTCTTGGTTTGTTGCCCAGGCTGGAGTGCAGTGGCATGATCTCGGCTTACTGTAGCCTCTGCCTCCCAGGTTCAAGCAATTATCCCGCCTCAGCCTCCTGAGTAGCTGGGACTACAGGCGCCTGCCATCACGCCCAGCTAATTTGTTTGAGTTTTTAGTAGAGACGGGGTTCCACTGTGTTGGCCAGGATGGTATTGATCTCTGGACTTCATGATCCGCCCACCTTGGCCTCCCAAACTGCTGGGATTACAGGCATGAACCACCCTGCTGGGCCTGATGACTTATTTTCAATCAGAACTTGGATAATTTGGTTATTATAAGACTGTGAATCAGCCGGGTGCGGTGGCTCATGCCTGTAATCCCAGACCTTTGGGAGGCCGAGGAGGGCGGATCACGAGGTCAGGAGATTGAGACCATCCTGGCTAACACAGTGAAACTCTGTCTCTACTAAAAATACAAAAATTTAGCCTTTTTTGTAGGTGTGGTGGCGGGCGCCTGCAGTCCCAGCTACTCTGGAGGCCGAGGCAGGAGAATGGCTTGAACCCGGGAGGCGGAGCTTGCAGTAAGCCAAGATGGTGCCATTGCACTCTAGCCTGGGTGACAGAGTGAGACTCCGTCTCAAAAAAAAAAAAAAGAAAGAAAGACTGTGGATCTTATTTAAATCTTGTGTTTTAGCAAGGGCTTCCTCTGACACCATTCTGGCAGTGACAGGGGACACTTTACTGCCAGGTGGAGGTGGAAGTCCACGTTCTCCACCCTACCTCCATTGACACCTGGGGCCACAGGGATCCCTGTGACTGCTTGGTGGGGCTGGGAGTTCCTGCTCCCCACTCAGCCTCCTGTGATACCCCAGGTATGGATGGGGGGAATGCCTGCTGCTGATCCCCAAGTGGCCTCCACTGGCACCCTGTGTGGGCGGGGAGAGCCTCATCACCTCTGGAAAATGATGCAGGTCCTTACCCTCTGCTAGGTTCCTCTGACAGTACCATAGTGAAGACCTGGAGGGGGCCCTTACTACCACGTTAGGA
The DNA here is from genome assembly GCF_024542745.1 of Macaca thibetana thibetana. NCBI lineage: Eukaryota > Metazoa > Chordata > Mammalia > Primates > Cercopithecidae > Macaca > Macaca thibetana. Next base: position 32,339,498 of record NC_065587.1, read on the forward strand.
GTGGAAGTCCAGGATCCCCATGTGGTCTCCACTGACACCGTGGTCAGGGAGGGGGACCTATTTCCACTCAAGTCCTCCTTGACCTCTTCCAAACACCCCAGTAGGAGGCTGGAGCATCTCTTACAGCCTGGCAAGGGTAGGAGTCTAGGCTCCCCACTGGTCTTTGCTATTGAGGGCAGGGTTGGGGCCACAGTTTTTTTCTGTAGTAGTTTGGCTTGAGTACAGTGGTTATTGTCTGAAATATTTTTGTTTTGCTAGTCTTTGTCCTGATCTTTTGGCTAGACAGAACAGGCTTTGCTTGGGACTTATTTTGTGCCTGTACCCATTGGTGTTTCTGGGTGTCCAGCTCCTCTGTATGCAGTTTGGGATACATGAATCAAAAAGATAACCTAGGAGGCTGGGCTCATGCCTGTCACCCCCGTGCTTTGGGAGGCTGAGGCAGGAGGATCCCTTGAGACCAGGAGTTACAAGATCAGCCTGAGCAACATAGCAAGACTGTCTCTACAAAAATTTTAAAAAAATATTAGCTGGGTGGTGGTGCATACCTGTAGTCCCAGCTACTTGGGAGGCTGAGGTGGGAGTATCACTTGAGCCTAGGAGTTTAGAGTTGCAGTGCGCTATGGTTGTGTCCCTGCACTCCAGCCTGCGTGACAGAATGAGACCTGTTTCTGAAATAAATAAAGTAAGAATAAAAAACAAAAAGACAACCCAGAGAAACACCACCATTTCATCCTTGGCTCTAAGTCTCTAGCTTCTCTGCCTTCTTTATAACACTTAGAATCTCCTTATGTTTGCTTTATTTATAACATTTAGGGTTTTTATTTGTGGAAGGAATAGGGAAACATGTTTATCTGTCTTCTAGGAAGAAGAAGTCTATTTTGTCTTTGTTTTTTGAGATGGAGTCTTGCTCTGTCATGCCAGCTGGAGTGCAGTGGCACGATCTCAGTTCATTGCAACCTCTGTCTCCTGGGTTCAAGCGATTCTCCTGCCTCAGCCTCTCAAGTAGCTGGAATTACCGGCGCCCGCCACCACACCCAGCTAATTTTTGTATTTTTAGTAGAGACAGGATTTCACCATGTTGGCCAGGCTGGTCTCAAACTCCTGACCTCAGGTGATCCGCCAGCCTCAGTCTCCCAAAGTGCTGAGATTACAAGCTTGAGCCACCACACCCGGCTGCCTTCATTTATTTTTTTCAGGCTCATTCATGGACGTGGTATTGCCTTCATTTTTGAAATATATTTTTGGTGGGTGTAGAATTTAGGTTAAGGCTGGGCATGGTGGCTCATGCTGTAATCCCAGCACTGGGATTGGCGAATGGATCACTTGAGTTCAGGAGTTTAAGACCAGCCTGCACAACATGGTGAAACCCCATCTCTACAAAAAATTAAAAAAATAAAAATAAAATGAAATAAAATAAAATAAATTAGCTGGGTGTGGTGGTGCACGCCTGTAGTCCTAGCTATTTGGGTGCTTGGGCAGCTGAAGAGGGAGGATCACTTGAACCTGGAGGCTGAGGCTGCAGCGAGCCATGTTTGTGCCACTGCACTGCAGCCTAGGTGACAAAGTGAAATCCTGTCTTTAAAAAAAAAAAGAAAAAGAATTTTAGGTTACAGGGATTTTTTTCTTGCAGTACTTTAAAGATATTGCTACACTATCTTCTTGCTTGCATTGTTTCCAACAAGAAATCTCCTTCTTCTTGATTCCTCTGCACACAATGTGTCTTTTTCCTCTCCATGCTTTTAAGACTTTCTCTTTAGCACTAGTTTTACGAAATTTGGTTGATGATGTACTTTGGTGGACCTTTTTTTTTTTTTTTTTTGAGACGGAGTCTCGCTGTGTTGCCCAGCATGGAGTGCAATGGCATGATCTCGGCTCACTGAAACCTCTGCCTCCCAGGTTCAAGAGATTCTCCCTCAGCCACCTGAGTAATTGGGATTACAGGTGCATGCCACTACGCCCAGCTAATTTTTGTATTTTTAGTAGAGATGGGGTTTCACCATGTTGGCCAGGCTGGTCTCAAACTCTTGACCTCAAGTGATCCGCCCACCTCGGCCTCCTGAAGTGCTGGAATTACAGGTGTGAGCCACTGCACCCGGCCTGGCTCGCCATTCTATAGACCCCTTGACCCTTCGTGGATCGTGGATCGTACCATAGCTCCCTGCCCCCAACTCCCTCACCCGCTGGGGAAGTTAAAGCCACAATCACCTCCAATTCTGACTAACAGCCAGCGATGCCTACTCTGAGGGGCAGGTCTGAGGTTGGATGAGCTGTGAGGGCCCAGGGAGCCCAGGTGGATGGCACTCAGGAATGGAAGAAGAGAACTGGGACTGGCATCGGCCTCCCCTGCAGCCTCGCAGCCTCCACCATGGGGGGCTTCGTTACCAGTAAGGAACTAAGGCAGAGAGGCCACCTCACTAGTCCAGACAGTTTCTTGCTTGCGGGGGAAAATCTGACTCCATGCCTGCGCTTAACCACAAAGAGTAACAACAATGCCAGCAAAACCACCGAGTCTAGCACTGTCCAATCTGGATGCTGCTCACATTGTCACAGCCGCCCAGGGGCCCCACACAGGGTGTCTCGGGCACCTGGTGCCAGCGGTCAGTGACTCACGAGGACCCCAGCTGCTGCTCTCAGCCTGCAGGAGTACTGGCTTGTGTCAAGAAAGGGCACCAGGCCACACTCTGTGCTTAGAGGCTCTGCAAACTTTTGCGGAAATGGAAGGACACATCCTTAACTGTTTCAAAACTGAAAGATAGAAGAAACGCTGTTCTTCACTTCCCCTGAAATCAAATCTGTTAACTAGGAGCTTCCCAAACCCAAATCCCCAGGAATCTTGAGCCTAAATTTAGCTTATCCTTGGAAGGTCACCGGATTACCCTGGGGCAGGGTCAGCCAGCAGCTGCTTAAGATAAACTTGGCTTTTCTGCAGACTCAGGCTTTTCTCACACACAATTAATGAGATCCTGCCGTACTTCCCCTGGGAAAGCAGAACAATGGCTGGGGTGAGCAGGTGGCCTTGGCCAGCGCTCTGCCCCAAGGGCCCTTCGCCAGAGATCAGGGGTTTGTGTCCCTGCCTGAACAGGACACCTCCGATCTCTACCTGCAGGCTCTGGACCACCGTGGCACTCTGGACATAAGGTCACTTCTGTCCCTTGGATGCCCAGCCCCTTCCCACCTCTGGGATCTTGCACTGGCTATTGCTTCTGCTCTGGCTGGAACTTATTCCCCGGATCCCTGTGAAATGTCACCTCTTCAGAGAGGTCCTCACCACTGTCTTTCCTGCCCAGTTCTTGGTTGACAGGTTCCTGTCAGCTCTTTATGGGCAGGAGCTGCCTGTGCTGTGTGCTCTGCCTAGAGACAGTGCTTGCCACAGAGTAGGTGGGCAGACCCTCCGTCAGTGGCAGGAAAGGTGGGTGCACCCTCATGCCCCACCGGAGTCTGGCCTGAGCCACTCAGAGGCCAGCCTCCATCTGAGGTGGGTTTGTCCGGGGTAGTGTCAGCCCCTGCGGCCCTCTCTGGGCCTCTCTGCATTGGCACTGGTTCCACTGCAGCCTGGAGCCTCAAGCAACAGGGTAGAAATCAGATTGTGAAAGGTGAAGCCTGAGACTCCTCTGCCATGTCCCTGTGATGCTGTAAGGCTGCCGCCAAAGAAGCGTGAGCTTGCTGGGGCCACCCTAGGGTGCCAGGTAGGAGAGAAGAAAAACAGGCAGCCAGGGGAGAAGGGAGAGCCTTGGGCTGGCTGCAGCCCCAAGCTGGCTAGAGGGCGACAGGCAGCCTCCTGTGCAGGACAGAAACACGAAGACAGCCGCCCTGTGGAGGTTATTCCTGGATACCGGGTGGGAAAATCAACAAGCAAATGGACAGGTCCAGCTCAAGCCTCTAAAAGCAATGCTGGGGGACGGTGCAGCAAGGTGTTCCTGGAAGTGATCTCGGCAACACAACTTAGAAGATGAGCAGGCCGGGCGCGGTGGCTCAAGCCTGTAATCCCAGCACTTTGGGAGGCCGAGACGGGCGGATCATGAGGTCAGATCGAGACCATCCTGGCTAACACGGTGAAACCCCGTCTCTACTAAAAAATACAAAAAACTAGCCGGGCGAGGTGGCGGGCGTCTGTAGTCCCAGCTACTCGGGAGGCTGAGGCAGGAGAATGGTGTGAACCCGGGAGGCGGAGCTTGCAGTGAGCTGAGATCCGGCCACTGCACTCCAGTTTGGGCGACAAAGCGAGACTCTGTCTCAACAACAACAACAACAAAAAAAAGAAGATGAGCAGGACCCAACCTGACAGACCCACACCGCGGGCAGAAGAGGCCAAGGTAAGAGACGGCCCACGTGAGGCCCATAGGCAGGTGAGTCTGCTGGGGCAGAGTGTGTGCTCAGGGCCTCGCCAAGCCTGGTGACTGGACTGGCCAGTCCTAGCACATGCAGGTACACATCAGTCCAGCTGCTCTAGGGGTCGGCTCTTTGTCCATGGGCAATGTGAGCCATGGAGGGTCTTAGGTAGGGTGAGGCCCAGGAGACGGGCCTGCTGGGGTGGCCTAGCTGGGCAAGGGCAGGTTCTTGATGAGCTGAGGAGGCCACAGCAGTCATCCCAGGAAGATGGTGGCATGGAAGGGCTGGGAGTAGGGGGATCCAGGGAAGGTCCCTGGGCTTGGGCTAGGGGATAGTAAGAGTGAGAGGGTGGGTGGGTCAGCTGGACCCCTGGAGTACACAGAGGAGATGTCCAGGAGGGTCTGTAGAAGAAGGGGCGTGGCCCATGGGTCTGCAGCAGGAGGGATGCAGTGACTAAGTGATAGCTGGGAGAAGGCAGTGGTCCTCAGAGCCACACCTGGTGGGGAGAGGCCACGTGGGGCTGAGCAAAGAGGGTACGATTTCCCTCCAGCCTCAGGGCTGGGCACACTTGCCTTCAGAGCCTCCCCACACTAGGTGAGCCAGATGCTGGCCTTACCTCATTTACCATCTCAGAGCCATCTGAAGGGGGAGAAGGGAACCAGGCCCCAGGAGGCAGAAAGTCATCAAAGCTCCCACATCTGTGACCAGCCTCAGTGCCATGCTTTTTCTATGGAGGGTCCTGTCCAATGGAACTGAGCACAGATCAGATAAAAGAACTGGGCACCCAGTGGCTTCAGTCCAGGGCCTGGAGTTCAAACTTTACTGGAAACAAAGGGGCCGACAGAGATTGGAGAAAGAACTGCTAGAAAGGGGCTGGTGTCCCCATGGGACTGTGGGTTTTGGAGCCTTGTGCCCCCACCTGAGCCTCAGGGGGCCCGGAGTGTCCACCCCAGTGGACCTTTCGAGAAATGGCTGGGCCATTGTGCAGAAGAATGCCCGGAAATCCCGAGCCGCCCTCCCCCAGCAAGGATGGGGGCTCTTCCTCCTGGCCAGGAAACTCCAAGTTGGCTTCCGGAGGGTGGCCTGGGGGCTGGGGTGCCAGGGACACCATCGCCACTGGTGGGAGGGCAGGGCACAGCCCCTCCGTGTCCCTTTGTCTCTCCCGTCTGAAGGCCAGAGCAGGCTGCTAGGCCTGGGGCCACCACTGCCCCTGGGTATCCACTCAGTGTGCTGGGCCACTGAGAACTTCCTGAAGTGGTGTCACCTGAGCTGGGCCCCCAAGGATGGGGTGCGGGCAGTACCGCAGGAAGAGGAGCAGCCCCTATGAAGATTGAGAGGTCTGGGAAGCCCCTGCAGCTTGGGAGAGTGGGGGTCGCCAGGCAGGGGGAAAGCCCCTGTGCCACCGCTTTGTGCCAGAGACTCAGGCTCCAGAGAGGCAGTGAGTGGCATGGGGGGGTGAGGCTGGAGCCTGGGCCTGACCTCCATATGGCTGCCTGGCGTCTCCGTTTGCCATGGGGTGAGAGAGACAGTGCCGGGACTCAGAGCGGGGCTGGAGAGAGAGTGAGGGAAAGGGCCTGGGTGGGGCTTGGACTCCGGGGCGGGCTTTCTGGAGACACCCCCTACAAGGGCCTCTACGGCTGTGACAGGGGTTGGGGGGTGGCGGCTCCTGCAAACCCCAGTCAGTGGAGTGGAGCTGGCTCCGGTGGAAGAGACCACTGGGCTCAGTAGGGGATGTGGGAGTGGACCGGGTGGTGCAGGCTGGGGGTCAAGCGCCTTCTGAAGTGACGCGGCCGGAACACGCAGGGAGGCGGCTCAAGAAGCGGGCCCTAGGCCAGCCCAGAACGCGCTTGGCCGCGACTAGGATAACAGCGGGTGGGGCTGGGGGCGGCGGCCGGGCGGGGAGCCGTCCCGCGCCCTCAGCTACCCCCCAAGAGCCGTTGTTTTCCTAACTTCAGCTGCCAGGGGCTCTGTGATTGGCTGCGGGACGATGGCCCGCGCACGGATTGGCTGCTTCGGGTCGGGGGGCCGGGCCCGGGGGACAGAATCCGCCCCCGAACCTTCAAAGAGGGTACCCTCGGCAGGAGTTGGCAGACCTAGAAGGTGCGACAGACCCGCGGGGCAAACGGACTGGGGCCGAGAGCCGGGAGCGCGGGCGCAAAGGCACTAGGGCCCGCCCAGGGCGCCGCGCAGCACGGCCTTGGGGGTTCTGGGGGGCCGTCGGGCTCGCGTCTCTCCTCTAGCCATGGGGTCCGCAGCGTTGGAGATCCTGGGCCTGGTGCTGTGCCTGGTGGGCTGGGGGGGTCTGATCCTGGCTTGCGGGCTGCCCATGTGGCAGGTGACTGCCTTCCTGGACCACAACATCGTGACGGCGCAGACCACCTGGAAGGGGCTGTGGATGTCGTGCGTGGTGCAGAGCACGGGGCACATGCAGTGCAAGGTGTACGACTCGGTGCTGGCTCTGAGCACCGAGGTGCAGGCAGCGCGGGCGCTCACCGTGGGCGCCGTGCTGTTGGCGTTCGTTGCGCTCTTCGTGACCTTGGCGGGAGCGCAGTGCACCACCTGCGTGGCCCCGGGCCCGGCAAAGGCGCGTGTGGCCCTCACGGGAGGCGTGCTTTACCTGCTTTGCGGGCTGCTTGCGCTAGTGCCACTCTGCTGGTTCGCCAACATTGTCGTCCGCGAGTTCTACGATCCGTCTGTGCCCGTGTCGCAGAAGTACGAGCTGGGCGCAGCGCTGTATATCGGCTGGGCGGCCACCGCGCTGCTCATGGTAGGCGGCGGCCTCTTGTGCTGCGGCGCCTGGGTCTGCACCAGCCGTCCCGACCTCAGCTTCCCCGTGAAGTATTCGGCGCCGCGGCGGCCCACGGCCACCGGCGACTATGACAAGAAGAACTACGTCTGAGGGCGCTGGGCACGGCGGGGGCCCTCCTGCCAGCTACGCCTGCGAGGCGTTGGATGAGCCTGGGGAGCCCCGCATGGACCGGCGGCTTCCGCCGGGTAGCGCCGCGCGCAGGCACCGCAGAACATCCGGCTCTGCACCCCGACGCGGTTCCTGGATGGGCTCCTGCCTGCGCCCGCAGCTGACTCTCTCCTGCCACCAGCCGGGCCCTGCCCTTAACAGACGGACTCGGACAATTTCCTTTTCTGTGCGCGGCGCTGTTTCCACAGGCAGAGCGGGTGTCAGACTGAGGATGCCGCTTCCCCTCCAAGACGCTGGGGGTCTTGGCTGTTGCCTTACTTCCCAGAGGCTCCTGCTGACTTCGGAGGGGCGGATGGAGAGCCCAGGGACCCCACCGGAGAGATGTGTACAGCTGGTCTTTACCCCATCAGCAGGGCCCGAGCCCAGGGGCCAGTTACTTGGCCTGGACCTCCCGGTCTCACTCCAACATCTCCCCAGGCAAGGCTTGTGGGCACCGGAGCTTGAGAGTGGGCGGGAGTGGGAAGGCTAAGAATCTACTTAGTAAATGGTTTGAACTCTCTCCCGCCTGTGTCCTGTTCTCTGTCCAGCCATCTCCCGTGTCCAGCAGTCCCATTCATCACCCACCAGCCCCGCCCTCCCAAGGACTCCTGTAGGGACCTCCTCCCAGGGCTGGCATTTTCCCCATCCTCCCTGCTACCTTCCCACCAGGTGGGAGACATAGCCACCACTTACTACAGCCCAGAAAGGCGGGATCTGCGGTCAGAAGAGCGGCTGCTGCAGTCATGGGGCCCTGGGGCCCGGGATGGGACAGGGGCGGGGGCAGCGGCAGACCCCAGCAGGGTGAAGCGCCCTCAACACAGGCTGGTGAGTGGGGGTCCTGCGATGTGGGAAGTGCTGGGGGTGGGCAGTCAGGCCGCTGGCTTCTCTCAGAAAGGGCTGAGCCCCACACAGCACAGGGCGAGGTTTTCCACTGCCGTCTCAGGGCTTGCCTAGTTCCGGGTCCCATCAAGTGGCCACAGAGGTCTGTAGAACTCCCCACCAGGCCCTTTCCAATGGTGGGTGGGGCAGGAATAGGGGTGAATGCAGGACACGCCGGTCAACAGTGGGGTTGCCATGGGAGGAGGTGCTGACAGCTGGTTGCCCAGAGTACCACACCTTGGCTCCAGCCCCTCGTCCTGGCTCCTTCACCAGTCCCAGCGTAGCTCCCTACAGAGCCTGTGCCCACCCACCCTGCCGGCCTGGCAGCCTGCCCAGACTGGTACTGACAACCAGCACCTGTGCCAGCCCCTGCTGGGGGCACCTTCCTCCTCCAGGGGCTGTATGACCTGGGAGTCAGGGCTGGCCCCTGCCAGGCATCTCGGAATAGGGGGTCTAGAGCCATCTAACAGTCACTGAGAGCTCATTGTTTTTAGCCTTGTTCTAGGTACTTTGAATTAACACATTTTTAACTTTTGACATAAAGCTAGAAGCAGAAGAGAGCAGCTGATGAAGGGGGCATACTGCAGGGAAGAGCTCTAAGCCCAGCTGGAAGGAAGACTTGGCATCTGCTCCAACCTGGCCTCGGGGGCCCTGCCCAGAAATGTCTGGGCCACATCCAGTGGCAGGGAGTCTCCTAGGTCTGGCCAGGCTACCACCATGGGGCAGTGGCAGAACCCCAAGAATGTGGGCTCAGTGGGGCTTAGGGCAGCCGCTGGAATGTGTGGCAGCTTCCTGGGAGCTGCTGTGGAACCAGAGGTGGGATGAGTTACAGGGATAGGGGCCCCACAGTGCAGAGGTCCTCAGGAGGCCTGACCTGTGCCCCACCTGGGCCTGTAGAGCAGGGACCAAGAGCAGTCCCCAAGCTTGGGAGTGTGTGATCCCAGAGCTGTGGCCCTGGGCAGAGCCGGAAACAATGGTCCTTACACTCTTGCATCTGGCCACTGGGGCTGGGTAGTACCAGGTCTGGTGCGTTTGGTCAGAAGCCGAGGCTCAAGGCTGCCTGGGAGGGCTGCATCCCACACAAGCTGTTTCCTAAGAAAGGAAGGGCATGGGGCTGGGCATGGGATGGCTCACGGCTATAATCCCAGCACTTTGGGAGGCCGAGGGGGGCGGATCACAAGGTCAGGAGATCAAGACCATCCTGGCCAACATGGCAACACCCCATCTCTACTAAAAATACAAAAATTAGCTGGGCGTGGTGGCCATGCCTGTAATCCCAGCTACTCAGGAAGCTGAGGCAGGAGAACTGCTTGAACCCTGGAGGCAGAGGAAGCAGTGAGCCGAGATCGTGCCACTGCACTCCAGCCTGGCGACAGAGCGAGACTGTCTCAAAAAAAACAAAACAAAACAAAACAAAAAAACGAAGGGCATGGAAAGGCAGCTGCACAGCCTCTGAACTTTCCCAAATGGCCAGGGTGGGCAGCTCAAGGGCCCCAGGGAGCTGTGCAAACCACCAGAGGCGAGGGGGGTGCCCAGCCTCCAGTCCAGCTCTGACCCTTTTGTGCCCACTGCCCTTTGCCAAGGGCTGCACCAAGACCAGCCCCACCTACCTGTGTGCGCTTTTCCAGGTCACTCTTTCTGAGCTTTTCCCCACTGACTTAAAACCTACCCAAATCACTCCTGCCTTCAAAGACCTGAAAAAGAGTGCTGGACGGTGAGACCCATGGGTGGCGGGATGGCTGAGAGAGTGGACTAGCTATGTGGCTGAGGCCAAGTGGACCGGAGGAAGTGGTAGGTGGACAGAGCCAGGTGCTGGCTGGCACCACTAGGCAGTGGCCAGTGCAGGTGCTGTGAGGAGGCGGGGATGCTGAGGGGTACTGACCTCTGCCCACTGCCACCCGGAGGTCCTGGAGGACAGAGTGAGGAGATCTTGTACTTCGGGCCAATCCTCATGCTGATTTCCTGCCAGGCGCTGAGGGTACCTGGGGCCCAGGACCTATAGAAGACTCAAGGCACACCTAAGCACTGGCCTTGAGACCAGAGCCACAATGGGGACGGAGCCTAAAATAAGCATTTTATTTAATAAAAAATGGCTTCTACATCTCAAATCATGTACATAACTTACAATCTAAATGAAAGCCAGTTATATAAATAAGGAGGTCATTCCTGAAGAAATCAAATTCTAGAAAAGAAAACAAAAAACAAGTTTCAAACAATGTTGATGTGCCACCAAATTAAACAAACTGCCCAGGCATTCCCTCTGGGTAGTGCTTCTGAGTAGCCAGGACTGCTTGTGGGGGTGAGGCCACCCCAGACTCAGAGGCCTCTGCTGTCCTCACAGCACCCCTTGCCTGGGCTGAGCTGTCCTACATCAGAGCTCCTTCCAGGCACCTTCTCACCTCACGGACCCCACCCAGCTGCTCAGCCAGCCCCCTGGCACCCTCCCATGGGGTCTCTCCCTCCATCCCTCGGTACTCTGCTGCTCAGCCCTCCTGGCCCAGGCCACCTGTACCCCTGCCTCAGTGGAAGAACACACAGCAGCATAACATCATCACCAAGCAGGCTGCAGGGAAGGGGTCTGCCTCTAGCACCCACTCCACTGCTGGAGAGCCCCACCTCTGCATCTGCCCCACACTACACAGTCCTGTGCTGATGCTCACATTCATCGTCTAAGGAGAGAGTGGGCCCCATTTTTGGATGAGGAAACAGGCTCAGTCTGATTAGGTGGCTGGTCCAAGGTCACTGCTGATGAGCCTACAGAACTTGCCAAAAACCCGAGGGTCTGACCCAGAGCCCTTCCCCTAACATGGGCCCTGTGTAGTCCAGGCCACCCTGAGAGGAACTGTGGGGTCCCTGAGGCCCCCTGTGCTGTTGTCAGTCGAACACCCCCACTCCAGCCCCAAAAGAACAGGTGCTTGCCCCTGGAGGGATGGACAGACGGACGGATGGGTGGGAGAGTGGGAAGGACCCCAGGCCTGGCCTGAAGGACCTCCTACAACACAGCCTTGGCAGGGCCCTTCTGCCACAGCCGCAGCCTCCAGGCTAGGGCTCCGGGAGATGCAGGGCTGGATGTGGCATTCCCTGTGGGGAACCTGGGCTGAGAGATGGTCACAAAGACACAAGGCAGGCCTATTTCCTGGGAACCCTTAAGAAAGAGGTAGTACACGGGGCAGTGGGAGGTGTCCCGGGTCAGTGACCTGCCAGTGAATCCCATCGGGGCCCTCAGGACAGCTGTGTGCTGGTGAAGGCCCCAGCAGAACCGGCACTTTGGAATTCCCAGCTGAGTGGCTGCCAACAGCTTTGCTTTCTCATGAGCCAAGCACACAAAAGCCTACATGCCTGCTCTGTGGGCTCTTGCCCAGCACTTGACATGAAGGCTGTGGGACAGGAGGCTCCAGGTGGCCTCCGAGGGCAGCACCAGGGAGTCTGTGTGTGACATGTGTCACACGGGATGCCCAGCCCCAGAGTGTGGTCAGCAGAGGGTGAATACCAGCTCTTTCTGAAGGGATCGCAGGGGCTTAATGAAATTAGCTACCTCAAAATGCCGCATTGTGGCCCTGCTGGCAGCCTAAGGACAGATGTGCTTGGGAAAAATGTGTTGGCTCCAATCTCCTCAAGAACCCTGCTTTGGTCTGAAACCCAAGTAAAAGCCTCCGTTGAGGGAGGACAGAGCAGGGCATCAGGGTCGGGCTCTGAGGGGGCTGTTACAGCTGCCCCTGCAGAACCCCTGTAACTCACCCTAGGATAGGAGGGAAATCAGTGCATCCAGAAACTTGCTCCGATCCTCTGCTTTCAGCTCAATTACTGAAGTAATGAAAGAAAAACAGCCAGAACACAAGGCAGGGCAGAAGGCCCTCCACCGCATTCCACAGTGTGCAGCTCCTCCTGGTCTGTGGTGTTCTGCACTCAGTGGTTGTGTCTCTGGTACCTCGTGTCAGGGGGCACTGCTAGGCCAGGGCTGGGGAGTGCCCCTGCCAATAGAGGGGACACAGGGAGGGGCCCTACAGACCTGGACAGAAACGGGCCTGCCCACCCTAGGAATCCCCAGGAGTGGAAATCAGACACTTTTGCATCCAGAAACTTGCTCCGATCCTCAGCTTTCAGCTCAATTACTGAAGTAATGAAAGAAAAACAGCCGTGAGAAGGGAGGAGTAGGACTCGGCTTCAGTGTTCTCTTCCCCACAAGGGGACATGGTGCAAACTGCCCATATCACAGGGCCCTCAGGCTCAGCTGAGCACACAAACCCTCACCACAAAGCAAAACTAGCCCCCAGAATGGGGCTGGCCTGGCCCTGGGAGCCGTCTATGCCGCCAGCCACAGCCCCGAGAGCCCCAGATCCAGCCATGGCTGGGTCTGGCTCAAGGAAGGCAGCTCTGAGATGGCTGAGGCCACTTCAACAAAGGCTGGATCTCCCATGACAGTGTCTATCATTGTTGAGGAATCCGTGGTGATGAGGCAAGAAAATTTCCTTTCTCAGAGGTGCGGGAAGTACTGAGGTTGTTGAGCTGAACTGTCTCCCCCAAATCCCTATGTTGAAGCCCTAACCCCCAGGACCTTAGAATGTGACTGTGGCAATTAAGTTCAAATGGGGTTGTTAGGATGGGCTCTAATCCAATCTGTCTGGTGTCCTCGGAAGATGAAGCGGTTTGGACACACACACCAGGGAGGTGTGCAGAGGGAAGACCATGTGAAGACACAGAGAGAAGGCGGGCATCTGTGTGAGCCAAGGAGAGAGGCCTCAGGAGAAGCCAGCCCTGCCCCGCCTTGACCTGGGCCTTCTCGCCCCTAGGACTGGGAGGAGACACGTGGTTGAAGCCACCCTGTCTGTGGTATTTTGCTATGGCAGCTTTAGCAAACTAACCCAGGGTGAAATATCAGTAAGGCTGGGCACAGCATGGGGTGGTATCCTGGGTCATCACAGGCCCTGCTGTTTTAAAGAAACTGTCAACCCAACCCTGAATGAAAGGCCCAGGGGCCCTGGTGGCCAGTTCTCTAGGCTTGCTGGGAAAGTGATCCTTAGCACTGGCTGTAAGGCCAGAGTCAGGCCTGGCTGTCAGTCTCTGGGGGGATGCCCACCACGGTCACTGTGCCATGCTCCACGCTCAGGGGGGCAGCCATCACCAGAGGCAGCAGCTTGCAGCGCCTGTTCTTTGTCTATGGAGTTGGAGAGAGCACCCTCTGTCAGAGTACGATGGGCCCCAGCTCACCACTCAGAGCCCAGAGCCCGACAGCACCCACTCACTCTACTCCCCAGAGCCTCCAGGGACTCTGTCATCAGAGAAGATGCCTTGGTCCCCACCCAGCCACCCCAAGTTAGATGCCCAAGGCCAGGGTCTAATTCCCAGTCCAGGGAGCTCTCCAAGCATCTGCCCTCCTGTACCCACAGCGTGGTACTGTGGCCACGATGCTGTGTCCCCACGCCTCCTTGTGTACCAGCCTAGCCCCACTGCCCGTTGGCTGTTTGTTGCAGGGAGCCCGCCCTGCTGTCTCCTCCCTCACCTCCTTCAGGTCCTGCGGCAGCTGCCACCTTCTCCAGGAGGCCCCAGGCCACCCCGCCTCGTCCTGCTCCATCCCCTGGCAGCACATGCTCTCATCTTAACCGCAGCTACCACTCCTTATCCCCTCTCGCTGGCACGCTCCCTCAGGATAAAGGTTCAGGGCCTCCTTCTCTGCTGTGCCTGCGGCACCCACACCCTACAGCCCAGGTGACCAGCATTCCTGGTGTGTCTAGGACTGAGGGGTGTCCCAGGATGTGCACCAGGATGGGCAGTCACTCCATGACAACAGGGCCAGGCAGGTGCTGGATGTTCAAAACATGTCTGATAAATGAATGGATCCTGTAAAGTAGGTATGTGTTCATCCATTTCATGGATGAGGAAACAGGCTCAGATCAGATTATCTACCTCACGTCACACAACTGGCAAATGAGGAGGCTGATCTTTGAACACAGCCTAGAGGACTTCAAGGCCCATGCTCTGTCCCTAGTTCATCTTTGATATTACCTGGTTGATAGAGCACATGTCATCTGTCATCATTTTTCTGGTTAGTTCAGTAGCAAAAGAAAAGTTCAACTTCCTGTTAGCACATTTTGTTTGAAATAGCCCCCTGCATAATCTCTCATCCTCGAAGCAGAGGGGGACTTCAATTATTGAAATGTCACATCTGGGAAGAGCCCCATGCTGGCTGGGTGAGGACCCCTGCCCTAAAGCCAGCCAAGTTAGGAGTGTGTTCCACGTCAACGCAAAGAGGGAGTTAGGCCACACAGAAGACAAAGCCAGGCACAGGAAATCAGCCTAGTGGACAACCTGTTGCTGGGAAGCCAGTCTCTGCTACAACCATCCTGCTTTCCCTGACCTGCGACAATAGCACACAAGCCCCAGCCCTATTCACTCCACGAGGGCCCCTCCCTACTCGTCTGAGTGACTTAGACAGCAAGTGATGAATCAGAGCTTGAGAGAACTGGAAGGTTCCTAGGGGTCAGCTGAGGAAAAGACAGCTCAGAAAAAAGTAATGGATATGCCTAGACCTTGCAGCTGGTGAACAGCCACAGGCACCCCAAGCATCTAACTCCCAGTCCAGGGAGCTCTCCAAGCACCTGCCCTCCTGTACCCACAGCACCCGCCTGGCCTCTCACCGAACACACAAAGGACTTGAGCAGGTGTTTGCTGAGCAGGCTCAGGGACGCCGGCCTGGAGAACAGCACGACATCTGGAGTGCCCTGTGGAGGCGAGACAGATGGTCAGACGAAGCCACTGGTGCTGTGGCCAGGCGCCTGTGCTCTGTGGGAAGCCTGACCTCCATGAGGGAGCAGTACAGGAAAGGCCCCTGGGAGATGACGAGGTTGGTGCAAAGGCAGCTGGCAATGGTCTGCTGGGTGGCTCGTAGCTGCTTCTTGGCGAGTTCCAGGCCATGGTAGAGTTTGTCCAGGTTACTCCTGCAACAGGGCAGACACATGGCTTTGGTGGTGCTTGTCAGGTGGTGCTTTGGTAAAATACCAAGGTCACAAATAAGATTGCTTGGCTACCGGTTCAGAAAGAGGTTTGGGGATAAGAATTTATCTTCTCTCCCTCCTGAGTTCTCTCTCACATGAAAGGAAATAATTTTTTAAATTGTATAAACACACAGCAATCCAGTGAGAGGTGGGAGAGGGTGCAAGCATCAGAAGACAGAAGATTAAAAGCCAACAGAGGGAAGATCCCACACAGGAGGGCCCAGGAGGACTGACACAGGGGAGGCTTGGGCAAGGGCTGGAGGTTGGATGACGGATCGCCTCAAACTCAACAGATTTTTACTCTTCCCTCGAAAAAGGGAGGCTCCCCTCTGAGTACGTGAAATGTACCCTCTGTGTATAAGTAGAGTCCTCAAGCAAAGCCTCTGGGCTTTACAGTGGGGAGTCACAAAGTGTCACAGTTGGCTCCTGCCTGCAAAGGTGAAGCGATGTCTTATGACCAGTGAGCTGTGCCCAGATATCCAGGGCTCAGCCAAGGGTCCACGATCCCCTTCTTGAATATGAAAGACATCAGATCATTTGAGAAATGCCTGTGGCCTGAAAAAATAACCCTGAAGGAAACAGATAATTTGGAGAACAAAAGAAAGTTAAAATGAACTCTAACTAGTATCTTCAGAGAGATGTGTGCAACTCTTACATTCCTAAACCAAGAACAGGATGCTATGAAAAACGAACAGTCAAAAACTAGGAAATGTTGATGGAAATAAAAACAATTGCAAAAGATAAAACATCCACTCAAAGTCCAGAGGATAAGTCAAGAAAAGCTTCCTCAACATAGGTAACAAGACAAAGTTACGGAAAATGTAAGGCAAAAATATAAGACAGAGCATCATCATTCCAGGAAGCCTGGAAAGCAAGAATAAAAAACATGGATGTTTTCTGTGGAGGGAATAGTAAAGAAATAGTAAAATGAAGATACTGTCAGATATATAAGAACTCAGAAAGTTTATCTCACATGTGACTTTTATTTGAATGTTACTTAAGAACTGTGCTCTAATTTAATGAGGGAGTAAATGAAACAAAGATGAAGATCCCAAGAAACATTGGACCTAACTAAGAGGCACAGCCAAGATTTGGACATTCATGAGGATAGTGGAAGGCAGGCCTAGAGAGCTGTAGGTCCAGGCTGTGGTGAGCAGACAGAATCCCAGACTCTTCAGCAAAAAGGGGCTCAGAGAATAACGGCTGGAAGGAGTTTGGGGGAGAAAAAAAATGAATGTGATAAAGGAGGCAATTAAAAACGCCAGGAAAAACAAAGAGCTGTGCCAGATAGTAATCCATTATTACACATGATTGTCTCTGGAATAGTTTATTAGCACAATAAAGTAAACTATTTGTTGACTTTCATCTTTTAAAATCAACCTATAGGCTGGGCGCAGTGGTTCACGCCTGTAATCCCAGCACTTTGGGAGGCCGAGGTGGGCAGATCACGAGGTCAGGAGATCAAGACCATCCTGGCTAACACGGTGAAACCCCATCTCTACAAAAATTAGCTGGGCATGGTGGCGGGTGCCTGTGGTCCCAGCTACTCAGGAGGCTGAGGCAGGAGACTGGCGGGTGAACCCAGGAGGAGGAGCTTGCAGTGAGCCGAGATCGCACAACTGTACTCCAGCCTGGGCGACAGAGCGAGACTCCGTCTCTAAAAAAATAAATAAATAAAATAAAATAAAATAAAATCAACCTACAGCCAAAGATAAGACAAATTATCTTTTTCTCTATCCCAAGATTGTTATCAGTCTTGAAAATGTAAAAGCACAAATTTCAGAAAATACCAAGGAGAGCTGAAGAGCAAAGTAAGGCTGTTTCCACAGCTTGGATATCTGTCCCCTCGAAACCTCATGTTGAAATCTGATCCAAGATCGCAGAGATGGGGTCTAATGGGAAATGTTTGGATCATGGGGGCAGATCCCTCATGAATAGATGAATGCCCTACCTGGGGCTAGGGGGTATAAGTGAGTTCTTACTCTATTAGTTCCCATGACAGCTGGTTGTTAAAAAGAGCCTAGTACTTTCCTCCTTTCTCTTCCTTCCTCCATTACCACATGGTCTCTGCACACACCAGCTCCCCTTTTGCATGAGTGGAAGCACCCTGAGGCCCTCACCAGATGCAGATGCCCAATCTTGAGCATTCCAGCCATCAGAATTGTGAGCCAAATAAACCTTTTCTCTTTATAAATTACCCAGCCTCAGGTACTCCTTTACAGCAACACAAAATGGATTAAGAGTGTTTCAAATATCCTTTTCTTACAAAGTAGGGAGATGAGACACTGGTGATGAAAGAAGACATAAATATGTTAAAGTTACAAAGAAGTTAAAAATAGTGGCATAACTGTACCAACAGGAGGGAAGGTGGACAAGAGTGGGACAGATGCTCCTTTGTCACAGTAGGAAGTTGGTAGACAATGTCTAAAGCCTACCCATCAATGCTGGGACGATGGCAACAACAGTGGTAAGACAGTGTTTGGATTTCCCCAAATTTCTAGATAAAAGTAGAGCAACTATATTGCAAAATGAAAAACTTGGGACCCACATTTGCAACAAATTAAGAGAACAAGGGAACACTTCAAACCCTAAAGTGTAAGCAGGTGAAAAGAGACCATGAACAGCCAGACAGGTACACCATCTATATCAGTGCGAGAGAAAGCCGAGAGGTAGTGAGACCTAAGAAGACTTAAAACTCCAGGCAACTGGAGAGCAGTGGCCCAGACTGAGAGGAAGTTTGCCCTATGCAACAGCAGGAGAGTGCAGTGGGCCAAGGGAAAGTATAAGGGGCCTCCCTAGAGTGCAAGGAGTCCTGGTAATGAGCAAGGGGTCCTGTTAAACAGCAAGGAATCCTGGTAAAGTATAAGGAGACTATAGTAAAGAGTAAGGGGTCCAGCCTGGCCAACATGTCTCTACAAAAAATACAAAAATTAGCCAGGTGTGGTGGCACATGCCTGTAGTCCCAGTTACTTGGGAGGCTGAGGCAGGAGACTCGCTTGAACCTGGGAGGCAGAGGTTGCAGTGAGTGGAAATCGTGCCACTGCACACCAGCTTAAGTGACAGAGTAAGACCTTGCCTCCAAAAAAAAAAAAAAAAAAAAAAAAATTAGCCTTCATGACCTTGGGTTAGGCAATGGTTTCTTAGCTATGACACCAAAAGTGCAAGAAACAAAGGAAAAAGCAGATCACTTAAATGTCATCAAAATTAACAAATTTTATATTTCCTAGGACACTGAAAAAGTGAAAAGCCAGCCTACAGAATGGGAGAAAATACTTGCAAATTACTTATCTGATAAGGGATTTGTATGTAGGATATATAAAAATTTTAGGCTGGGCACGATGGTTTATACCTATAATCCCAGTTCTTTGGGAGGCCAAGGCCAGAAGACTGCTTGAGCCCAGGAGTTTGAGACCAGCCTGGGCAACATGGTAAGACCTCATCTCTACTAAACATTTAAAAATTAGCAGGTGTGGAAGCTCATGCCTGTAATCCCAGCTACTCAGGAGGCTGAGGTGGGAGGATGGCTTGAACCAAGGAGTTTGAGTCTGCAGTGAGCCATGATTGCACCACTGCATTCCAGCTTGAGCAACAGAGTGATACCCTGTCTCAAAAAAAAAAAAAAAAAAAAAAAAAGACAAAGGACTCGAATAGACAATTCTCCTAACAAGATACACGAATGACCAATAAACACATGAGAAGATGCTCAACACTATTAGTCATCAAGAAAATGCAAATCAAAACCATGAGATACCACTTCATACTCACTGGGATGGCTGTAATCCAAAAGATGGACAAAAACAAGTGTCGGTGAGGATGTGAAGAAACTGAAACCCTCCCACCTGGTGGGAATGTAAAATGGTGCAGCTGCTGTGGAAAACAGTCTGGCAGTTCCCCAAAAGGTTAAACCTAGTGTTACCATGTCACCCAGTATTTCCACTTGTAGGTATATAACCAAAAGAAACAAAGACATGACTACACAAAAACTTGTACATCTAGGTTCACAGAAGCATTAGTCACAATAGTCAACAGGTGGAAACAAACCACATGCCCATCAACTGATGAACTTATAAATGAAATAGAATATATCCATCCAATGGAATATTATTTACAATAAAAAGATATTGGCTGGGCGTGGTGGCTCATGCCTGTAATCCCAGCACTTTGGGAGGCCAAGGCAGGCGGATCACAAGGTCAGGCGTTTGAGACCAGCCTGGCCAACATGGTGAAACCCCGTCTCTACTAAAACTACAAAAATTAGCCGGGCTTGGTGGCATGTGCCTGTAATCCCAGCCACTCGGGAGGCTGAGGCAGGAGAATTGCTTGAACCCAGGAGGCAGAGGTTGCAGTGAGCCGAGAACATGCCACTAGACTATAGCCTGGGCAACAGAGTGAGACTCTGTCTTGGGTGCAGGGGGAGGAAGACATATAGTCCCAATACATCCTACAATATAGATGAGCCTTGCAAACATGATGCTAAGTGAAGACCCCAGTCACAAAGAACCACATCTTGTATGATCCCATTTGTATGAAATGCTCAGAACAGTCAATTCATAAAGACAAAAGGGAGATTGGTGGTTGACAGAGGCTGGGAGGATCTCTCTGGGGCAATGAAATGCTCTAAAATTAAATAGTGGTAATTGGTGCACAACCTTGCAAAACCTAACTGCAACCTACTAAAAGTCATTGCAGGCTAGGCACAGTGGCTCATGCCTGTTCATCCCAGCACTTTGGGAGGCTGAGGTGGAAGGATTGCTTGAGCCTAGGAATTTGAGACCAGTATGGGCAACACAGTGATATCATATCTCTACAAAAATTTTAAAAATTAGCAAGGTGTGGTGGCATGCACCTGTTGTCCCAGCTACTCAAGAGACTGAGGTAGGAGGATTGCTTGAGGCTGCTGTGAGCTATGAGCATGCCGCTGCACTCCAGCCTGGGCAACAGAGCGAGACCCTGTCTCTAAAAAAGTAAAAAATAAATAATAAAAGCCATCACATTCTGCACGTTAAATGGGTGAACTGTATGGCATGCAAATTGTATCTCAATAAATCTGTGGGAAAAAAAAAGTGTGCTTGGGAGCAGAACCAGGAAATCCCAGAAAGCAGGCCCCCATATATACATATGCATCTTTACCACTGCACAAAAGCAACAGAAGTGGCAGCTCTTGAAGTCAGAAAAGCTGTCCGAATCATGCCTCCTCCTCCTAAAAAGTCAGGGAAAGGAAATTTATAAATAAAGTGCATGAGAGAAGTAGCAAAGTCAAATCCCCTCAAAGTCACTACTAGAAAAAAAGAGAAGAAGGAACAGGAACACCTCCCTGGACAATGAAAGCACACTAATGTGAAAGTTGCAGATCCCAGGATGAAATCACTTTTTGTCAGGCCCAAACAAATTAAAGCTGAGAAAGCACCAAGGAAGAGAGCTCCTGCTTGCATGTCTGGAATAAAGACTCAAAGACTTTCTAAATAACCCCACAAGAAATCCCTTCTTTAGGACTGCAACAATTCAGATAAGATGCTCTTAAAATATAACACTTGCCCAGTAATGCATCTTCACCAATGAACTGATGCCAACTCTGGCTTTGAGTCTCTGAAACCAATGAATTGTTTCCAAGCTAGCTTATGTGAACTTCTCCTTTTGCCAATAAAAGCTTCCCCTTAGCCTCCTGTCTTTGGATGCATATTTGGGTTACCACAGCTGTGCATCACAGACACTATAATCCTCTTTTCTAATTCCCAGATAAATTCAATGTATTTGGAGATATTTTGCTCTGATGTCTGTAGTCTGACACTAGAAAGATATGCTAAAAAAAAGATCCAAATTGTCACATTCTATTTCAAAACAAGCAAAAAGACAAGGAAAAATACAGGACATCTCAGGAAGTAAGATAAGAAAGAATTGGAAAATTAAAAAATTGAGAAATGACAACTAAACTGTAAGATTAAACACAAGAATGAATATACACAACAAACAATGCCTTTTGTTAAGAGATACAAAAGGTAAAAAAAGAAAATTTTAAAAATCAAAAAGAAAAAAGAGCCAAAAAGGATTCAAGAGAAAGTGACAAATACTGAAGAGGGGCAGGTAATATGTCAGGTACATGCCACGCTGGCATTGTGATTCCAGTTCACACAAGCAGTTTCTGCAGGACACAGTCACTCCCACAGCCCTGGGGTCCCCGTAACTGACCTCCCTGGCCACTATAAGAACCAGTGTTGGCCCCATGAGGCAATGGCAAACCCACAGCCCTCCTACCTAGAGAGGCTGTCCAGAGCCTGGATGAAGTGATCTGTCCCTGAGCCATCCCTCTCGGGGCTCTCCATCAAAGACATGGTGGCAAAGACCACATCGCTGGCCAGGAACTTGTGCTTGAACCCAAAATGAATGCTGAAAGTCTGCACGCGCATGTCCTTCATCCTGTCACAGGAGCAAACACAGCTGTCACCCTCAAATTGTGGGCGAGCTCTCAGTGCCAGGCAGGCCAACAGATGTGCTAATGTCCCTTACATGCCCGAGCCAATGCTTCCAGCACAGCTGTGCTGCTCAGAGGATGAGGCAGGTCAGAACATCCAGACATACCGGCCCTGCAGCCCAGAGTGGCCAGATGCCTTCTCGTCAACAGCTGTTTGGCTGGCTTACGGGTGTGTGGGGTCCTCTCCTACACCCTAGCATGCCAGCTGGCTGGGGTGGGAGAAGCCAGGGGCCTCCAGGAGTGCCCACGGACTTGGTTGGGCAGAGTTCACCTGAACCTGGCTCTGTGGCCCATTTGCTGTCTCCAGTGAAACAGACTGGGGTCAATCTCACAGGTCCCACAGCAGCCCCAGGATCCAAGGATCCTAAATCTCACAAGCTTGAAAAAGTCCTATTTTTTTTTTTTTTTTTTTTTGAGACGGAGTCTTGCTCTGTGCCCCAGGCTGGAGTGCAGTGGCGCGATCTCAGCTCACTGCAAGCTCCGCCTCCCGGGTTCACGCCATTCTCCTGCCTCAGCCTCCCGAGTAGCTGGGACTACAGGCGCCCGCCACCTCGCCCGGCTAGTTTTCTTGTATTTTTAGTAGAGACGGGGTTTCACCGTGTTAGCCAGGATGGTCTCGATCTCCTGACCTCGTGATCCGCCCGTCTCGGCCTCCCAAAGTGCTGGGATTACAGGCTTGAGCCACCGCGCCCGGCCAGAAAAAGTCCTATTTTTAACCCAAAAAGAACTCAAGACTTCAGGAATGGCCAGACTCGCATAACACTAATTGTACATTCTTGGGTTGTTGTTTTTTTTTTTTTGCATTATTTTAGGAGCACAGTTAAAGTAGAACTTTTCACTTTAAAGAAGCTCAATCCAGAAAAATGTGTGTTTACCCAAATTTATTTGCAGACTCTTCAATCATTTCCCGCAAATTCTCCTTCAAGGAGATATCCATGGCCTGGAACTTCTGCTTCACCTGCTTCAGGGGAAGACTGGAAAGAACAAGCCCAAGCCACATGAGCAAGGTCACCACACACCGACAGGGTGGAAAGAAACCCAAACCAAGGGCAAGCAAGGATGTCCCCGCACCGGCATTCGGAGAATATTCTGGGATCTAGGGCGAGGAGCTTATGGCAGGACAGGCTGCATTTTATAACTAAGTTGGTTACAACAAAGCAGAGGGGCTTTTCCCTTGGGGGTGGCCAGGGCTGGCACTGCAGGCCCAGGCAGTCACTCACCCCATGTCTGCGAGGAACTCCTGGAGCCGTTTCTGTCCGTGCACAGACCACAGCTTGAACCTGGCTGCGGTATAGCTGGTGTTGCACAGGCTGTCATGGAGGGACCAGTGCTGGTAGAGCGCCAGGCGGAGGCTGGGCCTGCTGTCAAGGAGCATGCAAGCACCCACTGGCTGCCCTGAGCACACAGCCCCACCCTCGTAACTCCAGCAGGTGGGCCACTCTGATGGCGGGGCCCTTCCTTGCCGGGCCTGCCTGCACGACCAGGTATCCCAAGGGCGACTTGGAGCCCTTTGACCTTCTTAGCTTAAGCTGACCCATATGGAGAGCCTGTGAAATGACAGGCACAGACCACCATCCCTGTCTGACAGGCAGAGTATCTGGAGCACAGGGGTCTGCAGAGTCCGTGTGCTGTGGTCACACGGAGCAGTCATGACCACACATGACATGGGAGGCTGGGCTGACCAGCTTGTTGTCCTGCACCTCCTGCTCCACCGAGCCCAGCCCTCACGAAGCTCCCCCATCCTCAACCCTTTTTTCGTTTTTTTGAAACAGAGTCCTGCTCTGTCACCCAGGCTGGAGTGCAGTGGCACGATCTCAGCTCACTGCAAGCTCTGCTGTCTGGGTTCACGCAGAACATTCTCCTGCCTCAGCCTCCCGAGTAGCTGGGACTATAGGCGCCCGCCACCATGCCCGGCTAATTTTTTGTATTTTTTACTAGAGACAGGGTTTCGCCGTGCTAGCCAGTATGGTCTCGATCTCCTGATCTCGTGATCCGCCCGCCTCGGCCTCCCAGAGTGCTGGGATTACAGGCGTGAGCCACCACGCCCGACGTCCTCAGCCCTTTTCTTAAACATACCCATCACAGCTCCTGGCACTGTGAGCACAGCTGTGAGTGTGGACTGCCCCCGACGGTGGACCTCCCCTTTACAGGACGAGAGCCTGGTCCTGCCTGCTTCCTCAGCATGCTCAGTCCCCACAATTGCCCCTTCCAACTCCTGGGGACTCCCAGGACTTCAGACCACCATGCTCCCTGCCCACATTCCAGCAGCTTCCTGAAGCCCCGGCGTCCTCAGCTCCCTGATTCCCTCCCTCCTGCCTCAGTCACACACTCCCATGGTCCCTGGGTAAGTAG
The DNA here is from genome assembly GCF_024542745.1 of Macaca thibetana thibetana. Taxonomy (NCBI): domain Eukaryota; kingdom Metazoa; phylum Chordata; class Mammalia; order Primates; family Cercopithecidae; genus Macaca; species Macaca thibetana. Next base: position 32,363,475 of record NC_065587.1, read on the forward strand.
TCCACCTTGCCACACACAAGATGGGACCGGCTCCTATGCACAGCAGCTCTCCTCCCCAGTTCAGCCAGCTCTGCCCTGCTTCCTAGGCTCTGATGGCCACCTGACTACTGATGTGCCCACACTCACTCTTCCTCCTTCCCAGCCATCACAGTGCAGAGACAGGGCAGCTCCGTCCCCGATATCATGTAACCTGACTGCTCACAGCCACTGCTGCAGTCTGGGCCGAGCCACTATTGTGTGGCCTTGGAGAGCTGTGACCATCTCCTCGCCCCCCAACCTACCTCTACTGGGCAGCCAAGGGACCTTTTAAAAACCCTAACTCAAACTCTGGTCACTCCACAGTCTCCTGCTACCCTTGGCTCACAAGGCCTGCTCTGGCCTCCTGACACCTGACCCCAGTCAGTCCCCCAGTTCCTCCTGTGCTCACACTGAGTGTGGCTGAGACTGTGTGAGATGTGGCCTCCCCATGGTCTTTCCTGGGCACTCCACCAATGTCCCATGTGTTTCTCAAAGAAACATCATACTGTGTGATTACATGGTAGCTCCCTTCTTCTTTCCTGACTGCATGAACCGCCACCCTCACTGCTACCACATCCAGAACCAGGCCCACAATAAGCACTTTACAGGGACGTGCTGGAGAAGGGTGACACTTCCAAACTCAGCTCTGGCATTTAGAAGCCAAAGCCACACAGATGAGCTGGGGTAGCACACCACAGCCCCTTCCCCCAAAACTTCCTGCCCCACCTGCTTTCCCTCCTGGGGATGTGGGCCAGAACCCACAGAGGGTGACAAAGCAAACAAGGCCCACTGAGCAGAACCCTGGAAGCAGGGGTGCTGCCTGTGCCCCTCAGGCTGGGCCACAAGGATACTCATACTCAAAGGAGATCCGCGTGCAGTCCACGGAGAGCGTGTTCTCCTCATCCTCGTTCCGGTGGTTGTGGCGGGAAACGTGGCGCTGCAGGACACCGACATCAGTCACGTATTTCATTCTGGAAGAAAAGGTAGCACAAGCCTCGGCCGGTTCCCTCCAGATCCTACCAGGCAGCCTGAGCCTAGGCTCCATTCCTGCTCAGGAACTCCCTCAAGGGCCTGCTCACCACGGGAGCTGTTCCCATGCAAAGACTAAGGACATGCAGCCTGCATAGAAACCAAGCAGCCAGGAAAACATGATTGGACAGAGCGGGGGGGTGTGGTCTCCAGCCTTGCCCACCTCCTGTCCTCATGGGTCTCACACCTCCTGAGAACAGGCACTGCAGAGCCCACAGCCCACACAGCCAAGATGATAGACTCCGTAAGTGACAGGGATCCACAGCAGAGTGGGTGAAATGTTCCCTATAAACTTTACAAAATTAATGAGGGTAGGGGGAGGGGAGAAATGAAAATGAACCCAGCTCGCAGCACATCAGCATCAGTCACTAGGTCTGCGTGCTCTCTGACTGCTTCCTCATAGTTGCTTGGTGTCTATTGCCTCAGAAGCATGTAGACCCCATCACAAGATTGTAGTTCCCCTCACTGCTCCGTAGATCACAACTTGAACCTTAGGAAATGCTGTTTTCCCTCTGAGATATTCCTGTGGGTCCCGTATACTGATGGAGCTACTGACTCAACTGCTCCGAAGGACCCCATGAGGAGCTGACTCACCCGAGTGGTTTGTACACCCTGATGATTTCATCCCCCTTCCCCCACCAATCAACTATCCCAATTTTCCAGCCCCTCACCCTCCAGAGTCCCCTTAAAAACCCCAGCCCAGGCTGGGCGAGGTGGCTCATACCTGTAATCCCAGCACTTTGGGAGGCCGAGGTGGGTGGATCACCTGAGGTCAGGAGTTTGAGACCAGCCTGACCAACATGGAGAAACCCCGTCTCTACTACAAATACAAAATTAGCCTGGTGTGGTGGTGCATGCTGGTAATCCCAGCTACTCGGGAGGGTGAGGCAGGAGAATCGCTTGAATCTGGGAGGCAGAGGCTGCAGTGAGCCAAGATCGCACCATTGCACTCCAGCCTGGGCAACAAGAGCGAAACTGTCTCAAAAACAAACAAACAAAAAAAGACCCAGCCCAGAACTCCTCAAAGAGATGGTTTTGAGGGTCTCCTCCCATCTCCTCACTCAGTGCCCTGCAATCATGAAGCTCTTCCTCTGCCGCAAACTCTGCTGTCTCAGTGTAACAAGTCTGTTACTGCACAGCAGGCATACAAACCTGCTGGTCCTATAACACATTATGGTGAGCCTAGCCTGGAGCCCCTTGTGGGCATTTGCCTGTGGCTCGGTGCCCCTTTGCTGTTCAGTGGGAAGGACCCAGAGACAAGTCCAAAGCCCAAGTGGCCCCTGGGTTCCACTGAACTTTGGGTGCTGCCGGTGCCCTGCCTGTTGACATGGCAACGTCAGGCCTTTGGTGCGTAGACTGCTCGCAGCAAAGCAAGTTTCTGGTTTTGAAAGGCATCTTAGGTAAGTTTTCTTGATGCAACCAGCACCCCTTTCTCCTCTGATTTGCTGGCCCCTTTGGAGGTCTTGTGGCTCCCTCTGAAGTCTTGAGGCCTCCTCTGAGGTCTTGTAGACCCTCCCTAGTAATAGGAAGGGCCTTGTTTGAGGGGACTTCCTCTACATTGGAAGGAGACCAAAAAGAACTGCTTGGGAGAAATCCTCTTGACTTCTAAAATTTGTAACTTGATTTCGGAAAGCCTTTTGTCTTTGTCTTGTTATGAATGTTTATGTTTATGAAAGGGATCCCTGAAGGAATTAATGGCAGAAGCTCAGCAGGCCTAACTCAGGTTGATCATATGCTTTTTCATCTTACCCAGAGACCACCCGCTGAACTCCTGGTTGGAGGTAATTCCTCCCAACTTTGAGTAGATCAAAGGTGCTGAGGGCTGACAAGGGCAAGTGTGAGCCTCGCCACATCAAATCTGGGTGTGGAGTGATTAGTGTCTGCATTTTTGTTGGGTGTATATCGTCTCAGCTGGAATGAGAAATATTGATTTGGTTACTCCAAGCTGGGCACTGGGCTGCATCTTGTAAAACTGGGAAGACAAGAGATATATGTCTTCATCAGGTTAGTGCAATATATAACTTACCCACTAAAAGAAGGAATTCCAGGCCGGGCGTGGTGGCTCAAGCCTGTAATCCCAGCACTTTGGGAGGCTGAGACGGGCGGATCACGAGGTCAGGAGATCGAGACCATCCTGGCTAACATGGTGAAACCCCGTCTCTACTAAAAAATACAAAAAACTAGCCGGGCAAGGTGGTGGGCGCCTGTAGTCCCAGCTACTCAGGAGGCTGAGGCAGGAGAATGGCGCAAACCCGGGAGGCGGAGCTTGCAGTGAGCTGAGATCCGGCCACTGCGCTCCAGCCTGGGCGACAGAGTGAGACTCCGTCTCAAAAAAAAAAAAAAAAGAAAGAAGGAATTCCTGTGGAAAAACTATGAGGAAAGTTTCTGTCTGCTTTCTTTTTTTAAAACAGGGTCTCACTCTGTTTCCCAGGCTGGAGGACAGTGGCACAATCACAGCTCACTGCAGCTTTGACCTCCCAGGCTCAAGTAATCTTCCCACTTCAGCCTCCCAAGTAGCTGGGACCACAGGTGTGCACCACCATGCCCAGTTGATTTTTTTTTTAATTTTTGTAGAGAGGGGTTCTATGTTACCTAGGCTGGATTCCTGCAATCCTCCTACCCCCAACACAGTGCTGGGATTACAGGCATGAGCCATCACCCCAGTCTCTTTTCTGCCTGCTTTGAATCTGGTGTTATTAAGCTACTGGTATTGAGATAAGACTCACTGTTTATGGTATTACTAATTCAGAGCTACTTGGAGATTTTGTTTTGCTTATACAGCTCAGCCAGTTGTAGCTAAAATGTAATCATTGAAAACTTGAAAGTAGAAAAAAGAAGAAAGGGTAAGTTTTAAAATCAAACTGCTATAGAAACTGCTTTATTCAAAATTTTAGTTCACAGCCTTCATTGAATTACCTATTGGGATAAACAAAGTTTATTTATGTGAATGGTTCCAATTTTGTCAGAAATAATTTGGATCCACCCTCTTTTATAAACTGGTGAGCTGTCTCATGGCTAGAGTTCTGCAGTAAAAGCTGTACCTTTGTATGTGTGTGTATGTGGGTTAAAATAAATTTAGATGTATGTACATGTGTTTTGTTATATGTTGTGTCTACACGACACCAAACTGGCTTATAAATAAATGAGTGCTCATAAACAAAGTAAATAAGTTCAAACATTTTTCAAGTTCATGTGACTTAAATGATCTTTAGTAAATAAGCTGGCTTTACAATCATTGGTAAAATAAAAATAGAAATGTCTTCAAAACTATCAGCATACATCTTTTTTCTGAGTTTATTGACCGAACGATTTTATATTTGTCTCTACTGGATATTTAGGGTGTCAGGACTTTGCATAAAAGGTTATAAGACTATAAACCTAACCAAAACCAGAATGATCTTTGTATGATTTTTTGACAAATAAGATTAATACTGTTGGTTTAATGATAACAGCTGAATCTTCTGAGTTGTCAGCAAAAATACATATGCATTTAACTTTAAGGTTCTTAGGTGAACATCTGATGGTCACAGGTTATAAAAATGATTAAGAAGGCCAGGCATGGCAACTCACATCTGTCATCCCAACACTTTGGGAAGCTGAGGGAGGACTGCTTGAGCCTAGGAGTTTAAGACCAGCCTCGGCAACAAAGTAAGACCCCATCTCTACAAAAAAATAAAAAAAATTAGCCAGGCATCGTGACACACGCCTGTAGTCCCAGCTACATGGGAGGCTAAGGTGGTGGGATTGCTTGATCCCAGGAGGTCAAGGCTGCAGTGAGTTGTTTATGCCAACGCACTCCAGCCTGTGAGACAGACCCCATTTCAAAAAAAGAAAAAGGTTAACAATAATTTGAAATGATGACTAGTTTTGTCTAGTATCTCAGTTTTCATAAGTAATCTAGGCAAACTTAAAAATGCAGGAAATGTAAATTGTTATGAAAGCTTGTAGGCAAATTTTCTATGTAGCTTAAAATCCTAAAATTATTTTAGATGCTTGTTGGGTGTCTGGGTCATTTCCAATTAAGAAAGGGTTATAATATGCCACAAGATTCCAAGGAGGCCACAAGATCTCCAAGGAGGCCAGCAAATCAGAAGAGAAAGGGGGTGCCGGTTGCATGGAGAAAACTTTCCTAAAATGCCTTTCAAAACCAGAAACTGTCTTTGCTGCGAGCAGTTTATGCATCAAAGGTTGACACTGCCCCGTCAACAGGCAGGGCACCAGTGACAGCCCATATTTCAATGAGCCCAGTGGCCCCTTGGGCTGTCTCTGGGTCCTGCCCACCGAACAGCGAAGGGGCACCTAGCCACGGCAAATACCCATAAGGGGCTTCAGGTAGGCTCTCCAAAATTTTTTGTTTGTTTTGGTTTGGTTTTTTTTCAGACGGAGTCTTGTTCTGTTGCCCAGGCTGGAGTGCAGTGGCATGATTTCGGCTCACTGCAGCCTCCGCTTCCTGGGTTCAAGCGATTCTTCTGCCTCACCCTCCCGAGTAGCTGGGACTACAATACAGGTATGTGCCATCATGCCCAGCTAATTTTTCTATTTTTAGTAGAGACGGTGTTTCACCATGTTGGCCAGTCTGGTCTCGAACTCCTGACCTCAGGTGATCCACTCACCTCTGCCTCCCAAAGTGCTGGGATTACAGGGGTGAGCCGCCGCGCTCGGCCTCCAAAATGTGTTATAGGACCAGGAGGTCCATACTGCGCAACAGGTCTGTGCAGTAACAGACCTGTTACACTGAGATAGCAGAGTTTGCAGCAGAGGAAGAGTTTCATGATTGCAGGGCACTGAGTAAGGAGAAGGAAGCATTTTCAGTTCTCCCTTCCCCCTGCCCTCATTAATTTCGTAAAGTTTATAGGGACAGTTTCAGGTACAGATCCTGTACAGGAAGTGCCACTGAGCACAATGAGAGCAGGAAGACGCCACTCTAGGTTCCAAAGGGCCACCAACCAGGACAGTGACCGTGGGGCCTCACCTGACAGACTGCTACAGACCAGGAACAGTGCCTATCAGTGCATGCACCATGGTGTTTCTAGCCCCTACATTATCTGTGCACAGATTCCATGCTACTCTTAACACAGGAAGGGACTGAGGCCCAACAAGGCAGTGGGCTGTGCCAAGGTGACCTGTCCAAGCAGCAGCCCCAGGCCTGAAACTTAGGCTTCTCCTGCCTTGTGGGCCTCATTGCAGGACCCAGACAGGGGCAGGGCTGGGGAGGCAGGAAATAGTGGCATGGGGCCTACTCAAACTGCATGAGGAGACCAGCGCCCAACTGGAGGCTGTGCCTAGGGCTGTGCCAGGTGATAGCTTGGGGACATCTACATGGGTCCCCTAGGAGAGGGCCAGCATGTTGGGGTCTAGGTCCATGCCAATCCCTAAGAGGTTTTGCCTGATGGCCACTAGAGAAGGATGGCCCACTTCGTGCATTAGCGGGGATGAAAGAAGCAGCCGACCCCCACTTCACCCCACAACATCTGCATTCTGAGGCAGCCTTGCAGCTCACCGTCAGTCTATGAGATGGGGAGCCCACCACTGAGGGCAAAAAGGGGTTCTGCTTCACACCAGACCCCTTAAAATCCTCTGGAGCCTTCCCCTTACCTTTGGGGTCAAACCCCTATCCTTGGCAAGATTCTCAGGGTCTTCACTAGGGTCTCTCATCCCGCCCCCAACCTGCTCCTGTGTTGTCTTCCCCCAACCCCAACCTACCGCAAGGGCCACACCTTAGCACCTGTCTCTAAGCCTGGCCCTGCCCATAGCACCGAGCACAAGCAGGGCACTGCGAGATAACTGGGGAGGCTGGCTCTACCTGCAAGATGAAGAGGCCACACAAGGCCATGGTCACTTGGTTGGTACTTAGTTAGCCCTTCCTCAGTGACAAATGCCTGGGCCCAAGGAGGAGGACCAGTCCTCACTTCTCAATAGGACCCTACAGAGACCCTGCTAAAAACTTAGTGGCTATGGTCAGGCTGTGCACCTGGCCACAGCACAGGGCTGACCCTGCAAGGCAAGGGAGTGTGTCCTTACTGAGTGATCTTGTCTTGAACCCACTGGTCCGTTAGTCCAACGATGGCCCACCTGGAGGAAGAGAAGGCAGTGGAGACGGCCTATAGCCCACCTGGACTCCATGAGGCCTGGGGGATGGAGTAAGATGATGGAACGGGCCCAAGCTCAGCACTCTGGGGAATGTCCTGCCAGTGGGGCCAGACCCTGGCTTGCCTCAGTCAGGTGGCCTCTCTCCTTGAGGTGAAGAGATTAGACGGGTAACTGGGGCCTCGCAGTGCAGTGTCTGCCACTGTGGGAGCTTTAAGTACTCAGAGGAGGAAAACCTCCTAGGGCAGTCATGGCAGCTGTAACAGGAGTCAGCACTCCTGTCCACTCCCAGGCCATGCTCTGCTCTTGTCCTGCGCTCCTGACCCCAACACTCAGAGTGGAGTTGATGTAGGACCATGGCAGAGGCCTGTGCTGAGTTGTTGGTGACCCTGGTATCACTTCATCTCTCTGAGTCCCTCATGTCACCTGCCCCCAGCACAGGGGACCCTAGTTGTGTTCACATCTACTCATCCTACAGCTTAAAGTAGCAGGATGTAGAGTAGCAGTGTTTAGGCCTCTGGAGAGCTTCAAGGCTCTTGTCTTCAGGCTCATCTTTTACCTATGAGACCCAGGCAAGGCCTGGCTTCCCCAACATGATGGCCAGCCCACGGCAAGAGTGACTGGGCCCCACTGTGCTCAGTCATGCCAGATGCAGCCTGCACAGTGGACTCAGAGGAGGGATGGTTCTTCCTACATCAAATTTTGCCACCGTGTGCCAGGGCTGCAAGGATGCCTAGCAAGAGCTGCCTCCTTTTTTAGAGACAGCATCTCACTTTGTCACCCAGGCTGGACTACAGTGACACAATTGTAGCTTATTGCAGCCTTGAACTTCTGGGTTCAGGCAATCTTCCTGCCTCAGCCTCCTGAGCAGCTTGGACTACAGGTACACACTACCACACTCAGCTAATTTTTGAGACAGTTTCATTCTTGTTGCCCAGGCTGGAGTGTAATGGCCCAGTCTCAGCTCACTACAACCTCTGCTTTCCGGATTCAAGTGATTCTCCTACTTCAGCCGCCTGAGTAGCTGAGATTGTGGGCATCCACCACCACGCCCGGCTAATTTTTTTTTTTCTTCTATTTTTGGTAGAGACAGGGTTTTACCATATTGGCCAGGCTGGTCTCGAATTCCTGACCTCAGGTGATCCACCTGCCTTGGCCTTCCAAAGTGTTGGGATTAGAGGGGTGAGCCACCACGCCCGGACAGTTTTTTCTTTTTTTGAGACAGGGTTTCACTTCATTGCCCAGGATAGTCTCAAACTCCTGCACTCAAGTGATGCTCCTGTCTTGACCTCCCAAAGTACTGGGATTATGGATGTAAGATTAGGATGTGAGCCACTGCAAAGGCTGCCTCCTTCAAACCTCACACTCCTCCTGTCACTTGAATTTACTGAGCACAGGCTGAGCAGCAGGAATGGGGAGGGTGAAGCTGTACTGTATCCTCTTCCTCTGCATTCTCCGACACTCCAAGTCCCATGTTTGTGTGAAGCTCCCAGAGCTTCAGTTAGGAAGACCAGAATCACACACATTCCCAGAAAGGGGCTGTGTCTGACACTCCTGGTGGGGACAGAGGAAGTGCCCTCCCTGTGGGAGGACAGAGCTGCTTATGTGGCACTGACCAAGGCAACAAACACTCTCACACAGCTGCCGCAGGGGCTACGTACCACAGCATGTCATTCAGGTCCTTGGACAGCATCCATGCCAGCTCAAACATCACCATGGCTGACTGCAAGGAAGCAGAGAAGTCTAAGGCTCATGGGAGGGGCATGTGCTGGGGCTGGGCCATGAGGCCAGGCTGGACCTGAGCCAGAAGGGCCCTGGCAAACGCCTGCGGATGGAGGGTCTGCCTGGCCAGGGAATGTGGGTGGATTCCAGCCCGACATGTGGGATGAGTACACGCTAAACTGAGAAGAGGACTGAAAGTAACTCCTTTGCTAGCTAAAATCATTACTGTCTGTGTATTTTATCCTGTAGCAAGGGTAGAATTCACTTTGTAGGGGCAGCTCAGGTATAGCACTGGCTGGGGCCTCTTTGCATCTCCCTGGGTTCCTCAGTGATGCCTGAGGCAGGCACTGAATCCTGAAAGTCAGAAGATCCCATCGTTTGCCTGGCTCTGCGTCCGCACACTCCTCCTGCTTGGCTGGCGTCCTCAAACACATTCCCAGAAAGGCTAGGTCAGGCAGAGCCCTGGGTCCAATTATTTGAATATTAAAGAGGGAGGGGCCTCAGGACCTCTTGTGAGGAGGGTCTTTCCAGCAGGGCTGTCCACATCGGAACATTTAACTTCCATAAACAGAGGGTCTCTATTTGGTAAGACCTCGAGGAAGACTGGTGTCTGACCAGAAGACCCTAAGATCCCCTTTGTCGTGAGATGTGGGCTTCCTCCAGGGAGAGAATTTCCAAGGGAATTTGCCCCATGTATCTGGAGGGAGGTATTTTCTCTAAGCTAGCATCAACACCCTCCCCACCAACTGCTTAGAATTTTCCATGTGCAAGGACTGAGCAGAGACAGCAAAGGATGATCCTTCAAAGGACAATGGAACCTTGACAATAGAAGGGACACTGGAAATACGGTGTCAGAGTTCAAAGTCCCAGCATTAAATTCTAACACTAAATACAGGATGTTTTATTGAAACTGATTTTTTAGGGCTCCTTAAGGCCTTGAGCTCTGCTCAACACTATCAACATAGTAGGTTTTCCACACTAAATTGTGTTTTATAAAAGACACACACTGATGTACTGTTAGAAGTCTATAGCGTTTTATCTTCTCGCACAGAGACTGGTACAAACTCATTCTGTATTTTTGATGATAAGCAAAAATAAACGCTGCTCTTCTTTGATCACCTATTGGGTGCAAACAATCATCTTAATAATTACCTCTGAAATGAGGATTATTCTCTTTACAGAGGAGGAGGCGTTTAAGGCTCAGAGAGCTTGCAACAGCTGCCCAAGGTCACACGGGGAAGGCATGGAGCTCAGATTCAAACCAGGCTTTTATGGCTCTAAAATCTGTGTTTCTTCTTCACATTTGAGGACACTGACCCCTGGAGTCAGAACTTTATAGTGAGTTGCACCTATTAGTACTTACCGATGTCCCATGATACTCATACTGTTCGTAGTCAAAGAGGATGTCTCTTCTGTAATGACATAAAATGCAGGTCTTCAACAAGAAGCAGCAGTACAGGAAGCCAAATATTTTGGAAAAATGCTAAACTTGACAGTATTCAATGAAATGCAAATTAAATCATGGTACTATTTGTTTTCACATATTGACTTAGTTTTTTCTTTTTCATTGAGACAGGTTCTTGCTCTGTCTCCCAGGCTGAATTGCAGTGGTGTGATCACAGCTCACTGCAGCCCTGACATCCTGGGCTCAAGTGATCCTCCTAACTCAGCCTCCTAAGTTCCTAAGTAGATGGGGTTACAGGCATGTGCCACTACACCCAGCTAATTTAAAAAAAATTTTTTTTAATAGAGACAAAGTCTCACTATGTTGTCCAGGTCGGTCTCAAACTCCTGGGCTCAAGCAATCCCCCCACCTTGGCTTCCCAAAGTATTGGGATTATAGGCATGAGCCACCACATCTGGCCACTTATTGACTCTAGCAGAATGTATATGTGTAACATTGGGAAATTAACACAAACTGCCAGTGGCAATGTATGATGTAAAGTGGTATAGTTCCAGAATTCCAATTCAGAGAAATTGTCCCATAATTACAATTCAAACGAAAAAGCAAGACAAAACTTGCTGTGTGCACAAAGTAATTCACTGAAGCCTTATTTATAATGGCAAACTACTGGAAGTAACCTACATTTCAAAAAGGGAAATTGCCAATTAAGTCCTATGCTGTTTAGAAAGCCTATTCAGAACTATTTTAAATGGCTATATTAAGTAGAAAGATGCAAAATCAGATGTATATCATGTAAAATATGCACAAGTATGTATAACCCAAGAATAGAAATCCAAACCCAGAATCTCTTTGAATTAGAAAGTGTGATTATGGATTATTTTCACTTTTCTTTCCTTATGCTTCCTGAAATGGTTTTATATTATCCTTTTTTGGTTTGTTTGTAGAGACAAAGTCTTGCTCTGTCACCCAGGCTGGAGTGCAATGGCACAATCATAGTTCACTGCAGCCTCGAACTCTCCTGTGTTCTCCTGCCTGGGCCTCCCAAAGTGTTGGGAATACAGGCGTGAGCCACCACACCTGTCCTATATTGTCCTTATCCGAGGGGGCAGCCTTCCTCCTGTGGCAGTGGCAGGAGTGCATGCCCTCAGCTGAAACGGGGGGAATATCAGCTGGATGGCCTGGGAAACCTTCCATGACAGATCCAGCAAGGGCTTCCCCCAGGACCCACCTCAAGGGCACTGCTGCATGCTCACTTCAAGCTAGAATAACCTTTCCAATATTTTAATTTTTGAGCACTTCTTATAAATAATTTGTAAATCAAAGTATCTACACTGGAAAAACTCAATAAAAATAAAGAGCCGAGGCCATGGTCTCTAATGGATGGCATGTACCTGGGAGACCTTGGGGCTGTCCTGTCACTCATAGGACCGGGGAACAGCCTGGAGCTCTTCTCCAATGCAGCGGCCACAGGTTCACTCTCAGAACCACTGCCCAAAGGTTCTAAACTGAATGAATTATCCTGAGACAGAAAGTGAGAGGTATGGGTGGCACCACAGAGCACCAGGCAAGTGGGCTCCTGGTGCTGGGAGCAGCTGGAAGCGCAGACTCACCTGCGGGCCTCCCACTCTCGCCGCTGCCTCCTCCGCATGGTTTCCTCCACTATCTCCTGATACAGGGACAAAGAGAACAAAAGGTGGGGCAAATGCACCAGGAATTTTTCCCCACAGCCTGAGAAGGTTCCAATTTGGCAGAAGTCAGTAGGCCCAGACCCCTGAGAGAGAACATGGTCACACACCAGTGCCCCGAGCACAGCCTGTTCCTACAGAAGAGAAGCATGGAGGCAAGGGATGACTGCGACCCCTTCTGGCTCCCAGCTCTCCAGACACTGTGAGCAAAAAGAGTGGGGGGTTCCTAAGCACCTGCTCCAGGCAAAACTGTGTTCATCCACCCTAGCTGGATGAATACAGCACTATGGGATCTAAGGTAAGCTCACACCCACTCTGTACCAGCTTCCACATCTGGAAGGACGAGAGCTAACATTTCTTATATTCTACCATGCGTTAGGAACTACTCTAATGTTACAGGCACAACCTCATTTAATCTTCAAAACAAAGGCATTGAATAACGTGGTAGGTTTAGAAATCCATGGTCCCGAGACTCCTGCTTCTCAGAAGAGGGAGTAGATATATTTTTCCCCATACATTCATTAAATATATCGAAAACCCTTCGACATCATAGATCAAACAAAGTAAGGCTGGGCGCAGTGGCTCACGCCTGTAATCCCAGCACTTTGGGAGACAGAGGCAGGCGGATCACATGAGGTCAGGAGTTAAAGACCAGCCCGGCGAACATGGTAAAACCCCGCCTCTACTTAAAACACAAAAATTAGCCGAGCGTGGTGGCACATGCCTGTAATCCTAGCTACTTGGGAGGCTGAGGAGAACTGCCTGAACCCAGGAGGTGGAGGTAGCAGTGAGCCAAGATTGTGCCACTGCAATCCAGCCTGGGCAACCGAGCGAGACTCTGCCTCAAAAACATACAAACAAACAAAAAAACCAAAGTAAGACTCCGAAAGGTAGAGGTGAAGGCAGAGCAGTTAGGGACGCTGGGACATGAGGAACAACACAGCGTTCCTTGAGTTTTCCTTCTGGCTCATACATGCCAGACTTGGAGCTGAAAAGCCAGCAACCTAGAAACACCAACAGGTGCAGACAAAAAAATAAAACAAAACAAAAAAACCCCACAAAAGCTGCTCTGTCTAGTCAAAGGACTGGGAAGGAGCAGCCTCCCAAGACAGAAAGTTTTTAGGCAATAGCCCATCTACTCTAGCCAACACCACCAAGAACATCCATATCCACCCCGGCAAAGGTCTAGTGGGAGCCTAGGCTCCCATCCTTGCGAAGCTGTAGCAAGGCACCCAAATCCTTCTGTCTGGTGGTATCAGAGAGGCCAAGGAGGGAACTGAGACTGCCACCTCTGCTGGTTGGTCACAAGTCCATAACCCACCTCTGGGTGGGAGAACCAATGGTGGGAGAACCTAGACTTCCACCCCCACCTTCCAGTAATGAGAAATTCCTCCCCTCCCTGCTAGGAGGGTATCAGAGGCAGCAAAGTGGGAAGCCTGGACCTTCACTGCCCCAGGTGATAGACATCATGGGGAACCTGAACTTTTATCTCTACCTGGCATCACTCACTCTCCTTGCCAGAGCTGTGTCAGAGAAAGCCAACTAAAACAGAACACTTAAAGAAGACATGAAATCTCATCACATAATACAAAAATCTCCCGGTTTCATTTGAAAATCACTCATCATACCAAGAACTAGGATGATCTCAAAATGAATGAAAAAAGACAACCCACCTATGCCAACATCAAGATGATGACATGACAGAGTTGTTAGAATTATCTGCCCAAGATTTTAAAGCAACCATCATAAAAATGCTTCAACGAGCAATGACAAACGATTGAAACAAATGAAAGCCGGGAAGCCTCAGCAAGAAATAAGAGATCTAAAGAAGAGACAAGGGGCCGGGCGTGGTGGCTCACGCCTGTAATCCCAGCACTTTGGGAGGCTGAGGCGGGTGGATCACAAGGTCAGGAGTTTGAGACCAGCCTGACCAACATGGCAAAACCCCGTCTCTACTAAAAATACAAAAATTAGCTGGGCGTGGTGGTGCATGCCTGTAATCCCAGCTACTCAGGAGGCTGAGGCAGGAGAATCGCTTGAACCCGGGAAGCGGAGGTTGCAGTGAGCCAAGATCATGCCACTGCACTCCAGCCTGGGCAACAAAGCGAGACTCCGTTTTAAAAAAAAATAAAAAAAAAATAAAGACGAGACAAGTGTTCTAAACAAAGTTTAAGAAAGAAAGAATATGTATATATATATAAAAGTTTAGAACTGAAAAATACAACTGGAATATTAACTCAGCAAATAGGTTCGAGAGCAGAATGAAGGGGACAGAGGGAAGAATGAGTGATCTAGCAGAAAGACAGAAATTACCCAGTCTGAACAACAGAGAAAAAATAGACCAAAAAAACTAGAACCTCTGGGACATGTGGGGCTACAACAAAAGAGGTAACACTTACGTCATCAGTGCCCCGAAGGAGGGGAATGAGGGCGCACCGAAAACACACTTGAAGAAATAATGGCTGAAAATTTGGCAGAAGACATAAACCTGCTGGCTGGGTGTGGTGGTTCACGCCTGTGATCCCAACAGTTTGGGAGGCCGAGGCGGGCAGATTGCTTGAGGCCAGGAGTTTGAGATCAGCCTCCCAACATGGAAAAACTTCACCTCTACTAAAAAAAGTAGCCAGGCATGGTGGCACATGCCTATAATCCCAACTACTCAGGAGGCGGAGGTTGCAGGTCCTCCAGCCTGGGCGACAGAGTGAGACTCCACCTCAAAAAAAAAAAAAAAAAAAAAAAAAAAAGACATAAACCCACAGATTCAAGAAGCTGGGTAATGGGAAGTGGAGGTTACAGTGAGCTGAGATCATGCCACAGCACTCCAGCCTGGGCGACAGGGCAAGACTGAAAAAAAAAATAAAAGAAACAAATAGGAGAGACACAAATCCACACCAAGACACATCCTAACATCCTAATTAAAACTCTGAACACACAAACAAAACCAAAATATCTCAAAAACAGCCAAAGAAAAATAGACTTTAATGACACGGAAAAAGCATGAATGACAGAGGATTTCTCATGAGAAACCATGGCAGCCACAGACAGTGGCACAGTATTTTCCAAATGCTGAAAGAAAATAAGTATTAACCCAGAATTCTATATCCAGTAAAAGTATCTTTTTGGAATATATAAAAAAAAAAAAAAAAACAAGAAATTCTCAAAGATGGAAAACTAAGGGAATTTATCTCCAGCAGCTCTCCCCCAAAGGAACGATTAAAGGAGACTCTTAAATAGAAACAAAATGGAAAAGAAACCTTGGAACACTGGAAAGGAAGAAAAAAATACAATAAGCAAAAATGAGGTAAATACAATAGGTTTTCCTTATCCTTTTGAGTTTGTAATTATGCTTGATTACTAAAGCAAATATTATAACACTGTATATGTGAAGGAAATATTTAAGAAAATTATATTATAAATGGGGCAGAGTAAAGGACATTAAGAGAAGGCCAGGCATGGTGGCTCATGCCTATAATTCCACACTTTGGGAGGCTGAGGCAGGTGGAT
Source organism: Macaca thibetana thibetana (assembly GCF_024542745.1). Lineage (NCBI taxonomy): Eukaryota > Metazoa > Chordata > Mammalia > Primates > Cercopithecidae > Macaca > Macaca thibetana. The sequence goes on from NC_065587.1 coordinate 32,378,925, forward strand.
CACCTGAGGTCAGGAGTTTGAGATGAACCTGGCCAACATAGTGAAACCCATCTCTACTAAAATACAAAAACTAGCTGGGCATGGTGGCGCACACCTGGGGGCCCAGCTAGTTGGGAGGCTGAGGCAGGAGTATTGCTTGAATCCAAGAGGTGGAGGTTTTAGTAAGCTGAGATTGTGCCACTGCACACTGCACACCAGCCTAGGTGACAAAGTGAGACTCCAGCTCAGAAAAAAAAAAAAAAGAAGGTAAGATTTCTACGTATGACTCAACTGGTAAAATGATGATACCAGTAGACTGTGATAAGTTATGGATACGTAACATAATCACCTGAAAGAACCACTAAAAAATCTATACAAGGAGATATACTCACAAACACTACAGGAAAGAAAAAGAAATAAAACAGGCTGGGCGCAGTGGCTCACACCTGTAATCCCAGCACTTTGGGAGGCTGAGGTGGGCGGATCACCTGAGGTCAGGAGTTCGAGGCCAGCCTGCCCAACAAGGTGAAACCCCATCTCTACTAAAATTACAAAAAATTAGCCGAGCGTGGTGGTGGGCGTCTGTAATTCCAGCTACTCGGGAGGCTGAGGCAGGAGAATCACTTGAACCTGGGAGGCGGAGGCTGCAGGGAGCCAAGATCGTGCCATTGCACTCCAGCCTGGGTGATGAGTGAAACTCCATCTCAAAAAATAAATAAATAAATAAATAAAAAAGAAAAAGAAAAAGAAAGAAAACAGAATTAAAAAAACAGAGACCAGGAAACAGAAAATAAAATGTCAGACTTAAGCCCTAACATGTCAAAAATCAAAATACATGTAAGTGAGCTAAGTTTATCAATTGAAACATAGAAAATGGCTTTAAAAAACATGATTTAGCTGGGCGCGGTGGCTCAAGCCTGTAATCCCAGCACTTTGAGAGGCTGAGACGGGCGGATCACGAGGTCAGGAGATCGAGACCATCCTGGCTAACCCGGTGAAACCTCGTCTCTACTACAAAAATACAAAAAACTAGCCGGGCGAGGTGGTGGGCGCCTGTAGTCCCAGCTACTCAGGAGGCTGAGGCAGGAGAATTGCTTGAACCTGGGAGGCGGAGGCTGCAGTGAGCCAAGATCGCGCCATTGCACTCCAGCCTGGGTGATGAGTGAAACTCCATCTCAAAAAATAAATAAATAAATAAACAAAAAAGAAAAGAAAGAAAACAGAATTTAAAAAACAGAGACCAGGAAACAGAAAATAAAATGTCAGACTTAAGCCCTAACATGTCAATAATTAAAATACATGTAAGTGAGCTAAGTTTATCAATTGAAACATAGAGAATGGCTTTAAAAAACATGATTTAGCTGGGCGCGGTGGCTCAAGCCTGTAATCCCAGCACTTTGAGAGGCTGAGACGGGCGGATCACGAGGTCAGGAGATCGAGGCCATCCTGGCTAACATGGTGAAACCCCGTCTACTAAAAAATACAAAAAACTAGCTGGGTGAGGTGGCGGGCGCCTGTAGTCCCAGCTACTCGGGAGGCTGAGGCAGGAGAATGGCATGAACCCGGGAGGCGGAGCTTGCAGTGAGCTGAGATACGGCCACTGCACTCCAGCCTGGGCAACAGAGCGAGACTCCGTCTCAAAAAAAAAAACAAAAAAAACAAAGAAACCATGATTTAAAAATACGACCCAACTATATGCTGTTTTAAAAAATTCACTACAAATGTAATATAGGCAGAATGAAACTAAAGAATGTGAAAAGATATATCATGCAAACATTAATCAAAGGAAAGCAGGAGTGGCAATATTAATATCAGATAAATCATACTTCAGAGCAAAACAAATTACCAGAGACAGAGTGGGACACTAAGTGAATAAAAGGGTCAATCCACCAAAAGGACACAACAATCCTAAATGTGTGTGCACAAGACAGCTATAAATACATGAAGTAAAAAGTGATAGAACTGAAAGGAGAAACAAATAAATCTATAATCACAGTTGGGGTCTTCAATGCCCCTTTCTGAAGAGTTGAAAGTATTACTAACCAGAAAAGCAGCAAGCAAATAGAACTCAACACCACCATCAACTCTCACCATGTAAGTGACATTTCTAAAACACTCTACCTAACAACAGCAGACTATGCATTTTTTTGAGTGACTGCAAATGATACTGTATTTTAAATTTTGGTGTCCATATATTTATGGCTAGTATGCAGAAATAAAAAAAGTTGTTTATGTTTTTATGTAGGTATAAATCTAACAAAACACAAAGAATTTATACACTGAAAACTGCACAATGCTGATGGACGAAAAAAGGAATAAGCCATTGATACAAGCAAATGTGGATGAATCTCCAAGAACTATGCAGAGTGAAAAAAAGCCAATCCCAAAAGGCTACATACTGTATAATTCCATTTCCATTTTCATAATATTGTTGAAATGAAATTACAGAAATGGAGCTTGCTAGTGGTTACCAGGCAGCAGACAAGTGGGTGTGGCTAGAAAAGGGCAATAGAGAGATCCTTACAGTGATAGAAATGTTCTGTATCTTTTTTTTTTTGAGCAATACACATGGGTTATTTTGGCAGTTTCTGAATGCATAAATGGAATAGACATATTCAGTTTCTGGCAGAACTTTCACAGTAATTTCTAACCTTTAGAGTGCCAACTGAAAAATCACATGATTTATAAATTTAGAGAGGAGGCTTTTTCTTTAGAGATAGTCTCACACTGTTGCCCAGGCTGGAATGCAGTCGTGCGCTCACAGCTCACTGCAGCCTGACTTACTGGGCTCAGGTGATTCTCCCACCTCAGCCTCCTGAGTAGCTGGGACCATAGGAGTGCACCACCACACCTGGCTAATTTTTGTAGTTTTTGTAGAGACAGGGTTTTGCCATGTTGCCCAGGCTAGTCTCAAACTCCTGGGCTCAAGCGATTGGCCTGCCTCAGCCTCCCATCCTGACTGTGATATTATACTACAGGATGTTACCATTTGGGGAAGCTGGACAAAGTATATAAGTGATCTTTCTTTTTTTTTTTGAGACAGTCTCGCTCTTTTGCCCAGGCTGGAGTGCAGTGGCGCAATCTCGGCTCACTACAAGCTCCGCCTCCTGGGTTCAGGCCATTCTCCTGCCTCAGCCTCCCGAGTAGCTGGGACTACAGGCGCCCGCCACCAGGCCCGGCTAATTTTTTTTTGTATTTTTAGTAGAGATGGGGTTTCACCATGTTAGCCAGGATGGTCTCGATCGCCTGACCTCGTAATCCGCCCGCCTCAGCTTCCCAAAGTGCTGGGATTACAGGCGTGAGCCACCGTGCCCGGCCTATACGTGATCTTTCTATATTACTTCTTACAACTACATGTGAATCTATAATTATCTCAAAAGAAAAACTTTAATTAAAAAAAAGTCATGGTCCTGGTGAGGAAACTTTTTGTGGGTAATGGAATTGTTCTCTATCACAGTGGGATGGTGGTTGCATCTTTACACATTTGTTAAATCTCATTGAATTGGACTACCTAGTGAATTGTGTAGACATTATGCGTCAATAAAGTAACAAAATTCCCATAGCCTGAGATTTCTTTGACCCTCTCACAATGCATGGTGGGGTCTTGTCCCCTCCGTTGTGGGTACAGGCTGCTGAGGTACTCTAAAGCTGGTTGGGAGAGCCATGCAGTGGCTGCCCAGTGACTGGAATATTCATACTGGAAGCCTGAGCAGTCATGTTGTAAGGAAGCCACATGCAATGGAGAGACTCTGCAGGTGCTTGGCTCAGCAGTCCTGGTTTGGAGCCATCCCAGCAGGTATCTGAGCCATGCTTCCAGTTATTAGCCATTGAGTCCCCACCTGAGGGCCCAGATATCACAGAGCAAAAAGATGTCAACCTTGCTGGGCTCTGCCCAAATTGCTAACCTACAGAATCCATGAGCATAAGGAAAAGGTTGTTTTAAGCTGCTAGGTTCTGGAGTAATTTGTTAAACATCAGTAGGAACCAAAAGAAGTAAGTCCAGTTATTCTCTTCATTTTACAATGGCACATAGAGGTTAAGTCACTTGACTACGGTCACAAAGCTGTTATAACAGATACAAAATGTGAAACCTGTGACCTGAACCAGGATATCATAGCACCTGTAGAAGAAGTATAATTACGGTTATTTTTATAGTGGAATCTCATCTCTGCTGAGGTCCAGCTCTAACATCCCACCTTTAAAAGACAAGCAAAAATGATTCTTGACCTCATGTCTCCTCTTTTCTTTATAACAGAACTCTTTTTCTTTTTTTTGAGACAGAGTCTCACTCTGTTGCCGAGGCTGGAGTGCAGTGGCGCAATCTCAGCTCACTGCAAGCTCCACCTCCCAGATTCACGCCATCCTCCTGCCTCAGCCTCCCGAGTAGCTGGGACTACAGGCACCGGCCAACAGGCCTGGGTGATTTTTTGTATTTTTAATAGAGATGGGGTTTCACTGTGTTAGCCAGGATGGTCTCGATATCCTGACCTCATGATCCGCCTGCCTCAGCCTCCCAAAGCGCTGGGATTACAGGTGTGAGCCACCACGCCTGACCTATAGGAAAACTCTTTAAAACGATTATTTGTAAACTATTGTCTCTAAACCTCTTTGAATGTGCACCCCTATTAATAAAAATATTTCATTCTTTTGTTTGTTTGTTTTTTTGAGACGGAGTCTCGCTGTCGCCCAGGCTGGAGTGCAGTGGCCGGATCTCAGCTCACTGCAAGCTCCGCCTCCTGGGTTCAAGCCATTCTCCTGCCTCAGCCTCCGGAGTAGCTGGGACTACAGGCACCCGCCACCTCACCCGGCTAGTTTTTTGTATTTTTTAGTAGAGACGGGGTTTCACCGTGTTAGCCAGGATGGTCTCGATCTCCTGACCTCGTGATCCGCCCGTCTCGGCCTCCCAAAGTGCTGGGATTACAGGCTTGAGCCACCGCGCCCGGCCTCATTCTTTTTTTTTTTAAGAGATGAGGTCCTGCTCTGTTGCCCAGGCTGGAGTGCAATGATGCGATCATGGATCACTGTAGCCTCAACCAACCTCCTGGGCTCAAGGCATTTTCCCACTCTAGCCTCCCAAGTAGCTGGGCCTATGAGACCATGCCATCATGCCTGGCTAATTTTTATTTTATTTTATTTTTTGTAGAGACCATGTCTTGCTGTATTGTCTAGTCTGGTAAAAATATTTCTTTCTTTCTTTTTTTTTTTTGAGACAAGAGTATTACTCTGTTGCCCAGGCTGGAGTGCAGTGGCACGATCTTGGCCTTCACCACTCGGCCTGCAACCTCCGCCTCCTGGGTTCAAGCAATTCTCCTGCCTCAGCCTCTCGAGTAGCTGGCATTACCGGCATCTGCCATTGCTCCTGGCTAATTTTTGTATTTTTAGTAGAGACGGGGTTTTTCCATGTTAGTCAGGCTGGTCTCAAACTCCTGACCTCAGGTGATCTGCCCGCCTCGGCCTCCCAAAATGCTGGTATTACAGGCTTGAGTCACCATGTCAGGCCGGTAAAAAAATTTCTAAGAATATACCTCTAATATACACATACTTAGTTATAAATCATGCACAGGTTTTAATTATATAAAAAGTATTCTTCTCAAGAATGCTTAATGTTATTAAAATCAAGGCTCTAGACCTAATTTACAGATCATAGAAAATGCAGGGATAGAGAAGCAAGTTAAAGTACTCCAGGAAGAAACAAGTAGTAGTAAATATTAGAAAAGATGACTGGCGGCCGGGCGCGGTGGCTCAAGCCTGTAATCCCAGCACTTTGGGAGGCCGAGACGGGCGGATCACGAGGTCAGGAGATCGAGACCATCCTGGCTAATATGGTGAAACCCCGTCTCTACTAAAAATACAAAAAACTAGCCGGGCGAGGTGGTGGGCGCCTGTAGTCCCAGCTACTCGGGAGGCTGAGGCAGGAGAATGGCGTAAACCCGGGAGGCGGAGCTTGCAGTGAGCTGAGATCCGGCCACTGCACTCCAGCCTGGGCGACAAAGCGAGACTCCGTCTCAAAAAAAAAAAAAAAAAAAAAAAAAAAGAAAAGATGACTGGCCTGTAGTGTCATTAAAAACAAAACAAAAGAAAAAAAAGAGGTAAGGTACAGTTCTAGGTTAAGACAGCAAAGAGAAATAGCTAAATGTGTTAACCTTGATTGAAGAATAGTTCAGAAATAAAAATAGCTGCAAAATATATTTTGAGGACAATTAAAGAGACCTGAATATGGGCTGAATATTACCTGATATTAGCATATTATTCATTTCTTCTGCATGACAATGGCATTGTGTTTATGGGGAAGAATGTCCTTATTCTTAGGAGCTGCTTACGAAAGAATGTGTGGAATATCATGGTTTCTGGTTGGGTGTGGAGGTGCACACCTGTAATCCTAGCTACTTGGGAGGCTGAGGCAGGAGAATCACTTGAGCCCAGAAGACAGAGGTCGAAGGGAGCCGAGATTGTGCCACTGCACTCCAGCCTCAGTGACAGAGACTCCATCTCAAGAAAAAATAAAATAAAAAATAAAAAATAATATCATAGTTTCTGCAACCTATTCTCAAATGATACAGGAAAAAGAATATGTAGAGAGAAAGCAAATGTGAAAAACTGTTTTTGTTTTTTTTGAGATAAGGTCTCTTCATGTTGCCCAGGCTGTTCTCGAATTCCTGGGCTTGATCAATCCCCCTGCCTTGGCCGCCCAAGTAGCTGAGACCACCTACAGTCATGATCCACTGTTGACTCTAGATTGAAGATATATGGATATTCACCGTACTATCCTTTCAACACTGCATACATTTCAAAAAACTTCAAAATAAAAAGTTGGTGGGAAATTATGCCTATTATATTTCATGAATATTATGTTAAACATTTACAAACATAGATTCCAAATTGATGTGTTAAGTATGTAAAAGGAAACGCTGATATTTTCTTGCATCTCATCAAGACAACCTACCTTCTCTTTGTTGCCAAACCCACTGGTCTATTCTCATTGGCCTGTTCCTTTGGCACTGCTGGCCGAGCCTTCCTTGAAACTTTCCTTCCCACCTCAGAGCCGCAGTGTCTATGGATGCTCTGCCCAGGAATCCTCCTGGCTCATCCCATGCTAACTCACGTTTGGTACCCGAAAGCTTTCCCTAATTGTGCTCATTTACATGATCAGTATCTGTCTCTCCCACTGGAAAGCTTTGCAAAGGCAGGACTTTGCTCTCATCCCTGCACCCCAGGGCCTAACTGGTACCTGGCACATAGTAAGTGTTTAAAAAATATGTTTATTAGTCAGAATGGAAAATTTCAAGACTTACCTGTAGAACATGAATGTTTCCAGGGAAAATCCCATTAGACACTGATATTTGGGAACCAATGAAATGCAGCTCATCAATAGTTAAAAGAATGCTATGGCCGGGCGCGGTGGCTCAAGCCTGTAATCCCAGCACTTTGGGAGGCCGAGACGGGCGGATCACGAGGTCAGAAGATCGAGACCATCCTGGCTAACATGGTGAAACCGCGTCTCTACTAAAAAACTAGTCAGGCGAGGTGGCGGGTGCCTGTAGTCCTAGCAACTCGTGAGGCTGAGGCAGGAGAATGGTGTAAACCCAGGAGGCGGAGCTTGTAGTGAGCTGAGATCTGGCCACTGCACTCCAGCCTGGGCGATAGAGTGAGACTCCGTCTCAAAAAAAAAAAAAAAAAAAAAAAAAAAGAATGCTATATATAAAAAAATTCAGAGAACAGAAAGACCTCTCACAAATCAAAGATTAGAAGATAAAAACCAAGCTGAGTGTAGTGGCATGTGCTTACAGTCTCAGCTACTTGGGAGACTGAAGTGGGAAGATCGAGTGAGCCAAGAAGTTTGAGGCCAGAGAGAGACCCTGTCTGCAGGGAAAAAAAATAAAATAAAGACCAAAAAGTCTTCCAAAAAATAGAACAGACAAAGAGCTGGGCAAGAAGTAAGGAAATATAAGAGTGGATCCAAGAGATTCCTGATGAGACACCCAAACCTAGTGAAAGGGGTGACAAAGGTGAGAAAGAAGAGAGAAGCATGCCTCAGTTTTAAGGGCACTGCCCCTTCCTCAAATGGAGAATGTCCTGAATGTCTCAAATATGGCTCAAAAAGACTTCCCAAAAGCACACTACTGGGAAATGTCAGGCTGAGGATGAAGAGAAGACCTTAGGACATTCCGGGGGCAAATTCTAGGTCACACACCAAGATCGGGAGCCAGAGGGCATCTTCAAAACATCCTATGGCCCTCCGTGCTATAGGAATCACCACCTTCTGCCTATCGTTTTACATCTGGCAGAAGCCATAGTGTTGGGTAGGCCCCTGGGCCCAGCCCCAGATCACTAAGCAGCTCAGACCCAAGGTCCACATGGTGAAAACCATTCGTATCTGTACATACAAGATACCTCCCCTGGAGTAACTGTCTGGGACTGGGCCTGGCCAAGGGATGCAGACCCACATTGCTCCTCTGCAGTGACTGCACAGTGAGTGATGCTAGAAGACAGTAGGAAAGGAAGGGGTGGGAGTTGCACTATTTATTGCTTCTCTACATTATTTTTTTGCTATCTAGCTGCAGAGCTGAGCTGTCCTAAATTTCATTTCATCTGACAGGATCCTATTGGACAGATAAGCCACTATTCAGGGAAGTCCAGTAACCTGCCTGAGGCCACACAACCAGGGGACAGCAGAGCCCAGGGTCAGCATCCATGCCTGTTAACTTCTCCACTTCCCACTGCCCTCAGTTACACCTGGGCCTGGCAGCCTTTAGGATGACCTCTGACCTCTGGGAGTGCAAGTTCCTCCGGGATGGCTGTGAGAGACCCAAACACACCTCTTCTAACCGTGTGCGCTTCTCAGAAGGCTCTGACCCATCGCTGTCATTTCCTGAATGCTCTTCATCCTCCTCTTCATCCCTGAAGATGTCTTCATAGGCGGGAACTTCAAGGTCATCATCTTGTTTAATGAGTAATTTGATCTAAGTTCAAAACAAAAAGGAATTAAGCCTCTCCTCTTTCTACGGAAAACTACACAATATGTTCTTCTGCAGAATCTTATCATTTCCTAATAAGCTGACTCAGTTTCCTGTTCATACAAATAGCTACCAATTTAATAAGAGTTCCAGGCTTCCAAGGAATTTTCTTGTTTTCATTACCAGTGAGGCACCAGAGTTACACCATACGTGGTATGCAGAAATTACGAAAATCTGAAAACAATTCTTTGAGGACCATCTAGTCTACTTAAGTCTAGAAACACAGCATCCTCTTATGTCATACATGAATAAAATGAATGCCCCACAACTTGGCCTCTGATAAAGGACATGAAGATGTGTAACCCCTAGATGACTAAAACTCCTGTCTAAAAGTAACTCCAGGCTGATTTTTCGTTTTTTTTTTTTTTTTTTTTTTTTTTGAGACAGAGTCTCGCTCTGTCACCCAGGCTGGAGTGCAGTGGCCAGATCTCAGCTCACTGCAAGCTCCGCCTCCCGGGTTTACGCCATTCTCCTGCCTCAGCTTCACAAGTAGCTGGGACTACAGGCGCCCCCTACCTCGCCTGGCTAGTTTTTTGTATTTTTTAGTAGAGACGGGGTTTCACCGGGTTAGCCAGGATGGTCTCGATCTCCTGACCTCATGATCCGCCCATCTTGGCCTCCCAAAGTGCTGGGATTACAGGCTTGAGCCACTGCGCCCAGCCTCTTTTTTTTTTTTTTGAGACGGAGTCTCACTCTGTCGCCCAGGCTGGAGAGCAGTGGCACGATCTTGGCTCACTGCAAGCTCCACCTCCCAGGTTCATGCCATTCTCCTACTTCAGCCTCCCAAGTAGCTGGGACTACAGGCGCCCACCACCATGCCTGGCTAATTTTTTGTATTTTTAGTAGAGATGGGGTTTCACCATGTTAGCCAGGATGGTCTCAATCTTCTGACCTCATGATCCGCCCGCCTTGGCCTCCCAAAGTGCTGGGATTACAGGTGTGAGCCACCACGCCCATCCAAGACTCCATTTCAACTAAAAATATAAACAAATATTTTCTGAGCGTGGTGGTATGTGCCTGTAGTCCCACCTACTAAGGAGGCTGAGGCAGGAGGGTCAGTTGAACCCAGGAGTTTGAGGCTTCAGTGAGCCATGATTGTGCCACTGTACTCCAGCCTATCTCTCAAAAAAAAAGATGACAAAGACCAAGTTCTTGTGTTCAGGCTGTTCCAATCCCATAGGATAGTCAGACACACACCTTACCAAGAACACCAGGTGAGACATTGTACATGGCATAAAAAGTACAGACAGTTTGAGGGCAGAGCACAAAAAGTACCTGGGTATTGTTGTACACATTGATGACATTGACTGGCCTATGGGTGTCACACACAAAGAATATAGTGTCTTCATCAGGTTGAAGAATATCCAACAGGTCTACATTAGCTCCACAGTTTATGAGAATAAAATGACGAAACTGAAAAAAAGGAAGATATTGTAAAGTAGCTATATCGAGGAGGCCCTTTTCCCTTCACCACTAAGTCTCTGAGTTGTTCTGCTTAAACTTACTAAGTCCCTGACATGTGGCAAGGCCCACGTGGCAAGGGATTCCAAAAAACGGCCAGGCTGGCATGCTAAGTGCTTTAGCATGGTGACAGAGCAGTGTGGGCCCTGGGGCTCCGTTTTCCCCAGGAGCACACTGAGACTCAGCAAGCCCAAGTCTTATGGACAGCTCAAGAAACTAACGAGGAGCAGAGCAAGGCTTCAAGCACATGATTGCGTCTCTCCAGACCTCACGGTACTATGCTGCGTGCCTCTCCAGGCTAATGGCATTGTACAGGTTTAAGTTTTCAGCAAATACTTTATGGGTACTTAAATATTAAGTCCTTTATCACACTCCATCACTATTGCATGTGCTTTCCTTATCAATACCAACCTGGTGCAGGTCCTTGACATAACAACAGGAACACCAGGAGAGGACTTGTCTCTGCCAAAACAATCCTAGATATGGCTAGGGACTCCAGGGTCCCTCTTCCATGTCCCATCCCCTCTCTGTGGGGTCTACAATGTCCCATCTCTCATTTGGCCCCATGCAGAGGTGGGAGGAATCCTGGCATCTATTGTTTAAATTTATTCCTGTATTTCAAGTTGGAAACCAGGATGCATTTTCTTGGAGAAATAATATAAAATAGTAGTGTATTCTAAAATAATTTTAACTAATTCCAGCACTTTGGGAGGCTGAGGCAGGCGCATCACTTGAGGTCAGGAGATCGAGACCATCCTGGCTAACATGGTGAAACCCTGTCTCTACTAAAAATACAAAAACATTAGCTGGGCGAGGTGGCAGGTGCCTGTAGTCCCAGCTACTCAGGAGGCTGAGGCAGAAGAATGGCATGAACCCAGGAGACAGAGTTTGCAGTGAGCCGAGATCATGCCACTGCACTCCAGCCTGGGCGACAGACCGAGATTCCGTTTAAAAAATACATATATAGGCCGGGTGCGGTGGCTCAAGCCTGTAATCCCAGCACTTTGGGAGGCCAAGACAGGCGCATCACGAGGTCAGGAGATCGAGACCATCCTGGCTAACACAGTGAAACCCCGTCTCTACTAAAAAATACAAAAAACTAGCCGGGCGAGGTGGCGGGCGCCTGTAGTCCCAGCTACTCGGGAGGCTGAGGCAGGAGAATGGTGTAAACCTGGGAGGCGGAGCTTGCAGTGAGCTGAGATCCGGCCACTGCACTCCAGCCTGGGTGACAGAGCGAGACTCCGTCTCAAAAAAAAAAAAAAATATATATATATATATATGTAAGTAAAAAATAAATAAAATAAATCAAAATAAAATAAAATGATTTTAACTAGACCATATTAAAAACTGCTAGATTCCAAGCACCTTACAATCAAATTTCTGCAAAACAAGTTCAAAGTTAGGGGCTATCCACATTCATTATCTTTTTTTGCTGTCAAGTTTGCTTCTACAACTTGGGCGTAAGTCACCAGTACATACAGCATGTTTTTCTCTTCCGTATTGCCTAATGTAGCTGATACTTAAATACATACTGAATCTATTGTGGACATAGAATGCTGTGTCAAGAAATTACAATTGAGTAAAAAAGCCACGTTATTCTAAAATACATCTTCAATACCTGTTCTTTATGCTCAAGAAATGAAGTTTCAAGTTCTTGCCACCCAGAAACTGGAACCAGCGTATACTGCACGTGGTCACACTGGAACAAGGCCTGGAGAGAGAGTGTTTTCAAAGCCTATCTTATTTAGGACATTGGCAATTTACCTTGAAAAGAAACCGAGTTAGATTAGATGGGTTGAGAGATAAAAGACACGGGATAACACTAAAGTTAGTGAAATGCTTCCGGGAAAAGCTAGGTGCTAGGCATACGAGTGTTTACCATACCATCCTGTGAATTTTGCAAATTACCAAATTAAAACATCGGTGGGAAATGCCGATTTAACTTCCAGGCCGTCTGAAAAGTTCCTGATCCAAGGGCCAGACCAAAACAATGTACATACCATGCCCTATTCAAAACCAAACTAACGATCCTCCCTAATAGACTAGGGGCTCCCATATTCCCAGCAACACCTACGACACAACTGTACCCAGAGTTGTCACAGATTCCTCTCTCTCTCAAATCCCCCATTTGAGAGGCCACTACAGATCCAAAGTTTCCCCCAAACGCCAACTGCTTTGTTCACCTATTCATATTAATAGTTTATTGCAAAAATACAAACTAGTCTCTTTACCTTTTACTTAATCCTCTATCCCACCCCACACCGTTGGGACAGGGAGGCAACTTCTCCTCTCACCTGCTGCTCACCTCCTGCCCGGCTTCCTCTCCCGCGCTAAGCCCTCAGCATCCATCCTGACTCTCTGCCCGCCCTGCGCCCCCACGCAGCACCCTCACCTCTCGCGCCGGCCCCGCCCTCCCAGGCCCCGCAGAACTCACCTGAAGGATCTTGCACGCACACAGAGCATCCACGTCCGAGGCCACGAAGAGAAGGACCCTCTATCGGGGAAAGAGCGGACGGGCTGAACGCGGCGACCCGAACCCCGGCCCTCCCCTGCCTCCCGGTCACCCACGGCCGCTCCTCCTCATCCCTTCCCCACCAGCAAGGCCTCGGCGGGGATCCCAGATTGGGCGTCACCTGGCTCTGGACCACCTCGTAGAACTCTTTGCGGAAATCGGACACGAACATAGCCACGGCGGCCGTACGCCTGGCGCTCGCGCTGAGGTACCAGGAGCCCCGGCGGCGGTCAAGACTCCCGCCAAATCACGGCTCCTCCGATTGGTCCAGGAATCACCAACCAATAGCCTCTTAGTTCCCAGCCTTCCTTTCTTTCTGATTGGACCACACTGGAGGCGGCCATTAGCGCTCTGCCATTCACGGCTAGAAAACTCCAGCCCGTCCCAAAAGAAGGGTCACCTCTGAGGCCGAACGCAAGCACTGTTGCCCCTTTCAACTCTGACTCGCTTTTACCCAGAAACGCGACGCTCGGCGGACATCTTTACTTTGGGAAGAGAAGCCTACTGCCTCCCACTGGGAACCCCCAGAGAAAGTACACTACTTCTAGCCATACATTAAACTCAGTCACATACCGAATGGGGCAGCAGTTACGTTTGCAACAGGTTTTTGGTGTGGTCTGAAGAAGGATTTGTAGCTTAGTTCCGCCCGAGTCCTAGATGGCTGAAGCAGAGGCATTCTGGGTAGTGCATTCTGGGTAGTGTAGTCGTAAGGACAATGGGCCCTACTAAATTCGTCTGGAGGGGTTGAAAACTATCAAAACGTAATTTAAAATAACTTTAAAAAGTACCTACTAACGGGGAAATAAATCACGAAAGGTCATTTTAATGCTTCTGCTGAGGGTGTTTTAGAGCCTAGCGTCTTCGCCGGGCCTGTTCTCTTTTGCAGCCGACGCTTTGTCCCGGGCACCCCCCTCCGGGTCTCGGGTCCGGCACTTCCGGTGAGCCTCTGGGGCGTACCGGCTTGGCGCGGCAGAGGCGGCGGAGGCTGGGAGAGCGGTCGGCGGGGTACGTTCGTCGTATTGCCGGAGAGAAGCGGAGTCTCCGAGGTGGTGTCCATCATGGTAAGCGCTGACGGGCAGCGGACGGAGTCTGGGGGTCTGGCCCGGGGCCTGAGTTAGGGCCCGGCGGGGCGGCGCGGGACGGCGGCGGAGGTGCCGAGTCACCTGGGCCTGAGTCAGGCCTGCCGGCTCATCGGCCGTACTGGGCACAAGCAGAACCCTTGACCACTAACCGCCTGTGGTCGCGTCCGCCGGTCCTGAACGTGGCTCGCATTCCGTCTCAGCCGGACTTGCCGTCGTTGACGAAAGAAAGGAAAGTTAGTGTCCATTCACGGGTTTTCCATGTGCTGGACGCGCAACAGGTTTCCATAAACCCAAAGTTAGTTGCAAGGTTGCTGGGGATGGAAACAGAATCAGGCGCTCCCCAGGGAGAAATCTTAGAGGGCATGCCCGGTCTTGGGGGACACCCAGCTCTTGCCCCAGTTCCGTGAGCTCCGTGCCTACAGGTTCGTGCCTTCGGATGTTGTGTTCGCTAATGATAACGATGGAAGCTAATACCTGCTGGTACATTTCCTGTACGTAGCTTTTAACACCTGTACTCCCTCATCACGCCTTATTTCTTTTAATCCCTGCAATTCCTTTGGAAGCTAGGATGATTATTTTGAACATGAGAAAACTAACGTTTACAGAGTTACTTTATTCGAGTCACAAAAGTAGGGAGTGGAGAGTTGAAGTCAAGTCTGTCTGGCTGCAAAGCACTCTACGGTATTGTCTTCCTGTCACCTGTTTATTTCAGTAAAGACAACGAATGATTGTCAGATTTTATTCCAAGTGTGCCACTGTCAAACCCTGGCTTATTTCAATTCTTGAGTTCATCCACTCAAGAATACCTGATATGTTCCACACAATGTGCTAGGTCTCGGCATTGAAAAGGAAATTGAGAGATGGGATCTGGAGTAGCAAAGAAGGAGCAGAAGGTCGGGTTCATGGGTAAACTGCAGGCAGGTTGTTAAGTATGTTGCCCCTTTGTGCGGATTTACCTTTTATGTTCAAAGGAAAGAAATGGCTTAGATAGGTTGGCTAGTGAGAAGCATTCAAGGGAGGCAAGCCCCTACCCTTTTCTGGTGTTGTTCACCCGGAAACACTATTTCATGTGTTATGGTTCCGGCGAAGATTTAGTTGAACAGTTATGCTGCTTAAAAGAAGAAAGACAAAAGATTGGATATTACTGTGCTGGAGTGCCAGGGAGTAAAGAACCATCCAAGAAATTAGGTGGGAACATGCTATGTTTGCATTTTAGGAAATGGCTAATTCAGCTTTCTAATTTTGGGGTTACTAGTAAACTCCTTTGTCAGTAGGTGGCATTCCTTCTATTAAATATATATTTGGAATCAAGTCAAGAAATTTTCTGTAATAGAGATTTTTTTTTTTAGTTGTGGTTAAAAAATCCAAATTTTAACCATTTTTAAGTCTATAGTTCAATTGAAATATAGTGTTGAATACATTCACTAGCAAGATTTTCTGAACTTTTTCATCTTGCAAAAATGAAACTCTGCTCACATTAAACAGTAATTCTCCATTTCCTACTCCTCACAGCCCCTGTCAATCTCTATTCTACTTTGTTCCATGAATTTGCTTACTCTAGGTACTTCCTAGAAGTGGACTCATAAAATATAAGTCCTTTTATGACTGACTTATTTCACTTGGCATAATATCCTCAAGGTTCATTCATGTGACAGGATTTCTTTCCTTTTAAAAGCTGAATAATATTTCATTGTATGTATATACCATACCAGTATTTGTTTATTCATTCATCTGTCATTGGACACTTGAGTTGCTTCCACCTTTTAGCTATTATGAATAATTGTGCTATGAATATGGGGTGCACAGAAATCTCTTCTTGATTCTGCCTCTAGTTCTTTTGAATATACAGCCTACTGTGAGATTTTATGTGGTTTCAGTTACCCAAGGTCAACCATGGTCCAAAATTTTTAAAATAGAGACCACATTCACTTAACTTTTTTTACAGTGTATTCTTATAATTGTTTTATTATTACTTGTGAATCTCTTACTGTGCCTAATTTATAAATTAAAAAAATTTTTTTTTTCTTTTTCAGATGGAGTCTTGCTCTGTTGCCCAGGCTGGAGTGCAGTGGCACTATCTTGGCTCACTGCAACCTCCACCTCCTGGGTTCAAGTGATTCTTCTGCCTCAGCCTCCTGAGTAGCTGGGATTACAGGCGTGTACCACCACGCCTGGCTAATTTTTGTATTATTGTAGAGAGGGGGTTTCCATGTTGGCCAGGCTTGTCTCAAACTCCTGACCTCAGGTAATCCTTCTGCCTCTGCCTCCCAAAGTGCTGGGATTATACGCGTGAGCCACCACGCCCAGCCTAGAAATTAAACTTTTTGCAGATATGTATAAGAAAATTGTAGATATGTATAAGAAAAAAACATAGTATATATGGGTTTCAATATTACCTCTGGTTTCAGGCGTCCACTGGGGATGTTGGAATGTATCCCCTGTGGATATGGGGGGTGGTGGGAGGAATACTGTACTTTGAGAAAACCTCAAATTGATATGTTTGCTAAGCCTCATCTAAGTCTACAGTTTAAGAACTAGGATCTTAACCTTTTTAATGGCATCATGTTTTAGCTTTGCTTGTTGCTATAAGAAAGCATCACAACATAGTGTGACGTGTACCTACTCTGCTATGAGAGCAACTGAAGGGGCACTGGCCCTGACCCTCAGCAGAGCAGCAGAGGCTTCCTGGGGAAAGGAAAGGGTGGTAATTGGAACCCAGGGGAAGGGGTGCAACCACTGGGTACCTGTTCCTCCTGCTGCCTGGAATGCCTTTCCCTATTTTTTGCCTGGCTCTCTCTCATAGCATTCGGGTCTTTGTGCAGAGTCCCTTCCTAACTACCTATTTTAAAATAGCATTCCCAGGAGCCCTCTGTCTACTTACCCTGCTCCTTGTCTTCAGAACTGCCGGACACACATGTCCCTTGCTTTGAATGTATATCTCCCTTGGTTTGAGTGTCATTTTCACCAGGACAGGGGTGGTATCTATTTTGTTAGTGGACAAACATCACTAGAGTGGTGTTTCCCTTGTGCTCATGTCAGAGCCTGGCAGACAGTAGGCACTCAATAAAGAGATGTTTCAGTTAACAAATATTGTTTAGATTAATGATAGTAAGAAAAGTGTTCAAGGCAGAGGAACTAGCCCAGGTAGGAGTCTGTGGGGCTGTCAGTACAAGTCTCTGAGGTATGCAAGACGTTGGGCCTTGATCCTGAGGATGAAGATGGGAGCACAGCCCTGAAAAAGGTTCAGGACAGGCTTGGCGTGGCCTGTTTTATATTTAGTAACATTACATTGAAGATTTCAGTACATTGAAGATTTCAGTACATTGTATTCTCTGACAATGTTTAGCAGCATTGATTACTCTGACATGTTTTGTTTTTTGACATGAAGAAATGTACCTTTGTTTTAATACTTGTTTCTCTTTCCTCCTTCTAGTTCTCTTTCAACATGTTCGACCACCCGATTCCCAGGGTCTTCCAAAACCGCTTCTCCACACAGTACCGCTGCTTCTCTGTGTCCATGCTAGCAGGGCCTAATGACAGGTCAGATGTGGAGAAAGGAGGGAAGAGTATGTGCTTGTTTTTATTTGAATAGTAACCTTTCCTGCCCTAAGTCTGCAATGCTGTAGCCTTCAACGGTACTTACTTTGCATGTGGGAGTCAGAAGCTAGTGTTACTGTGAAAATGGTGCTTATTCTAGACTTGCTTTATTGCGGTGGGGTGCTAATTATGGTTAGGTTTATGGCTGATAACCATTCAGTTCCCAAAATAAATTACATCAAGTAAGGTTCTTTATGAAAGATTACTATGACATTCTGGCTACCCTAAAAACCGTTTAAGGCTTTTTGTTAGATATAAAGAAACTGCATCTTGCCTTTGGTCAGTTCTTTTTATTTTTATTTTTTAATATTTCTTAAATGTTCTTTCCACAGTAATTATGCCGCCCTCAGCCCTGGACCAACTCAGTAAGTATCTTCTGAGTGACTTAAGAACTTAGTAAATATGGACACCAAGAGTCAGCATGGGCTCCTCAGTATATCCAGACACCAGTGCCCTTTGTCAGTATCTAGCTGTGAATTGTCCCTGGAGGGCATGTGCTGGACTGGGAGAACCTGGGTCACAGGTACCTAGGGCAAAACCAGGGCCCCCTGAACCTCAGCTTCATCACTGCCCTGGGTGCTTCAGGTCCCTCCTCTGTGAAGGGAGTTCCCTTCCCCTTCCTGATTCCCCCCCCCATTCCCCCTACCCCCACAACTTTTCTCAGTATTCTGTCAGGATTAAATGAGGTACAAGTATCAGGTGCTTTGCACAGTGCCAGGGCAGCTGATGCCATTGGCTGGGCTCACTAGATTTTTTTTCCTAAAGGAAGAATTGGTCAGCTCACAAGAGGGCGCTGTGAAGCAGGTTCCTCATCCCCGCCCCAAGCATCTTTCCTCAGCTCCAGACCCCCATTTCTTTTTTCTTTTTTTTCGAGACAGAGTTTTGCTCTTAGCATCCAGGCTGGAGTGCATTGGCGCAATCTCGGCTCACTGCAACCTCCGCCTCCCAGGTTCAAGTGATCCTCCTGCCTCAGCCTTCCGAGTAGCTGGGATTACAGGCACCCGCCACCACGCCTAGCTAATTTTTTGTATTTTTAGTAGAGATGGGGTTTTGAATGTTGGGCAGGCTGGTCTTGAACTCCTGACCTCGGGTGATCCGCCTGCCTCAGCCTCCCAAAGTGCTGGGATTATAGGCGTGAACCACCATGCCCTGCCCAGACCCCCATTTCTAATCGCCAGTGCACCACTGCATCCTCAGCACGTCAAAAACTGAGCTATTGTCTTCCATTCCAGAAACCACTCCTCTTGCTGGGCTCCTGCCTCTTACCAGGAGTGAGATAGGCCCACAGGGGTTGTAAGAGTGGCCACATTCTTCCTCCCTTTTCTCTGACCCCTTATCCCACGAGAGCAACCTGGAAACCCATGCCCTAGCCCCATACTACACAGGCCCAGAAAATCCCAATCATGGACAACCCAATCAATGATGCCGTCACTGCCTTCCAAACTTAAGAGTGTTTCTGGTGTGAATTCTTCCCGTGTGAGGCAGGAGACTGGGGCTGGCTAGGAGGACAGGTTCATGCTTGGTGTTGGGGGCCTCTGGTGGCAGCAGGCTGAGAACAGGTGCTGGCTGTGTTGTGACTCACCTCGGGCTCTTTGCCCAGCCTGACTCCAGAGTAGCAACTTGACCTCTCTGAATCTCAATGTCCTCTTCTTTAACTAGGGACATCCACAGTGTCTATGCATCAGAAGTACTATAGTGTCTGTGACACCCTGAGCTATCTGATTCCAACCACAAGGTGGGAGGTAGCCCCTGAGCCAGCACCAGCTGTGGCTATACCCAGTGGAGGCCTCAGCGCAACCAGTAGGTCAACAGAGCTATGGCGTTCACAGTTCTCATGAAGACCCCATCATTACAGAGGAGAGAACGGGCCCCCTAAAAAGGTCTTCCTTTCAGGTTATGCTGATCCAGGAGTCAGACACCAGGTGTGACCCTTGGCACAGGTGTCCAGAAGAGACTTGGGCTGGGTCATTGAGGTGTAGCTCAGATCAGTGTTCAAATCTTTTAAGTGATGGGAGAAACTCTTTCTGTCTAAATCTTACAGGAAGTCCTCTATTTCATAAAATGAGGGTCTCTGCTCTTTTTGGAGGAAGTGAGGGGGTACAGAGGGACTGGGAGCCTCTAAGTCACAAAATGCGGTTTGAGAGTCAGTGCACTGAGGGACATTGGAGTCTCTTCTCACTTGCAACAGTCTCAGACCCTTGGCTGGGCCCAGTCCAGTTTCCTGTGGACCAGCTGTAGGTCAGCTCCATGGCTCTGCAGCTGAGAGATGCACTGGGACAGAGGTCCTGGCCCCTTTACTGCCAGTGTGAGAGTCACCCTTGGTGATAGGAGGGAATGCCCTCCCCTACTGTACCTCCATGCTGCTCCCAGAGGTTCTCTGTAGCTTCCTGCCCAAGCTTTCAACTTGATTTGCTTTATTAGAATTTGTAGGGAGATCTCAAATGGAATCTGCTTTACCTCCCAACACTAACTATGATTTTTGTTGGAATATTTGCCTAAACTAACAAGCTAAATTCTGCTTTGATGGTTGAATCCCTGGACTTAAGTCAGCAGCCTGGGTTTGAATCCTGGCATCACCACTTGTGTGTTGTGAGGTCTTAGGCGTGTTACTTAACCTGTGGGCCTCAGTTTCCCCATAGATAAAAGGGGATAATGATAGTACCTGACTGTCTGTTCTGGGAAGACTGAACAAGGGCCTTACACATGGCAAACACCATCACTATCATCAGTTCCTTCTCAGTCCTCTCCCCCAGGGCCCTGTGTCTCCTGGGTTCCTGTCTCTTTTTGCCAGCCCCTCCTTTACGTGCCTGTGCACCTCTTAGGTCAGCATGTCACTAATCCAGCTTACTTGCCTCTGGCCCTGCTTTCAGCTCACACCTCAAGGTCCACCAGAGAGAGGAGGCGTCCTATGTCATGACCCTGCTGAGAGCCCACACTGCCCGCTGGGCCCAGGCCCTAGGTTCTACCTCGTGTGGTGCCCCTCCCCTTCCCAACCACTCCCACACCTGTCCCCAGCCTGTCTTGCCTAATTGCCCACCATTTCTGAACTGCCTGGGCTCCTCTTCCCTTCCCCGCCTTTGCTCAGGCTGCCATCTCTGCCTGGATTTCCTCCCAGGTCTGCCCGCCCAGTGCCCAGCCTAAAGAACTCGGCCTCCAGGAGCCTAGCCCAATAGCTCTGTCCCCTCCTGCCAGCCCTTCCCACAGCACCTGTAGCATCTGGTTGTGGTTGTTTTCTTTGTTGGAGTTTACCTTTAAACTAGAAACCTTTAAAGAAAGATAGGGATTTTGTCCAGGACATGGTTGGCACTGAAATTATTTATGAATAAGTGAATGAACACGTCACCTTTTTTTTTTTTTTTTTTTTAAACGGAGTCTCGCTCTGTGGCCCAGGCTTGAGTGCGGTGGCCGGATCTCAGCTCACTGCAAGCTCCGCCTCCCAGGTTCACGGCTTTCTCCTGCCTCAGCCTCTCGAGTAGCTGAGACTACAGGCGCCCGCCACTGCGCCCGGCTAGTTTTTTGTATTTTTAGTAGAGACGGGGTTTCATCCTGTTAACCAGGATGGTCTCGATCTCCTGACCTCGTGATCCGCCCGTCTCGGCCTCCCAAAGTGCTGGGATTACAGGCTTGAGCCACTGCGTCTGGCCGAACACATCACTTTTTAGAATGTTGACTTCAGAAAATCACAAGTCTACGCCAGTGCTGTGTTACCAAGTTGTCAGGCTCCTCCTTGAGCCATGCACTGTGCTCTTACAGAGGGGATTCATCTGCCAGAGGAGTGTGGGGTTTGAGGGGCAGGGTTGTGGGGAGGCTCCTTCTATGGGAAGGCATGGGCCGAACAGGTTTCCCTTCATAGGAGTTGTGCCTCATAGCCTCTCTCTTCTTTTCAGGCCGACTTAATATTACCTATCCCATGCTGTTCAAACTGACCAATAAGAATTCGGACCGCATGACGCATTGTGGCGTGCTGGAGTTTGTGGCTGATGAGGGCATCTGCTACCTCCCACACTGGGTGAGTGGGGCTGCCACTTAGGGTCTCTAGAGAGCAGCCACTTAGGCAGAGACATGCCCTGCACTCGAGAGTCCTGGCCCTGGAGCAGGTGGCCCAGCCTACTCCTCCTGCTCAGCATCTCAGCCTGACCTGACCTGGCGGGAGAGAAGGGATCCAGAGCAGTGCGCTGTGCCTTACGCAGGCTGGTGGGCTCTGGATGTACCTGTGGGCCACTGTGCTGTGGGAGCAGCCTTGTCTTTGATAGTTGCACAACTGGTTGTGCAGAAGCAACAGCTGAACTGTTCATCTGTGATTTCCTGGGTGAGGCTTTTTAAAAAATAATGGAGCAACAGTGTTTTTTAGGTGGTCTAGTAAGTAGGGTGTTTGAGGTTTTTATGCTTTCCCCTACTTTTAGTAGTCTGTCACAACGTATGTGTTTTTAGTTACCTCTAACTTAGTCTCCCAAATCTCTCAACTGAGCTGCTGTAGGAATGACGCCTTTCTCCTTACAAGCAGGCTCTCTTTGGAAAGTTGACTTGAAGGACGTCATTGCAGATCTGGGCTGCGATATCCAGGGCGTGTGAGCCACCAGAGCCTGCCCTCGAGGCTGTACCCCTCAGAGAAGTGAGCAGAACTGTGCCAGTGCTGTAGGGAGGAGCCTGCAGCAGTGGGAGTTCCACATAGGTAGCTGTGGCCCACTTGGCTCCTTCTTCTCCTCACTCCTCTCCCCAGCTCTGGCACATTAGGGAAGTTCACAAAGGGACCTGCTTGTCCTTCTCTTTGTGCTTGAATTACATCAGGCATACTGAGAGACCCCACAGTGAGCTGTGGGCTGGGAACTCTCAGGAGTGCTTGCTTGGCTGCCACCAGGGAGGTGGTCTGAAGCCCACCTCTCCTCCTGATGCCCTGTCATGCCCTACCAGATGTTCAGAAGGGATGGCCTTAAATAATATTTTCTGAGATTAAATATGAATTGAAATTCTGGCCAGGCACGGTGGCTCACGCCTCTAATCCCAGCACTTTGGAAGGCTGGGGCAGGCAGATCACTTGAGGTCAGGAGTTTGAGACTAGCCTGGCCAACATGGTGAAACCCCGTCTCTACTAAAAATACAAAGATTAGCCAGGTGTGGTGGCACATGCCTGTAGTCCTAGCTACTTGGGAGACTGAGGCAGGAGTATGGCTTGAACCTGGAAGGCTTAGGTTGCAGTGAGCTGAGATCACACCATTGCACTCCAGCCTGGGCGACAGAGCGAGACTCCATCTCAAAAAAAAAGAAAAGAATAATATGAATTGAAATTCTGAAGGTCCCTTTCCTCCTGTAGCAGGTGACCTTGCCCATGGTGCCATGGCAGTGGCATTCTCTTCAGCCTGGGTCCCAGGGCCCTTCCCAAGGTCTGGGCCTGGCCAGTGTCTCCCCCACAAGAGCCCTGCACTCCCATTGCACCTCCTAGTGCCTGGCCTTCCCATGCTGCCTCCTCACCTCAGCTGACCAGGTCTGCCCACCCTGGCCTGTGGGGGGCTTTTATGCCTCAAAGCCCAGATGGGCTCACCTGCCCTCCCAAGTATTTGCTGCTCAGCCCCTTGCTATTGTGTTTGTCTGCAGGTGCCCCCAGGGGCCTGAGGCCATGTTCTGCTCATCCGGTAGAACACCTGGTCACTGAAGCCACTCTCGGTAGCTGAAGTGTCAGGCAGTGACTACTTCCCCAGTCCCTTCTGTGGCTCACCTATAAGAGGAGGTGGTGATGCTGGGAATACACTGTACCTTGAAGGTTTTCCTTTAACCCATAGACTTGAAGTTTGGGTGGCCTCTTGTCCAAGCTGTTGGGCTGCTTTAGACCAGGAAACTAATTGAATCCCTTTCTCCCATGGAAAGCCTCTTTAGGTAGCCTGGAGCTGGTTTGGGGTGTGAAGCCATCAGGCCACCTCTTCCCCTGAGCTGGCCTTCTAGCTCCTGGCATGGGCAGGCGTGACAGGTGTCCCCCATCTGCTGTCTTGGAGGCCGTGTGAGCCAGTGCTTTTTCTGGGCTGGTTGGTGGACTCCTTCCCACCCATGCTTCCAAGCTTCTTCAGGGTGAGCCAGCCTGGAATAGGTGCTGGCCTTTTTCCTTGCAGCCAAGGCTTTGTCTGCCGACCTAGATCTGAGCCCTGGACTAGCTGCTTGTGACACACAGATACTCGGCTACCCATTGTGCGGTATGCTCTAAAATGCTACATGGGGAAGGCCAGGTGTCAGCTCCTCCTGCCTGCTTAGTGCTCTCGGGCCTCTTCCAGCAGCCCATTTCTCACCTCAAGCCCTAGTCTGACCTCTCTGCCTCTCCGCCTCACATCACCTATGGCAGTGTCCTGTCTCTGGCTGAGGAAGCGACCCCCATCCCTGGTCAGACTTCCCTCAGGCTTGAGATTGCAGCCCAATGTCCTTCCCGTTGCTGACATACTTCCTACAAAAATCTACCCTGAGGGACAGTGCGCCTGGCCTGCGGCTGGCTGACTCTGAGCCTTAAAGCACTTCCTGTTAGAACATCACTCCTGGGGATTCCAAACCCCAGTTACCAAAGCCAGTTGCCTCTGCATCCTTCTGTGCCTGCCTGTGGCATCCAGTAGAGTGACCACCCTCTATTTCTGCCCTTACTAGCCTGACAAGCAACTGTCAGCGTGAGTGCGCGGGGTCCTCTGCACGCCTGTCCACAGGGTCCACCACTCAGGCTTCTCTTGTGGCCTAGGCACAGCCTCCCAGGCACAGTCTTGTCCTCAGCATGCCTCCTCCTCCTCATGAGCTCCCTCTCATCTGTGACACAGCCCTCAGTCCCCTCTTCCCTTGGCTGTTAAAGTCACCTTCTCACTGCCACTCTTGATGAAACATTCTTAAAGGGATGTGATACCTGGGATTCGCTTCAGGGCATCTAGTGTGGCCTGGGACTGGGTGTGAGGTAGTGCCGATCGATGGACTGAGCCATGACGTGAGCACTATCCAACTGTCAGGGCTGGGTGCGTGGGAGCTTTCTTGTGTGGCTCTTTCTACTCGTGTATATGTCTGACGCTCCTTTTAAGATGGTTTCAAATAAGACAAACAAAATTTCATTGCAAGAGATATAGAGCCTCTAACCTGAGTCTGGGCTCCCTGCACACCCAGTACTCACGGGCACTGTTTATCTCTTTCCCTCTCACTCCTCAGCCGTCGTCTACCTGGCTGGGTTGTTTAATAGAGGCATGTGGAGGCTTTGTCAGATTTTTATAACCTCCACAGCAGAGACCTTTGGGGCCTTGTCACCATCTTGCAGCCTCAGCTGTGGTGGGCCATTCCATTGCCAGGTCAGCCTTGCCTTGTGCTGCTTTTGTCCTACCTCAGTTGCAGCCCTACTTGCCCCGGGGCCTTACTAGTTACTTGTGGGACAGCTTGGAAGTACGGTGAGTCACTGTTCCAGGAAAATGCTCTGCCCCTGGGAAGCCTGGAGCTAGTGAGCAATCCTGGCGGCCCTGCAGAGATGCGTTCACACTGTGAGCTGTGTAGCTTCAGTAGCACCCCTTTATTGGCCTTCTTCCACATCACTTGATTTTTTCCTCCTTCCTGACATAGTGTCACAAATTACTTATCTTGCCTCAGGTTCCTCTTCCAAGGACCCAAGTAAGACTGGCCTGCCCAGTGTATAGGGAGCAGTGGTTGTGGAGGCTACTTCATCTCTAGGAGTCTCATGTAACCTCTTCTTCCTTTCAGATGATGCAGAACTTGCTCTTGGAAGAAGGTGGCCTGGTCCAGGTGGAGAGTGTCAACCTTCAAGTGGCCACCTACTCCAAATTCCAGCCTCAGAGCCCTGACTTCCTGGACATCACCAACCCCAAAGCCGTGTATCCTTTTCAAATAAGCAGAGTTCTTCTAGACAAAGGAGAGTGTGCTGGCAGTTGTTAAACATCATGTACTGTATTTAATCTGTGTCTGCTTTGGGGATCACACATTTGTGATTCAAGTTGTGATTTGAGAATAATGGGGTTCAGTTAGCACATCTGCGTGACCCTGGCCAAGTGCACTGGTTGCTGTCTGGGCCACCTCTGTCACTTCCCAGACACTTCCTGGAGACCATAATGAAGCCCTTCTTTCAGTGGGTCTGTGTCACCTGGCACAAAGCCAGGATGTACAGTATGTCCAGTGGAAGGAGGGAGCAGCTCATCTGCCTTCAGCTGCAGCCCCTTCTGTGGCTCCCTAGTACCTCTGCCCAGCCATGCACTGGCCCATGAACCTCACTGCATGCCAGCCTGAGAGCTCATTCACTCCAGGCCAATAGGTAGCAATGACTGCAATTTCTATGTCACCAAGCAGAAAGCAAAGGTATCAGGTTCTAGTGGATTCTTTATGTTCACCTCTGAACTTAAGCCAGGTGTATGTGTTGACAGCATCAGGAAGTAGGCAGTGCAGGTACGGGATGGTGCTATGTGCACTGATCAAGATCTCTAGCTCCATGGCCCCAATTTGCCTTGTTAAGATCATGGCATAAGAGTGGCCACTCCATTCTACTTTTTTTTTTTTTGAGACGGAGTCTTGCTCTGTCACCCAGGCTGGAGTGCGGTGGCTGGATCTCTGCTCACTGCAAGCTCCGCCTCCCGGGTTTACGCCATTCTCCTGCCTCAGCCTCCCGAGTAGCTGGGACTACAGGCGCTCGCCACCTTGCCCGGCTAGTTTTTTTTGTACTTTTTAGTAGAGACGGGGTTTCACCGTGTTAGCCAGGATGGTCTCGATCTCCTGACCTCGTGATCCGCCCGTCTCGGCCTCCCAAAGTGCTGGGATTACATGCATGAGCCAGTGCGCCCGGCCCCAATGCAGACTTCTTATCAGGTTGATCTCAGATGCTGTTTTTGTCAGCACAGTTAACTTGTTAGTGTGTGGAGAAAGGGCGTCACTTCCATCAGTTGAGAGCCTGGTGTTTTCTGGTCTGGCTGAGGTCTGGATGAAAGCAGTCTTGGCGCTGAGCAGAGAAAGTGGGAAGCTGGTGCTGCAGCAGGCGCCAGAGTAGGCAGAGGCCAAATGGGGAGCCAGCCCTCCTACAGAGGCCTCGTGTTCTCAGCCTGAGGGCTGTGGCTCTGCTCCTCCAGCTGCTGCAGTAGAAGTCAGAGAAGATGCCCTGGCAGGGTCACTGGAGGAGTGGAGGGAAGGGCACTCTGTACCGTTGCACTTCATGTGCGGGAGCAAAGAAAGCATTCACCACATAAGGCACTTTTCACAAAGTTGCTGTGGTTCTGGAAAGCTGTTTGACCGAACGAGGTGAACCTAGATAGCCTCGCCCTTTCACCCTCAAGTTAGACTCTCACAGTGACAGGCTCTGGAGCCACGTTTCTTGTGACCTTTTTATGTAAAGTAATTCAGCAAATTGATGAGGAAGACATGGTTAAAATATTCCACATGAATAGACATTTCCTTGTATGGGCATTTGGGTTCTACTGTCTTTTACTGTTATAAAAAGTATTTGCTGGTTTCTTTAATTTTTATTAACTAAAGTTATCAGCTCAAAAGATAGAAACAACAAAAGTATAAATGAAAGCATCTTTGATTTTGAGGAACTTTTGAGAGGACCTATCTGACTCATTAAATCTTTTTTGTTCTTTTGTACTCCCATAGGATTTTTTAAAATCCCATGGTATAATTTGTACACAATAAAATGCACACAGTTCAGCCAGTTTGAAAATGTGTACACCCATGTAACCAGAACATTTCCATGTTCCCAAAAGGTCCTTTCCTGCCAGTCCCCACCTGATCCCCTGGCCCAGAAACCTCTCAACTACCTCCTGTCCTCATAGATCTGTCTTTCTTAGGGTTCTGTGTGGATGGAATCTCACTGCCCTTTTGTGGTTGGTTATTTCCCCTTCCCCCAGCTTGGCATTTGTGAGATTGATCCATATTATTGCATGTTAGGAGTTCCATCCTTCTTATTGCCAAGTAGTACTTCATTGTGTTAAAGCTTCGTGTTTCAAGTACCATCATGGTACAGTCTCTACCTACTAGTAATCATCTAACCCCTCATGGAAACTTGTTTCAGATTTAAGGTATCCATCTTGCCATGTTGCCTTGACAGAGTGTGTCTGCAGATTAGAAAATGCACTTAGGAACTTTGCCTGTCTGACCACCGGGGATGTGATTGCCATCAACTATAATGAAAAGGTGAGCCCAGTTCATGCAGGTCATGCCTGACAAGAGCCACCTGTAGTGTCCATTCTGATGTTTGAATGGGGCTTCTTTTTAAGCGGGGTATGCCTGTATCTTATCACCTAATTACCGCCTACTGTTTGGTTATTAAGTTTTCCCGGGTTCATATTTAGAGGCCTAATTCATTTGGTAACTCTGTTTTGAGGATAGATTGCATTTACAGGGAAATATTGATAGACTTGTTAGTCATAGCTCTGTGTACCTTGGTGGCTACTGGTTCTATCTTGGTTTGAAAGGTCCCCACTGCACCTCTAATCTAACCTAAGCCCTTTGTGGGGCTGTGGAGACACAGTAACAACCCTGCTGGGTCCTTGTTCTTGGGATCCTTGCCCCACAGAAGCTGACAGGCCCTTCAGTGGGGCCAAGTGCTCTGTGGCATCTGAGAAGCAGAGCCTGGCTCTGCCTTAGGGCAACACCTCCTAAGCTCACCTCTCCTCCTGGGAGCCCACATCCTCCTCCACCACCTCCTCCTGTTTTCTTCAGCTTCGGTTTTCACTTCGCAGCTTCTCTAGGCTTGACCTTTCTGACACAAGTCTCTCAGGTCTGAATGCCTCTGTTTCCATCCCTGATTTTATGCTGTTTAGGTATCTGGATCTAGACAATTTAACTGTAAAGTGAAATGACAGGACTTACTCCAAAATTCAAGAAGACATTCACTTTCCTATTACCAATGGGAACATGCCTGAGGGAGGATGTAATAGTTGGCAGTCCTGCCATCAGGCTGTCCTACCACAGGCATGGAGCACAGTACTATGGGTGCCCTTGTTCACTGTGACTGTTGACAATTGACCCTCCCAGAGAGCTGTTGCCAGGGCTAGCCTTAGTGTTCAGCAGTGACCACAGCCTGGCTTGACTGGGCTTTCCCTGAAGCTAGCACTTAGCTCTTTCACAACACTCTCTGGTCCCCTCAGGGACTGGGCCGTCACAGCTGTGTCACAGCTGCAGCCAGTTACTCCCTTGGTGTCAGTGCAGGGATCCAGCTTATTCTCTGGCAGTTTCCTTGTATTTGAGGCATCTGACCTTATTTTTCAGTTTTGTGGGTTTCAAATCACACTTTCTTTTTTTCTTTTAATAAACTAAGAAATAATCTTGTTCCATTTAGCTTTGTGGAAAACATTTTAGGTGTCGTTTACCTTAACTGAATACTCTAAGCTTTTATAATTAATTGCAGGCAGTTTAATGTTACTGTTTTTAATGTTAAGGTAGTAATACTAAATATAACTCCTAAACTGATGATAAAGGATATATAAACTGATGATAAAGGACACCTGTGGTGGCTCACAGGCACTTTGCACTGTAAGGGAGGGTAGATTATATAGAGTATATGTAGAACTGAAACACAGGTTTGAATTTCCACTTTTAGAAGTAGGGAAAACTAGATATGTACTGTTGTGCTTATAGAGAATTTTAAAGACTCTAAGCAGGGTTGCCCTGAGGGCAGATAGCTGTATCAGTGCTCTGGTGGGAGATCAGACTCGGAGATCAGGGTTGAACTGGAACCCTTAAAAGCAGTAAAATAGACACAGAGGTGGGCGTTGTCCTTGTCTCAGGAGAAATAAACACAGATCCTCTCTGGAAAAAGCACTCCAGTTTAGTTAAGCCTTTGGGATTGCTGTCAATTGAACAAGCAAACAAGAATGCATAATTAAACCAAACCAAAGCAGAGACAATAAAAATTAGATCCCTAAGGAAATCAGCATTAGAATTTCTAGATACAAATGTAAAATAATTAGATATAAAATGTTCAAAGATATTTTTAAAAATGGAATTATAATAGCAAGCAACAAAAGGCTATCAAAAATAACCAGAAAGATTTGAAAAACAAAACGTTAAACAACAGCTATAAAAGAGTTAATGATGATGAATCTGAATAAATAACAGAATTTCACACAGAGGAGCAAGGGGATGGAATATACGAGAGCTTGAGATGTTGAAGACACTGAGAAAACATGCCCGTTGCAATCCTAGTAGGAAAGAATGGAGGAATTGCAATAATCTGAAAAGATGATAACTGAAATTGATTTAGAATTGGTGGTCAGCCCATCACTACAGGAAGTTTATAATGTATAACAAACAGAATAAGCTACAGGTAGAAAATACCAAATACAGAGAGTTAAGCAGGGAGAAAACACAGTATCTACAGAAGAACAGCAAGTAGCAGGTCTTTGAATAGCAACAGTTACAGCCAGTATCAAGTAACTATCATCAAAACCTTCCTTAAAGAATAAGGGCAAAGTAAAAATATTTTCACATGAACCAAATCTGAGAGAGGTTATTTACCAATGGAATTTTAAAAGCATGTACTTTAGGAATAAGCATTATCCTAGAAGGAAAGCAAGAAGGAATAGGGAATAAATAAATTGGCAAATATGAAGCCAGGGTAAATGTTGCCATATAAAGCAGTTATAATGTTTAATATACGAAGCTTAAAAAATGACATCTAAAATGTTGGAAAAGAGTAAGTAAAGACTTACTCTCCTTTTTTGTGAGACAGAGTCTCTCTTTGTCTCACCCTGGCTAGAGTGCAGTGGTGCAATCTTGGTTCACTTCAGCTACCGCCTCCGAGTTCAAGCGATTTTCCTGTCTCATCTCAGCCTCCTAAGTAGCTGGGACTACAGGCATGTGCCACCACATGTGGCTAATTTTGTATTTTTAGTAGAGACGGGGTTTCACCATGTTGGCCAGGCTGGTCTTGAACTCCTGACCTCGGGTGATCCATCTGCCTCAGCCTCCCAAAGTGCTGGGATTATAGACGTGAGCCACCACGCCCAGCCTAGACTCACTCTGTTGAGAGAGTTGTTTGGAATTGAAGTTTTCTGTTTACTATTCAATAAAGTTAATTTAAAAAGATAGCTGAAGCTGGGTGTGGTGGCTCACACCTGTAATCCCAGCAATATGGCAGGCTGAGGTGGGTGGATCACTTAAGTCCAGGAGTTTGAGACCAGACTGGGCAACATGGCAAAACTCCATCTCGACAAAAAATACAAAAATTCGCTGGGCATGGTGGCATGCACTTGTAGTCCCAGCTACTCGGGAGGCTGAAGTGGGAGGATCGCTTGAGTCCGGGAGGCAGAAGTTACAGTGAACAGTGACCGTGCCACTGCACTCCAGCCTAGGTGATAAAGCGAGACCTTGCCTCAAACAAAAAAAAAGCAAACCCTGAAAAGTCTACATACATATTGAATGTTTAAAAAGGTATAAAATGACTTAGATAAAGCAGATACCTTGAAAGATAAAACAACTGTGAAAAATTTTATACTAAGAAATCAGCCAACTTATTTGACATTGATAAATTATTTCCTAGAGGAAAGTATAATTGAAGTTTGACTAAAGAAAAAAAACAAACAGCCTAAATAATTGTATAGCCAGTCAAGTAATTCAGTCAGAAAAATCTTAATCCAGGAAACCCAGGCCCAGATGGTTATATATGCAAGTTCTTCCTCACACTCAAGAAATAAATTGCTCTTGGATATTCTGAAAATAGAGAAAGAAAATATTCCCCAGTTCATTCTCTGAGGTCGGTATAACCTTGATCACCAAAACCACACAAGGATAGGAGAAAGGTAAATTACAGATCATTGTCACTTGATACAGATATATAGATTGTAGATAAAATATTGACAAAAGAATCTAGTCATATATAAGGAAGATTCTATATGGCAGCTTAGTGTAATAAAGCTCCAGTAGTTAAAATGCCATGTGGCGTTGGTTCTGCAGTAGACAAGTAGGCCAGTGGAACAAAGCCTTATATACAAAGAATCTTGGTCCACCACTGAGGCAACATTGATGTCATCAGGCAAAGGAGATACTGGGGTTGGGGAATCTAGGATATTGACTATTCCTAAGATGAAAAAACAAATTGAGTTCCTAACTCACACCACAGTAAAAAATAAATTGCAGATGAATGGGTAAATAATATGTGGTATACACAAACAATGTAATATTATTCAACATTAAAAAGGAAGGTAATTCTGACACATGCTACCACATGGATGAATATTCTGCTCAGTGAAATAAACCAGATGCAGACAGACAAATACTACAATTCCACTTACATGAGGTACTTAGAGTAGTCAAATTCATGGAAGACAGAAAGTAGAATCACTTGGGCACCATGGCTCACACCTGGCATCCCAGCACTTTGGGAGGCAAAGGCCGGAGGATTGTTTGAACCCGAGAGTTTGAGAGTAGCCTGGGTAATATAGTGAGATCCTGTCACTACAAAAAAGTAATGCAAAATTTTAAAAATTAGCTGGGTGTGGTGGCATGTGCCTATAGTTACAGCTATTCAGGAGGCTGAGGCGAGAGGATCAGTTAAGTCTGCAGTGAGCCAGGGTCATGGCACTGCACTCCAGCCTGGGGGA
Source organism: Macaca thibetana thibetana (assembly GCF_024542745.1). Taxonomy (NCBI): domain Eukaryota; kingdom Metazoa; phylum Chordata; class Mammalia; order Primates; family Cercopithecidae; genus Macaca; species Macaca thibetana. Next base: position 32,411,113 of record NC_065587.1, read on the forward strand.
CAGAGCAAGACCCTGCCTCAAGGAAAAAAAAAAAAAAAAAAAAAGAATGGTGGTTGCCAGGGCCTGGGGGAAGCAGGAGTCAAAAGTGAATGTTTAGAAACGTATAGCAATTTGGCATTGTCGTAACCTCCACACAGATGGCCACAGAACCGGTCCTTGTCCTGGTGAACTCTGGGCATTTGGTGTGTGTTGTGTCTTGCTTCTGTGCAAGAGGACCACGTGGCAGTCCAGCAGACTGCACATTTTTAAAAACTAGGTCTTCCCAGGTAGTTTGAGGAGCACCAACCTAGAAAAGTGGTCCCATAGTTAAAAAAAAAAAAGTGTTTAATATTATGCCAATACATAAAAGTAAATGGAAAATGTCACAGGCATATTTATCCTTACTAAATGCAATATATTCTGGTACTTCTAGGGTACTGTCCTCCAATTCTTTCCTTTTCAGTTCTGCTTGCAGCCCTATTGGTTTTATGACCCACTGATTGGTTGTGGCCTGCAATTTGAACACATAAAAACGGTAGAGAAGCTTGAGCCAAGCCCTAGGAGACATGTTTGAATGTTTAGAGTAGTGTCATTAACATCGCAAAATGATTGGAAACAGGCCGGATGCTCAGTGGATAAATGGTAGTATATCCACACAATGACAGATCCTTTTTATTCCTTGTTTATTCAATAATTACGACACTTTTAAAAGTAGATTTGGCCCTGCTTAGGTTTTTTTTTTTAAATGGTGGGACTATCCAGACTTTTTTAAATGATTGTAAAAGCAAGACATACTGGCCAGGCGCGGTGGCTCACGCCTGTAATCCCAGCACTTTGGGAGGCCGAGGGGGGTGAATCACAAGGTCAGGAGTTCAAGGGCAGCCTGGCCAACATAGTGAAACCCCGTCTCTACTAAAAATACAAAAATTAGCCAGGTGTGGTGGCATGCATCTGTAGTCCCAGTTACTTGGGAGGCTGAGGCAAGAGAATCGCTTGAACCTGGGAGGCGAAGGTTGCAGTGAATTGAGACTACACCATTACACTCCAGCTTGGGTGGCAGAGCGAGACTCCATCTCAAAAAAATAAAAGCAAGACAGACTTTAGATAAAAGCAAAGAACCTGAAATGATGCAGGAAAAAGTAGATAGGGCCACTTTTAATTTCTGTGCTTCTGGAAGTTTTTTTTTTTTTTTTTTTTTTTTTTTTTTTTTTTTTTTTTGAGATGGAGTCTCACTCTGTCGCCCAGGCTGGAATGCAGTGGTGCGATCTCGGCTTACTGCAAGCTCCACCTCCCGGGTTCACACCATTCTCCTGCCTCAGCCTCCTGGGACTACAGGAGCCTGCCACCACTCCTAGCTAAGTTTTTGTATTTTTTAGTAGAGACGGGGTTTCACCATGTTAGCCAGGATGGTCTCGTTCGCCTGACCTCGTGATCCGCCTGCCTCAGCCTCCCAAAGTGCTGGGATTACAGGTGTGAGCCAATATGCACAGCCCTGCTTCTGGACATTTTTCATGTGCATTTTTTACATTCGCGAGGTCATCTTAGACACAAGCAACATGACTGGTTTTAAAATTCTTTTCCTGTTGGCTGCATAGCATACTGTTGTATAACTATAAATTTATATATGAACAAATATAATTCAGCTGCCTTTTGAGTATACAGACAGTCCCTGACCATGGTTCTACCTAGAATTTTTCAACTTTGTGATGATTCAAACATGATACACATTCAGTAAAAACCATACTTTGAATATTTATAAAACCATTGTTTTTTATCTTCAGTACAGTATTCAATAAATTACATGAGTTATTCAACATTTGATTATAAAATAAGCTTTATATTAGATGATTTTGCCCAACTCTAGGCTAACGTATGTGTTCTGAGAATGGTTAAGGCAGGCTGCACTATGATGTTTGGTAGGTTAGGAGTATTAATACATTTTTAACTTATGATAAGTTTATGGGACTCGGTTCCATCGTAAGTCAAGGCGCATCTGTACAGTGGCATTAGTGACATTGGTATGAGCCTTCTTAGAATGTTCTCATTGGGAATAGCTAGTTATTTACTTAGAATAAATTTTGAAGGCCAAGTGCGGTGGCTCACGTCTGTAATCCCAGCTCTTTGGGTGGCCGAGGTGGGCAGATCACCTGAGGTCAGGAGTTCAAGACCAGCCTGGTCAACATGGTGAAACCCCGTCTCTACAACAATACACAAATTAGCCACGTGTGGTGGCGCATGCCTATAGTCCCAGCTACTAGGGAGGCTGAGGCAGGAGAAGTGCTTGAAGCCAGGAGGCGGAGGTTCCAGTGAGCCGAGATCACACCACTGCACTCCAGCCTGGGCAATAGGGCAAGACTCTGTCTAAAAATAAATAAAATAAATAGTAAAGTTCCAGAAGTGAACTTTCTGAGTTAGAGATTGTTAGCGTCTTTTGCAGTTAGCTGTATAACTACCTTGTCTAATTTGAACCACATCTGGGGAACAGCATCTCTTCTGCGATGGGCACAGGGCAGCCTGTCCCTTATGGTAGTGTTGTCACAGCAAGAAGTGCAGCTGTAGGTTGTGTCGTGGGCGTGAATGCTGTGTCATTTGCGGGAGCCGGTAGAGCCACAGTAACATGGACAGCGACAGCTTCAGTGCTGCCAGGAAACCATCCAACTGATTTCTGTGTTTGCCCCACAGATCTACGAACTGCGTGTGATGGAGACCAAACCTGACAAGGCAGTGTCCATCATTGAGTGTGACATGAACGTGAGTGGCTCTGTCCAGTTACAGTGAGCCTGGGCCCTGGGAGGATGGGCACTTGGTGACCACTGCAGGCCAGGGTGTCAGGAGGGCATCAAACAGCCCCTGGGACTCTTTGGGCAAAGAGGAGGAAGATGCTGTCAGAACATCATGAGGAGACTGTGACCTTGTCATCTATCTCAGGGCCAGTTGAGGCAACAGAGTGTTGCCAGTGCTGCCATGGTTAGCTCTGACCTGTTGAGGAGTGAATTTTATTTTTTTATTTATTTTTTGAGACTGTGTTTCACTCCTGTTGCCCAGGCTGGAGTGCAGGGGCCTGATCTTGGTTACAACCTCCACCTCCCAGGTTCAAGCTATTCTCCTGTCTCAGCCTCCCGAGTAGCTGGGATTACAGGCGTGTGCCACCATGCTCGGCTAGTTTTGTATTTTAGTAGAGACGAGGTTTTACCATGTTGGCCATGCTGGTCTCAAACTCCTCACCTCAGGTAATCCACCCACCTTGGCCTCCCAAAGTGCTGAGATTACAGATATGGGCCACCACGCCTGGCTGAGGAGTGAATATTCTTAAGAGCTAAGGAAGCGTGCTGAACCTTCTGAGTAGGAATGAAGTGCTGATGCACACAGCATCCTGGTTGTATTACTAGGCAATACTGCTGAGCAAAAAAGGCCAATCCCAAAAAGTTACTTCATTATATAGCATCCTTAAAGTGACAGAGCTTTAGAAATGGAAGACAGACTAGGGGTTGCCAGGGCTTAGGACTGGTGGAGGGGGCTGGGAGACAGCTGGGTATGGTTATAAAAAGACAACATGGGCAATCCTAGTGGTGGTGAAACTGTTCTACATCTCCACTGTGGTGGATACATGGCCCTACACAGTGATTACATTGTGTAGAACTAAAGATACACATAAACAAAAACATGTAAAACTGGGAAATCTGAATAAGAGTGGTGGGTTGTGCCAGTGTTAATATCTTGGCAGCAATACTTTACTGTAATTTTGTAAGATGCTACCGTTGGGAAAACTGGGCAAGTGTACAAGGCATCTTTCTGTATTATTTCTTAAAACTGCATGTGAATCTATAATTGTCTCAATTAAAAGCAAAAAAGATAAGGAAGCCAAGGGTGGCCATGTCTGAATATTTTACTTTTAAAATCCTGGAAACACAGGTGGACTTTGATGCTCCCCTGGGCTACAAAGAACCCGAAAGACAAGTCCAGCATGAGGAGTCGACAGTAAGTGTTATCCCCAGTGTCCTTTGCTGTCCTGCTGCATGCTGCTTTTGAGTTCCTGGTAGTGACTCGTGGGTGGCCTCTGCTGGTGTTGGTGTCATATCCTCTGCGTCCCTTCCAGCCATGCTTCCGGGGGACATTCTAGCTGGGGGTGGGGGATGAGAGGGAAGCTGGGTGTTCCCGCTGAGGAGCTCACCTATTTTTCTTTTTCTCTGTCAGGAAGGTGAAGCCGGCCACAGTGGCTATGCTGGAGAGCTGGGCTTCCGCGTGAGTACCAGACCACTTGACTTACGTTGCTGTGCCCTCTGCTCCTTGAAATTAGAGCACTCACTCAAGCTGTTCTTCATGATGCTCGATGGACATCAGCAGGGGCTGGGCCTCTGGGTACCTGTGCACATGCATGCAAATCTACCACTTGCTCAGTTACCAAACACTTTTATATCTACTCTCTGCTGGAATCTTCCCAACAGCCCCATAAGGCAGCCCAGCTTTTTAAGAATTTCTAACCTACCGAAGAGTTTAAATAGTACAGTAGACATATACTCTTCCCTTAGGTTCACCAAACGTTACCACATTTGCTTTCTCTCTCTTGTAAATCATGTTTCCTTTTTTCTTTGCCTGTACCATGTGGGTTGCAAACATGACCCTTAGCATAACCACTGGCAAGGCTCCGTGGGAAACAGGTGGAGGTGGCTCATGTGTGGGCACTGAGGTGGCAGGAGGTGCCAGGAAGCAGCAGAGACAGCAGAATGATGGGAAGCTGAGCTATGGGGCAGTCACAACAGTGACCTTAGCCCACCCACAGAGCTTGAACTGGGTGGCCCTGCAGAGGCAGGGGTCAGGCCTTTTAACCTAACACTGACTGCTGGCTGCCCTTGGCCAAGTGGCTCTCTTCAGCTCATGGCCGCCCCCTGAGGAACTGGGCAGAGTTCTCAGCTGCCAGCACCCCAGCAGCTGAGGAGTCAGGGCTTCGGTCCTGAAGGGTCTGCACAGCACCCCAGCTCACATCCCTGCAGTGATCTCCAAGCAAAGGACATATCTGTCCTCACACTTGGGCTCATTATATGACTCAACTACTTCCTGTCTAGGCTTTCTCCGGCTCTGGCAATAGACTGGATGGAAAGAAGAAAGGGGTGGAGCCCAGCCCCTCCCCAATCAAGCCTGGAGATATTAAAAGGTAAGTCTGTCCTGGCTGTCCTTCAGGACAGGAGGAGGATCTGTGCCAGCCCTCTGGGGTGGGGCAGCCTCACCCCAGTTCTGGAGACAAAGCCTGGGTCAGTAGGCCCAAGGGACTTTACCCTTACCTGCTCTCCTTGGTGGGGTGGAGCACAACATGTCCCTCCTTCCACAGTGCCACCCCCAGTACCACTGTGGTCCAGCCTCACTCCATACCTCCAATTCAGCGTCTTCTTGCCCCCAGTGGCTTTCCGAAGATGTGTGTCTGATCAGATCTGTCTCTTATTCAAAACCCTTCTGGTCCCTATTTGGTGATCTGCCTATTTTCCTGTTTTGTGACTTTGAATTATTAATCAGGTCACATTATCTTAGTTCTCCTGAAAGTTCCCTGAGGAGCTACCTCAGATGTGCTTCTGTTGCTGGGTCCAGGGACCCACAGCAGACCCTTCCTCTGGTGGCCATGATGGCAGGGGCAGGGCTGAGGTGTGTCAGTTGTCTGTTGTGTGTGTGAAATCAGGAGAATACTGGAGTGAGAGTCTAGCCACCTCAGGGGGTTCTGTGAAGCTCAGGACAGTGACAGTGAGGGCTTCCCAATCCTTCAGATGACCCCTCTCCATAGACAGGTACAGAGCCTAAAGCCCCTGGCCCTATACCCAATGCTGATACTAAACCAGGAAGCCAGTTACCTTCTGCTTCCCTCCTGGGAGGATGCCAGGAAGCACCAAAGGGCCCAGGTGGGGTGCAGCAGCATCTTTTCTGCATTCCTCTTCACTGTCATAAATGAATTTTAGTCCTTTTTTCCTGGAAATAACATTTCTCCTTGTCTCTCTCTTCTTACAGAGGAATTCCCAATTATGAATTTAAACTTGGTAAGATAACTTTCATCAGAAATTCACGTCCCCTTGTCAAAAAGGTTGAAGAGGTGAGTGTATTTCCTTGGTTGGTAATGAGGAGATTTATTTGCTAGTGATGACTGAGGTTCCTGGCATTCTGAGTAGGGGTGTGTATTAGTCTGTTTCCAAGCTGCTGGTAAAGACATACCGGAGACTGGGCAATTTACAAAAGAAAGAGGTTTAATGGACTTACAGTTCCACATGGCTGGGGAGGCCTCATAATCACGGCAGAAGGCAAGGAGGAGCAAGTCACATCTTACATGGATGGTAGCACGCGGAGAAAAAGCTGGCGCAGGGAACCATCTCCTTATAAAACCATCAGATCTCGTGAGACTTATTCACTCATGAGAACAGCACGGAAAAGACCCGCCCTCATGACTCAGTTACCTTCCACCAACTCAGTTCCTTCCCACCAGGTCCCTCCCACAACACGTGGGAATTCAAGATGAGATTTGGGTGGGGACACAGCCAAACCACATCAGGGTATCTGTGATGTTTTCCCTTTCCTGGGGTCCCTCTGCTCCCTGGTGTCCTGTTTTTTTCTGTAGTGCTGGTGTGAGGTGTGTGAAACAGAAGACTTGCAGCATGGGGGTCGGGACCTCTGTCTTGCTCTAGAGCTGACTCCAGGCTCTGTTATCACAGAACTGTGTGCCCTGGGTGGGCTTCATCTTCCAACAGAGACCTTGAACTTCAAATATAGGAAGTACCTTCCAGCTGAGCAGGGTGGTGGTGGGACAGAGGAAGGCAAGGGCTGAGCATCCTATAGACATGGGCACTTTGTGGGAGTGGGCCAGGCCCAGCAGCAAGTGGAACGCAGTCACCTCTGTGTGATGAGGATTTCTAGAACACCAGCACTTCAGACCCATCGCTTTCCTGGTTCCTTTTCTCAAAGGATTGGACCCTTGAGGATCCAGGAGTAGGGCCAAGGGCAGATGTACTGAGTCACCCATTCAGGGCCAGCTGCTACATAGGACCCATCCCTGGCCCATCCTGATTACCGAACTCTCTCTAGCACTTGGGGTGGTTGGGGACAGAGACCACTGTGAAGTTTGCACACCTGGTCCTACTCACAATCACTTCTGGGCTCAATGTTCAAGTTGAAACAGCATTGAGACCTTTCAGGCCCAGAGGAGCAAACAGTGGCCAATCAGACCTCACCCTCCAGCCCCTCCTTCAGGCACCATCCAGGCTTCACCAGCTACAGGCTGCCTTTCTCACTAAAAGCCAGTGCCTGACTCAGACCTAAGACCTCAGCATGGGACATCCCCCAGGCTGACTGTGATCTGACTGTTGCAAATTTACAGAAGGCAGGGTAGGCCGGTGGGCACGGCAGGCCTGTTTGACCATAAATATGTATTTAAGAAGTATATGTTTAAAGATGGGATTGAAGACACATTTAGCTCTACTCCATCCTGCAGCCCCACTAAGGCTGTGGCTAAAGGTCATGAGGTAAGAAAGACAGTGGAAGAGGAGGCAACTACAAGGCTTTGAAAACCCAGGGTACCTTAGCAGATCATAAAAAGCCTAGAAGCAGTTCTGTGTAGATTGTGTGTAGACTGTAGAATTCTCAAAAGGCACCTCTAGAAATGAGGGACTAATGACAGAACTCTGTTACTAAGCAGTTAGAGCTGCATTACCCTCCCTCCCCCACCCCAGAAGGCTGGAGGCCCGACTCCAGTAGCACTCTAGACTGTTACCTCTGAAGTGAAGGCCAGAGTCAGAAAGCTTCCCAATCCAACATCTAAATAGTAGAGGATTTGTGGGAAGAACAGCCACAGAAACCAAAGGAGCAGAAATCATCAGGGAAATAGTTTCCCCAAAGATGGACACAAGTTCGCAGATTTGAAGGGTCCACTGAGTTCCAGCAAAATGAATCAAAATAGCCCCACTTTGGGGCAAAGAAAGATCCTAAAGCTTCTGGAGAGAGAACAGAGGTATCACCATGGATCAAGGACATCATCAGCCAAGCGCCATGGCTCACGCCTGTAATCCCAACACTTTGGGAGGCTGAGGCGGGAAGATCATTTGAGCCCAGGTTTTTGAGACCAGCCTGGGCAATATAGGGAGACCCTGTCTCTACAGAAAATTTTAAAATTAGCCCAGCATGGCGGCACGCACCTGTAGTCCCAGCTACTTCGAGGCTGAGTTGGGAGCATCACTTGAGCCTGGGAGGTGCAGAGGCTGCTGCTGTGAACTGAGATCACACCACTGCACTCCAGCCTGGGTAACAGTAAGACCCTGTCTCCCAAAAAAGGGACATCATCTTAGCAGGACACAGAGGAAACTAGAAGATAGTGGAGCAATATCCTCAAAATTCTGAAATTTTTTCCAACCTAAAATTCTGTACCAACTCTTAAGAGCTGGATTGTGTCCCTCCAGTGTTTCTGTGTTGAAGCCCTGACCCCCAGTAACTCAGATAGGGCCATTTAAAGAAGCAATTAAGTTATAAGACCTTAGAGTTGGCCCTAATTCAATCTGGTGTCGTTTTAAGAAGAGGAAATTTGGGCTGGGTGTGGTGGCTCACGCCTGTAATCCCAGCACTTTGGGAGGCCGAGGCGGGTGGATCACAAGGTCAGGAGATTGAGACCATCCTAGCTAACATGGTGAAACCCCATCTCTACTAAAAATACAAAAAATTAGCCGGGTGTGGTGGCGGGAGCCTGGGAGGCTGAGGCAGGAGAATGGCTTGAACCAGGGAGGCGGAGCTTGCAGTAAGCCGAGATCGCGCCACTGCACTCCAGCCTGGGGAACAAAGTGAGACCCCGTCTCCAAAAAAAAAAAAAAGAAATTTGGACATAGGAGGGGCCATGTGAGGACACAGCAAGAAGGCAGCCATCTGCAAGTCAAGGAAAAGGGCATCAGAGGAAACCAAACCTGCTGACACCTTGATCCTGCACTTCTAGCCTCCAAAACTATGAACAAGAAATTTCTGTTGTTTGAGCCACGCTGTCTTTGGCATTTTATATGGCAGCCCTAGCAGACTAACATACCAACCAGACTATCAATGAAATATGAGATGGCCGGGCGCGGTGGCTCAAGCCTGTAATCCCAGCACTTTGGGAGGCTGAGACGGGCGGATCACGAGGTCAGGAGATCGAGACCATCCTGGTTAACACGGTGAAACCCCGTCTCTACTAAAAAATACAAAAAATTAGCCGGGCGCGGTGGTGGGCGCCTGTAGTCCCAGCTACTCGGGAGGCTGAGGCAGGAGAATGGCGTGAACCCGGGAGGCGGAGCTTGCAGTGAGCTGAGATCCGGCCACTGCACTCCAGCCCGGGTGACAGAGCGAGACTCTGTCTCAAAAAAAAAAAAAAAAAAAAACAATGAAATATGAGAGTAGAAAAAAGGAACTCACAAGAAGATAATCCTTATGCATCTTTTCTCAGGAAGCTCCTAGAAGGTGTCCCTCGCTAAAATGAAGGAATAAGGTAGAAATAAAGTCATAGAATCCAGGAAATAAGGAGCCCCCACTAACACGTACGGTACCTAGAGAAAGGCCAGTCCAGGTATGGCAGGGTGAAGGCCCAGGAGGACACAGCTTTGTCAAAACAGATGAACTCCATGCAATGCAGGCTGTGATTGAATATATAGAGAAAAAAGCCAAACGCAGCTATTGACACCAGGATAAATGGAAGGCTGTGTGGCAAAGGAAGACTAAATGCAGCCGTGACTCAAATTTACATGAATATTACCACATAAATACTAAATGGTGTTCTACTGCAGGTATAACATGCTACAGTTAGTGGGGAGCCAGGTGCAGGGATTTGTGTTGAACATTCCAGAATCCTCTTCTTCCTAGGGAAAAGTTGAGGTAATGCCTCAGACTGACTAGCAATAAAAATATGTGAAACAAAATATGTGCAGTTTTCAAAGGCTTGGGAAAAAACAATCCCTCTTTCTGCTGATGGAAGGATAGCTTAGTAGAATGTTTCTGAGGGCTGGTTGTTCTCTATAAGTTAAAAGCATTAAAAATGTGTACACGCTTTGACCCAGGACTTTGAGCTCTAAAAAAATATCAAGAGCTGTGTACAAATACATTAAGCTGCTTACCACAGCAATGTCCACTGGTAGAAAACTGGCTCTTCTACATAATGGAATTCTTTTTAACAGAATTCAGTTCTGTAGCCTTGGGAGTATACTAGATAAGTTTATTGGCATGAGACTTCAGAATTAAGTGGGAAAACAGTTCTTCAAGCATGTACAGAAAAGTGACCTGAAGTTTTTGGGTGATGAACTTAGAGATTTTTTTTTTTTTTTTTTTTTTTTTTGAGGCAGGGTCTTGCTCTGTTGCTCTGCCATCCAGGCTGGAGTGCAGTGGCACAATCATAGCTCACTATGGCCTTGGCTCAAACCATCCTCCCATCTCAGCCTCCCAAGTAGCTAGGACCATAGGCACATACCACACCAAGCTATTTTTGGTAGAGATGGGGTCTCACTATGTTGCCCAGGCTGGTCTTGAACTCCTGGGCTCAAGCGTTCCTCCCACCTTTACCTTCCAAAGTGCTGGGATTACAGGTGTAAGCTATCGTGTCCAGCCTGAGACATTTCTTATGAGTAATATGGATGGTACGTGAGTCTATAGAGTAAGGCATTTATTGTAAATCTCCAGGGAGTTTCTGAAAATAGTATCTTCTCTTCACACCTAGGATGAAGCTGGAGGCAGATTCGTCGCTTTCTCTGGAGAAGGACAGTCGTTGCGTAAGAAGGGAAGAAAGCCCTAAGTGAGGACTGTTGGCTGACTGGAAAATAATAAAAGAATAAATTGCAACATCTTGGCTTTTAGTTACTGGCACTGACAGGGATGAGCCTCATCAGAATACTCTGTTACTTAAGATTTGCTTAGAGTTACCTAAGAATTATCAAGTTTTACTTGAAGTGGAGCAGCAGGACTTTGTAGTTGTATGCTTGATTTGGGGAAAGACAAAGAGCTGTCCCTGAGGGCCTGTAGGCAGCTGCCGCCTCACCTCTTCATGCTTTCAGCTTGAGGGGGGCTCCCACTGCCTCAGCAGGAGCAATTCTGTATCCCTAATTCTGTCAAAACCAATGGAGGTGACTAAATTGTCTAACATGAAGTGTTCTTTCTTTTTCATTTATCCTTTCTTTTCCTAGGTCAGTTGCATAGGTGTCAGTCTTTGGCCTAAAAAAAGGGTTTAAATAGACGTATGTTCTATAAATAGTGGCTGTCCCACTACTGTGGCTGCAATTTAAGTATTTGACAAAGAATGTTTCTATTTTTATTTTCCATATTTTTTTCAAAAACATCACTCAGAAAAACCTGATCTGAATGAGTTTACACTTCTATTCTCATTTCATATGGACATAACTGGCTCCTTAGTGAACCTGTTCATAGTGAAACAACTCCATGGAGAAGCAAATGTGAATGTTGGAATGAACAAATGCTAAAGAGATGTTCCTCTCTTTCCTTCTTCCCTACTCCCCCACTCCTAATTTTAATTTATTAAATCATCCAAGCTTCTGCTGGCCTGTCTTTATTTTTTATCAGTATTTATTTGGTCTTAGGTCTTCACTTTCTATAACGTGAGATCTTTTGACATGCTAATCTGATTATTTTAAATTTGTTCCCATGAGCCACTGTGCCTGGCCCCATTGGGAATAATTCTAAGCCAAGAATTTCAAGTAAAAACAGGCAATAACTAAAGCCTAAATCTAAATGTTTGATTAGGTACTAACACAGACTGGTGGTTGGGCCTCTGACCAGAACTGAAGGAAGTCCTGTTGGCAGATGCCCCGTGTTCCATCTCACCATTAGAAAACTTCCCATCTGGGGCTTCTTCTGGAGAAAGTAGGAAGAAACAAGGCTGCCTGATTCCTAGGTGGCAATGGCTAAGCCCAGCGGGGTCCCCCATGAGCCAGGGCTGACCCTGCTTCTAGGCATGGGGATCCTGCCCTGGTCAGGGCCCCTCCAACACTCCAGAGAGGAGAGGATGGTGGCCCCAGGGTCTATCCACATGTCTTCAGTGAAGAGTGTCTATGAGTGTCATGATGTTCAGTACTTGGCCTGTGGCACAAACCATCATCACTGGAACTAGGCGTGGTTTTGGAAGGCGTGAGCACTGTGGGGACTTACCTGACCCTCCACTGACAAAGTCTCAGTTTTACTAGCAGAGGGAGAAACCCTCCTTGGTGGGTAGCAGCTTTCATTTGCAGGATCACATCAGCTAACAAATTGTCACTTTATGCATAATCAAGAATGTTGCAGTACCTCTGGCTCTGGGTTTTTGTCTTCACTAAGTAACACCTGCTGTGTATGCAGTGAAACGCCTGGTCCTTTGCTGGAGGCACACTCCCCTGCCTGGACCAGGATGGATTCCATTCCAGGGCCTTTTAGTGGGGCCAGTTGGAGCACTGATTCTGGTCGTTACTCCTGCACCCTGGCCTGCAGCCTTCCTCCCAGTGTCTTCTTTGGGCTTGGTCCTTGAGCCAGCTGCCTCAACAGCAGGACCCCTGGTAAAACTGCAGCTTTCTGACCCACCTCCAGGGAGTCTGTCCCAGTGGGCACTTCTGCAAGCCCACCAGCTTCCCCTTTACTTGCCTTTGTTGCCTCTTGTGCATTGCTCCTTTTTATAAACGTTGCAGCCAGGCGTTGTCGCTCAGCCTATAATCCTAGCACTTTGGGAGGCCAAAGTGAGAGGATCGCTTGAGGCCAAACTAGCCTGAGTAACTTAGCAAGACCACATCTTTACCAAAAAAAAAAAAAAAAAAAAAAAAAAAAAAAAACCAAAAAACTAAAAATTAGCCTGGTGAGGCGGTGCATGCTTGTGGTCCCAGCTGTTCAAAGTCCTGGAGTTCGAGGTCGCACATAAGCCTGGGTGACACAGCAAGACCCTGTCTCGAAAAATAAATAAGGTAAATGTTACATGTCTCCCGCACCCTTAGAATCGAGCTACAGACATCCAAGCCACTCCTACCCCACTCACCCGTGCTACACACCGCCTCCATGCCTTTGACCGGCCTATGGCCGTGCTCGGATTGCCTTCTCAGCCTCCACTTCAAGCCTGCGTTCCCTGGGCAGGTCATCCAACCCTAGATCCACCACACGTCATGCCCAACCAACCTTGGTTACTTTGCGAGTTCACCTCCATCCTGAGTGGACGCTCAGACAAGACCGCCAGAGCTGCAGATCTGGGAGGTTCGCTGCACCAACTTGATGCTCAGTACATACTTTTGAAAATAAACCGCATTGTTGAGATTTGAGAAAATCTCATAAAGCTGCTAAAAAGAACTGGCCAGAGCAGTGTGATTTTAGAGGCGACTGACAAAAGGTAGCTGCGCGGCCCAGGATGCCCTCATGGCCCGGGGTGAATGGCGCTGGCTTCGCGGTGGCCGAGTAGGCTCCGCGCCAGGCCTCGTCCCGGACTTACCCTGCGACCCTGGCCCTCCGCGCGCCGCAGCCGCCCTCGGTTGCTATTGGTTGCTCGTCCTGTTTGTCCGAGCTTCTCTAAGATGGGGGCGAAACTGTAATTGAATGTGTCGGTGCTTATTAGTTATTCTTTCAGTCGATCACGAGGTGCCGCTTTCTTCATTCTTCATTGGCTGGCGGACTGAGGGGCGGGCTTGGCGCCCCGGTCCCCCAGACATGGCGGACGGCAGCGGCTGGCAGGTGAGTGTGCTCGGGTGCCGGGAACCACCAGGGTCTTCCGGAGGGAGGGAACGGGACAGGCTCCGGGCGTGGGGCGCGGCCGCCGGCCCCCACTCAGGCGCCGCCTCTCGCCGCAGCCGCCGCGCCCCTGCGAGGCCTACCGCGCCGAGTGGAAGCTCTGCCGCAGCGCCAGGCACTTCCTGCACCACTACTACGTCCACGGCGAGCGGCCGGCCTGCGAACAGTGGCGGCGCGACCTGGCCAGCTGCCGCGACTGGGAGAAGCGCCGGAGCGCCGAGGCCCAGGTGCGCCGGGAGGGAGCGGGGCGGCTCTTCGGAGCGCCTTGCAGGGCCCAGCTTTCCCCACCCCTTCACGCCCCAGGCCCCGCGACCTAGCCGAGAACTGTCAAGGTCCCTACCCTCCTCACGCTTCCTTTCTTTTGAGAGTTGGTATAAATTAGCATATCAACAGGACTTTCAGGGGGCGTGAAAGACAACGAAGGAGACCAGCGAGGAGGGTGTAGAGTGGTTTAGAGAGCAAAGAGGGCAACCGTCCAATGTTAGGGTCATCAGCTGGCCTACGCAGGAGGTGATGTTGCTGAGTCCTGAGTGACCAGGAGCCAGCCTTCATCCAGCCCCGGTAGACACTGCTGAGAAACAGAGAAGGCCTGTGTTCCTGAAGCAGAGGGTAGGTGGATGGTTGGAAAGCGGTATACCAGGGACCTGGTGGGCCTTGATACGGAGTTTAGAGTTTAGTCTAAAGTGTGCTGGGAAGCATAATTCGATTTATATCTTTAACAGATCAGTCTGTTAGCAAAGTGTGGTGACGTGCACCTGTGGTCCCAGCTACTTGGGAGAGTGAGGTGGGAGGATCGCCTAAGCCCAGGAGTTCAGAGCTGCAGTGAGCTATGGTCACGCCACTGCACACCAGCCTGGGCAACAGAGGGAGACCTGTCTCAGGAAAAAAAAAAAAAGAGGAAAAAAGTTCAATCTGTTTGCTAGGGTGTAGAGAGTGTTTTACAGGAGCAGAGAGATCGGTAAGGAGGTGGTTCTAGTTGTTTATTCATCCAGCAAATATGTACTACATTGGGTACTCTTGGGGATGCACGAGTGATAAGAAGAGTCTCTGCCCTCCTGGCACCCACACTGTAGTCTAGAATACACAGTCCTACGGTGGACCCCTTGTGAGAGAGGAGATGGAGAGAAGCCAGCCGAAAGGTGCAAGGCTCATGGGGAGTGCCAAGGAATGAGAATCAATGGGACTGATCAACACTTCAACATTGTTAAGTGTATACAGTGATCTGAAAGACATGAACTGATGTGGAAACCAGACTGCTGTATAAAAGAAAATTATGACTATTCCATAATATGTGAAACTCAAAAAAAGTAAGAAAGCTGACAGCCTGTATAGCAAGAGATTGATAATTTTAATGTATGTATATCTGCGCGCGTGTGTATAAAGAGCTCTTATATATCAATAAGAAATATAGGGATTATTTCAGAATGGAAAAATGGCCAAAGGACACAAAGAAGCAATTCATTAAAAAAGAAAGCCAGGTGGGCATGGTGGTGGGCACCTGTAATCTCAGCACTTTGGGAGGCCAAGGCAAGGGGATCGCTTGAGCCCAGGAGCTTGAGACCAGCCATGGGCAACGTGGTAAGACTCCATCTTTATAAAAATAATAAAAAAGAAAAAAAAAAAGCCTGGGCGTGGTGGCTCACGCCTGTAATCCTAGCACTTTGGGAGGCCAAGGTGGGCAGATCACCTGAGGTCAGGAGTTCGAGACCAGCCTGGCAACATGGCAAAACTCGATCTCTACTAAAAATATGAAAATTAGCCACGGATGGTGGCACACACCTGTAATCCCAGCTACTCGGGAGGCTGAGACAGGAGAATTGCTTAAACCTGGGAGGTAGAAGTTGCAATGAGTTGATCGTGTCACTGCACTCCAGCCTGGGCCAACAGTACAGCAAGACTCCATCTCACAAACAAAAAAGAAAAAAACCAAATGGCCAGGTGTCAGGTATATAAGTCTAAATGACAGTAACAGCAGGTTTTGCCCAGCAGAAAGTCGTTAAGTGTTGATGGGGGTTTGAAGAATTCTGGGTAGTTGTACAGTGTTGGTGGGGGTGTCGGGTGTTCTGATTATGTAAATGTCAGATGCATACCTTTTGACTTTAAGTTTTACTTCTGGAACTTTATCCTAGGGAAGTAATTGGATAAGAGTGTACAGTTAAAAGTTCGGAATGCTAATTATGTTTTTGATACTGCAAAAGCTGAAAACAACCTAAATTTCACTAATAGACATTTGACCAATTAGCTTTTTCCACAAAGTGAAATACCGGATAGCCTTTGAAAGGAATAGTCAGTCATCTACCTGGGTGTGGGAAAGTGCCTACAGTGTATTGTTTAGTGAAAAAAAAGCAGGAAGTAGACTAGCCAGCAGAAGATTATCTCATCATTAGGGAAACATGTTAGCTCTAAAATTTGGACCAAAAAACGGTATCAGGGAAGCTGTTAACTGCCACATTGGGAATGGACATTTGGGAATCTTTAATAGTCTGTGCTACATTTCTGATAGCTTTTTAAACATGATCAAAATATTTTATTTGAGGCAACAGAGCTTGAACAAAGACAGACGTAGACAGATTAAATGATCTGTGTAAAGAGGCTCACATAGCACCTGATACTTACCAAGGGCCCACAGCGAAGGTCTCCCGTGTTGTGATACACTGACCCGTGTCTGTATTGGGATACAGTAGCTAGAAGAAGCTGATGGGTTGAATGGCACTTGTGGCACCACTCAGGCAGGTGGTCTGTCCTCTGGACTCTTCCCACCCTTCCAGGATACCCTGGGCATGTATTTCTTCCCTGTCTTCCTCCCTTCTTCCCTACCACACTCCTCCCTGCAGCTCCCCACAGCTGCTGTCTCAGACTCTTCTCTCCTCTCCACTCCACCCCCAGGCTCACTCTCAGCAGGTGAATATGCCCCAGACTCACAAGGTCAGCCAGAGCCATTGAGCCCTGAGGTCCAGGAGAAGATATTTTAAAATTCCTCAAATTAGTATGACCTATTCAGTAGTTTTTCACAGTAGTTTGTGAGAACAAAATGATCTCAATCTCTGTGCGCTAATATGGAATACTCGCCAAGGTGGATGCAGCTGTGCTGCACAGTGGTGTGCACCATAGGCCCCTTCCTGTCCATCTGTGTTTTGGGGGGAGGTACAGGGTCTTGAGGGTGCTCAGAGCCTGGGGAGTGACTAGAGTCTTATTTGCACAGCATTCCCTCTGTGAGAGCGAACGGGCACGAGTCCAGGCTGCACGGAAGCACATCCTGGTGTGGGCCCCGAGGCAGAGCCCCCCTCCAGACTGGCATCTCCCTCTGCCGCAGGAGAAGGACGAGTGACAAGCACCCCTGCCATTGGCCTGTGCAGCTTCCTTGGTCTGTTTCAAGTTGCTGTTGCAAAACCCTGGGGACTGTGACAGCCTACACAGTCTAGTGGGTCCCTGTGAGCTCTTGCTGGGTTTGGAACGTGGAGCAGGACATTGCTGGTCCTACTTGCCCACCCCTCACCAGCCTGCAGGGTACCCTGACGCTGCGATGTTCTGCAGGACAATTGCACCGCTTCAGAGCTTCCAGGAGGCCAAGCATTATGGCCAGGTACCTGTGAGCAGCCAGGTCAGGCTGGGCACAGTAGCATAGGAGATGGCGGTCCTGAGGTCTAGGCTTCTCAGGTAAACTGAAGGGTAGCCCTGACCTGTGTGGACACACAGGTGGGTCATAATGAGGTAGCTAAACAGTTGCGCCACTGTGAATGTCTTTCCTAGTCCTTGGGAAACTGCCTGCTATGTCTCAGGTTTGGTGAACATTGTGAGTACTCACACTCTGCTCCACTCAGTTCCACTGCACATGCAGGCAGGTGTGCCGAGCAGGCAGGGCTTGCTGGCCCCTCTGCACCAGCAGGCTTCACTTGTTAGGCTCCCAGGTCGGCCCCTGGAGACTCTAGTTTTTAAGAAATGCACACAGCTACAGAACACACAACGTTGCATAAAGAGGGTTTGTGGACTCACCTTAAGAAATCCAAGTCCAAGACATGTGGAATTAAGGACTCCTTCCCTCAAAAAAATTTCCCCTGGTGGTTAATGTATCAAAAGCCATTTCATCTGATTTCAAATAGAAGCTGAAAATTAAGTTTACATTTGTTAGATTTTATATATAACAGTGTTGTCTGGACAGTGTTAGAAACTTGTATGCTTATTCTCTTGTAGGTGTTTTAAAATGTATGAACCACCAAAAACACTATTTCTCGAAGCGGTCTCTTTATTACTAATAGAATGGTTTCTCATCCTGTGGTGGCCCTGTTATGTGATGCTGAGGGCTAGGCTGGGTCTGTGCCCAGCACCCTCCCTGCTCTCTTCCTGGACACAGGCAGCAAGTTGAATATCTTTAAATTTGTTCTTTGGGGTAGAACAATCCATCACTTCAGAAGGGTGTCCATTAAAGAACAGTATTTCCCTGCTTGAGTGTTTTCTCCTGTGCTCCCTAAGAGCCCCTGTCTGTGTCTGTGAACGGTGGGGGTGGGGGCTGTGTTCACAGGATCCCAAGAGCAGGAGCATCTACAGCGGAGCCAGCGTTCCCCCATCATCAGGGGAGTATTGATGTGTCTAAGGCAACCAAGGTGCCTCCAGCATGGCTGTGGCTGGATTAATGAGCATTTCCACCCAGTGAGGGAAAAGAAGACGACTGCTAGAGATCTACAAGGTTTTTCTTACTCTTAAACACAGGGAAGGGGCATCTGAATTTGCAGTCTGCTGTAATCCCAGCACTTTGGGAGGCCGAGGCGGGTGGATCACTTGAGGTCAGAAGTTCGAAACCAACCTGGCCAACATGGTGAAACTCCATCTCTATTAAAAATACAAAACTTAGCTGGGCATGGTGGCATGCGCCTGTGATCCCAGCTACTCAGGAAGCTAAGACATGAGAATCGCTTGAACCCCAGAGGCAGAGGTTGCAGTGAGCTGAGATCGTGCCACTGCACTGCAGCCTAGGCAACAGAGTAAGACTCCGTCTCAAAAATAAAATAATAAAATGAATTGGCAGTCTGCATGTGATGCCTGGGATTGCAGCAGCTGCCTTCAGGTTCATGGGGCAGAGCTGGAGAGTGCAGCAAAAGCCAGGGCATGCCAGCCAGCACCCCAGTCCATGAGGGGCCTTCCCTCAGTGCAGCCATGCTCCCTGCCACCTGCTTGTTTAGCAAGGTATGCAGTGTGCGACTGCATGCTCGGTTAGGAAGCATTGAGTCCTGCCTCTGTAGTGCAACTGTCATATTTTGCCTCCTCCTTCACTACTCAAGTTCCACATCAGCAGATAATCTCTCTGGACAGGATGTTCCTGCATTTGTTGCTATGGCAATTCCTTCACAACATCTGAGTGTCCACATGTTGGACAGGGTTTGGGGCCTACAAGACCACAGTTTCGAAACAGACAAGTTGTCTTCAAAGAGTTTCTGTTGTAGTTTGGGGAAAAGACAGACATTAAACATCAATAAATAGGGATTTAAAATGGTGGCTGGATGTGGTGGCTTACGGCTGTTACCCCAGCACTTTGGGAGGCTGAGGTGGGAGGATCGCTTGAGCCCAGGAGTTTGAGACCAGCCTGGGCAACATAACAAGACTCTATCTCTACAAAAAATAAACGAGCCATGCATGGTGGCACGTATTTGTAGTTCCAGCTACTTGGGAGTCTGAGATAGGAGGATCATTTGAGCCCAGGAGTTTGAGGCTGCAGTGAGCCATGATTTTGCCAGTGTACTTCAGCCTGGGCAACAGAGCGATATCCTGTCTCAAAATAAATAAAAATAAAATGGTGGTAATTTCTGAAGCAGTTTGGATAATTTTCTTTTATGGTGGTGTTATGAAGAAAACAAATACTGCAATAAGAGCAGTATATTTCACACTTTATGGACAGGTGCTAGGCATGGTGGCTCATACCTGTAATCTCAGCTACTTGGGAGGCTGAGGCAGAAGGATCACTTGGGGATAGGAGTTTGAGGTTGCAGTCAGCTATGACTGTGCCACTGCACTCCAGCCTGGGCGACAGAGCAAGACCCCGTCTCTAAATAAATAAATCCTTTTTTTTTTTTTTTTTTTTTGAGACGGAGTCTCGCTCTGTCGCCCAGGCTGGAGTTCAGTGGCCGGACCTCAGCTCACTGCAGCCTCCGCCTCCCGGGTTTACGCCATTCTCCTGCCTCAGCCTCCCGAGTAGGTGGGACTACAGGTGCCCGCCACCTCGCCCGGCTAGTTTTTTTTGTATTTTTTTAGTAGAGACAGGGTTTCACCGTGTTAGCCAGGATGGTCTCGATCTCCTGACCTCGTGATCCGCCTGTCTCAGCCTCCCAAAGTGCTGGGATTACAGGCTTGAGCCACCGCGCCCGGCTAAATAAATAAATATTTTAAAAATAAGTGTTTTGGACAAAACCCCATATTAATAATAAGTATTTTACGTCATTATTTGGCATAGACTGTTATATATAGCATATTACTGTTGAAATATAAAACAATATGTATCCGTACTGTATGTGATACAGTGCCATTTTCAGTAACTGCTGTACACACAGCAACTCAGATGAAACTCAAGGAAATTCTTCGGAGCAAAACCAGCCAATCTTGAAAACATACATGTAGCAGGATTCCATTTATGTAACATTGATGAAATAATGTAATTACAGAGATGGAAAACAGATTAAAGGTTACCAGGGGTTAGGTTAGGGATGGTGGGGGGGTGGTTCACATAAGGGAGTCCTGTGGTGTTGAAAACCATCTGTCAGCCTGACTGATGGTTACACAGGGCTATACATGAAGTCAAAATTGTGTAGAGTTAGGTACACAAAGGAGTACAGATATAACTGGGAAACCGAGTATGTTCTGTAGACTGTACCAATGTCAGTTTTTGGCTCCTGATGTTAACATTGGGGGAGGCTGGGGCAAGGGTACGCAGCACCTCCCTAGACAACCTCCTATGCAACCTCCTGTGAATCTATAATTACTTCAAAATAAAAAGTTGAAAACAAACTATCGGCCATGACCTACTGAACTGATTGTACAACCTAACGGATGAAACCTAGTGTTTTTAAAAGCACTGCTATCAAGCACCTGTGCTGGACACTTACCTTGGGCGGGGAGGTGGGGGAGGCCTCAGTGTCTGAGCCCAGACCTGGATGAAGAGGCTCAGCTCCTGTCAGGCAGAGAAAGGGACCCACAAAGGCAGAGGGACCTGACACCATGTATTGATACGAGGGGGTGCTGTGAGCTGTAATCAGGAATCAGGGGATGAGACTCTCGGGGTGGCAGGTAGCCAAAGACCTGACCTGACCTGGTTCTAGAGACCTCTGGCTGCTGTGCAGAGAAGGGGTGGGGTGGCTAGATCAGTTGGCCACTGCAATAGAACAGGCAAAAACTGACTATGACTTGGACCTCAGAGGCAGCAGTAGAAGTCGTGAAACGTGGTTCCATTAAGCATTTGTCTCAGGTGGGGCCAAAGGACTTAGAATCCTTAGGCAACATTTTTATCCAGGACTGATAAAGAGTTTTTAAAACAAAGTTTTTTTGTTTGAAAAAAGCAGTAGTCCCAGCTACTTGGAAGGCTGAGGTGAGAGGATCGCCCAGGCTATGGAAAGGACAGTCTTTTCAACAAATGGTTGATGCCTGGAAACTGGATATCCAAGAGTGAAGTTGGACCTTACCAAACATCATATACAAAAGTTAACTCAAAATTGACCTAAATTGTAAGAGCTTAAAATTAAACATAGAGAATATCTTCACAACGTTGGATTTGATAGTAGTTTCTTGGATGTGACACCAAAGTCATCAACATTAAAAAGAAAAAAATAAACAAATTAGACTTCATGAAAATTAAAGGCATTCAATTTCACATCAAAAGACACTATTGGCCAAGCATGGTGGTTCACTCCTGTAGTCCCAGCACTTTTGGAGGCCGAGGTGGAAGGATCACTTGAGCCCAGGAGTTCAAGACCAGCCTAGGCAACATAGTAAAACCCTGCCTCCATTCTTTCTAGAAAAATTTTTTTTAAAAACCACACAATCAGGCCAGGCACTGTGGATCATGTCTGTAATCCCAGCATTTCGGGAGGCTGACACAAGAGGATTGCTGGAGGCCAGGAGTTCAAGACCACTTTGGACAACATAGCAAGACCCCATCTCTACAAGTTTTTTTTTTTAAAAAGGTAGCTGAGCATGGTGGTGCCTGTCTGTAGTCCTAGCTACTCAGGAGGCTGAGGTAGGAGAATTGCTTGAGCCCAGGAGTTTGAGGTTACGGTGAGCTATGATTGCACTACTGCACTCTAGCCTGGGTG
The DNA here is from genome assembly GCF_024542745.1 of Macaca thibetana thibetana. Taxonomy (NCBI): domain Eukaryota; kingdom Metazoa; phylum Chordata; class Mammalia; order Primates; family Cercopithecidae; genus Macaca; species Macaca thibetana. The sequence continues at coordinate 32,433,108 of NC_065587.1, forward strand.
ACAGAGCAAGACCCTATCTCTTTAAAAAAAAAAGACACTTAACGACAGAATAAAAAGGCAATCCACAGAATGGGAGAAAATATTTGCAAATCATATATCTGACAAGAGATTAATAGAACTATAGAGAACTCCTAAAACTCAATGAGAAAAAAAGTTCAAAAATGGGCAAGGGGCCGGGCACTGTGGCTTAAGCCTGTAATCCCAGCACTTTGGGAGGCTGAGGCAGGCGCATCACCTGAGGTTAGGAGTTCAAGACCAGCCTGGCCAACATGGTGAAACCACGTCTCTACTAAAAATATAAAAATTAGCCAGGTGTGGTGGCATGCACCTGTAATCCCAGCTACCTGGGAGACTGAGGCTAAATTGTTTGAATCGGGAGGCGGAGGTTGCAGTAAGCCAAGATTACGCCACTGCACTCCAGCCAGGGTAACAGAGTGAGACTGTTACAAAAAAAAAAAAAAAGGCAAGGACTTGAATAGACATACCAATGGCCAAAAAGCACATAAAAAGATGCTCAGCATCACTGACCATTAGGGAAATACAAGTCAAAACCACAGTGAGATACCACCTCACACCCATTAGGATGGCTACTATTAAAAAAAAAAAAAAAAGTGTGGTAAGGATGTAGAAAAATCGGAACCTTGGCTGGGTGCGGTAGCTCACATATGTAATCTCAGCACTTCGGGAGGCCAAGGCGGGCGGATCACCTGAGGTGAGGAGTTCGAGATCAGCCTGGTCAACATGGCGAAACCCCATCTTTACTAAAAATGCAAAAAAAAAAAAATTAGCTGGGCACGGTAGCACACGCCTGTAGTCCCAGCTTGGCAGGCTGAGGCAGGAGAATCGCTTGAACCCAGGAGGTGGTGATTGCAGTGAGCCAAGATCATGCCACTGCACTCCAGCCTGGGCGACAGTCAGACTCCGACTCCAAAAAAAAAAAAAAGAAAAGTTGGAATCCTTGTGCATTACTGGGAAAATATAATGTTACAGCAGCCATGGAAAGCAGTATGGTACTTCCTAAAAAAATTAAAAATAGAGTCCTCATATGATCCAGCAGTTCCACTTCTGGGTGTACATCTAAAAACAAGCACAATCTTGAAGAGATATTTGTACTCCCGTGTTCATAGCAGCATTATTCACAATAGTAAAACGTGAAGGTAACCCAAGCGTCCATCAAAAGATGGATAAGGAAAATGTGGCATACATATAATGGAACATTAATTCAGCCATGAAAAAAACATTTGATACATGCTATAACATGGATGAACCTTGAGGATTATGCTCAGTGAAATCAGCCAGTTACAAAAAGACAAACACTATGATTCCAATTCTGTGAGGTACTTAAGAATAGTTAAAATCACAGAAAAAGGGCCGGGCGCAGTGGCTCAAGCCTGTAATCCCAGCACTTTGGGAGGCCGAGACGGGCAGATCACGAGGTCAGGAGATCGACACCATCCTGGCTAACATGGTGAAACCCCGTCTCTACTAAAAAATACAAAAAACTAGCCGGGCGAGGTGGGCGAGGTGGGCGAGGTGGCGGGTGCCTGTAGTCCCAGCTACTCGGGAGGCTGAGGCAGGAGAATGGCGTGAACCCGGGAGGCGGAGCTTGCAGTGAGCCGAGATCTGGCCACTGCACTCCAGCCTGGGCGACAGAGCGAGACTCCGTCTCAAAAAAAAAAAAAAAAAAAAAAAAATCACAGAAAAGGTAGAATGGTGGTTGCCAGGGGTTGGGGGAGGAGGGGAACAGGGAATTACAGTTTAATGGGTAGAGTTCAGTTTTGCAATGAAGAGTTCTGGAGATGGACGGATGGTGGTGATGTTGTCCGATGGTATGAATGTCCTCAATACCACTGAGCCATACAGTTAGAAATGATGAAGATAGTAAAGTTTATGTGTGTCTTACCACAATTTTTTTTTTTTTTTGAATGGGAGTTTCGCTCTTCTTGCCCAGGCTGGAGTGCAGTGGTGCGATCTCGGCTACTACAACCTCCACCTCCCGGATTCAAGCGATTCTCCTTCCTCAGCCTCCCGAGTAGCTAGGATTACAGGCATGTGCCACCACACCTGGCTAATTTTGTATTTTTAGTAGAGATGGGGTTTCACCATGTTGATCAGGCTGGTCTCGAACTCCTGACATCAGATGATCCACCCGCCTAGGCCTCCCAAAGTGCTAGGATTATAGGCATGAGCCACGGTGCCTGGCCACCACAATTTTTAAAAAAGGGAAAAAAGTGAACCACACGCAGGAAGACAACCTAACTTCTTATTCCAATGAAATGTTTCCCTGGTTTACCTGCAGTAAGGTGGTTAAAAAAAAAAATCCTTTCTGAGGTTGTGATCCAAGCCACTGGGGAAAATGGCTCTCTTCATACACTGGGCCTGTACTGTGACAGGCTGAATTGTGTCCCCTACAGTTCCTATGTTGAAGTCCTACCCATACGACCCTCCCACTCCCCCCAACCCCATACCTCAGAATGTGACTGTATTTGGAGGTATTTGGACGTAGCATTGTTAAGGAGATAATTAAGTTATAATGAGGTCATTAGGTGGGCCCTATTCCAGTATAACTAGTGTCTATAAAAAATTAGGACACAGACTGTGGGACAACCATGTGAGGGAAAAGGTGGCCATCTGCAAGCTAAGGAGAAAGGCTCAGAAAACAAGCCTGCTGGTACCTTGATCTTAGGAGTTCTAGCCCCCAGAATTGTGAGAAAATAAATTTCTGTTGTTTAAGCCACCCAGTCTATGGTACTTTGTAATGGCAGCCTGAGCAGACTAATACATTCACCATTCTAGACTACGCACTTGAGATAGAGTCCGCTGCCCCTGCCAGGCCTCACATCCTCGAGGACCACGGCATCTTTATTGACTAGTATGTCCCTGGCCTGCTCCACACTCTTCTACCTCCCCCTAACCCCAGCTGAACACACAAAGGTGTGTTTCTTTCCCATCAGGAAGGCCCTGCTTCTCTGCTCACCTTTCCAGCTGGCAACTTCCTTTCCCACCACTCCTCTGTTACTTTGACTCCTGTTGGTGGTATTTTCACTATACCCTCGGGATTTTTTACATTTTTTTTTTTCCCCATTTGAGGGCAGCGGTTGAGGTCTGTCATCTTCTTCCCATTACCTGGTGAAGGGCAGCCTCTGTCACCCCCATCCATCTCAGGTGAATTAACTTTTTTTTTTTTTTTTTTTGAGACGGAGTCTCACTCTGTCCCCCAGGCTGGGGTGCAGTTGCATGATCTCGGCTCACTGCAAGCTCCACCTCCCAGGTTCACACCATTCTCCTGCCTCAGCCTCCCGAGTAGCCGGGACTACAGGCGCGTGCCACCATGCCCGGCTAATTTTTTTGTATTTTCAGTAGAGATGGGGTTTCACTCTGTTAGTCAGGGTGGTCTCAATCTCCTGACCTCATGTTGTGATCCACCCGCCTTGGCCTCCCAAAGTGCTGGGATTACAGGCGTGAGTCACTGAGCCCAGCCTGGTGAATTAATTTTAATTCTGGCTGGGTGTGGTGGCTGACACCTATAATCCCAGGGCTTTGGGAGGCCAAGGGAGGCAGATCACTTGAGGTCAGGAGTTCGAGACCAGCCTGGCCAACATGGCAAAATTCTGTCTCCTAAAAATACAAAAATTAGCCACCCGTGGTGGCGCACGCTTGTAATCTCAGATATTCGGGAGGCTGATGCAGTAGAATCGCTTGAACCAGAGAGACAGAGTTTGTAGTGAGCCGAGATTGTGTCACTGCACTCCAGTCTGGGCAACAGAGTGAGATTGTCTCAAAAAAAAAAATTAAAAATTAAAAAAAAATTCTAACACAAGACAAAGGAGCATTTTGATTCAACCAGTATTTATTAACAGCATGCCTGATTCTGCGGAAAGCAGACTTGAACCCTGGTCATTCCTACTCTCAGGGGCAGCACGTTAAGGATAGCAGCCTGCAAGTCTATTTCTTAAACTCCACTTGTGTGTACACCTTGGTGACGTCACTGTACTTGCCTTCAGGGGGCTGGTAGTTAGGGATCGGTGGTGTGTAACATGGCCCTTCCCTCTCAAAGGGGAACAGGTTGGGATCCCGCTTGATGGCCTCAGCATGGAGCTTCGGGGACTCGAGTCGCAGTTCCTCAAGAGCTTCCTGCTGGGCTTCTAGCATGGCCCTGATGGTGTCCCTCTCCATCTTATGCTCTTGCTGCTTGTACAAGGACCACTTCTTCAGAAGCAGAGCTCTCCTCTCAGTCTCCTCAAAGGTGAGCTCCACCTGAGGCCGCTGTCTGCAAAGAAGCTAAGGGTTACCAACCTCACTGGCATGGAAGTCTGTGACTGCAACTGACGCAAGTATTCCCATTGCCAGACACAGACAGGACTTAGGAGATAAAACAAGTTTGGGACAAATTAAGAAATGGAATGTTGAATGTGGCTGCAGCTGCAACTGATGCTGGGAACCAAGGTCATTTGCTTTCTGTCAGAAGAACAGATGGTCTGAGGAGACTGGTAGGACTTCCTCTGCCCAGGCAAATACTCCCTTGGATGAGAGGTGACTTTAACACCTGCCCCTTTATAGATGGTGCACACTGCTTACAAAATGGCAGCAGAAACTGTTAACCCTGCACACAGTAGAATCCCAACAAATACCAACTAAAGGTATCTGCATGATAAAACAAGAGACCAAGTGTTTTCTACTGTTAGGATGAGGCGAGGGCTTCAGACTCCAGGCCCAAAGGATCAGAAACAGCCAAGACTCCTCATGCATGACAGCAAAAACATGAACTCCAGAGCAGTGCTTAAGCATCTGGATTATTAGATATCTTAAGTTCTTTCCCACCCAGAGCCATTCAAGAGTACCACCCAAGGATGCTTTCTCCTGATCCCAAAAGAAGCAAGGACTCATTAGGGCCAAGTCAGCTCAAGCCTACTGACCAATTACTATCACAGGTGTGAACTACAGACACCACTACCTGAAGTTGATAGAACTCCTTTGTGCTGAGGACTTCATCCCTAGAGAAGGATCCTTACCTTGCTTTATCCAAGAACTTTAGAGGGGTAATAAAATCTTCAATAGGAATTAGCTCTTGACTAGCCTTTTCCAGTTTTCGGATCCTTCTTTTCAAGCGCTCCTTTGCTGCTTGGTCTTTTTTAGGATCTACTTTCTTCTTCTTTCGAAGAGGTTCTGATCTAATAGATAAAGCAAATATTAAACATTTTCCTCTTCAGTCTCATGAACCTACGGAGAGACAAAATGGTAAGTACCCCAAATTGACCTCTCCACTGGGGGAAGGAGCTGTGCATAACTGACTCGTGAGCTCAGTGTGGTGAGGAGGTACTCCACCCCAGAGTACTTGTGAGAACTGTGTGGGTGCCATCAATTACAAGAAACAGTACAAAAGCAGCTGGGCGCAGTGGCTCACACCTGTAATCCCAGCACTTTGGGAGGCAAAGGTGGGCAGATTGCCCAATGTCAGGAGTTCGAGACCAGCCTAGCCAACATGGCGAAACCCTGTCCCTACTAAAAATACAAAAATGAGCCAGGTGTGGTGGTGCGCACCTATAATCCCAGCTTCTCAGGAAGCTGAGGCAGGAGAATCACTTGAGCCTGGGAGGCAGAGGTTGCAGTGGGACGAGATTGTGCCACTGCACTCCAGCTTGGGTAACAGAGCAAGACTCTGTCTCAAAAAAAAAAGTACAAAAGCAACAAGGGGCATCAGAGTATAAAATCAGGGGAAGTGTTCCTCTTTACTGCTGGGATTCAGGTGTGCCTTGGGATTACATTCAAAAGTGAAAATACCAAACTGTTGGATTAGGAGCTCATTACTATTAAAATTGATTTGTGGGCCATGTGTGGGCTGGCCTGTAATCCCAGCACTTTGGGAGGTTGAGGTGGGTGGATCACCTGAGGTCAGGAGTTCGAGACCAGCCTGACCAACATGGTAAAACCCCATCTCTACTAGAAATACAAAAATTAGCCGGGCGTGGTGATTGGCACCTGTAATCCCAGCTAGTTGGGAGGCTGAGGCAGGAGAATGGCATGAACCCAGGAGGCGGAGGTTACAGTGATCCAAGGTCACACCACTGCACTCTAGCCTGGGTGACACAGTGAGACTCCATCTCAAAAAAAAAAAAAAAAGGAAGAATCAAATCCTTTACCATCAAGATTGACTGAATCAAGATTGACTAGAAAGAGTCAAGAGTGCCAGATGGAAATACCTTTAATACTTGCATCTTCCCCACACTCTCCAGGGCCTCAGAATGGGCAGGGAAGAGGAAGGCTCATGGAGAAAGAGAAACTTAAGCTGTGTCCTTTAAAACACACAAGAATCCCTTCCAGGAGAATACTTATTTAAACTGCTTAAATTTTAAAAATTACAAACAGCAACCTATGGTATGGAAAATATTGGAAAGACAGAACTGAGAAACTTTGTAGGCTGTTAATTTTGCAAACCACACATCCAGCAGTCTAGCTTTGTTCTCTACACATCGAATGACACCTATACCCCCAGAAGTCAGGCCCGCGGTTGAGTTTTACCTCATGGGAATGAGTTCCCAGAAAGACAACAATGATGCTCGCTGGTGAGTATTTCTAATCTGCCTCTGCCAAGTTCCCAGAAGCCTGAAAGACACAAGAGTATGTATAAATACTGATTCTCGAGACCAGGCGCGGTGGCAAACGTCTGTAATCCCGGCACTTTGGGAGGCCGAGGCGGGTGGATGGTGAGGTCAGGAGTTCAAGACCAGCCTGGCCAACATGGTGAAACCCCGTCTCTATCAAAAATACAAAAATCAGCCGGGCGTGGTGGCGGGCGCCTGTAATCCCAGCTACTCGGGAGGCCGGGGCAGAACTGCTTGAACCTGGGAGGCAGAGGTTGCAGTGAGCCGAAATCGCGCCACTGCACTCCAGCCTAGGCGACAGTGAGAAACTCTTGTCTCAAATATCTCATTCTCTCCCACTTCACAGGAAAATAAAAAATTACAATGCTCCCGAACCCGGGGCACTTGTAACTACTTGATGTGACAGCAAGGTCAACGTGAGAGATTTTTCAAAATCTTTCGTTCACACCACAGAGGACTTGGGCAGGACCCCTGCTCGCCAGGGTGCTCAGATTTTCATGCATAAGAGTCATGATCAGATATGGCTCATCCCTGAGATATTCGTGGACTGGGAAGCGAGCAGGGAGCACAGGCGAGTCCCGGCGGACAGGCGCAAAGACCCCGCAGGCGCCCTGGGCACTCCGCTACCCGGTCGACGTCCACACTCACCCGCTCGTCGGGCGCAGGGTTAGCGAGACACCTCGCAGCACGTAGGCCGTCATGGCTACCCTCGCCGCTTCCGGGCGTGCGCCCCTCCGCAGTCCGACCCGCGGTGCCCCCTGCTGAGGTCCGGCAGACCAGCCGCCCAGCGCTCAGGCGTTCCGGCAGCAGGGGCTGGGACGCGCTTGTCCCCGCCCCCGACGCAGCCCCGCCTCGGGCGTCCGCTGCGCACACAAGAGCGCCTAGCGTTTCACGCGGCTGAGGGTCCTCCCTTCCGTCCCCGCCCTGGGCTGCGAGTGCGCCTCTGCAGCGGGCCCTGTCCCGCCAGCCAGGCCCTAGCCGGTTGGTCGGTCTGCGCCCTCGCGCGGGCCTCGACCCTGCAATGCAACCGGTGCGGCCGAGGGGCGTCCCTCTGCTCCTCCGAGTCCAAATGTTCACGTCTAGGCAAACGGCCCCGATCTTCCAATAAACACGTCCGCCCCAGCCTCCCCGACCAGGGTTGGCTCGTTCCCCTCATTCGTTCGAGTCCGAAGCCAGGGTCACATTCCGGCGCCGGCGCGGAGGCTGGCGCTCGCAAGATGCCCAATAGCGCGTGTTGATGAATGACGGAAGCTAGTTAATAAGTCGGACTCAGACTGGCGAGGCAGAGCTGGTGACGGGCGGTCCACGCCACCTGGGCCCCGCCTGCCTCTGCGACCGGCCCGGGTTGCAACTCCAGGCCCCGCTCGCTGTCCGCCGTCCAGGCGAACCGCCCCTTTTGGGGCGTCCGCGCCCGGGCCCGACCCGAAGCCCCTGCCAGCCGAGGAGCCGGGGCGGCCCAGTCCGCGTGGGGAGCGGTTTCCCGCCGGGGCGATTTGGCAGGTGCGCGCCGTGACTTCCGGCGTTGCCCGGGAGCCGCCTGAGGAGGAGCGGCGCAGGGGATGCGGCTGTGGTGGCGGCGGCGGCGGCCGAGCGCGGGGGGCGGCTGTGGCGGCGGAGGGGGGCGCGGGCCGGCGATGGCGCGGCGGCCCTGAGGGCGCGGGGCGGGCGGCGGCCGGAGGGCGGGCGGCGCGGGAGGAAGCGGCGGCGGTGGCTCCATGGCCCGGGCGCGCTGAGGGACCCGGCTCTCGCCTCAGCCCGGCGGCGGCGGCGGCCGAACAATGAAGCTCCTGAAGCCGACCTGGGTCAACCACAATGGTGAGTGCGCGCAGGGGTCCCGGGAGGCCGAGCCCGCAGTCGGGTCGGGGTCTGTTGTCGAGTCGGGGCGCGCGCAAGTCCTGCCTGCCTCGCCCCTGACGCCCGGTACCCGGTGCCCAAGCCAAGAAGCCGGCGGGAGCGGACTTTGCCCTCAGCGCGGGGAGGCCGGTGAGCCCCAGCACGTGCTCCGGGTTGACCGCAGCGAAGGCCATCTTCGCCCCTGGCCCTTGCTCTGAGTCTTCCGCTGCCCACCTGTGGTCCCTGGAGGGGCCCCGGCCTGGCTCCCAGGAGCGGGCCTTGGTGCCGGCCAGTGCCTTCCACTGGTCTGCATCGCCCGGGAAGTACTCAGACAGTCCTGAAGGTGAAACCGGGACGAAATCCCCCTTGTGGCCTTTCAGTGGCAGGGTGAAGATCTGAAATCTGCAAGAGGGACTGTTACTGCCCCTCTGGATCTGGTGACAGTGCCCCCAGTTGGGGAATTGTGGTCCCTGAATAGGAGGGCTTGGGGGCCCAGGGTCCCCGCCGAATGATCCACGATTAATGCTGAGCTGGGACGTCAGGGTGAACTAGGGTTGGGCACAGGTGTGTTCTAGGAGAGGGGCTTCCTTAGCTCTGTGGCGGTGGCCTCTAAGCACACCCTTGGGGAACAGACTCATCCGCCCCGTATCTTGACCCTGATACAGAGAGACTAGTGGTAATCAGTTTCGTCATAGTTCTGCCTTGTTGGCAGAACTGCTGCAAGAGTTGGTGTTTGCTCCCCAGGGAGATGAAAAAAAGCGCACCCCCTCCCCCACCCCACTCTGCTGACAGCACTGTAGCACAGAAATCAACCCAGGGAGACTCCTGCAGCCCAGGGCCTGATTCTGGCCTGTCTCTGACTCTTGACAGGCAAGAGTCACCCTGATCAGGTCACCCTGATGCTGTCTTGTTCCTCATTTCTACTTTGCAATGCGACTAGAGGGTGCTACCGTTTTCTTTAAGAGCGAGAAGAATAGATACTTTAACATGTGGCTTTTTCGTTTTGAATTTGGTCCCAGAATGCTCTCTACTACCACAACTAAACTGAACTGATAATGTCTGTGTTCTCCTGCTACCTCTCTCCCTTTCCATCTTATGTGATGTCTTTCCCATTTTTCAGGGACTAGGTGAGGTCACGTGTTTCTTTTGAAACGGTTCATCCTGAGTTACCCTGGTAGATGTGCTGTATCACTGTCTGTGTGTTTTGCCTTGCATGGAAGGTGTTGGGGGGTACTTTCCATATGCCCCCAGGGTAGGGACTGCCTCAATCCCTTCTGTATGCCCTGCTGCATTGAGCAACCTCTTCCACATGATGGGTATGTGATAAATATTGGCTGAAACAGGTCAGAAAGGTGAGGTTTTCATAATTTATCAAGATGAAGTTAGGTTTACAGTGCATGAAAGCAGAAGTCTTGAGTTTCAGTTTCATTTCTCCTCTTGATCTCCAAGAGCGTTTCCTGATGTGTACTGTGCAGATCTTTCCCTGGAGAACTGGACAAATGTTGTAATTATGAATTATGATGCTTGTGATTAGGAAAGGAAAAATGTTATTATGAACTAGTTTACTGTGTGAAGGTCTGATGGAATTTTTATGTTAAAATGCTTTACCTAAATCAGTTTGTGTGAATAGCCTACCCTTCTCCAGCCTCTCCTCTACTGTCAGGTAACTTGTTCCTTTTTGATAAGCTCCTTTGTAGGCCAAAAGTTTTATTCTGTGTAAACATAAGTAAGTCAACATGCTTAAGTGATGAACTAGGTACAAATGAATAAGAGACTACACTCAAATCAGCAGCCAAGTGCATCAGCCTGGCGGAGCAAGCACAACAGTGGCCCTTGTTGCTGAGGGCCTCTCTACAGCCCTAGAACAGAGCATGATAATATCTGTTCTAACCACTTCACAGTATGCTCGTGATACTCAGTTGGGAGCGTAGATACAAAAACGCTCCCCAAACTGTAAAGTGCTTTAGAAATCTGAGATAATAAGTAATAATAAAAAGAGGTTGGGCATGGTGGCTCACACCTGTAATCCCAGCACTTTGGGAAGCTGAGGTGGGTGGATCAAGAGGTCAAGAGATTGAGACCACCCTGGCCAATATGGTGAAACCCCATCTCTACTAAAAATACGAAAATTAGCTGAGTGTGGTGGCGCGCACCTGTAGTCCCAGCTACTCGGGAGGCTGAGGCAGAAGAATTGCTTGAACCCGAGAGGTAGAGATTGCAGTAAGCTGAGATTGCGCCACTGCACTGCAGCCTGGCAGAGCGAGACTCCATCTCAAAGGAAAAAAAAAGATATGACGACTCTGGCAGGATGGGATTTAATTTCTTTTAAACTTGTTCTTTGTCAAATTTCCTTTCTTTTAAAATTTCATGGAATGTTCAGAAGGACTGTCAGAGGTAAATTACCACTGCCCTGGAAGAAATGATGCTGGTCTGAATCACTGCTGAGCAGGCCTTTAAAGACTATAGGAGTATTGGTGGCTGCTGGGAGCAGGGGCTGCTCAGCCAATAGCCTAAGGGGGGGGTAGTGGCCAATAAAATTGTGCTTGCTTTTGGAAAGCACATCATTGCACTTTCTGGCTTCCTCGTACTGTATTCATGTCTCCTATCTCATGAAGCATGAAAATAACTTTTTTTTTTTTAATAGAAATGGGATCTTGCACTGTTGCCCAGACTCAAATGCCTGGGCTCAAGGGATCTTCCTGTCTCAGCATCCTGAGTAGCTGGGACTACAGGCGTGAGCCACTGCACCCAGCATGAACATAGTTTTTCTGTTTTTCGAGAGTCTGAAGGGGGAAGTAGCAGAGAGCTCAACATTTTTCTCTGGTGTGGCAGAGAATCCATTCAAAGTAGAGAGGGCAGCTATGACAGGGAAAGAAGTATTTGTTGAAGTGTAGGTGTGCTATGGTCTCCATTTTCTTGGCTGATAATAGAGAAACCTCTAAGGGAGGGTTTCCCAACTTCAGCAGGTTAACGTTTTGGGCCATAAGATTGTGTGATTGTCATCTCTGTTATGGAATGTTTCTAGTATCCTTGGCCTCTACCCACCAGGTGCCAGTAGCACTTCACAACCACCACCTAGTTGTATCAACCAAAAATATCTCCAGTCATTGCCAATGTCCATTGGTAGCCAAAATCACCCCCAGTTGAGAAGCACTTGTCTAAGGTTATCAATAAGTTTATCTTGAAGTTGTCACATTGCAGTGAAATGAGCCTTGAATGTAGAATCAGACTGGGTTCAAAACTGCATCATTTACTAGCTGTAAATTTTTGGACTTATAACTCTACTTCTGGGCCTTGGTAAAATAAAACTGACCTCTTCCATTTTATCCTGTGACCAAATATAAAAGATTGTTAAATTGAGATATATAATAATAGCTATCATTTATATAGAAGTTATGTGTGTCAGGTATTGTTCATACATACACATTTTATTTTGTGTTCTTGGATATAGTATTCTCTATATATTTTATTTTAGAATTGACCAAAATAAGCTTCATTTCTAAGTTAGATTAAGGTCAGAAAGTGAAAACAACTAGGTTTCTGGTTTTAAAGCTTGTAGAAATATGGAGTTTGTATGTTTAGAAAATCTCACTGAGATTCATGACTCTTCCCAACTCTGGGCCTTTGCTCCTGAGTTTTTTCTGGAATTCATGCTTGGGCAGACAGCTCTCATGCTCAGCTCTTTGGTGAATCTCATTCTAGCCAAGAGGGCCAGGACTGAAAGAACTCTTGTCCACCTTTGGCCTCTGGTTCACACTTTGATGGCAGTGTTATGAAAAGGGATTTGGGAAATTTTCAAGAACAGGATAATTTCCCAGTAATCACATGACCTTATGGTGTGTGTTTTCTCCTGTCCTGCAACTGGATTATTTTTACCCCTACCTTGTGTCATTCTGAAAAGGATTTGAAGCTGTCCTACTGAGACCTCAGCATGAAAATTAAATAATTCAGCTTGAAGGGAAAATGTAGGCAGAATCGTATAATGATAAAGTCAGGAGTGGGTGGGTAAGATCCAGCCTGCTGCCGGAGGGCACTGCAGACCTATGTCTGATAATTGTCAGGGAAAGGATCCTAATGGTGAGGTTATATGATTGCAGTGGTTGAGAGATAAACTTGGCAGTTGCTCTAAATCAGTGATTCTACAAGGCAATGTCTAGAGACATTTGTGGTTGTCACAACAGGGTTGGGCAGGGTAAGTGTTGCTGGCATCAAGTGGGTAGAGGAGAAATCTACTGTTAAACATCCTATAGCATGCAGGACAGCCCACACATGGAGAACTGTCTAGCCCCAAATATCAATAGTGCTAAGGGTGAGAAACCCTGCTCTGAATAAGTTATTTGCCTTTTGGTGTATTTGTCTTATAGTTACGACTAGACTGTAAGTTTCTTGAGGACAAGAATTTTGTCTTCTGTTTTTGGAATCAGATATCCTGCTCTGGAGTCTCTGTGCCCTGCTGCTTACTAGATATGTGACGAAAAGTTTTTCCATCTCTTTTCCTAATCTGTTCATGAAGTCAATAATTTTTGCCCCACCTGCTCCATATGATAGCTCAGAAAATGCAGATTCTCTCAGCAATTTCTCTCCTGACCTTTGCCTGAAGACAGTAGGCTGATTTAGGAAAATAACCAGAGTACATCTGAAGAGTCAGAAGAAAACTGGGTGAGATTTTGCTGTGGATTTTTCACTAATTTATGCAACAAACATTGAACCTAGAAGGTAAGAGTTCTGGGGGGTCCAGGGGTAAATAAGGCTCTCTCTGAATGGAAAGCTGTGTGGAAGATAGATGAGAGATTGACATACAAACCATATTCTAGAATGCAGGGCAGGGGAAACAGGAGCTAGAGGAATAAGCATGATAGCCCAAGGAGGAAGGGCACTTCTCCAGCAGAGTCGGGTTTGTGGATGTGTCCTTGGACTGAACCCTGACGTGACTAGAATTGTGATGGCAGAGAAGGTGCTACAGCACATGAGACCATCAGGAGAAAAGGCCCAGAGGGTGAAAGCATTTAGGAAAAGACATAGAACATGTTAGGAGGGAGGCTAAACAGGGCAAGAGGGAGAATGGGGCTGGGAGGCAGAGCCTTGCCAGCAGCTTGAACTTCCTTCTTGGGGTTAGGGGAGGAGAGCATTGAGGCTTCTGAGGAAGCTGGATAAAACACCCAACCTGTGTCTTAGGAAGGCCCTGAAGGAGTTAGGAGTTTCCAGCCTTGGTGAGATGCTCAGGGAGACAGGGAGGTCACAGGTGATGGAGGTGAGAAATAGAGAGGCACTAAAGACAGGGTAAAGGTAGAATTAATGGGACTTGGCCATATAGGCAGGTGACTGTAGATTTGGGCCACTCTGAGTTTACTTATTTATTTATTTTATTTATTTATTTTGAGACAGTCTAGCTCTGTCACCCAGGCTGGAGTGCAGTGGCATGATCTCGGCTCACTGCAACTTCCGCCTCCCGGTTCGAGTGTTTCTCCTATCTCAGCCTCCCGAGTAGCTGGGATTACAGGCACATGCCACCACGCCTGGCTAATTTTTGTATTTTTAGTATTTGGTATTTAGTATTTTTGTATTTTTAATACATATTTTTGCCATGTTGGTCTGGCTGGTCTCGAACTCCTGACCTCAGGTGATCCACCTGCCTTGGCCTCCCAAAGTACTAGTATTACAGGTATGAGCCACCGCGCCCAGCCACTCTCTGAATTTTTTTCTTTAATACGCTGGAGAAAGAGTATGGATGAAGGCTAGGAAATGGGATTTTCTTAAACATTTGTTTTACTCTAAGAAGTGGTTGAAAAGCTATTTTCATTTCATGAGCAGAATCATAGTTACACAGCTGGGAGGGACTTCTGGGGAGGTTCTGGCCTTGACCACTGAAGCCAAGTAGGAGACCTGCTGCCACTGTGCTGATCTTGGGTCCTACTGGTGACCAGGAAGAGGATGCTCTGTGTCTGGCTTGACCCCTCCCTTTCCCCAGAGGTTGCCAGCATGTTCTGTTCATCCGGGGTGTTTGCCTAGGGACTGCAGAGGTATCTAGCACATGAACCAGAGGTATGGAATGGGCCCTGGGGACCAAAAATTTATGCAAAGTACATTTTATCATCCTGCCAGAGTCAGCAACAACACCTGGAAGTGAGTGGGATTGTGAACAGTGTGCATATTGTCAAACAGCACAAAAGGAGAGTTGCAAATATTGTAGGATTGCCTGCCTTGTTCCTTGTTAGCAGAACCCCAATTTTTTTGGTCTGCCTTCTGCAGGCCAAGCTGCTGATAGCCCTAAGCTGGTGTGTGGGTAAGTGCCAAAGATTTGTTGAGGAACAGCTATGTAATGCCATTTCGGCCCTTGAGACTGGGAGGGGACGTCTGCTGGAACCTCCTAGGTAATTAGATAAGAGGAGATGCTTGAAAGACCAGTCTCTTCTGCTGGACTTTACTAGGTCTGTGTGTAAAAGCCAGCTTTTGTCCGTGAGGATGGGGCCAACACTGATTACAGGAGAGGAAGACAGAGGGACATGTCTCTTTAAGTTGCTAAATTAATGCACCCTGAAGCTGACCTATCTCAGGACTTGTTATATATGATAGAGAATTACCCTTGAAATTCTCTATGACTTGCAGCAGTACAGTTTGCAGATGGAAACAGGCTGAGTGAGATGAGGTGACCCCCCCACCCCCAAGATTCCTCTAGAAGTGATGGAGATGTGTTGAGAGTCACACTTAGACTCCAACCCAAGCCCAGACTTACTCTTTCTAATTTGCTAAGCACTGGCCTCTGTGCTGAGACTGGCCACTCTGTCCTGGAGAACTTCAAGCCCATTTCCTCCTCAGAAGGACAGCTTTCAGAAACCATGTGATACAACATGGGACCAGGAGTCTGGTCCCTGGAGCTTGTCCTCTGACTGCTTCTGTAGCCATTCTGAGTGCCTTGGGGCTTCTAACCTGGTAGGTTTCTCCTGAAGTGTGCTTGGTGAGCCTTCTCTGGCATTTGGTTTTCAAGAGTTCTCTGGTTGTGGGGTATCGAGAATGTTTTCAGTGAGAAGCCCAAGGGAGAGGTCTGTGCCCCAGCCTTGGACTTTGGGTCTTCCCCATTGGCCTGATTGGTCCAACCAGGTCATGTGCCCTCTCTTGCATCAGTCATCGTTGCCTACTGGCTTACATAAGGGACACAGTGGATATCTGAATAAAAATGGAGTTGTATTAGATACCTCCCCGGGGGAACATACGCTCCTGGAAAACAGACTTTGTCTTTGCTCATGCCCTTTTCCCAGGGCCAGGAATGGTACTTGGTACACACCATAGTAGTCACTCAGTAAATGTTGAAGGAGTGCTGAGTGCTGGAAGTTGGTGATGGAAAGTGACTAATGGATGGGCAGCTAACAGTGTCTGTTGTGCTTGGCTGGTAGAGTTGATGTGCTGCACATAAACTTCTTGTTCATCCTGGCTGGCTCTTTCTGGTGGAATCTGCTGGCAATTCCAATGATGAGGGGAAACACTCTGCCCAAGCCTTACCCAAGGAGTTCATTTACATGATTCTGTCTTCTGGAGCTTTCCATTTTAGGAAAGGAAGTGGATGAAACAGATAGCAAATGGTTTTAAAACACTCCTGGCAAAAAGAAAACCCATTTAGATTAACATTTGTTGCTCCTCAAAGCATTATCTGCCTCGATGCATTAAAAAACCTAGGGTAGGCCAATTCCCTGGGAGGCTACCCTGGCAAAAACCGTTGTGGTGACGACCAGACAGAAGGGACAGGTCCAGGGATAGACCTACATTGGAGCGAACTCCAGGTCTGCTTCATTCTCTAACAGAAGGTCTCACATAGAAAAGACACTTGATAAATTCACTACTGTTTTAAGAACTGAAAATGTATGTGCATGTGTGCGTGTGTGTGTGTGTGTGTGCGCGCGTGTGTGTGTGTGTGTGTGTTTTCAGCTCTTAAAACAGCAGTGAACCAAGCAACATGCCAGGCTCTTGAGGAGCAGCCTGTTATGCATCCTGGCCAGTGAGACTGAGATGGGATCTGCTGGGGGTTTCCTGTGTAAGTGGAAAAGAGATGTGGGAGGGGAGCTTCCTGGTAAGACACAGCGGAATCACAAACAAGATCCTGTGAATTGGAGAAACAGCAGACTTAGAGATGAGGAATGATGAGGCAGAGGCCGGGGATAGACAGGTTTAAATGGGATGCTTTGGCAAAGTCTGAGTGAAAAGGTAGCATTTGAGCAAGGACCTTGTTGCACGAGTCAAATTCTGAGCTGGAGATTTTTGCATGCAGGATTATTGGAGAGGGCTCTTGGAATCCACACCAATGAAGGAGGGAGGGAAGCAGGACCAGACAGAGGGAGAAGGCAAGCTGTGATGTAAGCACAGAGAAAGCCACAGCCAGCCCTGCTGGGAGTTCTGGCGCTGGGGAAGCCCTTTAGAGTTGTCCTGGATTGGGGTGGGGGACCCAGGCCCTTTACTCCTGTGTCCACAGCCTGGATATAGGCTGTTTTGGGAAGGATACCTGACCTTGCCAAAGGAGTTCTTCCACTGAGGGCAGGTCTGACCTGGAGAAAGACTATGCAGGGAGCTGTTGGGGCTGCCAACACTCCACAGATAGCTGTGGGAATGTGCTTTAGTCCCTGGAGGGTAGGGACCTGGGCATGATACCACAGCATTCACTGCAGGCCTGATGGAGATGAGGAAGGTGCCATCTGAGGGAAGACCATTCCAGGCAGAAAGAAAAGCTGGAACTTACCTGGAGGGTTTGAGCAGTAGCATGGATGTCATTGTGGTTGGAGCAAGGCAACAGCTGTGAGAGAGGAGGCCAGAGAGAGAATACCAGACTGACTGGGAGAGCCTAGTAGGCTACTAGAAGGCATTGATTCTCCCTGCAAGGGGAGTAGAGGATGACTGTGATCTGACGTGGGTTTTAGAGATCTTTCTGACTGCTACATGGAGACTAGATTCGTTGTGGGGGACCGGGGGAGAGAGGAGCCAGGAGACCAGTTATAACGCTAACTACTGGTAGTAATCCAAGCAAGAGATGGTCTGGATCAGGATGGTGATGGCTGTGATGGAGAGAAATGGTTGGAGCTGGTGGAGGAGACTGTGTGTGTGTGTATGTGTATGTAATACATTACATGTATATATGTGTTTATATTTATATGTGTGTTTTATATATATTATATATAATGTATATAACATATGTTATATATTTTATATGTATTTTTATGTATATATATAAAAAACACATTCTTTTCAGGTATAATTTACATAATAAAATGTCCAGACCTTAAATGTATAATGTGTTGAATTTTGACAAATTAATGTACTTTGTAACCTGTTCCCTGATAAAGATAAGGAACATTTGCATCTCTCCAGAAAGTCTGAGTTATGGGTATGTTGGGAAGGTAGTGTCAAATATGGGGTATGAGATAAAAGAGAACAGGCCAGGCACGGTGGCTCACACCTGTAATCCCAGCACTTTGAGAGGCTGAGGCAGGCAGATCACTTGAGGTCAGGAGTTCGAGACCAGCCTGGCCAACATGGCAAAAACCCGTCTCTACTGAAAATACAAAAATTAGCCAGGTGTGGTGGTGTGTACCTGTAGTCCCAGCAACTCGGGAGGCTGAGGCAGGAGAATTGCTTGAAACCCGGAGCGGGAGGCTGCAGTGAGCCGAGGTCACATCACTGCACTCCAGCCTGGGTGACGGAGCAAGACTCCATCTCATACACACACGCACACATACACAAAAGAGATAAGAGAGAACAGAAGGATGAGTTCCAGTCTAAGGGCAGAGTTGCTGCCTACTGAGCTCAGTAAGACTGTGAAAGAAGTTAGGAAAAATTAGAAAATGCACAAAGGAAAACACATTGTTAAAACTTTTAATGTGGTCTTTCAGACCATTTGGAAAAAAACAACTGGGTGATTTTGTGATTTTAGAAGACACATTATACAACTGTCTGAATTTTTTTAAGACTTTAGCCAAATCCCCATCAGTCACCGTAGCAAATCCAGTGTCTTTGGTGTATAGCCTCCCTTACAGACCTTGCATTGTACAGATAACTGGCATAGCTAAAATGTTACTGTGCTTTTTTTTTTTTTTAATTGAGACGGAGTTTTGCTCTTGTTGCCCAGGCTGGAGTGCAATGGTGCGACCTCAGCTCACTGCAATCTCTGCCTCCAGGGTTTGAACAATTCTCCTGCCTCAGCCTTCCGATTAGCTGGGATTACAGGCACGAGCCACCACGCCCAACTAATTTTTTGTATTTTTAGTAGAAATGGGGTTTCACCATGTTGGCCAGGCTGGTCTTGAACTCCTGACCTCAGGTAATCCACCTGCCTTGGCCTCCCAAAGTGCTGGGATTACAGGCGTGAGCCACTGCGCCCAGCCTGCTGTGCATTTTTCACTTAAATAGTAGTGTAGGTTTGTTGTCTTCTTAATTGTGGTTGTTGTTGAGCTGGCAGATTTTTCCCCTGTGGAAATGTAGCTTTTAATTTTCTAGTGGAAGTAGGTGGAAGGGACTAGATTTATAGGAGTACATTTTGCAGATAACTTTTTGTTGTTAAATTTAAGGGATATAAGTGCAGTTTTGTTACATGGATATGTTGCTTAGTGGTGAAGTCTGGGCTTTTAGTGCAACCATGATATACATTGTACCCTTGCAGATAACTTTTTTTTAAGAGACAAGGTCTTTGTCGCTCAGGATGGAGTGCAGTGGCATGACCTTAGTTCATGGCAGCCTTGAGCTCCTGGGCTCGAGTAGTCCTCCTGTGCAGATAGTTTTTAGGGAATACCTCTGTTCCGCAAAATGAGAGGGGAAAGAAGTATAAAGAAACAGAAATGCCTTTTACCAAAACTTTTTTTTTTTTTTTTTTTTTTTTTTTTTTTTTTGAGACAGTTTCTTTTTGTTGCCCAGGCTGGAGTGCAGTGACGTGATCACGGCTCACTGCAGCCTCAACCTCCTGGGCTCAATAGATCCTCCCGCCTCAACCTCCTGAGTAGCTGGGACTACAGGCTTGCACCACCACTCCTGGGTAATTTTTGTGTTTTGTTTTGAATTTGTTTGTTTTGTTTTGAATAGATGGGGTTCACCATCTCTACAAATTCTCTCGAATTCCTCAGAGCAAGTGATCTGCCTGCCTTGGCCTCCCAAAGTGCTGGGATTACAGGAGTGAGCCACTGTGCCCAGTCTCAAAACTTTGTTGATCATATGTTGGCAGATGCTTCAGGAGAAGTGATTAAGGTCTCCTACATGATATACCTGTGACATTTTTCCACTTTAGTTTGTGGTGTGCGCGCGCGCGTGCGCGCGCACACACACACACACACACACACACAATGGTTGTATGGTGCAACAGCTTCCTTCCTGTGCTGTTTTCAGTCTCTTAGGCATCTGACACCTATGAGATATCATTGTGTTGTGCTTACTAAAGAAGATAGGGATAGTTTTTGTGGTCGAAAGTGGTAGAGATAACAGCAGCAGATGACTCTGTGAACCAGCCAAGGGTGTGCTTCCCACCTGCAGGCAGTTGGTGAAATCTGAGTCCCTACAGCAGGAGATCAGGAGCCTGCCTTCCAAAGATTGTTACACAGGTGATACTGAAGGTGTGTTTGAATGCAGTGCTTCTGTCAAGAGCTTTCTCTAGCCATTCAACAGCAACAAGTATTTATTGTTGTGCCTGTTATGTGCCAAGCCACAGCTCTGGGTCCTGAAGATGAATTAGTGAATAAAACAGACAAAACAGCCGATCTACTTACTGGAGTTTACATTCTAGTGGGCAGAGTAGACAGATACAATAAAGGAAATTAGTATGTAAGAAATTCCCGAGGAAACAAGTAGATCAGGACTAAGGGGATTTGTTGTGCCGTGTTGGGGAAGTAATCCTTTAAATCAGAGTTGTTAGGGTAGACCTCAGTGTGAGGGTGACATTGAGCAAAGACCTGAAGGAGGCAAGGAAGAGTCAGTACAAGGCCCAAGATAGGAGTGCACCTGGTACAGTCCAAGAAGAGTAGGACCAGTGATGGTGGGGGTTAGTAGGAGATGAGGTCAGAAAAGTTGTGGGGGTGGGGTGGCTATTGTGCAAGGATTGTTGGCCTCTCCTCTCAAGGTCTGGCCTTAACTGTGTTGGGGCAGACAGTGGGTAGAGAAGGTTTGGTGGAAAGATCAGACCGTTATAGAGAAGATCAGGGTGAGGTGTCTAGAAGGCAGTCAGCCATAGGAGTTACTTGCATATAGGTCACATTAGTGTGTTTCGCTGATGAGTTTCTCCAGAGGGATTGCTGCTTATAGAGTGTGCATATTGTCACCTGCACGTGAAAATAATCATTTTTATTATGACCTAACCTCTGGTGTTTGGATATTTACCTCTACTGCCTTATATGTTAGTACACACATGTATATATCGTTTTTTAAAAACAGGCCTTGTGTGTGTGTGTGTTTATTTCTTATCGAGATGATTATAGATTCACACCCAATTGTATGAAATACTGAGAAGGCACTTCTGGCCTTTGCCAGGTTTCTCCCAATGGTAACATTTTGCAAAACTGTAGTTGACATTGACATATGCTACCTATTTTTTAAAATTTATTTCCCCAGTTTTATTTGTACTTATTTGTACATGTGTATGTTTAATTCTATACAATTTTGTCACCTGTGCAGGTTCATGTATCTACCACTGCAGTCGAGATGCTGAACAGTTCCAACAATTTTTATATATTTTTTATTTTTTTGAGACGGAGTTTTGCTCTGTTGCCCAGGCTGGAGTGCAGTGGCGTGATCTTGGCTCACTGCAAGCTCTGCCTCCTGGGTTCATGCCATTCTCCTGCCTTAGCCTCCTGAGTAGCTGGGGCTACAGGTGCCTGCCACCACCATGCCCGGCTAATTTTTTTACGTATTTTTAGTAGAGACAGGGTTTCACCATGTTAGCCAGGATGGTGTTGATCTCCTGACCTCATGATCCGCCTGCCTCAGCCTCCCAAAGTGTTGGGATTACAGGCGTGAGCCACTGCACCCCGCCTACAATTTTTATAATTACACCCACCTCCCTCCTACACTCCTCCATTTTATTTATTTTTATTTTGGTTTTGTTTGGTTTTTATTAGCATTTTAAAAATTGTGGTCAAATACACACAATATAAAATTTACTATCTTGATCATTTTTAAGTATGTAATTCAGTACTGTCACAATTCACATTATTGTGCAACCAATCTCCGGAACATTTTCATCTTGCAAACCTTTATACTAGTTAAGCAACAACTCCCTGTTTTCCCCTCAACTCAGACCCTGGCAACCACCATTCTACTATGTGTTTCTATGAATTTGACTATTTGTAGATAGCTCATATAAGTGGAATCCTACAATATTTGTCTTTTTTCACTTACCATAGTGTCTTTGAGGTTCATCCACATTGTAGTGTGCATCAGAACTACTTTCCTTTTTAAGGCTAAATAATATTCCATTGTATGGATATACCACATTTTGTTCATCCGTTCATTGGTCAAGGGACACTTGGGTTGCTTCCACTTCTTTACTGTAGTGAATAGTGCTGCTATGAACATGGGTGTACAAATAGCTCTTCAAGACCCTTCTTTCTTTTGGTTATATACCCAGAAGTATAATTGCCAGATCACATGGTAATTGTATTTTTAACAAGGGTTATAATTTCTGTACACCCTCACCAACACTTCTTTCCTGAGGTTTTTTGTTAGTAACCATCTTTTTTTTTTTTTTTTTTTGAGACAGAGTCTCACTGTGTCGCCAGGCTGGAGTGCAGTGGTGGGATCTTGGCTCACTGCAACCTCCACCTCCCAGGTTCAAATGATTCTCCTGCCTCAGCCTCCTGAGTAGCTGGGACTACAGGCACACGCCACCGTGCCCAGCTAATTTTTTATTTTTAGTAGAGATGGGCTTTCACCATGTTGGCCAGGATGGTCTTGATCTCTTGACCTCTTGATCCGCCCACCTTAGCCTCCCAAAAGTGCTGAAATTACAAGCATGAGCCACTGCACCCAGCCATCAGTAGCCATCTTAATGGATGTGAGGTGATACGTAATTGGGGTTTTGACTTGCATTTTTCTACTGATTAGTGATGTTGACATCTTTTCATGTGCTTGTTGGTCATTTGTATATCTTTTTTTTTTTTTTTCCTCAAGATGGAGTCTCACACTGTCGCCCAGGCTGGAGTGCATTGGCACGATCTCAGCTCACTGCAACCTCTGCGCCCTGGGTTCAAGCGATTCTCCTGCTTCAGCCTCCAGAGTAGCTGGGACTACAGGCACCCACCACCATGCCTGGCAAATTTTTGTAGTTTTAGAAGAGACAGGGTTTCACCATGTTGGCCAGGCTGGTCTTGAATTCCTTACCTCAGGTGGTCCACCCGCCTCAGCCGATCCACCCGCCTCAGCCTCCCAAAGTTCTGGGATTACAGATGTGAGCCCTCGCACCCTGCCTCATTTATGTATTTTCTTTGGAGAAATGCCTGTTGAAGTTATTTGCCCAATTTTGAGTCATATTGTTGAGAAGTTTTAGTTGTTGTTGAGTTTTAGGATTTCTCTATATATTCTGGACATTAATCCCTTATCAGATATGTAATTTCTCCGATTCTATGGGTTGCCTTTTTATTCTGTTGATATTTTCCTGTGATGCACAAAAGTTTTAAATTTTGATAAAGTTCAGTTTATTTTTCTTTTATTGCCTGTGCCTTTGGTCTCATATCTAAGAAATTATTGCCAAATCCATGGTCAGATGCAGTGGTGCACGCCTGTAATCCTAGCACTTTGGGACGTCAAGGTAGCAGATCGCTTGAGCTCAGGAGTTTGAGACCAGTCTGGGCAACATGGTGAAACCCCATCTCTACAAGAAATACAAAAATTAGCCAGGCATGGTGGTGCCTGAGTAGTTGGGGACTGAGGTGGGAGGATTGCTTGAGCCTAGGAGGTCGAGGCTGCAGTAAGCCAAGATCATACCATTGCACTCCAGCCTGGGTGACAGAATGAGGTGCTGTCTCAAAAAAAAAAAGAAAGAAAGAAAAAAGAAAAAAATATTACTGCCAAATCCAATCTTGTGAAGCTTTTCCCCTGTGTTTCTTTCTAAGATATATATGCAGGTCTTTGATCCATTTTGGGTTAATTGTATATGGTACGAGATAGGGATCCAACTTCATTCTTTTGCATGTGCAGTTTTCACAGTACCATTTGTGAAGGAGACTGTTCTTTCCCCATTGAATGGTCTTGGCCCCTTGTCAAAATCATTTGACCATATACAGAAGGGCTTATTTCTGGGCTCTGTATTCTGTTTTTCTGGGTGTCTGTCTATGCCTGTACTTCACTGTTCTGATTACTGTAGCTTTGTAGTAAGTTTTGAAAGAAGGAAGTGTGAGATCCCCAACTTTGTACTTTTTGAAGATTCTTTTGACTGTTCAGGGTCCCTTAAGATTACATGTGAATTTTGGGATGGATTTTTTTTTTTTTAATTTCTGCAGAAAGTACCATTGGGATTTTCACAGGCATTGCATTAAACCTACAAATCACTTTTAGGAGTTTTGACTTTTTTTTTTTTTTTTTTTTTTTTTTTTTTTTTTGGAGACGGAGTTTCACTCGTTGCCCAGGCTGGAGTGCAATGGCACAAACTCAGCTCACTGCAACCTCTGCCTCCCAGGTTCAGGCAGTTCTCCTGCTTCAGCCTCCCAAGTCACTGGGATTACAAGCATGTGCCACCATGCCCGGCTAATTTTTGTATTTTTAGTAGAGATAGGGTTTCTCCATGTTGGTCAGGCTGGTCTCGAACTCCCGCCCTCATGTGATCCGCCCACCTCAGCCTCCCAAAGTGCTGGGATTACAGGCATGAGTCACTGCTCCCAGCCTAACATCTTAAAGTTATTAAATCTTCTAGTCCATGAGTACATACATACTGTTTTTTCACTTATTTGTGTCTTTGATTTCCTTCAGCAATGTTTTATAGTTTCAGTATACAAGTCTTTCGCCTCCTTGGCTAAGTTTATTCCTACAAATTTTATTCATTTTGATTCTGTTGTAAATTGAATTGTTTTCTTAATTTCCCTTTCAGATTGCTCATTGTTGGTGTATAGAAATGCAGATGACTTTTGTTTGTTGATTTTTTTATCTGCAACTTAGCTGAATTCATTTATTAGCACTAATAGTTTTTCTGCGGAATCTTTAGAGTTTTCTACATTTAAGATTATGTTGTTTGCAGCTGGGCGGGGTGGCTCAAGCCTGTAATTCTGGCACTTTTTAGCTAGGCATGGTGGCACACACCTATAGTCCCAGCTACTTGGGAGGCTGAGGCAGGAGAATCGCTTGAACTTGGGAGGCAGAGGTTGCAGTGAGCTGAGATTGTGCCGTTGCACTCCAGCCTGGGTGACAGAGTGAGAATTTGTCTCAAAATAAATGAATAAGTAAGTAAGTTTGTGTTGTTTGCACCCACCTTATATATTTTTTGTTTTGTTTTGTTTTTTTGAGACAGAGTCTTACTCTGTCACCCAGGCTGGAGTTCAGTGGTGCGCCATGTTGGCCAGGCTGTTCTCAAACTCCTGACCTCAAGTGATCTACCTGCCTCAGCCTCCCAACTGCTGGAATTACAGGCGTGAACCACCGTGACCAGACCCACCTTATATTTTAGTATTGTTTTGTAACTGTTTCATTTAATAAATGTTTCAAACATTTTCTTATTTTTAATTCTGTATTTGTCAACATTGGTTAAAACCAAGTTCTGCTGGGCGGTACAGGAAAAGTGTTCCCAGGAGCAACATTCACTGGGCAAAGGCCTCAACTTTCCCAAGCTTCATTCCAAAAGGACGTATGCACATGTGTTCCAGTCAGCTCTACCCAATGAACTATCAGAGCATAAAAGCCCAGAGACTTTCTGGAGCCAAGCCGAAGGTCTGCTGAGAGGGAAGGGCCAGCGCTCTCCATTGTGCCCTCTTTGCTTTGCCTCTGGCCACCTCTCTCTGCTCAGAGTTTAAGTTCCCATGTTTAGTCCTCTTCTAGGAATCTTTCCCCTGGTGTGAAGGAGGGTACGATTCTACCCAAGCATGCCCTGTCATAATCCCAGCTTCCTTAATGTATTCTTTATTCCCTGCCAGATGGGAAGCATTCGTGCTGCTCTTGTCAAATCAGCAAACCCCCAGACAGTAGACAGTGACTGACTATATTGGCTCTGTATTAGGTGTGCAGGGACAACATTCTGATCTGGGGTTGATCTAAGGATAGGTGATTGCTTGGTGTCTCCAGAGTCTAGGGTGTGTTAATTTGTCTTTTCTTTCTGTCTCTATTACAAAGAAAGTCCAGACACTGGAGGTAGTTGGGAACTCATCTTTGTCGTCATCATGCTGTGCCGCAGGAAGAGTTTTCTAACTAGCTCGGCCAGAAGGTCCCTTTCCTCAGCTCCACCTCAAAGACCCCTTTAGAAGAGGTTCATTCCTGGCCGGGTGCGGTGGCTCACGCCTGTAATCCCAGCACTTTGAGAGGCCGAGGCGGCTGAATCATGAAGTCGGGAGATCGAGACCATCCTGGCTAACACGGTGAAACCCCGTCTCTACTAAAAATATAAAAAATTAGCCGGGCCTGGTGGCAGGCACGTGTAGTCCCAGGTACTCAGGAGGCTGAGGCAGGAGAATGGTGTGAACCCGGGAGGCGGAGTTTGCAGTGAGCCAAGATCGTGCCACTGCACTCTAGACTGGGTGACAGAGTGAAACTCTGCCTCGAAAAAAAATAAAAAAAAAAAGAAGAGGTTCATTCCCAATGATGGAATGTGAGTGACTGCTTTCCTTGGGACAGAAAGGTCTAGTGCTGTAAGGAGGTGGGGAGCCAGCACTGCGCTGGTGTCTGTGTAGGTCCCCTACCATATTTCATCTCATTTACTGCACAACACTAAGAAAGGAAACATGGTGCCAACAAACCAGGCACGCCTTCCACCAAGGTGTGTCCTCATCGTGTGAAATGGATGCATCTTAGAAGTAACGTGACACAGCATCTTAATCTGTCTCACAAGGTGCTTGTAATGGTGAATGTGTCCTCCACATTTTTGCAGATTAAGAAATGGGTGTGGCCAGGCGTGGTGGCTCACGCCTGTAATCCCAGCACTTTGGGAGGCCGAGGCAGGTGGCTCACCTGAGGTCAGGAGTTCAAAACCAGCCTGACCAACAACTACTAAAAATACAAAAATACAAAATACAAAAGTTAGCCAGACGTGGTGGCGTGCGACTGTAGTCCTAGCTACTCGGGAGGCTGAGGCAGGAGAATTGCTTGAACCTGGGAGGCAGAGGTTGCGGTGAGCCAAGATCGCACCACTGCACTCCAGCCTAGGCAACAGAGCGAGACTCCATCTCAAAATAATAAAATAAAATAAAAAATAAAATCTCAAGGCTTTGCAGCTGGGTAAGTGGCAGGGCTGAAGATTCAGCCCATGATGTTTAATGCCAAAACCAAAACCTGTTGCCAGCCTCCATCCCTGCCTTCCCCTGGAGCCTGGAGGCCCCCACCCCCATTTTCCACACTGCTATTGTGGAGCCTGAATGTGAATATGACCTTGGAATTACCCTGCCTTAAAAGTACCATTAGAGAAATGTCTGAGCTCCTTACTGATGCTTGCTGAGCCCTGGCCATCTCTGTCTCCTCTTCTTTCTCATACCCTACCTGCACTCTGCTCTGCAGCAGCACATCAGCCTATTTCTTGATTCCATGCTGTGCATCCCCTCAGCCTGAAATCCCTCTCCCTCACCCGATCTTCTGGCTAACTCTTACTCAACCTTTGGGACCCAATTCAGTTGTTATATTTACAGGAAGCCCGAGGCTGAATGAGTCAGGTGGCTTTCTACTTGTGAAGTGTCCATCAGCGGACATCTTACTAGGGGAGTTTGTATGATTATATATCTTTACTTTCTCATTGCTTAGCTTAATGCCTGGCACATAGTAGAAATCTGCAAACAGAGACTGAGTGAGAAAACATGCAGTCGATGCTGTGAGTGGGCATGATCTAAAGCGCACAGGCTCTAATTGGTACCTGTGCAGCTGAGCCTGGCTCAGCCTGTGTGTGCTCTTGGGTAGTCGGGGGAACTGTGACTTGCAGGTAAGGGTTTCTGATGTGCTTCTTGAGGGGACTCATATCATACAATGTCTCACAGACTTATGGAACTGAAAAGCACTCCAAGGGGAGGGGAATGTTCCGCCCTGATTGCCTGTCAAGACCAAGGCTGTCAGCTAGAATATTTTTTGTTAAAATGACAAATGCCCAGCTAAAGTTGGCTTAAGCAGAAAAGCAAATGAATTGGCATTTTGGGTTATCTCTTATATGACAAACCCCTAAATTTGCTGGCTTAAAACAATAACAGTTTTATTATTTGCTCATAGTTCTGCAGCTTGTCAGGACTCAGCAGGTCCAGCTCATCTTGGCTCTATGGAATCTGCTGGGATGGCTCGAATAGCTTGGGGATAGAACACCTCACCAGGCCTGTGTCTGTGGCCTTGATTCTCACTTGTCCGGGCTCTTTGATGCTCTACATGTGGCCAGTTTGGGCCTCTTCAAAACATAGTGGTCTCAGGGTACTTGGACTTCGCACATGGCAACTAGATTTCTCCAGAGAGCCAAAGTTGAACTGCTAGACTCTTTAGGCCTACACCTGGAACTGGAGCAACATTGCTTCTGTCATTTCCCTTTGGTTAAAACGGGTCCCAGGTGTTTCAGATAAGGGATACTCAACCTGTACTACATAATGACCAGTAAGAAGGAAAGTGTATTTTCTCTCAAGTTCATGCTTGATTTGACTGCACGGCTACGGCTCTCCACAGCAGGGTGCTGCCTGGGTCCCATGCTGGGCAGTGCCTTTTGGGCATCAGCATTTAATTTTCAACACTTGCATGGGAGCCCTGGCAGGACTTCACAGTTCTCAGGCAGCCACTGCCTGCCCACACACCCCTGACCCCAGTAGTTGCTGAGTGATTCTAGGGCTGGTGACTCTGGTACTGTATCCACATTGCCGCCTCTTGGGTGACAGAGACAGAACATGTTCAATTCCACACACCCCTGACCCCAGTACTTGCTAAGTGATTCTAGGGCTGGTGACTCTGGTACTGTATCCACATTGCCGCCTCTTGGGTGACAGAGACAGAACATGTTCAATTAAGAGACTCTTGGCAGCAGCCCATCTATATCAGCAATTGCTGATGCTTAGTTCATTGTCATGTATCTCCTTTGCCACCGAACAAATATTGCTGCGCTACCATGCACTGGGTACTACGCCAGAGGGAGAAGATGTGATGAACTCAACAGCAACTGACATACTACTTGTAGCTCTTGTACCTTTGTCCTAGAAGCAGGGAGCTGGACAAATGCCCACCAGGCGTGAGTCCCTTCTATGGTCTGCTGGGTTTCAAGCTCCTACAGTGCTTTTGCCAGTCTGATCCACCCACCCAGCCAGCCAGCTAGCTTCATGGGATCCTAGTGCAAGCCTCAGAACTAATAGCCACAGTCCTTTCTCCTGGAGGAATTGAACAGCTAATTTAACATAGAATACAAACTGTGAAGGAAGTTCAGCCAGAGGAGATGCTGAGATGGCAGACTCTATGTGAACTTCACAGCACAAACAAAAGAGGGCTGTTTGGAAGCAGAAGTATGACAAGTGAAGAAATGCTCCTTGGTTGCAGCCAGCCCTGGTCCTGCTCAGCTGTCAGCCAGAAAAGACAAATAGTGCTCCTTCTGTCCAGGCTGCCAGTCAAGTGCAGATCTGCACAATAGGGAGATGTCTGGAGTTATAGCTGTGTGCCCTTTTCACTAAGTACCTGTGACTCAGAACTTTAATCATGAACAGCTCATAGCCTTTACAAACACACATCCCTGCAAGATGGCAGACAAATGCCCAGGCATCCTGTGGGCTCAGCCATTCTCAGTGATGGAATGCTTCCTCCCACTGTTGGACTTTCAGCAGTCTAATGTTTGGAGAATCTTCTAGCAGTTTAGACTTTAACTGAATCTGTTGAGTTTGATACTCTTCAATGAATAAAAGCCAATTTACATATTGTATTTTTTTTTTCTTTGTTTCCAGGCAAGCCGATTTTTTCAGTTGATATTCACCCTGACGGGACCAAGTTCGCAACTGGAGGACAAGGTATGTTTATGGAATAATGAAAGGGAAAACTTAGCAGTCCTGGCACCTTGCTCTTCTCCTGCTGTCCATTTAACTGTAGAGGGAATACTTGCTATTTTTCAGTACAGATGCAATGCTGTTTAAAATGTATGGTTATAATGTGTTATCTAAATGGATAAAATCAAAATCCTTTTATGGCTTTAGTGTGCTCTCTGTAAATATTTTGGCAGCAGGTTTATCATTCTAATTTCTGTTTATTGGGTTAATATTAAAATAAGTTTGTATCCCCAAGCTTGTTGAGCATCGAGAGTGGCAGGTGGTGCAGTGGGCAAAGCCCAGCCCCAGAGGCAAGGGCTCTGTCAGTATTTTTCTTATCTGAAAAAAGGGAATGAGAGTGGTTTAAGCTTCTAAAGCAATCAGGTAGTTATTAGGCCCATTTTCTCGTCAAAGGAATTCAGCTAGGTTAAGGAGAAAGTACACTGTGGGCAAGTAAGAAAGCCCACACCATTTGAAACTGTTATTGGTAGTATTGCCCTTCTGCTGCAGCCAGCATCTTTTGCAATGTTACATGGTTCTATTTGGAAAGACAGAGCTGTTCTTCATGCTAGGACACCAAGGTGTATATATAGTGACAGAATGTAGCATTCCACAGAGCCCAGCCCCCTGTTGTCTTCACCCCAGAACAGGGCCTCCCTCCAACCAGGCCTCCCCAGGCAGCACTTAGAGAGTGACTTTATGAGCTTTAGGTCCTCGGGCCAGGTGCTGCAGGGTGGGTTTCCAGTAGATGGTTCCACCCAGAGTCAAGGAGCTGGAAGGGAGTGTAGGGAAGCTGTGGGCAGGGAAGCCTTTCTCTCCTTCCATGCTGTGGACTGTACCCAAGAGGAGGTGCAGCACATGAGAGAGAACACATGGACTTAGCTGGAGGAATTAGAGGGTTTGCACCTGTACCCAGAAGACACACATTTTACCACGTTGGTCCAGCAGAAATGTTTGGAACTATTTTTACATATTGGCCAAGGGGCAGTTTCAAACATGCTTTATGGTAATTTTGGCATGTTCATTGGATTTGGCCCCATTATAATAGGAAATTAAGTGAGGGGCTAAACTTTGTTAGATATCAGTGATGGAAAGCTTAGAAATCATTACTAAGGCCGGGCATGGTGGCTCACACCTGTAATTTCAGCACTTTGGGAGGCCTAGGCAGGCAAATCATCTGAGGTCAGGAGTTCAAATCAGCTTGGCCAACATGGTGAAACCCCATCTCTACTAAAAATACAAAAATTAGCTGGGTGTCATGGTGTTCGCCTGTAATCCCAGCTACTCAGGAAGCTGAGGTAGGAGAATCACTTGAACGTGGGAGGCGGAGGTTGCAGTGAGCCGAGATCATGCCACTGCACTCCAGCCTGGGAGACAGAGCGAGACTCCATCTCAAAAAAAAAGAAAGAAAAGAAATCATTACTAAAAGGCATGGGTATATTTTTCAGCCAAGCAATACATCACCTCATGCACAGGAGCCCTAAATCCCCTCTTTTGGTTGGTCTCTCATCTGTAGGTAACTGCAAAGGGTAGATAACAAGATAATGAGCCCTTTTTCCTGTGTTCAGGGTGCATTTGGGTCTCAAAACAGTCAGCTCTGAAACAGCCTAAATTCCAGGCAGCCCCTGGAAGGCGAGCCCCACTGTGTGGGGCTGTGGTGTGCTTTTCTTTTTCCTTTTGGGGTGTACATAGAACGGAAAAGGTTTTGTGACATTGACTTTCCCTTCTCCTCATTTCACAGATGAGGAGTCAAGGAGTCAGAGTCTAGGTGCTGGGGGGGCATGAAGACCTTCTAGGGAACCCTGGTGGATCCGTGTTAGAGGCTAGACCAGAGCTCAGTTCCCTCCTGATTGCTAAAGTTCTTTTTGTAAAGTCCGGTTGACTTCTGCTGACTGCTAAGTCCTCTCTGTTTGGTCCCCATGAGTACTTATCATCTTTTCTGTAACTTAAATTAGTAATTTAAATTCAGTCTCCTTAGATCTAGTTAATTATTATTTATGGAAGCTAAGCGAGGACTTCTCATTTAATTGGACATTAAATATTAATATCAAATTTCTACTCCTTGCACATTCAGTAATTTCTGCTCCTTCATTCCAGGGCAGGATTCTGGGAAGGTTGTGATCTGGAATATGTCTCCAGTCCTCCAGGAGGATGACGAGAAGGATGAAAATATTCCCAAGATGCTTTGCCAGATGGACAATCACTTAGGTATTACAGAGTGGCCCTTTGCAGGCTTTGCGTGTTGGCAGAGTGCCCAAGGTTAGCACATGTGTTTGTAATTAGAAAGATAAGGCCCCGTGCGGCGGTAACTCCCCTCGGCCTGCTGTCTGAAGGCACAGATGTTGGCTGCACACCTGGGTGAGTTATTCGGCAGAAGACTCGGCCCGCCCACAGAACCATCTTTGGACAGTCTGCAGGTACCTCTGGTGATTTCCTGCTCATGAGTCGTTACTGCCTGATTCCATGGGGCTTTGGGGCCAGCGACCTGGACACAATAGGGTTCTAGGGAAGGGTGCGCAAGAGACAGTTTACCAAAACATCTCAGGTTGGCACTGTGTCACTCCGAGGCTCTCTGCCAGGACCCTTTTGGCCATCAGACAGTGTCATGGTTTCCTTTCCTGCTGTAGTGCCTTAGTTTCCCACCCCTGAGATGCTTAATGAACAGTCACTGACCTTTGGACATCAGCTCCTTCCTTTGCTCTGTGTGTTCTTGTCCTCTCAACATGCCTCTCAGCATCTTCAGACTTGGAGCATAAGTTACTCACAGGCCATGTGGGGGCTACAACTTTGATAGCCATCTTTCAGGTCTCCCAAAGGCCAAGTTGTGAGTACTCTTGGAGGCTGTGGCCCATCAGAGGCCTGGGGGAATTTCTGCTGATCTTAGTTTATAAGCGCAGAGTCAATCAATCTGCAGTGCTGGCGAGTTTGGAAAATCCGAATGTGAAAGGGCTGGCTCTGACAGATGAGATGAAGTCAGAGTTTAATACCCTAAGAGACTGCTCACCTGAAAATTCTAGAAAAAGCATCTGACCCTTTTTTAGCACATACTCTCTTTTTGAGAATAATCTCTACTCAGAAATACATCTCATCAATAGATGGCCCTTTTGAAATAATGAGATTTGGTTATCATTTTTTTATTTTCTTGGAAAGAAGCCTTCTATTGACTATATCATTCAGCACTAACGATTCTCAGAGAATGTATATTTTTCACCCTCCAGACTGTTCTGGTAATTTGTTTTTATAGCACAAGTAGGTTAGTACTTAAACTGAATTGTTTTTCTGGGGCTGTCACACAGTAGATGCCTTAAATAGATTAGATAGATTAGATTTTATAAACCCTTTACATCTTGCCAAACTCTACATGAAGCAAATGGGCATGACTATTGGATTTTCATCACCCTATTTTTTTTTTTTCTTCCCAGCATGTGTGAACTGTGTGCGGTGGTCAAACAGTGGGATGTATTTAGCTTCTGGGGGAGATGACAAACTGATTATGGTGTGGAAGCGGGCTACGTAAGCATCATTTTCCTTTCTTCACATTTTATTTTTAGAAGCTGCTTTGCTGGTCTTTATCAAAGTCACCTTTCCCCACCTTGTCACTGAAGTTCCCATAGCCCTGACCTCATAAGTAATAGGAAGTGCATGTAGGTCAGGAGCAGGTGGATCTTGACGAGGGATTCAGGAGACCTAGTCAACTGCCCCCTCACGGGACTGCAGGCTCTCACCTGAAAAGGAAAGGCTGATCTTTTCTAGTGCTGATGTGGGTGGAGCTTCATTGCTTTTGTTTTTTTTCAAATGAAATTTCACATGGAAGCCCAGTATACAAAATGGTTAAAAGTTAGGGTGTTCTGGTTCTTGCCCAGGATCTGGGGCAGGGAATCCAGAGTCCAACCTCTTTGCCATTTCTTTATTCTCTGTTGGTCCCCACCTGGGGCAGCCTCTGCTCTACTCTCAAAAGAAGCTAACCATCACCTGGAAAACTATTGCTCCCAGGTCTCTGGGCCAGTCAGGCTGGGGAACCAGACCCTACACCACTGCTCATCAAGAGTGGCCCTGTGGCTGTGGCTTCAAGAGCAGAGGCAGAGGCTGTCTCTTTAGCCTACTTGGCTGTCTCAGCACACTCTCTTTCTGTGGATTTGTGATGAGCTCTACAAGAGCAAAAGGTTGTTATCAAAGGCTCTGAGCATTGGTGTGTCAGCACTGCCTCCACCAGGCCCCAGGTGACTGATGCTCCTCTGGCTCCTCTGGTGGGGGCTAGTACCTGTAGATCACATGGTTTCTCTGCCTCAGATGTCAAAGCCATTTGATTCATTGTGAGACGCTTAAAAATAAAATACTGTTGATTTTGCTTCTTTAAATAGCCAACATAAATAACATTTAGTATACAATTTAGAAAACTAAAAATACAAAAGAAAAAATATCCCTCATCACGCCACCTAAAGAAAGCTGCAGTTAATATTTTGACATTTTGGGATGTCCTCCTGACCCATTTTCCATGCATAGATGTTATCCATGTCATGTGTTTTTTTTTCCTTTACATAAGTGATATCATATTGTATGTGATGTCCTGTGGCCTGCTTCTTTCTCTTATTGTGAACATTTTTCCATGCAAGATTTGTAATGGCTGTGTAGTATTTCATCAAGTGCATGGATCATAATTCACCTAATCAGCCCCTTTTATTCAGCAACCCAGTGCTTTCCAGTTCTTGTTTGTTTTTGCTTTGTTCTGTCTGCCCTGATAAGCTGGCTGCAGGGAGCATTTCTGGGCAGTGCCCAGAGCACTCCATGAGTGCCTTTTTGGCCCTTTTCTCACACAGGTACATCGGCCCCAGCACCGTGTTCGGCTCCAGTGGTAAGCTTGCCAATGTGGAGCAGTGGCGGTGTGTCTCCATCCTCCGGAGTCATTCAGGCGGTGAGTGGGACTGCCTGTTGGGGTGGGCGGGCCCCTGACACCTGGCTCAGATCAGCAGTACCACCATGTCCCCTGTGGGACTGTTTGGTCCTTAAAGCAGCCCTATGTCTGGGCTGTCCCTCCCCATCACAGTCAGTCACACCCTGCCTATCCCTTACGATCTGTGCAGTCACCGGCTCCACTACCTCTCTCCAGCTGCATTCAGTCTCCCCACTCTTGCCCTCATGGGGTATATGTTTATATCTTTAATGTAGAACTTCCCACGTTCTGCTGTTTGTCCTGCTGAACAGAATCAGTACCTTCATCAGCGGATCACTAAGTCCGTAAGCACACTTTGTTTATTCCCCAGAAATCAGCTCACAGATGCCCATTGAAAAGATCTCAACTTGAACTTGAGTATGTTTGCAGTGGTTTAAATAAACTTGGTATGGAAAAAAGCACATTTTATGAATTTAGACTGAGGGGGAAAGGTACCCATGCACTGTATACTCAGGTGTCAAGGATACCAGGTTGAGTGCAATTTAGACTTGACTCAGGAGCTTTCCATGATTCCATGGATCATGGAAAGCTTGTGCTCCCTGTTACTGAGGGAATCCCTTATCATGGAAGAGATAGGGAGCCACTAAAAGCTTTGAAGCATAACTGAGAGGTAATTGTGACAGCTCAGTGAAGTGGAGGTTCTTCCAGTGGTTCAGATGGACACCGTCAGGGCCTGAGCTAGGCCTGTGATAATTGAGGTAGAGAAGAGGAGATCGATTTGGGAATACTTAGGACTGGGCACA
Source organism: Macaca thibetana thibetana (assembly GCF_024542745.1). Taxonomy (NCBI): domain Eukaryota; kingdom Metazoa; phylum Chordata; class Mammalia; order Primates; family Cercopithecidae; genus Macaca; species Macaca thibetana. The sequence continues at coordinate 32,468,347 of NC_065587.1, forward strand.
GAGAGGTATGAGATAGATTCCTGACTGGATGCCTAGATAGTCAGAGGTATGACCTCTGCTGAGACCTTAAGGGCAACAGGCTTATGGGGATGGATACCAGTTCAGAATGGGCTTGCCCCTGGCTTGAGGGGTAGGGGAAGAAATGTCAAGAAACCTTGGAATTGAGCCTGGAGATCTGGGCGAGGACAGGGCAGGAGTGAGAGGTGTGCGAGGTGGCATCACCTGTAATCCATTGGCAGTGTATGCTTAGCGGATTCTCTGTAGACAGTTTAAAGGAGAACAAACCCATCTTGGTGGCAGCCATAGATTGAGTCCACGTTTGTGAAAGTTGAAACGGTAGTGTTGTATTATTGTTTGATAATGAAATTGTGTAATTTGCCCTTATTTGTGTCACAGTACTAACAGTGAAGTCTAGTTGAACTTTTCTGGAACTTGGTGCACATGTCTATAAGGGTGCCCAAGCATGGGGTAGGCCTCAAGTGAGAACTACAAGGCCCTAGCCAGAGCCTTGCATTCTCTGTCTTACCCCACCCCCCAGTGGGGCTCCTTTACCAGACAGGTAGGGTTGACACTCATTACTCACTGGTCCTGGTAGCAGGTGTGGGCAGAACCATTCAAGAAGAAAAATCAATGACAAGCAGAAGTAAATGAATAAGAAAGAACTGGATCTTTGAAAAGCAAAGTGTGAGAAATATATACTTGGTATATTTAATTGGGGGTTGGGAAGAAAAAGCCTAGACAAAATTAGAGGTTAAAGATCTAGAAAAACATTTAACCCAGACAGAAAAAAATCATCAAACAGTACAATATAATGTTTGTACTATTAAGCTAAAAAAATACTAAAAAATCGTTTTCTAGGATTACCATAGGATTAGGAAAAACTGAACAGAATAATAACCAATGAAGAAATGGAAGGCTGTCTTCAGAAATGCTTCTTAGTCCTAAATTATTTGTAGATGCATTGTTTTGAGCTTTTAAGAAAAATTATACAGGCCGGGCGCGGTGGCTCAAGCCTGTAATCCCAGCACTTTGGGAGCCCGAGACGGGTGGATCACGAGGTCAGGAGATCGAGACCATCCTGGCTAATATGGTGAAACCCCGTCTCTACTAAAAATACAAAAAACTGGCCGGGCGAGGTGGCGGGCGCCTGTGGTCCCAGCTACTCGGGAGGCTGAGGCAGGAGAATGGCGGGAACCCGGGAGGCGGAGCTTGCAGTGAGCTGAGGTCCGGCCACTGCACTCCAGCCCGGGCGACAGAGCGAGACTCCGTCTCAAAAAAAAAAAAAAAAAAAAAAAAAAAGAAAAATTATACAGAACAATAGCAATATTTATAATTGAAAAGGAGATATAAGCCAGGATTATTATATCTGGAAAATACAAGAAAACCTAAGAACAATAATGTAACAAAAGCATAGAATAATATGAATAAAGATAGAAAAATCAGAAGTGATACTCGTAAATATAACATTTGAAAACAGTAATTTATTTATTTATTTATTTGAGACAGAATCCTGCTCTATTGCCCAGGCTGTAGTGCAGTGGTGTGATCTCAGCTCACTGAAACCTCCACCTCCGGGGTTCCAGCGATTCTCCTGCCTCAGCCTCCTGAGTAGCTGGGACTACAGCCGCATGCCACCACACCCGGCCAATTTTTTTTGTATTTTTAGTAGAGACAGGGTTTCACCATGTTAGTCAGGATGGTCTTGATCCCCTGACCTCATGATCTGCCTGTCCCGGCCTCCCACAGTGCTGGGATTACAGCTGTGAGCCGCTGCGCCCGGCCAGAAAACAGTAATTTATTATGATTAAATGTGACATAATATAAGTGTAGTACAAGATAATCTATTAATGTAACTTTACATACTAGGAAGTTAGATAGGAAAAGCTACAGTCATCTTAGGTATTTTAAAAGGAACATTAGACAATTCAATATCAGTTCCTGTTAAAAATGCTTTTTTAAAAATGCCTATAGAAAGATATTTCTTTTCTTTTTTTGTTTTTGAGATTGTGTCTCACTATGTCACCCAGGCAGAATGCAGTGGTGCAATTACGGCTCACTGCAGCCTTGAACTCCTGGGCTCGGGTGATCCTCTTGCCTCAGCCTCCCGAGTAGCTAGGACTACAGATATGCATCACCATACCTGGCTAATTTTTTTTATTTTTTGTAGAGATGGGTTTCACTATGTTGCCCAGGCTGGTCTTGAGCTCTTAGGCTCAAGAGATCCTCCCACCTGCACCTTCCAAAGTGCTGGGATTACAGACGCAAGCCATCACACCTGGCCTAAAGCTGTTTCCTTAACATGGTAGAGTCCTTAGTCTTTTTCAAACCCGTGGCAAATATTACAGTTCACAGTTAAGCCTGGTTGTGGTTTATATCAAGAAAAAGACAGTGATGGGTGTTGTCATTTAATTTATTGCTCTGGAATTTCTGCAACACAGTTAAACAGAAACTGGAAAATAAGACAAAAAGGAAATGAAGGTGACATTATTTCACATTAAGAAAAACCATAGGATAATAAAGCTCCTGGAACAAATAAAGCACTGAAAAATACTTAGAACTAATGAGTCTTTATATTGGCCTCAGAACAATTTTAAATTATTTATCTTTTGCTACTAATAGCCAATTAGAATAACTCATAATAAAAAGAGAATTATACATAGTGGGATCAAAAGTTATAAATATCCAGGAACAAGTAATCTCACCAAGAAATGAATTAGATTTCTACAACTTAAATCACAAACGTTTTAAGATATAAACATTGAGAGACAGAAAACGGCTTCATAAATTCAAAGGCTAAATGAAATACATTTTTCCCCAAATTAATATTTACTTGTCCATATACCAAACATTTATTGAATGTCTGCCATGTTCCAGGCACTGTTCTTCTCTCAAGGAGTTTTGTTCTTGTAAAAGAGACTGACGAGTGAGTAGTATAGGAGATTTGAAGATTAGCCCAGAGGGCAGAGTCCTGTAAGGAGCTGGAAGATGAGTGCTCAGTGAGGAGATGACATTTGAGGGAACACTGGACAGCGATGTGGGGACAGCCAGTGTGAAGGCCCTGGAGCATGGACATGTGCTTAGTGTGCCCAGTGAACCCCTGGGAGCTGGGCTGCGGAGGAGGGTGCGAGAGGGAGTGTGCCTTCGAGACCATGGTGAAGGCTCTTCTCTGAGCAAGAATAGGAAGGCTCAGCAGGGATCTGGGCAGAGGAGTTGAGACCTTTGGCAGCAGTGTGGATTCTACCATGCGGGGCTCAGGGCTACACTGGGAAGACCAGTAAAGGAGCCGCTCCGAAAAACTAGGGAGAGACAATGGTGGTTTGGACTTGGGGCATAACACGGAGGTGGTGAGAAGTGGTCAGAGGCGGATTTCCTGGTGCATTGAATATGGGATATGAGATAAGCAGAGGAGTCAGGATGGCTTCCCAGACTATGGTCCAGACAGAGGAAAGGATGCAGTGAATGTAACCTGAAGCAGGAAGTCTGCAGGTGGGACAGAAATGTTTGTTAAGGGAAGTGTTTTGGAGTTTGGTTTTGGACATGGTAAGTTTGCCAGTGTAAGGGGACATACTGTGTAGACATTTGGAAATATGAATCTTGGAAATATGAGGTTCTGGGTATGAGCAGAGTCCAAGGATGAGCCTAGGGATTGGAGAGCTGAAACTGGCTACAGAAGCTAGGAGAGGCCAGTTAAGACAGTGAAAAGAAGCCAAGTATGGTGGTTCATGCCTGTAATCCCAGCACTTTAGGAAGCCGAGGCATGAGTGTCACTTGAGGCCAGTAGCTCAGCAGCCTGGGTGTCATAGTGAGACCCTGTCTCAACAACAGTAACAAAAGAGGCAGCGAAGAGAGTGTTTGAAGGAAAGGGGAACGGGCAGCATACTGCTTATTACTGAGGGGCAAAGTGAAGACCAAGGATGGACTGCTAGGCTTGACAGCATGGAGGCTGCTGGGGGCCTAGGCAAGTGCAATATTCATGTGGTGTCATTGGGCCAGAGGTATCATTGGAGGATATTCAAAAAACACTAGGGGAGGAGCTGAGCTTTGTCAGGTGTGTGGGAAGATGGAGGAGAAGAAAAGGGGGAGTGGTGGTGGGCTGTCAGCTGGAGGAGCGAGGTAAGGACCAGGTGGGTGGCAGGTGGTGAGAGGACAGCAGCATCAGTAGATCGGAGTTCCTGGTGGTGTGAAAGTGCTGTTGGAGCTGAGGGTGAGCTAGGAGCACGGGGCTGATGGCTGGCCTGTGGGAAGGTTGGAATTGAGACGGATTGCAGTGATTTGTCATGGAAGGCCTCTAGATATGACCATGGGGTGAAAGTAGTAGAAACCAAGGTCATCAGAAGGGAAGGAGGAATTTAAGGAACCAAGAGCCTGGGGTGTTAGAAGAATCATCCTCCTGGTCACCAAGAATGATGGTGAGAACAGTGGCCAGAAATGTAAATCCACAGGTGAGGGGAGGGGTCTCCTGTGTGTGTAGATGCACAACAAAAAGGAGGTGCTATATAGTCTGAAGACAGAAACTCCAAACTGGGAGTTTAGGAGAAAATTATGTCATGTGTGTGGATTTACTCAGCAGTGATTGTAAAGGACATCTGGAAGGATAAGAATGTTATGGATAAAAACATTCAAAGTTCCAGTGATAGAAACATCATGGGTTTGAGGGTAAACTCACAACACTGAAGGAGGCTACAGTGTACCTAAGAATTTGGTGTGATGTGAAAGGAGGCATCACCTATCAAAATGGATTCTTCCTCACATGGGGCGTAGTAACTATTAAACAGTTAGTGAGGAGAAATTAATTTCGATCCTCACCGAATACAGCACATACCAAAATAAATCCAGATATTAAAGAGAGAAACATTCTAAATAACTACACAAGGAAAAAATAGAATTGAATATTTACCAGACCTCTAGCAGAGAGAGTATTTTTCAAGGTTAACAAGGCAATAGAAGAAATCACAAAGGAGAATAACAGATTTTACTCCATAAAACTCCTACAGTATAAAAAGGTAAAGAGGTGAAATTTGCAGTTAATAGCTGCATTATATGTGTCTGTGGAGATTGCTAAGAAAATCCCTTCTCTTTTCTGGACTCCCACCTGACCACATATTCTCTGTTCTAGGATGTGGGCACTCCCCTGCTGTCCTGGTGTTTGCATGTCTGCCCCTTCAGGACTCTCAGTTCCTAGAGAAAGTTGTTGTTTTCTTCATTTTTGTAGGCACTGTGTTTATGTTGTTAGACCCACTGCCCAAAACACTTCCCAGTAAATAGCCACAATAAGTCAGCAAATCAGTCCAAAAAGACATTAGGTAAGAGACAAATGCTTTCACTAATAATCTAATTCAAAATTTAAAATACAAAAATGTACTTAATAAATAAGTCGGAAGGGGAAAAAGTCATCATCCTCAATGCTAATTAAGGGAGTTTTGGAGCAAACAGTCTGCATGTAGAAATATAAAACCACAGGGATCTTGGAAAAGCAGTCTACAGTTTTATGAGAATCCAGACCTGTGAGGATGCTCAGATATTCTGCCCAGGATTCGCACTCTGGGGTATGCATCTCAGAGAAATAATCCAGAGTGTGGAGAGTGACACATACACACGGGCCCAAAAAACTGGAATCCAGTTAACCTTCAGTGTTATATTAGGTCAATTAATAGTAGTGAATGCTCTCAACCACATAGAATGCAGGGCAAAAAAGGAAAGAAGCTGTGAAGATCACATAGGCATTTAGACTACAAAATGTGAACCACAGCATGTGAGACAATGTGAAAAAAAAACCTGTTAAACTGTCACTAGATTTTTTTTTAAACTAGAAAAAATACAATAGATATTTGGAATATTTTTGTTTAAACCTCTTGTACAAAGAAAGCACTTGATAGCTGTTACCTTGCTGCTATGTTTGTTTCTTCAACTCACCAATCATTCTTCTGTATACCTAGCACTGCACCAGGCGCTGAGGTTAGAGAAATAACTAAGACTGCGCCCTTCACCCCTGATGGCAGGATAGGCAAGGTTGGCACCATCGTCACAGCGGACCCTCATCGATGCCTTGGTGTGTGCCTGGCATGGTGTTGCAGCAGTTTATCACATTTAATCCTTACAATGACCCTATGAAGATAGGTTTTGGGGTTTTTTGTTTCATTGGTTTTTTTGTTTGTTTTTTGAGACAGGGTCTTACTCTGTTGCCCAGCCTGGAGTGCAATGGCGCAGTCATGGCTCACTGCAGCCTTGACCTCCCTGGGCTCAAGTGATCCTCCCACCTCAACCTCCTGTGTAGCTGGGGATACAGGCATGTGCTACCATGCCCAGCCAATTTTTTGTAGAGATGCGGTTTTGCCGTGTTGCCTAGGCTGGTATTGTACTTCTGGGCTCAAGTGATCTGCCCACTTCAGCCTCCCAAAATACTGAGATTACAGGCATGAGCCACTGCACCTGGTCTAGATTTTGTTTTTTGATCTGCACTTGACAAATGATAAAATAGAGTCACAAAGAAGTGAATGTGATTAATTCTGTTTGGAGGCTCCGTAGCGAATCAGGGTCTGGGAGATGAGACCCAGTCCATGAACCAGACAAGGGCCTCAAGATGACTTGTGTTCAGTTGTCAGCAGCCCTGGAGTTCTGACTGTGCCAGGCATTCTGCCATGTGCTTTACCCACCGTGTCTCATGCTCAGAAGGCTTTTGGAGGAAGGCCCTGTTATGATTGGCGAATCTAGTCAGCAGGGCTGAGGAGCATGCTCCAGGCCACAGACCCACGAAGTAGCAGGCTCTCATGCATGGGTGTGGTGCCATACGGTGCCCAAGCTCTGAACCATACCCTCAGTTGCTTCGTCTGTAAAAGGAGTGAGGCACTGGGGTCGGTTAGATGCTTTAAATTTATGACCAATTGAAAAATTTTGGGGGGAGTTTTTTCAGGTTGGTTAAAAAATACCAGAGTTGTTATGAGGTCCCAGGTCCCAGGGGCACTGGCCAAGCTAATAGACAAGGGCATTGCCGGGTAAAAGATCTCACCAGAACCCTCTGTCTTCTTTCAGATGTGATGGATGTAGCATGGTCTCCCCATGACGCCTGGCTAGCCTCGTGCAGCGTGGATAACACTGTCGTCATCTGGAATGCTGTAAAGTTCCCAGGTCTGGGGCCTCCTCTGACTGGTTAACAGCGAGCAGTACTTCTTGTCGGTTTCTGGAGCAAGGGTTGGGCTGTCTCCGTAGTCTTGGTGGCAACAGATGTATGACAGTGGCCTAGGATTTATGTGTCTTGTCAGTTTTTCTTTATCAGTAACATTTGCTTAAGCTTTAAAAAGAGATTAATGCTTAAGAAAAATAGTAACTGAGTGCTAGCATGGCATGCCACAGATCATGAGGGTAGTGGATGGGCAGCTGTTGTTGGGGACCTTGGTGCTCCCAAACCTGCTATGTGCACCCCCACCACTGGGCTCTGGGCTTAGCTCAGTCACCATCTCCTCCGTGAAACCCTTGAGCAGATATGGGCTAACACAAACCCAGTTTTGCAAAAGATTGATTTTTCTAAAGTCACAACAGATGGCATAACCTGGCACAGTTATAACTAGTAAAATTCTTCTCATATTTCAGCTCTGTGTTTGAAGTATGCTTTCCTCATGGATCCAGGTCATTTTAACTCTTTGAAAGCCACCAGCATGTATGGAAACACTCAGTCTGGCTATGGAGAGGGCAACTTTAGAGACTGGAGTAGCATTTGGATTACAGATCTATATGGGGTACCATCGTACACACCTTTGTCTTTAGCCATAACTTACAAAAGACTGAGCCACTGTGTGGCCCTTTGAGCTGGTAGGCCTCCTTCTTATCAGGGAGCTACCAGGGAGGCTAACGTCAGAAGTGCTGGTGTCACAGCCCAGGAAGGGCAGCCATAGGCAGGGCCGCTAGATACAGATAAGACCTGGATCAGAACTGGCCCCTTGGTGCCTGCCTCCTTGATGCAGTCATTTCTTTAATTGGCTTTTGCCTTGGTGGAGATCAAATAAGGAGGCCCTTCTGCTTCTGCCTGGTGTGGGGGCTGGCCAGGGCAGACTGCTGAGTCCGCTCTCTTGCATATCCATCCTATAGCCTATGGATTGAGGTCACATTTTCCCCAGATGACACCTCTCCACATTCCTTTTTTCTTCACAGAAATTCTAGCTACTCTGAGAGGTCATTCTGGCTTGGTCAAAGGGTTGACATGGGACCCTGTTGGTAAATACATAGCCTCTCAAGCTGATGACCGCAGCCTAAAGGTGTGGAGGACGCTGGACTGGCAGTTGGAGACCAGCATCACCAAGCCTTTTGATGAGGTAAGTGGGGACAGCTCAGGGAGCTGAGCCCCAGCAACTGCCCCAGCCCCTTCCTGACTTCTGTGTGCAGAGAGGGAGCTGGCCATGGGCCAGGCCACCTGGGGAATGCATCCAGTCTGGGAGCCTGAGCGGATTCACCAAGGCTCTCTGGGGTGGGACTCTGGCCCTAAGAGTCAGATAATACAAAATCCTTCATTTCTGAGATGCTGTTTAATTTCCAACTTTGAAATGAAAGGGATTTATAGTTTTGTTGTTTTTTGTTTGTTTTGTTTTGGTGACGGAGTTTCGTTCTTGTTGCCCAGGCTAGAGTGCAGTGGCATGATCTTGGCTCACTGCAACCTCCGCCTCCCAAGTTCAAGCAATTCTCCTGCCTCAGCCTCCTGAGTAGCTGGTATTACAGGCACCCACCACCACACCCAGCTAATTTTTGTATTTTTAATAGAGACGGGGTTTCACCATGTTGGCCAGGCTGGTCTCGAACTCCTGACCTCAGGTGATCTACCTGTCTCAGCTTCCCAAAGTGCTGAGATTACAGGCATGAGCCACTGCACCCGGCCCAGATTTATAGGTTTAAAGTTGAAGTGAACCTTAGAGATGTCTCCACATCATTCTGTCACCCAGCTCACTCCCACAGACATGGATAAAACTGCTGCTTATAGTGTGGAATTTACTCTGAGCCTCCCGCAGTGCAGCTTGTTGGGGGCCAGGGCAGGATGGAGGAGACTCTTGTTCCATCCCCTGTGCTTGTTGATATGCACCCTGCAGTTCAGGGGCCTTTTTTCCTGGCTAGAGTTAGCAGTACAGTTTGCACATTTGGAAATCAGACTGCAGTAGCTTCTCTAGTATTTTACTCTTCCTTTATTTGAGTTCTGATTTCAAATGGAATGAAAGCTCAAGATCACCATTGTTCATTACACATTTATTAAGTGTCTGTTGTATAGAAGGCAGTAACTGGGCACAGGAAGATAAAAGTGGATTGAGATGGAGTCTCTCCTCTTGAAGCTTAAAGCCGCTTAGGAAAGACAGGCATTCCCATTAGTTGCATGATGATGGAGTGGTCCACAGTGCAGAAACAACCCAGGAGAGGTGAGTGCATCAGGGAAGACTTCACAGAGCGAGGGACACATGCGTGAAGGTTTGCAGGAAGAGCAGGCATTTGCCCACTGGTCAGGATGACTGCAAAAGTAAGGTGATAGTCATATGTTCACTTCTCCCTGCACAACACCACCTCCTGGGCTAGATATATGACTACTGGTTTTTACCTTACTTAGTCTTGCCCTGAAGAGCTTTTGCTCCTTCTGGAGTTCCTCAGGGCTCTGACTGCCAGGCATTGGGGTCCCATGAGGTGGACTCCTAGGGACGGCTTTAGGAGTGTCGTGAGTACCAGCAGGAGCTGGTAGTACTCTTCAGCCTCCACTGGGTGGGCCCATCATTCCGGGTAGGGGGTGGATCTTTGGCCTAGGTTGGGAGCTGAAGTGGGTGATTTCACTACACTCAGGCCCTGGTTTGTCCTGTCCTGCTCTAGAGCTGTAAGATCATGATCTTAACCCTTAAGTGTTTAGAACTGCCCTGGGCCCACCTTGAGCTTCAGGGAGCTGGCTCTGGACCCATGTCATCTCATTTTGCAGGAGGAATAATGTAAAGGGATGTTCTGCCTCAGTCCCCAGTCCAGGTTGGGGGAACAGTGCCTTTCTACTGTTCCTTTTACAGTTTATAAGGATGTTACAAACCTCTTGTCCCTTGCAGGTGTCCTCACCACCCTTTGGGTGAGGCAACAGGCTCAAGAGAGTAGGTGGTGCCTCATGGTCATCAGCTACATTACAGACACAGGCTTCTGCCAGGCTCCTGGGTTAAAAAGAGCTTTTTCCCCCACCAGAGTATATCTTGAGGATGCTGTGCAGATACCATGCTGTGGGTTAACAGGTGCTACACAGAAGAATTGGGTCAGTGGCCAGAGAGATTTGGCCCACACAGAGGCTATGGTTCAAACAGGTAGCCTTCCTGCAGATCTCCTCAGGGCCTACACTTCTGTACTGTATTTCTTTGTTCAGCTCCTCTGGGGGAGTGTAGGATGCTGCAGTTTCCAAATTCATTTCACAGAGCCCTTTTTGGTTGGGCCATCTGGAGACACAGAAACTGTCAGTGTAGCCAGAAGCTTGGGGTGCATGCTCCACCATCACACATTTATAAATTGAAGTTTAACTTTATCCTTGAGGCCAGAGTTTTGGTCACAACGGTGACCATGAGCTCCTTTCAAGTGCAGATGCTTCTTTCAGTGTGGAGGAACGACCCATGTGTTGCGGCTCAGCTGGTCACCTGATGGGCATTACCTAGTGTCTGCCCATGCCATGAACAACTCAGGCCCCACTGCCCAGATCATCGAACGGGAGGGATGGAAGACCAACATGGACTTTGTTGGGCACCGGAAAGCTGTGACTGTCGTGGTGAGTGCCCAGGGAACTGAAGGAAGATGGGCTCCAAGATTCAGCAAATATTAATTCTTGGTTTATTTTGAATAGTTATACTTAAATATTTAAAAACTAATTTTACAAAATAGAGTATGTACTTGGTTGATTTATTGGCAAACTTTACATGGTGAACATCACCAAAGTCAGTCTTGGGTTAGGAACATTGTAGCTCCACATCAGCCTTTTACACACTCAGGTATGCTCAGGAGTGCCCAAGCACAGTGCCCCCCTCACCTGGCTCCAGTGATTACAGGTAGGATTCTGGTGCACCCACCAAGCACTGCACTTGTCCCCACACCTGGCAGCATCAACCACAGGTGCAAGGCCATGCCATAGATCACTGAGTTGGAAGCTGCTGTCAGTCCTTAGGCGTAAGAGTTGTCTGGCCACTCGTCTTATGCTTCTCTATGACTTTAATTAAATAGTGTCCTGAGAGAGCCCAAGGCAGGCCATTAAGTAGTTGCAAATAATCTGTGAGAACCAGGATTTTCTCAACACTGGGCAGCCAATAAAATAAACAGATTGATGGGCTAAGGTTGATATAAACTTAAGGATCATCTAAGACCCTGATGAAAATGGACTCATTTTTGCCTGTGTTTGAATAGATAATAAGTATCCGCCGGATGCGGTGGCTCACGCCTGTAATCTCAGCACTTTGCGGGGGCTGAGATGGGCAGATCACGAGGTCAGGAGTTCGAGACCAGCCTGACCAACATGGTGAAACCCCATCTCTACTAAAAATATAAAAATTAGCCGGGCATGGTGTCGTGCGCCTGTAATCCCAGCTACTCAGGAGGCCGAGGCAAGAGAATCACTTGAACCCAGCACGCGGAAGTTGCAGTGAGCCAAGATTGTGCCACCGCACTCCAGCCTGGGCAGTAGAGCAAGACTCCATCTCAAAAAAAAAAAAGATAATAAGTATCTATATATTGTACCTTAAAACACAAATTTTGTATAAATAAAATATTACATATTGAATTTTTTTGTTTTGGAGTCCATGTAGGGTTTTGTTTGAACCAGAGCTTTGTTGTTAAAGTCTTTGGAAATCACTGCTTCATGGTTAGTGCTCTACATGATTCTCCCATGCAGTCCTCACAACCACTGCATTAGTGGCTCTGGGAGATCACGCCACCTGCCTATGGCTCACAGAGCTCCCAAGGCCCTGCAGCCTCATTGGTGTTGGAAACAGTAAGCCCAGGGACATGCCTCTGAGTTCCATATTCTCCAGTCTCTGTGCACCCCGACCATTCCTGCCTACCCTCTGGAATTAAAACATCTCTAGGCTACCTGACATCAGACTTTCAAGAACCCTCCTTCCTCTGCCCTCAGTTGTCCTAGGTTGAGGATTCCCAGAGCGCCCATCCGCTTTATATCCAGGAAGGTGGCTGGGAGCTCAGTGAGTGCTTTCATCCTTTCCAAAAAGAAAGACAAGTTACTCTGGGGGTAGCTCCCTGGGCTAAGCAGCCAACCAGGCACCTTTGTGTGATATTGCCGTGGCCACTGGCCCAGGGAGATCACAAATGACTCTCTGACTGAGCAGATCTCTGCTAGACGGTTATGACTGAACAACACATGCAGTGAGGCAAGAAGAAATTCAGGAATTCAGAGGTTCACACCCCTCCTGCCCATCCCCTTGGCCTCCCTTAGGAAATAGGGAGTGAGAAGGTCTTTGTTTCTGAAGCCCCCTTGCAGGCTCAGCTTTTCTGCAGGTCCTAGGGCTGGCCCTGCTAGGCCAGAGGGAATTGAGAAGGCTAGTTTCAATAGCTACCCATCCCCTCTACTTGGCATGCTTCAGAAATGGAGAGTTTGGTAGCTCTAGTTTCAAATCTGCACATTTCCCAGCTTACTCATTTGTTGCCTCCGCACATACTTTCTGACCTCCCTAAGCCTCCTTTCCATCATCAGCCAGATGCCTCATAGGTGGTCAGGAAGATGAAATGCATGCTCAGTGCCTGGACTCAGAGAATGTCTGTGGGAGACTCCTTTCAGCGGGCTGGGACTTGGGCACAGGGGACATGCCTCATGCTTGATTAATTATTTTTAACATTTGTTATTTGGCTTTAGAAATTCAACCCAAAAATCTTCAAAAAGAAGCAGAAGAATGGGAGTTCTGCCAAGCCCAGCTGCCCGTACTGCTGCTGCGCTGTTGGCAGCAAGGACCGCTCGCTTTCTGTCTGGGTGAGCCTGCTACCCTGAGCTTTCGTTGCCGGACGGGAGGTGTAGGTTGGCAAAGTAGCGAGTGGAGGAAAGAGAGACCTGCTTTGGGTGATGCTCAGAGTGTACTTCTACTCTGCACCCAGGGTCAGCCCCTCCTTGGAAGCTCACAGGCTCTCCTGCTCTCCCAGAAGGAAGTGCTGAAGACTGGGTCTGTGCCCAGCCAGGAGAGGCCACCTTGACCCCCAGCTAGACCAACTCTCGTGTCCAGGCTCGGGCAGCACCCTCAGTGGTCAATGCCATGAGCAGCATCTTGGGCTTGCTTCCCAAAATCTTTATATGGCCGGGCACGGTGGCGCACACCTGTAATCCCAGTACTTTGGGAGGCCGAGGCAGGTGGATCGCGAGGTCGGGAGATCAAGACCATCCAGGCTAACATGGTGAAAATACAAAAAATTAGCCAGGCTTGGTGGCGGGCGCCTGTAGTCCCAGCTACTCAAGAGGCTGAGGCAGGAGAATGGCCTGAACCTGGGAGGCGGAGCTTGCAGTGAGCCGAGACCACGCCACTGCACTCCAGCCTGGGCGACAGAGCGAGACTCCATCTCAAAAAAAAAAAAAAAGATAAAAGAAAAATCTTTATATAAAGTGTATTCACCTGAAAGGTACAGCTTGGTGAGTTGTCATACATGTTTACACACCAGTGTCATCACTCCCTAGAGCACTCCTTTTTGTCCCTTTGTCCCTCCCCAGTCAAGACCTTCCTCACCACCAAAGCAACCACTCTAATGGCCTCTGTTATATTGATGAGTTTTGCCTGCCCTTGAACTTCATATAAATGCAATTGTGTGGTGCTTGCTTCTTTGTGTCTTCATTTCTTTTGCTTGGCACAGTGTTTTTGAGATTCGTGTATGTTGCTGCACTTAACAATATTTTATTCCTTATAATTTCGGTGTAGCATTCCACTGTATGAATACACTACAATTTGTTTATACAATCTCCTGTTGATGGACATTAAGGTTGTTCCAGTTCTGAGATATGACTAAAGCTGATATGAACATTCTTGTATAAGTCTTTATGTGGACATATGTTTTCATTTATTTGTGAGTACATACCTACGAGTAGAATGCTAAAATTAAAGAAAAAAAAAAAAAGATAGTACCAGGTGTCAGCAAGGACATGATAAGCTGGAACTGATACAGATGTTGCTGACAGGTGTTTACGCTGGCATGAGCACTTGGGAAAACTGTTTGGCAGTTTCTACCACAGCTGGGCATATGACCTGGAGCACTTCCACTCCTAGGCATATAACCAAGACAGATAAATGCTTATGTCAACAGAAAAAGACACACAGAAAGCTGACGCCTCCATTTGTTAGTCCATTTCACCCCTGGGTGATGCTGTGATGGGTAAGGTTATGAGCTTGGTGCTCCTCACTGCATCCCCTGAGAGGAGGCGATGTCTTCAGCTTCTTTTTTTTTTTGAGACGGAGTCTCCCTCTATTGCCCAGCAGGCTGGAGTGCAGTGGCACGATCTTGGCTTCTTGGCTCACTGCAGCCTCCGCCTCCTGGGTTCAAGCGATTCTCCTGCCTCAGCCTCCTGAATAGCTGGGATTACAGGCCACCACACCCGGTTAGATTTTTTGTAATTTTAGTAAAGATGGGGTTTCACCATGTTGTCCAGGCTGGTCACAAACTCCTGACCTCAGGTGATCCACCTGCCTCGGCCTCCCAAAGTGCTGGGCTTACAGGTGTGAGCCACCACACCCAGCCCGATGTGTCTTCAGTTTCATTGTTCCTCTCACCTTCCTAACTCAGTGCCCTCCACAGAGTAGGTTCTCAGCAGATATGTTCAATGGTAGTTGGCGAGTGAGAACCCAAGAGTAAGAACTGTGGCCATTTCTAAGTGAGAGCTCTTGAAGGGTTAAGTTTCTCACTGCCAGTGACTGGTGTGCTGTGACCTGACTGTGTGGTGAGAGACACCTCTACATGCAGTGCAGGGAGCAGTCTTGCTGCTGAGCATCAAGGTGCCAATATATTTAAAGTTTGATAAAGCAAAGTGCATACACATTAAATTTTTTTTTTTCGTTTTGTAAAAAAGTGTCCCTATAAGCAGAGCAAGTTTGAAGTGTTCTGGGTTTGAAGGTTATCCTCTGGCTGCATTTATTAGTTTGTTATAGAGAAATCTATTACTGTGTGCGTTGTGATTTTTTTTCTTTTTTTAGGCCCAGTATTCACTTAACACCCATTCTGGAACCTGAACCACAGTACCACAGAGAGCCGTTCAGGGGACCTTCCCTGTTTCCTCCCAGCCAGAGGCCCTGTTTGTGGTGCTGCAACCAAAACATCACTGACTGTGATGCCCATATTTCTTAGAATGCTCAGGTCAGGCAGTCACACAGCCTGCAGATTTCTGAGGGGTCTGTAGGCACATTTATGGGAGGAGGGACAAGGCAGCTTTTTCTAGAAGTGGAATTAAGGTGGAGGCAAGATTCTTAATGTGGGTTCCAGATAGTTCAGACTTCAGCCCCCTCTCCAGCACTAGGGTAGACACAGCTTCTCTTTCCCCACACAGCAGTCTCAGGCTGCATTGGGACGCTCAGCCCCACAGCCTCCCAGAAGCTACAGTAGCACCTGTGGGAGCCCACCATCCTGTGAGGCAGGTCAGGCAGTCACACAGCCTGCAGATTTCTGAGGGGTCTGTAGGCACATTTATGGGAGGAGGGACAAGGCAGCTTTTTCTAGAAGTGGAATTAAGGTGGAGGCAAGATTCTTAATGTGGGTTCCAGATAGTTCAGACTTCAGCCCCCTCTCCAGCACTAGGGTAGACACAGCTTCTCTTTCCCCACACAGCAGTCTCAGGCTGCATTGGGACGCTCAGCCCCACAGCCTCCCAGAAGCTACAGTAGCACCTGTGGGAGCCCACCATCCTGTGAGGAAGTGTGTTTCTTCCCAGCCCATCATCCTGCAGCTCAGGGCTAGCCAGCAGGGTAGCCAGGCACTTGTGCACAAGAGGAAGAGCCTACCATAGCCGTTGGAATGTGGAGTCAGCATGTATGCCAGCAAATGAGTGACTCAATAGAGAATATGCACACAGTGCATGCTATGCAGTCATCCAAAAGAGACTTTTACAAGATATTTAATGACATACTTATTGTGTGTTAAATGAAAAAGCAGACACAACCATGAAGAATAAAATAAATTTGAATAAAATAAATTCTTTGAAGAATAAAATAAATATTTGCACAAAATAGAAGAAAATAATTCATCAAAGTATTAATAGTCAGTAACTGGGCCTAGATTAAGGGCCCAGGTGTGTATTTCTGTACTACCTGCACATAGTGTAGAATGAGCCTTGGATAAATGTGTACCAGAGTCCCTTGGGCCCAGGGAAAATGTGTTGTGTTCTCTCTCAGGGTGCTTCATCCCCTGTCTAGGCTTTGCTATCCTGTCTCCTGCTCCATAGACTCTCTCAGAGGTCCACTCTGGGGCTGTCCCTCTGCTCCGACCATAGTCCTTCAGAAACCCGCTCCCACTCTGCCTTCTCCATTGCTCGTTGTCTGTGTATAAAGCTATTTCCTCTGTCAGACCACAGCAAGCCCTGGAGGCAGGGTCCACTCTAGGTAGCATGCACATTTTTGGCAGGCTTTGGTACCCACAGTTTGGGATCTCTGCAGCTGTAGTTTGAATAGAGTTGAAGATGCCTTAAATATCAGCAGCCGCTCTGACCAAAGCTTCTAGGTTGGTTATGTTAACTGAGCTGAATACAGAAGGGAATTTTAGTAATTTCATTAACCTTGGCTGTGTCTTTCCTTCCAGCTCACATGTCTAAAACGGCCGCTGGTGGTCATCCATGAACTGTTTGACAAATCCATCATGGATATTTCCTGGTAAGGTGGATTCTACTTACAAGAATAGGTTAAGAAAGGAGAAGCCACACATTGGAACGTGAGGCCTCCTGGATGTGACTAGGGTCAGGTGGCCAGCGACCCCTCCCCAGGTGTCATAGTGGCCCAGACCAAGAGTGCTGTTTGCACATGTTTTGGAAACTGGCAGCAGTGTACCTGCTGCTGTGAGAATGTCCTGCCTGTGCAGGATTTGCTACTGGAAAATGCCTTTTCAGGATTTGTCTAAGACGAGGAGAATGACGTGATCCTAGTGGGTTCTACTTTACTCCGTCATTGCATGAACCAAAGTCAGAAGCACACTTTCTGCTTCTCAGTGACCTGATTTATATGTATACTTTGTCAAGTTTTTTTTTAAATTTTAATAGTTTCAAAAGTAAGATAAGTGAAATTGAAAATTCTTACAGAACATATGGTAAGGGATACTTTGTACACCTGCTTAGAACTAAAGAACACCAGGGCCCTTTGGGACACAATTGTTGCCCCCCGCTCCCCCACCCTCAGGCCACAGAAGGGAACCAGGAGTTTCCAGCATCTCCCTAGAACACTGCCCACCATCCTCACAGGCCAGCTACTATGGCATATGTGTCTGCCTGGGGCTCTTGCTACCAGGCTGCTGATGGCCATGTCTTTCAGGACTCTGAATGGGCTGGGCATCTTGGTGTGCTCTATGGATGGCTCTGTGGCATTCCTCGACTTCTCCCAGGATGAGCTTGGTGATCCCCTGAGCGAGGAGGAGAAGGTAGGCTGACGGCCCTTGTGCTGCTGGGTGCTCTGTGACCATAGCCACAATAGCTCTGAGAGACCCCTTTGACTACACCCTCTTCTTGTGGGATTCACAGACACGTCATGTCTTAACATGTAATGGGATATTTGTCTTTTATATCTTGTAATCCTTCTTTACAAAATAGATCAATTAAAAAACGAGTTCCCATTTCAGAAATAAGTCCTGGAGTTAAGAGTAGAACTATTTTAGGCATCTCTTCTTGAGCTGATAATAGGCCATCCACTGGGAGGTTTTTGTTCTGGGAAAGAGCTGAAGTGACTCCTCAGGGGCTCCTGCTCATGTCATTTTCCCCTTCATGGTAGTAATATTGGTCATTTCTTAGAACGTATTGTCTGCCAGGCTCTGGGAATGTGTTTTGCATATATGATTTCATTTAAATTGCACAAAACCCTTCAAGGCAGGGCTCATACATTTCGTGGATATGGAAACTAAGCCTCAGAAAATAGCATGGCTCTTTGCCCAGACTGTGTGTGACCCTTAGGTCAGAAGAGGGAACCAGGCCTGCTGCCTGTGGGCCAGGCCACCTCCCCTCTGTGCTCTGCCGGGGTGATGGGGTCTCTGTGTCCTTCTTCCAGGCTTTGAGAGAAACCCTGCTTCACCTACCATAGGCTTAGAAACCTGCCTCTGCTTGGTAGGATGTGTGTATGTGTCTGAAGGGAGCTCTGTGAAAGCCCAGAGCAGGCTGGCAGCTCTCTCATATGACCTTATTTGCTGGTGGAAGCTTCCTCTTAACCTACAGTGTGACCTCCCCACTAAAATGTGAACCCCTTTGGGGGAGAGGTCTGCCTTAGTGACTGCACATAGAATGGGTCCTGCCACCCCATCATTTTTCCATGAAGGAATGAGTATCTCAGTGGCCTCAGGTCCTCCTCCAATCTTGTCACTGTCATCAGGTACCTGGGGATCACTATGCACTCCTTTGGATTCACTCTGGGAGCCTAATAACCCATCTGCTTACCATTTCCCAAGTCACAGGCTAGGACTCCATGTTGGAGGAACACCAGGGAAACTCTGGCCAAACCCTGAATTCTGCCTCGAGATTCCAGGGGATAGACTCAGGAGAGAAGGGCAGGAGCCAAGATGGCAAGAGAAGGAGGTTCCTGGCCACATCCAAGCCCTGCAGGAGCGAGTCCCGAGGCACCTCTCTTGGAATGCTGCCTCTTAACCCATACTCTGGTGTAAAGCAGATGTCCTGTTAACCACAGTCCCTGTTCTTGGGCAGAATCCCACGTTGGACATTTGCACATCCCATGGAAGTCTGTTCCTCATGCACTTTCATGTACAGCCGTTACTACAGTGTGCTGGGGACACCATCTCTGCTCTCATGAGGCTTCTGTCTAGCTTGTTAGGGGACAAGACTACGAGGGCCTAGGAGGAAGGGAGTATGATGACATACTAGGAGGGGTGGGAGTAAAGGAGGCTCCCCATCTCTGCTGTGCCAGGCCTTCCCATACTCTTAGAGACACTGTAAGCAGGCCAATGGGGACTTCCAACCACAGGGCTGATGGCTGCAAATGAGCTGTGAAAGTAGACTCTTGTTCTAGGATCTGATTCCCAAATGCATTTGGGTCCTTAAGAGCCTTAAGTTAGCACCTTGAGTATCTTCCTTTCCATTGAAGCACTGTGGATTGTTATTTGTTCTGCACCAGACTGTGGGGCAGTGTTGTCTTGTTGGCTGTCTCATTTACTGTCATCCCAGCTACGGATACAAGGGAGGCCATAAACATCGAGGGAGAGCATGAGACATCAACAGAGCTGTCGAATGAGGGACAGGCAGAATAGGGTGGGAGGCGATGGGGAGTTGGCCTTGGGTCCCTTCTCTGCTCAGAGCCAGGAGAGCCCTGCTGTGGTTTGCCTGCTGGTGGGCAGCACTGGCCACACTGATGCTCACTCTGGCATGTTTTGCCTCTCTTGCTTCCCCAGAGCCGCATTCACCAGTCCACCTATGGCAAGAGCCTGGCCATCATGACCGAGGCCCAGCTCTCCACAGCCGTCATTGAGAACCCTGAGATGCTCAAGTACCAACGGAGGCAGCAGCAGCAGCAGCTGGACCAGAAGAGTGCCGCGACCAGGGAGATGGGCTCAGCCACCTCAGTCGCAGGTGTCGTCAATGGGGAGAGTCTTGAAGATATCAGGAAGGTGAGAGCCCTGCCTGATGGCACTAAAGACATGGACATATGCCCAGGGACAGGGTGAAGGGCAGACACCAGTGGTGGGAAGGAAGGGATTTGTTTAGTTTGGCACGGGATCCATGGGTTAGCCAGCCTCGGGCCTGTTGGCCCCTTGCCAACTGCTGCATGGGCCCTGGATCCCCTTTATCAAAGACCTTATCCCCAGGAGCCCAGAGGAGGTCATCTCTTGTAAGAACTTATGAACTTTATCCTGCTGGCCTTTCTAGGAAATCCTAGATGCTAACAACAGTGGATTTCGGTCCCTGCCCTTAGGAGACTTCTGTGGGTTCCCCTTCTTCATCTGGAAGCCATGTTTGATGAGAAGGGGTTGGAAATGGGGCAGGAAAAGGGTAGGGAATGTTATTGCTTGGGGAGTTAAATCCATCTCCAGGAGCCTATGTAGGCTGACAAACCTCCTCCAGGCAATTCAGATATAAAAAATGAGAGAAAACCCCTAGTTACGAGCTTTCTGTGGAAGGAAGGATTCTATTTTGAAAGTCAGTTTGAAAATCCCTACCTCAGGCCAGGCATGGCAGCTCACGCCTGTAATCCCAGCACTTTGGGAGGCTGAGGCGGACAGATCGCTTGAGGTCAGGAGTTCCAGACCAGCCTGGCCAACATGATGAAACCCTGTCTGTACTTAAAAGAAAAAAAAACAAAAATTAGCCAGGTGTGGTGGTGAATGCCTGTAATCCCAGCTACATGGGAGGCTGAACAGGAGACTTGCTTAAACCCAGGAGGTGGAGTTTGCAGTATGCCGAGACTGCACCACTGCACTCCAGCCTGGGCAACTGAGTGAGATTCTGTCTCAAAAAAAAAAAAAAAAAAAGGAAAGAAAATCCCTAGCTCAGTGACAGACGTGTGGTTCATGGGTGCAGGGCTCAGTCCTTTAGCCCTTTCCATGGCTGTTGTGTGGGGCGGCTAGTGTGGCATGCACCCACTGCTTGTTCTTTGCTTAGGTGTCTTGTTTAGTTGTACCAGAAGGGCTTAGAAGGAGAATTTAGAATACATTTCCTTAGAAGCCTTATTATTTTTAAACCTACCATGTTGAGGTATAATTGACATATAAAAAGTTATACATACTTAATGTGTACAAATTAATGATAAGCCAGACACAGAATGACAAATACTGCATGATACCTCTTTTTTTTTGTTTTGAGATGGAGTGTCGCTGTCACCAGGCTGGAGTGCAGTGGTGCAATCTTGGCTCACTGCAACCTCCAGCTCCCTGGTTCAAGCGATTCTCCTGCCTCAGCCTCCCAAGTAGCTGGGATTACAGGCACACACCACCACGCCCAGCTAATTTTTGTATTTTTAGTAGAGATGGGGTTTCACCATGTTGGCCAGGATGGTCTGATCTCCTGACCTCGTGATCCGCCCACCTTGGCCTCCACAAAGTGCTGGGATTACAGGCATGAGCCACCGCGCCTGGCCTGCATGATACCTCTTATATGAGGAATCTAAAATAGTCAAACTCACAGAGGCAAAGAATAGAATGGTGAATACTGGGGTCAGAGGAAAATGAGAGTTATTAGCCAAAGGGTATAAGGTTTAAGTTATAGAAGATGAATAAGTCCTAGAGATCTCCCCTACAGCAGAGTGCCTACAGTTCACAATATGATATTGCATACTTAAAACTTTGCTAAGCGGGTAGATCTTATGCTCAGTGTTCTTATCACCAGGAAAAAAATAGACTTTATTTTTTAATATTTGGAAATAGTTGGCAGAAACTTTTGCATTCATTTATGTAACTCCGCTTTGCTAGAATCTTCTGAAGAAACAAGTTGAGACTCGGACGGCAGATGGTCGGAGAAGAATCACGCCTCTCTGCATAGCACAGCTGGACACTGGGTACTGGTTCATTCCCCTTTCATGATCTTATCTGGTGAGATCTTCCTGTCTTCTTTCAGCGGTTAACACTTTCACGGTGAGGATCTTCATAGGCCCTTCACAACCTGACTGGTAGAACGTGGAAGCAAGGAAGTTGAGCTCAGCTTCCCAGAGTCTCAAAGCCCATACTCCTCCTGGAGCCCTTGTGCGCACCTGAATCATGTGGTGGGTGGTAGTGCTAAGGCAGCCAGCACATCTGCTGCACTTCACTGTTGCCAGGGCACCAGAGGACGCACAAGGAAGGCAGTCAGTCAGGTTGATTTTTTTTTTCTTTTTTTTCTTTCATAAAGTTATTTTTATGATTATGAAAGGTATATTTACACATGGTTAAATTTAGAAAATAGTAAAAGCCCAAAGAAGATAAAAACATTATCCATAATCAGATACAGTCACTGTTAACATTTTGATATCTGTATTTCCAGTCTTTTTTACCCCACTTGTTACTGTTTCTTGCCCATTCATCCATTTTAATAACTAGTCCTCTGAGGCGTTTACTGTCTGATTATCCAGGTTCCCGTCCTAGGATTTGCTTAGCCAGTTCACTGTGGACTTGTATTGTGTCCAGTTTCTCATGATTATAAATGAGTCTTTGAGCTCACCTGTGATTCTCTCAGGATAACTTCTAGAAGTGGAATTACTGGGCAGAGGGTAGGGCTCTGAAACACATTTTCCTGTTGGGGACAGAGATGGGGAAGAGACTTATTCACCACTTGCTGTTGTCCCAGTGTATATAGTGAGGATTGTTTTTGAATTGATTATTCTTCCCAAAATGATGTGTGTTGATTCAAAAAAAAAAGAAAGAAAAATGATAAGGCCCTATGTAAAAGAAATAGACCCCCACTGTCAAGGCAGTTCACTCTGGGTTTATTCTCATTCCACCTATCTGCTCAGGGCATTTGTAAGCCCTTCATAGAGACCACACACTTTAGGCCTCTGCGTTTTGCAGTTGTCCATCCACAAGCTATTCCACATCTTCCTTGGTGTCTGAAGAAACCTTCTCTTGTACAGTGTACAGATCCAGTCTCCTCATGTTAGATGTGCAGGCTCTGAGGTCCCCGTGAGTAGAGCCAGAACCAGGTCTGCTGACTCCCCACAGAGCACTCATTTTCTTTTGACTAAGTCTTTTTCCTATTGTGACCCTATAGGTGATAATGCCCCTACCTACCTTTTACTAGGACCAAGTGAGACCCAATGTGTGGTTGAGCTCTGAGCACACTGGGCCTGTGGGATGGGGAGGTGGTGGTGTTGATGGTGGCACTTTGTTCTGTGGATCCTTCCAGGCCTTACCTGGTGAGAAGGGGTAGGTCTGGTCTGGGGCCAACTTTCGACATAGGGTGCATATTTCTGGCACCAGGACCTGATTCCTTTGGTATTAAAAGCTTTTTGCCCTCCCGATTCCCACGTTCTAATAAACAAGTAGCAACAGAATAGGTCCTTATTAGCTTAGCTAATCAAGAAAAAAGAAAAAGCATAAATATGCAAAGTAGGTATAAGTAAGAAATAATAGCAGACAAATCAAAAAGATGAGAGACTTCTTTGCTGAACTCTGTGCAAATAAATTTGCACAGAAAATGGATAGTTTTTGAAGAAAATAAAATTACTAAAAGTGAAAAATTATTGTGGAAGAAATAGAGGACAAAGTTAACCCCACCAAAGCCACCAGACTAAGATGGCTTCACAGGGAAACTTTAGGAACTTTTCAGGAACAGGTAACTCAGGTAACCGTTAACACCATTTTAAATATTCTAGTGCATGGAGAAGAAATGTGCAAATTTTTATTTTGAAATGAACATAATATTTATATCAAAATCTTACAAGGATAAAACATAATAAATTCAAGATCACTCTCATTTCTGAACGTCAATGCAAAATCTAAGTGAAATAGTAACAAACAGAACCTTACTGCTTGTTAAAGGCTAATATACCATGACCAAGTGAGGTTTGTTTTAGGAAAGTAAGGAGGTTCAAATTTTAGGTAACTATTTAGTTCTACATATCAGTAGATCAAAAGAAAAAAAATTATATGATCTCTTTCATTGATGCTTAAGAGGCATTTTGGTAAAATTCAACGTAATTTTTAAAACTCAGTTAAATGGGAGTAGGTGGATGCTTCCTTAACTCGATAAATTATCTTATTTCAAATTAAGTTCAAAAACTGAACAAATGCCTACTCTTGCAACTACAATTTAACATTGTTCTATAGGTCCTAGCCCATGTAGTTAGTCAAAGGAAAGAACAAATTGGAAAGGATAATTATTTAAGGATGATACGGTTTATAACAGAATCAACTGGAAAAGCTGCCATAGGCAATGAAAGAAGATAGTCAGGTGGCTGAATACAATCAACATGAAGTCAGGTAGCACCAGCTATCCTCAGAGCGCATAAAGAAATAAGTCACATTCACAAATAAAATAACTAGGATGCAACCAGAGATGTAGACCTTAATGAAGAAAAAATTTAAAACCCTACGGAGAGGCTTCAAAGAAAACTTAAAGAAATAACTAGAAATTCATACCATTGATTAGCTAGGATGGCATCATAAAGATGTCAGCTCTCCTGTAGCCTATAAATTTAACCAGTACAAATAACCATAGGAATTTTTGGAATCAGACAAGGTAACTATAAAGTTATGCGGAAAACTCGGCTGGGCACAGTGGCTGACACCTATAATCCCAGCACTTTGGGAGGCCAAGGCAGGCAGATACCTGAGGTCAGGAGTTTGAGACCAGCCTGGCCAACATGGTGAAACCCCGTCTCTACTAAAAATATAAAAATAAGCTGGGAGTGGTGGCGCGCCTGCAGTCCCAGCTACTCAGAGGCTGAGGCAGGAGAATTGCTTGAACCTGGGAGGTTGCAGTGAGCCAAGATCGTGCCACTACACTCCAGCCTGGGTGACAGAGTAAGACTTTGTATCAAATAAATAAATAAATAAAATAAAGTTATGTGGAAAAATAAATAGAAATGGCTGAAATATTTCTGAAAAAGAAGATTAATCAGGGAAGACTAGCCCCACCAGAAATTAAAACTTAAAGGCTGTCATACTCAAAACAGTGAGATACTGACACATGAATACATAGAGCAGTGGAATATGATAGAATATCAGAAAATAGGCCCGAGTATTTATGGGAATTTTAAAGGTACCTTTTCACATCAGTGATAAAACATTAGCTAATTCAGTAAATGGAAGACAGGACTACATGCCCCTGCCCCACTGCTAGAAACAATGTTGGGTCCCAACCTCACAATTTATTACATACATTCTAAACAGCTTAGAGTTCGTTTAACTTTTTGTTGTTTAAAATATTTTTGTTTAAACTTTTAGAAGATTCCCTGGAAGAGTATTTTTTATAATATCAGAGGTCAAAAAATTATTTTCTGTAAGTGACAATTTAGAGTACACAAAAATTTAAAAATTTTAGTGCATTTAAAAGATAGACTGGCTGGGCGTGGTGGCTCACACCTATAATCCTAGCACTTTGGGAGGCCGAGGCAGGCAGATACGAGGTCGAGAGATGGAGACCATCCTGGCCAACATGGTGAAACCCCGTCTCTACTAAAAAATACAAAAACTAGCTGGGCGTGGTGGTGCACCCCTGTAGTCCCAGCTACTTGGGAGGCTGAGGCAGGAGAGTCGCTTGAACCTGGGAGGCAGAGGTTGCAGTGAGCCGAGATTGCGCCACTGCACTCCAGCCTGGTGACAGAGCAAGACTCCATCTCAAAAAATAAAAAATAAAAGTAAAAAGGCCATAAATAGTTGAAGCACAATATCCCAGGGAAAATATTTCCTACCATATAAGGAATGTTTTTTAATATGGAAATAGTTTTTACAAATCAGTAATAAAGACCAATAACAAAACAGTAGACAAAGCATATGAACATGCAGTTCACAAAAAGAAGGAAGTCAAGTATTTCTGTCTTTTTTTTTTTTTTTAATTGAGGTGAAGTCTCACTCTTGCCCAGGCTAGAGTCCAGTGGTGTGATCTCAACTCACTGCAGCCTCTGCCTCCCAGATTCAAGAGATTCTCCTGCCTCAGCCTCCCAAGTATCTGGGATTACAGGTGCCCACCACCATGCCCGGCTAATTTTTGTATTTTTAGTGGAGACAGGGGTTTCACCATGTTGGCCAGGCTGGTCTCGAACTCTTGACCTCAAGTGATCCACCTGCCTCGGCCTGCCAAAGCGCTGGGATCACAGGCATGAGCCACTGCGTCTGGCCGGAAATCAAGTATTTCTATTTTGAAAAAATGTCGGCTGGGCATGGTGGCTCATTCTTGTAATCCCAGCACTTTGGGAGGCCAAGACAGACGGATCACAAGGTCAGGAGATTGAGACCATTCTGCCTAACACGGTGAACCCCCGTCTCTACTAAAAATACAAAAAATTAGCCGGGCATAGTGGCGGGCTACTTGGGAGGCTGAGGCAGGAGAATGGCATGAACCCTTGAGGCGGAACGTGCAGTGAGCCGAGATCGCACCACTGCATTCCAGCCTGGGTGACGAGTGAGACTCCATCTCAAAAAAAAAAGAAAAAGAAAAAATGTCAACATCACTCATATGAAAATTAAAGTAAGATACCATTTTTCTTCTGTCAGATTGTTAAGTGTCAAGAAATTTGATAAAAGTGTTACTAAGCACCTATGTGGAGAAATAGGTGCTCTCATACATGGCTTATAATTTAAACCTCTGAGGAGGGCACTTTAGAAATATTTATTCCAAATCATCAGTGAACATTTCATTTGCTGCTACAATTCCACTTCTAAGAATTTATCCCATGTATTATATGAATCTTAGGTGTAATGACAATTGTTAGAATTTCATAATTCTTTGAGCAGCTAATGTGTGTTCTAAGAGTGTCCTACACCAACTACTTTAGTCCTGACAGCAACCCCATGGGGAGAGTCCTGACACTTTGTATTTTGCAGACATGACTGGAGGCACAAGAGTAGTTGGAGCAAGTCACAAGCTTGCAAATAGCAGAGGAGTCAGACCTGGCTGTCCCAGAATCCTCAGTTTTGACACTGCAATACCTTGCGTCCTGGTGTAGCAGCATCTGTTATAGAAAAAGCTGGAGACAGTCTTGTGGTCCCTCAGTAGAGGCTGGGTTAGGTATATTATGGCACACCCACCTAGTGGCATGCCCCCTGGCCCTTCATGAAAGGGAGGCCCTTTCTGTATTGCTGCATTTCATTCCTCCTAAGATGTGTTTGCACAGTTTAACACCTCTGAGATTTGGGTGTGTTGTACAATCAATGGCATCTGACAATTAGTAGCATTGTTTTCTTTCTTAGTAGTACATATAGAACCTGTAAATCCTAGATTCAATTAAATATATAGTATATTAAGTGGCTTTAATTTTCTTTTTACTTTTCTGTAACTTTGCAGATTTTCTGTCATGAAAACCTACTGCCTTTGGACCTAGAAAAAAGTTATTTGAATGTATAAAGTACTGGATGTGGCACCTGACTTTCAAGGCTGACTTTTGTTCTTACTTGATGACAGGGACTTCTCCACGGCATTCTTTAACAGCATCCCCCTCTCGGGCTCCTTGGCGGGCACCATGCTCTCTTCTCACAGCAGTCCACAGCTACTGCCACTGGACTCCAGTACCCCTAACTCCTTCGGCGCCTCGAAGCCTTGCACAGAGCCTGTGGTGGCTGCCAGTGCCAGACCTGCAGGCGATTCTGTCAATAAAGACAGGTTAGTGGGTGCCAAGGCTTGTTCCTGTCGCTGGGGAAAGTTCAGGTTTGCACATGGTTTTGAGGACAGAGAATTTTATTCTGTTTGCACTTTGTGGCCCCTCCAGTGAAAAAAGAAAGAAAAAAATGCTTGATTTGAAATGGGGACTTCTCAGAGGGGAGGACTTGTTCAGTGAGTCTCTGATGCACAGGACCATGAGGATTTCACAGAGAGTGTATCAAGGCCGACCAAGGGTCAGGCTGCTAAGGGTGGGAGCTATCAGTGAAATGCTACATGCTGCAGAGTCAGCCCCACCTGGCAGCTCTACACTGGAGGTCCTTCACGTTTCTGGGGCCTCAGCCTCCACTTCAGTCTGCTGAGCACATCACAGAGCATCCATCCTAGGCAGGGTGCTCCTGTGGAAAGGCATAGACTCCCCTCGTACTCTCAGAATTATATTCACTCACAGAGCCTGTGTCTTCATCCATCTTTACTTGGAAACCAAATTAGAAATCAGAACCAGACAAGCACAAATGAAAGCCAGGAGTGAATGTTTGCTCAGCACCTGCTCTAGGTTACATACCCTGCTAGGCCTCAGGCATCGCAGGGGCTTAATTGGTGGGTCCTCATCCTCAGGGAGTGTGTAGGCTGGTAGGGGAGAGGCAGCCACAGGGTTGCAGGTGGCCCCTCAGGTCCCCTGGGTAGAAATGGCTAGCCATCCAAAGAGGGGCTGGTATCTCAGGGTCAGGGAGGTGCCTCAGAGGGTACCCTCCACAGGGCTCATACAGGCCTACCAGGGGAGGAGGCCTGGGTATTAGGGGCAGCAGCCCCCCAATCCCCTCAGGAAGGCCAAGAAGAGGGAGAAGGCCAAGGTGTCTGTGCTGGATCAGGTAGTCTGGGCTTTTCCCCAGAATGGAGACATAGAAGGCTTTGAGACCTCCATTTTAGGAGAGTGACTCTATTAGGTGGTGGTGCCCCAAATTGGCCACTCCCTGGCACATACAGCTGATACCATCAGAGCGATTCTCTATTGGTGGAATGGAGTCTTGTGTTACTGCAGCCCCCTGCTTCTGGGATACAGCTGATACCGTTAGAGCAATTCTCCATTGGTGGAATGGAGTGTTGTGTTACTGCAGGCTCCTACTTCTGTGTGCTAGCACCATGGCTGTGGAGGCATGCCCAAACATTAGGTCACTGTCCTGGGGGGATCCTGAGAGGGTAGGAAGAAAAGACTGAGCAGCAAGACCAGTGAGGAAGCAAAGCATGCCAGGAAGAAGGGGGCCTGCGAAGGATAGACCATGCCAGATCTGAGAACTGCTTCGGGGATGGCCCATTCTAGTGGCCACAGGTCATGGAGGAGAAAAATGGGGCTGTCCAGGCATGTGGTGTGGTGTCTGGGCAGGTGGGAGTGGAAGTTCGCCTGGGTGTGCTCAGGAGGAGGCACAGTGGCCATGGTCCCAAAGCATGTTATGTGGGCTTGGACATGAAGGATGGACCGGGCAGGCTTCTGCCTGGCCTCTCCTTTCTCTGTGGAATAGAAGACGAAAGCTGTGCGATGAGCACTTGGAGCATAATGCCAAGAATGTGACACTGTCACAGGGAGATATGGGAGGGGCCACCCAGGATGGAGGATGCCTGACTAAGGGTAAAGGCCAGGAGCAGACCATGGCTTCAGCACCCCAGGTGCAGGCTTATCTCATGAGACTCATTGTTGAAGTGGGAAAGGTGAGCGGTTGGAGTGGTTTGGGGTAGAGGTGCTGTATTTAAGTTTTGGAGATAGGGCAGTATGACTAGAGAAAAGGGCTGTAAGAACCATGTTCTAGGCCTCATGTTTCACGCAAAAGCTCTCAGAACAGTGCAAAGGGGGGAAATGTGTATGCATTTGCTCACAACCTTCTCGGTGTCCATAATTTTAACACATGAAAATTTTAAAGAAATGGGAGTAGTAGATTGTATCTTGAAATTTTTTGTGTTTATGGAAGTTTGATGTTTGTGCCTTTTTTAGTAGGCTCCAAATAATGCAAATACTAGACCTCCAGATCCTTTCAGGATTGTGCTTGACATGCCTCCCCTCTTCTTCACCCCAGTATGAATGCTACCTCTACTCCTGCTGCATTGTCACCTTCTGTGTTAACGACCCCGTCCAAGATTGAACCCATGAAAGCATTTGATTCCCGGTTCACAGAGCGGTCCAAAGCCACGCCAGGTGCTCCTGCCCTGACCAGCGTGACTCCAACAGCCGTGGAAAGGTAGGTGATAGCTGCAGGACCCTGAAGGACCAGGGAGGGGGCAGGCATGGGTCAGCAGCACAGTGGCAGTGTTTCCACCAAGCAACATGCCTTCCTGTTGGGGAAAAGACTCTAGCCGCTCAATACATGGGAGCAAGACTGCAGAGCCCTTAGTGAGCCACCAGGAGAAAGAGGTGGCTCCTTCAAGTGGGAGGGTGGCTGGAAGGAGCTGTGGGGAGGACACAGCAAAAGAACCACATGGGCAAAGGCACAAGGATTGGTCAGTGCAGAGGCTGGACTGAGAATAATGGTGTTTGGATGGAGCCCAGAGTTTGCCCAGAAGAGAGTGTGAGATTAGTTGGAGAGGTGAAGGCTCTGATATTGATACATCATGGAAGTGATGGCCTTCCACTCAGAAACTGACCAGAGGTAGACAGCTACAATAAAAATGATGTAGGTAAGGTCTTTATCAGATTGGCTTCTGAGCTTTTGTGGACACTATGCTGCTTGTCCATTCTCTGGGTCTCCCCTCAAACACAGCTGTGACATCATGCAGGCTGTAGTTCTTTATTTCTTGGAGTTTTGCGGTAGTGCATCCTCCTGAGGTGGCCAGAGCTAATGTCTGCAGCCTCTGCCATTGGCCCTGAAGTTCTCTGCCTCTTGAGAGGGCCCCTTCCTCCAAGCCTGACTCGACAAAGAGCTAAGTTCACATCCCAATGAGTCAGAGCCTAGGAGAGGAGAGGCAGCTGTGGGCTGGGCTTTGGTGGCTTAAGAGCTGTCCCTTAAGAGTTGCACCCCACTGCGAGGTTTATAGGGCTCAGCAGCCCTGGGCAGACACAACCTAGCCTGTGCCACCATCAGCCAAGTACAAGGACACTAGTCAGAAACTTGTAGTAGCCACACAGCCAGCAGGTGCCCAATAAAAGGAGCATTTGCATGTGACCTGTCCTTGCAGTAGATGGTGATTTGGAGCTAAAGCCACAGCATGCTATCTCTGGGGCTTTGCTTATGAAAAGTTCTGTCCAAAACTGCATGTCTGGACAGGATTTATTCTCCTTGGAAAACAGTTCCTGGAAGCTAGCATGGGAGGACCCTTTCTGCAAGTTTGATGCTATATCTGTAAACTTGGTGTGGAATCTTCTGGTCTACTCTGTAATCTCATCATGCTTGTTTCATAATTAACTCAGTGCAGGCCACATGCGGTAGCTCATGCCTGTAAACCCAATGCTTTGGGAGGCCAAGACAGGAGGATCGCTTGAGGCCAGGAGTTTCAGACCAGCCTGGGCAACATAGTGAGACCCCCATCTCTACCAGAAAAATTATCCAGGTGTCATGGCACATGCCTATAGTCCTAGCTACTCTGTTCACTGCAACCTCTGCCTCCCAGGTTCAATTGATTCCCCTGCCTCAGCCTCCCAAGTAGCTGGGATTACAGGCGCCCGCCACCACACCCGGCTAATTTTTGGTATTTTTAGTAGAGACGGGGTTTCACCATGTTGGCCACGCTGGTCTTGAACTCGACCTCAGGTGATCCACCCGCCCAGCCTCCCAAAGTGCTGGGATTACAGGCGTGAGCCACCGCGCCTGGCCTCCCTGTTTCTAAATACTTTGAAATGCTGGATTAAATGCAACCCTTGTCCCTAAAATGAATGACTGGTTCACAAGAAAGGGCAGTCCCCAGAGCCTAAAATCTAAGAGTGAACAAAAAAGAGCAGCGGGCAGAACTGCACCAATGGCTAGGGGTCTTGACTGAGGACCTTGAGTTTTAATGACCACATCGACTTGAGACAAAGCCTGGGGTCTAAGCCATGTAGGAGCTGGAATTAAGTCACCAGCATAAAGTCAAGCTGCTTGAAAAAGGACTGAGGCAGACACTGGGAAAACCCAACTGGCAGCACAAGAACTAGCAGAGAAGTTGGAATGTCGCAGCCTGTTTTTGGGTTGGGAGAACCCTTGAGACTGTGTAACCACAGGCCTGCTGTCTTGTGGATTCAGGGCCAGTTTAACACTACCTGTGTTGTCTAGAAATCACCAAGCCGAGAAATGAACACAAAGGAGATCCTGGTCTAACTGACATCCAGAGGCCCTTGGCAGAAATGCATATCCACCCTGCAGTGACATTCCCTGGGCCAGGGTGTACAGCGTTACCACTGATAAAGCACTGCTTAGATGATCATAAAATCCAAAGTCACAAGAAGAAACAGCGTGTCATGCGCAAATGTCAGGAGACATACTTACTGGGAGACTTAGGTTTCTATAAACCTGTGATCATAGAATTGTCAGATGGTACTATAAAATATGCTTAAGTCTTGAAAGACATGAAAACTAAAACAAAACGTGAGGAAAGATTAATACTCTATTCTATAAACAAAAATTAACTCAAAAGGGAACAAAGAACTAAATGTGAGAGCAAAAACTATAAAAATCTTAGAAGAAATAGATAGAAATCTTTGTGACCTTGGATTAGGCAGCTGTTTCTTAAATATGACACCTAATGCACAAACGACTAAAGGAAAGAACCGATAAATTGGACTTCATCAAAATTTAAAACTTTTGGCTGGACACAATGGCTCATGCTTATAATCCTAGCAATTTCAGAGCCCAGGACAGAAGGCCGAGTAATTCAAGACCAGCCTGGGCAACACGGCAAGACCTCATCTATACAAAACCATTTTAAAAATTAAAAGCTTGGCCAGGCATGGTGGCTCACGCCTGTAATCCTAGCACTTTGGGAGACCAAGGTGTGTGGATCACCTGAGGTCAGGAGTTCAAGACCAGTCTGGCCAACATGGTGAAACCCCATCTCTACCAAAAATACAAAAATTAGCCAGGCATGGTGGCGGGGGCCTGTAATCCCAGCTACTCAGTAGGTCGAGACAAGAGAATTGCTTAAACTCAGGGGACAAAGGTTGCAGTGAGCAGAGATCACGCCACTTCACTCCAGCCTGGGCAAAAGAGCAAAACTCCCATCTCTCAAAAAAAAAAAAAAAAAAAAAAAGCAAAGCTTTTGTGCTTCCAAAGGCACTATTAGAATGGAAAGACAACCTACAGAATGGGAGAAAATATTTGCAAATCACATCTAATTAAAGTTCAGAATTTAAATTATATAAAGAACTTTTACAGTTCAACAATAAAAAGACTAATAACACAGTTTTAAAATGAGCAGAAGATCTGAATATAAACTTCTGCAGAGAATATATACAAAGCACAGGCACATAAAAAGACAATCAACATCATTAGCCATCAGGGAAATACAAAGCAAAACTCCAGTGAAATACTTCATACCCATTTGGAGGTCTGTAATTAAAAGATCAGATGGTCAGATAATAAGAAGTGTTGGTCCTATAAACCTGTGATCATAGAATTGTCAGATGGCGCTATAAAATATGCTTAAGTCTTGAAGGACATGAAAGCTAAAACAAAATGTGAGGAAAGATTAATATTCTAGGGCCGGGCGCGGTGGCTCAAGCCTGTAATCCCAGCACTTTGGGAGGCCGAGACGGGCGGATCACGAGGTCAGGAGATCGAGACCATCCTGGCTAACACAGTGAAACCCCGTCTCTACTAAAAAATACAAAAAAAAAACTCGCCGGGTGAGGTGGCGGGCGCCTGTAGTCCCAGCTACTCGGGAGGCTGAGGCAGGAGAATGGCTGAACCCGGGAGGCGGAGCTTGCAGTGAGCTGAGATCCGGCCACTGCACTCCAGCCTGGGCGACAGAGCGAGACTCCGTCTCAAAAAAAAAAAGATTAATATTCTATTCTGTAAACAAAAATTAACTCAAAAGGGAACCCTCATATACATGCTGGTAGGAATGTAAAGTCTTTTAGCACCTTTGGAAAACAGTCTGGAAGTTCCTTAAATGGTGAAATACAGAGTTATCATCCGACCTAGCAGTTCCCACACCTAGATACATACCTAAGAGAATTGAAAACATATATCCATGCAATAACTCATAGATGAATGTTCACATCCGTACATAATAACCAAAAAGGGGAAACATCCCAAAGGTCCATCAGCTGATGAATAGATAAACAAAATATGGTCTACCCATACAACAGAATATTATTCAGCCATAAATAGGAAGGGGGTGCTTACATGTGCTACAATAACGATAAACCTTAAAGACATGCTAAGAGAAAGAAGCCAGTCACAAAGGATCATAGGTTGTATGATTTCATTGATATGAAATGTCCAGAATGGAAAATCCATAAAGAAATTAGAGTAACGGTGGTTGCCAGGGTCTGGGGAAGGGAGGATAAGGAGTGATTACCAATGGGTACAGAGTTTATTTTCGGAATTATGAAAATGCTCTGGCATTAGACAGTCTTGATGGTTGCATAACCTTATGAATATACTAAAAGCTGATGATTCTATACTTTAAAGTGGCAAAGTTTATGATATATGTATTTATCTCAATAAAAATTAATAATACACCATCAAAAAAGACCAGATTTGGAAATGAACCAAAAAAATTACTTTTAGAAAAGAAAAGTAATAATCATTGCAGTTTAAAAGTCAACAAGCATTTCAGAGAGCAGATCAGAGCCAGATGAAAAGAACATTCAGTCTACAAAATTGGCCAGAGTGCAACAGAGGTGAGGAGGTGGAGCTGAAAACAGGGCAATGGAGAGGAGTCCCCCCAAGAGGATGTGCTGCAGGGCAGTTGCCAATAGGGAATTAAGAGGCTTCCCAGAAGGTGAAGAAACCTCAGATTTTGAAATGGAGCAAGTTCTGAACAAAATAAATAAAACGAATTCCCCACCTGAGAGAAACTACAGTGTGCCACAGACAGAAAGTCCTGCTTACTGAGGAAGACACTCATGTTTGCTTTGCGGCTTTCTGTGGCCCTTATCTCTCATGTAGTGCATACCCTGAATGAGAAGCCAGGAGGACAGCACTTGGATTGGCTTCTGGAGACAAAATCTTGACTGTACATCTTGAGTCCTGGTGCTACAAGGGTTGGTCCCTCAGCAGCTGTGTCCACAGGGTCTCACAAGACTGTCCAGCCATAAATACAGCTCTAGCAAGATCTATGTAATAAGGGGCTGCCATCACATTTGTCATCCTCAGCTTCTCACTTGAAAGTGGCAGTGAGTGAGCATTCACTTCGAGCTGAGCTTCCTGCTTTCCTGACAGAATGAGTATAGTGAGCTTCTAGGAGCCTGGTGCTGAATTCTCAGGTTGGGTTAGATTCTTATATGAGGAAAATGAAATAAAACAAGTCCCAGTATCTTTAACAAAGGCCTTACAGAAAATGCAGATACTTTCTTGATGTGGCTGTTTTCTTGTATTGATTCTCAGTGAAAACCAGGAGGAGCCCTTTAAAACACCCATCAGTGGAGGCCTGGTGCAGTGGCTCATGCCTGTAATCAATCCTAGCATTCTGGGAGGCCGAGGCGGGTGGATCACTTGAGTCCAGGAGTTTGAGACCAGCTTGGTCATCATGGCGAAACCCCACCTCTGCTGAAAATACAAAAATTAGCTGGGTGTGGTGGTGCGTGCCTGTAGTCCCAGCTACTCGGGAGGCTGAGACAGAATTCCTTGAACACAGGAGGCAGAGGTTGCAGTGAGCAGAAATCACTCCACTGCAGCCTGGGCAACAGAGTGAGAGCCTGTCTCAAAACAAGAACAAAAACAAAACAGGCCAGGCACCGTGGCTCACGCCTGTAATTTGGGAGGCCGAGGTGGGCAGATCACCTGAGCTCAGTAGTTGGAGACCAGCCTGGTCAACATGGTGAAACCCCGTCTCTACTATAAAAATACAAAAATTAGCGGAGTGTGGTGGCGAGAGGCTGAGGCAGAGGAATCGCTTGAACCCAGGAGGCAGAGATTGCAGTGAGCTGAGATTGTGCCATTGCACTTCAGCCTGAGCGAGACTTGTCTCAAAAAACAAAAACAAAATGAAACAAAAAACACCCATCAGTGGAGATTTTCTTTGTTTTTTGTTTTTTTTTTTTTGCGACAGAGTCTTGCTCTGTCACCCAGGCTGGAGTGCAGTGGCGCGGTCTCTGCTCACTGTAACCTCTGTCTCCCGGGCTCAAGCAGTTCTGCCTCAGCCTCCCTAGTAGCTGGAATTACAGGCATGTGCCATGATGCCCAGCTAATTTTTGTATTTTTAGTACAGACGGGATTTCACCATGTTGGCCAGGCTGGTCTTGAACTCCTAACCTCAAGTGATGCGCCCACCTTGGCCTCCCAGTGTTGGGATTACAGGTGTGAGCCACTGCACCTGACCTTCAGTGGAGATTTTCTTTGAGGCACAGTATCATGCAGTGGTTAGGGGTGGTGCACAAAGTAATACACCTTGCAGGTTAGGCCCAGGTCCCCACTTCCTCAGAGAGGGAGCAGGGATGATCTTGAGACACATGGTGTTTCTGAGTCCTTCTCCTCTCAGGCAGAATGGACCTCCCAGGAAAACCCTCCTCATAGGATGTATCCCTTAACCTTAGGCCTGTAAAGCCGTATCTTGGTCCTTGTCTCACGGTGAGCAGCACATGTCAGCTCCTGCTATTGTTCCTTCATTGTGCGTCACAGTAGTTGGGCAGTGAGACCCCTGCAACCTGACTGGCACTTCCTAGCCAAGAGCCTCAGGTGGGTTGGGAGCCAAATGCTAGCCTCCCAGGTACAGGTTAGCAACCCTGGGTGAAACTGTGGGTCTTCTGCTCCACCCTCCCCTAAGGCCAGGTGTCAGGCAGAAGCACTAGGGAACGTAGGGACCTGAGGTAAGTGACTACAGGGCAAGTAGTCCTGAGCAGACAGAACCTAGGATGGAGCCCATTTGTAAGCGGGGCAGCCCTGGCCAGCTGTGCTCTTGCTTCACAGATGCCTAGACCCACTGGGCAGATGCTGTAGATCGATTTACCTGGCGCTCCCAGGGATACTGTAACAACTGGTACAAGCCCACATGCAGGCTGGGGAGGTGCAGTTCCCAGTGGGCCACTGGCCCCAGGATCCCTGAATGGGGCATCTGTCAGAGGCAGGAGGTGGGGAGACTCCTAAGGGCTCTCACGGGTCCCAACCAGAGAGGGTGGAGCAGCTGGAGCTCGGCAACACCAAGCAAGTGAATGTTATGGGCCAGTGCTGCGGTGAGCTCAGGAAGCCACCGCACACCTTGGAAACTTAGGTGATAGTAGGACGTTGCTGTGACATTCTTGTTGTATTTTACAAAATGATAGTTACATGAAAGTCTGACTTTTTTCCATGTTTCACAATAGGATTCTTCCATTTTAATACATGAAACCCTTTCAGATCAGTCTGAACCAGGAAAATTCATGTTAGAAAAAATTCGAACAAGCTAATATTCTATTTCCATATTCAGAACATCTGAGAGAAAGCATTTTTGACTGTTCCAAAAGCTTATTTAACAAAAAATTTAATATGAAAATGTACATGACCTGATTTTTACAACAGAGTAAAACAAGTTCTTTGGAGAGGCAAATGCCTGACATTTTTAAAAAAATAATTTAAAAAGGATTTTGAGAAGCACTGACTCAGGGCTTCCAGAATATTAAACTACACCCACAGGTGGATGCTTTGCCCTGTTGTAGGACATTAGAAGAAAAGGGAACAGGCTCTTCAGTTTCACAGAGCAGTGTCATGGGCCTCTTGTCTTCCCAGTTTTTCACATGGATACAAATGAAAAGAATCCAGGATTCTACACGCTAGTATGTGTGTGTACCTGCCCACATTTCTGTGGCCCGGGGTGACCAG
The DNA here is from genome assembly GCF_024542745.1 of Macaca thibetana thibetana. NCBI lineage: Eukaryota > Metazoa > Chordata > Mammalia > Primates > Cercopithecidae > Macaca > Macaca thibetana. The sequence goes on from NC_065587.1 coordinate 32,505,637, forward strand.
CAGGGAGAACAGCTGAAGACAGTGCAATCCAGGATTCTACACGCTGGTGTGTGTGTACCTGCCCACATTTCTGTGCCCCGGAGTGACTAGCAGGGAGAACAGCTGGAGACAGTGCCCAGAGGAAGGGCTAACAGCCAGAGGCTGGTTAGCAGTGGGAATGCAGGCAGGGATGAGGGCTCTTGGATGCTAGACAGGAGCATGACTCATGGTGAACTCCTTGAGGAAATAAGATCAGTGATAGCACCTGTGATCCAGGGAGTCTGTCACATTTAGAGATGTTTAACACAGCATTATGAGAAACATTTACCCACTTCTTCAAAAGAGAGGTGTTGAGGAAGTAAGCTATTCATTATGTTGCCTCTCTTTAATATTTATAAGTAAAGGTGCCCCTCTGTATCCATGGGTTCCACATCTGTGGATTCAACCAACTATGGATCAAAAATATTTGGGGAAAAAAAATCCACAGAGTTCCATAAAGCAAAAACTGAATTTGCTACAAGCCAAGTACTACTATGAATCCATGCAAATAAAGTTATTTGTAGGCATTTTACTATGTATATGTGATCTAGAGATTATTTTAAATATATAGGAGGTTGGCCAGGCTCAGTGGCTTACGCCTGTAATCCCAGCACTTTGGGAAGCCAAGGCAGGCAGATCACCTGAGGTCAGGAATTCGAGACCAGCCCGGCCAACATGGCAAAACTTCGTCTCTAGTAAAAATACAAAAATTAGCGGGATGTGGTGGTGCGTGCCTGTAATCTCACTACTTGGGAGGCTGAGGCAGGAGAATCACTTGAACCTGGGAGGCAGAGGTTGCAGTGATCCAAGATCATACCTCTGCATTCCAGCCTGAGCAACAGAGTGAGACTCCGTCTCAAAAACAAACAAACAAACAAACAAAAAGTTACGTAAGTACATAGGAAGCTGTGCCTACATTATATGCAAATACTAAATGATTTTATATAAGGGACTTGAGCATCCTTGGATTTTGATACTCCTGGGGGTCCTTGAATCAAAGTATGATTAGGATATAAATAAATACAATCAGAAATGAAAAGGGGCATTAGTACCAACCGTACAAAAAGGATTTCGATGGCATGATATTTCAATGTATGCCAATAAAGGCCAGGTGCAGTGGCTCACACCTGTAATCCCAGCACTTTGGGAGGCCGAGGCAGGTGGTTTACCTGAGGTCAGGAGTTCGAGACCAGCCTGGCCAACATGGTGAAATCCCATCTCTATTAAAATTACAAAAAATTAGCCAGTTGTCATGGTGCACGCCTGTAGTCCTAGCTACTCGGGGAGGCTGAGGCATGAGAATTCCTTGAGCCCAGGAGGTGGAGGTTGCAGTGAGCTGAGATTACGCCACTGTACTCCAGCCTGAGCAACAGAATGAGAACCTGTCTCAATATAAAAATAAATAAATCCACCTCCCGGTTTCACGCCATTCTCCTGCCTCAGCCTCCCGAGTAGCTGGGACTACAGGTGCCCGCCACCACGCCCGGCTAATTTTTTATATTTTCAGTAGAGACGGGGTTTCACCATGTTATCCAGGATTGTCTCAATCTCCTGACCTCGTGATCTGCCCGCCTCGGCCTCCCAAAATGCTGGGATTACAGGCGTGAGCCACCGCGCCCGACCCACAAAATGTTTTTTTTTTAATTATTATTTAATTTATTTAAGAGATAGTGTCTTGCTATGTTGCCCAGGCTGGAGTGCAGTGTTATTCACAGGCATAGTACCACTACTTATCAACACAAGAGTTTTGACCTGCTGTTTGCAGTCTGGGCAGTTCACCTCTCCTTAGGCAACCTGGTGGTCTCTTGCTCTCAGAAGGTCACTATACTGATGCTAAACCTAGTGTGGACACCCAATTGACATAGCGCACTATAGCTTAGAACTTCTGGACTTAAACAATCCTCCTGCCTCAGCCTCCAGGTAGCTGGGACTACAGGCAAAAATGTACCTCTTAAGTAATGAAAGTTGAAAGATGAAAATGCCCCTTGTTCATGGGCTGCAGAATGTGTGTTGTGTTAGTCGGTATGAAAACAACATTTATCTCTGTCAGAGCTCTTGGTTGACCAAGTGCATTGCCAGTGAGCAGGAATCTTTTGAAAGGAATCTTTTTTTCTGAGCAGTAGGTGTCAACATTGGGCTTAAAATATTCAGTAAACCATGCTCTAAACAGATGTGCTGTCATCTAGGCTTTCTTGTTGCATTTATAGATTTAGCATAATTCTTAAGGGCCCTAGGATTTTTGGAATAGTTAATGAATATTGGCTTCCACTTAAAATCACCAGCTGCATTCATCCCTAATAAGATAATGAGCCTGTCTTCTGAAACTTTGAAGCCAGGCATTGACTTCCCTTCTCTAGCTAGGAAAGTCCCAGATGACATCTTCTTCCAATAGAAGGCCGTTTTACCTACACTGACAATCTGTTGTTTAGTGTTACCACCTTCATCCATGATCTTAGCTAGATGTTCTAATACCTTGCTGCAACTTGTACATTAGCACTTGCTGCTTCACCTTGCCATTTCTTTCCTTAAACCTCATGAGCCAACCTCTGCTAGCTTAGGCTGTGGCTTAAGGGAGTGTTATGGCTGGTTTGATCTTCTATCCAGAGTACTAAAACGTTCTCCATATTAGCAATAAGGCTGTTTTGCTTTCTTTTCAAACATGTGTTCAATGGAGTAGCACTTTTAACTTCCTTTAAGAACTTTTCCATTGCATTCACACCGTGGCTAACTGGTGCAAAAGACATAGCTTTTGGCCTGTCTCAGCTTTCAATGTGCCTTCCTCTTTAAGCTTAATCATTTTTAGCTTTTGGTTTAACACTTACTTAGAGGCCATTGTAGGGTTATAGACTGGCCTAATTTCAATATTGTTGTGTCTCAGATAATAGGGAGGCCTGGGGAGAGGAAGGGAGACAGGGGAACAACCAGTTGGTGGAGCAATCAGAACATAAATGCCATTTATTGATTAAGTTCACCATCTTACATGGATGTGGTTCACAGTGCCCCAAAACAATTACAAAACTAACATGAAAGATCACTAATGGCAGATAACCAAAACCGATACAGTAAGAATGAAAATGTTTGAAATATTGTGAGAATTGTCAAAATGTGACACAGAGACATGAAATGAGCACCGGCTGTTGGGGAAATGGCACCAATAGACTTGCTTGATGCAGGGTTGCCACAAACCTTCAACTTGTAAAAAAAACGTAGTCTCTGTGAAGCACAATGAAGTAAAGCACAGTAACACGAGGTGTGCTTCTGTACTTATTCAGAATTGTTCTCCTTCATCTTTATCACTGTGTAATGTCCCTCTTTATCCTTGATAACTTTACTGGCTCTGATGCCTGCTTTGCTTATGTTATGTAACTACACCAGCTTTTTTTGATTAGTGTTATGGCATGTCTTTCTCCAGTCCCTGCTTTTTTTTTTTTTTTAAATAGACTTTATTTGTTAGAGCAGTTTATGTTCACAGCTAAATTGAACAGGAAATACAAAGAGTTCCCATATGCCCCCCACCCAACACACCCATAGCATCCCCCACTGTCAGCATCCCCCACCAGAATGGGGCACATCATCACCCAAAGTCCATAGTTTACATTTGGGTCTACTCTCGATGTTGTACATTGTATGGGTTTAACCAATGTATAATGACATATATGTATCATTATCATATCTTACAGAATAGTTTTTTGGTTTCTTTTGAGACAGAGTCTCGCTCTATTGCCCAGGGTGGAGTGTGGTGGCACAGTCACATCTTGGCTCATTGCAACCTCCGCCTCCCAGGTTCCAGCGATTATCCTACCTCAGCCTCCCGAGTAGCTGGGATTACATGCATGCGCCACCACACCTGGCTAATTTTTGTATTTTTAGTAGAGATGGGGTCTCACCATGTTGGCCAGGCCAGTCTCGAACTCCTGACCTCAAGTGATCTGCCCAACTTGGCCTCCCAAAGTGCAGGGATTACAGGCAAGAGCCACCAAACCCAGTCAGATTAGTTTCAATGCCTTAAAAATCCTGTGTTTCATATAGATACTCCTTCTCCCCAACCCCTGGAAACCACTGATCTTTTTATTGTCTCCATAGTTTTGCCTGTTCCAGGTTGTCATATAGTTAGAATCACCCCTTTTCTTGTATTTATTTATTTACTTATTTTTTACTCTTAGAGATGGGGTCTCATTATTTTGCCCAGGCTGCTCTCAAGCCCCTGGACTCAAGCGATCCTCCTGCCTCAGCCTACCAAGTAGCTAGGACTATAGGCATGAGCCACTGTGTACATCTACTATTAATCTGTCTTTGTCTTTTGTAGTTAAAATTAAATTTTAAAAAACATAAACCCATTTGTTTTTTCTTTTTTTTTTTTTTTTTTTTTTGAGACGGAGTCTTACTTTGTCGCCAGGCTGGAGTGCAATGGTATGATCTTGGCTCACTGCAACCTCTGCCTCCTGGGTTCAAGCGATTCCTCTGCCTCAGCCTCCCGAGTAGCTGGGACTATAGGTGCACACCACCACACCTGGCTAATATTTTGTATTTTATTAGAGACGGGGTTTCACCGTGTTGGCCAGGACGGTCTCAATCTCCTGACCTCAGGTGATTCACCCGCCTCGGCCTCCCAAAGTGCTGGGATTACAGGCATGAGCCATGGCGCTCGGCCACATAAACCCATTTCTTAAAAACATTTTGCTTTTTTATCCATTTTGTCAGTCTTTGTATTTAATTGGTATATTCAGAGCTTTCACATTTGAAGTTGTTTGATATAGTTGTATTAATATCTGCCATGTTTTAGCATTTATTCTTTTTTTTTTTTTTTTTCTTTTCCTCTGAGATGGAGTCTCACTGTTGTCCAGGCTGGAGTGCAATGGCACACCATCTCAGCTCACTGCAACCTCTGCCTCCCGGGTTCAAGTGATTCTTCTGCCTCAGCCTCCCCAGTAGCTGGGATTACGAGTACCTGCCACCATGCCCAGTTAATTTTTGTATTTTTTAGTAGAGATGGGGTTTCGCCATGTTGGCCAGTCTGGTTTTGAACTCCTGACCTCAGGTGATCCACCCACCTCAGCCTCCCAAAGTACTGGGATTACAGGCGTGAGCCACATGCCTGGCCTTATTCTTTTTTTTAATCTTCACTTCTTTTTATCTTCTTTTTCTGCCTTCTCTGGTTTTAACTGAGTATTTTATATGACTCAGTTTTCTCAGCCAGGCACGGTGGCTCACGCCCGCAATCCCAGCACTTGGGGAGGCCGAGGCAGATAAATCACCTGAGGTCAGGAGTTTGAGACCAGCCTGGCCAACATGGTAAAACCCCTTCTCTACTAATAATATAAAAATTAACCAGGCGTGGTGGCACACACCTGTAATCCCAGCTACTTGGGAGGCTGAGGCAGGAGAATTACTTGATCCTGGTAGGCGGATGTTGCAGTGAGCCAAGATCACGCCATTGCATTCCATCCGGGGTGAGAGCAGAACCTTGTGAAAGAGCTGAGGCCCCGAGACCTCCTGGAGAGCAGCAGTGACAGCGATGAGAAAGTCCCTTTGGCTAAGCCTTCCTCACTGTCCAAGCGAAAACTTGAGCTTGAGGTAGAGACAGTAGAGAAGAAGAAGAAAGGGCGGCCTCGGAAGGACTCTCGTCTCATGCCTGTGTCTCTGTCTGTCCAGGTGAGGCCAGTGGGTCCATTCTGCCTTCTTTAGCCCACCTTTCTGCACTTAGAGCTTGAAGGCCTTGTGTGCATAGTAAGCCTCAGCTGGGTGGGGCACCTTGGGAACCAGCTAGCTTAGACATGCAGCCCCTGGAATGTAGCATGGAGGCCACACTCTCCCTCAGACCGCTCAGATGTGCTCTTGCACTCAGAGGTGTTCTGACGCAGGTTCCCTCCTGGGTGCCCTGCTTCTCAGCACAGAACTCTCCCAAACTCCTCCAGCCCTTCCCCTAGGCATCTTCCCCTCCAAGCACTGCTTGGGACTGTCGTTTCTGGGTCTGTGAAGGGGGCAGTCGTCCCTCGGCCCAGCTCACCCACTTGAGTGGCCGCACAAGCACAGACTGGTGGTTCTGCCTATTTTTCCGTAGGGAAAATCTATTGTTCAGCTCTCCACACACGCATGCGGCTGAGCCCATTTGGTGCCAGACACTGAACTAGGTGCTTCTCATACATGCTGTGCCATAAACACCCCTGCCAGTTTAGTCTCATTTGAGCAGACCAAGTCTCACCACCACAGGAACTGGAGAGCCCCTTTGGGAGTTTTCTAGACATTCCCTCCACACACTGACATGGTCTCTAATCTTGCCAAACACTGCCATCTTTGAAGATTCTTCAAGTAGGAGGCTAGAAACCCAAGTCTCAGTCCTAGCTCAGTCCTTTGCAGTGTGCTTTTGGACACGTTACTCCCTTGTGAGATGAAGTGGCAGGGTTGGGTGACTTTGGGGTCTTTAACCCTGGCACTGCTTCTCTTCTCTGGCTGTTCAACTACACAGATGACAGGGTAGAAACCAGCTCCCAGCATTCTCACTGCCCTGGGGGCCACATGTGTGGCCCTCTGGGCCTCCCGCTCAGCCCCTTTGCCCCGCCTGTCCTCCACCTCCTCTGTTGGCCAGCCAGTCTGCCTCTATATCCTGCTGCTGCCTTGGGGCCCCAGGCTATAGAGCCTTGGAGCATGTTACCTGGGCTGCGGCCCTTGTCTGAGCAGGCCCGTGTGTTTACTTCATCCAGGTCAGCTCCGATCCCTCCATGTACGTTGAGGTGGAGAATGAAGTGACAGTGGTGGGGGGCGTGAAGCTGAGCCGCCTGAAGTGCAACCGGGAAGGGAAGGAGTGGGAGACGGTACTCACCAGCCGGATCCTCACTGCTGCGGGCAGCTGGTAAGGGCGGGCAGGTCCTTAGCAGGCCCAGGTGACACAGGCACACATGCCATCATTCTGGGCCTGGGTCTGTCTAGGGGACGTGCATGACCCTGGGAGCGCCAGCTCCCACAGAGGCTCACACCAGGCTTCACTCCAGGCCAGGCATATGTGCTCGCCATCTCAGTCCCTGCAGCACCCAGCAAGGTCAGCGTCAGTATGCCTGTGTTATAGATGGGGAAACTGAGCCCCTGAGGATTACCCAGGCCAGGCTTTGAACCTGATGGCCTGATTCCCTCGTCCAGCCAGATCCCCAAAGTCTCGAGTTCCACGCTAAGGTGTGCCTGGCTCACTTTGACCTGAGCTGGTTCCTTTTTTGGATCCCAGATTTCCATCCAAGTTGGTCAGGATGAATTTCTGACTGTCCCTGAAGTCCCCATCCCAGCCCATTCCAGATTCTGCACTGTGAGGGGCACCTTGATTCAGTGATTAGTCACCCAGTATCTTCCCCTAGGTTCCTGGAACTGTACGTGATCCCTGTCCCTGCCTGTGTTCAATATGGAAGGGGAACCAGTGTTTCTCCTCAGTTTCCTGCCTGATATAGCGTCCCAGTTAGGACCATGTGGGAGACACTCAGAAGAGGTTTATAGACATGACCACTTAGATACAGTCATCGTAATTACACCCTTAATCATCTGCCATGAGGTCCCATGTAAATGCTTTTACTTGTGTCAAAGCATGTGGCCTTAGGTCTTAGACCACAATTCTTGTGGTCCCTGAGTGAGTTTGTGTTGTTAGGCCTAGGGGACCCCACTGTTTGTTCTGTCCCTCCCTCGAATTCCCCCTCTGGATGAGCCAGCTAAACTCCCGGTCCCAGGCACCTGTGTGTCAGATACTGCCACAGGCTCCCACTCTCTGTCCCTCCCCCCAAGGCAGGTGGCTTCCCCAGCTGAGGGCTAAGGGGTGTCAGCACAGCCTCTCCCACAGTGACATAGCAGCTGTGGGGCAAGCCTGCTGGACCACCTGGGACCTCCCCTTCTGCTCAGTCCTGCCCAGTTCAGGCCCAGCCTGCAGACCTGCTCCCCATTGTTACAGCCCAGAAATGATGGCTTTCTTTGCAGTGGACTGACTTGAGGCAGGCTCTGACCACCAGAGATGGGCAGATAGAATTCAGTCACAGTACCAGCCTGGCCAGCGTAGTGAAACCCCATCTCTACCAAAAATACAAAAATTAGCCAGGCGTGGTAGCGTGTGCCTATAATCCCAGCTGCTCGGGAGGCTGAGGTAGGAGAATCGCTTGAACTGGGGAGGTGGAGGTTGTAGTGAGCCAAGATCACGCCACTACACTCCAGCCTGGGTGACAGACTGAGACTCTGTCTCAGAAGAAATAAGAATTCAGTCACAGCACTTCGGAGAGCTCCCTGCTGCCCGTGCTGCTTAGAGTGTTCTCTGATTCATACTCTCCAAGTAAACATTTGTAAACAAAAGCATCTCACTTGCCTCTCCCTTTTTGGAGCCAGTAGCAACAGTGTCTCATTAGGAAAGCGGTTGGCAGAGCTCCTTTCTTAACTGACCTCCTTGAGCCTGCTGGGGTAACTGGCTTAGCAGGATAGAATTGACACAAAGTGGGGCTCTGGGTGGCTACTGTGGCCAGCATCTCACTATACTGGTTGCACATCTGCTACTGCTGACTGAGGTCTAAGCTCCAGCCTCACCCTGGGCCTGTGGCTGGGCCTTAGGGGGCTCTCTCTGGGAAGGCAGCAGACTGCCTGTGCAGGGCCCTTCCAGGGGCCTGGTGGTCACTCAGAGGAGAAGCTGGACAGTGTCCAGACTGTTCTGTAAGGCACTCCTTGTTTGAGAGCGACATGCATCTCCCACGCCAGCCAGACAGCCTCTTGGACACAGGGGTGCATGCTGTCATCCCTGCACTTCTCTTAGCCTGCCTTGTTAGAGACCTTCTCAGGACTGGTCTGACTAGTTGCAGCCAGGAGACTGTCCTGCGGGTACTATGTGGCCTTATCCGATAAGCAAGGCATGTTTCCTGGGTGATCATCAGAGGCATTGCTCTCCAAAGCCCCCACACCCTTTGGTCAGCATCAGCGTGAGCTTAGGAAAGCACGGGCAGCCTGTGAAAAGAGGACAGAAACCTCTTTCATCCAAGATCTCAGGGAGGCTCCACCAGCCCCACCCTAACCCAATCCACCTTACCCTCTGACTGTACCTGCTCAGGGGAGGCTCTTGTTGGCCCCAGGCAGAGGAAAGGCCCACACATCCAGGGCTACTGTCTTGGCTGCAGCACCCAGCCCCCATGACACCTGCCCCCACTCTGTCTTCTCAGTGACGTGGTGTGTGTCGCCTGTGAAAAAAGGATGCTGTCAGTGTTCTCCACCTGTGGTCGCCGTCTCCTCTCTCCCATCCTCCTGCCGTCCCCGATCTCTACTTTGCATTGCACAGGCTCCTACGTCATGGCGCTTACTGCTGCGGCCACACTGTCTGTCTGGTGAGAGGCAGGCGCAGGGTGGGGTGGGCTCCAGCTAGGGCAGGACAGGGCTATGCAGGCCCCACCTCACTGCAGGGGCAGGGAAGGCAGTGGACAAGGCTGGCCATCAGGCCCCAGAGGAGGCCCTGAGCAGTTAGTGATATTGCTTGTGTTGGGTGCCCTGGCTAGGCTGAGGGCTGAGGGATGTTGTGCAATGGGGATGGAGGCAGCTTGCCTGCTCGATTATCTCCTTACTGGAGCAGCTCATGCAACCAGTTGCATTACCAGGGTTCTATGTGGGGTTCATCATAAATGGAGTCTTAGCTGGCAGAGTGTGGCCATGTTTCTGATGTGGCTGCTGTGGCCCAGCTTCCCCCAAAGTGGTATGGGCGCTGAGGGTTCCCTGTGGCTCTGTTGCCTGGGCTGTGTGCTGCATCCTTATGCAGAGGGAGTGTAGTGGCACATGGAGAGCAGAAGCCACTCGTAGCCCAGAGTCCCTCTCACTAGGAGCAGCCAGGGTTGGGGCGCATGCAGTAGGGACCAGGGTGTCTGAGCGGCTGAGGCACACTCTGATGTGTTTACTTGGTTGGTGAGTAAACTGTTCCCTGTCTCCCTCCTAGGGATGTTCACAGACAGGTGGTTGTGGTGAAAGAAGAGTCTCTACACTCCATTCTGGCAGGTAATGCAGGCAACAGGCTGCCCCTACTCCCCTGGGGGCCCAAGTTCATGTCTGATGCTGCAGAAGGGCCCCGCTCAGAGAGCCAGGCTCTGGCCTCAGCACAGAGCTCTCAGTGAGGCAGGAGGTGCGGTTATGCTGCAGGAGACACACACTTTTTGGGGACATGTTTGAATGGGTCCCCAAGAGGTGACAAGAGCCTGGTGTGTGGCAAGGAGAATGGCTTGCCCTCCCTATTTGCCAAGGCAGTGTTGACGCATTTGCTGCTGGGACTGTGGGAGCCTAGAGTTTAGATTTCTCCTTTGATGTGTTTGCAAACACTTGCTGATCAGAACACACCCAGAACTCATTTCCGTGCTGTCCCCAGGAAGTGATATGACGGTATCACAGATCTTGCTGACGCAGCATGGAATCCCAGTAATGAACCTGTCTGATGGGAAGGCGTACTGCTTTAATCCGTCACTTTCTACATGGTAAGCAAGCTGACCCCCAGCACTGTTCCCTGGATGAGTGTCTGTCTGCTCTAGACAGCAGAGCAAAGGGTCGTGGCCTACAGGGCTGCCTAGCCCTGCTTTTCCTGAGAGTCAGGCCCTGGAGTGAAGGCTGCTTTGACTATCTGTGCATGCTTCCCTGTCCCAGCAGGACACTGCAGCCTGTGGCCTCTACCCTCAGAGCCTATGTGCAGGAGCACTGTCCTCCTGCATTATTTTCAGGAGCCACTTTTTGAAAAAGCCCCAAAATTGTTATGGTTTTTGCTGTGGCCCCCTTAGCCACCATGAGCATAGGTGAGTTGGCTTTACAGGAGCCTTACCAGGACTAGTCAATTTCTGTGAGCTTAGTAAGTACTTCAGACTTCCTCAGTGAATTAGTAAGGATGCTCATCCACTTACCTAGGCATAATGGTCTGTACTTTTCCTCTGTCCACTCAGGAATTTGGAGCCCTTTTCTGTACTTGCAAAATAATTTATACACAGAGCTCTTAACCCAGACACATGAAATATGTACGTTGTGTTCCAGCCACTCCAAGTTTTTTTCTTCTGTCTATACCTTTGGTCCTTAAGAACCAAAGCTTGCTACCTCCTAGCCCGTTTTCTGTTAAGAACTGCCATGCAGAAGTCTACATTCACACTGAGACTTCTTTCTTGAATTTGGAAAAAAAAAAAAATGCTGGGTGCGATGGCTCACACCTGTAATCCCAGCACTGTGGGAGGCTGAGAGGATTGCTTGACCCCAGGAGTTTGAGACCAGCTTGGGCAACATAGTAAGACCCTGTCTCTACCAAAAAAAAAAAAAAATCAAATAAGCCTGGTGCAGTGGCAGACATCTGTAGTCCCAGCTGCTTGGGAAGCTGAAGCACAAGATCCCTTGAGCCCAGGAGGTCAAGGCTGCAGTGAGCCATAATCACACTACTGCACTCCAGCCTGGACAACAGAGTGAGACCCTGTCTCAAAGGAAAAAAAAACCTCCACTGCCTGCTCCCCCAAATTGCAAAATGTTGTCTATTATATGTGATTGCTGTAATAATGGAAATAAGCTGATTATTTAAGAAGAGAAATATTGACTCTCTATAGGCATCTTTGTATTTTGGACACATTTACAAAGACATCCAGCTGTTCTAAAAGTGTGTGAAGAGTCTTTTCTTCACAAGGATGAAAAGGGTCCAGAGTAGGTGGAAGGACTGCCAATCTGGGATAGCTGTAGAAATAAAGGCAGGTAGAGGCCTGGCATTACTCCCCAGCTACAGGACCCAGGCCATGTGGGCCCCTGGGCAGACCATGGCAGTATTTGAGCCGAGCATCAGAGCACACTGCACTCAGAGGCCTGCAGTCATCAGGAACCAACATATGGAGCTGAAGTGTTCCCAGCAAGGGCCCTATCCACAGCCTTCGCCTCATTCATTTTTCCTCGGGAACAATGATCTATCAGACCCATTACCATGAAACCTGTCAGTGATAGGCGCCTGTGCGGAAGTGCAGGGGCGCTCAGCCTCTGCTGGCTTTGTGTCGATAGGGGCTGCTTCTCTGTGGCCTCCTTGCCAGCCTCCTCTGGTAGATCTCTTGGTTTTCCTGAGCTCTGCTCCTGCCTTTGCCTCCCCAGGAACCTGGTTTCTGACAAGCAGGACTCACTGGCTCAGTGTGCAGACTTTAGGAGCAGCCTGCCATCCCAGGACGCCATGCTGTGCTCAGGACCATTAGCCATAATCCAGGGCCGCACCTCCAAGTACGTGACCCCAGTGCCATGGCCTCTGTCCTTAGTCCTGCCCTGGGGAAGTGACTGGGTCAGTGCACACACAGTCCCTACCCAGGCCTTGTATCCACCTGCCCTTCCCCTGTGCCCCAGGTGCTGGTCAGCACAGGCAGGCTGGGCAGGACAGACTAGGGGTGCTGAGGGTAGTGGTCCTGCATCAGGTAATATCTTGGGGTTGGGGGCAGCAGTCACTGGCCCTGTCACTTCAGGGGCCCAGATGGCAGGTGCTGGGTGAGATACCCCAAGGGTGCCAGGAGGCACATGGCTGGGATGTGGGGATGGGCAGACAACAGATCTGGCATCTGCCAACAGACTAGCTAGTGGACGGGAGGCCTTGGCAGCCCTGGTGCCTGCCTCCTGCCAGCTCCTTGCCTGTTGCACATGGGGGCAGTTCCTGACTCTGTAGTGCCTGCTGCCTCATCATGGAAACTCTCCTGGTCTCTGCAGCTCGGGAAGGCAGGCTGCCCGGCTCTTCTCCGTGCCTCATGTGGTGCAGCAAGAGACCACCCTGGCCTACCTAGAGAACCAGGTGGCAGCAGCACTCACCCTGCAGTCCAGTCACGAGTACCGCCATTGGCTCCTCCTCTACGCACGGTACCTCGTAAACGAAGGTGAGGCTCTTGGCAGCCCTAAGCAGCTTTCTCCTTCTGCCCCTCCATCCTCCCAGGCCTGGCTTAGTCCCTGTGAAATCAGGGAAAAGGTGTGATGGCCCAGATCCCAGCCTGCTGCTCTCCCATCAACAAGGTGGGCCCAGCAGCCTCTACCTCCCAGCCTGAGCTGCAATTAAGGCAGCTCAGCAGGCACCCATCCCCTTAATAGGCTCTGAGGCTCTGAATAGAGTGGCCCTGAGGGTGTTCCCACAGAGGAGCAGCAGGACAGGCCGCAGGAGGGTGGAATAGATGCCTGGGTGGAAAGACATGGCCTAAAGGAGTAGATTCTGTGTTCTGGCTCCTGCCCTGCACCACACCTTGGCAGTGCTGCTCATCAGTGAGGGTATCTTGTAGCAGTGGTTCTCTTCCTCCTCCCAGCCCCTCCTGCCCTGGACAGGTTTGCCTGATGTCCTGCACTTACTGAGGCCCTCCATTCCTGGTGCTTCCTGCCAGAGCTCTCACTCTGCTGCCTCCCCTGCAGAAAGCCAGGTATGCTGGAAGAGGTGGCTGCACTGTCCTCACAGTGACTCCAACAGCCTTACCAGCTTTTCCTCCCACTTGAGTGTAGCCTTCAGGGTGCGGCATGGGCAGGCCCTCCCAGAGCTCTTCCTGTGCTGCGTCCTGGCCTTTTTGCTTTATTTTTGTCATCACCCTCCCCAGTTTGATTATAATTTAGAAAAAAAATCAAGTACAGAAAAGACAGAGAAAATCATAATCAGACCTTCACGAATGTAATTCCCAGAACTAATATGTCATATGTGCCTCTGGCTGTGTAAATATGAGTGTGTATGTGTGTGTGTACATACACTTGTAAATGACAGCAAATATTACTGATCAGCTTGAAGCCTCCCCTCCCTCCCTGCAGACCACAATGATGAATTTGATGTTTACTCTTCCCACCAGGTCTATGTGGTTGCCATAATGTGTGGTCCCCAGCTTTTCTGAATACTCAGCCTTCCCAGGCCCTCATACCTCTCCTGTGGTGCTCTAGTCACATCTTCCCTGGGAGCCCCTCCTCTTACTCCACTCTGGTTTGCTTCATCCTAGGTGTTGATTGGGACTTGCTCTGATGCCCTACATCAAGTCCCTACCTCCTGTCGGCCCCGCCACCCATCTTGGGATCACTTCTGCTGCTTGCTTCTCTTTCTCCATCCTCCACATGCCTGTTCCAGTGTCCATACACCAGTTACCCATCTTCCATTCTGTCCCTTGTTTCCTTGGCTGTAAAAGGAGGAATCTAGTGTAAAAGTGGACCCCATTCACTTCCAAAATTCCTCAGATTCCAGTTTCGCCTCTCTTACTCCACCCTTTTCTTTGGACAATTTAATCCATTCGCTATTGCTTTAGCTGCCCCAAGTGCTGACAAACCCCGACACTCTACCTCCAGCCTTTCTAGCAACCCTACTGGGTGATGCCCATAACCCTTGAGTTAATGGGCCTATGCCCCCTCCACTCAGTTGCCCCTCCTCAGTCATACCTTTGCCATCTCTTACCTCCTGCGAGCTGGCCTCCCCACCTTCCTGACCTCCTCTTAACACCAGTTGCCAGCCCATATTCTCAAAGACAGATCTTACCAGTCCACAATTTCCCATATTTTCCCATCACCTTAAGGAGTTTATCACAGAATTGGCCACATCTCATTTTTCCTCTGGGCGCAACACACAGAGAAGTTACAGATGTCGTCAGGGGAGTGAGCAAATGAGTGAAAATCTGTGAAGGGTCTCAGTGCCCCACACTGAGAGACATGCAGGGGTATCTTGCCCGTAGTAGGCAATAAAATACACATGTGTTTATTCTGATTTGATAGACACAACAACATAGCATATTCTTGATTTTTATTTCTTTTTGTAATGTGTTCCTATTTCTGTTTTGTTTTTTTGTTTGTTTGTTTGTTTTTCTATAATTAGGGTTTGAATACCGACTTCGAGAAATATGCAAGGACTTACTGGGTCCGGTTCACTACTCCACTGGAAGCCAGTGGGAGTCAACAGTAGTGGTAGGTGCTTCTTTCATTGTTGCTGCAAGAATTCTTTCTTGAAACATGAAGGTGGAGATTTTTTAAATAAGCCAAAGGGCTTTGAATTGTGTCCCATTAGACTTCTCCAGCACCCAGCCTTAGGTCCCAGCATCAGTGAGAGGGTGACATGCCTGCCCTCCAGAACCTGGCAGGAGGTGGGCCCTGGACATCAGGAGCCACAGAGTGCTTCTCCACATGCGTATGCTGAGGGAGGCTGCCTGCACGGGCTCTGGGCTTGGTTGTGAAGACAAAAGACGGAAGGTACTTCCCTGCCTTCATGGAGCTCAGTCTGGTAGGGATGCACACATAAGCAGGGAGGCAGTTAGGTCAACAAAATATTTTCAGACTAGATTCAGACTAAGAAGGAAATAAGCAGGGTCTTCAGATGAGAGTGCCTGGGAAGGAGTGACCAGGGAAGGCCTCGCGAGAGGACACTGCAGATGAAACCCAAGGAGAAGAGTGAGACGGCCATATAGAGACCTGGAGAAAGTGTTTCCTAGTAGAAGTGAGAGTAAAAGTAAAGAGTGTTTGATTTGTTTGAAGCCACTGTGGCTGGCACATAGAAGGCAAAAGGAGAGGGTGGTATGAGATGAGGCAGGAGGTGGACCACAGAGACCTTTCGAGGAGCTAGCGTTTTCTTCTTGGCAGAGTTGGCGCAGAGGTGTCATGAACTAAAATAGAAAAGCAATCAGGGAGTATCTTCTGTAACAGTCCCAGGAAGAGATGAAGGTGACTTGGATCAGTGTGGTGGCCATGGAGAGGGGAAAGGAGACAGGTTCAAGATGTATTTTGGAGGCAGAACCAGTAAGATTTGATGGGTGGTTGAATGTGGAAGGAAAGAGCGTAATGAACATGTGGCACCTCCAGGTGTAGCTGCAAAAAATGGATGCCGGAACCATTGATTAAATCAGGAAAGGAACAGATTGGTGGAGGGTGGGAGAAGGTATGGATCTAAGAGTTAGCTCACAGTTTCATTCAATCATTGACAATCACTGATGGGGCACCTCCCCTGGCCAGGCGTGGTATAGGCATGGGGCAGGCAGCAGTGAATAAGGCAGACTGAGTCCCTGCATTCGTGGATCTGCTTTCTTACGGAGAGAGACAGACTAAGCAAATGAGAACAGGTATCTGTAGTGTCTTGAGTAGTGATGGATGCCATGGAAAAAAAGTTAAAAGGGCAGGGAGATACAGAATACTGGCAGGATGCTGTTTCATGTTGGGCAATTAAGAAAGGCCAAACTAAGCTTGCAGCGAGCCAAGATCGCACCACTGCACTCCAGCCTGGGCGACAGAGCGAGACTCCGTCTCAAAAAAAAAAAAAAGAAAAGGCCAAACTAACAGTTAAGCAGAGACCAGAAAAGGTGAGGGATGAAGCCATGCATATATTTGGGAGAACATCCAGGCAGAAGGAAAGTGCAAAGGCCTGAGGTGGAAGAGTTTAGAATTTAAAAGGAACAGCCCAACGGGATGGTAATGGAAGGGGGAAAGGAGTTGACATCAAAAAGGCTGGAGGGTCAACCCTCACAGGCCTTGGTGTGTACAAGAGGCCTAATTTTTTATTCCATTTTTAAATTTGACTGTGGTGTACCTTAATTGACTACGTACTTTGAATCCTAGGTTCAAAGTCAAATCCCCTTAGGTCCCTGAAGGCATTGTTCCATAGACTTTGCATCCAGTTTTATTGCTAAAAAATCTATTGTAAATCTAATTTCCATTGCTTTGTAAGTACTTTGGGATTCTATCTTGGTGTTTTGAAGATTCAAAAAGCTCATTCATTCTGTGGAAATAGAGATAGAGACCAGTGATTTTCTTCGTTTTTCTTATTTGATTATTTCTTCCCTTTCATTTTTCCTATCGTCTGAGAGATGTAATATCCTCTCTTTTTAAAATCAGCTGTATCGCTGGGCGCAGTGGCTCATGCCTGTAATCCCAGCATTTTGGGAGACCAAGATAGATCACCTGAGGTCAGGAGTTCAAGACCTGCCTGGCCAACATGCTGAAGTCCTGTCCCTACTAAAAATATAAAAATTAGCTGGGTGTGGTGGCACATGACTGTAATCCCAGCTATTGGGGAGGCAGAGGCAGGAGAATAGCTTGAACCCGGGAGGAAGAGGCTGCAGTGAGCCAAGATTGCGCTACTGCACTCCATCCTGGGAGACAGAGCAAGACTCCGTCTCAGGAAAAGGAAAAGTTAAAAAAAAGTAAAATCGGCTGTATCAGGCCAGGCGTGGTGGCTCATGCCTATAATCCCAGCACTTTGGGAGGCTGAGGTGGGTGGATCACCTGAGGTCAGGAGTTTGAGACCAACGCAGCCAACATGGTGAAACCCTGACTCTACTAAAAAACAAAAATTAGCTGGGCTTGGTGACATGCACCTGTAATCCCAGCTACTCAGGAGGCTGAGGCAGGAGAATTGCTTGAACCCAGGAGGCAGAGCCAAGATCACTCCAGCCTGGGCGACAACAGTGAAACTCCATCTCAAAAAAAAAAAAAAAAAAAAAAAAAAAAGGCTAGGCGTAGTGGTTCACGCCTATAATTCCAGCACTTTGGGAGGCCAAGGTGGATCAGATCATGAGGTCAGGAGTTTGAGACCAGCCTGGCCAACATAGTGAAACCCCATCTCTACTAAAAATACAAAAAATTAGCCAGGCATGGTGGCGGGCACCTGTAATCCTAGCTACTCGGGAGGCTGAGGCAGGAGAATCACTTGAACCCAGGAGGTGGAGGTTGCAGTGAGATCACGCCATTGCACACCAGCCCAGGCGACAGTGTGAGACTTCGTCTCAAAAAAAAAAAAAAAAATCAGCTATATCATTTTTTATGCTTTCAGTTCTTCGCCAGATTTTTAATTTAGTCTTTTATCTACTTTAGCATAATAATCTTAGTTATTTTAAAGCTTTATGTCTGATAATTCTAGTATCGGGAGCCTTCACAGATCTATTTCTGTTGCCTATAAATATTTCTGCTGCTTCTCATTCAGATTGTCTTATCTCCTTATGTACCTGGTTATTTTTTACTGTCTGGTGGACATAGTATTTGAAAAATTTATTGTAGAAATAGTTTGAGGCCTAAGATGATGTTATCTTCTTCTACAGAACACTTCTGTTTGCTTCTGCCGACTTCCTGGCAGTAGCACTGTAGGGACGCCATGATCCTGTTCAGGGACTGAAGTTTTGTAGACTGCCTGGAACTCAAAGCTGGGTGCTAGCTGGTGTAGATGCTGGTTTACTTCCAGTTGACACTTATTCTAGGTTGCATACCTTTGGAATACCAGGACAAAGGAGGGGTAAGTTAACAGGGCCCTAGCCCCTGCTTTGGTCCCCCTAGGCCCTCAAGTTATTGTTTGTTTTTCCAAGACAGAGTCTCGCTCTGTCGCCCAGGCTGGAGTGCAGTGGCACAATCTCAGCTCACTGTAACCTCCGCCTCCTAGGTTCAAGCGATTCTCCTGCCTCAGCCTCCCAAGTAGCTGGGATTACAGGCACATGCCACTACGCCTAACTAACTTTTATTTTTTTAGTAGAGGCGGGGTTTCACCATGTTGGCCAGGCTGGTCTCAAACTCCTGACCTCAGGTGATCTACCCACCTCAGCCTCCCAAAGTGCTGGGATTACAGACATGAGCCACTGCGCCCAACCCAGACCCTCAAGTTTGGTAGAAGTTCTGCCTAGCCTCTTCCTCATGGACAAATATTTCCAAAGCAAAGACATCGCTCTTTGGATTTCTGTCTTCCCCACACCATGGCTCCGTTATTTATCACTAACGCATTAGCTCTCAGAAGTTTGCTTCTATTTGTCCACCTTTTTTTCTTTGTTGTCAGTGAGGAAGCCTGTTCTGAATTGCATGGTCTGTTAATAGAAGGAAAGCTTTGTGATATCTTCTCAGATATCAGCTGCAGATGCTAACATTTTCTAAAATAACTTGTTCCCTGAATTATCTGCCTTTTCTGGGTTCAATCTTTGATTTGTTCATTGTGGTCTTTCCTTTAGGACATTTTACCCTATCTGGAAATCCTTGGTTATCAGGTTGTAGTTACAAGTGAAGGACCCAGATTGGTAGTACACTCAGGTTTCTTTTTCAAGAGTACAGCTGTTTACTTAGCACATCTCACCTTCAGGACAGGCCGATGAGCCATCTACTAGAGTGGGAGGCAGGCAGACACCTGCCCAACGAGTCCCCATCATGGGCAGGTTGTGGCGCTACATTCTGTCAGCCTTAGCCCAAGATGCCAGCCAAAGCTCACCATAGTAGTTCTCTTTCTTAGCCTGAAAGTAAGCACTCTGGGTCATGGTGGTACAGACAGAAGGAGCCACAAACAGGCTACCATTTGATGGCCATGATTTCTTCTTCTCCCCTCCTTCCTGCTGATTGTTCTTACCAACTCCAAACAGGACACTTCACTGAGGCTCTGCCTAAGAGAATCTGTGGTTCCCCTCCCAGAGTCACCTGTCAGTATGTACCACCTGCTTTCCACCCTCTGTAAAGGTCTCCTAGCCCTTCCCTCATGGTTACAAGGTGGCTTCCATGTCCAAGATCAGGGAAGGAGAGAGAACAGGAGAAATCTGGCAACAGCAACATTCACCCTGTCATCGGAAAAGAAATGCTCTCCCAGAAACTAGTCTGTGCCTCTCAGGCAACGATTAAATCACTTGGGCACCCACCCCTACTGCAAGAGAGGCTGGGAAAATGAGCAGCTTTTCTGCCTCTGTACAAAGAATATGTAGGAGAAGAGAAATTAGAGCAGACATAGACATAGCCAATCCCAGTGTCTTCTGCCATATCCTCTCCTGATCTCAACACTATTCTGAATTTGTTCCTTTTTTTCTTTTGTTTACTGTCTTTTCATCTAGATATTGGGGCACAGGAGATGAGTGAGCATGAGCCTTCTGTGCTCTTGTTGGGTTTATTTATCAACGCTTTTTTTTTTTTTAGACGGAGTCTCTCTGTCACCCAGGCTAGAGAGTGGAGTGTAGTGGCGTGATCTTGGCTCACTGCAGCCTCTGCCTCCTGGGTTCAAGCGATTTTCCTCCCGAGTAGCTGGGATTTCAGGCACGCGCCACCCATGCCCAGCTAATTTTTCTATTTTTAGTAGAGACGGGATTTCGCAATGTTGGCCAGGCTGGTCTTGAACTCCTGACCTCAGGTGATTCGCCCACCTCAGCCTCCCAAAGTGCTGGAATTACAGGGGCGAGCCACTGCGCCCGGCCTGATTTATCAACACTCTTATGGTGAGAATTGGTCATTCAAGTGGAGCTGATCCTTCAGATAACTGGGAAAATATAGCTGTGGTTGGAGGATGGACTTCCAACCAGCCATGCTGACTCAGCAGCCCTCCCAAGAAGGCTTCTTAGGAGAGCATCATTTCATATGTTTAAGAGCTGCTTGTGTTTCCTTTTTTTTGAACTATCTGTTGAAATACTTGTTGCCATTTGTTTTTCTCATTGGTTTGTAGGAACTCTTTATATATTATAGGAGGTCTTTATATACCCTGATTTGAGCTGCCAGTGTACCACAGGGATGCCAAAGGTTCAGATTTCTTTCAACTTCAAGGATCGTTTGCATGGTTCAGTGTGCATGGAAGGAAAATGGGAAGCAGAAGGTTGGGGCACTAAGCAACCACCTTTCAGGTTCCTGGGCTCTGTTCTGGCTCCAGCCTCCCCAGCCAGGCTCTGCTCTTAGGAAGCCTTCCTTTGGTGTGGTCTTCAGTGTAAGACAGGGATCCCCAATCCCTGGGCCACAGACCAGTCAGCAGCAACATTAATGAGCACAAACCCTATTGTGAACTGCACATACGAGAGATCTAGATTGTGCTCTCCTTATGAGACTCTAATGCCTGATGATCTGAGGTGGAACAGTTTTATCCTGAAACCATCTTCCCCTACCCCGCTGGTCCATGAAAAAATTGTCTTCCACAAGACCAGTCCTGGGTGCTGAAAAGGTTAGGGACTGCTGCTGTAAGACCTGTGGCAGTGACCAGAGAGGTGGTGATTAAGTTGTGTGTTGCAGGCCGTACGAAGAGCTATACATCGCATCCTGAAACAGTGGAGAAAACCATCCTTTACTGAGAGCCGAAGGGTGAGGAAATATCAATAATACTTGGTCGCTCTTTATAGTGACTTCAGGCCAGAGGGCAAGTCCTCTTGCAGCTCTTGCAGCTTCTTCCTAGTACCACAGGCAGGCAGAATGTTTTGCTTTGTTTATAGTAGTTTTTCGCTGAATCTTTAGGGTTTTCCATATATAAGATAATGTCTCTGAACAGAGATAATTTTACTACTTTTTTCCCAATTTGGTTGCCTTTTATTTCTTTTTCTTGCCTAATTGATCTGTCTAGGACTTTTAATACTATGTTAAATATTAGTGCTGGAAGCAGGCATCCTTCTCTTGTTCCTGATGTTAGAGGAAAAGCTTTTAGTCTTTTACCATTAAGTACGATGTTAGCTGTGGGCTTTTTATTTATGGTCTTTATTATGTTGAGGTAGTTTTCTTCCATTCCTAGTTTGTTGAGTGCTTTTACCAAGAAAAAGTGTTGAATTTTCTCAGATGCTTTTTCTGTAGTAAGATGATCATATCATTTTAAAATTTTCTTTAATTTCATTAATATGATATATTACAATGATTGGTTTTCATATATTAAACCATTCTTGCATTCAAGGAATAAATCCCACTTAGTCATGGTGTGTAATTCTTTAAATGTGCTTTTGAATTCTCTTTGCTAGCATTTTGTTGAAGATTTTTGCATCACTGTTTACAAAGGATATTGGTCTAATAGTTTTCTTGTAGTATCTTTGTCTGGCTTTGTCAGGGTAATGCTGTCCTCATAGAACGAAATAGGAAATGTTCCTACCTATTTGAGTTTTTGGAAGGAGGATTGGTGTTAATTCTTTAAATGTTTGGTAGAATACATCAGAGAAGCTATATGATTCTAGGCTTTTCTTTATGAGAGGGTTTGGATTATTGATTCAGTTTTCTTGCTCGTTAGAGATCTGTTCAGATTTTTAATTTCTTTATGAGCCAGTCTTGGTAAGTTGCCTCCATTTTATATAGGTTATCAGATTTATTGTCATATAGTTGTTCATGCTGTTCTCTTATTTATAATCTTTTTTATTTTTGTGGCATTGGTTGTAATGTCCCCGCTTTCATTTTTGATTTTCATTATTTGGATCTTGTCTCTCTTAAAAGTTTGTCAATTTTGTTCATCTTTTCAAAGAATCAACTGTTGGTTTCATTGATTATTATTTTTCTATTTATCTTGTTTGTTTCTGCATTATCTTTATTATTTTTTTCTGCTGGCTTTGGATATAGTTCTTTTTCTAGTTCCTTAAGGTGTAATGTTAGATTATTGATTTGAGATCAGCTTTCACTGCATACTGTTTTAGTATGTTGTATTTTCATTTTCATTTGTCTCACTTTGTTTAATAGTGTGTTTTTTCAGCCAGGAGTGGTGGCTCACACCTGTAATCCCAGCCCTTTGGGAAGCTGAGGTGGGAAGATCACTTGAAGTCAGGAGTTCGAGACCAGCCTGAGCAACATAGCAAGACTGTCTCTCTCTCTCTCTTTTTTTTTTTTTCCCCTCACTGTGGCCTCAACCTTCTGGCTCAAGCAATCCTCCTGCCTCTGCCTCCTGAGTAGCTGGGACTACGGGCGTGCACCACCACACCCAGCTAATTTTTGTATCTTTTATACAGATGGGAACAATATGTTTTCCAGCTTCCACGATGTAGATTTTTGGAGACAGAGTCTGACTCTGCCATCCAGGGTGGAGTACATTGGCGTAATCTCGGCTCACTTGAACCTCCACCTCCCAGGCTCAAGCAGTTTTCCCACATCAGCCTCCTGAGTAGCTGGGACCACAGATGTGTGCCACCATGCCTGGCTAATTTTTTTTTTTTTTTTTTTTTTTTTTTTGGTAGAGGTGGGATTTTGCTGTGTTGCCCAGGCTGGTCTCAAACTCCTGAGCCCAAGCAATCCACCTACCTCGGCCTCCCAAAGTGCTGGGATTATAGGTGTGAGCCACTGCACTTGGCCTCTTTTCTTTCCTTTAAATATGTCTTCCCACTGACTATACTGATAATCTTATTGAATATCCTATTTACATGAGTTGCTTTTCTTTTCTTTTTTTTTTTTTGACATTTTAGTGCACCCATCACCTGAGCAGTGTACACTGTACCCATGTGTAGTCTTTTATCCCTCACCCCCTCCACCCTTCCCTTTGAGTCCCCAAAGTCCATTACATCATTGTTATGCCTTTGCATCCTCATAGGTTAGCTCCTACTTATAAGTGAGAACATATAATGTTTGATTTTCCATTCTTGAGTTACTTCACTTAGAATAATGGTCTCCAACTCCATCTAGGTTGCTGTGAATGCCATTATTTCATTCCTTTTTAAGGCTGAGGAGTATTCCATGGTGTATATATACCACATTTTCTTTGTCCACTCATTGGTTGATGGGCATTTAGACTGGTTCCGTATTTTTGCAATTGCAAATGGTGCTGCTATAAACGTGTGTACAAGTGTATTGTTCACATAATGACTTCTTTTCCGCTGGGTAGATACACAGTAATGGGATTGCTGGATCAAATGGTAGTTCTACTTTTAGTTCTTTAAGGAATCTCTGGCCAGGTGCAGTAACTCATGCCTGTAATCCCAGCACTTTGGGAGGCCAAGGCAGGAAGATCACCTAAGGTCAGGAGTTCGAGACCAGCCCAGCCAACATGATGAAACCCTGTCTCTACTAAAAATATAAAAAATTAGCCAGCCATGGAGGCACGTGCCTGTAGTCCCAGCTACTCCAGAGGCTGAAGCAGGAGAATCACTTGAACCCAGGAGGCAGAGGTTCCAGTGAGCCAAGATCGTGCCACTGCATTCCAGCCTGGGTGACAGAGTGAGAATCTGTCTCCAGAAAGAGTCCCCATGCTGTTTTCCATAGTGGTTGTACTAGTTTACATTCCCATCAGCAGTGTAAAAGCGTTCCCTTTTCACCACCTCCATGCTAATATCTATTATTTTTTTATTTTTTAATTATGGCCATTCTTGCAGGAGTAAGATGGTATGTCATTGTGGTTTTGATTTGCATTTCCCTGATAATTAGTGATGTTGAGCATATTTTTCATGTGTTTATTGGCCATTTGTATATCTTCTTTTGAGAATTGTCTATTCATGTTCTTTGCCCACTTTTGAATGGGGTTGTTTTTTTCTTGATGATTTGTTTGAGTTCCTTGTAGATTCCAGATATTAGTCCTTTGTCAGATGCATAGTTTGCAAAATTTTCTCCCACTCTGTGGGTTGTCTGTTTACTCTGCTGATTATTTCTTTTTCTGTGCAGAAGCTTTTAAGTTTAATCAGGTCCCATCTATTTATCTTTGTTTTTGTAGCATTTGCTTTTGGGTTCGTAGTCATAAACTATTTGCCTAAGCCAATGTATAGAAGAGTTTTTCCGATGTTATCTTCTAGAATTGTTGTGATTTCAGATCATAGATTTAAGTCTTCGATCCATCTTGAGTTGATATTTGTATAAGGTGAGAGATGAGGATCCAGCTTCATTCTTCTATAGATGTGGCTTGCCAGTTATCCCAGCACCATTTCTTGAATGGGGTGTTTGTTCTGCACTCTGTATTTTTGTTTGTTTTGTTGCAGATCTGTTGGCTGTAAGTATTTGGCTTTATTTCTGGGTTCTCTATTCTGTTCCATTGGTCTATGTGCCTATTTTTATACCAGTACCATGCTGTTTTGGTGGTAACAATATCCTTGTAGTATAGTTTGATGTCGGGTAAATATGATGCCTCCAGCTTATCTTGCTTTGGCTATTTGGGCTCTTTTTTGTTCCATATGATTTTTTTTTTTTTTTTTTTTTTTTTTTTTTTTTTTTTTTTTGAGACGGAGTCCCACTCTGTCACCCAGGTTGGAGTGCAGTGGCACAATCTTGGCTCATTGCAAACTCTGCCTCCAAGGCTCAAGTGATCCTGCACCTCAACCTCCTGAGTAGCTGGGACTACAGCACGTGCCAGCACACCCAGCTAATTTTTGTAAGTTTTGTAAAGACAGGGTTTCACAATGTTACCCAGGCTGGTCTCGACCTCCTGGGCTCAAGTGATCTGCCCACCTTAGCCTCCCAAAGTGCTGGGATTACAGACGTGAGCCACCACGCCCTGCTGTGGTTTCATGTGAATTTTAGGGTTTTTTTTCTAGTTCTGTGAAGAATAATCATGGTAGTTTGATGGGAATTGCATTGAATCTGTAGATTGCTCTTAGCAGTATGGTCATTTTTTATTCTACCTATCATGAGCATTGGATATGTTTCCATTTGTTTGTGTTGTCTGTGATTTCTTTCAGCAATCAATTTTTCAGTTTTTCTTGTAGAGATCTTTCACATCCTTGGTTAGGTATATTCTTAAGTATTTTATTTTATTTTATTTGCAGCTATTGTAACAAGGGGTTCTTGATTTGATTCTCAGCTTGGTTGTTGTTGGTATACAGCAATGCTACTGATTTGTGTACATTGATTTTGTACCCTGAAACCTTGCTGAATTCATTTATTAGATCTAGGAGCTTTTTGGATGAGTGTTTAGGGTTTTCTATGTATACGATCATATCATTGGCAAACAGCGATATTTTGACTTCCCCTTTACATATTTGGATGCCCTTTATTTCTTTCTCTTGTCTGTTTGCCCTGGCTAGGACTTCCAGTACAATGTTGAATGGCAGTGGGGACAATGGGCATCCTTGTCTGTTTGAGTTCTCACTTTTATCTTTTCCCCGTTCAGTGTAAAGTTGGCTCTGGGTTTGTCATAGATGACTTTTATTATCTTGAGGTATTTCCGTTCTATGACGGTTTTGCTGAGGGTTTTAATCAAAGGCATGCTAGATTTTGTCAGATGCTTTTTCTGCATCTATTGAGATGATTGTATGATTTTTATTTTTAATTCTGTTTATGTGATGTATCTCATTTATTAACTTGAGTACGTTAAGTCTTCCCTGCATCCCTGGTATGAAACCCACTTGATCATGGTGTATTATCCTTTTGATACACCATTGGATTCGATTAGCTAGTATTTTGTTGAGGATTTTTGCATCTATGTTCACCAGGGATATTGGTCTGTAGATTTCATTTTTGTTATGTCCTTTCCTGGTTTTGGTATTAGGGTGATACTGGCTTCATAGAGTGATTTAGGGAGATTTCTTCTTTCTCTATCTTTTGTAATAGCTTCAGTAAGATTGGTACCAATTCTTTGAATGTTCAATATAACTCAGCTGTGAATCCATCTGGTCCTGGACTTTTTTTGTTGTTGGCAATTTTTAAATTACTGTTTCAGCCTTGCTACTTGTTATTGGTCTATTCAAAGTTTCTATTTTTTCCTAATTGAATCTAGGAGGGTTATATATTTCCAGGAATTTATCCATTTCCTCTAGATTTTCTAGTTTGTGTGCATAAAGGTGTTCATAGTAGTCTTGAATGATCTTTTCTATTTCTGTGGTATCAGTTGTAATATCTTCCATTTTGTTTCTAATTTAGCTTAATTGGATCTTTTTTTTTTTTTTTTTTTTTTTTTTTTTTTTTTTTTTTTTTTTTGAGACAGAGTCTTGCTGTGTTGCCGAGGCTGGAGTGCAATGGTGCATCTCAGCTCACTACAACCTCTGCCTCCCAGGTTCAAGCAATTCTCAGGCATCAGCCTCCCAAGTAGCTGGGACTACAGGCATTGCGTCACCACACCCAGCTAATTTTTTTGTATTTTTAGTAGAGACGGGGTTTCGGCATGTTGGCCAGGCTGGTCTTGAACTCCTGACCTCAAGTGATCCTCCTGCCTTGGCCTCCAAAATTGCTGGGATTACAGACATGAGCCATCGTGCTTGGCCTCTTTCAGACTTTTTGATGTACGCGTTTAATGCTATGAACTTTCCTCTTAGCACCACTTTTGCTGTGTCCCAGAGGTTTTGATAAGCTGTGTCATTATTATCATTCAGTTCATAAAACTTTTTAATTTCCATCTTGATTTCATTGTTTATCCAAAGATCATTCAGGAGCAGATTATTTAATTTCCATGTATTTGTGTAGTTTTGAGGGTCCCTTCTGGAGTTAATTTCCAATTTTATTTTACTGTTGTCTGAGAGGGTACTTGATATAATTTCGATTTTCTTAAGTTTATTGAGACTTGTTTTGTGGCCTATCATACGGTTTTTCTTGGAGAATGTTCCATGTGCTGATGAAAAGAATGTATATTCTGCAGTTGTTGGGGAGAATGTTCTGTATATATCTGTTAAGTCCATTTGTTCTAGGGTATAGTTTAAGTCCATTGTTTCTTTGTTGACTTTCTGTCTTGATAACGTGTCTAGTGCTGTCAGTGGAGTGTTGAAGTCTCCCACTGTTATTGTGTTGTTGTGTATCTCATTTCTTATGTTGAGTACTAATTGTTTTATAAATTTGGGAGCTCCCATGTTAGGTGCATATATATTTAGGATTGTGATATTTTCCTGTTGGACCGATCCTTTTATCATTATGTAATGTCCCTTTTTGTCTTTTTCAACTATTGTTGCTTTAAAGTCTGTTTTGTCTTATATAAGAATAGCTATTTCTGCTCGCTTTTGGTTTCTATTTGCATGGAATATCTTTTTTCACCCCTTTACCCTCAGTTCACGTGAGTCCATATGTGTTAGTAGATATTTGGTTGGTGGATTTGTATGCATCCTGCCATTCTGTATCTTTTAAGTGGAGCACTTAGGCTATTTACATTCAACGTTAGTATCGAGATGTGAGGTAGTTTTATTTACCATGCTTGTTTTTACCTGAATACCTTGTTTTTTTGTTTTTTCATTTTGTTATTGTTTTATAGGCCCTGTGAGGTTTGTGCTTTAAGGAAGTTCTATTTTGGTGTATTTCAAGGTTTTGTTTCAAGATTTAGAACTCCTTTTAGCATTTCTTGTACTACTGGCTTGGTAGTGGCAAATTCTCTCAGCATTTGTTTGTCTGAAAAAGACTTTATGCCTTCTTCATTTATGACCCTTAATTTTGCTGGACACTAAATTTTTGGCTGACAGTTATTTTGTTTGAGAAAGCTAAAAATAGGAACCCAAACCCTTCTGGCTTGTAGGGTATCTGCTGAGAAATCTGCTGTTAATCTGATAGGTATTCTGGCCGGGCGCAGTGGCTCATTCCCAACACTTAGGCCAAGGTGGGTGGATCATTTTAAGGTCAGAAGTTCAAGACCAGCCTGGCCAACACAGTGAAACCCCACCTCTAATAAAAATACAAAAATTATCCAGGCCTGGTGCCAGGCAGCTGTAGTCCCAGCTACTCGGGAGGCTGAGGCAGGAGAATTGCATGAACCCAGGAGGCAGAGATTGCAGTGAGCCAAGACTGCACCACTGTACTCCAGCCTGGAGGACAAAGCAAGACTCTGTCTCAAAAAAAAAATCTGATAGGCTTTTGTGTATAGGTTACCTGATGCTTTTGCCTTACAGCTCTTAAGAATCTTTCCTTTGTCTTGACTTTAGATAACCTGATGACTGCTGGGTGATGATCTTTTTGTGACAAATTTCCCAGGTGTTCTTTGAGCTTCTTGTATTTGGATGTCTAGCAAGGTCAGGGAAGCTTTCCTCAACTATCCCCCAAATATGTTTTTCAACCTTTTAGATTTCTCTTCCTAGGAATACCACTTATTTTTATTCTTAGGTTTGACCATTTAACATCCCAAATTTCTTGGAGGCTTTGTTCATTTTTTAAAAAAATTATTTTTTCTTTGTCTTTGTCTCATTCAAAGTCTTGTCTTTGAATTCTGAAGTTCTCTCTTCTGCTTCTTCGATTCTATTGTTGAAACTTTCCAGTACATTTTGTATTTCTCAAGTGTGTCTTTCATTTCCAGAAGTTTCGATTTTTGATTTTTTGATTTTTTTCTTTATGATGTCGATTTCTCTGGAGCATTTTTCATCCATATCCTATATATTTTTAAAAATTTCTTTAAGTTGATTTTCACCTTTGGTATCTCCTTGAGTAGCTTAATAATCAGCCTTCTGAATTCTTTGGCAATTCAGAGATCATGCCACTGCACTCCAGCCTGGGCAATAGAGCGAGACCCTGTCTCAAAAAAAACGAAAAAGAAGAAACCAAAAAATTCTACCTTTTTAGGCCAAATAATGAAAATGTACTTTGTAATTGGTCTTCTTGGTTTGGATCCATTGCTGGGGATGGATCTGGGGAGTTCTCTGGGGAGCTAGTGTGGTCTTTTGGAGGTATTATAGAACCTTGTTTATTACCAGAATTACTTTTCTGATTACTTCTCATTTGGGTAGAACACTTCAGTGGAAAAATCTGGAACTCAGAGGCTGCTGTTCAGATTATTTTGTCCCACAGGGTAATCCCTTGATTTGGTTACTGTGGTGATTATTATTGCCCTTCTGGGTCTAACCACCCAGTGGAGCTACCTGGCTCTGGGCTGATGCTGGGGAACATTTGCAAGGAATCTGGTGATGTGATCCATCTTTAGGTCTCCCAGCTGTAGATAACCAGCACCTGCTGTAGTGGAGGTGCCAGGGGAATGGCATAGACTCTGTGAGAGTCCTTGTTTGTAGATATGTTTAGTGTGCCGGCTTTCTCAAATGCTGGTTGTGCTACCAGTGAAGTTATCACGTGGACACACTCAGGACCGCTGGTTAGCAAGGATGTTGCAGGCAGTGGAATTAGCTGTTGTTTTTGTCCTTCCTTGGAGTAGGGTTGTTCTGTTATGACTTGCTGTAATGTCCTGAGTTGGTTGGCCTCCAGCCAGTAGGTGGCACTTTTGAGAGAGCACCAGAGTTTTTCACCTGTCTTGTGGAATTTATAGCAGCCTGCCACTTCTTTCAAAGGATCTGTGATTTCTTTCGGTTTTCCTGGTTTGCTTTTGCAGTGATTCCTGAGTTCTCTACTCAAATTATTGACCAGATGAGATCACCTAGGGTTCAAGGTCCTCTTCCAAGCTCAGTCGTTATTGGAATAGCAGAATTCATTTCCTTGTTAGCTTTCCACCGGCCTCCTCCATCTTCTTGAAGCCAGCAATTGTGCATGTAGTTCTTCACAAACTTCAAATTCCTCTCATGAGTCACTTTTCTCTCGCCACTTTCAAGATTGTCTCTTTTGAGAATAATAAAGTATCTAAGAATAAATCTAACAAAGGATGTGCATAGCCTATATGCTAAGAATTATAAACGTTTACTTAAAGTCATTAAAGAAAACCTGGACAAATGATGAGAAAGTGCAGTACAGTAAAGATGCCAACCATTTCTAAATAGACCTGCTGACTCAATGCATCTCTAATCAAATGCCAGCTAGAGGTTTCAGTGACACTTGACAAGCTAATTCTACAATTTATACGTAGGTGTAGAAAGCCAAGAATAGTTAAGACATTCACTATGCTACCAGATATTTGG
The DNA here is from genome assembly GCF_024542745.1 of Macaca thibetana thibetana. Lineage (NCBI taxonomy): Eukaryota > Metazoa > Chordata > Mammalia > Primates > Cercopithecidae > Macaca > Macaca thibetana. The sequence continues at coordinate 32,535,945 of NC_065587.1, forward strand.
GTTTATTATGAAGCAGGGATAATTTAGACACTTTGCTATATGAGCGAGAAGACAAAACAGATACAGTGGGGAAAATTGGGGGGAGCTATTCAATAATAAATGGAGTTTGGCAAACTGGTTATTTATATGTAACTGAGAAGTAGATCTTCAGTTCATAAAAATATACCTCCAAAGGGTTAAGAATTAAATGTCAAAAGTGTTAATCTAAATGTCAAAATGTAAAAAAGTTCTGGTTGGGCACGGTGGCTCACGCCTGTAATCCCAGAACTTTGGGAGGCCGAGGTGGACCGATCACTTGAGGCCAGGAGTTCAAGACCAGTCTGGCCGATATGGCGAAACCCCATCTCTACTAGAAATACAAAAATTAGCTGGGTATGGTGGCACATAGCTGTAATCCCAGCTACTTAGGAGGCTAAGACACGAGAATTGCTTGAACCTGAGAGGCAGAGGTTGCAGTGAGCCAAGATCATGCCACTGCACTCCAGCCTGGGCAACAGAGCACGAGACCCTGTCTTAAGAAAAAAAAAAAAAAAGTCAAAGAGTTCTGCCTTTTTAAGCCAAATAATGAAAATGTAGTTTGTAATTATAACATATGTAGAAGTGAAGTGGCATGACAGCAGACAGCAGTATCACAGAGGCCAGGAGTGGGGATATGAAAGTATACCATTAAAAGATTTTTACACATTATGCAAAGTGATATCATAATAGTTGAAGAGAGACTACGATAAGTAAAGCCATGTACCGTATGTTATATACTGTATGTTATATGCCCTAGAGCAACCACCAAAAAAAACCAAAACATAAAACTCATGCACATACACATGCAAATCCCAAAACAGTGAAAAGAACTATAGCTAAAAAGCTAACAAATGGACAAAATGGAATGATAGAAAAATAATAAATTCATTCAAAAGAAGGCAGAAAAACAGATACATAGGATGGTAGATTTAAACCCTAATATATCAATAATCATTAAATATAAGTCTAAATTAAAAAGCATAGATTATCAGATCAGATTTAAAAACAACCAGCTGTACATTGCTTATAAGAAACCCAGCTTACATGTAATAATATAATAGCTTAAAAGTAAAAGGACTGCCAGGTGCGGTGGTTCATGCCTTAATTCCAGCACTTTGGGAGGCCAATGCAGGTGGATCATTTAGAGAAAATGGAGTCCTGTCCTGGCTAATTTTTATATTTTTAGTAGAGATGAGGTTTCGCCATTTTGGCCAGACTAGTCTCGAACTCCTGACCTCAAGTGATCCATCCGCCTCGGCCTCCCAAAGTGCTGGGATTACAGGCATGAGCCACCGTGCCTGGCCTAATTTTTGTATTTTTAGTAGAGATGGGGTTTCACCATGTTGGCTACGCTGGTTTCAAACTCCTGGCCTCAAGTGATCTGCCCGCCTTGGCCTCCCAAAGTGCTGAGATTACAGGCATGAGCCGTCGTGCCCGGCAGACATAAGACTTTAAAATAAATGTCTTAAAAAATGCTCAAGGAGAATACAGACAACTAAACAAAATCAGGAAAACTATATATAAAGAAAATGAGGCCGAGCGCAGTGGCTCAAGCCTGTAATCCCAGCACTTTGGGAGGCCGAGACGGGCGGATCACGAGGTCACGAGATCGAGACCATCCTGGCTAACACAGTGAAACCTCGTCTCTACTCAAAAGAATACAAAAAACTAGCCGGGCAAGGTGGCGGGCGCCTCTAGTCCCAGCTACTCAGGAGGCTGAGGCAGAAGAATGGCCTGAACCAGGGAGGCAGAGCTTGCAGTGAGCCCAGATCGCGCCACTGCACTCCAGCCTGGGCGACAGAGCGAGACTCCGTCTCAAAAAAAAAAAAAAGAAAAGAAAAAAGAAAATGAGGGCCGGGCACGGTGGCTCATGCCTGTAATCCCAGCACTTTGGGAGGCCAAGGCGGGCAGATCACAAGGTCATGAGATCAAGACCATCCTGGCTAACACAGTGAAACCCTGTCTCTATTAAAAATACAAAAAAAATTAGCTGGGCTTTGTGGCTGGCGCCTGTAGTCCCAGCTACTCGGGAGGCTGAGGCAGGAGAATGGTGTGAACCCGGGAGGCGGAGCTTACAGTGAGCCAAGATCACGCCACTGCACTCCAGCCTGGGCAACAGAGCGAGGCTCCATCTCAAGGAAAAAAAAAAAAAAGAAAATGAGAGTATCAACAAGGAGATAGAAATTCCAAAAAAAGGCCGGGCACGGTGGCTCAAGCCTGTAATCCCAGCACTTTGGGAGGCCGAGACGGGCGGATCACGAGGTCAGGAGATCGAGACCATGCTGGCTAACACGGTGAAACCCCGTCTCTACTAAAAAATACAAAAAATTAGCCGGGCGAGGTGGCGGGCGCCTGTAGTCCCAGCTACTCGGGAGGCTGAGGCAGGAGAATGGCGTGAACCCAGGAGGCGGAGCTTGCAGTGAGCTGAGATCCGGCCACTGCACTGCAGCCTGGGCTACAGAGCGAGACTCCGTCTCAAAAAAAAAAAAAAAAAAAAAAAGAAATTCCAAAAAAAGAGCTAAACAGAAATCTGGAGTTTAAAAATACAATAACTGAATTGAAAAGTTCACTACAAGGGTTCAACAGCAGACTCCAGCAGGCAAAAGGGAGAATCAGCAAACTTAAAAATAGGTCATTTGAAACTGTCAAGTATGAGGTGCAAAAAGAAAATAGAATGAATAAAAGCAAACAGAGTCTAAGAAACTTATCAGACACCATCCAAGTATACCCATGTATCCATAATGGGAGTTCTGGAAGTGTAAGAGAGAGAGAGTATTTGAAGAAATACTGGCTGAAATTTTCCAAATTTGAGGAAAGATGTGGATCTACTAATACAAGAGCCTCAGTGAGCTCTAAGTAGGAAAATCCCAAAGGAACCTGCACTGAGACACATTATAGTCAAACTGTGAGAAAGACAAAGAGAAAATCTCATCCTTGGAAGTTTCTTAGATGTCAGTTTTAAAATAGTATTCCTGATGTTTTCTTTGTGGTAATAATTAACTCTTCCTTTCTATTTCTTTGTGAGCTAGTTTTGATACATTATATTTTTCTAGGAATCTCTCCATTTTCTCTAAATGTTCAAATTTCTTAGCATAAAGTTGATAGTAATCATAACTTTTTCTTTCTTCTATATCTGTAGGTATGTCTCTTCTTTATTTCTAATATTATTTCTTTAAGCTTTCTCTCTCTTTCTAGATTAATCCTGCCGGACGTTTCTCTATTAGTCTTTTCAAGAAATGACTTTTGCCAGGCACAGTGGCTCATGCCTTTAATCCCAGCACTTTGGGAGAACAAGGCAGGAGGATCACTTGAGCTCAGGAGTTTGAGACCAGCCTGGCCAACATGGTGAAACCCCGCTCTACTAAAAATATAAAAATTAGCCAGACATGGTGGCACACACGTATAGTCCCAGCTACTCGAGTAGCTGAGGCAGGAGGATCACTTGAGCCTGGGAGGTTGAGGCTGCAGTGAGCTACAGTTGCATCACTACACTCCAGCCTGGGCAACAGAGCTAGACCCTGTCTCAAAAAAAAAAAAAATAAAATTGTTTTTATAAATCTTCTCTATTAAATCTTTGTTTTCTATTTATTTATTTCAATGTTTATTATCTCCTTTTTTAAAAAATGGGGTTTTTTTGGTGGTGTTTTTTTCTTTAGTCTTTTTTTTTTTTTTTTTTTTTTTTTTTTTTTCCTTTCCCCTGATGGCTTTAGGTTGGAGTCTTGGTTTGTCATTCTTTCATGTTCTCTAATACAGTATAAGCTGTTGTTTCTAAATGCCTCTAAAGTGCCCACTTTTGCTGAGTCTCGCCACTTTTGGAGTATTTTGTGTTTTTTTTTTTAACCGTTCTCTTGTAAGTCATTTTTAATTTCACTTAATTTGAATTCCCCTTTGACTTGTGAGTTTTACTCAATTATTTTAGTCAGAAAACATGATGTATTTTAGGAGTTTGCGAACTTTTCTGTAAAGGACCAGATAGTAAACATTTCAGGCTTTGCATAACCATACAATTTCTGGTCTGACTACAGCACTCTGGTGTCAGAGCCTCCCTGTTGGAGCGTGGGCTGCTTCTCCATCAAAGTTGGTTGTCAGCAGCAGCCATTCTCCTGCTTATCCCATCTCTAACAACTGTGTTACTCAAACCTCCTATTTACACTTGTTCTTTACTGTCACTTCTAGTCTTGTTGCAAGTGTATCTGTCACTGTTAATTCAAGATCTTAGGCCTTCTCTTCCAGTGTTAAAGTTGTCTGACTGGTAGTTTTCCCTTTGGAGCAGCCGTACTGCTCAGGAGTCTGCTCTTTTGGTCTGTGCAGCAGAGACCCCAACTGGCAATGCTTGTTTCAGACTGTGGTGTGCCAATATGCCCTGACGTGGAGGATGTTTGGGCAACTAAACATAGTTTCGTCAGCATCCAAACATCCTCCACATCAGGGGATACTGGTACCTCATTTGTTTTACTGGAAAACTAAAGCCAGTCACTACCCCCCAGGCATGTCCTTGCCCTGGGGCTTGACCCCAAACCCCTGGCAAACATCAGCATGAGGGAACAGCCCCTCCTGAATGGCCAGCCACCTGACCCTAAGCCTTGATGTTCTACTCTCATCCTGCCCTGGATGGTCAGGGCCCTGCTCAGTCACTGTAAGGTCAGCAGTGACTGTGCCCACAGATGGAGGAGCACTGGTCTCATCCTCCTTTATCCCCACGCTGTGTTGCTCCCACTCCACCTGCCACTTCATCCTGCACATTTGCCCCACAGCTCTCTCACAGTTTCTCACCTGCAGAGGAGTTGTTCTTTCCTTCTCCCGTGAGCAGACACAAGGTTCTCTGCCCGGCCAGGAAAGTCCCCACAATCTAGGTCTCCTCACTGACACTTGCACTCAGCTGTCACTCTGTCCACAGGGTCTGCGGAAGAGGGAGCTGCTGAAGGAGCTGCTGCCAGTCATCGGGCAGAACCTCCGATTCCAGCGCCTCTTCACCGAGTGTCAGGAACAGCTCGACATCCTGAGGGACAAGTAGCCTGCCCCGGCCTGCCCTGGCTGCAGCAAGGGCAGGGCCACACTCTCGCCGCTGATGACACGCAGGGCCACCTCTCACCTGACCAGGCTGTAGGGGGAGGAGACACTGGCAGGAGATGTGCTGTCCTGTACCAGCGCCAGCCCAGCTCCCTGGGCAGATGTGCCCTGTGTCCTGGGCCTGGCATTGCCTCAGGAGGGGGAAGCTTGTCCCTCCCTCCTAGCCCCGCGTGCGGAGCTAGGGCTGGAGCTCTGCCCAGGTGCCCTGGGGCCAGCAAGGCACTCCCAGGCCTGCCGTCTCCAGCACGGCCCCAAGGTGGACACTAACCCCTGCTGCTGCAGGTGCCGTGCTGCTTCAGCGGTGACGATTGAGCCATTTGTGAGAGAGAATCTGGAAACATTAGGTATTATGCAGTCAGCAGACTGACCTGAGACCTATGTAAAAGGAAAGCTGTTCCAACACACGGACTATTTTTGTACTAGAATTTGCTAACTTGTAATATGGAATTTCCTCTGGCCGATAATCAGGATTTCCCTATAAGTCACTTGGACATTGGTCACTTGTAGGAAATTTAAACTCTAATTATGACAGCTACACTGAAAAATAATTGTACTGAAATTAACTTGTCTATCTTCATTTGGTTTTAATTTTTAAATGTTTGTAAAAAGAGACTGTTTTGGGGGAATGGGGCAAAGGGGTGGGCGATTTCTTTTGTAAGTGTAAAATAAATGAACACGCATTGAATACCAAACCCTCCTGATTTCTCTTGCCTTTTCCTTCTAACTTTCATCCTCCCTGCACTGTGCATCTCTCTCCTGAAGTAGGTGGTGACAGAACATGAGAGCCAGAAGGGATCCTTTGTGTCATCTCATTCCCCCCTGTCATGGTTAATACTGAGTGTCAACTTGATTGGATTGAAGGATGCAGTATTGATCCTGGATGTGTCTGTGAGGGTGTTGCCGAAGGAGATTAACATTTGAGTCAGTGGGCTGGGGAAGGCAGACCCACCCTTAATCAAGTGGGCACCGTCTAATCAGCTGCCAACGAATATAAAGCAGGCAGAAAACCATGAAGAAATGAGACTGGCTTAGCCTCCCAGCCTACATCTTTATCCCATGCTGGATGCTTCCTGCCCTCGAACATTGGACTCCCAAGTTCTTCAATTTTGGGACTCGAACTGGCTCTCCTTGCTCCTCAGCTTACAGACAGCCTACTGTGGGACCTTGTGATTGTGTAAGTTAATACTTAATAAACTTACATATATATTATATATATCTCCTATTAGTTCTGTCCCTGTAGAGAACCCTAATATATCCCCCATGCAGAAATTCATTTCACAGTGTAGAGTGGTCACTTCTGTGGTCACACAGCACGACAGGTTACCTTGCACATGTCATCTCCCAAGCAAGGCATCATGGTTCATGGTTCTGGTCTTGCTGTGTCCCAGGTTCAGATCATACTGTGCACCAAGGGTTGCAGCTGTTTGGACAATTTCATGAAAGGAAATCAGTATCTACAGTCTTGGACATATTGGAGAATTATCAGGAAAGTTAGAATTTTATTAGAAAGTGATCCAAATGATCTACAGGAGAAGAGATAGAATCACAGAATCTTTAAGCACAGTGAGGACTGAGTACCACCCACTCCTGGGTCCTGATCTTTATCACCACCACCTAGTGTGTGGGTCTGAGTCTGGGGAAGGAGCCTTGGACTTGGAATCAGAGGCCTGGGTAACTGACCACTGATCTCTGGCCTAGCAGCCATTCTACTCCATGTCTCACTCGGATGTCAAGTGACTGGATGAGACCCAGGCACGTGTGCATGCCAAATAAAGCCAGCATAGTGTGTGTGTGTGTGTGTGTGTGTGTGTATACATAAAAAGCCAGGCTGCACGCAGGACTTTTCCTTAAGGAATGAAGAGCCAGAGACTTGCTGTGCAGGTCAGGCAGCTCCCCTAGCAACTATGCAGCAAGATACTGAGAGCTTTGTGGAGCTCCAGGAAGCAGTATATGCCAACAGGCCTGTCTGGGCCTCAGTTTTTTAGCTGTCAAATAGAGATTGAGACTAAAAAAATCTGCACTGGGGTTGGGCACAGTGGCTCACACCTCTAATCTCACGAGGTCAGGAATTCGAGCCAGCCTGGCCAATATGGTGAAACCTCCGTCTCTACTAAAAATACAAAAATTAGCCAGACGTGATGGCACACACATGTAATCCCAGCTACTCGGGAGGCTGAGGCAGGAGAATTGCTTGAACCCGGGAGGCAGAGGTTGCAGTGAGCCGAGATCGCGCCACTGCACTCCAGCCTGGGCAACAGAGCAAGACTCCGTTCCAAAAAAAAAAAAAAGAAAATCTGCATCGTTATGAGGACAAATTGGGATTGTGTGGGCAAAGTCTTGGCACGTTTCCTCCCTTGAAGGAAATGGCAGTCGTGAGTGACTCTACCACCACTGGAGATGATGAAGAGATAAGCAGAAAAACATCAAGGCCTTCAACTTACAGACAAGATGGAGTAACAGGGACCAGGTTGACCCTTCTACCTGAAACAACCAAAGGAGCCAGTCAAAATACATGCAATGGTGGTTTCAAGACACTGAATACCATGCTGGGCACAGTAGCATGTGCTTGGAGACCCAGCTACATGGGAGGCTGAGGTGGGAGGACCACTTGAGGCCAGGAGTTCAAGGCTGCAATTAGCTATGATCACGCCACTGCATTCCAGCCTGGGCAACACAGGAAGACCCCATCTTGAAGAAAAAAAAGAAAAAGGAAAAAACAGAAAAAGACATCCCAGGTAGTACGCTTGGGCAATCGTGGGGCTCGCCTTGTTTGTATCCCATCTTGGCAGGGATTACTGTCCTTTGTTTTCTGATATCCAGAGAGAATTTCTGGACCACAGCAAGAGAAGGCAGAACTGAGGTAGAGCCCAGTGGACTACTTGAGCTGAGGAAATGGAGCTCAGAGTCCAAGGAGACTAAGGCAGCACTGCTTCAGATCCACCTAACAAAAAATAAAAGCAAGACCTAAAGTGATCACACTGTTTCCAAGTGACTTAATTACTTTGCAAAGCAAAGTTTGACATGATGTATAAGAATACAAAAATACCTAGGCAAAGAATTTATCACTACAGCTGGGCACAGTGGCTCACACTTGTATTCTCAGCACTTTGGAAGGCCAAGGTGGGTGGATCGCTTGAGGTTGAAGTTTGAGACCAGGCTGACCAACATAGTAAAACCCCCTCTCTACTAAAATACAAAATTAGCCAGGTGTGGTGGCGCATGCCTGTAATCCCAGATACTTGGGAGGCTGAGGTAGGAGAATCACTTGAACCCGGGAGGTGGAGGTTGCAGTGAGCCAAGATTGCACCACTGCACTCCAGCCTGGGCAACAAGAGTGAAATTCTGCCTCAAAAAAAAAAAAAAAAATTAGCCAGTCATGGTGGCACACACCTGTAATTCCAGCTACTCAGGAGGCTGAGGCATGAGAATCACTTGAACCCTGGAGACAGGTTGTAGTGAGCCGAGATCATGTCACTGCACTTCAGCCTGGGTGACAGTGCAAGATTGTCTCAAAAAAAGAAAAAATTATGACTAAACTCAAAAGCAAATACAACAAAAAAGTAGACAAATTAGACAAACCAAAAAGCTTCTGTACAGCAAAAGAACAGTACCAACACATATCTATCAGAATGGCTTACATTTTTTAAAAAGACAATAATGAGTATTAGTGAGGATGTGGAGCAACTGGAACTCACACGCATTGCTGGTAGGAAGAATAGTTACTTTGATAAACAGCGTGATTGTTCCTCATAGAATTAAACATATACTTGCTGTATAACCTAGGTACTCTATTCCTAGGTCTGTTGGTTTTTCTCAAGATAGAGTATGTTTTCCTCAGGAGAAGGATGGCTCAGGACAGGCACAATGGCTCACGCCTGTAATCCCAGCACTTTTAGGAGGCCAAGGCAGACAGATCACTTGAGACCAGGAGTTCGAGACCAGCCTGGCCAACATGGTGAAACCTTGCCTCTACTGAAAATACAAAAAAAGAAGAAAAAAAAGCCAAGCGTAGTGGCAGGTGCCTATAGTCCTAGCTACTTAGGAGGCTGAGGCAGGAGAATCGCTTGAACCTGGGAGGTGGAGGTTGCAGTGAGCTGAGATTGCACCACTGGACTCCAGCCTGGGTGACAGAGCAAGATTCCATCTCAGAAAAAAAAAAAAAAAAAGATTATGGCTAGGCACAGTGGCTCACACCTGTAATCTCAGCACTTTGGGAGGCCAAGACGGGCGGATTACTTGAAATCAGGAGTTGAGACCAGCCTGGCCAACATGGTGAAACCCTGTCTATACTAAAAATACAAAAAATTAGCCAGGCATGGTGGCGCACACCTGCAGTCCCAGCTACTTGGGGGGCTGAGGCAGGAGAATCACTTGAACCCGGGAGGCAGAGGTTGCAGTGCACCGAGACCATGCCATTGCATTCCAGCCTGGGCAACAGAGCAAGACTCTTTCTCAAAAAAAAAAAAGGATGACTCATATTTTACTTTAAAAAAAAAAAAAAAAAAAAAAAAAAAAAACAGGCCGGGCGCGGTGGCTCAAGCCTGTAATCCCAGCACTTTGGGAGGCCGAGACGGGCGGATCACGAGGTCAGGAGATCGAGACCATCCTGGCTAACACGGTGAAACCCCGTCTCTACTAAAAAATACAAAAAACTAGCCGGGCGAGGTGGCGGGCGCCTGTAGTCCCAGCTACTCAGGAGGCTGAGGCAGGAGAATGGCGTGAACCGGGGAGGCGGAGCTTGCAGTGAGCTGAGATCCGGCCACTGCACTCCAGCCTGGGCAACACAGCGACACTCCGTCTCAAAAAAAAAAAAAAAACAGCAGCCGGGCACGGTGGCTCACGCCTGTAATCCCAGCACTTTGGGAGGCCGAGACGGCCAGATCACAAGGTCAGGAGATGGAGACCATCTTGGCTAACACGGTGAAACCCCGTCTCTACTAAAAATACAAAAAATTAGCCAGGCACGGTGGAGGGTGCCTGTAGTCCCAGCTACTCGGGAGGCTGAGGCAGGAGAATGGCGTGAGCTCAGGAGGTGGAGGTTGCAGTGAGCCAAGATTGCCCCACTGCCCTCCACCCTGGGCAACAGAGCGAGACTCCATCTCAAAAAAAAAAATTTTATAATGTTAGGTTTTACATTGAATACTCTGATCCATTTTGAGTAAAGTTTTGTATGTTATGTGAAGAATTCAACGTCATTATTTTGCGTGTGGCAATCCAGATGTCCCAGCATCATTTGTTGAAAGACTATTTTTACCCCATTGAATGGTCTTGGCACCCTTGTTGAAAATCAGAAGACTACAGACACAATGGGTTGTTTCTGGACTCTCAGTTGTATTCTGTTGAAACATATGTCTATGGCACACTGTCTTGATTACTGTTACTTTATAGAAAGTTTTGAAATAAGAAAGTGTGAGTCCTCTGATCTAATTGTTCTTTTCAAGGTTGTTTTTGCTATTCTGGGGCCTCTGAGTCTCCTTATAAATTTTAGGATCAATTTGTCAATTTCTTTTTTTTTTTTTTTTTTTTTTTTTTTTTTGAGACGGAGTCTCGCTCTGTCACCCAGGCTGGAGTGCAGTGGCCGGATCTCAGCTCACTGCAACCTCCGCCTCCCGGGTTTACGCCATTCTCCTGCCTCAGCCTCCCGAGTAGCTGGGACTACAGGCGCCCGCCACCTCGCCCGGCTAGTTTTTTGTATTTTTTAGTAGAGATGGGGTTTCACCGTGTTAGCCAGGATGGTCTCGATCTCCTGACCTCGTGATCCGCCCGTCTCGGCCTCCCAAAGTGCTGGGATTACAGGCTTGAGCCACCACGCCCGGCCAATTTGTCAATTTCTAGAAAGAAATCAACTGCAGTTCTAGGGGTTGTGATGATCTATAGATTAATCTGGGGAGATTGCTATCTTAACAATATCAGGTCTTCTAATCAATGAACATAAACATCTATCCATTTAGTTAGATTTTCTTTCATTTCTTTCAACAATGTTTTGAAGTTTCCAGAATACAAGTTTTATGGTTCTTGTGTAAAATTCATTCCCAAGTATTTTATTCTTTTTGAGGCTATTGTAAATGGAGGTGTTTGGTTTTTTCAAAAGATGGAATCTTGCTATGTTGCCCAGGTTGGTCTTGAACTCCTGAACTCCAGCAATCCTCCTACTTCAGCCTCCCAAGTAGCTGGGACTGCAGGTCCACACATCACGCCTGGCTAAGGAAGTGTTTTTAAAATTTCACTTCCAGATTGTTCATTACAAGTGTATAAAAATATATTCGGTTTTGTATATTGATTTTGTATCCTGCAATCTTGCTGAACTCATTTATTAGTTCTAATAGTTTTTTCCTAGACTCTTTAGAATTTTCTTTATACAAGATCGTGTCATCTGTGAATAGGGACAGTATTACTTCTTTTCCTACCTGGATGCCTTTTTTTTCTTGCCTAATTGCTGTGGCCAAAACCTTTAGTACAATGTTGAATAGAAGTGCTAAGAGTAGGCATCTTTGTCTGAATACTGATTTCAGGAGGAAAGCATCCAGTCTTTCACCATTAAGTATTATATTTAATTGTGTGCTTTTCACAGATGCCCTTTATCAGGCTGAGGAAGTTCCCTTCTAATTCTACCTGATTTTTTTTTTTTTTTTTGAGATTTTGTCTTGCTGTCACTCAGGCTGGAGTGCAGTGATGCCATCTCGGCTCACTGCATCCTCTGCCTCTTGGGTTCAAGCAATTCTCCTGTCTCAGCCTCCTGAGCAACCAGGACTACAGGTACACACCACCATGCCCAGCTGAATTTTGCATTTATTTTAGTAGAGACGGGGTTTCACCATGTTGACCAGGCTGGTCTCAAACTCCTAACCTCAGGTGATCCACCCACCTTGGCCTCCCAAAGTGTTGGGAATACAGGTATGAGCCACCGTGGCTGGCTGATTTTTTTTTTGTTGTTGTTTTTAAGACAGGGTCTTGCTCTGTCACCTGGGCTGGAGTGCAATGGTGCAACCATGGCTCAGTTGCTGCCTCGACCTCCTGGGCTCATGTGATCCTCCCGCTCAACCTCTCAAGCAGCTGGGACTACAGGCTTGTGCCACCACATCAAGCTAATATGATTTTTTTTGTAGAGGTGAGGTCTCACCATGTTGCCCAGGCTGGTCTCGAACTCCTGGGCTCAAGTGATCCTCCTGCCACGGCCTCCCAAAGGCCTGGGATTATAGGCGTGACCACTGCACCCAGCCTAATTGACTTTTTATGTTGAACCATCTGTTCATTCCTGAGATAAATTCCACTTGGCTATGGTATACAATACTTTTTACATGTCATTGTATTTTTCAGGGTTTTTGGGGGTCCGTGAATGAGTTGGGAAGTATTCCCTCCTTTTCTATTTTTCTTTGAGGAGTTTGTGAAGAATTGGTATTTAAAAAAAAAAAATTTGGTGGAATTCAATAGTAAAGCCATTTGGGCCCACAGTTTTTTGTGGGTAGTTTTTTGATTACTAAAGCAATCTCATTATGTGTTATTATAGGCATATTTGGATTGTCTGTTTCTTCTGAGTCACTTATGGAAGCTTATGTCTGTCTAGAAATTTGTTCATTTATTTATTTATTTATTTATTTTATTTTTTTTGACAGAGTTTCGCTCTTGTTGCCCAGGCTGGAGTGCAGTGGTGCAATCTCGGCTCACTGCAACCTCTGCCTCCCGGGTTCAAGTGATTCTCCTGCCTCAGCCTCTCAAGTACCTAGAATTACAGGCACCTGCCACCGCGCCCAGCTAATGTTGTGGGGTTTTTTTTAGTAGAGATGGGGTTTCATCATGTTGGCCAGGCTGGTCTCGAACTCCCAACCTCAGGTAATCCACCCGCCTCAGCCTCCCAAAGTGTTGGCATTATAGGCATGAGCCTCCACACCTGGCCTTGTTCACTTCATCTAAGCTACAATTTTTTATAGTATTTCTTTTTTTTTTTAACCCTCCTTGTATATATATAATAGTATTTCTTTAATTTTTTTAATTAAAAATTTTTTTCATAATATTTCTTTATAATCCTTTCTTTTTTTTTTAAAGATCTGTTGCCCAGGCTGGCCTTTAACTCCTGGGCTCAGGCAATCCTGTCACCTCAGCCTCCCAAGTAGCTGAACTACAGGCGTGCTCCACCACGCCCAGCTATAACCCTTTTTATTTCTGTAAGGTGGATAGTAATGTCCTCTCTTTCACACCTGATCTAGTAGTTTAAGTTTTCTCTCTTGTTTGCTTGGTCAGTATAGCTAAAGGTTTGTCAATTTTGTTGATCTTTTCAAATAGCCAGTTTCTGATTTCCTTTCTGTATTGTTTTCCTATTTTCTATTTCATGAATGTGTTTTTTATTTTTATTGATTTTTTTTTTTTCAAGACAGAGTCTTGCTCTGTTGCCCAGGCTGGAGTGCAATGGCGCAATCTCGGCTCACTGCAACCTCTGCCTCCCAGGTTCAAGCAGTTCTCCTGCCTCAGCCTCCTGAGTAACTGGGATTACAGGCACACACCACCACACCCAGCTAATTTTGTATTTACTATTTAGTAGAAAGAGGGTTTCACCATGTTGGCCAGGCGGGTCTGGAGCTCCTGACCTCAAATGATCTTCCTGCCTAGGCCTCCCAAAGTGTTGGGATTACAGGCGTGAGCTACCGCTCCCAGCCTTATTTGTTTTTTGAGACAGGGTCTCACTGTATTGCCCAGGCTGGAGTGCAATGGCACAATCTTGGCTCACTGCAAGCTCTGCCTCCCAGACTCGAGCAATCCTCCCACCTCAGCCTCCTGAGTAGCTGGAACTATAGAGCACGCCACTATACCCAATTACTTTTTGTATGTTTTGTAGAGGTGGGGTTTCACCATATTGCCCATGCTGGACTCAAACTCCTAGACTCAAGCAGTCTCCCTGTCTTGGCCTCTCAAAGTGCTGGGATTACAGGCATGAGCCACCCCCAGCCCTGAAAGTATTTTCTTTTTTTATTTTTTAAAATATTACCCAGGCCATGGGAAGTGCAAAGTATTTTCTTTCTTTTTTCTTTTTCTTTTTCTTTTTTCTTTCCTTTTTTTTTTTGAGACATAGTTTCTGTCTTGTTGCCCAGGCTGCTGGAGTGCAATGGAGTGATCTCAGCTCACTGCAACCTCCGCCTCCTGGGTTCAAGCGATTCTCCTGCCTCAGCCTCCCAAGTAGCTGGGATTACAGGCATGAGCCACTAATTACAGGCATGTGCCTGGCTAATTTTTGTATTTTTGGTAGAGACGGGGTTTCTCCATGTGGCCAGACTGGTCTTGAACTCCTGACCTCAGATGATTCACCCGCCTCAGCCTCCCAAAGTGCTGGGATTACAGGTGTGAGCCACTGCACCCGGCCTGGAAGCACAGAGTATTTTCTAATTTCCTTCTTGATTTCTTCTTTGACCCATTGGTCATTTACAGTGTGCTGCTAAATTTCCACACCTATGTGAGTTTCCCAACTTCCCAACTTTCTGTTATTGATCTAATTGTATTCCATTATGTTTTTAAAAATACTTTGTATTATTTCTATCCTTTATATTTACTGACATTTGATTTACAACCTAGCATATGCTGTACCCTGGAGAATGTTCCATGTCCACTTGAGAAGATGTGTATTCTACCTAAGTGGGGTTATGTTGCTCACGTATGGCCACGCCGCTTCCCTTTCACCATTCCACTTTCGTAACCCATGCTAACCACCAATCTGTCTTCCACTTCTGTAATTTCCTGATTTCAACAATTGTCAACGTCATGCCTACCTAACCTACTGGAATTTTCTTTTTCACTCAGGATAATTATCTGGAGTTTATTCAAGTTGTTGTATATAGTATTACTTCATTATTTTTTATTTATTGCTAATGAGTATTTCATGGTTTTGCTGTGCTGTTAATTTAACCATTCATCTGCTCAGGACATCAGGGCTAATTTCAGTTTTTGGTGATTACAGTTAAACCCTGAAATTAAATTTTTTGTGTGTACATAAGCATTTGATTTTGTGGAATAAATTCCCAAGAGGGCAACTACTGGGTCTTATGGTAGCTGCATGTGCAGTTTTTTTCAAGATGACAAAGTATTTTCCACAAAGCTGTACCATTTTACATTCCAACAACGGATGAGTGATCATGTTTTTCCACACGCTCGTCAGCATTTGTTGTCACTATTAATTTTAGCCATGTTGACAGGTGTAATTTTAGTTTGCATTTCCGTAATACCTAATAATGTTCAACGTCTTTTCATCTGCTTATTTGCAACCCATAAATCTTCAGTGAAACATAATAATTGTCATGTCTTTTTCCCCTTTTTTTGAGACAATCTTACTCTGTCGCCCAGGCTGGAGTGCAGTGGTGTCACCACAGCTCACTGCAGCCTTGACTTTCCAAGCTCAGGTTGATCCTCCCAGCTCAGCCTTGTAAGTACTGGGACTACAGGCAGGTACAACAATGCCTGGCCAATTTAAACTTTTTTTGTAGACAGGATCTCACTACGTTGCCTAGGCTGGTCTCGAACCCCTGAGCTCAAGTGATCCTCCTGCCTCAGCCTACCCAAATGTTGGGATTACAGGCATGAGCCACCATGCCCAGACTTTTATGTCTTCTTGAAGAATGGATCCCTTTGTCATAGGGATCATGCCCCCTTTGAGCATAGAGTAGTTCATAATATTCCTTTACTATCTCACTTTCCACTGTGATGTAACACCCCTTTTATCCATGATAAAAATATTAGCAAATCAAATCCAACATTGTATGAAAAAAATACAACATGACCAAATGGGATTTATTCCAGATATGCATACTTGTTTAATGATTGAATATAAATTATTGTAATCAATCACATCAATTAAGTTAAAAAAGAAAATCATGATTACATCAATACATTTAGAAGAAGCACTTGACAAATCTAACACCTATTCATGATGAAAACTCTCAGCAAACTAGGAATAGAAGGGAATTTTCTCAATTGATGAAGAACATCTACAATAATTCCACAGCTAACATCATACAATACTTAATGGTGAAAAATTAGATGCTTTTCCCCTAATATCAGGAAAAAGCAAGGATGTCTCTCGTCACCACTCCTGTTCAATATTGTACTAGAAGTCTTAGCTAATACAATAAGACAAAGAAGGAAATAAAAGTATAAAAATTAGGAAGAAGGAAATAAAATATAAAAAATGCAGATAACATGACTATGTACAAAATCCAAAAGAATCAACAAAAAACTCTGAGAACTAGTAAGTTATTATAGTTATGTTGCAGGATATAAGGTTAAGATACAAAAGTTGATTGCTTTTATGTAAACCAACACTGAACAACTGGAATTTGAAATTGAAAATTTAATACCTCTTACATAAACACCAAATAATCAAAATAGGTATAAATCTAACAAAATATATACAAGCTTTATGTGAGGGAAACTACAAAATTCTGATGAAATAAATCAAAAATCTAAATTAATAAATGGAGATAAATTCCATGTTCATGGGTAGGAAGACTCGCCATTAATGTGTTAGCTCTTCCCAGTCTATAGATTCAATTTAATCCCAATAATGATTCCAGCAAGTTATTTTGCAGATATTGACAAAAAAATTCTAAAGTTTGTATGGAAAGACACAAGATGCAGAATAGCCAACTCAATATTGAAGACAAGCAGGGCCAGAGTACTCACACTACTCAACTTTGAGACTTATTATGAAGCTACAGTAATCAAGACAGTGTGACATTGGTGAAGGAACAGAATAGAGAACCCATAAATAAACCCAAACAAATGAAATTAGCTGATCTTTGATGAAGGAGCAAAGGCAATTCAATAGAAAAATATTAGTCTTTTCAATAAATACTGCTTTAATAAATGCACCTGTAGTCCCTGCTACTCAGGAAGTTTTGCATTTTACACATGCAAAAATTAAAAAAAACAATCTAGACAGAAATTTTTAACTGCTGCTCTGAGAACATCATTGTTAAGAGAATGAAAGCCCACAGACTTGGAGAAAATATTTGCAAATAACTTTTCTGATAAAGGACTTGTATCCAATATATATGAATAACCTCTAAAATGCAAAAATAAGAAAATAAGCACCCCAGTTTAAAAATGGACAAAATAGGCCGGGCGTGGTGGCTCACGCCTGTAATCCCAGCACTTTGGGAGGCCGAGGCGGGTGGATCACGAGGTCAGGAGATCGAGACCATCCTGGCTAACGTGGTGAAACCCCATCTCCACTAAAAATACAAAAAATTAGCCGGGCATGGTGGCGGGCGCCTGTAGTCCCAGCTACTCAGGAGGCTGAGGCAGGAGAATGGCGTAAACCTGGGAGGTGGAGCTTGCAGTGAGCCGAGATCATGCCACTGCACTCCAGTCTGGGAGACACAGCGAGACTCCATCTCAAAAAAAAAAAAAAAAAAAAAAAAAAAAAAAAAAAAGAAAGAAAGAAAGAAAGAAAGAAAGAAAAATGGACAAAATATCTGAATAGAGCCTTCACCAAAGAAGATATACGTATGGCTACAACCATATGAAAAGATGCTCTACATCATATGTCATTAGGGAATTACAAATTCAGAACACAATGAGAATTAGCTGGATATGGTGGCATGTGCCTGTAGTCCAGCTACTTAGGAGACAGAAACAGGAGGACCTCTTGAACCCAGCAGTTTGAGACTGCAGTGAGCCATGATCATACCACTGTACTCCAGCCTGGGCAACAGAGTAAGACCCCATCTCTAAAACAAATAAATAAATAAATAAATAAATAAATAACAAAAACAACAATGAGAAACCACTATACACCTATTAGATAGGCTAAAATCCAAAAACCTGACAGTATCAAATGCTGGCAAGGATGTGGATGTAGAAAAACAGGAATTCTAATTCATTGCTCTTGAGAATACAGCCACTTTGGAAGATGATCTGGTAGTGCCTTCCAAGCTAAACATAGCCTAACCATATGGCCTAGCAATTTCACTCCTAGGTATATACCAAAATTAGTTGAAAAATTATATACACACAAAAACCTACACACGAATGTTTATAGCAGCTTTATTTAAAACTGCAAAAACTGGAAGCAATCAAGATATCCCCTCAATAGGTGAATGAACAAACTGACACATTTGTACATCGGAATATTATTCAATGATAAGGAATGAGCCGGCTGGGGGTGGTGGCTCAGGCTGGGCACAGTGGCTCATGCCTGTAATCCCAGCACTGTGGGAGGTTGAGACAGGTGGATCACCTGTGGTCAGGAGTTCAAGACCAGCCTGGCCAACATGGCGAAACCCCTTCTCTACTAAAAATACAAAAATCAGCTGGGTGTGGTGGTGCGCACCTGTAATCCCAGCTACTTGTGAGGCTGAGGTAAGAGAACCCAGGAGGTTGAGGTTGCAGTGAACTGAGATTGCACCACTATATATAGTGGTCGCCCAGCCTGGGCGACAGACCGAGACTCCATCTCAAAGAAAAATAAAAAAGAAAAGAAATGAGCTACCAAGCCATGAAAAGACATGGAAGACCTCAGATGGATATTGCTAAGTGAAGGAAGCCAATTTGAAAAATATGATTCCAACTAAGCGACTTTTTTTTTTTTTTTGAGACAGGATCTCACTCTGTCACCCAGACTAGAGTGCAGCAGCATGATCTCCGCTCATCACAACGTCCGTCTCCTAGGCTCAAGTGATTCTCCTGACTCAGCCTTCTGAATAGCTGGGATTATAGATGCATACCACCATGCCCGGCTAATTTTTGTATTTTTAGTAGAGACAGGGTTTCACCATGTTGGCCAGGATGGTCTCAAACTCCTGACCTCAAATGATGCACCCGCCTCAGCCTCCCAAAGTGCTGTGATTACAGGCATGAGCCACCACGCCCCACCCAAGTGACATCTATAAAAGGTAAAACTACAAAGACCATGAAAGATCCAGTGGAACTGTTACGGGAATCAGGAGACTAGAGAGACCAATAGGTGGAACAGGGGGATTTTATTCAGTACACTCAGGCCTAGTGGATTAACATCCAAAGACTGGGCCTAGAACAAAGACAGAACTTGACTTTTATACACACTTCTGAAAAGGGGTTGGCTACTTTGAAACAAGCTTACAGTGGCATGAAGTGTAGTGGTGTCAAAGCAAGTGTACAGAAGCAGAACAAAGGCAGTTAATCAAACTATGACAGTTTTATTATGCCTGCTCAGGCATGTCTCATGACCTACTCTACTAAAAATGCAAAAAAATTAGCAGGGCATGGTGGCACCCGCCTGTAATCCCAGCTACTTGGAAGGCTGAGATGGGAGAATCATTAGAACCCAGGAGGTGGAGGTTGCAGTGAGCCAAGATTGTACCACTGTACTCCAGCCTGGGCAACAAAGCAAGGCTCCATCTCAAAAAAAAAAAAAAGGGTGAAGAAGAAAGAAAAATTATCTCGGCATGGTGATGCCTGCCTGTAATCCTAGCTACTCAGGAGACTGAGGCACGAGAATTGCTTAAACCTGGGAGGCAAAGGTTGCAGTGAGCCGAGATCACTGCATGCCAGACTGGGTGACAGAGTGAGACTCTTCTCAAAAAAAAAAAAAAAAAGAAAAAGAAAAAGAAAAAGCCCAAGTTGAAGTCTATGGTTCTTGAAATTTTTGTCTCCTGGGAGCTCACTGTAAAAATATTCTTTTTTTTTTTTTTTTTTTGAGATGGAGTCTTGCTCATCGCCCAGGCTGGAGTGCAGTGGCGCGATCTCGGCTCACTGCAAGCTCCTCCTCCCGGGTTCATGCCATTCTCCTGCCTCAGCCTCCCGAGTAGCTGGGACTACAGGCGCCCGCCACCAAGCCAGCTAATTTTTTGTATTTTTAGCAGAGATGGGGTTTCACCGTGTTAGCCAGGATGGTCTCGATCTCCTGACCTCGTGATCCACCCGCCTCGGCCTCCCAAAGTGCTGGGATTACAGGCGTGAGCCACCGTGCCCGGCAGTAAAAATATTCTTTTACCAATTCATATTTTGTAATTGTTTCATAAGACGATTACAGTAGGTGACTAGATTCCCTTTTACTATTTTTTTTTTTTTTTTTTTTTTTGAGACGGAGTCTCGCTGTGTCTCCCAGGCTGGAGTGCAGTGGCGTGATCTCGGCTCACTGCAAGCTCCGCCTCCCGGGTTCACGCCATTCTCTGGCCTCAGCCTCCCAAGTAGCTGAGACTACAGGCGCTTGCCACCACGCCCGGCTAGTTTTTTGTATTTTTAGTAGAGACGGGGTTTCACCATGTTAGCCAGGATAGTCTCGATCTCCTGACCTCGTGATCGACCTGCCTCGGCCTCCCAAAGTGCTGGGATTACAGGCTTGAGCCACCGCGCCCGGCCCCCTTTTACTATTAAGGAGGCACAATTTCCAGGAAATAATTTCATACATCTGCCTGTTACAATTTCAAATGGAGATAACTGGTATTTACCAACAGGGGCCAATCATAGGTTCAGCAAGACCAATGGAAGAGCTTCTGGCCAAGGAATTTTAAAAACCTCTGTTAATTTTGCCAACTGGGTTTTGATTATTCTGTTTGTGCAATCTACTAATCCAGATGACAAGGTGATAGGCACAATGGAAATGTTAAAGAATAGGCTAGGCTGGGTGCAATGGTTCATGTCCGTAATCCCAGCACTTTGGGAGGCCAAGGCAGGTGGATCACAAGGTCAGGAGTTTGAGACCAGCCTGACCAAAATGGTGAAATCCCTTCTCTACTAAAAATACAAAAATGGCCAGGTGCAGTGGCTCACACCTGTAATCCCAGCACTTTGGGAGGCCAAGGCAGGTGGATCACGAGGTCAGGAGACTGAGACCATCCTGGCTAACATGGTGAAACCCCATCTCTACTAAAAATACAAAAAATTAGCCAGTCATGGTGGTAGGCGCCTGTAGTCCCAGCTACTTGGGAGGCTGAAGCAGGAGAATGGTGTGAACCCGGGAGGCGGAGCTTGCAGTGAGCTGAGATGGTGCCGGTGCACTCCAGCCTGGGCGACAGAGCGAGACTCCATCTCAAAAAAAAAAAAAAAAATAGCTGGGCGTGGTGGTGTGTACCTGTAATCCCAGCTATTCGGGAGGCTGAGGAGAATCACTTGAACCTGAGGCCGAGGCCGAGGTGGAGGTTGCAGTGAGCCAGGATCGTGCCACTGCGCTCTAGCCTGGGTGACAGAGTGAGACTATGTCTCAAAAATAAATAAATAAATAAAAATAATAGGCTAGATTCTACATACTGATTGAATTGTTTGTCCAGTGAAATGGGTGCCTCTGTCACTATAAAGTTCCAGAGGAACTTCCCAGGTTGGAATAATTTTTCTAAAATAATTTAATGACTGCTAAAGCCATTGCTCTTTTGCACGGAAATGCCTCTATACAATGAGAAAATATGCAAATCATTACCAGAACATGTATGTAGCCTTGTGAGAGTGGTGACTGGATAAACTCCAGTTGCCATATTTCAAAGGGGGTAAAGGAAAGTGTCCTTGAGAACCATGTAATGGTTTTCCTGGATTACACTTTCAGAAAATATGACAGTGGTTATGTATCTTATGAGCTATTGTTGGAGAAGGTTTCCAGTAATATTTTTTGGCAGACCACCGTGGCTCACATCTGTAATCCCAACACTTTGTGAGGCCGAGGTGGGTGGATCACTTGAAGTCAGGAGTTCGAGACCAGCCTGATCAACATGGTGAAACTCCCATCTCTACTCAAAATACAAAAATTAACCGGGTGTGGTGGCGGGTGCCTGTAATCCCAGCTAGTCGGGAGGCTGAGGCAGGAGAATCGCTTGAACCTGGGAGGTGGAGGTTGCAGTGAGCAAAGATTGTGCCAGTGCACTCCAGCCTGGGCAACAGAGCAATACTCCATCTCAAAAATAAAAAATAAAATAAAATAACAAAACAAAACAAAAAGTCCGGGCACGGTGGCTCATGCCTGTCAATGCCTGTAATCATAGCACTTTGGGAGGTCGAGGGGGGTGGATTACCTGAGGTCAGGAGTTTGAGACTAGCCTGGCCAACATGGTGAAGCCCCGTCTTCACTAAAAATACAAAAATTAGCTGGGCATGGTGGTGTGTGCCTGTAATCCCAGCTACTCAGGAGGCTGAGGCAGGAGAATCCCTTGAACCTGGGAGGTGGAGGTTGCAGTGAGCCAAGATTGTACCACTGCACCCCAGACTAGGCGACAGAGCAAAACTCTGTCTTGAAAAAATAAAAAATAATATTTCTCCCCAAGCAACCATTTTGTCAGGACTCCAGTGAGTGAGATCATGCACATAAGAATGACAACTATAGGCCGGGTGCGGTGGCTCACGCCTGTAATCCCAGCACTTTGGGAGGCCACAGCAGGTCAGGAGTTCAAGACCAGCCTGGCCAACATGGTGAAACCCCATCTGTACAAAAATTCAAAAAAATTGGCCAGACGTGGTGGCATGTGCCTGTAGTCCCAGCTACTTGGGCAGCTGAGGCACAAGAATCACTGAAGCCCAGGAGGGAGAGGTTGTAGTGAGCCAAGATTGTACCATTGCACTCCAGCCTGGGCAAAAAGAGTGAAACTCTGTCTCAAAAAAAAAAAAAAAAAAAAAAAAAGAATGACAACTAAAATTCAGGAGAAAGTATGGGCAACTTGTTTGGCCCATACCACACCTCATCTTTCGGGGAATCTATCCCCCCTTTTGTTTCCCAATCTTTTTGTTCTGATTTTAGGGCTCTGAATTGAGCTAATTTTATGTCAAATTCAGGTGCTTCCTTAAAAGTTAACGCAGGTCAGTTTTCTTGTTTAGATGTGTTTGGAGCAGCTCTACTTGCTACTTATCAGCTAGGTGATATTCTCTGCTTTCTGGAGTATCTGATTTGGAATGACCCAAAATTTTAATAATGGCCAGGGATTTTTTTGTAGTAGTTATGAAATAAGAAGTTCATCTTTTATGGATTGACCTTAAGAGGTTAAGAACACTCTTTGCTTCTACAACATTTCCAAATCATGGGCTACTCCAAAAGTATGTCTACTGTCTGTATAAATATTAGCGGATATTCTTTTTGCCAATTGACAGGCCTAATCAATGCTATTAATTCTGTTTGTTGAGCTGAGATGGCTTTCAGAAAACAGGCACTTTCTATTTTCTTCAATTAAAGACACGATAGTGCAACCTGCTTGGTAGATTCAAGATTCATCCTTCAATAACATCCATCTGTGAACTAAACATCAATATTTGTAAAGGGAGTCTCTTGGAGGTCTGATCTAGAAGAAAAATATTGATCACTTAGAGCTATGCAGTTGTGTGGTATTTCATGTAAAAATGAAGGCAAAAGAATGCAGGGCTCACATCGTTACACTAGAGATGATATGAGAAGCTAACATAAGCAAGACCTCATATGAAGTCAGTCTACTAAATGAGTAATGTTGAGTACGGTGTGAGTATAGCAATACCTCCACAGAATGAGGGACGAAGATAGTAAGGGATGTTCCCATGACAATTTCTTCAGTTGCCCTAATGAACAAAGTGGTGGCTGTTATGGCTCTCATACAAGGTGGAAGTCCCTTTTGCTATAATTGTTGGCTCTAATACCCTATAGGTCTATTTTGAGCTCTGTTTTTGAGTTAGGACCCCTAAAGTGTTTCCACCACTTTCATACACAAATAATGAAATGTTATCATTTGGATGCCCCAAAGCTGGAGTGTTCGCAAGATCATTTTTGATCATTTTTTTTCTTTCTTTTTCTTTCTTTTCTTTTCTTTTCTTTTCTTTTCTTTTCCTTTCCTTTCTCTCCTTTCTTTCTTTCTTGAGACAGAGTCTCACTCTATCGCCCAGGCTGGAGTACAGTGGCATGATCTTGGCTCACTGCAACCTCCACCTTCCAGGTTCAAGTGATTCTTATGCCTCAGCCTCCCGAGTAGTTGGGACTACAGGAGTGCACCACCACACCCTGCTAATTTTTGTACTTTTTAGTAGAGATAGGGTTTCATCACATTGGCCAGGCTGGTCTCAAACTCCTGACCTCAAGTGATCCACCCACGTCAGCCTCCCAAAGTGCTGTGATTACAGGAGTGAACCACCACGCCCAACCTATTTTTGATCATTTCTAATATTAGTTGAATTTCTTCTGTCCAATCTAGAGAGTCTGGCATGTCTTATTTTAAGAGAGCATATAAGGGCCGAGCTTTTAAGGAAAAGTTTAGAATATAATTGCTGCAAAATTCTGCTAGTCCCTAAAACCTTAACTGTTTCTTGGTTCTCAGTGTCAGAACAGCTGCAATGGCATTCAATCTATCTGGATTAATAGAAAATCCTTCCTTGGATATTAGGTGGCATAAGTAGTTGTTTTGGGTTTTTTGTTTTGTTTTGTTTTTACAAAATTGAAGTTTTTCTTTAGACACTTTATGATCCATTAGGGCCAATTGTAACAGGTGTATTCCATCTACTGAGGAAGCCTATTTGTTATCTAAGCAAATATGTAAATCACCTATGTATTGTATTAAGATAGGCTTCTCAGCCAGGCATGGTGGCTCATACCTGTAAGTCCAACACTTTGACTTTGGGAGGCCAAGGCAGGAGGATCAGTCAGGAGTTCAAGACCAGCCTTGGCAACATAGCGAGAGCCCATCTCTACAAAAGTTTAAAAAAGCAGCCATGTATGGGGGTGCATGCCTCTGGCCCCAGCTACTTGGGAGCCTGAGTGGGAGGATCACTTGAGCCCAGGAGGCTGAGTCTACAGTGATACGTGATAGTGCCACTGCACTCCAGTCTAGGCGACGGAGTGAGACCCTGTCTCAAAAAAAAAAAAAAAGAAAAAAGAAAAGCTGTGGTATGCCTGTAATCCCAGAACTTTGGGAGGCCAAGGCAGGCAGATTACTTGAGCCTGTGAGTTTACTTGAGACCAGTCTGGGCAACATGGCAAACCCTGTCTCTACAAAAAAAACAAAAAAACAAAAAAACAAACAGAAATTAGCCAGGCATGGTGGCTTGTATTGTAGTCCCATGTACTCTGAGGTAGGAGGATCACTTGAGCCTGGGAGTTCAAGGCTATGGTGAGCTATGATTGTGGCACTGCAATCCAGCATGGGCAACAGAGCAAAACTGTGTCAAAAAAAAAAAAAAAAAAAAAGACAGGCTTCTCAATGAAGTTATCATCTGAGAGGTCTTTTATTAATGTTTGTGAAAAGTAAGTGAGGCCTTCAGTGTATCCTGGAGCATGAATGTCCAAGTATATTGTCTGTCTTCCCAAGTAAAGGCAAAGAGAAATTAGCTAGTTTTATCTATAGGAATTCTAAAGAATGCACTGCATACATCTATGACTATAAAAAAATTCTGCATTCACAGTGGCTCACACCTGTAATCCCAGTACTTCAGGAGGCCAAGGCAGGCAGATCACGAGGTCAAGAGATCAAGACCATCCTGGCCAACATACTGAAACCCCATCTCTACTAAAAATACAATAATTTTATTGTAGGGGGGCGTGGTGGCACACGCCTGTAGTCCTTGCTACTTGGGAGGCTGAGGCAGGAGAATCGCTTGAACCCAGGAGGCGGAGGTTGCAGTGAGCAGAGATCACGCCACTGCCCTCCAGCCTAGCAACAGAGCGAGACTCCATCACACACACACAAAAATAATAAAATAAATTCTGCATTCAATGGAATAGATATGAGCAATGTGTGAGGATTAGGCACTACTGGATGCTGTGGAATTATGTTGTTTATTGCTATCAAATTCTGTACAAACCCCCATCCTTTACCATTTGGTTTTCTTACCAGGGGAGTTTGTGTATTACAAGGGCTTATATAGAGAATGATCAGGGATCTTTCTTTCTTTTCTTTCTTTCTTTCTTTCTTTCTTTCTTTCTTTCTTTCTTTCTATTTTCTTTCTTTCTTTCCTTTTTTTTTTTTTTTTTTTTTTTTTTTTTTTGAGGTGGAGTCTCACTCTGTCACTAGACTAGAGTACAGTGGCACAATCTCAGCTCACGGCAACCTCTGCATCCTGGGTTCAAGTGATTCTCCTGCCTTAGCCTCCTGAGTAGCTGGGACTACGGGTGTGTGCCACCACACCTGGCTAATTTTTGTTTTTGTTTTTGTTGTATTTTTAGTACAGATGGGGTTTTGCCACATTGGCCAGGCTGGTCTCAAACTCCTGACCTCACACAATCTGCCTGCCTCAGCCTCCCAAAGTGTTTGGATTACAGGTGTGAGCCATTGTGCACAGCCTGATCAGTCCTCTTTTTATATAATCTGAAATTATAGGTTTTATCCCTTCTAAGGCTTCAGTTATCGTGGGATAGTACCTGATATTTGGAAGGGGTTTTGGTGAAATTTTTTGAGATGTTATTGAAGTAGCTGAAACAATAGTTTCTGTATCAGTGAAGGACTTTGACCACAATCAATCAAGTACCACCTTTATTAGGTTTTCTAATTCTTTATTGCTTAATAATTCAGTGTCCTCAGTGGCAAGATGGATAGTAACTGGATTAAATTTTGAAAATTGTTTTGCTTGTATCTGTTAATTCTGTGGTATCATCCATACCATCTAATTCTGAATATATTTCCCGCTTCTGAGAGAAAAAAATAAAGGTATTATATAGTTCTGAGAAGTCTCTTCCTATCAGATGGATGGGGGCTGATGGAACCAAAAGGAAAACATGATTCCCTTGTGAGATACCTAGTTGAGAAGTTGCAGGGTGAGACTTGTGTGCTGATATGGAAGGACACCTACCATTTGGACCGAGTGTTTACCCTGAGGAATGGGACTTTGTGATAAGGTGGGATTTATTACAGATAATGTTGCTCGGTATCAACAAGGACTTGGGGTTGTTCTTTACTTAAAATAATCTCTGTTTAGGCTGGGCATGGTGGCTCACACCTGTAATCACAGCACTTTGAGAGGCTAAGGCAAACAGATCACAAGGCCAGGAGTTTGAGATCAGCGTGACCAATGTGGTGAAACCCCGTCTCTACTAAAAATACAAAAATTAGCTGGACGTGGTGGCACACGCCTATAATCCCAGCTACTCAGGAGGCTGAGTCAAAAGAATCACTTGAACCCGGGAGGTGGGGGTTGCAGGACGCCGAGATTGCACCACTGCACTCCAGCCTGGGAGACAGAGCGAGACTCCATCTCAAATAAATAAATAAATAAATAAATAAATAAATTCTATTTCTCCCAGAATATTAGTAAGCAGAAAAGGAAAGTTCCCTTTAAATTTATCGGAGCACCTCTATTCCATATTTTCCTCCTTCATCTGTTGTCATTCCTTCTGTTTTAGTTTTCAGTAATCTTTTTTTTAAAGTGGCCAGTTTTATTGCAGTTATTACAAATTGAAGGGTTAGACCTGTTCAAAGGTTTATTGGGGTATTTTGACCGTCTACACTTGTTGGATACTTGTTTTAGTTGCAAATTCATAACTTTACTTCCTTTATTATTTTATCTGGCCTCTTTATCTTTTTCTTCTTTAAAGTACACAACAACTGGTCAGCAAGATTAACTAAATCATGGGTTTAAGAAGTGGCCCAACTAAGGCACTGTCTCTTTACTATCACAGTGAATTCTTCATCTAGAACATTTATAAAATTGGAGTTGAGGAAAGTATCTTTTTTTTTTTGAGATGGAGTCTCCCTCTGTCACGCAGGCTGGAGTGCAATGGCGTGACTTGGCTCATTGCAACCTCCACCTCCCGGGTTCAAGCGATTCTTCTGCCTCAGCCTCCCAAGGAGCTGGGATTATAGGCGCATGTCACCACGCCTGGCTAATTTTTGTATTTTTAGTAGAGACAGGGTTTTACCGTGTTGGTCAGGCTGGTCTCGAATTCCTGACCTCAGGTGATTATCCGCCTCAGCCTCCCAGAGTGCTGGGATTACAGGTGTGAGCCACCGTGCCCAGCCCAGGAAAGTATCATTTTTATTATTAGCATAACTCACCTCAGATAAGCCTGAATATTGCCTAAAAGTCTTTTCACATCTTTCAAAGTATAACATAACTGACTCATCTGGATTTTGTACATATGGTTATATTTTATGCCAGTTGACTATCTTTTGGAAGACTAAAGGAATGGCTGTAAACAGAGCCTTTGTAGTTTAATGGGCATTCCTGTGGCCTTCTCCTGAACATTTATAGAAATCTTCCAGGGGACTTACCCGTTGGACTTTACCCACCCGACTTTAGCTTTACTTTCTGATACTAACATGTGAACTAGTTGATGTAAATCAGAAAAGCCAGAGTCATAAGTTTGAATATTTAGTTTAAATTCCCTGGCAAAGCAAATAGGGTCCTGATGGGGGTCAGGACAATCCTTATGTCTATAAGTTCTACCTTTGACCATGGTTGATAAACCAAGGCAGGACCCCCGCTACCAGACACTGGCTGTTTGTGAAACAGAGCCAGAACAGTAGGGGTGGGAAGTGGAGGAAAAGAAGGCAGATCAGTAAGAATAAAAAGAGGCTGAGGGAGAAAGAGAAGCCTTGGCAGCCTTTTTAATTCAGAAATTGTTTTAGGCAATCTTTTATTTTCCTCCTGCAGTGAAGTAACTTTATCAGAACCTCTCTGGATGCTTCTAAATACCTCTAAAAATAAATCTCCCGATTGTCCTATTTTATCCTAGAACCGGATTTTTCTTTTTTTTGAGATGGAGTTTCACTCTTCCCAGGCTGGAGTGCAATGGCGTGCTATCTCAGCTCACCGCAAGCTCCACCTCCCAGGTTCAAGCTATTCTCCTGCCTCAGCCTCCCGAGTAGCTGGGATTACAGGCATGTGCCACTACACCCGGCTAATTCTGTATTTTTAGTAGAGACGGGGTTTCTCCATGTTGGTCATGCTGGTCTTGAACGCCTGACCTCAGGTGATCCACCCGCCTTGGCCTCCCAAAATGCTGGGATTACAGGCATGAGCCACCGCGCCCAGCCAGAACCGGATTTTTCTCTTTTTTTCTTTTTTCTTTTTTTTTTTTTTTTTTTTTTTTGAGACAGAGTCTTGTTCTGTCACTGGAGTGCAGTGGTGTGATCTCATCTCACTGCAAGCTCTGCCTCCCGGGTTCAGGCCATTCTCCTACCTCCACCTCCTGAGTAGCTGGGACTACAGGCGCCCGCCACCATGCCCGGCTAATTTTTTGTATTTTTTTTAGTAGAGACGGGGTTTCACCGTGTTAGCCAGGATGGTTTCGATCTCCTGACCTCGTGATCCGCCCGCCTCGGCCTCCCAAAGTGCAGGGATTACAGGCGTGAGCCACCGTGCCCGGCTAGAACCGGATTTTTCTAATTGAGCACACAAATAAATTAGTTTAGGCATTTCAAAGTACCCTACTTTGGCCATTGCAATTTTGGTTCTTTGTGAGTTCTTCAAGAGAAAATTTTTTCTAAATAGTGACAGGAAGTAGAACCGTAAGTATCGTACATGAATCCAGCTGGAGTCTCTAAAGATGGACCTCTCCGCAAGGAGGTCTCTGTTTTAGATGGCTGATCAGCTATAATTTGTATTCTCCTCTTAAGTGACCAAAAGCTGAAAGGGAAAGATGTTTTTGATCAAACGTATTATTTATGGGAATCGCTCCCCAGTGTGTTACCCTTGCATCAGTTCTTTCCTCTTATGTGTCTCAGTGAAACCCAGAAATTTTGGGAGCTTAAGGCACTGGGACATCAGTACCTTATATGTGTTTACTGTATTTAAGCAAATTTCCCTGTATGTTCTTCTTTGGGGATCCCCTATGCGACCATTTCTCATCACAAATGATAAGCTCTGATACTCCTACAAGACCTCAGTCACCTAAGGTCTTTTGGCCAGGATGAATAGTATCCCTTGCCTTCAGGGCTTCAGGACTTACCACATTCTCATAAAGATTTTTTTTAATTAATTTTTTTTTTTTTCCAGAGACAGGGTCTCACTATGTTGCCCATGCTGGTCTTGAACTCCTGGTCTCAGGTGATCCTCCAGCGTTGGCCTCCCAAAGTGCTAAGATTACAGGAGTGAGCCACTGTGCCCTGCCAATAAAGGTCTTTTATAAATTTTTGGTCACTCAAAAAAAAGAATTTAATTGTGCCAAATTGAACTGAGCTTCAAAACCTGGCTAATTCAAGGTCACAATTTTGCTTAAGCCACAGAAATTCACTTCTTATTAAAGGGAAACTGCTTTTCCTTTAACCAGATTTTGCATGAGAGGAAAGCAAACTTTAGCAAGTAAGGCAAACAAAACCTTAACCTTAAAAAAAGAGTGAAGCCATAAACCTGCAAACAACAGAAACTCTAGAGAGGTAAGAAATGAAACTCCTACCTTAAAGCTTTAAAGTAGAACTTCAATTCCAGCCCCATTGAGTATGATATCAGGTCATTTGAACAATGTATGAATCTCACCTAAGCCAAGGAGATTCAAAATGCAAGAGGGGTCTCGCTTAGGGCTCCCATAAACTCCAGCAACAGTTTGTACTGGTACCGCCTATCTGTTAGCAAAACAGCAGGAGTCAGTGGCAGAAGCTAACTTCAGGTCACATCTGGGTCACCAGTATGTCAACCTGAAATAATTTAAAGCATCAGAATCCAGTTTAAGAGTTTATTCAAGCACAAAGTTGAGGATGAATATCCAGAAATACAGACCCCAAAGGAACGGGGTCGGTGCTCCAAAGCTAAAAAGTATGGTCTTACTTATATAGGCAGCAAACAAATTTAACAGAATTACATTTTTCATACAAGGGTAGTTTATGAGTTAATGCAATTTTATTAGTTATAACTTGTTTTCTTTCCCAATTTAAACGAGTATAAGAGTATATTTAGCCGGGCGCGGTGGCTCAAGCCTGTAATCCCAGCACTTTGGGAGGCCGAGATGGGCAGATCACGAGGTCAGGAGATCGAGACCATCCTGGCTAACACAGTGAAACCCCGTCTCTACTAAAAAATACAAAAAACTAGCCGGGCGAGGTGGCGGGCGCCTGTAGTCCCAGCTACTCGGGAGGCTGAGGCAGGAGAATGGCGTGAACCCGGGAGGAGGAGCTTGCAGTGAGCTGAGATCCGGCCACTGCACTCCAGCCTGGGTGACAGAGCGAGACTCCGTCTCAAAAAAAAAAAAAAAAAAAAAAAGTATATTTAACATTTTATTGTAGACAGTGTGATAGTTGTGAGGTCATTGTGTAAGAGAAGAAAGAAGGAAGCTAATCTATAATGAAGATCAACAGTTAAGAGGGAAAAGGTCTTCTCCGGCATCCTTTAGTCTTTTACAACATTTTATAAAACAATGTAGGTAAAGAAAAAGTTAATCCATAATTAAAGGAACAAAGGTTACAGCTGCCTGTCATGTGACTTGGGTCTCATAACCACATTTCTTTAAGGCTCAAAATAATTTAAAGTTCCAACCACTTTGATTTTTAATTTCTTATTTTCACATAACAAACAACTTCCGCATCTCTGTGGTTTATAATCTCATTTATTTATCTTTTCTCACTCACAGGTCAGTGGTTCAGTTGGAGTTTGGCCAATCTTAGCTAATCTTGCATCCAAGATGCAGACTGGGCTGAGATCTACTTTACACATGCCATCCTGAGCTCCAAGCTCAAAAGGCAATGGCTAGGGGGCACAAATTCTCCTCACAGATACAACAAAAGTGCAAGAGTGCAATCCAAACAATGCAGGACAGTTAAATTTCTGTTCATATCGCACTTCTAACATCCAATGAGCTGAAGCAAGGCACAGGGTGAAACCTGGAACCAAGGGGTGAAGAGGCACCCGCAATCCACCACAAAGCCATGGCAAGAGTGTAGAGGAATAGAACTCTCACAAGGCCTTAAGACTTGAGACCAATTATTCAATCAACTACAAATCTAACCTTTTTTATACCCCTTTCTCAGATGATGCCTGGATTACCCCACTTCTGACTTATTATAGATTTTATATATTTAAATTCTGACATATTTGTAATCCCAGAAGGCTTTATTATTTTTGTGTCATACAGTTAACTTTCATTTAGATTTACCAATATATCCTTTTTGTTGAATTTCATCCATTCTCTATCTCTGAGCTTCCACTTGAGAACATTTTATTTTTACCTGATAAAAGCCCATTAGTATTTCCTTTAGTTTAGATCTTTTGGCAACAAATTTTCTCAGATCTTGTTTGTCTGCCAATGTCATTATTTTCTCTTTCTTTTCCTTTCCCTTCCCTTCTTCTCTTCTTCCCTTCCTTTCCCTTCTTCCCTTTCCTTCCTCCCTTCCCTTCTCCCTTCCTTTCCCTTCCCTTCTTTTTTGAGACAGTCTCACTCTGTGTTGCCCAAGCTGGAGTGAAGTAGTGCCATATCAGCTCACTGCAACCTCCGCCTCCCGGGTTCAAGCAATTCTCCTGCCTCATCCTCCTGAGTAGCTGGGGCTGCAGGCATGCGCCACCATGCCCAGCTAATTTTTGTATTTTTAGTAGAGACAGGTTTTAGCAGAGATGGAGTTTCACCATGTTAGCCAGGCTGGTCTCGAACTCCTGACCTCAAGCAATCTGCCCGCCTTGCCCTCCCAGAGTGCTGGGATTGTAGGCGTGAGTCACCGCGCCCAGCCTAATGTTGAGGTGGAAGTGCTGGGTAGAGAAGGATGTGGTCCCTTTAAATGCTATGGAAGAGGGGAAGGGAAGTGCTGGGTAGAGGAGGGCGTGGTCCCTGGCTAGGGTTCCACCCCCACGGACCTAGGCGAGGACAGGCATTTTCTGCCCACGTGTTGTATTTTCCGAAGACCACCCTGGCCTGCCACGCCCCCATCCTGTGCCTATAAAAACCCCCAGAGACCCTAGCTGGCAGACACAGGTCGCTGGATGTTGAGGGGAGGGGAGCGATACCCAGGTAGCTGGACATCCAGAGGAAGGCACTGACAGGCACCAGCGCGCTGGTGAAGCTCAATAAGGTGCAGTTTGGCTGGGGCAGTTGGAGGAAAGCCCAGGGTTGGTGAGCAGCGCAACTCCAGGGAAATTCCTTCCCACTCCATCCCCTTCTGACTTCCCCTTCAGCTTCTGCTAAGAGCTACTTCACTCAATAAAACCTTGCACTCATTCTCCAAGCCCAGGTGTGATCTGATTCTTCTGGTACACCAAGGCGAGAACCCGGGATACAGAAAGCCCTCTGTCCACGCGACAAGTAGAGGGTCTAATTGAGCTGGTTAACACAAGCCGCCTATAGACGGCAGAACTAAAAGAGCACCCTGTTAACACATGCCCACTGGGGCTTCAGGAGCTGTAAACATTCACCCCTAGACACTGCTGTGGGGTTGGAGCTCTACAGCAGTGGGGCACTGAAGAAGCGAGCTGCATCCCCATCGCATGCCCTGCCCAAGGCAACTTTTCCAGTTTCAACCTCATTATTTTCTTTGACCACTTTGAAGATACGATTATTCTGTATTCTGCTTCACTGTTTGAGAAGTCAGTAGTTAAGCTTAATTATCTCTCCCTAGAAAGTAATCCGTTGTTTTCCCTCTGGCTTCTTTTAAGGCTTTTTCCCCCTGGTTTTGAGCTATTTTATTATGATATGTCTAAGTGTATTTTGCTTTTTAAACATTCTAATTAAAATCTCTAATGCTTCTGAAAAGTGAAGATTGATATCCTTCGTCAATTTTCAAACCCTAAGCCATTATCTCTTCGGATACTGCTTCTGTCTCTTTCTCTATACTTCTAGGACTCAAGTTACCTGTATGTTAGACCTCTAACTGTGTCCTCTATATCTAATTTATTCACATGCTGTATTTTCTGTCCTTTTATCTCTGTGCTTGAATTTAGATATACTCTTCTGACTTAACTCTACCATCACTAGCTTTCTCTTTTCAGGGGTGTATGATATGCTAACACTATCTGTTGAATTTTCACAATTTCAGTTATATATTTCAGTTCTAGAATTTCCATTTGGTTCTTTATAATTTACAGGCTTGTGATAAAATTGTTAATCTTGTCTTTTATCCTCTTAACCATGTTAAGCATAACTATTTAAAAGTCTTTGTGAAAACTCCATTTTGATCCCCTAGAGCTCACTTGTCTGTTATTGCTCTTGTTTTTGTTTTTGTTTTAGAGACAGGGTCTCATTCTGTCACCGAGGCTAGAGTGCAGTGGTGTGATCTTGGCTCACTGCAGCCTTGACCTCCTGGGCTCAAGCCATCTTCCTGCCTCAGACTCTGGAGGTGCATGCTCAGCTAATTATTATTATTATTAATTTTTTAGAAACAGGGTGTCACTATGTTGTCCAGGCTTGCTCTTCTTTTTGCAGTCATTTTGCCTTTTCTCCTTGGGTGTCTACTTATTTTTGATTCACTGTTGAACACTGCATGTGAACAATTGTAGAAGTAATTTGAGACCATGGATGAGGTTATCATTCCCAGAGAAAGTTTACATTTGCTGCTGGCAAGGACTGACATGATTTGAATGGAGTCCCAAACAACTTGTGGTCCCAAAACAGTACAGTGGGATATCTTCTTGGTGGTACCAAGCCTCCAAATTTTGTCGTCCTAGGGCAATGAGAGTGTTAAAAGTGCTGCTCAGAGTCCTAGTGTCTCAAATATTCATCTGGAATTGGCAGATGCCTTTCAAGAAAAAGCAGCCACAAACCAGCTTACCTCTCTCATGTCCTTTCTCTCTGATATTGGCCTCATAATTATTCACTGCCTTGTTAGTTCTCTGAAGCTGTCTGAAAACTGAAGTCCTCCATTGACTTTTTCTTTTTTTAAGACAGGGTCTTTCTCTGTTGCCCTGGCTGGAGTATAGTGGTCCGATCATAGCTTACGGTAACCTTGAGCTTATGGGCTCAAGTGATCCTCCTGTTGCAGCCTCCCAACTAGGCCAATAGACATGCATCACCATGCCCTGTTAAGTTTTAAATTTTTTTGAAAAGATGGGGTCTCATTATGTTGACCAGGCTGGTCTTGAACTCCTGGGCTCAAGCAATCCTCCTACCTCAGCCTCCCAAAGCACTGGGATTATAGGCCTCCACAGACTTTTCAATTCCAGCTATAGGAAAGTCCCATGGGAATCGGAATTTAGCTCTACCATGTTGTTTCTTGTGCCAGTTATTAAATAATGTCTTTAAGCTCTATTCTCCCTTCCCACCTCTAGAAACTGCTTCTGATGCCAGGGCTGAAACTCTAAGACACATATTTCTCATTGGCAAACAAAGAAGACCTGATCTAATATTCCCTATTAGACTAAGCTGATAGGTTGACAGAGGGAGACCATAGGGCCACTTCCTGTGAGCATCACTCTAGCTAGACTTCTTCAACAAGGAAGCAGCACACTCTTCCCACAGGAGAAGCTGAATCCAGTTTGAAGTTTTTCCAGGACTTGCAGAACCAGCCTCAATATGCCTTCTCCTTAGAGGTCTGGGTGAGAGTCTCCCAGTGCCCTCTTTAGGGGGCTTACTCCCAGCTCCACAGCCACCCCTCATCCATAGTATGTGTCTAAGTCCCATAGGGACCCTCCTCAGAGGTCTGGGTCCCATCCCCATGGGATCTCTCCTCTGGGCTCAAAGAGCCCAGCCCCAGCTGGTCAACACACCTCCTCAGAGATCTGAATTCCAGCTCTGCAAGCCCTTCCTTTAAGCTATAATAATTCCAGCTTCTTTTTCATCTTTGAGTTCTAGGGGTGGTAGCTGTGTCCTATGTTTGTACCTCCATATCTTGGGATTTTCCTTTTATTGAGTTAACTTTATTTCCTGTTAACTATTGTTTATATTCAATTCCCTCTGTTTAAATAACTGATGCACTTTCTCTTCTGTGGTTTGAAGGTTTGTGTCCCCTCCAAAATTAATGTTGAAACTTAATCCTGGGCCAGGCGCGGTGGCACACGCCTGTAATCCCAGCACTTTGGGAGGCCGAGGTGGATGGATCACCTGAGGCCAGGAGTTTGAGACCAGCCTGGTCAACATGGTGAGACCCTGTCTCTACTAAAAATGCAAAAATTAGCCAGGCATGGTGGTGGGCGCCTGTAGTCCCAGCTACTTGGGAGGCTGAGGCAGGAGAATGGCTTGAACCTGAGAGGCAGAGATTGCAGTAAGCAGAGATCATGCCACTGCACACCAGCCTGAGAGCCAGAGCCAGACTCTGTCTCAAAAAAAAAAAAAAAAAAAAAAAAAAAAAATTGAAAGGATTTTTAAGGGTTACTTAGCAAGTTACCTACAAGTGATGAGAATAGTAAAGTCCCTTTCAAGTCAGAACATTTAGTTTTTTTACAAATATATTAATTTTATTTCCTGTTAACTATAACTATCACTTATATTCACTTCTGTCTAGTCAAATAACTGATGTGCTTTCTGTCTCTTCTATGGTTTGAAGAGACAGAAAGATTTGTGTCTCCTCTAAAATTAATGTTGAAACTTAATCCTCACTTGAGGTCCCAACTTATTAACAATCCTGTCACTTTGCTTAACTACAATTTTCTTAAATTCTTTCTTTTGGGTATAAATTTTTAGTTTTAATCCCCTAAAAGCCCTGGGGAAGGTGATTTAGGGAGTGATGGTATTAATTACTAAAAGATTTATATAACGTTTGGGGTAAAGGGTACTTGGAGTCACAGGCATCACTGCCAAAATAAAGGGATTTGGGAAATGTAGTACTACCCACAGCAAAATCCAGCTCTATATTTAGCGGATGAGGCCACACGGATTTTAGAAACGGCAGGCTGCAGAGGTCTTGGCTAATAGTGGAAAAGAGATTTAACTTGAAAGTGAACAGTCTGTTCTATTCCTTAATATATTTTTGGCTTCTAGATGGTCAAGCCGTTGCGCAAATAATTGCACCATCCTTGTCTTATTCAAGGTGGGCTGTTCATATCTTAAAATTACCAGTGAGCAACAAGGAAAGCAGCAGAGACGGCTATCGATGACACCGTAGGAGTGCCTGTGCTGAATGCCAAGGGCTTCCCCTTCCTGACAGATATCTTTTATGCAGCTGAATCATCTGTATGCAAAGCACCTCAGCCAACGGTGCCTCGGAAAAACAACTGGCTGCTGGGCAAACCAGGTGTGGGCTCCAGCTTCGACCTGCTACTATTGTCGTGCAGCCACGGGCACTCTGGGTG
Source organism: Macaca thibetana thibetana (assembly GCF_024542745.1). Taxonomy (NCBI): domain Eukaryota; kingdom Metazoa; phylum Chordata; class Mammalia; order Primates; family Cercopithecidae; genus Macaca; species Macaca thibetana. Next base: position 32,572,998 of record NC_065587.1, read on the forward strand.
ATCCTCACTGGCCTGGGGCTGGTCATCTGCTGCTAGATGAGCTTCGCTGACTCTTAGCATTGATATTCCAACACAGTGTCCTCTAGAAACTGCATGAGCCAGGAAAGATGTTTCTTAAAGGAGCAGGGACCGAGCCTCACGCCGAAACACGTCTGTAACAGGTACAGTCACGTGTCCCATGCATCCATGCATTCTGAGGCATGCGTCTCGGCTGTGGGATCCTCACAAGGGAACTTACACAAACTCAGATGGCACAGCCACTACACAACTAGGCAGCTGATGCGGTCCGCTGCTGCTAGGCTGTACACCCGCACCGCGTGTGAGGTGCAGAATTCCGCCGGCACCCGTAATGACACACCTGTACCGTGTTATCTCCAAATACAGGGAAGGAAATGTCCTTGGCTAAGCCCTCACCAGAGGACAGGAAGTTTCCAGCTCCGTTATCATCTTATGGGACCACCGTCATATACACGGTCCTCCTCAGACCAAGAGGTCGTTCGTTATATGGCACATGTGGTTCTTCCAAGACCCTTTTCCATGTTTCTGTCACATCCGTGCCTGCGTAAAAAGTGGCCCTGAACTCAACTGTCCAGAGTTGGAGGCAGAACTAGCACCACTGCCCCGCTCCACATGTGGAAGGCGCTGGGCAAGGACCGCCGCAGACCCTGTCAGGGTTTATCCCCTGAAAACCTTTCACTCGGGGACCTCGCGCACACCGCTTCAGGGCAGAGGGCGAGCGGGACTACTTTCCGCGGACCCTCGGAGCGGGGGGAGGGATCTGCGCAGGCGGGGGAGCGGGGGCAGGGGAGGGGCGGGAGGAAGGGGCGCGGGGGAGGGGCAGGGGAGGGACGAGGGACGGGGGAGGGGCAGCGGAGGGGGTGGGGGCCAGGGCGCCGTCAGGAGGAGGGCGGGGGCCGGGACCTGGAGTCGGAACAACTGCGCCTGCGCCGTCGCCATCGGTCAGCCCGCTCGAGGGGTCGGCGGTCATCCCTGCCGCTTCCACCGCCGCCGCCGCAGCTGCCTAGGTCCCGCACCAGCCATGGCGCAGATCCTCCCTATTCGCTTTCAAGAGCACTTCCAGGTGAGGCCCGGAGGGCCCGGGGGATGCGCCCCGCGCTCTGTCCTGTCAGCCGCGCCTCCGCCGGCCGGCCTCTCAGGCTTGACCCCGCGCCCCTAGCCCCGCTGAGCCGCTGGCCAGCTGGCCGCGCCGACTTCTGACCTCCCACCTGGGTTGGGGCTGCGGGGTCCCGGGCGCGGCGGCCGCTCGCGAGGACCCGCTCGGGTGCCGTCGCCGAAGCCCGTTACCGGCGGGCGCCGGCTGGGGAACGCTGGTGGTGGAAGCGAACGCCCCCTGGGACGCCCCGCTCAGTGCCCGCGAGGACGCACACAGATTCCCGCTTCAGGCGGGGCAACCCGAGGGCCGCGCCGATCCCACAGCTCCACGCCCCGCTTGGTGTTCTCCGGTCCTTATTCGCCCCTGAGTTTGCCTCTGTGCTCTGTTTTCGTTCCCAGGGCGGCTTCCCCTGAGAGGACCGTGAACATGCGTGACCCAAGAGAAAAATTTCTCAGGGCTAAGCCGAAGTAGGGCTTTTCAATGCAGTAACACTTCCAAAGCCTGCCTTTTTAATAAGGTCCCAGTTTGTTCTCTGTTTGTTTGTGCTCAGGAACATAAGGACTGGTCGCCTGCTTTGAGCAAAGGCTTGGGTCGGGCGCCTTGCGGGCCGCTCACGGGTCTGCCCGGGAACGGCGCTGGTCCCCTCGTTTACCCGGGGAGGTGCGACAGAGGAGGGTCTCCAGCGGCTCCTCCCTGAGTGCTCCATGTTAAATCATCACACTCCCATTCGTTGCGATTCGCTTACTCTTTTGTAGATGAGGAAACCGAGTCTCAAAAGTGTTGAACTCATCTTCATTCAATAAGAACAGGATTCAGACTCCAGTCTTTTTGACTACAAAGTAGTACATCGAGGAACGTGCTTGATTGAAAGTTCCTGTTTTCACAGTGCAGAGCATTGTTAGCCCTAGATGCAGACGGGAAAGGCCTTGGGACCTGTGTAGTGACCAGTCCGGTCCCCTCATTCTGCAGACTGGAAACTTGATATCCAGAGGATCCTGCCAGGGTCGCTTGGTTAGTGACACAGTGGAAATTGTGTGGAGGTGGAAGTGCCTCGACATCTGTCCCCCTGGACTTCATTCTGCCACTAAGCTGAGCCAGCGCCAGTCATGTTGAGGTAGCAAAATACTGCTGCTGCTCATAATAATGAGATGATGTAGTTATCATTTATTGAGCCATTTCTCTTGCCACTGACTATTGTATTTTATAAATCTCGTTTAATTTAATTCTCATGATAACTGAGGCAGGTAGTGATATCCTGTTTTCTACCATGGGTCACTGAGGTTCATATTATAATTCATTCAGCGAAAGTTACACGGCTAGTAAGTGACAAAGTTTGAGTTCTAACCCAGGTCTCTGACTCCAATGCCTGTGCTTAACCACTGTCTAAATATGTTCTTTTCAAAGAGCAAGAAAGCAATAAGGCATTTTGGGTGTCTATCAGCGTTTCTAATGTCCATCAGGATTTGTAATGTCCGTCAGAGTTGATATGTTCCATTATCTGGAAAATGCTTGTGGCTTGTGGGCAGCCACGTGAATGAAAGTGTGTGGTTTGTGGTCTCCAACACTGACTGGGTCTTTGAGGCTGCTCTACATTCTGTAGAGCACACACTGAGTCAGCACACACTGCCTTCACTACAGACATTTCAAAACTTCAGCCTGTTCCTTAAATCCCAATCCTGCCATTCGTACCTTGCAACCAGCAGATGACTTGGAGAAAACTAAAGCCATAACTGGGATGTTTCTCACCTTTATGGCTGCAGACTTAGACGCTTGTCTGCAGCCACCCTTTCCTGCCTTCCTGTTGCCTCAAAAGTAGGTGTCCTTTCTTGTCTATGCTCTGGATCTGGTATCCTTCCTCCCTAAAAGGGAGCCTTGTTCAGTCATAGCCTCTCTTTGCTGTATTTTCATCTTTCCCTCTCATGGTTTCTTCGTGTTTGTGTTGGGCAATGCTCACCTCTCTTCCATCTGTACAACCAGCAAACTTCTTCCTCCGCTCTTGTCCCCACGAAACTTCTCTTATAGCTGGATATCATGAAAGAGCTGCTTTATAGTGCTTCATTATTATTATTATTATTATTATTATTATTATTATTTGTTTTGTTTTGTTTTTGTTTGTTTTTGAGATGGAGTCTCGCTCTGTCGCCCAGGCTGGAGTGCAGTGGCGCGATCTCGGCTCACTGCAAGCTCCGCCTCCTGGGTTTACGCCATTCTCCTGCCTCAGCCTCCTGAGTAGCTGGGACTACAGGCGCCCGCCACCGCGCCCGGCTAATTTTTTTTGTATTTTTAGTAGAGACGGGGTTTCACCGTGGTCTTGATCTCCTGACCTTGTGATCCGCCCGCCTCGGCCTCCCAAAGTGCTGGGATTACAGGCGTGAGCCACCGCGCCCGGCCAAAGTGCTTCATTATTTTTATATTCCCCAGTAACCTGCAGTCTGGCTTTTGTCTCCATTTTTTCCCCTGAATCTGTTTTTGCAAAGGTTACAAGTCATCCTGCAGGCTTTTTTATAAGGGTCACATTCTGTCTCTGTCCCATATTCTTACATTTTTTAACTTTCTAAAAATATGAAAATGATTTTTAGTTTAGCCATACAAAAGCAGGCTGCAGTTGGCTAATCTTTGCTATAAAAAATAAAATCAGGCCGAGCATGGTGGCTCACACCTGTAATCCCAGCACTTTGGGAGGCCGAGGTGGGTGGATCACCTGAGGTCAGGAGTTCGAGACCAGCCTGGCCAACACAGTGAAACCTGTCTCTACTAAAAATACAATATTAGCCAGGCGTGTTGGTACGCGCCTGTAGTCCCAGCTACTCAGGAGGCTGAAGCAGGAGAATCTCTTGAACCCGGGAGGCAAAGGTTGCAGTGAGCCGAAATCATGTCACTGCTTTCCAGCCTGGGTAGCAGACCAAGACTCCGTCTCAAAAAATAAGATGAGATGAGATAGATGAGATAAAGCCCATCACAGCACACGCGTCTTCTGTGATGTCCAGCCGCATCTGATGCTGTACTTTACTGCCTCCTGAGGGTCCTTTCTCTACTGTTTTTGGTCCCACAGTTTCCCAAGGTGTCTCCTTCCTTTCTGCCCACACCCACTGCCCTGTGGGTGCCTCTTGTGGATGAGCTTGGAATCTGTCTTGAGCCCCTCTACTTTTTCATTCAGGACATGCTGCTGGTGATTTTTTTGTGTTCCCATAAACTCGGTGTTCCCAAGCCATCTGAGTGTTTTTGGAGTTTCACTGCTGTGTGCCTGAGAGGCAGTAGCAGGTCCTGGTTAAGAGCACAAACTGAGGCCAAACTGAAGGCATTGAATCTGGACTTAGGCACTTACTGGCTGTGTGATTTAGGGCAATGTTTGTAGCTTTTTTGTGCTTCTATATCTTCATCTATAAAATAAGAATAAAAGGCATACTTCTTATCTCACAAGGTAGTTGTGAGGTTTTGAGTTAATAAATGTAAAGCTTTAAACAATGACATAATACAGTAGTCCCCTTTACCCATGGGCAATATGTTCTAAGACCCCCCAGAGGATGCCTGAAACTGCAGATTGTTCTGAACCCTTTATACACTTTTTTTCCTATGCATACATATGTATGATAAAGGTGAATTTATATGAAGCACAGTAAGAGATTAACAATGATAACTAATAATAAAACAGAACAATAATAACAATATGCCAGCATCACTATTGTTGGCCTTTGGGGCCATTATTAAGTAAATTAAGGGTTACTTGAACACAAGCTCTGTAATGCTGCAACAGTCAACCTGGTAACTGACCGCTACTAAGTGACTAATGGGCCGGCAGTGTATACAGCTGGATATGCTGGGCAGAGGGATAATTCACGTCCTGGGTGGGCTGGTACAAGATTTCATCACTCTCTGCGGAATGGCATGCAATTTAAAACTTAAGAATTGTTTATTTCTGGGATCTTACATTTAATATTTTCAGACTGCAGGTAACAAAGTGTGAAAAAACCACAGATAAGAGGGGACTACTGTAAAGCACTGTGTCCTTATGAGCTGTAGCTGCCATTGTGACAGCTGTCCACAGAAGGCGGCCAGGGAATGGTCAGCAGGTTCCTCAAACACAGTGTTCAGAAATGGGGTTCCCTTTCTCCCCAGATGTGTATCTTGTCCAGTGTCTAGCCAGGAGCCTAGGATGTGTTTTCCCCATCCTGTTGTCCCTTTCTCCTGTTTACTTTTGGCATTGTTCTGCTACTGTCATCATGACTGCCATTTCCCTAAACTATGCCATCCTTCCCCACCTTGATGGTCATGCTAGCTTTGTCCTTCTGCTTCCAGTCTGGCCCTCCTGCGGTCCATTCTCCAGCACACAGGCAATGTGATCTTCTCCAAGGATGAGCATCTGCTTAAAGTCCTTCAGGGAGTGGTTTTGTGTTTCCTCTGGCATGAAAAGGCTGATCCCCACGTGCTCTTTCCTGTTCTTCCTAGCCCAACACCTGCTCAACTCTGCTGCTACTCCCTTTGTGTCCTTGCCAGAACACATTCTCCCCTCACCCCTCTTTACTCACTGACTCCTACTGAGCCTTCTGGTATCTGTGAAAATGACACTGTCTCTGGAAGCTCTCCCTGATTTGTCAGTTAGGAGTTCTTCCTCTGTGCCTCTTTGGGGTTCCTCTTATAATGACCCTCTTCCCAGGGTACTGTAGCTGTTCATTTTCTCTACTGGATTGTGAGCTCAGGAGCTACTATTTGAACTTTTTAGAAATATTCAAATATCAGAGTTGGAAGGGTATTGCTATTTGTAGTATCTGAGGATGGGCTGAGAATTTAGGACATCTTGATTCAGAAGAGGAATGGTTGAATAGTTTGGTGACATAAAAATTTTCTTGAGCCTTAAGCAATTCCCCCTAGCTAGATCAAAAAAGCAGCTGCAAGTTTGTAAGCTGTGAAATGTGTCATAGCTCAATACACAGAAAACATAAACATGTTCCCTCAAAGTGTCTCTGAGGTGATGTTCGAAACAGATGTAGAGACCTTGAGCATTAGAATTGTAGGAGAAAAATGGTCAAGATCTTAACCAGAGCTTCTCTACCTAGGCTGCATGTGAGAATGGCCTGCAGCTTTAAACATATCTCTGCTAGATGTTAAATCCAAAGCTCTGAGTGCTGGAGATGGAGCTTTGGTATTCCTTCCCAGGTGAGTCTCACACACAGCCCGGGTGAACCCGTCTTCTGCATGTTAGTCAGTATTAATCATTCAGGAAAGAGGGAGGAAAGTAAAACTGTGAAGGTGTAGATTGAGCTTGAACTGAAAACAGTTCCCATCCACACACACCCGTGTGTGTCTGGAGAGGCTCCTGGGGCTCATGCTCCAAAAGGGGACACGTACCCATAGTAGGCCAGTTCATATTTGGTTTATGTTGCCATTACGTAGCTATGTCATTTTGTGAAGTGGTTTGTGAAGACAATAGTACTAAGACAAATGTACTAAGACGGCTCATTGCATCCTAAAATTATGGCATTCCAGTGTAAAATATCTTTTTAAGATACCATATAAGCTGTTAAATTTTGCCTATTGGCCTACCACTGCTCCTGGTATTGGAAATACATACTGGCCAGTTAGTTGCCTTCTAACTTGTTTATTTACAAAGCAAGGAGAGTAACCTGCCTCAGCCAGGGTGTCTGGGAGGGTGAGCCTCATGGGAGTGCCTACCACTGTGACATTGTGAGTGACCAAATAGTAAATGAATTTGAATGGAGACTCTTTGGAAAAACAAATCTTCACCATAGAACATTTAAATGTTCAGAAGCCTAAGCTGCATAAACCAGTGCTTTTTTAGTTGATTGGGTTGAAAGAATTAAGTCCTAGGAGGGTCTGAGTCCAGGTTCCTCTCCACTCAGATATTTCTGTTGCAGGGGCAAGTCTGATGGGAATTAAAATCTTTCAGTTCAACCTCTGTCTCTCCTCAGGGGAAACCACTATTAATGAATCCACTATATCTTTCCAAAAATGATGAAGAGAATCCTGCTTTAAATATGCTTCTGCCCTTTGTTTTTGTAACTTAACACACTGAAGATCACAGACAGATCACTGCATCTATCTGACATGTTTATCAGTATTCCCTAGGGTAGTAGTTGCTGGCACCCTGTCACCCACTTCTCTAAGGGGGAATCTTTCTGCAATCTTTCTGATTTTTCCTTCCTTGCTTCTTCACTGAGACTTTACTGAGTTTGCAGGCTCTTCTCCCGCATTTTCTTCCGCTTCTCTTGAGGCCTGCTGCTGGCCTCCATGCCAGAGAGATGACCATCACTCTTGGCAGGCTGAAGAAGGATGCCACAAAGCTGGGATAGCAAAGTTCAGCGACGAAATTAGAATCAGATGGATCTTGACAGGCCAGAATCCAACTAGTTGACATTTAACTGGGATAAATATAGAGTCTTGTGCACTGGTGTTAAAATACAGAAAACCTGTAATGGTGTAACTTGAGAGAAGTTCTGTAAAGCATTATATAAATGTAGTTAACTGGCCGGGCGCGGTGGCTCAAGCCTGTAATCCCAGCACTTTGGGAGGCCAAGACGGGCGGATCACGAGGTCAGGAGATCGAGACCATCCTGGCTAACACAGTGAAACCCCGTCTCTACTAAAAAAATACAAAAAACTAGCCGGGCGAGGTGGTGGGCGCCTGTAGTCCCAGCTACTCAGGAGGCTGAGGCAGGAGAATGGCGTAAACTCGGGAGGCGGAGCTTGCAGTGAGCTGAGATCCGGCCACTGCACTCCAGCCTGGGCGACAGAGTAAGACTCCGTCTCAAAAATAAAAAAAATAAAAATAAATGTAGTTAACTATCCCCGAACTAACCTACTCCTAGAATGTAAGTTTTGGAAAAGACCTTAGTGTCAACATTCTTCATAGGCCCTCATTTACAAAGCTCCCTCTTTAGGCTAGGAAAGGCTTGTTGATAAGTTTCAAATATAAAATTTTTTTTTATTTTCTTGAGACAGAGTCTCGCTCTGTCCACCAGGCTGGAGTGCAGTGGTGCGATCTCAGCTCACTGCAGCCTCCACCTCCCAGCTTCGAGCGATTCTCCTGGCTTCAGCCTCCTGAGTAGCTAGGACTATAGGTGCATGCCACTATGTGTGGCTAATTTTTGTATTTTTAGTAGAGATGAGGTTTCACCATGTTGGCCAGGATGGTCTTGATGTCCTGACTTTGTGATCTGCCCACCTCAGCCTCCCAAAGTGCTGGGATTACAGGTGTGAGCCTCTGCATCTGACCCATTTATTTTTTTTGAAACAGAGTTTCGCTCTTGTTGCCCAGGCTGGAATGCAATGGCGTGGTCTTGGCTCACTGCAGCCTCTGCCTACCGTGTTCAAGCAATTCTCCTGTTTCAACCTCCCAAGTAGCTGGGATTAAGGGTGCCCGCCACCACGCCCAGCTGATTTTTGTGTTTTTATAGAGATGGGGTTTCATTATGTTGGCCAGGCTGGTCTCGAACTCCTGACCTCAGGTGGTCCACCCACCTTGGTCTCCCAAAATGCTGGGATTACAGGCATGACCCACCATGCCCAGCCCTCAAAATATGTTTTAAAAACTGTAGATGAACTAAATTTTACTGCCCTGAAAAAAGTAATTTGTTTTACTACTTGTTTACCATCCATGTGCTAGGCACAAGGATAAAGCAGTGAGTGAGACTGGGAAGGATACAGATACAGAAGGAAAAAATACTGCTGTCTGCAGAGGTGTGAAAACATGGGAATGTTCAGTGCAACTTAAGCATTCTGGCTTCACTGATGTAGGCAGTTGGTGTTCTCACTAATGCTCTTGTATAAACACAGTTTTAGTCCTCCCAGTTGGACCTCTTCCTTAAGCCCCTTATACATAGAAACCACAGGACTATCAGATGAGTAATTTCTTTTTGCATATTCCCCAGAATCAGATTTTTTTTTTTTTTAATTTTAGATAGGGTCTCTCTCTGTAGTGCAGTGGTACAATCTTGGCTCACTGCAGCCTCTGCCTCCTGGGTTCAAGCGATTCTTGTGCCTCAGCCTCCTGAGTAGCTGGGACCACAGGCGTGTGCCACCACGCTCAGCTAAGTTTTGTATTTTTAGTAGAGACCCGGCTTCACCATGTTGGCCAGGCTGGTCTCAAATTCCTGACCTCCAGTGATCTACCCACCTTGGCCTCCCAAAGTGCTGGGATTACAGGCATGAGCCACCATGCCTGGCCCCCAGTGTCAGATTTGAATTTTGATTGATTTAATTGCAGGCTTTGAGAACTGAAAAGGATCATTAAACAGCATCTTCTTTACCTTCTTTAGTTAACTCTTATATATGCCATTTAAAATGTGTAGCAAAGGTCCAGTGCAGTGGTGCATGCCTGTAATCCCAGCACTTTGGGGGGCCGAGGAGGGTGGATCACTTGAGACCAGGAGTTCAAGACCAGCCTGGCCAACGTGGCAAAACCCTGTCTCTACTAAAAATACAAAAATTAGCCAGTGCAGTGGTGGACACCTGTAGTCCCAGCTACTTGGGAGGCTGCATTATGAGAATAGCTTGAATGTGGGAGGCAGACTTTGCAGTGAGCCAAGATTGCACCACTGCACTCCAGCCTTGGCAACAGAGCGAGACTCTGTCTCAAAAGAAAGAAAGAAAATTTTAAAAAAAATGTGTGTAGCTAGGTCACCTATCAGAATAATGTACTAGGGATCAGGAATCCTTGGTTATTTTTGCTAACTAGTGAAAAAAAAAAACCCTGGGCTGGGTGCTGTGGCTCACACCTATAATCCCAGCACTTTGGGAGGCTGAGGCAGGTGGATCACCTGAGGTCAGGAGTTTGAGACCAGCCTGGCCAATGTGGCAAAACTCTACTGAAAATATGAAAATTAGCCAGGCATGGTAGCTGGCGCCTGTAGTCCTAGCTATTCAGGAGGCTAAGGCTGGAGAATTACTTGAACCCGGGAGGCAGAAGTTGCAGTGAGCCGAAATCGTGCCACTGCCCTCCAGGCTGGGTGACAGAGTGAGACTCTGTCTGAAAAAAAAAGAAGAAAAAAAGAAAACCTGACTTTTTGGCACATCACTTTTCTGGGACTTAGTTTCTGCATATGGAGAAAAACTCACAGTAGTATCTGGCATCTTAAATGGAAAAGTTATTTTTGTGGGATTGTACTGTATTGAGCATTCCTGGCTAAATGAATAGAGAATGAGTTCTCCACTCATTGTACTATTAAAACTACCCTTGCCCATTTCTGATTTTTTCTTCTTTCTTTCTTTTTTTTTTTTTTTTTTTGAGACAGAGTCTCGCTCTGTCGCCCGGGCTGGAGTGCAGTGGCCAGATCTCAGCTCGCTGCAAGCTCCGCCTCCCGGGTTTACGCCATTCTCCTGCCTCAGCCTCCGGAATAGCTGGGACTACAGGCGCACACCACCTCGCCCGGCTAGTTTTTTGTATTTTTAGTAGAGACGGGGTTTCACCGTGTTAGCCAGGATGGTCTCGATCTCCTGACCTCGTGATCCGCCTGTCTCGGTCTCCCAAAGTGCTGAGATTACAGGCTTGAGCCACCGCGCCTGGCCATTTTTTTCTTTTTTTGAGATAGAGTCTTGCTCTGTCGCCCAGGCTGGAGTGCAGTGGCGTGATCCTGACTTGCTGCAGCCTCCACCTCCTGGGTTCTCCTGCCTCAGCCTCCTGAGTAACTGGGATTACAGGCATATGCCACCAGACCCGGCTAATTTTTGTATTTTTAGTGGAGACGGGGTTTTACCATGTTGGCCAGGCTGGTCTTGAACTGATCTCAAGTGATCCACCCACCTTGGCCTCCCAAAGTGCTGGGATTACAGGCGTGAGCCACTGCGCCCGATCCCCTTGCCTATTTCTTTTCTTTTTCTTTTTTTTCCTTCTTCTTTTTTTTTTTTTTTTTTTTGAGACACAGTCTTGCGACTGTTGCCAGTCGCTGGAGTGCAGTGGTGCGATCTCGGCTCACTGCAGCCTGTGCCTCCTGGGTTCAAGCGATTCTCCTGCCTCAGCCTCCCAAGTCGCTGAGACTACAGGTGCATACCACCATGTCCAGGTAATTTTTGTATTTTTAGTAGAGATGGGGTTTCACCATGTTGGCCAGGATGGTCTCCATCTCTTGACCTTCTGATCTGCCCACCTTGGCCTCCCAAAGTGCTAGGATTACAAGCGTGAGCCACCGCGCCTGGCTGCCCCTTTCCCATTTCTGAAGACTGCAGGATAGCACTCCTGGTTGAGAACTACTGTCTTAATTTCATCTGATAGTCTTTATCTTATTTTTGGATCCACTATTCTCAGATGTTAAGACACTGTCTTATTTGTGAGGTCCTTTTACCTTTTTCAAATGCCATACATGTGTATATATGCTCTTAGATAAGGAACTTGACTCAACTACTATTATTTAAAAACCCACTATGCTCAAGAGGTTGGATACAGATTATTCAGGGTTACAAATTCTTGATATTTGGAGTTGAAATCAGAATGTCACCATATTAACCCAATATTGATCCCCAAACTGAGAACAAAATGACAATTTAGAAAACTCAGGCCCAGTTACATGCACTGCTCTGTCTGGAGAGCATCCAGTCCTATTCTACTAAAGCCAGAAAATCCGGATAGGTCGACAAGACCAAGAATGGGTTGCTTACCAATACATGGCCAGCTTTGTTTTACTTATGTCTCCAATCGCTACCAAATTATATTGAGGCTAATTCCTGACATCTTGTTTTATCCTTAAACACTTTAGGATGTATCTCCAAGAGAGAACTCTTTGTTATTTTTTTCCAAGTTTTAAAATTGTGGTAAAATACATATAACATAAAATTTATCATCTTAACCATTTTTAGGTGTACACTTTAGCGATATTAAGTACATTCAAATTGTTGTGCAGCCATCACCACCATCCATCTCCAAAACTCTTTTCATCTTGTAAAACAGATGCTCCATACCTATTAAGAAATGACTCCCCCATTCACACTCCTCCCCCTAAAACCATCTACTTTTTGTTTCTGTTTCTGTAGATTTGACTGTTCTACATACTGGATATAAATGGAATCATACAATATTTGTCTTTTTGTGTGACTTTTTTTTTTTTTGACATGGAGTCTCGCTCTGTTGCCCAGGCTGGAGTGCAATGGCACAATCTTAGCTCACTGCAAGCTCCGCTTCCTGGGTTCAGGTGATTCTCCTACCTCTGCCTCTCAAGTAGCTGGGATTACAGGTGCCCGCCACTATGCCTGGATAATTTTTGTATTTTATCTATTCATCCATTGATATACACTAAGAAATCTTTTTTTTTTTTTTTTTTTTTTTGAGACAGTGTCTTGTTCTATCGCCCAGGCTGGAGTGCAGTGGCCTGATCTCGGCTCACTGCAAGCTCCAACTTCCGGGTTCATGCCATTCTCCTGCCTTAGCCTCCCGAGTTAGCTGGGACTACAGGCGCCTGTCACCACGCCCGGCTAACTTTTTTGTATTTTTTAGTAGAGACAGGGTTTCACCGTGTTAGCCAGGATGGTCTCGATCTCCTGACCTCGTGATCCGCCCGCCTTGGGCTCCCAAAGTGCTGGGATTACAGGCATGAGCCACTGTGCCCAGCCAAGAATTCTTTATTTTTTAACTCTAATAACATCACACCTAAAAAAAAAAAAATCAGTAATTTCTCAGTATCATCCAGTATCTTGTCAGTGTTGTTTCTCTCTTTGTCTCAAATGCTTCGTACATTTGGTTTATTTGTATCAGCATCCAAAGAAGGCCTGTGCATTGCATTTGGTTGACATTTTATGTATTAGAGCTGCTTTTTGAAGCAAGCTGTGACCTTTTTTTTTATACTTAACACAAATGTAGTATTTTATTTGTGTACATTTATCTTTTTAATTTCATAGTCCTTTCAAATCTGTTAAGATTCTGATTGTTACTCTAGTATATTGACAGTCTCAAAGCATACCCTTATCAGATGAAACAGTCGCTGTGTATGACTTTGGGTAGAGTCATTATTCAGAATATTGACCAGCAGATGATTAAGGTCTGAGCTCTGGGCCCTGGCAGCAGACGGACAGAGGTCAATGTGGCCACACCACTGAGGTGCAGTTCAGCTGTGGACACAAGCTCACTTCATGCTTTTCCATCTCATTCCAAGAGTCTTTTGTTTCATACATTGTTTGGGCTTTTATGTGCTCAGTGTTTTGATGGATTCAAAATGAGGAGAACCTGAATTTGACTCTGAGAATAAAGAAGAGATTAAGTAAATATGAAAATACAAAGCAAAGCTCTCTATTCTATAAGCATGCCACAGATAAGGCTTGGGGTAGGGGACTGATTACCCATGAAAGTTACTTTGGCTACCTCAGCTGAGGTAAGCCAGATGCTTTGCTGAAATGAAGATTTATTCTACCACATTTACTTGACTTCAAGAAAATTAGATTGGTTTGGTGTGACTTCTTAGTGAGCCCACATTGGCTGCAGGTATTCATGTTTTTCTTTTCAAAGGGCTCACAAATCTGATGGATAATGTTGTAGAATTTGGAGGGGGAACCTCAAATGCAGCAGTCTTATCTTCTGGAATCCCACTGTCCTCTGTTTTTTTAATAAATATTGTAAATCCTAGCACTTTGGGAGGCCGAGGCAGGCAAATTACTTGAGGTCAGGAGTTCTAGACCAGCCTGGCCAATATGGTGAAACCCCATCTCTACTAAAAATTACAAAAATTAGCCGGGTGTGGTGGTGCATGCCTGTAGTCCCAGCTACTCGGGAGGGTGAGGCAGGAGAATTGCTTGGACTCAGGAAGCAGAGGTTGCAGTGAGCCAAGATTGTGCCATCACACTCCAGCATGGGCGTCGCAGTGAGACTGTCTCAAATAAATAAATAAATAAATAAATGAACAAACAAAGTAACTTCTAGGGCATTTGTATTATTCTGTTTTTCAGGATTTTTCTATTACTTGCAGACAGAGTAAATAATACTAATCTGGCCAGTGGTGGCTCAAGCCTGTAATCCTAGCACTTTGGGAGGCTGTGGCAGGCGGATCACCACAGGTCAGGAGTTCGAGAGCAGCCTGACCAACGTGGTGAAACCCCATCTCTACTAGAAATACAAAAAGTAGCTGGGCGTGGTGGTGACTGCCTGTAATCCCAGCTACCCAGGAGGCTGAGGCTGGAGAATCGCTTGAACCCGGGAGGTGGAGGTTGCAGTGAGCTGAGATCACGCCACTGCACTCCAGTCTGGGGGACAGAGCTAGACTCCGTCTCAAAAACAAAAGAAAAGAAAACAAAACAAAACAAAAACCCCACTAATCTGATCTGTGTCCTCCAGGAATTTATGACCTTGGATGTTGTTGTATAATCCAGCAGGGAACTAAACTAGGAGAGGATGATGGAATTTGAACATGGCTGATTTGTGAGAAAGTTGGTGACACTGGGAGGTTTTCTTTGGTTGTGCTAATGTGGTTTCCTGGTTTACTAAGTATCAGTGGTTGCACTTGTGGGACTTCTGTTATCTTTTATTCTTGGTTTACTTAAGTATGTTAACTTTACGTGAGTAAATTATGTCCATCTTCATGGGCTGCTCCTCTGCTTCCCTTCTAAGCCTTGGTGTGTCCTGGGGCTCTGTGCCCTGGGCTCCCAAGCCATTCTCTCACTCTTCACGGTCTCTCTCGGTGCTACCATCCAGTCTCATGACTTTGCCTGCCACAGATGACCCCCATATTCTTATTTGGGGGCTTGAAATTTTTTTTTAGACTTACAAAAAAGTTAAGCAATATAATACCTAAGAAAATTTCAAAAGTAACAAGTGCAAAGGACAGCAGGCCCTACCAGATGTTACAAAACCTCCATAAATAAAATAGTGTGGTGCTGATGTGTAGATAGATTTCGGGAGCTCCATGATAGCTGAACACATGGAGGTTCCTGAAGAGCCGTGTGCTGGAAAAGGCAAGGACACCCCTTGCGCCTTTCTCTAAGCGCCTCTTTCATCTGGCAGTTCATCAGTGTCCTTTGTAATATCCTTTGTAATAAATGAGAAACGTGTCTCTTGAGTTGTGTTAGCCACTCCAACAAATTAGTCAAACCCAGGAAGAAGGTCATGGGAACCCTGGTTTATAGCTGGATGGTCAGAAGTACAGGCTGCAGCCTGGGGCTTGCGATTAGTGTCTGAAGTGGAGTCAGTCTTATGGGACTGAGCCCTCAGCCTATGGGATCTGATACTATCTCTAGGTATATATTGTTAGAATTGAATTAAATTGTAGGATATCCAGGTGGTGTCTGCTGGAGAAACCCCCACACATCTGGTGTTAGAAATCTTGTGTTGAGGGATGTGTGAGAACAGGAAAAATACTTTGGTTTTTCCTATCCTTCATAAACCACTGCTAGCATTATTTTCTTTGCTATAACCCAAGTTTGGAACATGAAGGGACTTTCTTGTAATAATGGCAATATCAATTGGCAAGTTCTATTTTTAAAAAAATTATTTCACTGCAGCTATGAAGTAATGTTTTGTTTTTTGCTGTTATATCTGTTTTTGTTTGTTTTGGTGGACTCATTTGGGAACATAATCACCACTTAGTTTATCTTTTCTGTGTTAAAATGGAATATGAATTTCAAAGAACTCAGTATTGTGGTCTGAACACAGGCTTTATTATACCTGGCTCCATCATTAATCAGCTTTGTAACTTCTGAAAGATTTCTGAACCCCAACACTTTGTTTTTCCCAAGTGTAAAGTGTATGTGAGATGCTTGTCTCAGTGGGTTAACAGGAGGATGAGATGAGGTGACCTGTTGTCGTGTAGCCTGCTCCACTCAGCAGCTGGAACATCCAGTATGTGCTAGACTCTGCTACAAAAGACAAACAAGGCACCGTCCTGAGTTATACTCGCAGTATGAACAGTCTCACTTGTGTTCCTTCCAAAGGGTGGTGGTGATTTTAACACAGTGCTCCATGATCTTTGTTGCTAGTGTGAGCCTCTTCAAGGTTACACAAGGTAACAGATGTTAAATGGTCAAATCAGTAGCAGTAGAATTGGAGCTGAACAGAACAGTGTTTAAAAATAAAGGTATCGTCGGCTGGGCGCAGTGGCTCAAGCCTGTAATCCCAGCACTTTGGGAGGCCGAGACGGGCGGATCACAAGGTCAGGAGATCGAGACCATCCTGGCTGACACGGTGAAACCCCGTCTCTACTAAAAAATACAAAAAACTAGCCAGGCGTGGTGGCGGGCACCTGTAGTCCCAGCTACTTGGGAGGCTGAGGCAGGAGAATGGCGTAAACCCGGGAGGCAGAGCTTGCAATGAGCTGAGATCCGGCCACTGCACTCCAGCCTGGGTGACAGAGCGAGACTCCATCTCAAATAAATAAATAAATAAATAAAGGTGTCTTATAGGTAGGTCAGAGCAGGGAAATTTGTAGAAATAAGCTTGGTGCTTTATGGGAATGATAAACATTTCTTGAGTGTGTGTTTTCCCAGAGTTTTTCATTGAAGCTTATCCCATTAACAGGTCTTGATTTAGCCCAGTCACTGGTATAAGATGGCCTTTGGAGAAAGGCGCCTGGTTTCAGTTTACACAGTTGAAGGAATCCATCAGCCTTGGAAGATGTGCCAACCTGCTGACTTTCTTATTAACCTCAGACTCTCCAGGAAGTATTGACACTGACTTAGAAATTCCTTCAACTCAGATTTGGACAGATTTGATGATATCTAGGGAAATATTTAAGCAAAAACCTTTGGCCAATTCTTTTTTCTTGCCTTTTGGAGAAACCAGGTTTTGTGTTTCCTCCCCTTTTCCCTTCTGCTTCCCTCGCCTTCACCTCTCCAAGACCGCCTTCCTTCCAAAGCTCTCGTCAGTGGTGGGCTTATCTGTGACACCTTATCTGATGGTGTTCTTTGGGAGTTCACCCCCAACTCATCTCTTCCTGTCTGTCTCACTTGTGGCATCCTTGACACTGCCTAGTGTCATCCTGCACATGTCTTATCTCCACTGTGGGTTGATCATCCCCTTGAGAACTGATTCACAGGCTTGGGTGGATCTATTACAGGTGTAGAAAAGCAAGCTAATGTTTGCTTCAAGTGTTTACCTAATGTTAACTTTTTTCTAAATTTTATTTAACTTCTCCTCCTCCTTTGCTGTTGGCTAGGGTCAATCTATTTCAGAGGAAAAAAAAATTAATCAAATGCTTTTTTTCTGTTTAGCTCCAAAACCTTGGAATTAATCCAGCCAACATTGGGTTCAGCACACTGACCATGGAATCTGACAAGTTCATATGTATCCGAGAGAAAGCTGGTGAGCAGGCACAGGTCACGATCATTGACATGAGTGACCCAATGGCTCCGATCCGACGGCCTATCTCTGCAGAGAGTGCCATCATGAATCCGGCCTCTAAGGTGATAGCTCTGAAAGGTAAACCTGATGGGATTGTTAGAAAGGAATCTTATCTCACTTTAACTGCTGTGTTACCTTAAATATTCAACAAGTGTCACTAAGCTCATGGCAAAGTGTCATCAATAGTATTCAACTTAATTCCAAAAGTTTTAGCAAAAGTTATATTTAGTGTGCCCTACTAAGAGGCCCCTGAGCACCAGAGCTTCTCGGTAACATCACCCACAGTGCCAGACACACCAAGAGGAAGAAAATGCCCAAGCCTTTGTCTTCATGCGACTAGGAACGCACAACAGCACTGTGCATGTTTCCCAGGAAGGCTGTGTGGCCCCCTTGCCCGAGGGCCTGCTGCAGTGGTGCTTCCAGTTATCCGACGATACAGGCTTGGGGGTTTTCCTCCTGTGAAACACATCAATGGTAGAGGAGCTGATAATTAATAAAATTTCACTACCTTGAAATCAGGGCATCTTGGGTGCTTAAAGCCTTCTAGTTATCTCGAAAAATACAGAATCTTCTTATATTGCCTTCATTTGGGAAATAAAAGGATTATGTATGCAGTAAACTTAATGTTTTATGTGAAATGCATTATCACTTACTTTGAAAAGCAAAAACCGGGCCAGCTGTGGTGGCTCACGCCTATAATCGCCGCACTTGGGGAGGCTGAGGTGGGTGGATCACCTGAGGTCGGGAGTTCAAAGACTAACCTGACCAACATGGAGAAACCCCATCTCTACTAAAAATACAAAAAAATTAGCCGGGTGTGGTGGTGCATGCCTGTAATCCCAGCTACTCAGGAAGGCTGAGGCAGGAGAATAGCTTGAACCCGGGAGGTGGAGGTTGCAGTGAGCCGAGATCGTGCCATTGCACTCTAGCCTGGGCAACAAGAGCCAAACTCAATTTCAAAAAAAAAAAAAAGATAAGCAAAAACTGTTTCTGGACCTAAAATTTGTGAATGCCAAATATTAGCTTTACCTAGGCTTCTATTTTGTTACAGAAGTAGTGTCTACTTGGTCATTTCAGTAGATAGAAGGACATCTGGAAGTTAAGACCTTTCTATTTAAAAAGAAATAACTGAAATTCTTTTATTTGAAAGGATCTTTGGTCTATTACCAACCCTACCTTTTCCCTTGTAATCTTGTCAAAGTAATTATTTTTGAACATATAGTATAAGCAGTATAAACTATTTTGGTTAGAAATTATTGCTATTCTGGAATATTAATGTTTCTTTTATCTTATCTTACTTTGTCACTTATCCCTTGGCTGTTTTTGATGGAATATTTGCCTTGTGGCGTTGCCCTTTTCTGCATTTTATGTTGTTGTAGTACTTAAAAAAATATTTGTAGAGAAGGGGGTCTCACCGTGTTGTTCAGGCTGGTCTTGAGCTCCTGGCCTCAAGGGCCTCTCAGAGTGCTTGGATTATAGGAATGAGCCACTGTACCCAGCCTTGTTGTTGTACTTTTGCGAGACCTTATTTAGCATGTTGTTTGCTGTTTAGTGTTCTCAGTAGGTCTCAAAAATGATCTGCATTTTAGTCTTCCTGGTTTTCTGGTACAGTTCTTTCTAACAATGTGCAGTGTGGAGCTCCTAGGGTGTGTGTGTGTGTTCTGGTGTGGAGTTGGGGAGTAGAGAGAACGCAGTGGTTAGATATTGTCAATCCCTTCCAGCCAAAGACCACCAGGAACACACTTGCAGTTGAACAAGATGGGTTTATTGTTGCAGTGGGAGAGAACACACGCCATGGGGAACTGGGAAGTGTCTCGGTAAGAAGGTGGTAGAGCCTTTTATAGGATTTGGGCTTTGGTTGGATGATGTAGGGGGTAATCTAAGGAAGCAGGGGTTTGCTGTGGATTGGATGCTGGCAGCAAGTGGGGGTAATTTTTATGATTGTGTATCTCAATAAATCTTATCTATTAGGGAGGGAAGACTAGAGTGAGATTAACGCTCTAATGGGTAAAGAAATAGCAGTCACTTATTTTAGCTGAAAGAGAGGGGTGTTGGTATTTTGTGAGTTGCGCAGTAACCTTGTTGTTTCTGTGCTTGCTCTGTCTCACTTGATCATGGTCTCAGAGGGCCCTTGCCTGAGGCTGCTGTTCTCCAAGGTGGTTTATGTCCATCAGGAGAGCAGCATGGCCTTGCTGTGATTGCCAGGCCAGCTTCCAGGTGGCAGGGGCTGCTCCTTTTTATTTTTATTCTTAATGGTCATATAAATCACTTCAGCTATAACATGTTGAGTCCTGTTTTCTTTTGTGTAGGGAAGTGTAAGGCTCTAGAACCAAAAAGAGACATAATTTTAAGGTTTATCTTATTTATTTATTTATTTTTTGAGATGGAGTCTGGCTCTGTCACCCTGGCTGGAGTACAGTGGCGCGATCTCGGCTCACTGCAAGCTCTGCCTCCCGGGTTCACGCCATTCTCCTGCCTCAGCCTCCCAAGTAGCTGGGACTACAGGTGCCTGCCATCACGCCCGGCTAATTTTTCTATTTTTAGTAGAAACGGGGTTTCACCGTGTTAGCCAGAATGGCCTCCATCTCCTGACCTTGTGATCCACCCGCCTTGGCCTCCCAGAGTGCTGGGATTACAGGTGTGAGCCACTGTGCCTGACCAGCTTTATCTTATTTTTACTGCTAATTCTGTAGCAGTCAAATCTCGGATCATTGTAGTACAAATCGTAGACAAGTGGAGGATGTACAGTGTGTTTTCAAGGCCATATGCCCAAATGAGCAAACTGTCTTTGAAGAAAGTTGTTCGTATAGTGATTGGTTGATGGAGATGATTGATTTGCAGGTGAGCTCCGCAGAGTCCTCTGCGGTATCACACACCTTGACTAGCTCCTAGGATCCAATGCAGAAATACAGGGTGTGGGGCCTCACCTTGTATCTCACAGATTTTTCCCATTTTGGCTGGTGAAATTTTGTGATTGGAAAGGGGCTCATGAAGCAGCTCTCGGACCTCCTTTTACAAAAAGGGCTAGGCCAGGTGGCTCATGTCTGTAACCCCAGTGCTTTGGGAGGCCAAGGCGGGAGAATTACTTGAGCCCAGGAGTTCAAAGCTGTAGTGAGCTATTATTGCACAGAGCAGGGCTAACCCATAGGCAGGGTGTCCACAGTAGCCACAGACACACTTTTACCCATCAGATCTGAGAACTCACTCACCATCACCAGAACAGCAAGTGGGACGTCTCCCTCCATGATCTAATCACTTCCTACCAGGTCCGTCTCCAACATTGGGAACTACAACTGGAGATGCGATTTGAGTGGGGACACAGAGCCAAACCATATCACATTACCTTTTCAGTATTTATATGTATTTCTTTTTACAAACTTTACCTTTTTTCTTTTAATTTTTAGAGGTAGATGGAGTATAGGCTAATCTAGTGCCTGTGTGGAGAGTAGGCACTGAGCTCAGTGGGGGATAGAGGAGGGGGAATGGTACCCCCCGAAGGCCCCCTCCTCACCTTGACTACTTAAGTCTGACCTGAAGTGGTTCCCAAAGAAGGTTGGTCCTTTTTTGGTCCTTTTTGTGATGCTGAATATTTTGTGCCTCATAAACACATGTTCATTTAAACCAGGCTAAGGACAGCTTGACAAGTTTTCAAGCTAGAGGAAATTTCCTCTGTGATCTAAGGCTGCTTGACACTAAAAGGTACCCCCATCCTGGCAGTGTACCACCAAGAATTTTTGGTCCAGATTTTTTTTTTTTATCTTTCTTTGTCTTCTTTTTTCAAGTATAATTTACATACCATAACATTCACTCTTTCTAAGTGATTTTTAAATTCATAGAGTTGTGGAATCATCACTACAATATAGTTTTGGAACATGTCTACCACCCCAGAAAGTTTCCTCTTGCCTGTTTAGAACCATTCCCACGGCTGGGCGCGGTGGCTCAAGCCTGTAATCCCAGCACTTTGGGAGGCCGAGACGGGCGGATCACGAGGTCAGGAGATCAAGACCATCCTGGCTAACACGGTGAAACCCCGTCTCTACTAAAAAAAATACAAAAAACTAGCCGGGCGAGGTGGTGGGCGCCTGTAGTCCCAGCTACTCGGGAGGCTGAGGCAGGAGAATGGCGTGAACCCGGGAGGCGGAGCTTGCAGTGAGCAGAGATCTGGCCACCGCACTCCAGCCTGGGTGACAGAGTGAGACTCCGTCTCAAAAAAAAAAAAAAAAAAGAACCATTCCCACTCCCACTCCTACTCCTGGCCCTAGGCAGCAACTCATCTGCTTTCTTCCTCCACGGATTTTTTTGTAGATAATTCAAATAAATGGAATCATACAATATGTAGTCTTTTACATCTGGCTTCCTTTACCTAGCATAGTGTTTTTGAGGTTCATCCATGTTGTAACATGTATCAGTAGTGCATTCCTTTTTATTGTCTAATAGTGTTTCATTATATGGATACGCCACATTTTGTTTTCCCATTCACTAGTTGATGGACATTTGGATTGTTTCCAGTTTTTAGCTATTAAGAATATTGCTGCTATGAACATTCACTGACAAATCTTTGTGTGGACATATTTTCTTTGTTGTTATTGTTCTGCAATTTCTTTCTTTCTTTTCTTTTTTTTTTTTTTTTGAGACGGAGTCTCGCTCTGTCACCCGGGCTGGAGTGCAGTGGCCAGATCTCAGCTCACTGCAAGCTCCGCCTCCCGGGTTCACGCCATTCTCCTGCCTCAGCCTCCCGAGTAGCTGGGATTACAGGTGCCCGCCACCTCGCCTGGCTAGTTTTTTTTTTTTTGTATTTTTTAGTAGAGACAGGGTTTCACCGTGTTAGCCAGGATGGTCTCAATCTCCTGACCTCGTGATCCACCCATCTCGGCCTCCCAAAGTGCTGGGATTACAAGCGTGAGCCACTGCGCCTGGCCTTTTTTTTTTTTTTTTTAATTTTACTTTAAGTTCCAGGATACATGTGTAGAACGTGCAGGTTTATTACATAGGTATGCATGTGTCACGGTGGTTTGCATCCCCTATCAACCCATCATCTAGGTTTTAAGCCCTGCATACATTAACTTTGTCCTGATGCTCTCCCTCTCCTCGCCCCCCACTCCCCTGACAGGCCTGGTGTGTGTTATTCCCCTCACTGTGTCCATGTTCTCTTGTTCAGCTCCCACTTATGAGTGAGAATATGCGGTGTTTGGTTTTCTGTTCCTGTGTTAGTTTGCTGAGGATGATGGCTTCCAGCTTCATCCATGTCCCTGCAAAGGACATGATTTCATTCCTTTTTGTGGCTGCATAGTATTCCATGGTGTATATGTACCACATTTTCCAGTCTATCACTGATGGGCATTTGGGTTAGTTCCATGTCTTTGCTATTATAAATAGTGCTGCAATAAACATATGTGTGCATGTGGACATATATTTTCATTTCCCTTGGATGGAGTAGAATTGCTGTATCATATGATAAATTTGTTTAGTTTTTTTTTTTTTTTTTTTTTGAGATGGAGTCTCACTCTATCACCCACCCAGGCTGGAGTACAGTGGCGTGATCTTGGCTCACTGTAACCTCTGCTGCCCGGGTTCAAGTGATTCTCAAGTGCCTCAGCCTCCCGAGTAGCTAGGATTACAGGCACCTGCCATTGCACCTGGCTAATTTTTGTGTTTTCAGTAGAGACAGGGTTTCACCATCTCGGCCACGCTGGTCTTGAACTCCTGACCTCGTGATCTACCCCCTTGGCCTCCCAAAGTGCTGGGATTACAGGCATGAGCCACCACTACCGGCCTGTTTAGCTTTTTTCTTTTCTTTTCTTTTCTTTTTTTTTGAGAAGGAGTCTTGCTCTGTTGCCCAGGCTGGAGTGCAGTGGTGCTATCTTGGCTCACTGCAGCCTCCACCTGCCAGGTTCAAGTAATAATGCCTCAGCCTCCTGAGTAGTCGGGACTACAGGTATGTGCTGCCACACCCAGCTAATTTTTGTATTTTTAGTAGAGATGGGGTTTCACCATGTTGGCCAGGATGGTCTTGATCTCCTGACCTCGTGATCTGCCCGCGTTGGCCTCCCAAAGTGCTAGAATTACAGGCGTGAGCCACTGCACCCGGCCCTGTTTAGCTTTTTAAGAAACTGCCCAGCCGGGCGCGGTGGCTCACGCCTGTAATCCCAGCACTTTGGGAGGCTGAGGCGGGCAGATCACAAGGTCAGGAGATCGAGACCACGGTGAAACCCCGTCTCTACTAAAAATACAAAAAATTAGCCGGGCGCGGTGGCAGATGCCTGTAGTCCCAGCTACTTGGGAGGCTGAGGCAGGAGAATGGCAGGAACCCGGGAGGCGGAGCTTGCAGTGAGCCGAGATCGCGCCACTGCACTCCAGCCAGGGGGACAGAGCGAGACTCCGTCTCAAAAAAAAAAAAAAAAAAGAAACTGCCCAACTGTTTTCAAAAGTGACTGTTTCATTTTATATACCCATCAACAATGTATGAGAATGCCAGTTTCTTCACACATCCATGCCAACACTTGATATTATCTTTTTTATTATAGTAATTCCAGTGGTTGTGTACTAGCATTTTGTAGTTTTAATTTGTATTTCTCTAATGCCTAATTATATTAAATATCTTTTATTTTTAAATATGATTATTAACCATTTATATATATTTTCTGAGAAGTGTCTATTTAAATCTTTTGCCCAGTTCTTTTTTTTTTTTTTTTTTTTGAGACAGAGTCTCACTCTGTCGCCCAGGCTGGAGTGCAGTGGCTGGATCTCAGCTCACTGCAAGCTCCGCCTCCTGGGTTTACGCCATTCTCCTGTCTCAGCCTTCCGAGTAGCTGGGACTACAGGCGCCCGCAACCTTGCCCGTTTTCGTATTTTTTTAGTAGAGATGGGGTTTCACCGTGTCAGCCAGGATGGTCTCGATCTCCTGACCTCGTGATCCGCCCGTCTCGGCCTCCCAAAGTGCTGGGATTACAGGCTTGAGCCACCGCGCCCGGCCACCCAGTTCTTAATTGGGTTATCTGTCTTGTTATTGAATTATAAGAGTTCTTTATATATTCTGAATATACATTTATCAGCTATGTAATTTACATATATTTTCTCCCAGTCTGTACCTTGTCTTTTTATTCTCCTAATGACATCTTGTCTTAGTCTGTTTGTGCTGCTATAATGAAGTGCCTGACGCTGGGAAATCTATAAAGAATATAAATTTATTTCTCATAGTTCCGGATGCTGGGAAATCCAAGATTAAGGTGCTACCAGATAGTGTGTCTGTTAAGGGCTCCCTCTCTACTTCCAAGATGGCCCCTGTTGCTGCATCCTCTGGAGGGGAGGAACACTGTGACAGAAGGGCGAAAAGAAACCTAACTCCCTCCATCAAGCTCTTTTATAAGAACCTGGGGGCTTGCCTCCCAAAAGGCTCCATCTCCCAACACTTGGGGATTAAGTTTCAGCATGCATTTTGGAGAGAACAAAAACCATTCAAACCATAGGATATGTTTTGAAGGGCAAAACTTACTAATTTTGATGAAGTCCAGCTTACCTATTCTTTTTTTCTTTAATGGATCATGCTTTTGGAGTCATAGCTAAGAGGCTTAGCCTATGGTTTTGTAGTTTTAATTCTTTTTTTTTTTTTTGAGACAGAGTCTTGTTCTTCTTGCCCAGCCTGGAGTGCAGGGGTGCAATCTTGGCTCACTGCACCCTCTGCCTCCTGGGTTCAAGTGATTCTCCTGCCTCAGCCTCCCGAGTAGCTGGGATTACAGGTGCCTGCCACCATGCCTGGCTAATTTTTTGTATGCTTAGTAGAGATGGGGTTTCACCATATTGGCCAGGCTGGTCTCGAACTCCTGACCTCAGGTGATCCACCTGCCTCAGCCTCCCAAAAGGTTGGGATTACAGGTGTGAGACACTGCGCCCAGCCCAGATCTGTGTCCATTCTTGTACTGATTACTTGATAGTTGTAGCTTTATGGTAAGTTTGAAGTCAGATAGTGTTGGTACTCCAACTTAGCATTTTTCAAAATAGTTTTTTAAACTCTTTGAAACGAGATCCCTTGAATTGCCACTTCAGTTTTGGGTTTAGTTTGTGAATTCCTACAAAAATCCTTCTGGGGCTTTGATAGAGATTACATTGAATTTATCAATTTGGTAAGAACTGCTATCTTGACGGTATTAAATCTTCTAGTCATTTAATGTCTCTGTTTATTTAGATCTTTAATTTCTTTCAGTGATGTTTCGCATATTCAGTGAGCAAATCCTGTACTTCTTTGTTAAATTTATTCCCAAGTATTTTATTATTTTTTGATCAGACTTGTTTTCTTAGTTGTATTTTTGGATTGTTTCTTACTAGTATATAGAAATAAAATAAGTTTTGTATATTTTTCTGTATCCCATATACTTATTAAACTTATTCTTGTAGTTTTTAGTGGATTCCTTGGCATTTTCTACATACTGTATCATGTTATCTGTGAATAGACAGTTTTACATCTTCTTTTCTAATCCAGATTCTGTTGGTTTCAACATTGCATTGGCTAGAATACCCAGTAGAGTATTAAACAGAAGTGACAAGAACAGACATTGTTGAATTATTTCTGACCTTAGGGGGGGAGTTTTTAGCCTTTTACAATTAAATATGATGTTGGCTGTGGATTTGGGGTAGATAAATCCTTTATCAAGTTGGAGAAGTTCCCTTCTATTTTCTGTGTCTAATGAGATGATCACATGGTTTGTGTCCTTTATTCGTGTGGTGTATTACATAAATTAATTATTGGATATTAAGCCAACCTTGCACTCCTGTGGTAAATCTCTTTTGGTCATGGTGTATGGTGGTTTTTTTTAATGTTGGATTTTGTTCACTAATATTCTAAGGGTTTTCTGTTATTTTTATCATTGGTCTGTAGTTTTCTTTTCTTGTGATGTCCTTTTGTGACTTTGTAATTAGGCAAATGTTGGCCTTAGAGAATGAAGTCCTTCTTCCTCTATATTCTGAAAGAGTCTGTGAAGGACTTATTTCTGTCTTCTTTGAGTATTTGATAGAATTCAACAGTGAAAGCCTTCTGGTCCTGGGGTTTTCTTTGTGGGAAGATTTTAAATTTCAAATTCACCTTCCTTACTTGCTGTGAATCTGTTCAGATTTTCTGTTTTCTTGTGTCAGTTTTGGTAATTTGTGTCTTTCTAGGAATTTATCCAGGTTATCTAAGTCTTCTAGTATGTTGACATAAAATTGTTCATAATATTCCCTCCTTTTAATTTCTTTGGGGTTGGCAGTGATGTCCTCTTTCATTCTTAATTTTGATAATTTGTGTCTTCTCTTTTTTTCTTGATCATTAACCAAGGTTTGGGTTGAGCCTTGTGGCTCATGCCTGTAATCCCAGCACTTTGGGAGGCTGAGGTGACAGGATTACTTGAGACCAGAAGTTCAAGACCAGCCTGGGCAACATAGGGAGACCCCATCTCTACAAATTAAAAAAAAAAAAAAAAAACTAGCCAGTGTGGTAGTATGCGTCTGTGGTTCCAGCTACTCAGAAGTCTGAGGCTGGAGGATCACCTGAGCCTAGGAGGTCAAGGCTACAGTAAGCTGGGATCGTGCTGTTGCACTCCAGCCTAGGTAACAGAATGAGACCCTGTCTCTAAAAATAAATAAATAAGATTTGTTAGTTTTCTTGATTGTTTTGAAAAACCCTACTTCTGGCAAGGTGTATATAGGCTGCTGCAGGAACATGTGCACAGCTGCTTACCATGTGCCTTTCTTGTTAAAATGTAGCATACCATTTTAATTCTTCTGAATTTTTCTTTTTGCTATTTTGTGTGTGTGTGTGTGTGTGTAGTGGTTGCTGTAGGGTTTATAAAATGCATCCTAACTTACTACAAATGATTTCAGATTATTAACTTCTATTAAAATGCAGAAATTTCACTCCAGCATAGCTTCATTTCGTTGTCCCTCTGTTGCGCTATTTTTATCTTTCATATATATGAATATATAAAATATATGAAAAGAGAGAAAATAAGATGCATCTATATATGTTATAAACCCAATAACCTATAGTTTTATTATGGTTTTATATGATATTATTTAATGAAATTAAGAGAAATCTTTATACTAACCAACATTTATCATATCCAGTGCTCTTTATTTCTTTTTGTGGATTTGAGCTCCCATCTTAGTTCAGTCTCATTAGAAGTCGTTTACCATAAGCTGTTAGTGCCTGAAGACAGTGAGGGTTTAACATTTACCATTTTAACTAGACAGCAAAACTACATCACACCTAAATTATGTCCAAAAGCAGTTGTTTTATAAATTTATATAGTTTAAACTTAAGTTTATAATATAGTTATAGCTAACTTTAGAACTGTTTTAAGGCAGCAAACCTTTATCTTACTGATCATGTGTTTTGGATATAAATTGCATCAAATTGTGGCTAGGTGCAATGGCTTGCACCTGTCATCCCAGCACTTTGGTAGCACAAGGCAGGTGGATCACCTGAGGTCAGGAGTTTGAGACCAGCCTGGCCAACGAGGTGAAACCCCGTCTCTACTAAAAATACAAAAATTTGCTGGACATGTTGGTGTATGCCTATAATCCCAGCTACTTGGGACGCTGAAGGAGGAGAATCGCTTGAACCCGGGAGGCAGAGGTTGCAGTGAGCCTAGATCGCCCCATTGCACTCCAGCGTGGGCCCCAAAAGCGAAACTCCATCTCAAAAAAAACCAAAAAAAAATTGCATCAAATTTGGTTGTTCCTTTTCGTGAATTCAAGAAATCATCTTAATTATTGCTTGGGTGTAACATGACATCATTAAAGACTGTCTTTTAGCAACAGCAGCCTTATTTCTCAAATTGTGGTTAAAAACCAGTTTTGCTGATTGATGATAATATTGTAATAATATGAGTTGTTGCGTAGCTTGGCTGGCTAACTAACTGGATAGTCAGATTAACTCTTTTTTTCTAGCTGTGTAGCTCAGCTAGATTTAGCTTTTTTTGAGGTAAAAAGCTAAATCTGTGAGTAATTCCGCTATTAACACGAGTGTACAGATGTGTTTTTGAGAACCTGTTTTTAATCCTTTTGATTCTCTACCCACAAGTAATTGACTGGGTCGTATCATTATTCATTTTTAAATTTTTTGAGGAACTGCCATCCCTTTTCTATAGTGGTTGCACTATTTTACATTCTCAGTAGTGCACAGTGTTCTAATTTTTTCACATTCTTGCTAACACTTGCTATTTGTGTTGTTTCCTTTCTAATAGTAGTCTTTTTTTTTTTTTAAGAGACTGTAACTTCGAACTCCTGGACTCAAGCTATCCTCCCACCTTAGCCTCCCAAGTAGCTAGGACTATAGGCATGCATCACCACACCCAGCTAATTAAAAGCATTTTTTCTTTGTAGAGACAGGGTCTTGCCATATTGTCCAGGCTGATCTTAAACTCCTGGTCTCACGTGATCATCCCATCTCAGCTTCCCAAAGCGCTGGGATTACAGGTGTGAACCATCCCACACAGGTCATTTTTTAATTGGAGTATTTGTGGTTTTTGTTGTTGAGTTGTAGGCATTCTTTATATATTCTGGATATTAACCCCTTGTCGGATATATTATTTCCATATACAGGCATACCTTGAAGATATTTTGGGTTCAGTTTCAAACTACGACAATAAAAAGAATATTACAATAGTGAGTCACATGAATTTTTTGGTTTCCCAGTGTGTATAAAAGTTATGTTTATACTATGCTGTAATCTATTAAGCGCAAAATAGCATTATGTCTAAAAAAATGGATTACCTTAATTAAGAAATAATTTGGCCAGGCACAGTGACTCATGCCTGTAATCCCAGCACTTTGAGAGGCTAAGGCGGGTGGATCATGAGGTCGGGAGATCAAGACCATCCTGGCTAACACGGTGAAACCCCGTCTCTACTAAAAATACGAAACCAAAAAATTAGCCGGGTGTGGTGGCGGGCACCTGTAGTCCCAGCTACTTGGGAGGCTGAGGTGGGAGAATGGCAAGAACCTGGGAGGTGGAGGTTGCAGTAAGCTGATATTGCACCACTGCACTCTAGCCTGGACGACAGAGCGAGACTCCATCTCAAAAATAAATAAATAAAAATAAAAAAGTAATAATTTCTGGCCAGGCGTGATGGCACATACCTCTAATCCCAGCACTTTCAGAGGGCAAGGTGGGAAGATTGCTTGAGCCTAAGAGTTCAAGAGCAGCATGGGAGACAATACAGTGAGACCTTATCTCAAAAAAAAAAAATGCTGGGGGTGGTGGTGCATGCCTTTAGTCTCACCTACTCAAGGAGGCTGAGATGGGAGGATAGCTTGAGCCCAGGAGTCTGAGGACTGCATGTCAGCCTGGGTGACAGAGAGAGACTCTGTCTCAAAATAAATAAATAAATAATCTATTTATTCCTAAAAATTGCTTACCATTATTAGCCTTCACTGAGTTGTAATCTTTTTTTTTTTTTTTTTTTTTTTTTTTAAGACGGGGGTCTCTCTCTGTTGCCCAGGCTGGAGTGCAGTGGTGCGATCTTGGCTCTCTGCAACTTCTGTCCACCAGTTTAAGGGATCCTCCTGCCTCAGCCTTCCGAGTAACTGGGATTACAGGCATGTGCCACCATTCCCAGCTAATTTTTGTATTTTTAGTAGAGACTGGGTTTCACCATGTTGGCCAGGCTGGTCTCGAACTCCTGACCTCAAGTGATCTGCCGGCCTCGGCCTCCCAAAGTGCTGGGATTACAGGCGTGAGCCACTGCTCCCAGCTGTGAGTTGTAATCTTTTTACTGGTGGAGGGTCTTGCCTTGATGCCAGTGGCTGCTGATTGATCACAGTAGTGGTTGCTGAAGACCAGAGTGGCTGTGGCAATTTCTTAAAATAAGACATCAGGCCGGGTGCGGTGGCTAACGCCTATAATCCCAGCACTTTGGGAGGCTGAGGCAGGCAGATCACGAGGTCAAGAGATTGAGACCATTCTGGCCAGTATGGTGAAACCCTGTCTCTACTAAAAATAAAAAAAAAATTAGCTGGGCGTGGTGGCAGGCGCTTGTAGTCCCAGCTACTTGGGAGGCTGAGGCAGGAGAATCACTTGAACCTGGGAGGTGGAGGTTGTAGTGAGCCAAGATCGCACCACTGCACTCCAGCCTGGCAACAGAGCGAGACTCCATCTCAAAAAATAAATAAGTAAATAAATAAAAAATAATTTAAAAATACATTAATGAAGTTTCCGCAGGACTGACTCTTCCTTTAATGAAAAATTCCTCTGTAGTGTGCAATGCTGTTTGCTAACATTTTACCCACAGTCGACTTCTTTCAGAATTGGAGTCAGTCCTGTCAAATTCTGGTGCTTTATCAGCTAAGTTTATGTACTATTCTAAATTCCTGTGGTCATTTCAACAATGTTCACAGCGTCTTCCCTGGGAGTAGATTCTATTGGAAGAAACCACTTTCTTTGCTCATCCGTGAGAAGCAACTCCTCATCTGTTCAAGTTTGATCCTGAGATTGCAACAGTTCAGTCCCATCTTCAGTCTCCACTTCTAATTATCTTGCTGTTCCTACCACCTCTGCAATGACTTCCTCCACTGAAGTCCTGAACCTCACAAAGTCATTCATGAGGTTTGGAAAACACTTCTTCCAAATTCCTGTTAATATTGATATTTTGACCTCCTCCCTTGAATCACGAATGTTCTTAGTTGCATCTAAATGGTGAATCCTTTCCAGGAGGTTATCAATTTACTTTGCCTAGATCCATCAAAGGAGACACTATTTATGGCAGCTGTAGCCTTTAAAAATGTATTTCTTAAGACTTGAAAGTTGAAACTACTCTTTGATCCATGGATTGCAGAATTGGTATGTTAGCAGGCATGAAAGCAGCTTTCATCTCTCTCCTTGTATATCTCCCTCAGAGCTCTTAGGTGACCAGGTGCATTATCAATGAGCAGTAATCTTTTTAAAGGAATATTTTTTTTTCTAAGAAGTAGATCTGAACAGTGAGTTTTAAATATTCAGTGAACCGTGCTGTAAACAGGTGTACTATCATCACGACTCTTGTTGTTCCATTCATAGAGCACAGGCAGAGGAGATTTAGCATAATTCTTAAGGGCCTTGGGATTTTTGGCTTCCAGTTACCAGCTGCATTATCCCCTAACAAGAGAGTTAGCCTGTCTTCT
Source organism: Macaca thibetana thibetana (assembly GCF_024542745.1). Taxonomy (NCBI): domain Eukaryota; kingdom Metazoa; phylum Chordata; class Mammalia; order Primates; family Cercopithecidae; genus Macaca; species Macaca thibetana. Next base: position 32,604,506 of record NC_065587.1, read on the forward strand.
GAAGCTTTGAAGCCAGGCATTGACTTCTCTCTCACTTGAGTCCTAAATGGCATCTTTTTCCAGTGGGAGGTTGTTTCTTCTCCATTGAAAATGTGTTCATCAATGATCTTAGCTAGGTCTTCTGGAGAACTTGGCACAGCTTCTGTATCAGAACTTGCTGCTTCACTTTGCAGTTTTATGCTATAGAGATGGCTTCTTTTATTAAACCTCATGAATCAACCTCTGCTAGCTTCAGACTTCTTCTGCAACTTCTTCACCTCTCTCAGGCTTCATAGAATTGCAGAGAGTTAGGGCCTTGCTGTGGATTAGGCTCTGGTTTAATGGATTGTTCTGGCTGCTTTGATCTTCTATCCAGGCCACTACAGCTTTCTCCATATCAGCAATAAGGCTGTTTGTTTTCTTATCATTAATGTGTTCACTGAAATAACACTTTTAATTTCGTTAAATAACTTTTCCTTTGCATTCACAACTTGGCTAACTGGTGCAAGAGACCTAACCTTCAGTCTGTCTCGGCTTTTGATAGGCCTTCCTCACCAAGCCAAATCATTTCTAACTTTTGACTTAAAGTGAGAGACGTGGGATTCTTCTTTTCACTTTCACTTTCCTTTAGCAAGGAAGGTTGGTAAGGTTGTTAAATGGCCTTATTTCAATATTGTTGTGTCTCAGGGAATAAGGAGGCCCGAGGAGAGGAAGAGGGACTAGGGCATGGCCAGTAAGTGCAGCAGTTAGAACACACACATTTATTAAGTCCACTATCTTATATGTGTGTGGTTCATGGTACCACAAAACAATTACTGTAAAAACATGAAAGATCACTGATCACAGAGCAGCATAGCTAATATAATAATGAAAAAGTTTGAAATATCACAAGAATTACCAAAGTGTGACAGAGACAGGAAGTGAGCATATGCTATCGGACAAATGATACCAATAGACTTGCTTGATGGAAGATTGCCGCAAACCTTTGATATTTTTTTCTCCACGAAACGAAAAAAACGCCTGTAATCTCAGCACTTTGGGAGGCCGAGGCAGGCGGATCACCTGAGGTCAGGAGTTTGAGACCAGCCTGGCCAACATGGTGAAACCCAGTCTGTACTAAAAATACAAAAATTAGTTGGGCATGGTGGTGGGCGCCTGTAAGCCCAACTACTCGGGAGGCTGAGGCAGGAGAATCTCTTGAACCTGGGAGGCAGAGGTGGCAGTGAGCTGAGATCGTGCCATTGCACTCCAGCCTGGGCAACAAGAGCGAAATGCTGTCTCAAAACAAAACAACAACACAAATGCAATATCTGCAAAACACAGTAAAGCAAAGTATAATAAAACGAGATATGCCTGTATTTTCTCTCATTCTATGGGTTGCCTTTTCTCTCTTTTGTGACCTCTGATGCTGTCCAATTCATTTTTTTCTTTTATTGTCATACCAAAAAAAGTCATTGCAAGATCCAACATCATCAAGCTTTTCCCCTATGTTTTCTCTAAATGTTTTATGATTTTAATTGTTGGGATTTTTTTTTTAATCTGTGAAATTTTTATTGGCCTCCTGCTCCCCTCCCCAAAGGGTACCCTGCTTCTGCTGGCTCAGTTCCTCAGAACTTTGGTGTCATTGGTCTCAAACACCACTTTGCCGTCCACTATCCTGCAGGTGGTGGTCTTTTGGATGGTTTGCATGGAGTTGCTGCTGTCTAGGGCCTCACCAAGATTGAAGTCCTCCCCATCTTCCAGCAGGCGGTGGTAGGTGGTGATCTCAGCCTCCAGATTGACCTGGATGTTCCAGGCCTCATACTCCTGGGCCTGGCACTGTCCCTCTGCCCGTGTCTGTGCCAGCCCCAACTCCGGGTACAGTAGGACCCTGTCGAGCTCCTCCATCTGCATGGTGTAGCAGGCTTCCACCTCCCTCAGGCTATTCTCCAAGCTGGTCTTCAGATTTCTCATCAAGTCCAGGCCAATCTCCAAGGACTGGACTGGACATCTCAGCTCCATTAGTGTCAGCTCAGCAGCTCTGATCTCGGCGGACTGCGTGGTGACCACTGTGGTGCTCTCCTCAATCTGCTGGGACCAGTACTTGTCCAGCTTCTCTAGGTTCTTCTGAGCCAGCTTTTCATATTGGGCCCAGATATCTGCCATGATCTTGCCAAGGTCCTGATATTTGGACATCTGCCTCCACAGTCAGCCCAAAGCTAGCAATCTGGGCTTGTAGGCCTTTTACTCCCTCTTCATGGTTCTTCTTCATGAAGAGCAGCTTCTCCTTGAGAGTCTCGATCTTTGTCTCCAGCTGCAGCCCAGTGACATTGATGTCGTCAGTGACCTTGCAGAGCCCATGGATGTTGCTCCCCACAGACTGACGCATGGCCAGCTCTGTCTCATACTTGATTCTAAAGTCAGCAGCAGCAAGATGGGCATTGTCAGTGTGCAGAACGATGAAGGTATTGTCCACAGAATTTGCAAAGATCTGAGCCGTCAGCTTCTCGATGGTCTTGAAGTAATGGCCCAGTGTCTGACCTGGGGTCCCTTCTTCTCCAGGTTCTCCCGATTTTTGCTCTCCAGCCTCTGATTCTTAGTCTCCAGGCTCCTCACTCTGTCCAGGTAGGAGGCCAGGTGGTCGTTCAGGCTTCGCATGGTCTCCTTCTCATTCTAGATGCCTCCTATTCCTGCCAGACCGCTAGCCATTCCAGTGGCCAGGGCCCTGGACCCCAAGTCACCCTGGAAACTGGTGGAGTAGGACACAGAGATCTGAGAGCCCAAACCCCTTACATCTGCATAGATGCCGGCTGGGCTGCTGATCGACCGGGTACTGTAGCTGGGCAGCTGGACGGATCCCAGGGACTGGTAGTTGGCAGAGAAGGTAGTGGAACGAGTGGTGAAACTCATGCTGTCTGGGGAGGAAAATGAGAGAACAGGACTCAGGTTCTGCCTGTGATTTTAGTTTTTTTTGTTTTTGAGACGGAGTCTCGCTCTGTCGCCCAGGCTGGAGTGCAGTGGCCGGATCTCAGCTCACTGCAAGCTCCGCCTCCCGGGTTTATGCCATTCTCCTGCCTCAGCCTCCCGGGTAGCTGGGACTACAGGCGCCCGCCAGCTCGCCCGGCTAGTTTTTTGTATTTTTTAGTAGAGACGGGGTTTCACCGTGTTAGCCAGGATGGTCTCGATCTCCTGACCTCATGATCCGCCCGTCTCGGCCTCCCAAAGTGCTGGGATTACAGGCTTGAGCCCCCGCGCCCGGCCGATTTTAGTTTTTATGTTTAGGTCTTTAATCCATTTTGAGTTACTTTTTGTATATGGTATAAGGTAAGGGTCCAATTTTATTATTTTGTGGACCCAGTTTTCCCAGTATTATTTGTTGAAAAGAGTATTCTTTTTTCCTATTGAATGGTCTTAGTACCTTTGTCAAAGATCATTTGATCATATATGTGAAGGTTCATTTTTGGGTTCTCTCTTATATTGCATTGGTGTCTATGTTTCTATGCTGTTACCATACATTTGGTTACTTTAACTTTGTAATGAGATTTAAATTCAGGAAGTGTGAGATCATCCAAACTTGTTCATCTTTATCAAGATTATTTTGGCTTTTTGAGGTCCTTTGAGATTCCATATACATTTTAGGATGGATTTTTCTATTTTTATAAAAAATGTGTTTGGGCCTGTTGAGGTTTTTGAGGCACTTTTATCAAATCAGTGCATGCAGCTGTTTCTAGACTTTCTTCTGTTTCATTGATCTGTGTGTCTTATGAGAATAACATAGGTTTTATTAATAGCTTTATAGAATGTCTCAACATTAGGTATCGTAAGTCTTCCAGCTTTGCTCTTTTCCACAATTGTTATATCTATTCTTTGTCCTCTGCATTTCCATATTCGTTATAACATCATTTTATTTTCCACCAAACAAAAGATGCTGGGCCAGGGTGGTGGCTTACACCTGTTATCCCAGCACTTCAGCAGGCTAAGATGGAAGGATTGCAGGAGGCCAGAAATTTGAGACCAGCCTGGGCAGCATAGCGAGACCTAGTCTCTAAAAAAAAAAAAAAAATTAGACTGGGTATGGTGGCTCACACCTATAATCGCGGCACTTTGGGAGGCTGAGGCAGGCAAATCACTTGAGGTCAAGAGTTTGAGACCAGCTTGGCCAACATGGTGAAACCCTGTCTCTACAAAAAATACAAACATTAGGTGTGTGTGGTGGCATGTGCCTGTAATCCCAGCTACTCGGGGGGCTGAGGCAGGAGAATCACTTGAACCTGGGAGGTGGAGGCTTCATTGAGCTGAGATCATGCCACTGTACTCCTGCCTGGGCAACAGAGAGAGACTGTGTCTCAAAAAAGAAAAAGAAAACAGAAAAATTAGCTGAGTGTGATGGTGCATGCCTGTAGTCCCAACTACTTGGGAGGCTAAGGCAGGAGGATCACTTGGGCCCAGGAATTTGAGGTTGCAATGAGCTATGATTGCTCCACTGTACTCCAGCCTGGGTAACAAAGTGAAACCCTGTCTCTTTCCTTCTTTCTATAAAAAAGAAAGAAGGAAAAGTATGCTGGTATTTTGATTGGGATTCCATTGAATCTGTAGATAATTTAGGGGGAAATGACATCTTAGCAATTTTAAGTGTTTTGATCCATGAAAATGGTATGCCCCTTCTTTGATTTAAGCCTTTACTTTCTTTCAGGAATATTTTAGTGTAGAGGCTTTGCTTACCCTTTGTTAAATTTACTCCAAAATGCTGTGTTTTGGGTGGTGTTATGAATTTTTTTTTTGAGACAGAGTCTCACTCTGTCGGCCAGGCTGGAGTGCAGTGGCACAATCTCAGCTTGCTGCAACCTCCGCCTCCCAGGCTCAAGCAATTCTCCTGCCTCAGCCTCCCGACTAGCTGGGATTACAGGCACATGCCACCACACCCACCTAATTTTTGTATTTTTAGCAGAGATGGGGTTTTGCCATGTTGGCCAGGCTGGTCTTGAACTCCTGACCTCAGGTAATCCGCCCACCTTGGCCTCCCAAAGTGCTGGGATTACAGGCATGAGCCACCATGCCTGGCCTGAATTCTTTTTTATATTTCCAAATTGTTTGCTGCTAGTATCTCAAAATTCAGTTGATTTTTTTTTTTTTTTGAGACCCGTTTTTACTTTGTCACCCAGGCTAGAGTGCAGTGGTGTCATCTTGGCTCATTGCAACCTCTGCCTCCTGGATTCAAGCAATTCTCCTGCCTCAGCCTCTCAAGTAGCTGGAATTATAGGCACCTGCCACCATGCCCAGCTAAATTTTGTATTTTTGGTAGAGATGGGGTTTCACCATGTTGACCAGGCTGGTCTCAAACTCTTGACCTCGAGAGATTCACCTGCCTCAGCCTCCCAAAGTGCTGGGATTACAGGTGTAAGCCACTGTGCCCAGCCCAATTCAAATTTTTGTAGGTTGACTTCGCATCTTGCTGCACTCCTGTAGTCACCTATTAAATCTAATAATTGTTTTGTAGATTTGTAGATTCCGTAGGATTTTCTTTGTAAATAATTATGTTGTCTGTGAGTTAAGACAGGTTTACTTCCTTTTTTGATCTTTATGCCTTTTATTTTTCTTGCCTTATCACACTAGCTATGTCATTCTCAGTGTCAAAACAAATGGTCAGAGAAATAATCCTTTCCTTGTTCCCAATCTTTGTGGGAAGCAATATTTTAATATTTTATGTTAGCTCTAAATTTTGTGTAGATTCCAAAATCAAAACTTAGTTCATTGCTACAGGTAGAAACAATATGGGTCTCTTGCCAGAGAATGGATGCCAAATATTTTGTCTAGAACTGTACTGTCCTATTGGACATTAACTGCATGGGATTGTTTAACATTTAAATTAATTAAAGTTAAATAAAAGTATAAATTCAGTTCCTGAAATATCTTGCTAGATACATATTAAGTGTTTAATAGCCACATATAACTATTATCTGCTGTGATGGATGCAAATATAGAATATATCCAACATTGTAGAAAATTCCATTTGTCAGCATTGGTCTAGAATTTAAGACAAATTTGGAGAAGTTGGTTTAATGTGAAGGGATAGTTGTAGTCTTTCTTGAAAATTGGAGACTGCGCAGAGAAGGGGTGTCTTATGTTTTTGCTGACTTATCCAGAAAAGTATTTTGAAACAAAAAGAAACCAATCTGAAAGAGAGGCGTGCTTCAGTAGAACTAATTTCTCATTGTTATTCACATATTTCTATGAATATTTATACGCTTTTATATTCTTCTGAAGAAGAATTTAATGCATACAGGGTCTTCTCAATATTTAGACATTAAGGTATGGTTAATTACTACTCTGGCAGCATCTTTCAGACCCTGTTAATCAGATTAGCAGTACAACCTAAAGTAATATTAAAATAATTCAGAATTAACAGTATACTAATTTGTCTTTCAGATTTTTAATTTATCTTTCTTTAATCTCTATTATATCAAATACTAGCTGGGAAGACACTTCAGATCTTTAATATTGAGATGAAGAGTAAAATGAAGGCTCATTCTATGGCAGAAGAGGTGATTTTCTGGAAATGGGTTTCTGTGAACACTGTTGCCTTGGTGACCGAGACTGCAGTCTACCACTGGAGCATGGAAGGTGACTCCCAGCCCATGAAGATGTTTGATAGACATACCAGTCTGGCGGGCTGCCAGGTGATTCACTACCGGACTGATGAGTACCAGAAGTGGCTGCTCCTCATAGGCATCTCGGCTCAGGTAAGCCTTGAGCTGCCTTTAGGGGCTGGTCTGATGTAACTTCAAAGCCCTATATTAGAATGGAATGGTTAAGTCATTAGAAGTTGGTTATAGGGCCAGGTGTGGTGGCGTATGCCTGTAATCCCAGCACTTTGGGAGGCCGAGGCGGGCGGATCTCTTGAGGTCAGGGGTTCAAGGTTGCAGTGAGCTGAGATAGTGCCCCTGCACTCCGGCCTGGGCAACAGAGCAAGACCCTGTCTCAAAAAAAAAAAAGAAGTTGGTTATAGGTATAAGGCAGAAGTAGGCCTGGAACTGAGAGAAATAGAGATTACAAAGAAATCTGAACTTGGATCAAATAATCTTAATTTACCTTTGGCCCATTAACTACTACTGCATTCCATCAGGTTCCTGATGTTCGTTGTGTAAACTATTTCTAGCACTGTTTTGAGAGGTTGTTGAGGAATTTTGTAGAATAATTTGGAACGCAGATTTATAAGAAGTCCTTCAGGAAGACGAGAGAGGACTAGACGTCCTGCCCACTGCGTCACAGCCAGGGCAGGGAGGGACCGTGGCCCATGGAGTCAAGGGGCCCTGATGTGCACAGCTGCTGCAGGGAGGGAGGTCTTGGGAAAATGGGCGGTCAGCTGGTCTGTCCTTGGTGAGTGCACACACTGCCCGCACGCACCGCAGCCTGCACACAGCACGGCCTTCCTGGCATCTCTGGCCCTACTGTGTCTGCACTGTTGTATCAAAGTCCCAGCATCTAGATGGTTAACATAGAGCTGCTTCTGTGTAAATGCTGCTTATTTTAAACACTAAGAAGTGTTTAATTTTATGGGGGAAAAAAAAGTAGTCCTTAGACTGTATTTCAAGGACTTACTGGAATGTTACTAACTCATATTCTTTTATAATGAAAGCAGTATCTTTCTGTCCTCCCTTTTTTCATTCCTGGTGACTAATTCAGTCACCAGATACTTGAGGACTATAGGATGTTTGCACTTGGGACACAGATCTTAATCATTCAATCCTGATGACCAGGGAATGATCTGTCTACAGCCTAGTGGGGAAGGTGTATCTGCACAATTCTAGTAATTAAGGAACTGTCACATCTTCGAAGAGAATACTGTGGGAGCCATGAGAGAGCAGCTTAAGTCAAGAGAGCCCACAACACAGGGGATCTAAGCTGCATTTTGCTAGCTATTAAAGCGCACTTGGGAAGGAAACAGTGCATGCAAAGGCATGGAATAGAGGGGAATGGCTCTTTCTGGGAGTCTAGGGTCGTCCACTGTGGATGATACCTATAGGTAAGCATATTAGGTAGCTAGAGGGGCAAGACGTAGAGAGATGAGTGGGGGGCCAGACTGCAGGCAATGGGAATTATGTAGCAGGTTTTGAGTGAGAGTGATGTAATTAATTTTCCTTCTTAGCAGCATAGTGGAATGGAAAAACTGCTATCTTTGATGTTGGAGATGGACAGCCATGAAGACTGGAGGCCAGGAGACTAGTTGAAAGGCAGATACAGGAACAAAACCATGTAGTCTGTTCTAGAGTAGAGACATGTATGAGAAAGATTAAGAATACGCAAAGAGGGAAGGAGTACTTCTTTCCACTTGAGGATCTCTTCCATTTCTGCAACCCCCAGAAGAAATGAGGCATGTGTGACCAGATGAAGGCAATGGCATTGCAGATATACAGGGGAAACAAGACCTAAGACTTTGGCTTAGTCACCCTGATAAAGGGCATCTACAACAAATACAACTAACATCTTACTTCGTGTTGAAAAACTGAAAGCTTTTCCCCAAGGATCAGGAACAAGGATGTCTTCTCTTGCTACTTCTGTTCAACTTTGGACTAGAGATTCTAGCCAGGGCAATTAGGTGAGAAAAACATAAAAGACATCTAGATTTAAATGGAAGAATTAAAGCTGTCTCTATTTGCAGATGACATAAACTTGTATATGGAATTCCTAAGGAATCTAGTAAAAAACTATTAGAACTAATAAACAAATTGAGCAAGGTTACAGAATACAGTATCAGTATGCAAACATCAGTTGTGTTCCTAGACATTGGCAATGAACAATCAAAAAATGAAATCAGGAAAGCAATCTCATTCATAATAACATCAAAAAGAATAAAATACTTAGAGGTAAATTTAATTTAAAAAATGCAAAAGTTACATTCTGAAAACTACAAAACATGATTGGAAGTGATTAAAGAAGATCTAAATCAAAAAATGTCCCATGTTCATGGATTGGAAGATTTAATACTTTTAGGATGGAAGTACTCCTCAAATTGGTCTACAAATTCAACATAATCTCTATTGGAATACCAGCTAGCTTCTTTGTAGAAATTGACAAGATGATCCTAAAATTTATTTAGGAATTGCAAGGAACCCAGAATAGCCAAAACAACCCTAAAACAAATAAACAAAAAATTGGAGTGCTTATACTTCCCAATTTTAAAACTTGCCACAAACCTACAGTGATCAAGAATGTGATACTGGCTGGCCTCAGTGACTCATGTGTGTAATCCCAGCACTTTGGGAGGCTGAGGAAGGTGGATATCTTGAGCCCAGGAGTTTGAGACCAGCCTAGGCAACATGGTAAAACCCATTTTTTACAGAAAATGCAAAAACTAGCCAAGCATAATGACATGCACCTGTAGTTCCAGCTACTCTGGAGGCTGAGGTGGGAGAATTGCTTGAGCCTGGGAGGCGGAGGTTGCAGTGAACTGAGATTGCACCACTACACTCCAGCCTGGGTGACAGAGTGAGACCTTGTCTCAAAAAAAATAAAGTTTAAAAAAGAATAACATGTGGTACTAACTTAAGAATAGATGACAAACAAATTAGCTTGGTGTGGTGACATGCACCTGTAGTCCTGGCTACCTGGGAGGCTCAGGCAGGAGGATTTGCTTGAGCCCAGGAGTTCCAGGTTACAGTGAGCCATGATGATGTCTTTGCATTCCAGCCTGGGCCATAGAAACAAGACCCTGTCTCTAAAATTAAAAAAAAAAAAAAAAAAAGGAATAGATGAGTCCCAGAAAAGTGATATCCCCAAAAGCCAGGTTTTCTTTTCCTTTCTTTTTTTTTTTTCTGAGACGGAGTCTCGCTCTGTCACCCAGGCTGGAATGCAGTGGCACAAATTCGGCTCACTACAACCTCCACTTTCCAGGTTCAAGTGATTCTACTGCCTCAGCCTCCGGGTAGCTGGGACTACAGGCATGTGCCACCATGCCCAGCTAATTTTTGCGTTTTTAGTAGAGACAGTGTTTTACCATGTTGGCCAGGCTGGTCTCGAACTCCTGACCTCAAGTGATCCACCCACCTCAGTCTCCCAAAGTTCTGGGATTACAGGTGTAAGCTACCACGCCTGGCCCATTTATTTTATTCACTTTTAATGATGATATGCTATGAAAAACCTGAGCATACCATCAGTCATTCTGAAGAGAAGATTGCTTTTGCATGGCACCTCGTGATTTTTTTTTTTTTTTAACATTCAAAATCAGCTTTAATGTTTTGTGAACAGGGTATGAAAGTTAATTTTCCGATTAAAGGGAAGGGAAACCAAATAAAAATTATCAAAACCTAGCCATAGTATCAACTTAGAAATAAATTTAAACTTACTCAAGGTTATTTCTTTCTTTTTTTTTTTTTTTGAGACAGAGCCTTGCTCTGTTGCCCAGGCTAGAGTGCAATGGCTCGATCTTGGCTCAGTGCAACCTCCACCTCCTGGGTTCAAGCGATTCCTCTGTCACAGCCTCCCGAGTAGCTGGGATTACAGACGTACACCACCATGCCTGGCTAATTTTTTTTTGTATTTTTTGTAGAGACAGGGTTTCACCATGTTGGCCAGGCTGGTCTCAAACTACTCAAGATTATTTCTAATAAGTTATGAACATATTTCTCTGAATTAAAATAATATCAGTTGAGTGCAAATACATTTTTTAAAAATTCATTAATTTTAATTTTAATTTTTTTATTTTTTGAGACAGGGTCTTGCTCTGTCACCCAGATTGGAGTGCAGTGACACGATCTCGGCTCACTGCAACCTCCACCTCCCGGGTTCAAGCAATCCTCCTGTCTCAGCTTCCCGTGCAGCTGGGATTATAGGCATGCACCACCACGCCCAGCTAATTTTTGTATTTTTAGTAGAGGTTGGGTTTCACCATGTTGGTCAGGCTGGTCTCAAACTCCTGACCTCAAGTGATCTGCCCGCTTCGGCCTCCCAAAGTGCTGGGATTATAGGTGTGATCACTTGAAACTTATTCCTCCAGTCTAATCAGAATGTTGTATCCCTTACGGTCAATTGATTTTTGACAAGGATGCCAAGACAGTTCAGTGAAGGAAAGAATAGTTGTTCAATACAAGGTTTTTGGGCACTGGACATCTGTATGCAGAAGCATTAAATGGGACCTCTGTCTCATAATACTAAAAACTCAAAATCGATCAGACCTAAATGTAAGAACTGAACCTATAAAACTCTTAGAAGGGCCAGGCACAGTGGCTCATGTCTGTAATCCCAGCACTTTGGGAGGCTGAGGCAGGCGGATCACCCTGAGGCCAGAATTTCAAGACCAGCCTGGCCAACATAGTGAAACCCCATCTCTACTAAAAATACATCATGAATGAACCTTGGAAATATTAAACTAAGTGAAAGATGCCATTCACAAAAGACCACATATTATATGATTCCATTTATTTGAAATGTTCAGGATAGTCTGATCTATAGACACAGAAAATAGATAAGTAGTTGCCTATGACTGGAGGTGGAGTGTGGGAGATGGGAATGAGGATTGAATGCTAATACGGTTTCTTTTAAAGGATGAAAGTATTCTAAAACTACATTGTAGCGATGATTGCACAACCCTCTGAGTATATGAAGAGACATTGGATGGTATACTTTAAACCAGGGGTGTCCAATCTTTTGGCTTACCTGGGCCACATTGGAAGAAGAATTGTCTTGGGCCACACATAAAATACACTAGCAATAGCTGATGAGCTAAAAACAAAAATTGCAAAAAAATTCATTTTATATATATATATTTTTTGAGACCGAGTTTCGCTCTTGTTGCCCAGGCTGGAGTGCAATGGCATGATCTTGGCTCACCACAACCTCCGCCTCCGGGGTTCAAGTGATTCTATTGCCTCAGCCTTCTTGAGTAGCTGAGATTACAGGCATGCACCACCACAGCTGGCTAATTTTGTATTTTTTTTTTTTTTTTTTTTTTTTTTTTTTTTGAGACGGAGTCTCGCTCTGTCGCCCAGGCTAGAGTGCAGTGGCCGGATCTCAGCTCACTGCAAGCTCCGCCTCCCGGGTTTACGCCATTCTCCTGCCTCAGCCTCCCCAGTAGCTGGGACTACAGGCGCCCGCCACCTCGCCCGGCTAGTTTTTTGTATTTTTTAGTAGAGACGGGGTTTCACCGGGTTAGCCAGGATGGTCTCGATTTCCTGACCTTGTGATCCGCCCGTCTCGGCCTCCCAAAGTGCTGGGATTACAGGCTTGAGCCACCGCGCCCGGCCTAATTTTGTATTTTTAGTAGAGATGGGGTTTTTCCATGTTTGTCAGGCTGATCTCGAATTCCTGACCTCAGATGATCTGCCCGCCTCGGCCTCCCAAAGTGCTGGGATTATAGGCATGAGCCACCGTGCCCGGCCAGAAATTCATAATGTTTTAAGAAAGTTTATGAATTTGTGTTTGGGCCGCATACAAGGCTGTAATGGGCCACATGTTGGACAAGCTTGCTTTAAACAGGTAAGTTCTATGGCATGTGAATTATATCTCAATTAAGCTTTCAAAAATACCCTTGGGGGCCAGGCACGGTGGTTCACGCCTGTAATCCCAGCGCTGTGGGAGGCCGAGGCAGGCGGATCACCTGAAGTCAGGAAGGAATTCGAGACCAGCCTGGCCAAAGTGATGAAACCCCATCTTTACTAAAAATATAAAAATTAGCTGAGAGTGGTGGCATGTACCTGTAATCCCAGCTACTTGGGAGGCTGAGGCAGGACAATCGCCTGAACCTGGGATGCAGAGGTTGCAGTGAGCCAAGATCGCACCATTGCACTCCAGCCTGGGCGACAAGAGTGAAACTCTCAAAAACAAAACAAAACAAACAACAACAACAACAAACTCTTGGGAATTATGCCTCTTTACAAAGAAACCATCATGTTTGAGGAATATAAAACAAAAATTATAAATCATAGTTACTTGTATATGCTTTACTGACAAACTAAAATCCAACAAATTAAAAAATCCCATGCATTTACCAACAACAAAACACCTCATGGGCATGAGAATAGACATGTAGACTAATGGGAAAAAATGTAACGTCCAGGAATACACCCCTACATCTGTAGCCAATTGATTTTTGATGGAAGTGTCAAGACTGGTCAATGGGGAAACAGTAGTCTCTTCAGGAAATGGTGCTGGGACAACTAAATATCCACATGCAAAAGAATGGAGTTGGTCACCTGCCTCACACCATGTACAAAAATAAACTCAAAATAGATCTGAAACCTCAATGTAGAAGCTAAAACTACAAAACTCTTAGAAGAAAACATAAGGAGAAAGCTTTATGACTTTGGGTTTGGCATGGATTCTTAGATATATAATGGCACCAAAAGACTGAACAACAAAATTAAACAACTGATAATTTGGACTTCAGAATTAAAAACTTTTGTGCATAAAAGGATATTGTCAATAAAGTGAAAAGACAACCTGGGATATAATATTTGAAAATCATGTATCTGATAAGGTTCTAGTATCCAGAATATACAAAGAACACTTACAACTCCGCAACAAAAAGTCAACCCAGTTAAAAAATGGGCAAAGGACTTGCTTGACATCATTAGCCATTAGGAAAAACAATCCACCCTCGAAACCACAATAAAGTACTACTTTACACCTACTTGGGTGGTTATAATTTTTACAAAGTAGAAAATAAGTGTTGGCCCTGAAGTCAGGAGTTCAAGACCAGCCTGACCAACATGGAGAAACCCCATCTCTACTAAAAATACAAAATTAGCCAAGTGTGGTGGTGCATGCCTGTAATCCCAGCTACTCAGGAAGGCTGAGGCAGAGTTGCTTGAACCCAGGGGGCAGAGGTTGCGGTGAGCCGAGATCACGCCATTGCACTCCAGCCTGGGCAACAAGGGCGAAACTCCGTCTCAAAAAAAGAAAAGAAAAGAAGTGTTGGCAATGATGTGGAGAAATTGGAACCCTCCTACATTAGTGGTAGGAATATAAAATTGTTCAGATGCTGTGGAAAGCAGTTTGGCGGTTCCTCAAAAAGTTAAACGTAAGGCCGGGTGCAGTGGCTCACGCCTGTAATCCCAGCACTTTGGGAGGCCAAGGCGGGCGGATCACGAGGTCAGGAGATCGAGACCATCCTAGCTAACACAGTGGAAACCCTGTCTCTACAAAAAATTAGCCGGGCATGGTGGCGGGCACCTGTAGTCCCAGCTACTCGGGAGGCTGAGGCAGGAGAATGGCGTGAACCTGGGAGGTAGAGCTTGCAGTGAGCCGAGATTGCGCTACTGCACTCCAGCCTTTGCAACAGAGCAAGACTCTCTTAGGTAGGTATCTACCTAAGAGAAATGAAAATGTATCCACACGAAAACTTTTACACAGATATTCATAATAGCATTTTTTATAATAACCAAAAGGTAGAAACAGCCCAAATGTTCACCAGTAAATGAGTGGATAAACAAGTTGTGGTGTATCCATACAGTGGGATATTATTTAACCCTAAAAATGAAGTACTGATACATGCTACACATAGGTAAACCTCAAAAACCTTACTAAATGAAGGAAGAGAGGCACAAAAGGCCTCATATTTTATTATTCCATTTATATGAAATATTTAGAATCAGTAAATCTGTGGAGCTAGAAAGCAGGATTGGTGGCTGCTAGGGGACTTGGGTCAGAGGACTGGGGACTGACCATTTAATGGGCACAGGAATTTTTTTCGGGTGATGAAAATGTTTTGAAACTATGCTAAGGTTTTGGTTCTACAACATTGTGAATGTCCTAAATGCCATTCAATCATATACTTTAAAATGGTTCATTTTATGTTTTGTGAATGTCACCTCAACATAAAAAGGGGAGGGGAAGCCAGGTGCGGTGGCTCATGCCTGTAATCCCAGCACTTTGGGAGGCCAAGGCAGATGGATCACGAGGTCAAGAGTTTGACAACAGCCTGGCCAACATAGTGAAACCCCCTCTCTACTAAAAATACAAAAATTAGCTGGGCATGCTAGTGCATGCCCGTAATCCCAGTTACCCAGGAGGCTGAGGCAGGAGAATCGCTTGAACCTGGGAGGTGGAGGTTGTGGTGAGCTGAGGTCATACCACTGCACTCTATCCTGGGTGAGACAGCGAGACTCTGTTTCAAAAAAAAAAATAAAAGGAGTGGGAAAGGGGAATATGGGGCCATAGTTTGCCAACCCTGTCTAAGCATTTACAAATGCAAATGCCTGTTTCTGTTTGAAACAACTTCTGTTCCTGTCACCTGGTTAGCTCTTACTCCAGCTTAGGTGTCACTTTGGGAATCCTCCCTGACTTACTGATCTTGGTGAGCTGACAAGGCATCTTGTTCTCTCCCATGCCGTAGCAATCAGCACTCTGTATTGCAGTTGCTTGTGTACTTGCCAGAAACTCTCACCATCTGTCCTTGAGAGAAGGACCTGCGTCATATTTTACTTATCCCTAGCCCCTAGCATTGTGCCTGGCACAGTGAATGCATTTGCTCATTGAATCCTTGCCTGCTACAGTCCTTAACATGCCTTTTTGACACACTTAATACCCAAATTTGACACACTTAACACTCAGCAGCCCCATGAGGTGGGAGGGTAAGCCTAGCAGGTGCCTAAGACTTAGAAGCAGGCCATCGGCCCAAGGCCACAGACGTAGCCTCAGGTCTGGTCTCTCACCTTCACCTCGGCTGTTCTGTCTTCTCTGCCTCTTTGTCTTGGCTTCAGTTTAGGCTTCGTTTAGGTATCTGTACCTGTGGGACTCAAATGTGCTGTCATCATGTTGCTGGAAGTCTTCCCAATCTCTTGGGGAGGGTTTTGTCCTGTCTTTGGATTCTCATTTTTACCTTTTCATGCTCATTTTTCTGTTAAAACACAGACCACTTATCTGCTGGTTACTCCCTTATTTCTCCCTATAAGTATTTCTCCCTATACTTATCTGCTGGTTACTCCCTATTTCTCCCTATTACAGGCTTTGGTACCACTAATCTATTTTCTGTCTCTATAAATTTTCCTATTCTGGATATTTCATAGGTGGAATCAGACAATACGTGGCCTTTCATGCCTGACTTCTTTCCTCAGCATGTTTTCAAGGTTCATCCATGTTGTAGAATGTGTCAATACTTTGCTGAATAACTTTAACAGAAATCTGTGCGATAGAAAATATTTTTAAAGACAAAGTTGAAGCCTTTGTTATCCCATTTTAAGGAGTTGTGAGTGAGTGGGGAATAGGCTGAGGATTTTATTCATGAACTACATGTGAGCTCACTCAGCAGAGACAATTGAATGTTTAATTACAGGAGCTTGAACTGGGACCCTTTTGTATTCCATTCACTTAGCTTTTTGAGCATTTGACATTGGATATAAATGTACTGAAATTCTTTAGTAGAAAATATAAATTCTGGCCGGGCGCGGTGGCTCACGCCTGTAATCCCAGCACTTTGGGAGGCCGAGGCAGGCGGATCACGAGGTCAGGAGATCAAGACCATCCTGGCTAACATGGTGAAACCCCATCTCTACTAAAAATACAAAAAATTAACTAGGCGTAGTGGCGGGCGCCTGTAGTCCCAGCTACTTGGAAGGCTGAGGCAGGAGAATGGCATGAACCTGGGAGGCGGAGCTTGCAGTGAGCCAAGATCATGCCACTGCACTCCAGCCTGGGTGACAGAGCAAGACTCTGTCTCAAAAAAAAAAAAAAAGAGAAAATATAAATTCTAAGTTTTATAAAAGATATTAGTGTTACTGGTTTGGGGGTTTTGGTTTTTTTAGAGACAGCGTCTTGCTCTGTCTTCCAGGCTGCAGTGCAGTGCTATAGTCATAGCTCACTGCAACCTCGAACTTCTTGGCTTAAGCAATCCCCCTGCCTTGGCCTCCTGAGTAGCTAAGACAACAGGCGTGTGCCACCATGACCAGCTAATTTTCTTATTTTTTTTGTAGAGATGGCGTCTTGCTGTGTTGCCCAGACTAGTCTTGAACTCTTGGCCTCAAGTGATTCTACCAAGGTGCTAGGATTGCAGGTGTGAGCCACTGTGCTGGCCTTATTAGTTTTTATTAAATACAATTTTTGCTACTTAGAAATTTCAGAAAACACAATTTTCAAAATTACCTGTGATTGCATCCCCCTGATTTAACTACTATTAATGCTTTGGAGTTTTTCCTCCAAAGTGCACGAGTTAGTTTCCATGAAAAAATGCTTTCACGCTTATTATATTTAACAAATTAGGATCATCCATCTTACTTTTTTGTGGTCTTATTTTTTTCCATAATGTTTGCCATCTTTCCACGTCAAATTCAGAGTGATATCATGCCTTTAATAGCTAATGCATTTAATTTTTATTAGAGGAAGTATACCTCTAATGTATGAGACTTTCATTTTAGAAATATATTTTAAGAATTATTTCTTTATATTCCTCCCTTTTCTCTCCCTTTCATTGTATATCTTTTCTTAGCAAAACCGTGTGGTTGGGGCAATGCAGCTCTACTCTGTGGATAGGAAGGTTTCACAACCCATAGAAGGCCATGCCGCTGCTTTTGCAGAGCTCAAGATGGAGGGGAATGCCAAGCCTGCCACCCTTTTCTGCTTTGCTGTACGTAATCCCACAGGAGGCAAGGTAAGATCCACTGTATTGTCTTCTCCCTGAGAAAAGTGTCATGAGCTGGTGTTAGGGGTATGCGTGTGTGTGGCTGGGCATGGCCTGCAGATGTCTGTGTGAGAAAAAGTTCGTGGTGGTGAGAACTGTGCACCGCGATGCACATGATTAAGTGGCCCCATTCCCCTAAAAAATGCTCTTAGGCCGGGCGCAGTGACTCACGCCTGTAATCCCAACACTTTAGGAGGCCAAGGTGGGTGGATCACGAGGTCAGGAGTTCAAAATCAGCCTGGCCAACATGGTGAAACCCTGTCTCTACTAAAAATACAAAAATTACCCGGGCGTGGTAGCGCATTCCTGTAAACCCAGCTACTCGGGAGGCTGAGGCTGGAGAATTGCTTGAACTGAGTCCTGCAAGACAGAGGTTGCAGTGAGCCAAGATCGCACCACTGCACTCCTGCCTGGGCTACACAGCGAGACTCCGTATCCAAAAAAAAAAAAAAATCTTTCCACACAGACTAGACTGAAATGCACTATAAAGGTAAGTGAGGTGGCCGGGTGTGGTAGCTCACACCTGTAATCCTAGCAGTTTGGGAGGCTGAGGTGGGCGGATTGCCTGAGCTCAGGAGTTCTACACCAGCCTGGGCAACACGGCAAAACCCCATCTCTATTAAAATACAAAAAATTAGCCGGGCGTAGCCACGTGCACCTGTAGTCCCAGCTACTTGGGAGGCTGAGACAGGAGAATTGCTTGAACCTGGGAGGCAGAGGTTGCACTGAGCTGAGATCGCACCACTGCACTCCAGCCTGGGTGACAGAGCGACACTCCATACCCCCCCCCCAAAAAAAAAGATAAGTGAGGCACAGTTTCTGCTCTTGGGGAGATGACTGTGAAATCCCCAGTGTGGTTCCATCCTTGCCATCAGCATGGTTCTGCCCAGGTGGTTGGTGGGAACCTCAGGGAGGCTCCAGAGAGATGAGACTGTGCCCAGGAGCCAGTTGGGTTTTATCAGGCTCAGGGACATGGCCAGCGGCTGCTCAGCAGGGCTGCCATGGGCAGAGGTGAGGAAACAGAAGAACTTGTGATGTCAGGGAGACCTTGGGTTCCACCAGTGTGGTCTCAGCCACTTGGAGAGCTGCTTCAAGACAGTCGTCTTGTGAAAAACACTTCCTGAAACCATAATTTTGGGTTGTTCGTTAGCCCTGAAATATTCCCCAAGGCAGAGGAGATCTCAATTAGAATGTGGCTTTACAAACTTCGTCATCTGAAATACACTTTGAATACTTTGGCCTCCTGTTGAGTAACATACTTCGTGCCCTCCTCATTTGACAGCCAGAAGGAAAAGGAGTCAAGTCGAATGTTAGCCTTGTTGCTGATGAAGGACACTGACTTTAGTTATGTGGCTCCAAGAGCTTGCTCCCATATTCCCTTAGAGTGAGGCACACCTCTCCTTCACAGATGCAGCAGGGCAGCAACAGGCTTCCCTCTCAGGAGCAGAGCCCGCCTCACGGAGTGCCATGTGGAGAAGAGCACTTTCCACAGATGGCAGCCCCAAGAAGAGAAAGGGCTGGGGGTTCTCTCTACACCCCACTCTCTGGTGGGCATGCCCCTCCAGCTGAGCTAGAGTTGTACCAGGAGGTCTTCTGTGACCCAGAGAACCTGGGAAACGTGGTTTCCTGACAGTACCTGTCCTGGAGCAGCCCTGTCTTGTGGCAGACTTGGTCCTCCCCGCTGCAGGGTGTGTGTGGAGTCCTGGGAGGGCCCCCGCCCCGCCTGTGCCCTGGCATGCACCTTCCTTTCAGGACTCACCTGTCCTTTTGGGACTGGCCAGCTGTCTCCACATGTGGGTCGGAGCTTGCCTGGACACAGTTCTTTTCTGCCGACCTCCTCCTGCTGCCGCCCTGAGAGCCTGGTGTCCTTTCTGTACCTCTGCTCCTGCTGGCAGTGTCGCCCTTCTCAGCTCCCAAGCAAGAACCCACAGCTGTCAAGCCCCATTCCATTCACTTGTCACTATCTGACCTTTAACAAGTCTTACATCTGACTTACCCTTTTGTGGTACACTAAGCCCTTCTCACCTCACATTTGGGTTACAGAATAGCCATTTATTAGGTCCTCAGACCTGCTTCACGCTTTCTTACCAATAGGCCTAGCCAGATAATTTTCCTAAACTACCTTTTGTCTGCCTTAAAGCTCCCAGTGCAAGACTTCTATTCCCCCATGTCTGCACCCACAGGAGCGCTCACATGCTTGCCGCTCAGCTCCCCCACTAGCCCTGCTCTCAGTGCTGCTCCCCTCCTTATCTGAGCCCTTTTGGTGTTTCCCTCCTCTCTCTGCCTGGCCAAACCCAGACTGCAAACCCAGACTGCCCCTGATAGACACTGTCATTTGTGTCCTCTAAGCCCAGCCTCCTGCCCTTGTTTCATGTCTCTTACCCTCCATTTTGGATTTTTTTGTGGACTTGTGTTAGTTATAATATTTTTTCTTTAGATGAAAGTTGTGGGGGTTGGGCGTGGTGGCTCATGCCTGTAATCCCAGCATTTTGGGAGGCTGAGTGGGGGCGGATTACCTGAGGTCGGGAGTTTGAGACCAGCCTGGCCAACATAGAAGAAACCTCATCTCTACTAAAAATACAAAAATTAGCCGGGTATGGTGGCATGCATGTGTAATCTCAGCTACTTGGGAGGCTGAGGCACAAGAATCGCTTGAACCTGGGAGGCAGAGGTTTCAATGAGCTGAGATCGCGGCACTGTACTCCAGCCTGAGTGACAGAGTGAGACTCCATCTCAAAAAAAAAAAAAAAGAAAGAAAGTTATAGGGAAGGCACTGGCATAGATCAGGAACTTGGAGCTGTTCTCCTAAAGGCAGGGATGGGCTCCCTTATCAGATTCTTACCCCCGCCCAGCACAACCTTGAAAACCTCAGACCTGTGCCATGGTGAGGGTGTCTCGTGAGTTTGGCCCCCAGTGATGAGATCTTGCACTAACAGGCTTGTGTGAGTCTGGGCCATACCCAGGAGGGCAGCAGAGAGCAGAGCTGGAAGTTCTGACTGGAGCCTTTTGTTTCATCGGCATCCAGGCCCAGGGAGGGGAAGTGACTGCCACCGTGCTGGAACTGAGGCTCCTAGGCTGCCTGGCATTGGCCCTTTGTGCTGTGCTTGGTGGTGGGCAGCAGGTTATTGGATAATCACGGGCACTCTTGAGAAGGGAGTTGTTCTGCTTTGGTTGAATGTGACTTTTAGTGTTAATCATCCAGTGTGTGGAGCTGAGGCTCCACTTGCCTCTGTGCCTTGGCTAGCACTTGTCCACCACCACACGCGGTCCCCTCGATTGACCTAAAATCTCTCTTCTAGTTGCACATCATTGAAGTTGGACAGCCTGCAGCGGGAAACCAACCTTTTGTAAAGAAAGCAGTAGATGTGTTTTTCCCTCCAGAGGCACAGACTGATTTTCCAGTGGCTATGCAGGTATGAATGTGCTGCTCTCTAAACATCTTCGTGTCCTAAAATCTACTCTAGCACCTCCCAAGATACAGGAGGCTGCCATTTTTAGTCTACTTCTGCTGTCTCCTGCCACTGTGATACCATTTAGAGGCCTAAGGCTTTGGTGTGTGAGCTGGGAAAGCCCTGTTTGTAGAAAGGAATGTCCTGCATGAGGGTGAGTTAGGGCAGCAGGAAGACTTTGCCAAGTCACACACTGAAGTCCGCAGCCCTTTCCCTTATTATAAGACATTAGATGTTCACTGTGGTATGAGAATATTTAAAGAATAAAATACCTGGGCCGGGCACGGTGGCTCAAGCCTGTAATCCCAGCACTTTGGGAGGCCGAGACGGGCGGATCACGAGGTCAGGAGATCGAGACCATCCTGGCTAACACGGTGAAACCCCATCTCTACTAAAAAATACAAAATACTAGCCGGGCAAGGTGGTGGGCGCCTGTAGTCCCAGCTACTCAGGAGGCTGAGGCAGGAGAATGGTGTAAACCCGGGAGGCGGAGCTTGCAGTGAGCTGAGGTCCAGCCACTGTACTCCAGCCTGGGCGACAGAGCGAGACTCTGTCTCAAAAAAAAAAAAAAAGAATAAAATACCTAATGTAGGTGACAGGTTGATGGGTGCAGTAAACCACCAGGGCACGTGTATACCTATGTAACAAAACTGCACGTTCTGCACATGTAACCCAGAACTTAAAGTATAATAATAATAAAAAAAGAATAAAACGCTTATTTCCTTTACAATTGGCCGCCACTGGGGGGCCTAGAGCTCCCGGGGACAGTCCTTTGAGCTTTCACTCAGAATGACCCAGTGTTTGACATGCAGCTTCTAATGAAACTAGGCAGTCCCGAGCCCCTGGTAGTAGAATCGTTCGCCTTTACATCAAGAAGATTGGGAAAACACCTGAACCTGCATGTGGCCTGTGTCCAGCCAGACTTCGAGGAGTTGGTGCTGTGAGACCTGAAGTGAAGGTTCTCTAAAACTGAAACCCATGTCAGCAGGGCCTGTGGTGGTTCCATGTGTGCTGAGTGCTCGTGACAGGACCAAGTGTGCTTTCCTTATTGAGGAGCAGAATATTGTTGTGGAAGTGTCGAAGGCACAGTCAGAAAGCTAAATAAAAAATGAAGCTTTTTTGAGTAATAAAAATTGAAAGATTTTTTTAAAAAGAAAACATTCCTCTGTAAGTGAACCAGTTGGATGTAAAATACATAAAAAATCTTGGCCGGACACAGTGGCTCACACCTGTAATCTTAGCACTTTGGGAGGCCGAGGTGGGCAGATTGCCTGAGCTCAGGAGTTCGACACCAGCCTGGGCAACATGGTGAAACTCTGTCCCTACTAAAATACAAAAAACTAGCTGGGCATGGCAGTGTACGCCTGTAATCCCAGCTACTTGGGAGGCTGAGGCAGGAGAACTTCTAGAACCCGGGAGGCAGAGATTGCAGTGAGGCAAGATCACACCACTGCATGCCACTGCACTCCAGCGTGGAGCGAGACTTCATCTCCAAAAAAATAAATAAATAAAAATAAAAAATCTTACAACTTGTTTTATTAAAAATTTAGATCTATACCTTTTCTGAACAAAATTGGCATCACATTATATATGTAAGATTATATAATCTATTCTTTTTACTCTTTTGTTTTCATAAAATATATGTTATCGATACATTTCTAATAGTATCAATAAATGTAACAGCAGAATTATATATCACCTGAAATCCTAGCACTGGTGATAATTTGGCTACCCCTTTGGAAGTAACTTCACACGCATACATTTATGCAGATTTATACAGATGGACTCTTATGAAAATGGCTCTGCACTAGCCTTGCTGCTGTATAAACTCCTCTAGCTGTGTTGTAGATCATCCTGTGCCAATAACATAATGTATGTATTTTATTGTCTGTGTCATCTGTTCTGTGGATGTGCCACAACTCATTTAAACATCTCCTGTTGATTGGTATTTACATTTACAAGAAATACTCTAAGGAACATTGTGCTCTGTACATCTTTGTGTGTTAGTCTAAAAGTCTGAGGATAAACTCCTAGAAATTAAACTGTTGAGTCAGGGGCACATTCCCATCACAGACTCTTCTGACCGTGCTGACCAGTTCACATTCCTGCTGATGCTGCCCTTGGTAGCTGGACAGCATCCCATGTTGTGATGTCTTTCCCTTGGTTACCATCAAGGTAGAATTGATGTATCAGCCACTCATATGTATCTGGTTAATTGCCTTTTCCTAATCTTTGCATTTTTTTTTCTATCAGGATCTTTTTTAAAAAATAGAGATGGGGTCTTGCTGTGTTGCCTAGGCCAGTCTTGAACTCCTGGCCTCTAGAGATCTTCCTGCCTCAGCCTCCCAAGTAGCTGGGGTTACAGGCATGTGCCACTATGCCCAACTCCAGGATTTTTACCTTATTTGTAAGAGCTTTTTGTACTCATAGAATACTGTGTGTCTGATGTGTTTTGAATGTTTTTCCCAGTCATAATTTGTGATACGTGCCACCTTATGGAAGTGTTGCATTTTTGTGTGGCAATGGTATCATGTTTTGAGACTAATTCTGCACCTCAACATGGACACAACATTTACCTATATTTTCTTTCGTTCCTCTCCTAATTGTGTTTGTTTTTTATTTAAAATCTTTGACCCATCTGGAATTTACTTTGATCTAAAGAGTAAGATGGAAATTCAGTTCTTTACTCTTACCTCCATCTCCAGATAGCTAGCTGACTATATTAATAATATATGTTACATATTGGTTAAAGTGCCTATTTTCCACTAATATGTTACCTACTAATTATTTATTATTTTAGAGTTGGAGTCTTGCTACATTGCTCAGGTTAGACTCAAAAACTCCTGGGCTCAAGTGATCTTCCTGCCTTGGCTTCCCAAGTAGCTGTGACTATAGTCATTAGCCACCACACACTCATTCTTAATAAATTCTCATGTATGATCCATTCTCTTTCAGGGCTCTCAATTAAGTTCGTTTCCCTCTCTCTCTCTTCCAATGGTAAAATCATGCTACAAAAATTACTGTATGTTTAATATATATGTTTAATAATCTGGTTGGGCAAATACATCTGTTTTTTTTTTCCTCGAGCCCCTTCAGGTTTTCTTGTGTGTTAAATATTTTTCTGTAAAAGTTAATAGCATTTGGCAAAACTCAAAGGTTAATAAGTGGTGGTGGAAGGCATGCTGGAACATCAACCTGGCGTTTGAGGTCTTTGTCCAGAACTTTCCCCTTATGAACTCACAGCTTGCTTAAATGGGTTTGATAAACTGTGAAAGGATCGCCCTACCTGAAAGATAAATGGAGTAGCCTGAGTTCATTGGACCTGTATTTGAGAGTGGTTGGACAAAATACTGGCTTTAAAACTAATTCTCAATCAAGTACAACTTATAATCCATGTCTCATGGAAGCATTGCTCCCACCAGTAATCTCTTGGCCTGAGAGACTGAAAAATCCTTGTAATAACTGGGTGTGGCAGCTGACACTTGTAGTCCCAGCTACATTGGAAGCTAAGATGGGAGGATGACCTGAGCCCAGAGGTCGGAAGTTGCAGTGAGCTATGGTGGCACCACTACACTCCAGCCTTGGTGACAGAGCAAGACACTATCTCAAAAAACAAACAAACAAAAAGAATCCTCTTTATCATTTGTGAGCTCTTTTTACCCACATGGCTTCTCTTCCTTACTTCGCAACCTCTTGCTGTCTGTCTTCTTATAGATTGGAGCTAAACATGGTGTTATTTACTTGATCACAAAGTATGGCTATCTTCATCTGTACGACCTAGAGTCTGGCGTGTGCATCTACATGAACCGTATTAGTGCTGACACAATATTTGTCACTGCTCCACACAAACCGACCTCTGGAATTATTGGTGTCAACAAAAAGGGACAGGTGTGTAACTCTGACATTTCGTTTTCCACCTTTTCCATTCATTAGGGACTGGTGTTTAAACTTTCCCCCTTCTCTAGGAAAGCGGCTGGGTGTAGCTATTATTAGTTGCTGTTATTAAACTTAAACCCATGTCTCCTTCTCCTTCATATTGGCACTTCCTCTCTTCAGACAGCACCATTCCTTACACAGGATTGATTCCAGGAGGAGAGCAACTCCTTCCTGCATATGGAACAGCAGTTCTCATGCACATCATCTTCATACCATGCACACCCTAATTGGGGAGGGTTGAAAAAGCAGATACTATGGTATTTAAGTTACTTTTCCCAACCATAGTTGAAAAAGATAGTTAAAAGAAGAAACTCTTGGCTGGGCACAGTAGTTTATGCCTGTAATCCCAACTGCATGGGAGGTCAAGGCAGGAGGATGGCTTGAGCCCAGGAGTTTGAGGCTGCAGTGAGCTATGATCACACCATTACACTCCAGCCTGGGTGACAGAGTGAGAGCCTGTCTCAGGGGGAAAAAAAAAATCAGGAATAGTGGCTGATGCCTATAATCCCAGCACATTGGGAGGCTGAGGCAGGAGGATTGCTTGAGGCTAGGAGTTTGAATCCAGCCTGGGTGACAGAGCGAGACCCTATCTCAAATATATATATTTGTAGAGATAGGGTCTCGCTCTGTCGCCCAGGCTGGAGTGCAGTGGAGTGATCTTGGCTCACTGCAAGCTCCGCCTCCCGGATTCACGCCATTCTCCTGCCTCAGCCTCCCAAATAGCTGGGACTACAGAAAAATATTTTTTAAAAAAGAGAGAAAAGAAACTCTGTGCTTTAAAAATAAAAACTTTGGCCGGGCGCGGTGGCTCAAGCCTGTAATCCCAGCACTTTGGGAGGCCGAGGCGGGCGGATCACAAGGTCAGGAGATCGAGACCACAGTGAAACCCCGTCTCTACTAAAATACAAAAAATTAGCCGGGCGCGGTGGCGGGCGCCTGTAGTCCTAGCTACTCAGGAGGCTGAGGCAGGAGAATGGCGTGAACCCAGGAGGCGGAGCTTGCAGTGAGCTGAGATCACGCCACTGCACTCCAGCCTGGGCAACAGCGTGAGACTCCGTCTCAAAAAATAAAAAAATAAAAAAATAAAAAATAAATAAAATAAAAACTTTAAGAAGAAAAATTGTCAGTTCCTTCCACATAGGCCATTTTGCTATAGTGCAGAACGCATCACTGGGGTGCTTATCTGTGTGACTTTAGCAATTACATAGACTCCTGTGCTGTTCTGTTTTGTTACCATTCGGCTTTCGGCTGCTTTGCATCCTTTCACTATGAGGGCCACCATCACAGGTGTGCTCAACAGTCGCCTGAGAATGTGGCTACCCTCCAGCATCGGGAGGGAACATGGCCGAGGGATGGTACAGGGGAACATGGCCGAGGGATGGTAGAGGGAACATGGCAGAGGGATGGTAGAGGGGACATGACAGAGGGATGGTAGAGGGAACATGACAGAGGGATGGTAGAGGGGACATGACAGAGGGATGGTAGAGGGAACATGACAGAGGGATGGTAGAGGGGAACGTGACAGAGGGATGGTAGAGGGGACATGACAGAGGGATGGTAGAGGGGAACATGACAGAGGGATGGTAGAGGGGACATGACAGAGGGATGGTAGAGGGGACATGACAGAGGGATGGTAGAGGGGACATGACAGAGGGATGGTAGAGGGGACATGACAGAGGGATGGTAGAGGGGACATGACAGAGGGATGGTAGAGGAGAACATGACAGAGGGATGGTAGAGGGGACATGACAGAGGGATGGTAGAGGGAACATGACAGAGGGATGGTAGAGGGGAACATGGTAGAGGGATGGTAGAGGGAACATGACAGAGGGATGGTAGAGGGGAACATGGTAGAGGGGAACATGACAGAGGGATGGTGGAGGGAACATGACAGAGGGTTGGTAGAGGGGAACATGACAGAGGGATGGTAGAGGGAACATGACAGAGGGATGGTAGAGGGGAACATGGCAGAGGGATGGTAGAGGGAACATGACAGAGGGATGGTAGAGGGGAACATGGCCGAGGGATGGTAGAGGGAACATGACAGAGGGATGGTAGAGGGGAACATGACAGAGGGATGGTAGAGGGAACATGACAGAGGGATGGTAGAGGGGAACATGACAGAGGGATGGTGGAGGGAACATGACAGAGGGATGGTAGAGGGGACATGACAGAGGGATGGTAGAGGGAACATGACAGAGGGATGGTAGAGGGAACATGACAGAGGGATGGTAGAAGGAACATGGCCGAGGGTTGGTAGAGGGAACATGGCTGAGGGATGGTAGAGGGGACATGACAGAGGGATGGTAGAAGGAACATGGCTGAGGGATGGTAGAGGGGAACATGGCTGAGGGATAGTAGAGCACTCTTCTAGGCCGGGCCGCTCTCACTTGTCGGGTCCTTACAGGTGCTGTCAGTTTGTGTTGAGGAAGATAATATTGTGAATTATGCAACCAACGTGCTTCAGAATCCAGACCTTGGTCTGCGTTTGGCCATTCGTAGTAACCTGGCTGGGGCAGAGAAGTTGTTTGCGAGAAAATTCAGTACCCTCTTTGCACAGGGCAGCTATGCTGAAGCCGCCAAAGTTGCAGCATCTGCACCAAAGGTGATAAACCTTGAATACTGTTCAAGTGTTCTGAGTGTTAAGAACCAACCTTGAGAGGAAAATAAGTCATAAAAGCATTTCACTACTGGTATTGCAGTCTATTCGTGTTATGTTAGGAGTTTTTAGTTTAAAATTTTTGCACCAATGGCTTAATTAACAGTAAGGGAAGTAAACAAAAAGCACACTCTTGCTGCATCAGCACTTCTTCCTGTCTCCCACTGTGTGTGCATACATACCTCTCATCCAATGGCTTGGGTACAGTTTCACATTTTCGCAACTCAGAATTTTCCACTCTTGCTGCCTGGTTGTCAAATATGCAACTGTACAATACACCAAGTGGTTGATCCCTGTTTTATTTAGCAATAGTCCTGCTCTGGACTTCCTCCACTCTTTCAGAATATAGCATTTCTGCATAAGGCTTTTTCTTTAGTTTATTTCATTTGGATAAATTGTTCAGAGACTGGATCTGCTCCTGAGTAGATAAAGACTTTCAAGTTGCTGGTCCTTGAAAGAATTTTTCTTGTCTTTCAAGGGGTGGTTATGAACAAACCATTTCTAGCCTTCATCTGTGAATGTGAGTATTTTGAATTAGAATATAATGATAGCAAAACTTCACTACTACAAGACTGATTGAGAGGCTGAATTCTCACTGCAGCATGCTGGGGAAGAAGTAAGGCCCTAAGTGTGAAGCCACCTGGAGGACCTAGATCCCCCATATTTATGGTTCTTATTGAAGATAGAAGCAGTTGCCTTAGTAGAGGACATTTTGTCCATGACAGAGCAGTGTGGAATTTCCACTGGCAGATTTTTGTTTTTACATAGAAGCAAGTTGAGTGAAGGGATCCCCTGTGATTACAACACAATGACCTATTTTTCCATTTATTACTAGGGAATCCTGCGTACCAGAGAGACGGTCCAGAAATTCCAGAGTATACCCGCTCAGCCTGGCCAGGCTTCTCCATTGCTGCAGTACTTTGGAATCCTGCTCGACCAGGGTCAGCTCAATAAACTTGAATCCCTAGAACTTTGCCATCTGGTTCTTCAGCAGGGGCGTAAGCAACTCCTAGAGAAGTGGCTGAAAGAAGATAAGGTAGAAACACTTGTGAGATGGTAGCCCCCCGCACAGCTTGGTCCAGGCTCCCTGCCCACCTCCTAACTTTGCCTTGTCCCTTGGCGTACCACAGCTGGAGTGCTCAGAGGAGCTCGGAGACTTGGTCAAAACCACTGACCCCATGCTCGCTCTGAGTGTGTACCTTCGGGCAAACGTGCCAAGCAAAGTGATCCAGTGTTTTGCAGAAACAGGCCAATTCCAGAAAATTGTGCTCTATGCCAAAAAGGTAACGTGTGTTGAACCATCTGCATCCCACTCAACATGTGGTTGAGTGGTTGCTGATTTAAAGTTTATAAAATACCCTTCTTTATAAGTCCTCTGGTGTGAGAGTTGGCAGTGTTGCTATTAGGATCTTTATTGATATTGATCATATTGCATTTTCTTCAGTTTTTTATTTTCCTTAGTTTTCCAGTCCTTCCATCTTCTTTTTATTTGGGAGCTTTATCTTGTTTTTTCTCTCCCTCTCTTCCTTCTGTATGTTAATTTGATATTTTGGCAGACTTCCAGATCTTGTCCCTGTGTGCTCACTGGCAGGCTGTGTTTGCACACAGATCAGGGAACTTATTTGTGGTCTGGGCTGTTTGTATAGTTAATTGTGCCTTCCATGGACATGAAATCAATTTATTTAATTGGATATTGTGTTTGGCAGAAGGTGGTACCTACAAATGATAATGTTGCTGCTCATTTCTTTGTTAACATGAGTTTAAAACAAAGGATAGATAACTTCCTTTTCTAATGCCCAGGGTTTTTCATTGATTTTCCTGATTGGTGCTCCCTTGCTTCTAGGTTGGGTACACCCCAGACTGGATCTTTCTGCTGAGGGGTGTAATGAAGATCAGTCCGGAACAGGGCCTGCAGTTTTCTCAAATGCTAGTGCAGGACGAGGAGCCACTGGCTGACATTAACCAGGTGAGCATAGGCAGTTTTGGACAACTTTTTGTGGCTTTTTAGAGCCATCTAGAAGATTCCTTTATTCATTTCCTGTTAACTTGTCTCAATGCTTTTCTTCATCTGCTATTAATCTTCCAGTTTTAAAAAATCTAGTGTACTTGGGGAGTTTGTCTTCTAGTCTTTACTATGTGAGTACTCATTGCTTCTTTTGTTTTGAAGTACTTTAGAGAATGTTTGCGTGGGTTTGTGTCTTTGGGTGGTGATGGTGTAGGGTGTGAGGATGTCATTTAGGATCCAGCCCTCCATCCCTCTCCCCACCCCAGTTACCACATCATTGTCTCTCCCTGACCATTGGCCTGAGCACCAGGAGCTAGTGCTGTTGCATCCCCCAAATGTTCATCCTGTGGGTGTCTGACTGACCTGGATCTACGTGAGCATCAGCCTGTTTTTTAGTGTAACCTACTTAGAATTTAGATGTAAACACATGACAAGTCACTTTCAGTCAATTGGTACAAGGAGCTCTGATGATATATAGATGTGTAACAAAGCTTGAAGCAAGGCATCAGGGCCAACAACTGTTTAGAAATAATAAGTGCAGTTATATGTGTTTATATGTCTGGGAATTTGCAGATATTTTGGAGAACATGAATAAGAGATTTGAGACAAATTTACTTAGCTTTCAATAGGAAAGAAATTTCCAGTTCACATCTTGTTTCTAGTTCGTATTTTAAAGTTGTTTAAAATATAAACTTCTCATACTTTATGAGAAGTTCTACAATTACTAAGTTCTTTTTTATTTTCCTGTAAAGCTGTCCTTCAAAAACAATTACTAAATTTATTCCTATATTTCACATCTTAGTGAGGCATATTAATTATTTAAATTAACATCAATTTAACTTTAATAATTGTCTAAGTAAATGTTTGCATTTTCCCAGTTGTGCCCCAATAATATAATGATATATATGGGTTAAATATCAAGTATCAGCTGCTTTGTTAGTCAAGATTCTGCAGAGACAGAATCAGTAGCGTAGCTCTAGCTATATGAGAGGGAGCCTGGGCAACATAATGAGACCCCATCTCTACCAAAAATTTTTTAAAACTTAGCCAGGCATGGTGGTGCACACCTGTGGTCCCAGCTACTCAGGAGGCCGAGATGGGAGGATCGCTTGAGCCTTGAAGGTTGAGGCTGCAGTGAGTGGTGACCTTGTCACTGCTTTAGCCTAGGCAATAGAGTGAGACCCCATCTCAGATATATGAGGGAGAATTGGCTCGTGATTATGGAGGCTGAGAAGTCCTGTGATAGACTGTCTGCAAGCTAGAGGAGACGTTGGATTCCGGTAGCGTGGCTCAATCTAAGTTTGAAAGTCTCAGAACCAGGGAAGCCGATGGCGTAACTCTCAGTCTGAGGCCAATGGCCTGAGAACCCTGGGGGGCCTTTGGGGTAAGTCCTGGAGTCCAAAGGCTGGGAAGCCTGGAGTTCTGATGTCCAGAGGTAGGAGGAGGAGAAAGTCCCAGCTCCAGGAGAAAGAGAGAAGAAATCTATTCTTTCCTTTTTTGTGCCCCTAGCTGATTGGATGGTGCTCCCTGACATTGCGAGTGGATCATTCCTACTTGGTCCCCCAACTCACATGCCAGTCTTCTCTGGGAACGCCCTCACAAACACACCCAGAAGGAATGCTTTACCTGCTCTCTATGTGTTCCTTAATCCAGTCAAACTGACACCTAAAGCTAAGCATCACAGCTGCCTCTAGGATGTGATTAAGTAATGTATGATTACTGCTTGGATCACTTGAGAGGATTCTGGGGGTTCATATGTTATAAAAGTCACTCCCTTTCATATACTTCGGTAAAATACCTCACTGATAGGTGTGATGTAGGTGATATGATTTCACAAGATTATCAATAAATTAATGGCCATAAATTACGTGAATCGTGTTGTTGTTGTTGTTGAGATGAGGTCTCTGTGTTACCCAGAATAGTCTTAACTCCTGGGCTCAAGGAATACATGCATCCACCTCAGCCTCCTGAGTAGCTGGGACTCTAGGCACACGCCACCACACCTGGCTCTATGTGAATTGTGATGACATAAGAAAATGCAAAGGGGCCAGGAGCAGTGGCTCACGCCTGTAGTCCCAGCACTTTGGGAGGCCAAGGCGGGCGGATCACCTGTCAGGAGTTCGACACCAGCCTGACCAACACGGTGAAACCCTGTCTCTACTAAAAATACAAAAATTAGCTGGGTGTAGTGACAGGTGCCTGTAATCTCAACCACTTGGGAAGCTGAGGCAGGAGAATCGCTTGAACCCAGGAGGTGGAGGACGGAGGTTGGAGTGAGCTGAGATTGTGCCTTTGCACTCCAACCTGGGTGACAGAGTGAGACTCCATCTCAAAAACAAAACAAAACAAAAAACAAAGGAAGGAACTAATTGTTGAATTTCTAAATGAGATAATGAGATAATATTTCAGGAACTATTTCAATACGAAAATGAAACACTGTGAATGAAAACACACTGAGTGAAAATGTGGCTTGGATATGTTTCAGATTGTGGACATTTTCATGGAAAACAGTTTAATTCAGCAGTGTACTTCCTTCTTATTGGATGCCTTGAAGAATAATCGCCCAGCTGAGGGACTCCTCCAGACATGGCTGTTGGAGATGAACCTTGTTCATGCACCCCAGGTCAGTGACATTGTAGGCTAACACCGAGAGGCAGAGCACCTGTGGCACCCCTCTGTGGGTTTGCAGACTTGAGCACAGTGGCTTTGGACTGGACTGGGCTTGTGCCAGATGTTTATCTTGTACTTCTCAGTGAACATTCTCCATGACTCCCCTTAAAAGGATTTTCCAGAAATCATGGTACAGGACTTTCATGGAAACAGTTATAATTGGGGCATCGTTTCTTTCTTTCTTCTTTTTTTCATTGTGGTAAAATATACATGACCAAATTTACCATTTTAACAACTTTTAAGTGTCTGATACAGTGGCATTAAGAACATTCACAATACTGTGCAACCATTACCACTATATGGTTCCAGAACTTTTTATTATCCCAGAGTAACTATGTAACTGTTAAGCAGTGACTCCTCATTTCCCAGCCCCTGACAACTGCCATTCTAATCTGTCTCTATTAATTTGCCTTTTCAAGATATTTCATATACATGGAACCACAAAATATTTGTCCTTTTACCTGGCTTTTTTCACTTAACATATTATTTTCAAGGTTCATCCACATTGTAGCATATGTTAGAAACACCTCCATTTTAAAAACTGAGTAATTGTCCACCATGTGTATATATGACTTGTGTTTATCCATTCATCCATTGATGAACATTTGGGTTGCTTCTACCTTTAGGCTATTGTGAATAATGCTGCTGTTCACATGGGTGTACAAAGATTTCTTTGAGACCCTGCTTTAATTCTTTTGGGCATATACCTAGAAGTGGATTTGCTGGATCATATTGTATTCTATGCTTACCTTTTTGATGAACCACCATACTGTATTCCAGGAGGCTGCACCATTTTATATTCTTCCCAGCAATGCTCAGCAGTTCCAACTTCTGTATATCCTTGCCAACACATTTTCCCTGTCTAAAATAATAATAGTAATCATCTTAATGGGTGTGCAGTGGTATTGTGGTGAGGCATCATTTGTTGGCCTGAAACTTGTGGGAGGAAGGTATAATCAAATCACATGTCTGTGCTATTTTGGGTTAAATTTAGATATATATACAAGAAAGGGATTTAGAGGAGTTTGTATCAAGCTGTTCATGGTACTAAGTGGATAAGATTGTACAAGTTCACTTTGTTCTTTACTTCTCTCTTCTTTTTTGTTTTTTCTTTAATAATCACTTATTGTTTTTATAATTATAAAACAACATATTAAGTATATTGTTCTGTTACCTCAATTTATTCAAATCCACAGGTTAGCTGCTAAGAAGTGGGTCATATTCCAACTATAGGAAATTAAAGTGCTGTTAATTTGCTGCTTGGGGTCTATTGGACTCTCATGACTTTGTGAGTGTATGTAATAGTTTTTGGTGAATGAGATTTGAAACACACCAAGCGCCACTCAGAAACTTGGCAGACACCCAAAGGAATGCCCAGACCTTAAGGGGTGCAGGACAAGCAAGTAGTTGGGTGAGGTGCCAGCAGGCTCTGGCTTAGTGCCCCAGGATGCTGGCAGTCTTCTCTGGGCAGTGGGACTGCATGATGGTTTCTAAGTTCTCTAAAATACACTGTTGCTATGATGAGAAAATGTTTAAAAACAAGAAGTAAAGATAAACCTGAAGGAAACAAAGGATAGGAGACTCAGGTAAGTGCTAGGTGTTCTAAAGCCCTACTCTTAGTACTTGGTTTGGATCATCAACTCTATGGGGAACCAGAAGTGTGCATCACTCTGAAGTCGTCTGGTGTGTGACAGGGGCTGTGGTCACTCAGTTTGGCCATACCTGGTTGGTGAGGCAGATCCTTGAAGGAATAAGAAAGAGTGTGCTGGGTGGCAGGGAAGGCACCCAGGAGCGTAGCTAGTCAAGACCAGCATTAGATACTGAGCGAGCACTCATTCAGCCATGCTGCAAGGCTACTGTGTTGACCTATCCAGTCTTAGTCCAAAAATTACTTACTTAAAGAGAATATTTAGTGGCTGGGTGCAGTGGCTTGCGCTGTAACCCCAGCATTTTTGAAGGCCAAGGTGAACAGAGCCCAGGAGTTTGAGACCAGCATGGACAAGATGGCCAAACCCCATCTCTACAAAAAAATATAAAAATTAGTCGGGTGGGCCGGGCGCGGTGGCTCACGCCTGTAATCCCTGCACTTTGGGAGGCCGAGGCGGGCGGATCACGAGGTCAGGAGATCGAGACCATCCTGGCTAACACGGTGAAACCCGTCTCTACTAAAAAAAAAAAATACAAAAAAAAAAAAAATTAGCTGGGCGCGGTGGCGGGCGCCCGTAGTCCCAGCTACTCGGGAGGCTGAGGCAGGAGAATGGCGCGAACCCGGGAGGCGGAGCTTGCAGTGAGCCGAGATGGTGCCACTGCACTCCAGCCCGGGCGACAGAGTGAAGACTCCGCCTCAAAAAAAAAAAAAAAAAAATTAGTCGGGTGGACCAGGTATGGTGGCTCACACCTGTAATCCAAGCACTTTGGGAGGCCAAGGCAGGAGGATCACGTGGTCAAGAGATCGAGGCCAGCCTGGCCAGCATGGTGAAACCCTGTCTTTACTAAAAATACAAAAATTAGCTGGGCATGATGGCGCGTGCCTGCAGTCCCAGCTACTTGGGAGGCTGAGGCAGGAGAATGGGGTGAACCCAGGAGGTAGAGGTTGCAGTGAGCTGGGTGGGATCGTGCCACTGCACTCCAGCCTGGCAACAGAGTGAGACTCCATCTCAAAAAAAAAAAAAAAAGAAAAAAAACCCAAGTAGCCAGCTGTGGCGGCATGCGCCTGTAATCCCAGCTGCTTGGGAGGCCGAAGTGGGAGGATTGCTTGAGCCTGGGAGGTCAAGGCTGCAGTGAGCCGAGATTGCACCACTGCACTCCATTCAGCCTGGGCAACAGAGTGAGACCCTGCCTCAAATATATATATATATATATATTTTATGCCTCATAAAAATTGTTTTCAGAAGTGTTCATTGTTTTTTAAATGCAATCCCCAATTCGTAAGTCTGTATTGAGCCTAGTAGAGCAGTATAGTAAGCACAAATCGGATTTGTTATGTTCAGGTCTCCTTCTGGCCATTGCTAGTCTAAGGCTTGAGCTCATTCAAGGAGAATCGGTAGACTTGAGCCCTCACGTTGATCTTGCCATAGAAACCCTATAAGAATGTGATTGCTGGCTGGGCGCGGTGGCTCACGGCTATAATCTCAGCACTTTAGGAGGCCAAGGTGGGCAGATCGTTTGAGGTCCAGAGTTCAAAAAAAAAAAAAAAAAAAAAAGAAAGAAAAAACAAGAATGTGATTGCTTAAAAGCTGCAACAGCGACTTAGACTCATCCCAGTAATAGGGCTTTATGGAGCCTCAGCGTTTCTCACATGCCCAACTCTGTGGCCACATGGGGTGGGCCCAGCTCTACAATATGGGAGGATGGAGCCTTGTGCAAAGGGCCTAAGATGACTTGAAGGACAGCTGGGGATCTTGGGACCCACAAGCACTGCTGCCACCACAGAGTTGTGGGTGTGGACAGGGGCCTGTGAGTTCGGGTTGCCAGGCTTTACCCTACCCTGGGGCAAGGCTGAGCAGCTGGTCTTAAAAAGTTATTGCCATTGATCAGGCTTTCCCACCAAACTCCCTGTTTCATAGGTTGCAGATGCCATCCTTGGAAATAAGATGTTTACTCATTACGACCGGGCCCACATCGCCCAGCTCTGTGAAAAGGCAGGCCTCCTGCAGCAAGCACTGGAGCACTACACCGACCTCTATGACATCAAGAGGGCTGTGGTCCACACTCACCTCCTCAATCCCGAGGTATTATGTGCCACTGGGGCACTCCTATTATGGCTGTTGTCTATGCCATTAATGTCACATGCTCCCCAATGTTCACCTGTTGATGATTGTGGAACCATGGCCTGAGCCTGTCACTGCCCTAACCTACCATACTTTACTACCAAAAGCACTTCTGGTTCAGCACACGCACAATGTTTATCTGCTCAGCAGCATGTCTGGGCCCTGTAGTACCTTTCTTTCTGATGTCCACCTTTGACTTAGTCTAATAGCAGGAATACTGGTCACCTTTTAACACTGACAACCTAACAGGGCTGTCTGAAACCATTAGCAAAGCTGAACTAGCTATTGTGTTCCAACTTATGGAATAAGTTTTAGCATCGTCTGTGGAATATTGCAGGTGAACTGTTTAGATCAGTGTCTTTTCCCAGCTTTACTCCTTGCTCCTACTTTTTCCCATGATGGATAGTTGCTTTTCAATCCCTTTATGTGGAAATTCTCTATTTTTGACACTCAGGGGAACAGGAGAATGACCTAGTTATTTTCCAAGTGTTAGCAATCTTTGTAGTGGTGCATTGTTGTGGACAGACTCCTCCTTGTTCCCAGTGGCTTGTCAATTTCTTCGGCTCCTTGTCGGTGGAGGATTCTGTGGAGTGTCTGCGTGCCATGCTGTCTGCTAACATCAGACAGAACCTTCAGCTGTGTGTGCAGGTGGCCTCTAAGTACCATGAGCAGCTGGGCACGCAGGCCCTGGTGGAACTCTTTGAATCCTTCAGGAGTTATGAAGGTAAACTGTGCAGCCTTTCGCCGACCCCACCACGTGACTACACCTCCTTTCTCAGGTGTTGCGGTCCACCTGCCCGACTTAAAACGACCTTCCTGCAAAGCCAGGCAGGATGCAGCACTCGCTGCCTTGGGTGCTCAGTCAGTGGCAGAATGCGACTGCCATCTCATGTGCACCCTCAGCTTCAGTGTCCTTTTTGGTATTTCCAAAGGAAGAAATCAGGTTGGTTTGTGATGGAGTGGAGAAACTTATGGAGCCCGGTGTGTCTGTGCAGCACAGTCTGGCAAGAATTCATCTAAAAGCCTGTGTCGTGGGTACCATGAAAGGGCCTGATGTCTGGTCTTCACAGCCCCAGGAGGGAGGCTCTTTGGGCCTCTCCTAAGTGAGAGCCCACGATAGAGGGTGCATTGCTTTGTAGTATCTGCTAACCCAGTTGATAGCAGGGGCTGGCGAGGCAACTTGGTTGTCTTCCTTTCCCCTTTTTGGACATCACCCCAAAAGAGTGTTCTAGGGCAATGGGGGTGGGAGTAGCTTTGTTAGGGACAGGTGGGGGCTGTCTGGCCCACCCAGGATAGAGACTAAGCATTTGTCTAGGCATCAAGCCACTGCCATGTGTCCGGTGAGGTTGGGGCATCGGTGGAGGGTAGGACAGGACCCTGCCCTCAGGGATCTGGCCTTCTCTTCAGAATACAACACTGTAGGAAAGACCATGGCGGACGATTGAGTGGAGCTGGGCTGGGAAAGAGCAGTAGAGTAGGTTGGTGGGGAACCATCGGCCTAGGGGCTGCCCATTCCCTTCCTAGCATCAGAGTCTCACAGTTACAGTGAAAGACCTCGACAGGCGGGGGCCTTCTCGGATGTACCTATCTTGTCGTTACTGTCCAGAGTTGCAGGCCTCCTCCTGGAGGCCGTGGCTTATTTCTCTCTCCCTTGGCATCAGTCCCACAGCCCTCTCAGATTACCTCAGTGGGAATTACTCTTGACGACGACTATCTAGGTATACCTGGGCCCCCAAAAGTAATTTCACAAGTACCAAATATCTAGTATTTTACATCAAAACATGCCAGGTATGCCTGCCAAATTTGATGGAAATCTGACTAGCTATTTTTGGGAGCTGCCAAAACAGACAGATGGCATATTGATTATGAGTTCTGAGTGGGCTGTGGGTCCACTGGAGAGTGGAGCAGGGTGGGTCCCTGGAGAGTGGAACAGGGTCATCGAGGGAAGGTGGACAGCAGCTACGGAGGAAACCAGGTGGGTGTTGCAAGGACAAAAATGAAACAGTCTCTCTTCATAGGCCTCTTCTACTTCCTGGGCTCAATCGTGAACTTCAGCCAAGACCCAGACGTGCATCTGAAATACATTCAGGCTGCCTGTAAGACAGGGCAGATCAAGGAGGTGGAGAGGATATGCCGAGAGAGCAGCTGCTACAACCCAGAGCGTGTGAAGAACTTCCTGAAGGTGTGTTCCAGCACTGCCTCCTTGTGTTCCACAGCTGAATTGCTGATGGCAGGTGGGGCAGACCATCCGCAGGACGTCCCAGGAGGCAGGAAGCTGGATCTGTCTCGCCAGGGACCCCTTAGTCCCAGGGACAGAGCTCCGCCTTATGGCTTAAAGTTCTAGAGGAACCCTTCTATCGTTTTAAGAACGTGGAACGCAGCTTGAGGCTGTGCTCTAAGTATCTGGCACGTGAGTGGAGGGAGTTAGTTTATTGCTGCATTGTAACTCATCAACATCCCATTAGTGCCATTGTCAATTAAGCAGGCAAAGCTGCAGAAACAAGTAGACCACTCAGCACTAGTGTCATAAAGAACAGGAAGCCTGCTTCCTTATGTGGCAGTCCTGGGTGGGCTGGAGGTCAGTGGGGTGGCTTTCCTTCCCGCTGTCCTTCAAGGACCAGGCTCATGGCTGCTTTGCGGTGTTCAGCACCTCACCTGGATGTCGTCTTCCCAGTCAGCTAGAAGACGGGAAGAGCACAGAGGAACCAGCATGGGTGGTTTTTATGGGCGAGGCCTGCAAGTGGCAGATGAGACTTGGATTCACGTCCCCTTGGAGGGAATGAGGTCATGTGGCCACGCTTAAAACTTCAAGGGAAACCAGGAAATGTGATCTAGGTATGGGACCACACAAGGGGGAGGCATGATTGTGGTGACCTGTGGCTGTCCTACCCAAGTGCCATCATCATCTGGGAATGGTGCCCAGGTGTGTTTCCATGGCCTGCGGCTGCATGTCTGAAAAGGCAGCCTTTACTGCAGGTGTGCTGTTCTTGAGAATGGCCTGGTTTCTGTTGGGTTTGCACGTAATAAGCTGCTTGTCTTAAAAGATATTTTTGTCCAGATTTGGAATGTTAATGCCACATTTAACGGTCTTTAACCAAATACTATTATCTTTCACTTATTTCCAAAGCAAACACCATACCACAAAACGACAGCCTATCTAGAGCAGTCTCATTCTGAGTCTCCTACATGTCACTCTGCTGCAGAGACAGTGCTGTCCCATATGGGCAATGAGTCCGAGGTCTGGCTGTCTGGTTTCTCCACTCCCTGACTTGTTCTGTGCATTCTAATCCTCAGGAGGCCAAGCTCACAGACCAGCTTCCCCTCATCATCGTGTGCGATCGTTTTGGCTTTGTCCATGACCTTGTCCTGTATTTATACCACAACAACCTGCAGAGGTACATTGAGATCTACGTGCAGAAGGTACTGCTGGCTCCCTGGAGTGACCCACGGCTGCCTCTGGGCCCCAGTCAGTGACAATAGTCTTCACCTCAGAGGCTGCCTCTAACATCTGGCATTTCAGAGACTATCATTTTGAAGGGTGGTGGGTTAGTGTGCTCAGACTGCCAGAGTAGAAGAACACAGTCCAGGCGACTGAAACAACACACATTTATTTCTCACAGTTTTGGAGGCTGGAAGTCCACAATCAAGGTGCTGGCAGGGCTGGTTTCTGGTGAAGGCTGTCTTCCAGGCCTGCAGACGGCCTCCTGGCTGTGCCCCCACAGGGCCTTTCCTCTGTGCATATACATTCCTGGTGTCTCTTCCTCTTCTTAGAAGGACATCAGTCCCATTGCATTAGGGCCGCACCATTGGCATTGATTACCTCCTTAAACACCCTCTTTCCATATAGAGTCCCACTAGGGGTTAGGACATCAGCAAGTGAATTTTGGTGGGACACAGCGCAGTGCTAAACAGGAGCCCTTTCAGGGTTTTGCCCAGACTGTCCAAGTTGTAGGAGGCTTCTAACAATAACTTGTGTCTGCAACACTGAAGTTACTTCACCTTGACTACCGTAGGTCAACCCTAGCCGGACCCCAGCTGTGGTTGGAGGGCTGCTTGATGTGGATTGTTCTGAGGAAGTGATTAAACACTTAATCATGGCAGTGAGAGGACAGTTCTCTACTGACGAGTTGGTGGCTGAAGTAGAAAAAAGAAATAGGTAAGGTGTCCTTACTTGGTGTTTTGTCTTACCCCTGGATTCTAGTGTCTGTTGTTGTTTCTGTCTAATTCTCCAGGACTGTCACTGTAGCTGATCATTCATGTGCACATCTTAGATGTAGCAGTGAGTTACTTGCTATTGGTACTGTGAATACCTTGGGGGAAAACCTAACAGTAGAAATCAGTTTGGAAATCAGATCCATCTTCGTCCCTAGAGCAACCTGAAGTTAATGTACTCCGAGATTTTTTGTTTCAGGAAACATCTGTCAGAGCCCTGGAATTGTCCTCAAGATTTCCAGTGGTAGCCTTGAGACTTCACAGTGCCTTCCTTCTTTCAAAGGCTCAAGCTGCTGCTTCCCTGGCTGGAGTCCCGGATTCAGGAAGGCTGCAAGGAGCCTGCCACTCACAATGCACTGGCTAAAATCTACATTGACAGCAACAACAGCCCCGAGTGCTTCCTGAGAGAGAATGCCTACTATGACAGCAGCGTGGTGGGCCGCTACTGTGAGAAGCGAGACCCCCATCTGGCCTGTGTCGCCTATGAGCGGGGGCAGTGTGACCTTGAGCTCATCCAGGTGGGTAGCAGATGTGCTGAGCTGCCCATGCAACCCTGGCCTCCCAGGAAAGCTTTCAAAGGTGTGCCCGTGGGGAGCTGATCAGGGCTTTCTGTGCACCTGGAGATGGCAGGTCATGAGATTATTTCCTTGTGATTCTCGCAGCTTTTGGGAACTTGCTCATGCGATTTGTATGCATTGTACCTGTAGACCAAGTGGCCATGAACCTGACTTATCATCCCTCTGCTTATGGTCCTTACTGTTGCCTGGTAATTTGAAGGCAGAATTGAACTCCTTGGCCTGACTTGTGAGCTCCTCTGTGGACTGCCACCTTCCCCCAACTCCCCAACTTGATCAACCACCCATCTTGCCAACCCACCTGGAGGGGCCTGCAGTTCCCTGGGTGCCTCATGTCCTGACTGCCCTTGTACTTCATGCCCCCTTTTTGGGATAACCCTCTACACAAGCCTTTCCCCATCACCTGACCGGTGAGCTCTTGCTGGCCCCTCCTTGAGACATCTACCCAGGTCTTTTGCCTACATCTGCCCAGGCTTGGATCCACATATAATTACATGTTTAGGTTGAATTGTATGAACTGTTCCTACCTAACCATTTGATCTAAAAATCCAGACATGAACAGAGCACCTATGAGGTTGGTACTGCACCAGCCTGGTCGGGCTTTTCCCGTGATGCACAGGCAGCCTGCACTGCATCTGCAAACACCTTTGCATGCCACTCAGCCTTTGTGCCTGGCATCTGGCACTCAACAGATCTGATCCTCAGCAGGATTTAGCAAGTGCTGCAAACGCTGGCACATTCCAGTGGACTGATGGTGTTTTGAAGATCTGTTATAACATTCCGTAAAGGGTCTCCAGATCTGCTAGTGAAAGCGCAGTTTGCAGTTTTTAGGTCTTGAAACATTGCAGTGTTTGTGCTGTTTTATACCAGTTCTAGGCTGTTCTGATAACATTTTACAGATGGCTTAGAGCTAGCTACATATGAGTACTTAAATTTAACCAAATTAAAAATTACCAGTTTAGTTCCTGTCATGCACCACATTTCAAGGGCTCAGTAGCCTCCCGTGGCTAGTGGCTGTATCAGACAGAATGGGAGACAGAGCATGTCCCTGAATGCAGGAGGTCCTGTTGGCCAGAGATGTGGCACATCCCTAGGAGTTGTAAACTTGGAAAGGGCATTTTGAGGTAGTTTGAGTCCATTGTTAACCCTGTAGGATGCTGCTCATCCTGTGTCAAAGCACAGCGCCTTGCCTGGGCCCTGACTGTTCACTAAACCGGTATCAGGCACACAGGGAACGAATTGGGGTGTGTCCTCCCAAGCAGCTTCCATTGATTGACTGCTGTGTTACACACATGAGTATGCTCATTTCAGGTGTGCAATGAGAATTCTCTGTTCAAAAGCGAGGCCCGCTACCTGGTACACAGAAAGGATCCAGAGCTCTGGGCTCACGTCCTTGAGGAGACCAACCCATCCAGGAGACAGCTAATTGACCAGGTGAGGCACAGAGATGGGTATGTCTGTGCACCTGCATTTTGCCGTCTAATCATCGTTGTGGCTCAAGTGACTGGTTTCATTTTTCATTTAAAACATCTTGACCGAGTGCAGTTGCTCACGCCTGTAATCCCAGCACTTTGGGAGGCCGAGGCAGGTGGATTCCTTAAGGTCTCAGGAGTTCAAGACCAGCCTGGCCAACATGGTGAAACCCTGTCTCTACTAAAAATACAAAAATTAGCTAAGCGTGGTGGCACACACCTGTAATCCCAGCTACTGGGAAGGCTGAGGCAGGAGAATCGCTTGAACCCAGGAGGTGGAAGTTGCAGTGAGCCGACATCGTACCACTGCACTCCAGCCTGGGCGACAGAGAGAGACTCCATCTCAAAAAAATAGATAGGCCAGGCATGGTGGCTTATGCCCGTAATCCTAGCACTTTGGGAGGCCTAGGCGGGTGGATCACTTGTGGTCAGGAGTTCAACACCAGCCTGGTTAACATAGTGAAACCCCATCTCTACTAAAAATACAAAAACACACTGTGTGGTGCATGCCTGTAATCCCAGTTACTCAGGAGGCTGAGGCAGGAGAATCGCTTGAACCCAGGGGGTGGAGGTTGCAGAAGCCGAGATCGCACGCCACTGCACTCCAGTCTAGGCAACTGGGTGAGACTTTGTCTCAAAAAATAAATAAATAAATAAATAAATA
The DNA here is from genome assembly GCF_024542745.1 of Macaca thibetana thibetana. Taxonomy (NCBI): domain Eukaryota; kingdom Metazoa; phylum Chordata; class Mammalia; order Primates; family Cercopithecidae; genus Macaca; species Macaca thibetana. The sequence continues at coordinate 32,647,484 of NC_065587.1, forward strand.
AATAAATAAATAAAACCTCTTAGCCCTTATGAACCTTCTCCCCTGCAGAAATAGTTTGCCTAAAATTAGCTTGATTCCCCAGGTGAGCTGACTTGGAATTGTTTACTGGCTGAGGGCATAGAGTTGGCCCTTGGATCCAAAGCAGGGATATGCAGCCCAGGAAGAGAGTACCTGGTGGCATGCCTGCATGCTGGGCCCAGCTCAGCCCCCGTGGACAGAGGTGAAGTAGCTTTCAAGGTTGTCTCAGCTGACTTCCCTGTGTTGAAAAACTCTTTATGCCCCCGTGACTATCCAGCACCTCCTGCAGAGTGCTGGAGCCAGGGGTCATTATTGGGTGTGGCCTGGCAGGTGGGAGTCTGCCTTGGCCTCTGGGAGGACTTCCCCCAGCCCTGTGGAAGAGCCTCCCCTCCAGTCACAGCCTCACAGACACTCACAGATAGTGCCTCTGCTGCCCTCAGCACTGTTCCTAGGTGCTGGGCATACTGTTTAGGGGTGGGGCAAGACCAATGTTGGAACAAAACCCTCATCCAACAAGTGGCTTCAGCCCTAAGAATAGGACCAGTTAAAACTCCCACCTCCCTCGTACACATTGCCAACCTGCTGGACCGGCGCTTTTGAAAGTCTTGAGGGGTGGATTTGACCTTTATCTCTACTGAATTTTATCCTCTCGTTTTCTGTCCACTGTTTCTCAAGCCTGTGCCACTACTTTTTTAAATAAACTTTTCATTTTGAAATACTTTCAGATTTATGGAAGGTCATGTTGTTTTGAATCTCTGTTTCAACTTTGGACTTACCCATCCAAATCTAATAAAAATACTAAACAACACAATATGCTACTAGGGATTTACATCCAAGTTCCCAGACATCAGACTTTTCTCCAGGTGTAGTCCAGCCACCTGGTACAGCTTGAAGATGACTTCATGTTGGCACTGGGGAAGGGCAACTTTAACATTGCACCATACCAGAGCCACCGGGGGCCTCTTGTCTTCCTGTTTCTGGGTGGAGCTGCTGGTCTTTCGTTATCGCTGCTGTAATTGAGTATCTGTAGCCACCTCCCGGTGGGAAATTCAACTGCAATGCTCCTCTAATCCAGAGCACATAATAACAGAGGGAGGCTGCTTTTAGTGTCTGGAGTGGAACCTCATTATGAAATGTTTACTGAGAGCAGTGTCCTGAGGCAACCTTAGGTGGGGCATCCTGTATTGATTCAAACAGATGGTAGAAATTTATTTTTGCCCTTAAAACAACCTGTCTATATTTACTTAAGTTGCTCCAAGGTTTTCTTTTTTTTTTTTTTTCTTTTTATGAGATAGAGTTTTGCTCGTTACCCAGGCTGGAGTGCAATGGCACGATCTCGGCTCACTGCAACCTCCGCCTCCCAGGTTCAAGCGATTCTCCTGCCTCAGCCTGCTGAGTAGCTGGGATTACAGGGACCTGCCACCACGCCCGGCAAATTTTTGTACTTTTAGTAGAGATGGGGTTTAACTATGTTGTCCAGGCTGGTCTCGGACTCTTGACCTCAGGTGATCCGCCTGCCTCGGTCTCCCAAAGTGCTGGAATTACGTGTGAGCCACTACACCCGGCCTCCAAGTTTTTCAAGAACTGACAGATGTCACTTTAGGAAGTGTACCTTCTCCTTTGGATGGACTTGTGCTGTGTCCTGGTGCCCCCTTTCCCTCAGGCATACCCTTTTGGTTCCTCAGCTGCTGGGAGAGCTCCTGTTCTCAAACTCTTCAGCCTCCTTTTTGTGGATATTACAAACTCCACAGAGGTAGAACTTTTGCATCTTATGGTACCATTGAGTTCACAAAGACCACCAGAAAGGTGGACTGGACTGACCTTGACCCTACGTTCCTTTAAGGCCCCTCAAGATTGCTATGTAAAAGTTCATGGTCAGTGGGCTGTGTTAGCCATGAAAGACCGTCCAGAGCTGTCTCTTCCCTCTCATTGATACACGGCTGTTGACCACCCCTGAGGAGAACCAGAAACTTGGCAAAAATATTAGATCCTCGAAGTCACTGAAGGTGCCTGGTCCAAAGTGCAAAGAGAGCAGTGCTGGCATTCCAAACTGCTGACACGTGGGAAATGTACTCTTTGGAAAACTGTCTTTCCACCCTATTTGTAAGTGTTTTTGTATGTGACACCCCTATAATTGGATGAGGGGTGCCACAGCCAGTCTTTTGTTGGTCTTTCCTTCAGCTTGTGGTTCTGAGTGGCATCCGGTGTGAAGGCACCTGACTCCACAGCTCTGGCTATGGACTGTGCCACAGCAGTGGCAGTGCTCTTTGCTCGTAAGAGGCTGCTGGAAGCCCCTGCAGTGTCTTCAATAGAGAAGTGGAGCCATATTTGCTATTAGTGGCTTTAAAAGACAAATCTAAAAGGAGACATTCATTTCAAAATGCCTAGTGCACTGGTCATTGGAGCAGAGTAAGAGTCTGTAGCTCATTTGATATGAGAGAAAAACTAATTGTCAAAATAGAGCAAACTGAGAATTTCCTGAAATTGACTTTGAAAACCCTTCCTTTGTTACCTTAAGAAGTCTCCCATTTTCTCTGTCTGTTCCACACCATCTTGGAGGAGTCCTTCCCTTCTGTTTAGCTTCAAAGATTCAGTCTTGAATTGACTAATCAAGTTCTTTCAAATGCTTTTTAAAACCAGGTAGTACAGACAGCATTGTCAGAAACACAGGATCCTGAAGAGATTTCGGTCACTGTCAAAGCCTTTATGACAGCCGACCTGCCTAATGAACTGATTGAACTGCTGGAGAAGATAGTTCTGGATAACTCTGTCTTCAGTGAGCACAGGTGAGGCTATGCCAGGGGTAGCTATGGACACAGGCAGATTCAAACAACTGTTTGATACTTACCTTCTGTTACAATCTCGTACCACTTTACCCATCCAGCCTGCCCACTGGCTGCTCCCCACACATGCCAATCTTCCTACCACCTCCTCTATCTCAATGTAGTCCTTCCCTTATTAGCTCCTGCCTGTCTCACAGCCCAGCCTCAGTTTCACATTTTCCAGGAGGCTGCACTCCTCTTACTGCTCTGGCCCACACTGTCCTTTAACACAATGCTCAGAGAAGGGGAGCTGGCATTTTATGAAGGTCTCATGTGGCCTAAGGATGTGTTGAACTCTTCAAATCATAGTGAACAAAGCTTGGAGAAAGGTGGCAGGAGAACCAGATCTGGGCATGTATCAGGGAAGACTTGCCAGAAGTATAATGTAGAAGCCAGATGAGCAGAAGCTGTGGCAGGGACAGCAGCACAGGCTGGCATCATAGAGGTGGGAGTGCGTGCTTCCACATGGACCGGCACTATAGAGGTGGGAGTGCGTGCTTCCACATGGACTGGCACTGTAGAGGTGGGAGTGCGTGCTGCTTTTGCATGGGCAGGCACTGTAGAGGTGGGAGTGCATGCTGCTTTTGCATGGGCAGGCACTGTAGAGGTGGGAGTGCGTGCTGCTTTTGCATGGGCAGGCACTGTAGAGGTGGGAGTGCGTGCTTCCACATGGACCGGCACTGTAGAGGTGGGAGTGCGTGCTGCTTTTGCATGGGCAGGCACCATAGAGGTAAGAGTGTGTGCTTCCGCATGGGCCAGCCACCTTGGGTTCCTCTCCACTTCAAAATTCACCATCAGAGATTCTGTGTCAGATTTTAATCTACTCACATCATAAGTGCAGCTATAAAGATTTAATTATGGCCGGGCGCGGTGGCTCAAGCCTGTAATCCCAGCACTTTGGGAGGCCGAGACGGGCGGATCACGAGGTCAGGAAATCGAGACCATCCTGGCTGACACAGTGAAACCCCGTCTCTACTAAAAAATACAAAAAAAACTAGCCGGGCGAGGTGGCGGGCGCCTGTAGTCCCAGCTACTCGGGAGGCTGAGGCAGGAGAATGGCGTGAACCCGGGAGGCGGAGCTTGCAGTGAGCCAAGATCACGCCACTGCACTCCAGCCTGGGCGGCAGAGCGAGACTCTGTCTCAAAAAAAAAAAAAAAAAAAAAAAAAAAAAGATTTAATTATGTGATCTATTTTATAGGCCAGAAAGGCTATCAAGGGCTGTAGTATTATAGAGAGGAATTTGTGTGTGTGTTTTTAAACTTGGGGATGCTATATGATAATGGTATATGGAATGTGAAATTATATTTTAATGGAATCATAAACCCTGACTAATGACAGGATGCCAGGATTAAGGTGCCTGAGGTGGGTAGGATATTCTGTTTTGCTGTCTGATCAACCTCCTTTGATAGTTGTTAGCTTGTGGGTACTTCCAGGCACTTACAGGTGGCTGTGGCTCTGCTGTCTTCTTAAACACTTGCTTCTCCAACATGCAGGTAACCTCAAGTTTATGCTCTTCCTGTGACGATTTTACCAGACAGTTTTATGTGTAGGTAAAAATAGCCTTGGCTGGGCCTAGTGGCTCACACCTGTAATCCCAGCACTTTGGGAGGCCAAGGCTGGTAGATCACTTGAGGTCAGGAGTTCGAGACCAGCCTGGCCAGCATGGGTGAAACCCTGTCTCTACTAAAAATAACAAAAATTTAGCCAGGCATGATGGCAGGTACCTGTAATCCCAGCTACTTGGGAGGCTGAGACAGGAGAATTGCTTGAGCCTGGGAGGTGGAGGTTGCAGTGAGCTGAGATGTTGCCACTACCCTCCAGCCGGGTGACAGAGCGAGACTCCGCCTCAAAAAGAAAAAAAAAAAAAGCAAAATATATTATTTTTAGAGTATGTACTTGGAAGAATATATTTATGACCTAATAAATTCTTAAACCAGTCACAGAAACCATAAACCTTTAGTGAAAAACCAGTAAGACTGTATTAAACTTAAGCATTTTATCATAAAGAAGATGGACAAATGAGAAGCTACAAATGGGGAGAAGATATTTGCAACACAACCAACAAAAAATTAGTAGGGAAAAGATGTAATAAAAGAAAAAAACAAGCAACCCAATGAGAAACCAAGCAGAGCACTTAAACAGGCCCTCTGGTGAGAGGAAGGACAGCCTGTGAACCTAAGGCAAGAATTCAGCCTCATCAGCCACCAAGGAGGCACAGAGTGAGGCCGTGGTGCACCATCTGATGCTTTGTTACTCCTGCCAGAGCAGCAGGAACCCCACTCTCCTAATCAGTGCTGATGAGGATGTTGAGCAGCTGGGTCTCTTATGTGCCCCTGCTGGGAATGCGCGTTACATTTGGAAAACAGTTTGGTGAAAAAGATGCACACAGCCAGCAATTTCCTCTCTTCCTTATGAGCCCTAAAGGATCTCAGCTCATTTGTATGAGGAGATGTGTGCAGGGATACTCAAGGCAGCACCGTTTCCAATAGCAAAGCTCTTAAGAGCGATCCAGATAACCATCAATAAGTAGATTGTAGTACAGTTGTACAGTTGAATACCAGATAGCCCTAGAAATGAACACTGTATGGATGACTGTTAGCACCATGGATGCATGGATGACTCTTAGCACCTAACTTTAAAATTCTTTTTTGTAAAAATCACCATACAGTAAAAATGACCTTCTGGAAGGGGATGGGGAATGCAGTGCTAGGAATTTTAACACATGTGTAGATTTGTAGAATCACCACAGTCGGGATACAAACAATTCCATCACCCTATAACATTCCCTTGTGCTAGCTACCCTGTATAGTATACATTCCCCCAAACCTGGCTACCACCGGCCACACTAGTTTTGCATTTTCAAGAAGGTCTTGTAAATGGAATCACATGGTGTAGACTCCTTTGTGACAGGCTTCTTTCACCCAGCATGATGATGCCTTTGAGATTCATCCAAGTTGGTGAGTGCATTAGCCTTACATTCTTTTTTATCACTGAATCTTATTCTGTTGTACAAATGTACCACAGTTTATCTCTTCACCCATCAAAGTATGTTTGGGTGGTTTTCAGTTTGAGGTGATTATGAATACATGTGCTGTGAACATTTGTGTCCAGATTTGTATTTAAACCTACCCAATCACATGGTATATGTACTGTTTAAGAAACTGCCTATTGTTTTCCAAAAAGTCTGTGTCATTTTGCATTCCCACCAGCAATATATGAGAGTTCCAGTTACTCTTCATCTTTACCAGCACTTGGTATATTGGTATTTTTTATCTTAGCCAGTCTCATAAATGTATAGCAGTATGCCATTGTGGTTTCAACTTGCATTGCCCTAATGGCTAATGATGATGAACAACTTTTTATGTGCTTAGTTACCATCCGTAGATCTTCTTTGGTGAAATGTCTGTTGAAATCTGTTGCCTGTTTTTCAATTGGGTTGTTTGGTTTTTTTGGTTGCGTTTTCAGAGTTCTTTGTATATTCTGGATACAAGTCCTTTTTTGGATATGTGATTTCCATATTTTTTCTCATTCTGTAGATTTTCTTTTATTTTCTTAATAGTGTCATTAACAGAACACAAGTTATAATTTTGATAAAGTCCAATTCATAAATTTTTCTTTTATGGATTGTGCTTTGGTGTTAAATCAAGAACTCTGTGAATACTCCTAGGTCACAGAGATTTTCTGTTATTTCCTTCTAAAAGTTTCATATTTTTTCATTTTATATTTAGATTCATTATCCAATAAAGTGTGAAGTTTAGGGTGAGATTCATCTTTTTGCATATGAATGTCCAGTTTATTCCAGCATTATTTGTTAAAAATACTCTTTCTCCATGGAATTGCTTTTGCATCTCTGTCAAAAATCAATTGACCAGGTAGTGTAATTCTTCCACCTTTATTCCTTTTTTTTTCTTTCTTTCTTTCTTTTTTTTAAATAGGGTCTCCCTCTGTCACCAAGGCTGGAGTACAGTGGCATGAACATGGCTCACTGCAGCCCCAACCTCCTAGGCTCAAGCAATCCTCCCATCTCAGCCTCCTGAGCAGCTGCAGGTGTGCACCACCAGACCTGGCTAATTTTTTTTTTTTTTTTTTTGGTAGAGACAGGGTCTTGCCATATTGCACAGGCTAGTCTCAAACCCTTAGGCTCAAGCAGTCTTCCCACCTTGGCCTCCCAAAGTGCTGGGATTATAGGTGTCAGCCACTATGCCTGGGCTCAACTTTATTCTTTTCCAAAATTGTTTTAGCTATTCTAATTTCTCTGCCTATCTATATAAATTTCAGAATTAGCTTGTCTATATGTACAAGAAAATCTACTGGAACTGGAATTGCATGAAATCTGTGGACCAATTTAGGGAGAATTGATATCTTTACTATGTTGATTCTATGAAAGTGATATGTCTCCATTTATTTAGATCTTTGATTTTTTTCATCAGCAATTTATAGTTTTTTGGCATATAGGTCATATGTAGATTTTATTAGATTTATACTTATTTCATATTTTTGGAAGTATTTTAAATAGATTTTTTTGTTTACAGTTGTTCATTGAAAAACATTGTCAGTATATAGAAATACAACTGATTTTTGTATGTTGACCTTGTATTCTACAACCTTGCTAAACTCATTTATTACAGGATTTTTTTTTTTTTTTGTAGATTTCTTGAGTTTTTTAATCAATCATGTTGGCTGCAAATTGGGACAGTTTAGTTTAGTTTAGTTTAGTTTTTTTTTGTTTGAGACAGAGTCTTGTTCTGTCGCCCAGGCTGGAGTGCAGTGGCGTGATCTCGGCTCACTGCAAGCTCTGCCTCCCGGGTTCATGCCATTCTCCTGCCTCAATCTCCCGAGTAGCTGGGACTACAGGCGCCCGCTACCACGCCCGGCTAATTTTTTATGTTTTTAGTAGAGACGGGGTTTCACCGTGTTAGCCGAGATGGTCTCGATCTCCTGACCTCGTGATCCGCCCGTCTCAGCCTCCCAAAGTGCTGGGATTACAGGCCTGAGCCACCGGGAATAGTTTTGTTTCTTCCTAATCTGGTGCTACCTGTGCTTTCTTTGTGATTCATTATAGAAAAGAAACTTTTTGTTTCTCTTGTTGCCTAAATGCCTTAACCAGAACCTCCAGCACAGATAGAAGTGTTGAGAGTGGACATCCCTGTCTTGTTCCTGATCCTCGGGGAAAGGGTCCAGACCCTGTTACTTATGATGTTAGCAGTGGGCTTTTTGTCAATGTACTCTCTCAGATTGAGGAAGTTTCCTTCTATTTCTAGTTGATAGTTTTTCTCATTAATAGGTGTTAGATTTTATCAGATGCTTTTTCTGAATCATTCGATAATGATGTAGTATTTCTTTTTTAGATTCTTGATATGTGGTGTGTTACATTGATTTTTTTTTCCACATTTTTGAATTATATAAAAATTTTGCAAAATTTCATCTACTATAATTAAAGCAAAGTAAAGTTCAAGAAATGCAAAGCAACCCAGTGTGGTGGCTCACACCTGTAATCCCAGCACTTTGAGGGGGCAAGGTGGGATGATCACTTGAGGCCAGGAGTTTGAGACCAGCCTGGGCAACATAGCAAGACCCGTCTCAAAATTTTTTAAAAGTTAAAAAAAATGCAAAGCTGCCTATATTGCTTAGAAATACAGTAGATGTGATAAAGCTATAATGAATCACAAAGAAAGCACAGGTAGGAAAATAGGTACTTCTACAGCAGGAGCCAGAGGCTGGGCTCTGAAAAGGCACAGCAACCCTCCCAGTGATTTGATTGGCACGTTCTGATTCTCTTACCTGTGCTTTCCTAAGACTTTGCTATATTGTTTCTTTTTAGATCTCAACTACTTCACAAATACTCTGTTATATTTGCTTATCAGTTATGTATGTGTATATTAATTAGTTTTTTAAAAAACTGGGGGTCTGGGGATGCCTGACCTTCCGAAAAATGGTTTATGCAGCCTTCCTTCCTGGGATGCCATGCTGACCACCCTCTTTCCTCAGGAATCTGCAGAATCTGCTGATCCTGACTGCCATCAAAGCAGACCGCACACGGGTCATGGAGTACATCAGCCGCCTGGACAACTATGACGCACCGGACATTGCGAGCATCGCTGTCAGCAGCGCGCTGTATGAGGAGGCCTTCGCCGTCTTCCACAAGTTTGATATGAATGCTTCAGCAATCCAGGTGGACTGCTGAGTGCAAGCATGTTGGACCTAGCACCCTCTGCCACACCATGAGTGCGCCCTGCAAGCCCTTGTCCATTCCAAGGGTGTCAGATGCTCTGGTTGTCTAGTGCATCTCTTTGTGCTCTTCTCTGCTCCTCACCAGCAACCCATCTTCCCAGCCTGCTGGCCCCTTGTCTTGACCTTCTCTGCGGGTGCTCCTTCCATTGGCTGTTAGTCTGCCCCTTCCCGATCACTCCCCTGGACTTGGGTACCGACCCAATGTCATCGGTCAGCCCTGGTGACACAAACGTTTGATTTTGAGAGGCACTCACACCTTACCCTCAATGACAACCATTCCAGCCCTCTGCACCATGCTGCTCACCCTCATACTCCCCATTCCCCCATCTCCTCAGCAGGAGCTTTTCAGGATCCAAGGTCGGGTTCCCAGAGCAGGCCCTCCAGCCCTCCCTGCCTGCCCCTCTGCCTCCCCAAGAACTCTTCTTCTTTAAACTGCAGCCCTTTCTTCCCAGTCTATGAGCCTTTTCTGGTTTTATTTCCAAATCAGTTGTAAACCACAGGACATCTTCTGAACTGCTCTCCTACCAATTATCTTTATGTTCTTGCCTCTTCCTTTACCTTGTTTCTGTACCTGCTGTGAAACCCCCAATCCAGGAGCCCTTCTTTTGTGCCCCCTCATGGGCTCTGGCCTTGCTTTGAGACAGACCAGCTCATCATATTAGGGGGCGGCTGATGCTGCCACCACCTCCACTACTATATAGTGGTGGCCCTCACTGCCACGCAGTCTGCCAGGCTGCTCAGCAAGCCTGTTTCTGCCTGGTGAGCAATCTTATTCCCCACAGCAATTCTCGTGAACTGTTCTACAGTTTCTATGCTCTGTTGCGCTGTCTTTCCTCCCAAGGTCAGGAGCAAGTCCCATGTCCTACACCCGGCCCAGAAAGCTTAACCTGGATATCTCCATCTCTGTGCCTCTGTTGGAGTGTCTCTTCTTTGTTCGGCATCCGCCTTCTCATATAATGGCTCTTGTCTCTCCCCTCAACCTGTCCATCTGAGAAATGTTTAGTACCTGATTGCTTCCAACAGAATTGAAATGGTCATGAAGCTTTAGGCAGAACAGGGAAGCAAACAAAAATGTGTCTGTCTTTTGGAGCTGACTAGGTGTTGCAGAGAGTGGAAGTCCTCTCATAACCCCTAGGTCCTGATCGAGCACATTGGAAACCTGGACCGGGCGTATGAGTTTGCGGAGAGGTGCAGTGAGCCTGCGGTGTGGAGTCAGCTGGCCCAAGCCCAGCTCCAGAAAGACTTGGTGAAGGAAGCCATCGACTCCTATATCAGAGGGGACAACCCTTCCTCTTACCTGGAAGTTGTTCAGGCAGCCAGCAGGAGCAGTAAGTGAATCCCCCTCCCTGGGGCTCTGCGTCTCACTGATACAAAACCTGGCTGAAGCAAGAAGTTGAAGAGATTCTCACAAATCTGTACGTATAATGTATCCAGAGATATCAGAGGGCACATCTACATGAAAGTTTCCCACAAGAGTCTGAGATAAACGTTACTCTGTTATTAATACTGGCTCTTTAGTTGACTGTTGCCCTCCTTTATAAGATGAGGTCATTTAAGCACACTAGATATCTCAATATCGCCACTGTAGTAATTTTAAAGTCAGTGACAGGCCCACAGATTCCCAGGGATCTTCTGGTGTTTCAAGTTGATTGTGGCACCCACCTCTCTGATGTCCAGAACAAGCATTCTGTCTCCTGGCAAAGTCTTTTCTCAGGGAGGCGGCCTGAGTGTGGCTTTGCCCCTCCCTTCCTTCTGAGCTACGGATCTGCTTAGTGAGCATAATCAAGACCTCCTAGACATTATCTGGAGTCTGAGTTCCCAGGGAGACCTAAGGAGAGAGTAAATGTGTCTGGCTAAGGACAGAATGGGAGGAATTGAGCCCTTGTTTAAAATTATCAGCTCTGGTTTAACCTATCTTTGTTTTCTGTCTTTAGACAACTGGGAGGATCTAGTTAAATTTCTGCAGATGGCCAGGAAAAAGGGCCGTGAGTCCTATATAGAGACTGAACTTATATTTGCCTTGGCTAAAACCAGCCGTCTTTCTGAGCTAGAAGATTTTATTAATGGACCCAACAATGCCCACATCCAGCAGGTAGGCCACGCCCCCTGGGCCTAAATCTGACTGGCAGTGCACAGCCCCCAGGGGGGCTCCTGAAGTCAGGAATTTGCAACCAACCTGGTCAACACAGCAAAACCCCGTCTCTACTAAAAATACCAAAATTATCCAGGCCTGGTGGCACATGCCTGTAGGCTGAGGCAGGAGAATCGCTTGAACCAAGGAGGTGGAGGTTGCAGTGAGCCGAGATAGCACCACTACACTCCAGCCTGGGTGACAAAGCGAGACTCCGTCTCGAAAAAAAAAAAAAAAAGAAAAGAAAAAGAAAATTAATAGCTTATGTCACCAATAATCAGATAACATAATGGGGAAGAAAACGTTCCTTTTTTAATAGGAATAAAGCCAAAACGTTTAAACCTTAACCGTAAATAAAACTTTTAAATAATTGTGGAGTCTGCCATGTAGATAAAATGTTACCCCTGGAAAATGTGATAAAGAGACATGAAGAGATAATGGAAAGTATTATAACTCTATATTAATTACAAGTACACTCTTTTTGGAGGAATGCACACAATTTATTGAAATGAATAACAACGAAGTGGGCTGGGTGCAGTGGCTCATGCCTGTAATCCCAGCACTTTGGGAGGCTGAGGTGGGAGGATTGCTTGGGCACGGGAGTTCAAGACCAACCTGGGCAACACAATGAGACCCCCATCTCTAAACAGGGAAAAGAAAAAAAAAATAACAACAAAATGAACTTTGAGCTTTCTATTTCAAAATGAGTTCCAAGTAGTTGTTGGGGCTGGGCCCGGTGGGTCACACCTGTAATCCCAACTCTGGGAGATAGAGGTGGGAAGATCACTTGAGCCCAGAAGTTCAAGACCAGCCTGGACAACATAGTGAGACCCCCATCTCTACAAAAAACTAAAAAATATTAGCCAAGCGTGTGGCATGCACTTGTAGTCACAGCTACTTGGAAGGCTGAAGTGGGAAGATCACTTGAGCCCAGGAGGTCAAGGCTGCAGTGAGCTGTGATCAGGGCACTGCCCTCCAGCCTAGGCAACAGAGCGAGACCCTGTCTTTAAAATACAAACAAACAAGAAGAAAACAAAGGGGTGAAGGGCCTGTAATCCCAGCACTTTGGGAGGCCAAGGCAGGTGGCTCACTTGAGGTCAGGAGTTCAAGACCAGCCCAGGCAAAATGGAGGAACCCCTTCTCTACCAAAAATACAAAAATTAACTAGGCATTGTGGCACATCCTATAGTCCCAGCTATTTGGGAGGCTGAGATGGGAGAATCACTGGAGCCTGGGGAAGTCAAGGCTGCAATGAGCTGTAATCATGCCACTGCACTCCAACCTGGGTGACAGAGTGAGAACCCTGTGTCAAAAAAAAAAAAAAAAAAAAAAAAGGTTGGAAATTATGTTAAAGTTTTGAAAGGTATTAAAAGTTCATCATGTAATTCTGTAACCAAGTAAAATTCCAGATGAAAGAATAAAAGGTAAAAATTGAGCTTTACTTAAAATTTTTTTAATAGGTATTTGAATTTTTGCATGAGAAAGGAATTTTTAAGCATGTAAGCAGTGGAAGAAAGCATAAAGGAAAATATCAGTTCAGCTAATACATAAATATTTGAAATATACCTGTAGAGTTTTATTATTTCTAAACATGGACCTAGTAAGTCTAGATGTAAAAATCTATCCCAAGAAAGTAGAAAAGATCCACATAGCTTTATCTATAAATATTTAATCATTGCAGCATGATTATGCAAATAAAAATTAAAAGCCAATGTCTGGCAAAAGGAAATAGTACTTTTGTTTTGTTTTGAAACAGGGTCTCCTCTGTCACCCAGGCTGGAGTGCAGTGGCACCATCTCAGCTGACTGCATCCTCAACCTCCTGAGTTCAAGCCATCCTCCCACCTCAGCCTCCCTGAGCAGCTGGGACCACAGATGCACGCTACTACTCCCAGCTAATTTTTGTATTTGTGATAGAGATGGGGTTTCACCATGTTGCCCAGGCTGGTCTCGAACTCCTGTGCTCAAACCGTCTGCCTGCCTCAGCCTCCCAAAGTGCTGGGATTATAGGCATGAGCCACTGCGCCCGGCCAAAAAATAGTTAAATAACAACATCTATCAATGGAGTATAATACAAATGAGGACAGTGAACAACTCTGGGATTTGGAATTGGCAATATCATATTACTTTTCTTTTACTTGCCTGTGTGTGCAAAGTTTTTTTTTTTTTAATCAGTGATCGTGCAACTTTAGAAATTGCCCTTATAATCCAAAAAGTAGTTAAAATAATAGAAAACAAAGCCTTGTCCCCAATCCCCCTCTGGCTTAGTAACCGGATTCTCCTGAGTCAGAGGCACTGCGGGCCAGAGCAGAAGCTCCCTCATATAGGGCTGGCTGGGTGGGGCAGAGGTGCACCTGGCTCTTTACCTGTGTTCATAGTGGCCCCAGGCCTGGCAAGCTCTCTGCCTTCTGCTGTCCCCTGAGACAGAGGCCAGTGACCTTCAGCCTGGGGGCCAGATCCAGCCCATCGCCTGGTTTGTATACGTTTCCCACAGTCTGGCATCAGCTGACTGCACCTACATAATGTCATTTAACTCATTTTCTCTGTGTTTCCTGTAAATTGGCAGTAACAAGTCTTACATGGTTACCCCTTTGATAGAATACTTAATTTATGCATTCATCACCTTTTATTAAATATCAGCTGTGTGCCAGGGTAGGGGCTATGGATGGAGCAGGGAAAATAGTAATCAGATTTCTGCCCCATGGATCGTAAGATTCTTAAAAATACTGTGGTCTTTTACATGGTGAGTATAAGGAGCTAAGTGAAGCGGGGCAGGGATAGGAAGTGTTGGAACGGTGTGGGTGTGACAGTGGACATTCTGGTTTTAGAAAGGGCCCCTGTGTAGGTGCTGAGTGTGTACACCTCCAGGGAGGAGCTCTTAGAACAAGACAGCAGGGTAAGTGCAAGGGTCCTGTGAGGAGCATTGCGGGGTGCAGGAGCCCATGGCTGGAACACAGCCATCCAGCGAGAGAGGCTTGGGGAGCGATAGGAGAGGCAGCTGTTGATCTGTGGGTCAGGACTTCAGGGGCCATAATGAGGACTCTGGCTTCTGCTCTGGGTGAGACTGGACATTTTGAGCAGAGGAGGAAAATGATCTGGTATAGGGGTCAGCAGAACCCCTCTGGCTGCTATGCTACAAACAGAGCAAAGGACAAGGGTAGAGCAGGGAGTGCGTAGAGGAGGATGGTGCAGTGATGTCACAAGGGGTAGTGACAGCAGATAAAGTGAGCAAGGCAAGTGCAAAGCGTAGTCAGCTTCTGGATGTGTGTTGAAGGCAGAGCCAACAGTGTGTGCTGCCAAGAGGGGTGTGAGAAGAGAAACAGCGAGGGTGGGTCAAGTTTGGGGGTGTGGGGGTCACACTCACCAATGTGGGGACAGTGTGTGAGGACTGCCTGGGGGCATCAGGACTCATTTGGACAAGTCAGACCTCTAGTAGATGCCACGTGAATCTGTCCCGCTGGAAGTAGGAGTTAGGTTTTAGAGGAGAAGCCCAGACTGGAGATGTGCATGGGCAGCCTCCAGGGACAGGCAGCACCCATAGCCGCCACCCGTGTAGGAGAGCATGGCAGTGGGGGTGTGGGGCTGGGGAGGGGATGGGCGAAAGAAACCAGAGCACCCCAAAGCCCCACGGCAGGGAGATGGGGAGATGGAGAGTGGCCAGCGAGGTGGGAAAAAAGCAGGCAGAGGTGTCCAGAAAACCATGTCTGCGTCTGTCTGGAAGAGCAGTGACCCTGGCAGAGGGGCTGGCAGAAGCCTGATTGGAGTGGATTGCAGAGAGAATAGGAAGACAGGGGATAGCTGTTATAGACACACAGATACTCCCTGAGAACTGTGCTCTGATGGGAAGCGTGGAAACAGGCTGACAGCCCCCAGGTAAGTTGAGGGCAGAGCAAGTTGGATTAGTTTTGTTTTATTTTATTTATTTTATTTTATTTTATTATTAGTATTTTTTATTTATTTTGAGGCGGAGTTTTGCTCTTGTCTCCCAAGCTAGAGTGCAATGGTGCAATCTCAGCTCACTGCAACCTCTGCCTCCCAGGTTCAAGCCATTCTCCTGCCTCAGCCCCCCGAGTAGCTGGGATTACAGGTGCCCACCATCACGTTCAGCTAAGTTTTCTATTTGTAGTAGAGACAAGGTTTCACCATATTGGCCAGGCTGATCTCGAACTCCTGACCTCAGGTGATCCACCTGCCTCAGCCTCTCAAAGTGCTGAGATTACAGGTGTGAGCCAGCGTGCCTGGCCAGTTTTGTTTTATTTTAAACTCGAGAGAAGAACAGTGGTTCTTTAAGCTTGTCAGAGTGAATGAGTGCAGAAGGTGATGCTGATGCAGGGATTTGCTGAAACCCTGACATGGAGCATGTGGAGAGGGGGTCGGGGCATCCATGGAGCAGACCTTGGTGGCATAGGAAGGACATCCACAGACACTGTGCTGTGAAAGGCTCTCCTGGTTGTTTTCTCAGGAAAAGGGAAGCCAAATACTCAGCTTGAGGAATCGTTAGAGCTTTGAGAGGAGAAGGAGATATGAAAGAGTTGACATGAGAGATGCCATGGATAATGGCAGGTGGGGTGGTGCGGGAGGTGCCGTGGATGACGGAAGTAGGATGGGTAGTGTTGCCAGCGCATTTGATGTTAGCCTTTATGAATTTAGAGAGACCCATCAGCACTTTGGGGTTCTGCTGTCTGTGTTTAGCTCTGCATCCACAGGTAGGGAATGGGCAGAGAACTAGCTCTGAGCAGGACTGAGAACAGTCAGGAGAGTCAAGGGTTCTGCTGTCTGTGTTTAGCTCTGCAGCCACAGGTAGGGAATGGGCAGAGAACTAGTTCTGAGCAGGACTGAGAACTATCAGGAGAATCAAAGGTGAGTGCCAGGAGCTGGGCAGCATGATCTGGGGCCACCAGCTGGGGCAAGTGCAGCGCAAGTTGGGCATGGACAGGGCTGCAGGAATTCAGTCCGGTCACTGGACTGGTGGAGTTGAGGTGCTCAGGATGGTGAGCTGGGCGGTGCTACGTAGAGGAGGTACTTGTGGCAGGTTCCCAGGGCTGGCAGCTCTCTTCTGAGGTGTAAGGTATGGCTATAGCAGTGACTTGTTCTTGTGAACAGAACAAGGTCCCCAGATCATAGGAAGTCAAGTAAATTGCCGGAGAAGGAGAAGGATTTGTAAATGGCATCAGGAACTAGGGCTGGTGAGTGATACCTGACACAAGATTGGTTGTCAACAGTTTTTATTGAGGAGGAAGGGGAACAGCTTGGAAGCAGCAAGGAGCACAGCTCCTCAGCCCAGGCCCAGTAGGATGCAAATGTAGTAGGTGACAGTTGGGGCCTGAGAGGTGCCAGAACACAGGGTTATGTAGGAGCAGGCAAGTAGAAGCGCCCCCTGAGGTGGAGGAGGGTGTCCAGGGACTGGAAAGCCAAGGCCAACTTCATCTGGTCACTGGTGCGATCAGAAAGATGCTTACCACCCTAGCAAACAGAATAATACCTCTGCCATCTAGGCACTTGAAAGCAACTCTGGAGAAATCTTCCCATTGAAGAGTGTCTCAGTCGAGCTACCCTATTACCCATAGGTTGGAGACCGCTGTTACGAGAAGGGAATGTACGAGGCTGCCAAGCTGCTCTATAGCAATGTTTCTAACTTTGCCCGCCTGGCTTCCACCTTGGTTCACCTCGGTGAGTATCAGGCAGCAGTGGACAACAGCCGCAAGGCCAGCAGCACCCGGACGTGGAAGGAGGTGAGCTGCGGGCAACTGCAGACAGCAGAGTGTGCTCTGGACAGGCATGCTCTCTGTGTCCTTTGTGTTCTGCTCAGTACTCTTCTGCCATATGGGATGAGCCTGGGTGCTGGTCTTTTGCCCAGGCAGGGGTCTGAACCCTTGGGATTCTCAGAGTCTCTAAGCTAGCGTTCGCAGTTGGAACAGAGGCCCCAGAGAATCCGATCTCTGACCAGTTGGCCCCCAGAGGCAGCCTCAATAGCATGGAATTATCAGTATTATAAGTATTTTCATCACCCTTTTTAATCATGTCACCTTATTTGCATAATCATTGTAAATTTACATTATTGGTCCTTTGTGGCAAATTGGTAAATTGTCTCGAGGCTCTCTGATAATATCAGAATCATCTTTAAGTAGAAAAAATTGTGAAAAAATATCCAAAACAGCATTGTTTAATGAAAGATTAAAATTAGCCTGAAGGTCCAATGTCAAGGCCTTTTTGTTTGTTTGTTTGTTTTGTTTTTGTTTTTGAGATGGAGTCTAGCTCTGTCGCCCAGGCTGGAGTGCAGTGGCGCCATCTCGGCTCACTGCAAGCTCTGCCTCCCAGGTTCACACTATTCTCCTGCCTCAGCCTCCCGAGTAGCTGGGACTACAGGCACCCGCCACCACGCCTGGCTAATTTTTTTGTATTTTTTAGTAGAGATGAGGTTTCTTGATCTCCTGACCTCATGATCCACCTGTCTTGGCCTCCCAAAGTGCTGGCTTTCAGGGGTGTGAGCCACTGTGCCTGGCTTTTTTTTTTTTTTTTTTTTTTTTTGAGATGGAGTCTTGCTCTGTTGCCTAGGCTGGAGTGCAGTGGTGTGATCTCAGCTTACTGCAACGTCTGTCTCCCGAGTTCAAGCAATTCTCCTGCCTCAGCCTCCTGAGTAGCTGGGATTACAGGCGCATGCCACCAAGTCCAGCTAATTTTTGTTATTTTTAGTAGAAACAGTGTTTCACCATGTTGGCTAGGCTGGTCTCGAACTCCTGACCTCAAGTTGTCCGCCCGCCTCGGCCTCCCAAAGTGCTGGTATTACAGGCATGAGCCACCGCGCCCGGCCAAGGCCTTTGTTAATGTATGCATTACAACTCTACCCTGTTGTTTAAGATGAATAGGCAGAGTTGCAGGAAAATATGTTGCCAATATTATGCGAGGAATATGTCATCATGCAGAATGTATGATGTGATTCCACTGTGCATATGTGAGAGATTTGTCAGGGGGCTGGTGTACGTATCACACATAGGAAACAGTGGGCCAAAGATTGTATCTCAAGTTAATGACACTGGCTTATGTGATTATTTTTGTTTATCTTCATGTTCTGCTTTCTCTACCTTGGGAACATGTGCTGTGTATAGAAGGTGGGAGAAGCAGGGAAACTGCACGGCACACCCAGCTCTGTGGTGCAGGGTTAGTCCTGTCAGTTCTCTCAGGAAGCGCAGCTGAAGGGCCTCTCTGCACAGGAGAATTCTGTACTTCTCAAGGCTTGTTATCATTAAGTATACATACTGTACAGTATAGAAAACAAAAGTAGTCTAAAAAATTATTAAAGCAGGCCGGGCACAGTGGCTCACGCCTATAATCCCAGCACTTTGGGAGGCCGAGGCAGGCACACAAGGTCAGGAGATCAAGACCATCCTGACTAACATGGTGAAACCCCGTCTCTACTAAAAATACAGAAATTAGCCGGGTGTGGTGGTGGGCACCTGTAGTCCCAGCTACTCGGGAGCCTGAGGCAGGAGACTGGTGTGAACCCAGGAGGCAGAGGTTGCAGTGAGCCAAGATCGTGCCACTGCACTCCAGCCTGGGTGACAGAGCGAGACTCCATCTCAAAAAAAAAAAATTATTAAAGCAAACTCCCCCGTGAAAACAACACTCAGATGAGATGCACTCCGATGGTCATTATTTTTTAGCCTTCCTTTTCAAACCCCAAACCTTGGCCGGGCGCGGTGGCTCACGCCTGTAATCCCAACACTTTGGAAGGCCGAGGCGGGCGGATCACAAGGTCAGGAGATCGAGACCATGGTGAAACCCCGTCTCTACTAAAAATAGAAAAAATTAGCCGGGCGCAGTGGCGGGCACCTGTAGTCCCAGCTACTCGGGAGGCTGAGGCCGGAGAATGGCGTGAACCCGGGAGGCGGAGCTTGCAGTGAGCCGAGATTGCGCCACTGCACTCCAGCCTGGGCGACAGAGCGAGACTCTGTCTCAAAAAAAAAAAAAAAAAAAAAAACAAACCCCAAACCTGGAATTCCAGTATGACTTTCCTGCCACCTGAACAAAACTCAGGGCCTAAGAAGTAATGCACGAACTTTCTTCTTTCTGTGGTCTCAAGCACCTCCTTGGCCTGCAGATTATAAATGTCATATTTTTTCCTCCCAGTCTTGTACAATTCATCCTAGAGTTAGCTACTTGTTCAGAATCCAACTTAAAACACCCCACTGGCTGGTATTTCTGCATTTGCAACTGTGTCCCTTGTAAGTCAGCTGCTGTGGTGCTGTGTTCTGTCTTGGGGACCCTCACGCTTGCCCTCCATCCCCTAGGTGTGCTTTGCCTGCGTGGATGGACAGGAGTTCCACCTCGCACAGCTGTGTGGTCTTCACATCGTCATTCATGCAGATGAGCTGGAGGAGCTGATGTGCTATTACCAGGTGACCAGATGATCTCTGCTGGTAATGCAGATGACAAGTGATGCCTAAATACTCTACACAGAGGCACGGTCATCCCCTTAGCATGTGACCGTCACAGTGCTGCATCTGCAGATTTGGAGCATGGCCCCAAGGGGAGGATTCATGTGTTAGACGGTCATTTATAAACTAAATTCAGTTGCCTTGTTAGCGATCCTTGACCTCATGGCTGGCTGGAATTTTGTGTTTTTAAAGTTCTCTCCCTCCTTTTGTGTTATTGGGCCTTCAGAAACTCAGTCAGTGGCTTGCATGCCGGGAACAACCCTTGGAGGGTTGCTGAGAATACTGGGCTGGTGTTGACAGAGCTCCGGTCCATAGCCTAGTTCCCCAGTGTGTAGCCCCAGGAGTCTGTTTATCAATTGCCATAGGGACAAAGCACGGGCAAGAGAGGGAACCCCACATGGACCCTTTGGAAGGGCGGGGCCCTGTGTGTTCATGCTGTAGGTGGGCTCTCTCGAGTGGTTGGTAGACAGTGATTTGTGTGTTTAGGGACCTGGGCTTCCACTTGTGGGATTCCTAGAGCTGCATGACACTGCAGGTATGGTTAGTCAAGGCAGATGAAGATGGGATGTGACTCTGCTCAGTAGTGTTACCATAGCCATGGAACTTGAGCCTCAAACCCTTCACTACATGAGACGTCGTCTGGAGGGGCTCGCACCAGCGCCAGAGTGTCTAGATATCAGGCTGGGTGTGATGGCTTTTCAATGAGAAATGCTTTCCCACCCCCAGAGAGGCGCCTGGGAAATGAACTGGAAAGCCAACAGGGAGGGTAATCAACCAGTACAGGGCTGACAAAAGAACAATTTAGTCAGCAAATATTTGAGTACCTACTATGTGCTGGGCATTATTCTCAATAATTGTATCAGTGAACAAAACAGAAAAGCCTCTATTTAATTGAATTGGCATTCAGCAAGGTTGGCAGGCAAGCAACAAACCTAGTGAATAATTATATAGTGTGTTTGAAGGTGATGAGTTATAGAGGAAAATGGAGCCGGTTTGAGGGCATGGAAGTGCCTGGATGGAGTTTCATGAAGGGGCAGTCAAGGTAGCAGCAATTGATGGGGTGACATTTGAGCAAAGACCTGAAGAAATAGAAAGATTTGGTCATGAGGACATTTGAGGGAAGGGTCAGTGGCCAGGCAAAGTCCTGAGGCAGGAGTGTGCTGTGTGTTCAAGGAAGGGGCTGGAACCAGAGATGGGGCAGGGAGGCTGATGGAGGGCCAGATCTCAGGCCGTTAGGAAAGCCACGGGCTGTACTTGGGATGGATGCAGGGCTGACCTGATGGGGTAAAAGGATCATGGTGGCTCATGTGCTGAGACCACATACTTGAGAAGTAGGGACAGGAGCCAGGAGAGCAGCTAGAGGCTGTTGCAGTGGTCTAGGCAAGAAGGGACAGTGACTCTGACTAGGGTGGTGGTGACAGGGTGAGAGGTGATCAGGCCATCAGGACTGGGTATGTGCTTTAAATGAGCAGCCACCCTGATATGCTAATGCACTGATATGGAGTGAGAGAGAAAAGCCCG
Organism: Macaca thibetana thibetana; assembly: GCF_024542745.1. Classification (NCBI taxonomy): domain Eukaryota; kingdom Metazoa; phylum Chordata; class Mammalia; order Primates; family Cercopithecidae; genus Macaca; species Macaca thibetana. The sequence goes on from NC_065587.1 coordinate 32,668,642, forward strand.
GGAGAACTCCTTTTGGTTTTGGCTTGAACAACTAGAAATACGGAGTTATCACCAGTGGATGAGGGGAAGACTGAAGGTGCAGCGTGGGAGGGAAGGACAGGAATTACTTTTTGGACACGTGGTGCTAAGTCTTGAGCTGCCTGCTGCATGTTCAGGTGGGAGCATTAGGTAGGCAGCTGGAGACAGGTCTGGAGCTCCACAGAGGAGGAGCCTAGCTAGAGCAGTGAACCCGGAGTTGCTGACATACAAGTGATCCATATCTATCTATGTTTGCCTGCAGTCCCCTGGGGATGAGTGTAGGTGAAAAGACCAGACTGCCCAACAGGGATGGGCTGAGGAGGAGAGCAGGAGCAGCCAGTACAGTGGGAAGAAAACCCAGAGAGTGTGCTGGCTTCTGGATGCACTGGGGAAGAGGGAGCGGTCAGCAGGGCCAGGGGGATGCTCGTGACCTGAAGCTTGGGGGAGACTCAGCCTGATGCTGGCTGGAGAGAACAGGGAGAGGAATGGGAATGGTTGTTGTGAGGAGTCTTTGCTGCAAAGGGAAGTAGAAAAAAATGGGATGGTAACTAGCAGGCACATTGGGTCGAGAGGAGGTGTTTAGGACAGGAGGATAAGTGGGATGCTTGCTGAACCCAGCTGTGGAGAGCGAAGATAAGGCAGAAGAGAAATGAGGAGTCACCAGAGCAGTGGCCTTGGTAGGCAAGCAGGTGGGATGGAGCTACAGGCTGGGCAGATTCCAGACAGGAGCACAGGCGGCGTGTCTGTAGCTGATTGGGGGGTGCAGATGCTGCTGGCAGACAAGTATGCCACTGGGAAATGAGGTTGCTCTGAGAGTGGAGGGGGCACAGAAGGTGTCCTCCTTAGGAAAACAAGAGGTGTGAAGTGATCCTCTAGGTTGGGCCCTCCCAGGGCTGTGGTGGTTAGAGTAAAGGGAAAGGGTCACATGGCTGGGTGTTTCTCTAGGGTTTCTGCATGCTGAGCAGGCTGTAACCAGACATCTGGTCTTGTCCAAGGAGCATGTCAGAGGGGTGCAGGGCTGAATGCAAGGGGCTGGCCATCATAATTAGGGACGCAGTGAAACAACAGCCACATGGCATCGTGAGTGGAGTTGAAGGCTTGTTGGAGCCAGGATCTCAGTAATGAGCTGTGGCAAGGGATTAAAACAAATCATTCCCAGACCCTGTTACCACCCACTTCCTACTTTTTTTCTAATTCTTTTCATAAAATTGGCAATACTAATTTGCACTTACTAAACTTGAAAATTGTAGTGCAGGCCGGGCGCGGTGGCTCAAGCCTGTAATCCCAGCACTTTGGGAGGCCGAGGCGGGCGGATCACAAGGTCAGGAGATCGAGACCACAGTGAAACCCCGTCTCTACTAAAAATACAAAAAATTAGCCGGGCGCGGTGGCGGGCGCCTGTAGTCCCAGCTACTCAGGAGGCTGAGGCAGGAGAATGGCGGGAACCCGGGAGGCGGAGCTTGCAGTGAGCCGAGATCGCGCCACTGCACTCCAGCCTGGGCAACAGCGTGAGACTCCGTCTCAAAAAAAAAAAAAAAGAAAGAAAGAAAATTGTAATGCAGTGTGCCACTGGTAATTGTCAGATGATCCAATAAGTTGCTAAGTAAATGGCATGATCTGTAGCACAGTATGTACACACGTTTTCTTCACACGTGCCTCCTCGGGATCATTCCCAGTCACCAGCACGGTCCCTGCGGCGTGGGCATGGGCTGGAGGGTGGCTGCCGGAAGCATGCAATCACGCTGCCCCACGTGTGGCTGTTGGTCTGCTAGGATCGCGGCTACTTTGAGGAGCTGATCTCAATGTTGGAGGCGGCCCTGGGCCTGGAGCGGGCCCACATGGGCATGTTCACAGAGCTGGCCATCCTCTACTCCAAATTCAAGCCACAGAAGATGCTGGAGCACCTGGAGCTTTTCTGGTCCCGTGTCAACATCCCAAAGGTACTGTGTGCTCCTGACAGTCTGGCAGCCGTGGCCACGTGCGGCACAAGCCGACCCTGGCCTCCTTGTCCAGGTTCTGAGGGCTGCAGAGCAGGCACACCTGTGGGCTGAGCTGGTGTTCCTCTATGACAAGTACGAGGAGTACGACAATGCTGTGCTTACCATGATGAGCCACCCCACTGAAGCCTGGAAGGAGGGTCAGTTCAAGGACATCATTACCAAGGTAAGAGGGGATACAGAGCGCCGGCTCCTGCCAGCCTCTGCCAGGCCCTATTCTGGGTGTGGGGGAATGGGCAGGTGGGAGTGGAATGAGTGCCAGCATGCCCCCATGCTGTGTGTGCGTTCACTTGTTTGAGTCCACCACCCTCTGGGCAGGTCGTAGTAATTCCATCTTTGAAGGGAACTGACACTTAAGAAGGGCAGGTGACCCGTCTAACGATGTACAGCTGAGCTGTGGGCAGGGTCAGGCCAGCATGCAGCCATGTCCCTATGGCCCTATGACCCTGCCTGCCCCTCCCACCACATCACGCCCTCGTGGCCAGGCCTCAGTTTGCTCTTCCTTCTGCCCTGTCAGCTCAGGGCTCCCACCCCCACTTCCTGTGGTTGTTTTTCACCATCGGACCATTTTTTTTTTTTTAATTCATGTCTCTCCCCAGCACCAGCAGCCTTACCTGTCTGGGAGTGGGCCTCCATCCTGTAGCCTCACTGGGCTAAACTGGGACCCAAGTTCCTCTGCCAGCAGCCACAGTGTTGGGTGGTGTCGGGTTTGGGTGCCATGGTCAAATGAGCCCTTGTTATTTTATTTCCTGGTCTCAGAGAGTTCAGCGTTAGGACTCACCCTTCTCCAGCTCTGTATGTGAGTTTGGTGAAGGGGCTGGAATTCTTTATCCTCAGCCCCCATCCCTTTGCATTGGGTATCTGCACTTTGTGCCATGGTCCTTGGGTAACTAACTGGTCACAGTCCACTATGACTGGAGTGGCACAGCAGTGAGCTGTGGCCTCGCTCATGCACCTTCTTTTCCGCATGCAGCTACTGAGGGTGGGCGTGAGCGGCAGATGGACTGCCGGGTGAGGCCTTCAGCCTCTGCCTTTCCTGGGAACTATTTGAAGGACCTCAGTGTTGAACACCAGGCCACATACCTGAACTTCTTGTTGGAGGACATCCATGTTACTGGGCATGGTGGTACATGAAGGTGGAGGCCTTTGATGGGGCGTCCCACCCTGAGCAGAGTCTGCAGGTTGCTGGAGGGAGTGTGGCCAGGCCATACCTTACTGTGGCCTGGCACACATGGCTGGTGCCTTGTAGATTTGTCTGTGTGCTGGAAAATCCATACTTGATCATTCCTGTGTGTACTTTATTCACATTTTAACTCCTCTGATATAAGGGTGTTTTTAAAAATTGCTGAGCCGTGGTGGAAGTGGCCATGCTTTTGTTTCTTAGTGGCATATAAAATAATAGCAGGACAGCTGAGACTCACTGTGTGGGAGAGCAGCGTCTCTCATCTGGTGCCTGCAGGGCTGATGGCAGAGTCCAGTTCCTTGTGTGACTCATGATGCTTCTACTACAACCTGCTGTGTAGGAGACAGACATTGTCAGCTCAGGTGTGAAGGGGGCAGGAGGATACTCGCCAGTGCAGGGGCCCAATCAGATGGATGACATCCAATCTATATTTGGGGGCATACGATAGCAGGAATCCACTTAGCCATAGGGCTGGGCCAGCAGCAGCCTGAGCAGGGGTGCTTGCTAACTCAGACAGGGGGGCACCCCAGCTCAGCCGTTTGCTGTCTCTGTCCATGTGGGTTAGGGGTGTCACCGCTGTGAACCTCGTTATCCCATTGATACAATGGGCATCATGTTTCCCCCTGACCAAGTGGTCCATGGCAGGTGCCTGGCATCCAGTGGGCACTTCTTTCAGGTCGTGCAGCACAGCACGCCAGCCAGCTACCCTGGAGCTTGTGATGGAGTCTGAGCTTCAGTTTTCTCTTCTTTTGTTTTATTATTATTATTTTTTGAAACAGAGTCTTGCTGTGTCACTCAGGCTGGAGTGCAGTGGCGCCATCTCTGCTCACTGCAACCTCTACCTCCCAGATTCAAGTGATTCTTCTGCCTCAGCCTCCCAAGTAGCTGGGATTACAGGTGCTCGCCACCACTCCCGGCTAATTTTTGTATTTTTAACAGAGACAGGGTTTTGCCATGTTGGCCAGGCTGGTCTCAAACTCTTGACCTCAGGTGATCCTGAGAGGTGAAGCCAGCTGGACTTCCTGGGTTGAGTGGGGACTTGGAGACTTTTTGTGCCTAGCTAAATGACTGTAAGTACACCAATCAGCACTCTGTGTCTAGCTAAAGGATTGTAAACACACCAATCAGCACTCTGTAAAAACGCACCAATCAGCGCTCTGTAAAATGGACCAATCAGCACTCTGTAAAGTGGACCAATCAGCAGGATGTGGGCAGGGCCAAATAAGAGAATAAAAGCTGGCCGCCGGAGGCCACAGACAACTGAGCTCGAGTGCCTTTGCGGTGTGTGGAAGCTTTGTTCTTTTGCTCTTCATAATAAATCTTGCTGCTGCTCACTCTTTTGGTCTACACTACCTTTAAGAGCTGTAACACTCACTGCGAAGGTCTGGGGCTTCACTTCTGAAGTCAGCGAGACCACAAACCCACCGGAAGGGAGAAGCTCTGGACACATCTGAGCATCTGAAGGAACAAACTCCAGACACACCATCTTTAAGACCTGTAACACTCACCGTGAGGGTCCATGCCTTTATTCTTGAAGTCAGTGAGACCAAGAACCCACCAGAAGGAATAAATTCTGGACACAATCTGCCCGCCTCAGCCTCCCAAAGTGCTGGGATTACAGGCATGAGCCACCACGCCCAGCCTTCCGTTTTCTCTTCTATGAAACAGGGATACTACCATGTCTTCTGGGGCGCTGGCTGTCCTTGCTGACCGTGCTAGTGGGCACAGGCCTGCCAGAAAGGGCCAAGAGAGCACATGATACTAGGTGTCCTGCAAGGGAAGCTAGGACTGCTGGTGCCCCACTTCAAGTCTGCCCACTCACATGGTGCCCTGCAAGAGCCTCAGTGAAATAGGCTTGTCCTTGGATGGTTCATCTCCTTCATGGGAAGCCCGAGGAGCCTTGTGGTTGGCCGGGAACCAGGTGGGGCTTTGAGGAGGTGACTTGCCACAGAAGATGAACTTGAGCCCCTACCCTCCACCTCAGCCCCACATCACATCCTGACCGCCCTCTGCTTTTTCAGTGTCTAGTTGAGATCCCCCCTGACCTAGCCCTGCTGCTGCTGAGTAAAGGGCCAAGCTGGAAGGCTGCCAGGTCCTACAGCTCCAATATGAGTGGACCCACAATGGCCTGTGGCGGAGTCTGGGGGCCCACCAGTGCCGTAGGTGGAGATTTGTGATGGGGCCAGGTCACCATTCTGCTCTGCATCCATGGTGGCAGGTACTGGGGACCTTGCTTCCTGTCTGGGTCAGAATCTTTGGTGACAGTGAGTGCTCTAGCACAAAAGGGAAAGAGAAGGAGAAAGAAGATACTCTGAAGTGATAAGCCATAGAGGGGTCATTAGAACCCTTTTAGTCAGTAGACCCCATCGGGCCCCACATTTTTGCCAAGTCACCCAAACCCAGCAGTGCTGGAGGCTCCAATGGTGACCACCCTGGGCTCCCAGCATGGCTTTAGCTCCAGCTGTGCCCTGTGCACAGCCCAGGACCCCCCCACACTCATGCGGACACATTCATCACCACTGGCTTAGTTCATGCCCATCTGGCTTACATGCTCCCTGAACAGAGCTGTGTCCAGGCCCTGGACATCGATGCCACAGTCATCAGGCCACCAAATGACATCACTGGGGCCGGGCGTGGTGGCTCACACCTATAATCCCAGCACTTTGGGAGGCCGAGGCGGGCGGATCACGAGGTGAGGAGATCGAGACCATCCTGGCTAATATGGTGAAACCCCGTCTCTACTAAAAATACAAAAATTAGCCGGGTGTGGTGGCGGGTGCCTGTAGTCCCAGCTACTCGGGAGACTGAGGCAGGAGAATGGTGTGAACCCAGGAGGCAGAGCTTGCAGTGAGCCAAGATCGTGCCACTGCACTCCAGCCTGGGTGACAGAGCGAGACTCTGTCTCAAAAAAAAAACACACACAAAAAACAATGACATCGCCCAGCAAGAGAATGGTGGCAAACCAGTGGGGAAAGTGCTGAGAGACACAGCAGCCTGGCTAGATCTCGAGACCCAGGAGCACAGGCACAGGGTCCACCCAGAGTGGTCCACTCTCTGCATGGGCTGACCTTCGGGTCTCACCCAGGGTCTGAGCACCACAGTGTTTCAGCTCAGAAGCTTTGGGGATGTCACAGGATGTGCTGTCCAGTTGGTTATGGCTCAGGCTGAGGCTTCAAAGGAAGGCTGGGGTAATCTTGCTTGGGTGGAAGCATACTGTGTTGTTCAGTTTTGCTGTTAGGCTTCATTCTGGCTGATTACACTTCATTCATTCATTCAGCAGATACTGGTTGAGTGTGGACCCTGCATCAGATACTGGTGTGGTTGCTGGGTTGAGGCAGGAAACCCTGAGACTAGCCTCTTAAGAAATGGTCGCTGTGTCAGTGCTGGGGGACAAAATACCTCAGGGATGGGAGGAGGCACCTTCACGGGCCATTGAGTCTTATAGAGGGTAGTCGTGGCAGGCTTCAGTAGTAAAGTGCCATTTGAGCAAAAACTGGAAGGAGCCCTGGGGTATCTGGAGACAGGGACAGGAACTGACCCTCAGGTTTGCTCCACGCAGGTTGCCAACGTTGAGCTCTGTTACAGAGCCCTGCAGTTCTATTTGGATTACAAACCACTGCTCATCAATGACTTGCTGCTGGTGCTGTCACCCTGGCTGGACCACACCCGGACAGTCAGTTTCTTTTCAAAGGTGAGTCAGCAAAAACCCCAGGTAGAAGAGTGTACTGGGCTAGCTCTAACAAAGTCATCTGAATGATAGCACCTTGATAAAGAGCTTTTGAAATGACCCACAGCTAACTTGAAGATTCACCAGTGTATCAAACTGTTTTAGATTTCAGACACAGGAATACCTCCCGTATCATGCTTCACTTTATTGTGCTTCTCAAATTCTGTGTTTTTTAAAAGATTATAGGTTTGTGGCCGGGTGTGGTGGCTCACACCTGTAATCCCAGCACTTTGGGAGGCCGAGGTGGGCAGATCATGAGGTCAGGAGATCGAGACCATCCTGGCTAACACGGTGAAACCCCGTCTCTACTAAAACTACAAAAATTAGCCGGGTGTGGTGGCAGGCGCCCGTAGTCCCAGCTACTCGGGAGGCTGAGGCAGGAGAATAGTGTGAACCCAGGAGGCAGAGCTTGCAGTGAGCCGAGATCGCACCACTGCACTTCAGCCTGGGCAACAGAGCAAGACTCTGTCTCAAAAAAAAAAAAAAAAAAAAAAAAGATTGGAGGTTTGTAACCCTCATTGATCAAGTCTGTCAGCCATTCTTCCAACAGCATATGCTCACTTCGTGTCTCTGTGTCACAGTTTAGGATTTCGCACAATACCTCAAATTTTCTCATTATATATGTTATGGTGATCTATGATCAGTGATCTTTTTTTTTTTGAGACAGTCTTGCACTGTTGCCCAGATGGGAGTGCAGTGGCATGATCATAACTCACTGCAACCTTGAACTCCGGGCCTCAAGCAGTCTTCACACCTTGGCCTCCTGCAGTGCTGGGATTATAGACTTGAGCCAGTGCACACAACCAGCAATCTTTGATGTTACTATTGTAATTGTTTTGGGATGCCACAAACCATGCCCCTATAAGAAGGGGAACTTAATAGATAAATGTTGTATGTGTTCTAACTGCTCCACTGACTGGCCGTGCCCTGGCCCCTCTTCCTTTCCTTGGGCCTCCCTATTCCTTGAGACACAACAACATTGAAATTAGGCTAATTAATGGCCGGGCATGGTCGCTTACGCCTGTAATCTCAACACTTTGGGAGGCTGAGGCGGGTGGATGACCAAAACGGATAGATCACCCGAGGTCAGGAGTTCAAGAGTAGCCTGGCCAACATGGTGAAACCCCGTCTCTACTAAAAATACAAAAATTAGCCAGGCGTGGTGACAGGCACCTGTAGTCCCAGCTACTTGGGAGGCTGAGACAGGAGAATCGCTTGAACCCAGGAGGTTGCAGTGAGCTGAGATCGCACCACAGCACTCCAGCCTGGGCAACAGAGAGAGAGAGACTCCATCTCAAAAAAATAATAAATTATTGTGCATTTCAAAATAGCTAAAGGAGAAGATTTGAAATGTTCCCAACACAAAGAAATGATAAATGCTTGAGGTGATGGACATCCTAATTGCCCTGATTTGATCATTCCACATGTGTATATGTATCAAAATATTACATATGCCCAATAAATATGCACAACTATCATGTATCAATAAAAAGTTGGAAATAAATAAGTAAAGACACCAGTGTATAAGGAAAATATTCGTATATTAACAGAAGTTTGGAAGAAGTGGATTCCAACCCTCATGGATGACTTTGGGGGTTCAGGACTTCAGTGGAGAAAGTCACTGCAGATGCGGGGGAAACAGCAGGAGAACTAGAATTAGAAGTGGAGGCCGGGCGCGGTGGCTCAAGCCTGTAATCCCAGCACTTTGGGAGGCCGAGACGGGTGGATCACGAGGTCAGGAGATCGAGACCATCCTGGCTAACACGGTGAAACCCCGTCTCTACTAAAAAATACAAAAAACTAGCCGGGCGAGATGGCGGGCGCCTGTAGTCCCAGCTACTCGGGAGGCTGAGGCAGGAGAATGGCGTAAACCCCGGAGGCGGAGCTTGCAGTGAGCTGAGATCCGGCCACTGCGCTCCAGCCCGGGCGACACAGCGAGACTCCGTCTCAAAAAAAAAAAAAAAAAAAAAAAGAAGTGGAGCCTGAAGAAGGGACTGAATTGCTGTAATCTTAGGATCCAACTTGAACAGATGAGGAGTTCTTAGGGATTGCTTCTTAGGGATGAGCAAAGAAGTGGTTTCTTAAGATAGAATCTCCTCCTGGGACAGACGCTGTGAACATTGTTGAAATGACTACAAGGGATTTAGAATAGTGCATGAACCTAGTTGATGAAGCAGCAGCAAGTTTGGAGAGGACTGAGATCAATTCTGAAAGATGTCCTACTGTGAGTGCAGTGCTGTCAAAGAGCATTGCATGCTGCACAGCAATCCGTTTGTCTGTTTTGTTGGTTTTGTTTTATGCAACGCAAGTCTAGAGTGGTCTTACATAAAGGGAAGAGTCAGTCAGTGAGGCAAACCTCATTGATGTCTTATTTTAAGAAATCGCTGGCCAAGCGCAGTGGCTCACGCCTGTAATCCCAGCACTTTGGGAGGCCGAGGTGGGTGGATCACGAGGTCTGGAGTTCGAGACCAGCCTGACCAACGTGGTGAAACTTTGTCTCTACTAAAAATACAAAAATTAGCCAGGCACGGTGGGCGCACACCTGTAATCCCACGTACTCAGAAGGCTGAGGCAGGAGAATCACTTGAACCCAGGAGGCAGAGATTGCAGTGAGCTGAGATCACGCCACTGCACTCCAGCCTAGGCGACAGAGCAAGACTCCTTTTGCCCAAAAAAAAAAAAAAAGGAAAGAAAGAAGTTGCTGGCTGGGCACAGTGGCTTATGCCTATAATCCTAGCAATTTGGGAGGCAGAGGCGGGCAGATCACCTGAGGTCAGGAGTTCAAGACCAGCTTGGCCAACATGGCGACACCCTGTGTCTACTAAAAATACAAAAATTAGCCGGGCATGGTGGCATGTGCCTGTTAATCCCAGCTACTCGGGAGGCTGAGGCAGGAGAATCGCTTGAACCCGGGGGCTGGAGGTTGCAGCGAGCTGAGATCAGATCACTTCACTGCAGCCGGGGCGAAAGAGCAAAACTCTGTCTCAAAAAAAAAGAGGCCGGGCGCCGTGGCTCACACCTGTGATCCCAACATTTGGGAGGCTGAGGTGGGTGGATTACAAGGTCAGGAGTTTGAGACCAGCCTGGCCAATATGGTGAAACCCTGTCTCTACTAAAAATACAAAAATTAGCCAGGCATGGTGGCGGGCACCTATACTCCCAGCTACTCAGCAGGCTGAGGCAGGAGAATCACTTGAAATTGGGGTGGGGTGGAGGTTGCAGTGAGCTGAGATCAGACCACTTCACTCCAGCCTGGAGGACAGAGCAAGACTCCATCTCAAAAAAAAAAAAAAAAAAAAAAAAAAAAAATTGCCACAGCCTCTCCAGCCTTCAGCAGCCACCACTTGGATGAATCAGCAGCCATCAACACTGAGGCAAGACCCTCCACAGCAGAAAGATTACAACTCACTGCAGGCTCAGATGAGGCATTTTTTTTTTTTTTTTTTTTTTTTTTTTTTTGAGACGGAGTCTCACCTGCCCAGGCTGGAGTGCAGCAGCTCAAAGATTACAACTCACTGCAGGCTCAGATGATTGTTAGCATTCTTTAGTGCTAAAATATTTTTAATTAAGGTGTATACTCTGTTTTTGTAGACATAATGCTGTTACACACTTAATAGGCTACAACATAGTATAAACATTAATTGGCCAGGCGCGGTGGCTTACGCCTGTAATCCCAGCACTTTGGGAGGCCAAGGTGGGCAGATCATGAAGTCAGGAGATCGAGAGCATCCTGGCTAACAGGGTGAAACCCCATCTCTACTAAAAATACAAAAAGAAATTAGCCGGGCATGGTGTCGGTTGCCTGTAGTCCCAGCTACTCAAGAGGCTGAGGCAGGAGAATAGCATGAACCCAGGAGGCGGAGCTTGCAGGGAGCTGAGATTGCGCCACTGCATTCCAGCTTGGGCGACAGAGCGAGACTCCGTCTCAAAACAAAAACAAAAAAACATTAATATGACTCTTTTATTGTGACATTCACTTTATTATGGTGGTCTGGAACCAAACCCCAGTGTCTGTGAGGTGTGAATGTCTCTGGTGACATTGGCGTCCACTGAATCACCCAGACAGTCCTCTTTGTGTGAGTATAGGTCTTTTGGTTCTAGGTGTCCAGAAGGTGCCTTTGAATGGTCCAGAGCTGGACCATTCAAGTGGATGGCACGCACATGCCCACCTGTACCCTTGCCTAGTGTCCCCATAACAAGCTTGGCCAAGTGCCCTGACAGTTACCCCAACTTGTTAGGCAGGTCAGCTGCCCCTGGTGAAGCCTTACCTGCGGTCAGTCCAGAGCCACAACAACAAGAGTGTGAATGAGGCACTCAACTACCTGCTGACAGAGGAGGAGGACTATCAGGTGGGTGTGCAGGAGGGAGCCCTGTCCTGGATGGGCTGGGCTTCTCCCCTGCAACTGCCATTCTGTTCTCAAAGCAGGCTGCCTTTGCACAGGAAAGTATGCAGGCCTCACAGGACACCAGTGGATGTATGGGTAGGGGCCCTTCTAAGGCCGTGGTGATAGCAGCAGCCATCAAGTAACACAAGGTGTCTGCTCCATGTGTAGGCAGCCCATGTCACAGTGTCTCATCCCTCACAGAAAGGCTGTCTTCCTAGGGCTTAAGGGCATCTATCGATGCCTATGACAACTTTGACAACATCAGCCTGGCTCAGCGGCTGGAGAAGCATCAGCTGATGGAGTTCAGGCGCATTGCAGCCTATCTGTACAAGGGCAATAACTGGTGGGCCCAGAGTGTGGAGCTCTGCAAGAAGGATCATCTCTACAAGGTTGGTGGCCCGGGCCCCTGTTTCCTCCCACCTTCCTGCCTTGGTATACTTCCTGATGCTTTGGGGGTCACACCCCTTCCCTCTTGTTCCTGAGACCTGGCTCTGAGCTTCACCAGGGGATCCTCATGGTGGGTGGGGGTATTGGCATTAAGGGGAGACCATATTTAGAACATAGGGTAAGAATTGGGAGTGAGTTAGAACCCCTTAAAAACTGTTTGCATTGAAAGACTTACAGAGTCTTAGGGAGTTGATTCTTTTCACGACAGTTACGTGTGAGTTTCACTCTACCAAAACACAGTGTGGCAAGATTCACTTTTTGACACCTACTTTACTTCCTATAAAGATTTGGGAACTTACCTGTAATCTCAGCACTTTGGGAGGTTGAGGTGGGCGGAGTGCTTGAACCCAGGAGTTTGAGACCAGCCTGGGTGACATGGCAAGACCCCGTCTTTACAAAAAATTAGCCAGGTGTAATGATGGACATCTGTGGTACCAGCCACTCGGGTGGCTAAGAAGGGAGGATCACTTGAGCTCAGGAGTCAGAGGCTGCAGTGAGCTATGATCACACCACTGCTCCGTAGGCAAGAGTGAGACCCTGTCTCAAAAAAAAAAAGATTTGAGGAATTTAAAAGCCTAAATTAAAATCACATTCAAAGGCCAAGCGTGGTGGCTCATGCCTGCAATCCCAGCACTTTGGGAGGCCAAGGTGGGCAGATCATTTGAGGTCAGGAGTTCAAGACCAGCCTGGCCAATGTGGTGAAACCCCATCTCTACTGAAAATACAAAAGTTAGCCAGGTGTAGTGGTGTACTCCTGTAATCCCAGCTACTTGGGAGGCTGAAGCAGGAGAATCGCTTGAACCCGGGAGGCAGAGGTTGCAGTGAGCAGAGATCGCGCCACTCCACTCCATCCTGGGTGACAGAGTGAAACTGTCCCTGGAAAAAAAAAAAAGGAAAAAAATAAATAAATCACATTCAAAACATTTGTTTCAAAGCTGGGTATAGTCCTGTGCACCTGTAGTCCCAGCTGCTTTAGAGGCTGAGGTGGGAGGACCACTTGAGAGGAAAAACAAACAGTGTGTTTTTCTACTGGTGAGAGGTTTCTTAGTATCATTCTCAGACCAGTTCTCAGACCAGGATCCAGGCATCTGCTGGACAGGTTGGGCTGCCTGGAAGAACCACCAAGACCCCGAAGGCATTAGCATCCTCTACTTGGCCTGAACATCTCCCTGGGGGTGAGGTGGAGTTGTACAAGAGGGCCTTGTCTGTGCTGTGTTACGCAGCTGAGCCAATTCCCAAGGGCCCCTTGTGCCCAGAGACTCTGGACTTGACCTGAGGGTGTTACTTATGGAGTTGGCCTTGGGCATTCCTGAGTATCTTCCCAGGACACATGGACACCTGCCACCTCTTGTCTAGCACAGGGGCTTCATTCTCATGGCTCCTGGGCTGTGCCTGTTGGCTGGGACTCCATGGAGGCCTGTGATCCCTGGAATCAGTGTTGCATTGAGTTTCACCCTCAGTTGTCACCTCCAGTGTTTTGGACTGTTCTGTGACATCTAGCCCTTGGTGACAGTGCTTGTGGTCCTTCCTGAGGTGCCCAAAGAGCCCCTGCAGAGGGAATGGAGAGGAAAAGCTGCTGAGGCTCTGAGACAGCACCTGGAAGTCTCTGGACCTGGCTGCTGGGAGGAGACAGCTGGGTTCAGACGCACCTGAGGAAAGGCTGCCTTTGGCTGGCTGATCACAGCCACTCTGTCCTACCCATGTGGTCCCTGTCAGGGGCTTAAACACACAGCCTCCTCAACACTCAGGCAGTGATGAGTGAGCAGGACTGTCAGTGCTGCCAGAGGCCTACTGGCCTTGCCAGCCACCCACTCCGAGCCACGTGGGTCCAGAAGAGAGTCTAGACGACACAAAGCCACAGATAGAAAGTGGCCGAGCACACGGCCGGGCATGGTGACTCACGCCTGTAATCCCAGCACTTTGGGAGGCCGAGGCGGGCAGATCGTGAGGTCAGGAAATCGAGACCATCCTGGCTAACATGGTGAAACCCCGTCTCTACTAAAAATACAAAAAATTAGCCAGGCGTGGTGGCAGGCGCCTGTAGTCCCAGCTACTCAGGAGGCTGAGGCAGGAGAATGGCAAGAACCCGGGAGGCGGAGCTTGCGGTGAGCTGAGATCCCACCATTGCAATCCAGCCTGGGCGACAGAGTGAGACTCCATCTCAAGAAAAAAAAACAACAAAAAAAGAAAGTGGCGGAGCACGCTTCCCCCAGAACAGTGGCTGTCAGCCAGGAGTGCCTGTGGCCCCAGGGAATGATTGGTTGTCACAGCTTGGGGTGTGGTGCTATGTATAGGAGGTAGAGGCAGGGATGAGGCCTATAAGCCCCGATGCGCAGGCGGCCCTGCAGACTTCCCAAGGTCAGCCCTGCCGCTGGAGGAGCCTGCCCTGAGGCCAGAGCTGAAGCCTCCTGGAGTCTTCCTGGAGGGGTGGCCAGGTCACAGTGTGTCCAGTCAGGACCAAGCCAGCCAGCAACAGAAAAATGTATTTCCAGATGACAGAAGTAGAATCTAAATGAAAGCTCGGTCAGTGGGGCCCTCCCACACTCACCAGTGAAGAGCGGGGGCCTGCGGAAGTACAGGTGTAGACTGGAGAGCTGGATGCAGGGACGGGGACCAGGATCAGGCTGCCCAGAGTGGCATGAGCCAGGGTGGTTATGAGAGAGGAGGGTGTGGGAGAGTCTGACTCGAGCCAGCTCCAGGCCACAGGAGCAGGGCATTGACTGGGAGCTTCCTGGGGGCTGCTGCTACTGGAAGTCCTCTGGGAAGCCAGTGAGACAGTCCCCAAGGCCCACAGAAGAGGAACAGCAGTGCCCACTTCAGGCACATGTGGAAGACAAGTCAGCAAGGGTAGGCTGGGCCACTGGAGGGCACGGCAGGGAGACAGATGAGCGGGCATCACAGGTCCTCAAAGCGGCGACCCAAAGGCACCTGGAGCTCTCACCTGCGGGTCCGAATCCTGGTGCCTTTGTGGGAACAGTGTGGGGCGGGAGGCAGCGCTCTGTGAGCAGTGTGCCGGCAGGAGAGACTTCTCTACGGAGCCGGCTCAGCACATCGGGGCCATGCAGATGTGGGCACTGGGTGTCCTCAGGGACCTCCCAAATGGAACTCAGAGGTGTGTGCTGCAGGCGATGGCGGGATGCGGAGCTGAGACCGCCACAGGGTATCCTGGAGAGCACAGGTCACAGTCAGTGGGTCATGGCCAACTCCAGGTGGCGTGGCCCTGGGCAAGTGACTACATGTTGGTCTCAGGTTCCTGGTCTCTGAAAGGGGTACTAATAGCCCCTGCCATAGAGGGCCATAGAGGGAGTCAGGTGATCCAGCACTTGCTGTGGGGCTAGAAAATAAGAGAATGGCCACAGGAAGTGCAGGCTTCCTCAGGACTGGTCAGGTGCAGGTGTTATTCTATGAATGATATTGTCTTAGACAAATACATTTGCAAGGATGAAAATAGCAGTTAGGGGTTTTTGAGCCACTTGAAAGAAAAGCACATTGCTGTTTCTAGAGCAGTAGCTGTACCCCTCCTAACTGCTCCCCTGGTATCACACGCTCCATGGGCCTGAGTGCAGCACACCTGCAACCCCTAAACCCCCATCAGTGCCTTCCTCAGAGCAGCCAGTGCATGCCCTCTGCCTTTGGGGCCAGAGTTCCTGTCTCCCAGGGCACCTGCACCTCCGTGAGCCACCTGTCCCCTCCACAGCCCCTGGAGGTGATACCTCCATTTCACCAGTGGGCAGCAGGGTGCAGGGAATGGCTCAGCCACGGGTCCAGACTTGCTCACAGCGCAGGAAGGCCTTCGTGGAGCCTGGTGCCACTCCCTGCCCTCCGGCCCACCTGCTACAGGCACAAGGCCTGTGCCTGCAGGACGCCCAAGCAACCATTTGCCTTGGCTGCAGGATGCCATGCAGCATGCTGCAGAGTCACGAGATGCTGAGCTAGCCCAGAAGTTGCTGCAGTGGTTCCTGGAGGAAGGCAAGAGGGAGTGCTTTGCAGCCTCTCTCTTCACCTGCTATGACCTGCTTCACCCAGACATGGTGCTCGAGCTGGCTTGGAGGCACAATCTCGTGGACTTGGCCATGCCCTACTTCATCCAGGTGATGAGGGAGTACCTGAGCAAGGTAGGTGCCGGGCCGGCTGCAGCTCCCTGGCCCCTGTGTGGCACAGCCCACCCCTAGCAGTGACTCTGGCCGCAGGTCTTAAGGGTGGGCCCCTTTGAGGCCAACCCAGATTCCCCAGGTAGCCCTGGCCCGCCTTCAGGAGTGGCTGCTTTCCTTGATGCTCAAGTGGTTTTCTGCCCAACATTAAGCCCCTCCAGAAAATCATGGGGAGTGCCCACTGGCAGCAGCCCTCCTGCAGACTCCAGTTGTGCAGCTGTCGCAGTGTGCACACTGCTGGGAGCACAGCAGGCATGCTCATCCCCAGCCCTGGACTTCATCAGGGTGACAGTGAGGTGGCTGGCAATCCCAGCTCTCCGTGGAGCTCCCAGTGGCATCTGGGGGTGCAGCTGTTAGCATACCTGTTGGTAGTAGCTGCGTTTTGCTGAACACATAGTAGGAGTATTCACAGATGCACTGAATCTTTCTAACGGCCATAGGGAGGATGACTCTCTGCCTCACTGAAGTGACAGTACCTGATTGTAAAACTCTCCTTGGTGTTGAAGTCCTAGGAGTCCCTGCTGGGACCTAGCTTTAGCCACTGTCCAGAGACCTGTGTCAGCAGTGTCATCTGGTACAGTTTGTTGTTTCTAACACTGGAAAAGTCACCTCCAGTAGCATCTACTTGCCCATCTAATCTCCTTCAAGCCAGATGGAGACCCTTGGAAGGCACTCATGCTGAAATATCACTCAGTGGAGCAAGGGAAGGGAGGGGCCTCCCAGGTGAGTGGGAGGTAGGAGGGAAACAGGAAGGTGAGTTCATGCTGCCAGCTTTAGCCTGGAAGTGCCTGGAGGGCTGCCTGCCGCCTGCAGAGCCTCTAGGCGGCTGCCCAACCCCTAGTGAAGGCCATCCCAGAGGCCATTCGAGGCAATCGCCCTTCTGTAGGACAGTGTGACCCCATCCCATCTGCATAGCACGCCTGAGTGAGAAACTCCCTGATGACTGTCAAGGGGTGGGGAGGAAGGGACAGCCCTGGCCACATGGCCTGAGATGCATGGGCTGCCAGGGGACATGGACTGGTTGGATTGACAAGGGCCCTGGTTCCCCCACCACAGTGGATGGCAGCTCCCTGCAGGCAGCATGTGTGGTGTGTGGTTTGTGGTATGCAGTGTATGGTGTGCGTTGTGCAGTGTCTGGTGTGTGCCTGTGGAAGCTGCTTTCACCATGATGAGCGGGTTTTCCCATCCCTCAGGTGTCTTTCCTGAAAGTAGTCTGTGTTCTGAGAACCAGCACAAGGAAAGAAGAATGTGCTTGAATCTCTTCCTGGCGGTAGAGGTCCGTGGGTTAGTGTCAGAGGAACTCAGGCTCACCAGGCCTCAGGGATGTCATCCTGTGGGGGTCAAAGTACTGTTGTGGGGATCCCCCAGGACTTTGAGGAGCACATTCCCTTTCTGTTGTGGATGATGGAGTTAGCAGCCACTATCACCTTGGTCTGCACTGTGGCTGCCCAGCCTTGGCCCAGGGTTCCCAGACTCCACTGGCCCTGGGAAGTGGTGGCTGCTGCAGCACCTGCCCTGCTGCTGCCCACCTATTTCTGCCGGGGCAGATGAGACGCCTGTCATGGGGAGAGTTCAAGGAGAGGAGGGGGCTGGCAAGGGGTTTCCCAGTCAGTGGCGTGGGGTTGTGAGCTGATTGTCAGCTTGAGCTGGGGCCCAGCTGACTCCACACAGCAGTGCTGGGAGAATGAGGGCACAGACAAGAAGCACAGTCCCTTCCTGGTGGACAGCTGGACCCAGGGCCTCGTGGCTCATCTGGGAAGCTCAAGGGCCATCCCTCTGAGATGCCCCCGGCACTCTCCCAGTTTAGGGAGGGTACAGGCCTAGCTCACCCCTCACCCTAGGTGTCAGCGAGTGTGCCCCCTGCTCCCTCCTCACTTCTCAGCCCCCCAGACCCCAGCTCATGGGGGCACATTCTTGTTTCTCTTTCTTACTCAGTGTGTTTGTGAGGGGATCTTAGCTGCACAGTTGCTGCCGCCCCTCCAGTGCAGTGCTGCCGCCTCACTCTCTGGCCATGGGTGGGGTCAGTGTCTGGCGAAGCCTCAGGGAAGAGTGAGGAGGCAGTTTGTCCTCAGTACTTCTCAGGTGAAGTGTCTAGGTGCCAGGTGACTTGTCTCTGAGAGCCACATGATCTCTCTGCTGGTTTGGAGGGGCGGGCAGACTAGACTGACTGGATTCAGCAGCAGGCAGTGTTCCCTGCACATCCCAGCCCTGCAAGTCAGTAAATGGCAGTGTCCCTGTATCCAGAGGAGGACTTGGCCCCCCATAAGCAGGCCACACTCACAGCCTGTAACAACTGACTGCCCCAGTCCCCACTGGGAAGCTCTGGGGGCCCCACCTTTTGCTCCATCTCAGCCCAGCTACTGAGGCTTCACCTCTCCATGCCTTGCTGCATTATAAAAGTGCATGGGGTGAGGACTGAGCCACTCCACCTCTGCCCATGTGCACCTCCTCCACTGTCATTCTCCTGGAGGCCCTGTGTCCTGACCTTCCACTCTACTTTCACCTAGAGGCCGGGACTGCACTCTGTCAAGCAGGTGCTCACATGCTCTCGCCTCCTTGCAGGTGGACAGACTGGATGCCTTGGAGAGTCTGCACAAGCAAGAGGAGCATGTGATGGAGCCGGCCCCTCTCATGTTTGGTAGGTGGCACCTGTAGCCCCCAACCCCCTGGGGAGGGAGCAGGGAGGGAGTCAAAGTCCCACTGCCCTTTCCTGGCTGGGCTTTGAATGGGGATGGGAATAGATGGGTGGGGGCTGGAAGGATCCCACTGGCTGCTGGGTGTGGAGATGTGTACGTCCAGGAATGTTGGCATGGCCACTGTCCTCCCTGCTGTAAGGGTGCCTGCCTTCTGATGGGGCTGCCTGCCTAGCTGTGAACTGCTGCTGTGTCCTGCTGGGCCTGGCCCCTGGGCAGCAAGGCTGTTGCTGGTGTGTGCTGGGAGGAACTTTGCACCTGAGAACCTGCCCAGGGCAGCCTGGCTGTCGAGCAGACTGGAGAGACTGTGGGGTGCTGGGACACTGCTGGGTCAACGCAGGCCTGAGGATGTGGTGTGAGTGTGTAGCATGCTGGTGGGTCTCGAGCCTCCTGCTGAGTGTGTCCCTCCACCATTAATGCCATTCTGGTTTTTTTAGATTTTGATGGGCATGAATGAGACCCAGCTGATTGCACTAAGTAAGTGTCCCATTTGGGGACTAGCTTATCCTCTAGCCAGGCCAGCTTCTCTGGCTGACCACACACTCCTTGCCTCTGGGTGCCTACTCTCTCGGTGCCTCAGCTTCTGGGTGGTAAGGGCTGGTCCTATAGACCCTGCTTCCTGGGCCCCAGCTACTCAGGGTAGCCAGGAGAGGACCCCCATGGGCAGGAAGAGCTCTGCTCATTGTGGGCTTTCCCCCTCTGCAGGCCAGCAGCTGAGGTTGATAGCAGGCCCTGCCAGCTTCCCCTATGGATATGCCTGTGCTCCCAACTTCACCAGCCTCCAATGTACAACTTCTGCGTGTAGTGGGCGCTGTCTCTACCTGCAGAGTTACTAACTTCTCCAAGGAGTGTGTCACTCCAGCAGCACAGGGGACCGCAGTGGGAGGCAGGGACACCTGGACAATATTTATTTTTGGTGAAACCCAATGATGGCAACCTCTGAGCCATCCTAGAGCCTGGGGAGGCCAGGGTAGAGGCTGACAGCGCAAGACCATCTTCAGCCGCCAGCAGGGTCTGGACTCTGGGCCCTCCTGCTGGAGCCAGGGATTCCTCCTGGGCGCCCCCGACTGGCTGGAGCTGCCCCCTCCAGGCCAGTTTGAAGACTACGTGAACACGTCTTGTTTGGAGGTACCGGACCTCATAACAGGACTCTGAGCCTCCTGGCAATCTGAAATATTAAAGTCGGTTTATCCAGGCAAAGGTGCTCTGCTTGGTGCTGGTGTGGGTGGGAGGGACAGGGGCCAGTTTCCTAGGCCCCGCAGTCCATTAAAGATTTGCTGGGCCCTCTGGGGGTGTGGGACCTGCGCCCAGAGAAGCTGCCTAGGAGAATACAGCCGCTTGCATTTGGGGTCTTTCCGGACCTTGTTCGCTGAATGCAGGAACTCTAAATCCGGGAAAGGTGTGGGTGGAAACCGGCAGGTGAGTCCCAGCCCGTGGCCGCTGCGGGAGGGGGAGCCGGCGGCGTAGCCCCTTCTCACCGGCCACCCGCCTTCCTCCTCCAGCTTCGAAACGTTAGAGTTCCTCAGGAACTGGGCTAGCCCCACGTGTTTTCGGGGAGGGTATGCCCCTGGCCTCCGGATCCCCGGGGATCCCGCTGCTCTCGCCAGTCGCGCAGACCCGAGGCCCGCTTCCCTGCGGAGCGGCATACTGTGCACCTTGACCCATAGCTCGGGGCTGGGCCACGGCTCCGCTTCTCGCAGCCCCGCCTCCCGCAGCCCCGCCCCCGCCCCGCCGCTCGCGGTCGCCCAGAGACTCGGCCATTGGCTGCGCTTTGGCCCCGCCCCTACGCCTGCCTCGGCGCGCCCCGCCCCGGCCTCAGTTTCCCGGCCCGCTTGGGGCGGGCTGGGGGCGGGGCCCGACTCGGACCACGCGGGGCGGGACCTGGAGCTGACGCGGCCGCCCCGCCCCCGGGACCATAACCGGCCGCTGCCGCCACCGCGGACCGAGCGCGGAGTTCAGGAGGCTCGGACCCGAAGCCGCCACTGGGCGCCCGGCCTCCCGCCCGCCATGGCCGCGCCCCGCGCCCCGCGCGCTCTGGCGGCCGCCGCGCCTGCGTCCGGGAAGGCCAAGCTGACGCACCCGGGGAAGGCGATCCTGGCAGGTGGGCCCCTCCGGGATGCGGACCCCACTCCCGCCACGCTTCCGGGTGGGCCCGGGACACTGAGGCCCCGCCCCACTTCCGGGTTGGGCCCTGGGTTGGGAGTCGGGGGGGCGCGGTCCTGGTCCCCTCCCCGCGCGCTGGGGCTAGCCCGCCTGCCGCCTGTCACCCCCGCGCCTCGCCGGGACAACGGGGTGGGGGCATGGAGTCGTGGGGCCCCAGCCCAGGTTCCCGCGACATTGGCGCGGCGGCCGCGCCGGGCAAAGTCCGGGACGGGGGAGGGGCCCGAGCGCCAGCGGCCGGGCGGGGGTCTGAGGAGCCGGTGCCCGGTCCCTGCAGGCGGCCTGGCGGGTGGCATCGAGATCTGCATCACCTTCCCCACTGAGTACGTGAAGACGCAGCTGCAGCTGGACGAGCGCTCGCACCCGCCGCGGTACCGGGGCATCGGTGAGGAGGGGGAGGCCGCGGCGCCACGGGGGGCGGGTACCCAGGGCGGCGGCACCGAGGGCAGTGGGGTCCTGACGGCCCCCTCCCGCAGGGGACTGCGTGCGGCAGACGGTCCGCAGCCATGGCGTCCTGGGTCTGTACCGCGGCCTCAGCTCCCTGCTCTACGGCTCCATCCCCAAGGCAGCCGTCAGGTGAGGCCCGGCCCGGGGCTGCTGCGGGAGGAGGGTCTCGGCCGCGGCAGCTCCTCTCACCCGCCTCCCGCCTCCAGGTTCGGAATGTTCGAGTTCCTCAGCAACCACATGCGGGATGCCCAGGGACGGCTGGACAGCACGCGCGGGCTGCTGTGTGGCCTAGGCGCCGGCGTGGCCGAGGCCGTGGTGGTCGTGTGCCCCATGGAGACCATCAAGGTGGGGAAGGTGCTGGCGAGGACCCCGGACACGCAGGGAGTACGGAGACTGGCGGCCGCACTGGCCCGGTGCTCCAGGGGCAACCGGCAAGCTGGGGAGGGTCTCCTGGACGCGGGGTGACCGCGGGGCCTTGGAGCAGGACGCCTGCCACGAAGGGCCATCCGTGGAGGCTGAATCTATGCTAAAGGCAGCCTTATTTACAAAATGCTTTTATAAAGCAGAAAACAAAATTTCGCGTTCACTGCGAAAACTGGAAAAGAGCGGCAAACGTAAAGGTAGAGGCGGCTCACCAGGGCTGCCCTGTGTCCCGGAGCATGGTCCGTGTGGGCTGCCCTGTGTCCCAGGGCATGGTCTGTGCGGGCTGCCCTGTGTCCTGGGGCATGGTCCGTGTGGGCGGCCCCGGGCGGCCTTGGCTACACTGCTTCTGGGGGAAGAGCTGCAGCCCCAGTTTCCTCCACCCTGGATGGGCCCTGGGCCTGCCTGCTAACCAGGACCCACTCAGGTGGCTGCCGAGAACCTGCGCTCTTGCTTCTCTCTCTCAGGTGAAGTTCATCCACGACCAGACTTCTCCAAACCCCAAGTACAGAGGATTCTTCCACGGGGTTAGGGAGATTGTGCGGGAACAAGGTGCGCCACTGGACCTTCCAGCTAGGGCTCAGGGACCTGGGCCAGGGTGGGAAGGGCCTGCACCTCCCATCCTGCCTTGGGCTCTGTGCAGCACCCACCCTCCACACACACCAATTCCCAGCCAGGGCCTGAGAGGCTGCAGGGCAAACCCGTGCCTGCCTTCCCCCAGGGCTGAAGGGGACGTACCAGGGCCTCACAGCCACCGTCCTGAAGCAGGGCTCGAACCAGGCCATCCGCTTCTTCGTCATGACCTCCCTGCGCAACTGGTACCGAGGTGTGTCTGCACCACAGGGCCCTGTCTCTGCACAGGGCCAACTGCTCTCCTCTCCTTGAGACCACCCCTGGGCGGCGGGCACCCACCTTTTAAGGTGCTGATCCAGGCTCCTCCCGGCACCCTCTGACCACACCTTACCCCTCATATCCAGGGGACAACCCCAACAAGCCCATGAACCCTCTGATCACTGGGGTCTTCGGAGCTATTGCAGGCGCAGCCAGTGTCTTTGGAAACACTCCTCTGGATGTTATTAAGACCCGGATGCAGGTGCGGGGACTGGGAATGCGATGGGAAGGGGGCACCGGGCCAGAGCTAGCTGCTGAGCCCCCCTGCCTGCTGATGTCCCGCAGGGCCTGGAGGCACACAAATACCGGAACACGTGGGACTGCGGCTTGCAGATCCTGAGGAAGGAGGGGCTCAAGGCGTGAGTAGGGGAGGGGCAGGGCTATTGTCCCCACCTCAGACCTTTCCGGGCCTACCTGGCCTTCCCACGCCCTATGCCGTCCCCTTCAGGCCTCTGTGCCTCCCCCTTCAGCATCTGGGGATTGCCCTGTGCAGGGACACTGCACTGACCTGCCTTCCTCTCCCCACCCCTCCTCCCACCCAGATTCTACAAGGGCACTGTCCCGCGCCTGGGCCGGGTCTGCCTGGATGTGGCCATAGTGTTTATCATCTATGATGAAGTGGTGAAGCTGCTCAACAAAGTGTGGAAGACAGACTAAGCCTAGAGAGGCTGCAAGGGGACCGCCCCAGGCACCTCCAGAGTGCCCCACCACCTTTGTCTCACATGATTCCAGTGCAGTAGTGCCAAAAGGCCCTTCCCACGTCCCTCGAGCTCTGTAGCCTGGTCTGTGCATTGTGGCTGTCAAGTCCATGTGTCCCCCCTGTGGTCTGACACCACCACTGTGTCCTGGTGTCTGGCCCAGCCATGGCTGGGTGTGCATCTGGCCTGTGACCCCGTGCCCACTTGTCCATGTGCATACTGTGAGCCCTGTGCCTGTGTTTCATGTTCTGTGTCATGTGACCTGTGCCCCGCCTCCCGGGGTGCCCGTGTGGCCTGGGTCCTCGGCCCTGTAGCCCTGGCCCGGTCCCAGTCCGGTGCCTTCCACCCTGCCCCGGCCTACCACAGCTGCCTCCGGGCCTCGGCCTGGCTTCACCGCATTCCAGGGGCTGCAGCCCCTCGCTTCTCCCGCCATTGGCCTTAACTGGCCCTCGGGCCCTCCCTCCGCCCGGGACAGGGTGGCACCCACCACTCTCAGGACCACCCTGCCAAGGCAGAATAAACCGGATCCTGTTGCAGTCTCCTGTCCTGTGCTTGTCCCTGTATGGGCCCATCTGTGCATGCGATTGGTGGCTGTGCCTCTGCAGGGGACCAGGCCACCTTCATCTGAGGACACTGCAGTAGGGGTACAGGGAAAGCCTAGTGTCCACCCAGGGAAGGGTAGCTGTGGCCACAGTGTTGGCTCCCTGAGAAGCCCAGCGCCAGGCCAAGAAGGATCTGGGCTGCACCCTGGCCTTCTCTGTGGCCTGTGGGCAAGATCCCATGATATGGGTAAAAGGGTGTGTTCACAAGGCCTCAGGGTGGCCTGGCAGAGAGCAGTGTTCAGAGCAGGGGGCTGGGCCCAGGAGATGGAGTCCCCAGGACGACTGCCTGCCCCTCACCCACAGGGAAGCTTAGGGAAGGGTTGGGTTGCCCAGGGCCCCTCCGGGGCATGCCCAGCTCCTGAGTGAGTGAAATGCGCTGCTTGTGGGGAGGAGGAGATGGGGGCATGCTGGGGCCTCTGAACTCCTGGTGGGGGTGTCTGGCCTCTGCTGCCCAAAGGCTCTGGGCAGGGGCCCTTCCTTGTTCCTTCACCGAGGCTGGGAGGCAGCTGCCCTGGGGCAACAGGGAGTGGGGCTGCCTGGCCAGGGCTCTCTGGGCACCTCATGCCACAGCCATGAGCCTCAGAGGAAGGTGTCCCTCTGGCTGGAGGCCAGAGCTCTGAACTGGCATGTCCCCATGGGGCCAAGCTCCTCTTTCCACAGCCTATGAGCCACGCGGAGGACACTCGGGCAGGATGGGATCAGTCAGTGCCCCTGGCTGTGCAGAAAAACCAGCTTCCTGTCCAAGTGCCTCCGTGGGGGAAAAGTCATGCAAGCATTTGGCTCGGACTGGAGAATAAGCTTTTGCCAGCCAGAAACTCCATGTGAACAGGTTCTGTCCCTGGGGAGACTGCCCTGTCCTGATGACCTCACACAGCACCGGATCCCTGGAATCCCGGGAATGTGCAGCTGGGGAGGAGTCTGGGGTGCAAAGGGCCAGAGGTGACAGCCAAGCATGGGTTTGGGGGTACGAAGGGAGCAAAGGGTTTGGAAGCCTCCTTGGGGAGAGCCGCCGGGCTAGGGAGGGCTGGGGGTGGCTCAGCACTCAACCTGTGCTGTGACGGGATGGCCATGCACTCTCCATGCTCATGGCAGACTTCCCAATCTGTTGCTACAGAAGAGAAAGGGCCCAGGCAAGAGAGCCTCCTCTCCTGCCCCTGTGCACTAGGGCATGCAAGTGCCACCACGAGAACCCCACACCAAGATGCTTCCTGTCCCTGGAGCTCAGGCCACTGGTTCTGCACCTCAGAAGCTTTGTTGTGGGCTGGCAAGCAGGCAGTGGGCCGCACTGGTCCACAGTGCCAGCCCTGAAACCTGGAGGGGCACTCAGCTCTCTGGGGCCTGCCCTCTAGGCCTCAGCATCCACTTGCTGTACTCCCTGCAGGTGCTGAGAATCATGCTTAGTGCAGAGCAAGCCCTCACACATGGCAGCTTTTTTCTTGGGGCTGTTTACAGTCTCCCCAGGTTCCAGGCAGTTCTGGGAGTAGCCAAGGCCTCGCAGCTGCCTGAAGGGAACCCCCCGCCCCCACATCCTGACCTCCAGAGATGCCAGCCACTCACTGCACACCTGCATTGAGTCCTGTCCCTGTCCCTCTCCAAAGGAAGGGGCTGAGGCTGCACTAGCTGAGAGCAGGGTGTAGGATGGCATGGGTCTCCATCCTCCCTGGACCCCTGCCATTCTCAGGGTCACCTTGTTTATGCTTTGAATCACAGGACAGACATCAGGTAGCACAGCCAGAAATGTTGATCGAGCTGGGTCTGAGTCCCTTGGGGCCACGAGCATGGAGGAGCTACCTACTCTGGTAGATAGAACCCACACTGTAGGCTGCTTCACACATTCCCTCAAGAAGCAAGCAGCCTCCAGTCTTGGGGCTGAGACCCAAGGGGAAAGGTGTCTGTGCAGGAAAGAGCTGGAGGCTGGAGAGGCAGGCAGGGGCCTGGAGGGAGCCAAGTTGCATTTTTTTTTTGAGATAGAGTCTCGCTCTGTCACCCAGGCTGGAGTGCAGTGACGTGATCTCAGCTCACTGCAAGCTCCACCTCCGGGGTTCACACCATTCTCCTGCCTCAGCCTCCTGAGTAGCTGGTACTACAGGTGCCCACCATCACGCCCAGATAATTTTTTTTTTTTTTGATTTTTAGTAGAGAAGGGGTTTCACTGTGTTAGGCAGGATGGTCTTGATCTCCTGACCTCGTGAGCCACCGCACCCGGCCTGCCAAGTTGCATTTAACCAGACTGCAAAGAGGAGGCTTGCAGCAGGGAGTAGCATAGACTAAGAACACTGGGGCCCTTAGGGGCAGAGGGGCAGAGACATGTGGATGGGTCTCCAAGCTAGCCTGCAGGCAGAAGGGTCTTGATTTCTAGCGTGGTGCTCCACCTCTCCCCACTAACCAGGACACTCGGCCAGTGCTGGGGAGAGCCCCAGGAGGTGGCTAAGTGCACATTGGAGGACTGGATGAAGACTCCAGGTCACCATGTCCTGCTCCAGCCAGAGCCACAGTGGCCAGTTAAAGTCACAGTCTGGAATCTGAACCTTACCAACTGTGCCCAGAAGGGACAATGGCCTCACAGAAAAGGACGAGGGAGCAGGTGAGGTGGTGACTACACCTAGGGCAGGGCATGGCTAACCTCCAGCCTTGTCCTCACTACTGTGGGACTGAGGCCTCCAGGCAGCTACCCCGCTCCATCCTCCCGCTCCCCAGATTCCTTGACGTTCCCCTCACACACTGCAGCGTGCCACCTCCTCCACACTGGGCTTTCTGTTCCTGTGTAGATGATGAATGGCAGTCAGAGCTTAGTATTCAAAAAAGCCAATGACTCCTGTCAGTGGGTCTGTCTCCTCTTAGCCAACAAAGAGAATGCTGGTTTGGGGGTTGTGTCCCTCTCAGCACTCACAACAAACACTATCTTGGTCGAGGATGAAAGAGTAGTATTTTCCTCACTTTTTATTTCCTCTGTGTTTTCACAGATTCCCTGCACAGGGTCTTAGGTAAGGGGCACAGAACCAGGCGCCACCTCAAGACCTGGGAACATGGACTGAACAGACACACAAGGGACAGGGGCAGAGATGATGCAGGGACATTGGCGAACTGAAAGCACAGCCTGAAAGGGGTGCTGGGAGGACCACAGAGAACACTGAGGATAAACATGACAAGGCCAAAAACATGGGTGACCCATGGGAAACATGGTGGCCCCGTAGTTCCACTCCACCCATTCCTACCTGACAAGTATCCCTGAGAGCAGCCTCCCTTCTGCTCAGGTTGGGCCAGGCCCTGACCCCTGACCCTCCCCAACATGGCCCTTATTACACTGTTGTCACATTTGTCCCCTCTGCCAAACCACACTCATCCACCACCCATCGCCCACTTAATTCTCCACTGACCAGGCCTGACCTGGGAACAATGACCAGCTTTTAGCTGTATCTGGCAGGCTACACTTAGCCACAGGAGTGTCATCTCCTGAAGTGACCTCAAGAGATGCACCATCTCATCCCTCTGCCTCCAAGCTCTGCTTATATCCCTGCCGTGGCCGGTGGCTCACTAGCTCCAAGCAGCGCAAGCTCTGTCTCACAAGCGCGGCTCCTGGAGCTCCTGGGTCCCGGGGCACATTCCATGCGCTGGGGGCTACGGCCCCCGAGGCTCGCGGCCATCCTGCCAGTCGCCCCGAGGCAGCCCTATGCAGGCCCCAGCTGCCGCTGCCGATGGCCCTGGCCAGTCACCCCCTCCTCTCGGGGCCCCGGGGACTCGCCTGGGGTTGTCATGGAGGAAGGTAAATAAAATGCCAGCGACCGTGATCCGGGGGCTCATCCAGCGGGCCTGCCCAGGTCACGGGAGAGGCGCTGTGCCCGCCAGGGCCAGGATGGGGGTCGCCTGCGCTGAGGGGCGGGGGCCACGGCCGCAGATCACCCGGGCCCCGCTCAGTGCCCAGCCACACCGAGAGGCTTCCTGGGGCCCATTTCCGAAAAAGGAATGGACTTCCTCAGTCTCGCGGACCGGCCATCCAGGCAGGTAGGGCCGCCGAGTCGGATCGCGTTCTCGGAGCGCACAGGCTGCGGGGACCGCCATGCTTGCGCTCGGAAGTTGGAGCGGCGCGCGCTGATGGCGTCACGAGGGCGCGGCCAGTAGCCCGGGGCTGCGCACGCGCCCTGCCGGGGCTGCTAGGTCTGGAGCCGCGCTGCTCAGACCCCGGCCACCTGCACCGCCGCGGGCTCGACGCCTCGTCCGAGGTTGATTGGGCGGCCTGGAGGTCCCTCGCGGTTACTGCCACCAGCCCCTGACCTTCGGGTTTCATCGCGAGTCCCCGTCCTCGCCTGCAGCCCCTGGATTCTCGCCGGCCCAGCCATATCGTCTACCCTCCCCGAGCCTCTGACGGCGCCTCCCGGGACCAGCGGAGGCCCACGCTGGAGGCTGCCTGGGCCATCCTGACTCACCAGCCTGAGGGGACACTCCCTGGCCTCCCGCTCCTCCCGCCCCTCCTTTCCCCTGCCTAGAGCTGGCCTGCGTGTCCCAGAACTGGGCTTCTCCCGCCTCACGTGCTCCCCACCACACTCCAGATCGCTGCGGGGGCGGCTTCCTCGCCCTGGAACACTCTTCCTCTCCCCCCTCCTTTCCCCTGTAATTCACACTGCCCTGCAGGCCCTGCCTGGCTCATGTGCAGGTGGGGTGCCTGTTTCCCTTTCCAGAACGGCGCCCTCCCATCCGGTTGTCTAACTGTGTCCTCGGACCCAAGCTCCCAGAGGGCAGAGCCTGGGCCTATGGTTCACGCCTGTGTCCCCTCCACCGGGCTTGGATGGTCCTTGGTCACTGCTGAAGGAACAAAGGGAGGGAGGGAGGTGAGAGGGAAGGAAAGACAAATGTACTTATGACTGCCTCTCTTCCTCCACTTGTGACTTTTTGTCCCAATGTCCCTAGTCTCAGCCATGGGAAAGAAGATGGGGAACCAGAGCGCTCCACTAGCCTCTCCTCTGCTACTGCCCACCCCATCCTGCCTGCCTGGCCAGCTCCAGTCCAGCCACTTACTGCTGCCTGTAGGCTCATGTAAGGCACGGTGGCCTTGCCACATCCCCATGGAAGAGGAGGCAGGTGTAGGCACACCCCTCTGAGCCGCCTACTCTGGGGGCCTGTTGGCAGGAACAGGAGAAGGAGTCTGGGTTGGGGTTGTGTCCCCACAGAAGGTGGCAGTGAGCACAGGCCACACACCATACTGGCACATCCTGGCTGGGCCTTTCCTTAGCCGGCTCCATTCCTTAGATAGGAAAACTCAGGCAGAGACAAAGGACCTACTTGGGACCTGTGGAGGCCCAGTCCTTCCCTCTGCCACCTAGTGAGAAAAGACTGAAGATGAAGAGTGAGGCTGGATTGAAAGCAGGTGGTGTCACTTCTGCTCTGTCAGTGAGTTAGTCAACAGAGGCCTTCAGGGGGCTGTACCTGGACAGGAACCCCAAAGGGAAGATGGAGGGTCTGCAAGGGGGCTGCTAGCTGCCCTCAGTCAGCATCCACCCAGTCTGCAGGCTGCCCCCTGATCCTGCTTGATGGGGACAGGTGTGTCACGCATGTTGCCATGCAACACAAGCTTAGTGTGTGGGTGGCACCCAGGGCAGCACTGGCGATCAGGGTCCACAAGTGGTGTGGGTCGGGAGGGGCAGGAGCATCCTTCTCTGAGTTCCCTGATCACCCAGGAAGGCTGGCAGGGGCGGGGGATCCACTCATCCAGACCCGTTGGCCAGCCCACCAACGTGCGCATCTCCCTTTTGGCTCCAGGGCCCGCCTTGGCCAGGTGATAGCTGGGGAAACTGATACCAGCTCGTAGCTCTGGACTGCCGGGTGGCAAGGCCCTGTGGTCGCTGGGAGCCAAGTTTCCTCAGCCCCGCGCGTACGATGCTGACAATTGAGCGACCAAAGCAGATTAACTTGGGTGTTAATGCCCCCCTTAATGGCTTCAGAATCCCCGGCTCCAGGAGCTAAGCCGGCCTTTCTCCGTGCGCGGCCGAGCCCTCCGCGGCTTCAGCCCCGCAGCGGCGCCGATGCTATCTCCGCCTGCCGGGCCGCGGAGCCGCGCTAATCCCCGGCGCTCCTTTCTTCCCCGGACCGCCCGAGATCGGCCGATTGGAGTTTGATTATGGCCGCTATCGAGGGCCCCTTTGTGTGACCGGCCCTAAATCCCCTAATTCCGTGATAAAGGAGGCATTAGCAGGCGTCTGTGGCTGAGAAAGGCACCGGGATGAAAGAAAGCAATCAGGGGATCCGGACGGCCGCGCCCTCGAGGCGGGGTGGCCTCGACCCAGCGGGGGATGGCCTGGGCCCGGGCTTCCTCCACCCCAACCAGCCCTGAGCGGGGCCAGCGCCCCCTCCCCACCTCCATGACTGCCCCTCCCCACTGTTCTGGCTGCCACTTGGCTCGGGAAGCCCCTGGGCTCACATGCCGAGGGACCACTCCCCTACTTCAGCCTCACTTTTGCATATGCAGGACCTAAGGGATCTAACCCCCCAGCTCCCTGGGTCCTAGCTGCTCCTGCGTCTCGGCCCTGACTGACCAAATCCAGTGGTCTGTCCGTGCGCACCCAAAGCTCCATTCCTCTGTGGCCTCTAAT
The DNA here is from genome assembly GCF_024542745.1 of Macaca thibetana thibetana. Classification (NCBI taxonomy): domain Eukaryota; kingdom Metazoa; phylum Chordata; class Mammalia; order Primates; family Cercopithecidae; genus Macaca; species Macaca thibetana. Next base: position 32,699,045 of record NC_065587.1, read on the forward strand.
TCTCCCCCAGCCCCTCCAGATCCCTGCCCCCTTCATCTGTCTCAGCTTCATCCAGTCCTGGAAACAATCAGGTCTGTTCTTTAATCGAGGAAAGAAATGGTGGCAGCCGCAAGCACTGGGATTGTCTAGGGAGGTGCAGGTGGGGACAGCAGGGAAGGCCCCTTTGCAGAGGTGCCGGGAGCCCCAGGATAGGGTATCAAGGAGCCAGGGTGGGTGCGAGCTCCGTGCATTGGAGGAGCTGACCAGGGGCCTGAGCAGCTGAGAGTGAGGAGGGAGGGGACAGATGGGAGAGGTGGCAGAGTCCAGGGCTTCCAGGCACTGAGGACCACTCACTCTGGGCATCTGAAGTGAGGGCGCCATGATTGCACTTGTGTTTGTGGCGAGCATTGACGCCTCTCTGGGGGAGGCTCACTTTGGGGAGGAGGACAGGGAGAAAAGTGGCTGAGAGTGGGTTCAAAAGCCAGCCACCATGGGGGTGCAGGTAGCAGACATCTGTGACTGGCGCCAAGGTGGAGGCAGTGCACAGGGACAGGCATGGGCAATGCCAGCTGGATCTGGAGGTGAACGATGAGATCCAAGGTGGGAGTGGGGAGTGTTAAGCATTGCCCACCAGCTGAGCCTTGAGCGGCCCCAGAGGCAGGTGAGCGCTGTGCAGGTGAGTGAGTGGGGCATTTACCTGGACGGACAGGTGTGTGTTTACCAAGGTGCACAAGAGTCGAGGTATGCATTTACCCAGGTGAGTAGGTGGGGCGGTGGGCCATTTACTGGGAGGACAAGGGGATGGGTGTGCACAGATGACTCTGTTCAGATCCCCTTTTGAGGTCAGCCTACTGGTCCCCACCTGCTGACTGTTGCCTCCTGGTGGCTCATGGCCTTGCTCTTGGAGAACTGTCCTGGGGAATGACAGCCACCCACACAGCAGCCCTCCAGACCCAGAGGTAGAACCCTGACAATGGCTGATACACGGGCGTCCCTGCTTTGCCAAAAGGTAGTTCAGATCTGTGAAGTTCTCAGTGTTTGCCCCAGCGCTTTCATGTGGAATGATGGAAACTGACCTCTAACAGAGACAGACTTCTGCTCAGCAGTCTCCACTCCACCACCCAGCCCTGTCCTACTTCCACAGTGACCAGGCATCTCAGTTTTCCCAAGACTAAGGAAGTTCTTGGAAAGCAGGGCTTTCAGCACCAAAACCTGGGAAAGTCCCAGGCAAACCAGGATGGTGAGTCCCTCTAGGTTTCTGTTGTGTCCCCCAGAGATGCCAAAGTCCCAGCTCATCGTACCTGTGAATGTGAAGTTATTTAGAAATAAGGTGTTTGCGGCCGGGCGCGGTGGCTCAAGCCTGTAATCCCAGCACTTTGGGAGGCCGAGACGGGCGGATCACGAGGTCAGGAGATCAAGACCATCCTGGCTAACACGGTGAAACCCCGTCTCTACTAAAAAAAATACAAAAAACTAGCCGGGCGAGGTGGCGGGCACCTGTAGTCCCAGCTACTCCGGAGGCTGAGGCAGGAGAATGGCGTAAACCCAGGAGGCGGAGCTTGCAGTGAGCTGAGATCCAGCCACTGCACTCCAGCCTGGGCGACAGAGCGAGACTCCGTCTCAAAAAAAAAAAAAAAAAAAAACAAATAAGGTGTTTGCAGATGTAATTAACATTTAAATTAATTAGCTGGGCATGTTGGTACACATCTGTGGTGCCAGCTACTTTGGAGGCTGAGGTGAGAAGATTGCTGGAGCCCAGAAGGTTGAGCCTGCACTGAGCTTTGGCCACATTACTGCACTTCAGCCTGGCCAACAGAGCAAGACCCTGCCTCTTAACAAAGCAAAACAACAACAACAAAAACCACGTAAATGAAGATGAAGTCATACTGGAGTAGGGTAGGTCCTTAACCCAGTAAGACTGATGAAGTCCTCAGAAGAGAAGAGCTGCATACAGGAGAAGGCCATGTGATGACCGAGGTGGAGATGGGAGGGGGCATGTGTGAGCCAAGGAATGCCCAGTGGGTCCAGCAATGCCAGATGCTGGGAGAAAGGCAGGGGGTAGACTGTCCCCTGGAGCCTTCAGAGAGCATGGCCCTGCTGACACCCTGATCGGGGTTCCTGGCCTCCAGAAGTAAGAACAAGTAAGCTTCTCTTGGAAACTGTTCAGGGCTCAGCACCACCGGAAGGCAGCACGGACTTCCCCACTCTCCTGAGCACACGCTCAGCAACAGCCCGAGAACAAGAATCCTCGCTTTCAGGCTTTGCTTCTAGGGAACTTGACCTCAACAGTGGGTGTCTGGTGGGTGGCCCTGGGAAGCCCACCTGAAGGATAGCACTCCGCTATTGGATCCCGCACCAGCAGGGTGGCAACGGGGAGCCGTCACTCTTCTCGTGTTTCCAGCATTTTGTGGTGTTCCGTCCTTGTAGATGCCAAGGTGGCAGGTGGAGAACTAGGAGCCCCCGGCCTGGGTCGCAGTATGACAGTAAGAACTGTCACCAGGGGGAATGGGATGGGAGACATTGGGAGGCAGTGTCACTGGTGCAGCGCCCTGGGCACCTGAGAGGTGGGGAGGAACTCCAAGAGCCATGGGACTCAGAGGCTGTTGCTAAGCACTATTGATTCCTTGGGGAGAGAACATGACAGATCCAGACACACCCATCAACAGCATGAAGCAGAGTGCCCCGTGTCAGAGCCCAGCTGGCACATGCAGAGACTGGCCGGCGGGTGGACAGAAATGAAGATGAGACCCTGGGGGTTAGTGGAGCACAGCTGAACTGCAGGCAAGGCGGGGGATCTCAACTTAAGCAAGGCTCTGGCAGCAAAGTGACAGCCTTGATGGTGAAGGGGTGGGACGCCGATGTGTGGGGTGGGATATCGGAGTGGATGGCCTTGCGCACTTTGGTTTTTTGTTTTAATTTTTTTTTTTTTTTTTTTTTTTTTTGAGAGGAGTTTTGCTCTTATTGCCCAGGCTAAAGTACAGTGGCACGATCTCAGCTCACTGCAACCTCCGCCTTCCGATTTCAAGCGATTCTCCCGCCTCAGCCTCCCAAGTAGCTGGGATGACAGGCACCCGCCACCATGCCCAGCTAATTTTTTTTTTTTTTTTTTTTTTTTTTTTTTTTTTGAGACGGAGTCTCGCTCTGTCGCCCAGGCTGGAGTGCAGTGGCCGGATCTCAGCTCACTGCAAGCTCCGCCTCCCGGGTTTACGCCATTCTCCTGCCTCAGCCTCCCGAGTAGCTGGGACTACAGGCGCCCGCCACCTCGCCCGGCTAGTTTTTTTGTATTTTTAGTAGAGACGGGGTTTCACCATGTTAGCCAGGATGGTCTTGATCTCCTGACCTTGTGATCCGCCCGTCTCGGCCTCCCAAAGTGCTGGGATTACAGGCTTGAGCCAGCTAATTTTTTTGTATTTTTAGTAGAGACGGGATTTCATCATGCTGGTCAGGCTGATCTCGAACTGCTGACCTCATGATTCACCCACCTTGGTTTCCCAAAGTGCTGGGATTACAGGCGTGAGCCACCGCGCCTGGCCTTGAGGTATTTATTTGACATGGAGTCTTGCTTTGGTGCCCAGGCAGGAGTGCAGTGGCATGATCATAGTTCACTGCAGTCTCCAACTCCTAGGCTCAAGTGATCGTCCCACCTCAGCCTCCTAAGTAGTTGGGACTACAGGTGTGCACCACCATGCCCCGCAAATTTTTAAAAAAATTTTTTAGAGACAAGGTCTCACTATGTTGCCTAGGCTGGTTTCAAACTCTGGCCTCAAGTGATCCTCCAGCCTCAGCCTCCCAAAATGCTGAGATTATAGGCATGAGCCACCACGCCAAGTCCTTTATACCTTTTATATATTTTTCTTGCTTTATTGCACTAAGACTTCCAGGACAATGTTGAATAGAAGTGTCATGGATATCCTTACTTTACTCTTGATTTTAGGGAGAAAATAACCAATGTTTTGCCAGAAAGTATGATATTAACTGTAGGTTAACTATAGATTATTAATAAAGTTGTTCATTACATTCCCTTATTATCTTTTAATGTCTGCAGAATCTAGAGTTATATCCCTTCTCTCAGTCCTGATGTTAGTAATTTGTGTTCCTTTTTTCTGATTCAGTTCAATTTATTAATTTTGTTTATCTTTGGCTTCATTATTTTCTCTATTTTTGCCTTTTTATATATTATTGACTCTATACAAAAATACCTTCTTTTACTTGCATCTTTTTTTTTTTTTTTTCCCGAAATGGAGTCTTGCTCTGTCACCCAGACTGGAGTGCAGTGGCATGATCATGGCTCAATGCAGTCTTGACATCCTCAGGCTCAGATGATCCTCCCACCTCAGCTTCCTGAGTATCTGGGACTCCAGGTGTGCACCACCACGCCTGGCTAATTTTTGGAATTTTTTGTACAGATGGAGGTCTCTCTATGTTGCCTAGTCTGGTCTTGAACTCCTGGGCTCAAGCAATCTGCCCTCCTTAGCTTCCCAAAGTGCTAGGATTTTTTTTTTTTTTTTTAAGATGGAGTCTCACTCTGTCGCCCAGGTTGGAGTGCAGTAGTGTCATCTTGGCTAACTGTATCCTCAACCTCCTGGGCTCAAGCGATCCTCCCACCTCTGCCTCCGAGTATCTGGGACTACAGGCATGTGCCACCATGCCCAGCTAATTTTTGTATTTTTCGTAGAAATTCAAGTGGGGTTTTGCCATGCTGCCCAGGCTGGTCTCTAACTCCTGAGCTCAAGTGACTTGCTTGCCTCGGCCTCCCAAAGTGCTGAGATTACAAGTGTGAGCCACCATCCCACCCCAGACTGGATAATTTCTATTATCCAGCTAGTCTCACACTGACTCTTCCGTTATTCTGTTATCTCTCTTCTGCTGTCAAGCCTATTTAGGGAATTTTTTATTTCTGATGTTGCATTTTTCAGTTCTAGAATTTCCATTGTTATTTTATTTATTTATTTGAGACAGAGTTTGGCTCTTTTTACCCAGGCTGGAGTGCAATGGCGCATTCTCGGTGCATTGCAACCTCTGCTTCCTGGGTTCAAGCAATTCTCCTGCCTCAGCCTCCCGAGTAGCTGGGATTACAGGTACCCACCACCACACCTGGTTAATTTTTTGTATTTTTAGTAGAGACAGGGTTTCACTATGTTGGCCAGGCTGGTCTCCAACTCCTGACTTCAGACGCCTCCACCCGCCTCGGGCTTCCAAAGTTCTGGGATTACAAGCGTGAGCCACCGCGCTGGCCCATTTAGTTATTTCGTTATTTTAGCTATTTTTAAAGTTTCTTTTTCTTGGGTGTGTGCTAGGATGCTAAAACAGTTACCAGATGACTACAGAGAAATGGACTGTATTTTTATATACCATTGGCAGGCCACTGAAAGATTAATAAAAACAATCCTGGCCTGCTGCCTGTAATCTCAGCAATTTGGGAGGCTGAGGCGGGAAGATCACGGTAGTCCAGGAGTTCGAGACAAGCCTGGGCAACATACCCAGACCCCGTTTGTAAAAATGAAAAGACGAATGCATACATAGTGATAAATCAACTATAGCAAAATATTAATCACTAAATAATCTAGGTAGTGAATATCCCTTCAAATTATCTGAATATTGGAAAATTTTCATGATGACATATTGGAAAAAATAATATAAGTAAACTCAACAACAACCACAAACAAACAACTGGCTGGGCACGGTGGCTCATGTGATCACTTGAGTCCAGGAGTTTGAGGCTGCAGTGAGCCGTGAATAGCCACTGCACCCCAGCCTAGCCCGCAGAGCAAGACTCTCTAAAAAAAAAAAAAAAAGAAAGAAAGAAAGAAAGAAAGAAAAAAGAAAAAAAAAACATAAAAATGAGCAAAGAGGACAGGCATGGTGGATCACCCCTGTAATCCCAGCACTTTGGGAGGCTGAGGCGGGCGGATCACCTGAGGTCAGGAGTTCGTGATCAGCCTGGCCAACATAGTGAAACCCCGTCTCTACTAAAAATACAGAATTAGCTGGGTGCGGTGGCAGGCACCTGTAATCCCAGCTACTTGGGAGGCTGAGGCAGGAGAATTGCTTGAACCCAGGAGACGGAGGTTGCAATGAGGTGAGATCGTGCCAACTGCACTCTAGCCTGGGGGCCAAAAGTGAAACTCAGTCTCAAAAAAATAAATAAAAGAAAATTGAAAAAATAAGCAAAGAGGCTGGGCACAGTAGCTCACACCTGTGATCCTAGTACTTTGGGAGGCCAAGGCTGGCCCATCACTTGAGGCCAGGAGTTTGAGACCAGCCTGGCCAACCTAGCGAAACCCATCTCTATTAAAAACACAAAAATTTGCTGGGTGTGGTGGCAGGCACCTGTAATCCCAGCTATTCAGGAGGCTGAGGCACGAGAATCGCTTGAATCAGGAGGTGGAGGTTGCAATGAACCAAGATCGCACCACTTTGACTTCAGCCTGGGCGACAGGGCAAGACTCCGTCTCAAAAAATAAATAAATAAATAAATAAGAATGAGAAAAATACTTCATCCCCACTAGGGTGTCTATACATTTTAAAACCAGAAAATGACAAATGTTGTTGAGGACAAAGATAAAGTAGAACTCTTACGGGAACCTAGTGGGAATGTAAGATGGAGCTGCAGCTATGGAAAGGTTTGGTGGATCCTCAAATCCCTAAACATAGAATTACCATGCACCCCAGCAATTCCTCTCCTCAGTGTATACCCAGAAGGGCTGAATGCAGGAACTGAAGCAAACGCTGTACACCCACGTTCACAGCAGCGCTATTCACAGGAGTCAGAGGGCGGAAACAACCCAGGGACCCTGGAGGAATAAGTGGATAAACAAAATGTGGTCTGCACATGCGCAGTGCGGTGTTATTCAGCAGTAAGCCCCCCCTCGCCGGGCGCTGGGAGTTCAGGGAAGGGCAGTTACTGTGCAATGGTTACAGTTTTCTGATTAGGAAGGCTCTGGGAACGGTCGTGGAGAGTTACACAGCTTTGTGGATATCCTTAACGCACACTTGTATTGCACACGTAGAAAAGGTTAAAATGAATCTGGGCAAATACGTGAGACCCGGTCTCTACCAATATACAAAAATTAGGTGCGCATGGTGGATGCCTATGGTCCCAGCAACTGGAGGCTGAGGTGGGAGAATCGCTTGAGCCCAGGAGGTCGAGGCTGCAGTGAGTCATGACTGCACCACTGCACTCCAGCCTGGGCGACAGAGCAAGACCCCCTCTACAAAAAACAAACAAACAAAAAGGTTAAAATGGTAAATGCTATTCTGTTTTTATTTTAATTTAAAAACATAAGTAAAAATAATAGAAGGGCAAAAGGCTGAGGTCACCTGCCCACTGAACTGTCTCAGTGCTTCGCCCAGTGTCCAGCCAGTTCTCAGGCCCAGACCTCCTCTGTTGAAGTCTCCTTCCCAGGAGAAAGGAGCCAGTAACACCATGAAGGGTATTTCTTTATTTTATTTTTTTTATTTTTTATTTTTTTGAGACGGAGTCTCGCTCTGTCGCCCAGGCTGGAGTGTGGTGGCACAATCTCCACTCACCGCAAGCTCCACCTCCCGGGTTCACGCCATTCTCCTGCCTCAACCTCCTGTGTAGCTGGGACTACAGGCGCCCACCACCGCGCCTGGCTAATTTTTGTATTTGTAGTAGAGACGGGGTTTCACCATGTTAGTCAGAATGGTCTCAATCTCCTGACCTTGTGATCCACCCATCTCGGCCTCCCAAAGTGCTGGGATTACAGGCGTGAGCCACCGCGCCCGGCCCATGAAGGGTATTTCTATTGGTGATCCCCCTCATCCTTCCTTGAAGGGGCCTGTGTCCGCTTACTCAGGTAGCTGTGTGCTGGGGAAAGGGAAAACTCAGATCTTTTTAGTGCTATTAGATACTGGCTCCAAGTCAGCACTGATTCCTGGGACCCAAAGTGCCCTCATGGCCTCCCTGCTAGAGCAGGAGCACAGAGAGTCAGGCAGTAAGCAAAGTCCTGGCCCAATTCCATCCCACAGTGGCCCCAGCAATGCATGAGCTACCCACGGGTTATTTCTGCAGTTTCTGAATGCATAATTGGAATAGACATATTTAGTATTTGGCAGAACTTTCATAGTGATTTCTAACCTTTAGAGTGCCAGCTGAAAAATCACACAATTTATAAATTTAGAAAGGAGACTTTATTTCTTTTCTTTTCTCTAGAGACAGTCTCACTCTGTCACCCAGGCTGGAGTGCAGTGGCACAATCATAGCTCACGGCAGGCTCAAATTCCTGGGCTCAAGAGATCCTCCCATTGCAGCTTCCCAAGTAGCTGAGGCCACAGGTGCACGTCACCATACCTGCTAATTTTTTTATTTTTTGTAGAGATGGGGTCTCACTATGTTGCCCAGACTGATCTCCAACTCCTGGCCTGATCCTCCCACCTCAGCCTCCCAAAGTGCTGGGATTATGGGGTTACAGGCATGAGCCGCTATGCTTTGCCAACTTTATTTCTTATAAAGGGTTACAGCCCACAAGGCGGCCAGGCTGGGAAGTGTAGCCACTTGCAGAGACCAAAAGATAGGCATGTTTAGGATGACAGCAGTGAAACAGGAATTTATGCTGAATAGGATAGCCAAGTATGCATTTTTTTTTTTTTTTTTTTTTTTTGAGATGGAGTCTCGCTCTGTCACCCAGGCTGGAGTGCAGTGGCACCATCTCGGCACACTGCAAGCTCTGCCTCCTGGGTTCACGCCATTCTCCTGCCTCAGCCTCCCGAGTAGCTGGGACTACAGGTGCTTGCCACCACGCCTGGCTAATTTTTTTGTATTTTTAGTAGAGACGAGGTTTCACTGTGTTAGCCAGGATGGTCTCGATATCCTGACCTCGTGATCCACCTGCCTTGGTCTCCCAAAGTGCTGGGATTACAGGCGTGAGCCACCGCGCCCGGCCAGCCAAGTATACGTATTTAACAGGATCTGGGAGGAGTTGTGAATATTCACGAAGGGGGAACATGTGCATATGTGGTAAGCAAATATGCATGTCACATGCAGCCACGTTTACTTTGGGGTGGAGACTTCACATTTAAATGCATTACAATTAGACCCTACACGTCCAAAGGTGAAGCAGGGACGGACGTGAAGGCACGCAAGTGTGCAGCCTCTGTAACCAGCCAGAACCAGTCTAGGTTGGGTGGTCTTTTTATCAGAAGACAGTTATTAAATCCAGTCTCTTGTCCTATCAAAGCTGTAGTTGTGGCTTGTAAGAACAGGAGGGTCAGTTAGTGTCCGGCGGTAGTTGAGTTGTAATTGTTTTAATATTGTTTATCTCGAGGTGAGTGCTTGTTTAACTGTTACAGGAAAAAAAAAAAAACCAACCAACCGCCCGTGACAGAATATAGTTTCTTCTTTAAGTATAGGGATGCGTGACTTAACCCTTGCCTAGCATGGCCTTTAGTCCTGTTTATAATTTGGTATCTTTTTGCCACAGTCTCTTCTGTCAGTTTTATGATCTCTATTTTAACATTAATGTTGGTCAGTTGTTGTGTTTAAACCACAAAAGGGACAGGGTTCAGCAAGGCATGTCTGACCTTCTGTCCTCTCACGGCTGTTAACTCAGTTTTTAAGGTTTCTCTGCGGTCCCTTCGGTCAAGGGGGATCTTTTCAGTTGGTGGGAGTGCTTAGGATTCTACTTTTAGTTCTCAGGAGTGAGACCTATTTTGCAATAAAGGCTACATGAAAGTTCCTGAACTGCCCCCACCAAGATAAAAAAAAACAGTGCTGCATCCCAGGAAGTATAGCAGAGCTTAGAGGTCTCAGTTGAAGATTGAAAGGATGGCCGGGCGCGGCTGGTCATGCCTTGTAATCCCAGCACTTTGGGAGGCTGAGGCAGGGGGATCACTTGAGTCTAGTAGTTTGAGACCAGCCTAGGCAACATAGTGAGGCCCTGTCTCTACAAAAAAATACGAAATTTAGCCAGGCATGATGGTGCATGCCTGCAGTCCCAGCTACCTGGGAGGCTGAGGCAAGAGAATCACCGGGGCCCAGGATGGTGAGGTTGCAGTGAGTGTTGATTACAGCACTGCACTCCAGCCTGAGTGACAGACCAAGACCCTGTCTCAAAAAATAAATAAATAAAGATTGAAAGGAGGTTGCAATGTGGTCCTTAGGAAATCCCAGTTTAATACATTATCGGGCTCCTGCAAAAACCAGTGGATCATGTTGTTTAATCCCAAAACTAGAAGGACATGCTGGGTGCGGTGGCTCACGCCTGTAATCCCAGCACTTTGGCAAGCCGAGGCGGGCAGATCACGAGGTCAGGAGTTCGAGACCAGCCTGACTAACATGGTGAAAGCCCGTCTCTTCTAAAAATACAAAAATTAGCTGGGCTTGATGGCACGCACCTGTAATCCCAGCTACTCGGGGTGCTAAGGCAGGAGAACTGCTTGAACCCGGGAGGCAGAGGTTGCAAGGTTGCAGTGAGAGGAGATCATGCCACTACACTCCAGCCTGGGCGACAGAGTGAGATTCTGTCTCGAAAAAAAAAAAAAAGGACACTTCCACAACTTGATAAAGGGCGCCTATGAAAAATCCTCAGCTAACATCACACTCAGTGGTGAAGACCGAATCATTTTCCTCTAAGATCAGGAACAACACAAGGAGGTCCACTCTCTCGCCACTTCAATTCAACACTGTATTGAAAGCTGGGCACGGTGGCTCATGCCTATAATCCTAGCACTTTGGCAGAACGAAGCAGGTGGATCACCTGAGATCAGGAGTTCAAGACCAGCTTGGCCAACATAGCGAAACTCCATATCTACTAAAAATATACAAAACTTAGCCAGGCATGCTGGTGCGTGCCTGTAATCCCAGCTACTCGGGAGGCTGAGACAGGAGAATCACTTGAACCTAGGAGGCAGAGGTTGCAGTGAGCCACGTTCGTGCCACTGCACTCCAACTGGGCAACAGAGTGAGACTCTGTCTCAAAAAAAAAAGAAAAGAAAAGAAAGCTCTGCAATTAGGTAGGAAAATGAAATAAAATGCATCAATCGGTATTGGCCGGGCGCGGTGGCTCATGCCTGTAATCCCAGCACTTTGGGAGGCCGAGGTGGGTGAATCACGAGGTCAGGAGATCGAGACCATCCTGGCTAACATGGTGAAACCCCATCTCTACTAAAAATACAAAAAATTGGCCGGGCGCAGTGGCTCAAGCCTGTAATCCCAGCACTTTGGGAGGCCGAGGCGGGCGGATCACAAGGTCAGGAGATCGAGACCACAGTGAAACCCCGTCTCTACTAAAAATACAAAAAATTAGCCGGGCGCAGTGGCGGGCGCCTGTAGTCCTAGCTACTCAGGAGGCTGAGGCAGGAGAATGGCGTGAACCCAGGAGGCGGAGCTTGCAGTGAGCCAAGATCGCGCCACTGCACTCCAGCCTGGGCAACAGCGTGAGACTCCGTCTCAAAAAAAAAAAAAAAAAAAAAAATACAAAAAATTAGCCGGACGTGGAGGCGGGCGCCTGTAGTCCCAGATGGTGGGGCGGCTGAGGCAGGAGAATGGCGTGAACCCAGGAGGCAGAGCTTGCAGTGAGCCGAGATCGCACCACTGCACTCTAGCCTGGGTGACAGAGCGAGACTCCATCTCAAAAAAAAAAAAAGGTAAAGGTTGGGTGCAGTTGCTCAGTCCTATAATCCCAGCACTGTGGGAGGCCGAGGTGGGCGGATCACCTGAGGTCAGATCAGCCTGGCCAACATAGCAAAACTCGTCTCTCCTAAAAATACAAAAATTAGCCGGGCGTGGTGGCGGGCGCCTGTAGTCCCAGCTACTGGGGAGGCTGAGGCAGGAGAATGGCATGAACCCAGGAGGCGGATCTTGCGGTGAGCCGAGATTGTGCCACTGCACTCCAGCCTGGGTGACAGAGCAAGACTCTGTCTCAGAAAAAAAGAAAAGAAAAAGTAAAAGCTGCCCACAGAATGAGAGAAAATATTTGCAAATCATATATCTGATAAGGGACTAGTATCTTAAATATACAAAGAACTCTCACAAACCAATAAGGAAGAAGAGACAAAAAAAGCACGCCTCTGGGAGCCCAGTGGCCTGGGATACCACAGCAACCCCTCCAAAGCAAAGGGCGAGCACCCAGCTCCTCCCACCACTACGAAAGAACACAACAGGGTGAGGCTTCTTTGTGATTTGGAGGCGGAAAAAACTTGGGAATACCGCCCAAGAAATTTGTGGGTGATATGGAGGATGCAGCTTTTAGTAGAGCCCAGGGCAATACGGGATCTGCTGCAGGTCCAGGCTGTGGTACCAGCAGCCCTGAGCCTGACCCTGTGACCTGACAGAGCCATGGCCAGTGCTTGGCAGAGAAAGGTTTCATGTGGGGCCTTCAGCAGGCTGCAGTGGAAGGGTGGCAGTGCCCACTCCTAGGGTTCTGGAGCAAGGCCATGCCACACACCTTTCACAAAACAGCCGGGCGTGGTCACAGGTGCCTGTAGTCCCAGCTACTCGGGAGACTGAGGCAGGAGAATCACTTGAACCTGGGAGTGGACGTTGCAGTGAGCCGAGATTGTGCCACTGCACTCCAGCCTGGGAGACAGAGCGAGACTCCATCTCAAAAAAACAAAACAAAACAAAACAGCTCCTTCCACGTTTCTGGGCCCTGGCACGAACTGGGCATCTGACAATGGGCTACTGAGTGACCAGAAGGCCCATTAGAGCTGGGTATTGTCAGAGCCACCCACTGGGTCTTTTATTTATTTTATTTTATTATTTTATTTTGAGACAGAGTCTCACTCTGTTGCCTAGGCTGGCATGTACTGGTGTGATCTTGGCCCACTGCAACTTAGCCTCCTGGGTTAAAACGATTCTCCTAACCTCAGCCTCCCGAGTAGCTGGGATTATAGGCACCTACCACCACGCCCAGCTAATTTTTGTATTTTTAGTAGAGATGGGGTTTCACCATGTTAGACAGGCTGGTCTGGTACTTCTGACCTCAGGTATTCCACCCGCCTTGGTCTCCCAGAATGCTGGGATTACAGGCATGAGCTGCTGTGCCTGGCTTTACTTATTTTATTTTTTGAGACAGGGTCTTGTTCTGTTGCTCAGGCTGAAGTGCAGTGGTGTGATCTTGGCTCACTGCAGCCTCGAACTCCTGGGTTCAGGCGATCCTCTCACTTTAGACTTCTGAGTAGCTGGGCCCCCAGGCGCATGCCACCACGCCCAGCTAATGTTTTTATTTATTGTAGAGACAAGGTTTTGCTATGTTGCCCAGGCTGGTCTACAACTCCTGGGCTCAAGCAATCCTCCTGCCTCGGCCCCCCAAAGTGCTGGGATTATAGGTGTGAGCCACTGCGCTTGGCCAAGCCACCAGGTCTTAAGGTACCATCACACAACAGAAGTGGCATTACCAGGATCAGCTCTCAGTAAGTCCAGGGGACACACGTAAGCTGTGAAAGCAGGTGACTGCCATCCCATGTGGCCTCACTTACGACATCTGCCCTACAGCTCACTCAGACTGCCCCGAATTGCAGTGGAGCATGAGGGCGAAGACCCCCAAATGACAGAGTTTCTGGGAGCACTGTGCCATCCACTACATGCAAAGACAGATGCTGCGAGACCCACTGGCAGTAGCAAATAGTTAAGCTGGTTGGTTCAGGGACCTGGACAGAGCAAGATTAGAAGTTAAGAGATGAGGGCCTGGTGCAGTAGCTCATGCCTGTAATCCCAGCACTTTGGGAGGCTGAGATGGGCAGATCACGTGAGGTCAGGAGTTCAAGACCAGGCTGGTCAACATGGTGAAACCCCATCTCTATTAAAAATATAGGCTGGGTGCGGTGGCTCAAGCCTGTAATCCCATCACTTTGGGAGGCCGAGACGGGCGGATCATGAGGTCAGGAGATCGAGATCATCCTGGCTAACACGGTGAAACCCCGTCTCTACTAAAAAAATACAAAAAACTAACCGGGCGTGGTGGCAGGCGCCTGTAGTCCCAGCTACTCGGGAGGCTGAGGCAGGAGAATGGTGTAAACCCGGGAGGCGGAGCTTGCAGTGAGCTGAGATGCGGCCACTGCACTCCAGCCTGGGCAACAGAGTGAGACTCCGTCTCCAAAAAAAAAAAAAAAAAAATACCAAAGTGTAGCCGGGTATGTTGGTGCATACCTGGAATCCAGCTATTCAGGTGGCTGAGGCACAAGAATTGCTTGAACCTGGAAGGCAGAGGCAGGCTGCAGTGAGCCAAGATCACGCTGCTGCACTCCAGCCTGGGCAACAGAGTGAGACTCTGTCTTGGAGAATAAGGAGGAGGAGGAGGAGGAGGAGGAAGAAGAATGTTAGGAGATGAGGACATCAAGAGAGGCACTTGAAGCTCTGGGGTGATGCGTGCTGCTTCCATGGGTGAATGCGCTGGTCTGAGCCCCAAGGGCGTGCTTTGCTCCCCAGGACTCCTGGTAATCCCCCTGGGGTAATTCTGTTCCCAACCTCACAACTTTAGGTTCTGGGTCCCTTGGGGTGGGAGGCGGGGAGTGCCGTCACCAGGGTCATGGTAAGGGTTGTGTGAAACATAAATTATGACAATTGCCCAGTCACTCTAGGCTCCTTGTGCCAGCAAGCAAAGGAGTCCCCAGGCTGGCCCAGGTACCCAACCCAGCTCATACTGGGGACCGGGAGGAATGTTCCATCTTCCGGGCATCCCTTGGGTGTCCTGTGATGCTCCCATGCCCAGCCCTCCCTGTCAATGGGCCACTGGAGCATTGCAGCCTGCCACAGGCTGGCACCCAGGGGATCAGACCCCTCCAGGAGGAGGACCTGGATCAGCCTGCCAGGTGAGCCACCCAGACCTTCAGAAGTGCTTCCGGCTCCAGGAGAGGGAGCCCTGAAAAGGGGAGGAATGGGGAGGAGATGATCCTCAGTTACAGCCTCAGGACCAACTCACGCAGCATGGGCGGCTGCTGGCCCCACCAACCTTCCTCCTCTACACCTGCACAGCAGCTGTGACCAATCAGACTTCCTGTTCCCTGCATCTGCATGGAATGGACTTGGCCCAAGAAGTCAGGGGAGCGGAGCTCTGAGCGCAGGGCTATGGGAACCATCCTTGGCCTCTCCTGGAGCCCTTCGCCTGCAGCTGACTCGAGAAGATCACTCACAGCAAGCCCCTTCTCCAGAGCACTGGCCAAGTGGGAGCCGCCTTGGAGCGGGGAGACTGTGCACCCCGACCCTCTGTGGGCTACAGTGGAGCTTCTGCAGTATCACCTGCCCTCCCCTGGCACCTCAGGAAGCCCTGGTGCCCAAATCCCTGTCTTTCGCTGCAATTACAGGGAGTGATACTAAGAGAGGTGGGTGGGTATGGGATTAGGAAGTGGGTGGGTGGGCAGGTGGGCGGTTTCCCGGCTCCAGCTCCTCTCCAGCCCTCCACACAGAGGCAGAGTCTCTTTTTTTTTTTTTTTTTTTTTTTTTTTTTTTGAGACGGAGTCTCGCTCTGTCACCCAGGCTGGAGTGCATTGGCCGGATCTCAGCTCACTGCAAGCTCCGCCTCCCGGGTTCACGCCATTCTCCTGCCTCAGCCTCCCGAGTAGCTGGGACTACAGGCGCCTGCCACCTCGCCCGGCTAAGTTTTTGTATTTTTAGTAGAGACGGGGTTTCACTGTGTTAGCCAGGATGGTCTCGATCTCCTGACCTCGTGATCCGCCCGTCTCGGCCTCCCAAAGTGCTGGGATTACAGGCCTGAGCCACCGCGCCCGGCCAGGCAGAGTCTCTTTATGCCCCTCCCTTGAACCTGGGGGCCCCTTTCTTGAATTTGTCAGGAACTCCACTCCCTTGCAGCCCCACAGCTGGACCCTCTGGTCTGTTGGAAAGTGTCTGTGAAACAACCCTTTATGTTCTGGTATTTTGTTTTGCTTTGTTTTAGTTAAAGACGAGGTCTTTCTGTATTGCTCAGGCTGGAGTGCAGTAGTACGATCATGGCTTACTGCAGCCTCAACCTCCAGACTGAAGTAATTCCCTGCCTCAGCCTCCCGAGTAGCTGGCACCACAATCCGGGGCCACCACCAAAACTAATTTTTACAATTTTTTTTGTAGTCAGTCGAGGTGGCTCACGCCTGTAATCTCAGCACTTTGGGAGGCTGAGGCAGGCAGATCACCTGAGGTCAGGAGTTCAAGACCAGCCTAGCCAACATGGAATCTCTACTAAAAATACAAAAAATTAGTTGGGCATGGTGGCACATGCCCGTAATCCTAGCTACTGGGGAGGCTGAGGCACAAAAATTGCTTGAACCCAGGAGGCGGAGGTTGCAGTGAGCAGAGATTACACCATTGCACTCTAGCCTGGACAACAGAGCAAGACTCCATCTCAAGGAAAAAACATTTTTTTATAGACATGAGGATCTTGCTATGTTGCCTAGGCTGGTCTTGAACTCCTGGCCTCAAGCGATTCTCCCGTCTCAGCTTCCCAAAGCATTGGGATAACAGGAGTGAGTCTCCATGCCCGGCCCTAACTCTTGCTTTTTGAATCATATGTTTTTTTTTTTTTTTTTTTTTGAGACGGAGTCTCGCTCTGTCGCCCAGGCTGGAGTGCAGTGGCGCAATCTCGGCTCACTGCAAGCTCCGCCTCCCGGGTTCACGCCATTCTCCTGCCTCAGCCTCCCAAGTAGCTGGGACTACAGGCGCCCACAACCGCGCCCGGCTAATTTTTTGTATTTTTAGTAGAGACGGGGTTTCACCGTGGTCTCGATCTCCTGACCTTGTGATCCGCCCGCCTCGGCCTCCCAAAGTGCTGGGATTACAGGCGTGAGCCACCGCGCCCGGCATGAATCATATCTTCTTTCTTTTTATTATTGGTAGCTAGAAGAAGCCAAGCAGCACCTTGAACCTTCTCTCTGGGCATCTCTTTAGCTGGATCCTCTTTTTCTTGGGTATACTGTCTGGCTTCTAGTTCCTATTTGGCCACAGGTGACAACGTTGCTAAACTTCCTGCCGCTGCATAACAGTGGTCTCCTTTCCTCCGTCCTCCAGTAACATTTTCTTCACTTTCCTCTAAGTTCCCACTGTCAGCCTCTGCAAGATCCTCCCAGCTCCCGGATCCTGCCCCGTCCCAAAGCCAATGTCACATGATTTAGGTTTTGTATCAGCAGCACCCCACTTCCACTACCAGATCCCATTCTGCTTATCTGTAGCTATATAACAAACCACCTCAAACTTGGTGCAGTAAAAATGCACAGCATCATCTATTTTATTATCTCTCATCGTCCTGGAGCTTGACTGGGCTCAGGGAGGGGATTCTCAGTTTTGGTATCTCCTGTGGTTGCAGTCCAATGGCGGCCGGGGCCAGAGCCATCTGGAAGGCTTCCTCACTCACTTGTAGGTGCCCTGTGCAGGGGGTGGGTGGGTCCTTCAGCTGGCGCTGCTGGCTGGAGCACTCCTATCCTCTCCCGAGGCTGCCTGTGCCCCTCACAGCATAGTGGCTGGGTGCGAACAGCAAGCATCCCGAGATGTGAGAGAGAGGAGGAGCTGGGTCGCTGATCTGTGTGACTCTGTGTGTGACTTGGCCTCAGAAACCACACGATGTCAGTTCTGCTGCATTCTGTGGATTAGAAGCAAGTCATTGAGGCCAGCCCATGTTCAGGAAGAAACCCAACTAAACTCCCAAAGGGAGGGGTGTCAGAAAACCTGCCAGCATATTTCAGAGGCACCACAGTGGCCAGGCACAGTGGCTCACACCTATAACCCCAGAGCTTTGGGAGGCTGAGGCAGGTGGATTGCTTGAGGTCACGAGTTCTAGACTAGCCTGGGCAACATAGATCTATATTGTTTCTTTTTTTTTTTTTTTTTTTTTTTTTGAAACGGAGTCTCGCTTTGTCGCCCAGGCTGGAGTGCAGTGGCCGGATCTCAGCTCACTGCAAGCTCCGCCTCCCGGGTTTACGCCATTCTCCTGCCTCAGCCTCCCGAGTAGCTGGGACTACAGGCGCCCACCACCTCGCCCGGCTAGTTTTTTGTATTTTTAGTAGAAACGGGGTTTCACCATATTAGCCAGGATGGTCTCGATCTCCTGACCTCGTGATCCGCCCGTCTCGGCCTCCCAAAGTGCTGGGATTACAGGCTTGAGCCACCGCGCCCGGCCTATATTGTTTCTTAATTAGCCAGGTGTGGTGGTGTGTGTCTGTGTTCCCAGATACTCAGGAGGCTGAGGTGGCAGAACCTCTTAAGCCCAGGTGTTCGAGGCTGCAGTGAGCTATGGTCACCCACTGCACTCCAGCCTGGGTGAAAGAGTGAGACCCAGTCTCAAAAGTGAAAAAAAAAGGGAGGGGGGGCGGTGGGCAGGCCAGGCAGGCACAGTGGCTCACACCTGTAATCTCAACACTTTGGGAGGCTGAGGCAGGCAGATTGCTTGAGCTTGGGAGTTTGAGACCAGCCTAGGCAACATGGCAAAACCCCCCAAAACCAGAAACATTAGCTGAGCATGGTGGTGCACCTGTAGTCCCAGCTACTTGGTAGGCTGAGGCAGGAGGATCACTTGAGCCCAGGGCACCAAGGCTCCAGTGAGCTGTGATTGCACCACTGCACTCCAGCCTGGGCGACAGAGCAAGACCCTGTCCCAAAAAATAATACAAAATAGAAAATATTTTGAAAAGGTGCCACAGTGGGCCATTTACCAAGGTGGACTGGTGATGAGGCAGGGCACACGCAGAAGCAGACAGGTGGAAGAGAATAAGCCCTGGAGGTGGACAGGTGGGCAGTGGTCCATTTGTAAAAGTGGGGAACAAGAAAGGGATTTTGAGAAGACCTAGAGTTCCTTTCTGGCATGGTGACTGGGAGACCTTTATTGGTGGTGGAGATGGAGATGTGGAGCAGGCTCTGGAAACAAGAGCCTGGAGCAGAGAGAAAGGCCAGGCTGGAGGTGCACTTGTGAGTCACTGTCACAAAGATGGTGTCTGGATCTCCAAGGCTGGAATAGGTATCGAGGGTGAGAATGGGAAGGGATGAAGCAATGGCCAGGGCTAGGAGGAAGAGGGCTCAGCAAATGTTCGGGTGGCTCTCATGACCAATGACCCTGCCTCCCCTATCATAGCAGAGCTCTGATTTTCGAGGATGGTCCAGATGCAGTTCTGTGAGGGAGGTCTGCTGGGGTAGAAGGGATCCATGGCCATCCAAAAGGCCATGGGAGGAGACGAAAAGTGTGGGGCTGTGGCAGCCATTCTACCACCAGGAGGTGGGTGTGGGGTTGGCAGAGCCACTCACGGAGGTGGCAGCTCCATCACTGAGCCTCCAGACTAACAACCCCTGGGAATCCTATGTGGGAGCTCTTGTGACAGAAATTAAATCAGTAGGTTCTGTCACAGCGATGTCCACAGCACTTTCACTGACAGCAGAGCGAGTCTTGCAGAGGGGCTGGCGGCGGGAGGAGCGCAGGAATACGCATTGCCCTGTGGAGGCGGCCAGCTTCTAACCGTCTCACGCCTAGTCACTACAGTTTACAGACTGGGAGAGTCAAGCCCAGAGGCTGAAGGCACCTGTGGAAGTCACACGGCCAGAAAGTGACAACTCGGTATGAGCCAGGCCGTCTGTTTCTCTGTGCTGAGTCCCATACTGTATTTTCGGAGGTCAAGAGGAGAGGGTCTTAAGCTGAAGTGACGGTCCCGCTGTCCGAAGCCGCTTCACTGAGGGTGAAACAATGCAGCCAAGTGCCGGTCACCTGCGCTGTGGCAGAAGGGACCGAGGACGGTGTGGCCAAAGTAGGACTGTCCTGGGCGGAGAGCGAGGAGGGGGAGCCCACAGCTCCTGGGGGCAGTGACAGTGCGAGGAAGGGCGGGGTGCAGTGTTGGATGTTTCTGCGGGGATTCTGGGTCCAGTGGGAAAGCTGGAGGACGGACGGCTGTGGAGCACCGAGGAGGGGCCTTGAAAGGAGCAGGGAGGTCTCCTTGACGCAAGTGAGGAGACGGAGAACTGGGGGCACCCGGCAGCCCAGGTTTCCTGCCGCGCTCCCACGTCCTCTAGGGCCATGAGACCCTGGCTCCGAGGCGGCGGGCGGGTTTGGAACCCAGCGCGGCGGGACCGTGGGGTTGCCGGTGGTGTTGGGCCCCATGGAGGCTGCGGTCCCGGAGTTTCGGGTGGGCGGCTAGGCTGGGCTTCTGCAGGCGTGCTGAGCCGCCACGGTAGGGCCCCAGAGGGGACGAGGAACAAGGCCCGGCGGAACGAGGCGTGGGGGGGCCACCAGAGGCTAGGCCGGGAGGCACCGCCGCGCTCTGGGGGCCGCCAGGGTCGGGGCGCCCTCCGGGCGGCTGCCAGGCCCAGGGGTTGGCGGGGAGGCGGTCATCCGACCCTTCCCCGCAGGTCGCCCTGACCGCGCGAGCGGTGGGCCCCGGCGGGACAGGAGGACGCGGGCGTTGGGGGTGGGGAAGGCACAGGGCGCCCTCCCCGCAGCGCCGCCGGCCCCCGCGCGCCGAGGCAGAGCCGCAGCAGTCGAGGATTAGCGCGCTCTCGGCCGGCGCTGCGGGATTAACCCGCGTGGACTGGGCGCCCGGCCCGGGGATTACTGCGCGCTCCCCCCCTCGACGTATATATTTCAGCGGCGGCGGCGGCGGCGGCGGCGGCGGCCGGGCCGGGCAGGGCATGGCGGCAGCGGCGGGGGCCCCCGGGCGGCCCTGCCCCTTCTCCATCGAGCACATCCTCTCCAGCCTGCCCGAGCGGAGCCTCCCGGCCCGGGCCGCCTGCCCACCGCAGCCCGCCGGTGGCCAGAGCCCCACCGAACCAGAGGAGCCCGGGGCGCCAGAGGCTGCGCCCTGCGCCTGCTGTTGCTGCTGCAGCCCCCGCGCGGGGCCCTGCGGGTCCCCAGAGGCGGCAGCCGGGCTGAGTGAGTAGGCGCGGGGCGGGGCGCGGGGCGGGGCGCGGGGCCCGGCTGGGGAGCCCGGGACGCAGCGCGGTGGGTGCCGAGCTTGGCCCCAGCCCCGCGCCTCACCGCGCCCTCGCTCCACAGACGCTCGTCTGGCGTGGCCGCTGAGGCTGGGACCCGCGGTGCCCTTGTCCCTGGGTGCGCCAGCTGGAGGTTCCCGGGCGCTCCCGGGCCCGGTCGGCCCGGGTTCGCAGCGGCGCACGCGGCGCCACCGCACCATCTTCAGCGAGGAGCAGTTGCAGGCGCTCGAGGCGCTCTTCGTGCAGAACCAGTATCCTGACGTGAGCACGCGCGAGCGCCTGGCCGGCCGCATCCGCCTTCGCGAGGAGCGCGTGGAGGTGGGTGCCCCGCCCAGCCTCTCCCCAGAGCGCGCGGGCCGCGGCTACACTGCACTGGGTCCTGGCGGGCGGGCGCCCTTTGCAAAAATGGCCTCGGCCCAAGCCCTACCCTGGCGCGCCGGAGGTCCCTGGAAGGTGCTGGGCGTCCAAGGGGACGAGGAGCGGGTGAGGGCGGGCAGGTGTCGCGGGAAAGGGACGGGAGGGCTACTTTTGTTTTACACTTTATCCTGATGACGAAAGAGGCGCGCCTTCACGTCCCGAATTTGGGATATTCAGAAGGGCCCTGAACCCAAGAAGGGGCGTCCTGTTCGCCGCCAGCTGGAGGCTGGGGCGGGTACGAAGGGGGTTCCCAACTCGCGTTCAGACCCACCGAGTCTGTCCGCAGCGAATAAGAGCAGGTGGCGCGCAGCCGCTGCCGGTTGCCGGCTCTGCAGCGCCGTCCGCCCACGCCCCTGTCGCGAAGCTCCCTTGTCGGTCCCTGTGGGAGCCTCGGGAGCCGGTGGGACGCGGGAACTGGGCTGGGGCTGAACATTCTCCCCATTCCCAGGTCTGGTTCAAGAACCGCCGCGCCAAATGGCGACACCAGAAGCGCGCGTCGGCTTCCGCGAGGCTCCTGCCCGGCGTCAAGAAGTCCTCCAAGGGGAGCTGCTGATGACTCTAGGAGCTGCCCCTGGGCTCGGCCACCCTTTTTGGGGTCTTTGGAGTTGGCCCTGGGAGAAGACAGATCTACCCGAAAAGGAACTGGGAGAGTATACCCGTCTGCTCCGCCCGTCTCCACAGCCCTTGCTTCCTGCAGCTTGTACCCTAAAGACAGCTGTACCCTAAACACTCCTCGCTGGGAAGGAAGGACCCCAGCCCAGGGCCCCTGGTGCATGGTGTTCCACGGTAGTGGGAGTGGGGAGTCCCTTGGGGGGTGGGCTGGGGCATAGAGCAGCTTCCTCACCCCCTCATCACCCCAAGAGACACTAACTCCACCCCAGGAGGGGAACCACTCCGTATCAACACTGGACCCAGAATCCTCCGCAGCGGAGCCTCTCTCCGCACCCTGGGACATGCTGGCCTCCCTCTTCTCAATGTGAACATTGACCCAACTTGACCTGGCCTGCCCTCCCGCAGCGGGAAGCGGGGTGGGGTTCGTGTCTGTACAGTCCTGGGGTTGCAGGCTTCCCAGGCCCTGGGCTGACTCTTGGTATCTGGACCTGTAGGATAAGAAGGTCGCAGGAGCGATTCCAGGAGCCCCTCCCCAGTCCCTTCACCTTCACCTTCACCTTCGAGCCTTGCGCTGATACTGAGAAACAAGCAACTTCAGATACCACAGAAGCCGCCCAGAGTCTCAAGTCCACCTTGGCTCCACCCTCACAACCAACAAGGAGCTGTCCCTTCTTCCTTCCTTCGCAGCGAGGGGAGTTTAGGGTACAGCTGTCTTTGAGAGGAGCACAGCTTTGCGAGGCCTCAGTCTCTGCACCAGGGTGCTCCCCAGTAGAGGAGACTGCTCCATGGATGGTGGCCTTGGGCCCCTGAGGTCCAGCCCTGGTCTCTGGGCTACTGTGAACCTGCCCATGGGTGGGGGTCCCCTGCTTCCTCCTGGGGTTTTCATGCTGTGGGGTCGGCCTCCCTCACAGCAATCTCTGCCATCCTAGGGTAGGGCAAAAGGAGATTGGATTGGGGAGACCCCACCCCTGCTGCCTAGGAAGATGCCTGCCCTCCCCTTCTTTGTCCTGGCCCATGGCAAAAGGCACCCTGCGAAGAAGCCTTCGATTCTCCAAGTAGGCCCTACAGTGGGTCCAAAGCATCTCACATCCCCTTCAGCTGGCTTGAGCACCTCGCTCTGTCACCTTACAGGCCGTGCAGGAAATGGGGCAGTTCTCCCTGCAGGAAACGAAATCCATCTCTAAAAGCAGGACTGCAGAAGCCAGGGCTGCAGCTCCTCGGACACCCCAAGGCTGGCCAGCTTGGATAACACCAATCAAGCATGGTGTCCCCAGTCAGAACTGCCCTGACACTGCTGGGTGTCCCTAGCATTCCCGCCTCCACCCCTAGCATGCACACTGCTGGTTGTCACAAAACCCTTCTCCCTGAACCCTGGTCTTGCCCTCGGGGACTGAACAGACGACCTGTGGACATGCCCGTGTCCCGGTCAGCTCCCTTGCAGGTGGGGACACTCCCATCTGGCGGGTTCCAGGCCCCTCGCACTCCTTGGTTGAATGGCCATCTGTCATTGTGTCGGGAGCCCTGATCAGAGCTTGTGGAGCGCCACCTTCCAGGGCTCAGTGGCTGTGTTGCTCTCCTGAATTTGCTCCTTGAGCTCTAGCTGCTCCTTGGCAGGCTGACCCCCCTCCAGCAGGCTGTTAACATAGGCATCCTTCAGGCTCACACCCAGGCGCTCACTTCTCATCTTCACCCTCTCCCCGGTTTATCTTTTACCCTCGGACTCCAGTTCCCATCTTTCTGCCACATTTACATCTCAAGCTCAGGCCCTTCCCCTGAGCCAGGTATTTATCTCCAGCTGTCTGCTTGAAGCCCACAGACTCCTTAAGGTCACCTTGTCCACAGTGAGCTCTTCTGTGCAAACCAGGCACATGAGCCAAAGAGCCAGCAGTCACTGGACCCCTCCTTCTCCTGATCATCCACTATACCCAGGCTGACAGGAAGTCAATTTTACTGTTTATCAATAAATTCCAGAATCTCTTCAGCTCTAACTGTACCAGTCTGATGTAAGCCACCGTCACCTCTCACCTTGACCACTGCCAACTGTTTCCAGTCTTGTCCACCTGCACCCACACTGGCTCTGCTTTTTTGTTGGTTGGTTGGTTTGAGACAAGGTCTCGCTCCGTCACCCAAGCTGGAGTGCAGTGGTGCAATCACGGCTCACTACAGCCTCCAGCTCCTGGGCTCAAGTGATCCTCCCGCATCAGCCTTTTGAGTAGCTAGGACCACAGGTGGGCACCACCACACCTGGCTAACTTGAAAAATATTTTGTAGAGATGAGGTCTTGCCATGTTGACCAGGCGGGCCTCAAACTTCTGGCCTCAAATGATCCGCCAGCCTAGGTCTCCCAAAGTGCTAGGATTATAGGCATGAGCCACTGTTCCTGGCCTGTCCCTTCAATTCAGAATAAAGACAAACCACCTCACCATACCCCACGAGGCCCCGTGCAGCCTGGCCCTGCCTCTCTGGCATCATCTCACACCTCACTGCACTCTGCATTTCCAAAGGACTTCTTGGGAACTTGCCTTGCTCCCTCCCACCACTAGGCCTTTGCACATGCTCTTTCCACCTGACCACTGCCTGTTTGTTCATCTTTTGAATCTGCAATCACTTTCTGCCTGGGGAAACTTCTCTGACCTCCCAAACTAGGTCAAGATTCCCCGAGTACAAACTCTTTTCTTGCAAGGACACAGCTGCAATTTTACACCTGTTTGTGTGATGATCTAACAAGTGTCTCTGTCTCCCCCATTGCCCTGTCACTTGTACCAGCAGTGCAGCAGCACGCTGCACTTCAGTGAATGAAGGTATGCTTGTATGTTGCAAAAGCAAAATTGTATTAAATTGTTCCAGGGCAGAATTTATTTGTCTGACATAATTCACATCTTCCGTTTGGGGAGAAATTCCTTAAATTTTCTGGTCCACTTGAATGTTAATTTTTTTTTTTTTTTTTTTTTTTGGACAGAGTTTCACTGTCACCCAGGCTGGAGTGCAGTGGCACAATCTCTGCTCACTGCAGTTTCCGCTTCCTGGGTTCGAGTGATTCTCCTGCCTCAGCCTCCCAAGTAGCTGGGACTACAGGCACCCACCACCACGCCCAGCTAATGTGTGTGTGTGTGTGTGTGTGTGTGTATACATATTTTTTTTTAGTAGAGTTGGAGTTTCACCATGTTGGCCAGGCTGGTCTCAAACTCCTGACTTCAAGTGATCCACCTGCCTGTGCTTCCCAAAGTGCTGAGGTTACAGGCATGAGCCACTGTGCCTGGCCTTGAATGAGAATTATCCCTCTTCTGGGAAGCCCACTATGGCATTTGGGGGCCCAATAATCTCTTTTATTTTTATTTTTATTTTTTGACAGAGTTTCACTCTTGTTGCCCTGGCTGGAGTGCAGTGGCGTGAACTCAGCTCACTGCAACCTCCGCCTACTGGGTTCAAGTGATTCTCCAGCCTCAGCCTCCCGAGTAGCTGGGACTACAGGCACCCGCCTCCACCACCATGCCCAGCTAATTTTTTGTGTGTGTGCGTGTTATTTTTTTATTTTTTATTTTTTTTTGAGACGGCGTCTTGCTCTGTCCCCCGGGCTGGAGTGCAGTGGCACGATCTCGGCTCACTGCCATCTCTGCTCCCGGGTTCACGCCATTCTCCTGCCTCAGGATTCAAGTGCCTCCTGGGTTCAAGCAATTCTCCTGCCTCAGCCTTCCGAGTAGCTGGGACTAGGCGCCAGCCACCATGCCCGGCTTATTTTTTTTTGTATTTTTAGTAGAGACAGGTTAGCCAGGATGGTCTCCATCTCCTGACCTCGTGATCCACCCGCCTCGGCCTCCCAAAGCGCTGGGATTACAGGCGGTGAGCCACTGCGCCCGGCCTTTTGTGTGTTTTTAGTAGAGATCGGGTTTCATCTTGTTGGCCAGGCTGGTCTCGAACTCCTGACCTCAGGTGATCCGCCCCTCTTGGCCTCTCAAAGTGCTGGGATTCAGAATAATCTTTAGACATTTCTTAATTGATCCACTGTCTTGTTCTTTCTTTTATCTTTTGTTAGATAGCTATAAAAAAAGATTGTTTTGGCCGGGCGCGGTGGCTCACGCCTGTGATCCAGAGACCAGCCTGACCAACATGGAGAAAACCTGTCTCTACTAAAAATGCAAAATTAACTGGGCGTGGTGGCCCATGCCTGTAATCCCAGCTTCTCGGGAGGCTGAGGCAGGAGAATCCCTTGAACCCGGGAAATCCGGTGAGCCGAGATCGCACCATTGCACTCCAGCCTGGGCAACAAGAGCGAAACTCCATCTCAAAAAAAAAAAAAAAAAAAAAAAAAAAAAAATTGTTTTAAGGCCCTTTTTTTGCATAAAGCTTGAAACTCCTATATAAGCACATTTCCTCGTGTGTATTTTTGTTGAATAATCTCGAAGCATACATAGTTCTTGCTTGTGGGAAATTAGAATTCTAAGGCCTTTGGGCACCGTAAAGCTAGAATTTTTCGCGTGAAGAACACGCCCCATAGCACCCGCCCCCCGCCACCTCCACAGCACCACCTCGTGTTCACAGCATTGACAAGCATGAATAGCGCGGGGCAGGACAAAGACTACAACTCCCATAATATCTAGCATTTATAGTGACGTCAGTACGGGGCGCGGGCTGGCTTTCTAGAGCCACAGCTTTTCCATTGGCCAACTATTGGAGGCGCCTGCGCAAATGATGCAATCCCGCCCCCTCCACCCTGTGACGCGCCTGGGGTTCCCGAGGTTTTTCCTGGGATAGCGATGGAGACTCCGGGCGCATCAGCTTCGTCCTTGTTGCTCCCCGCCGCGTCCAGGCCCCCGAGGAAGCGCGAGGCGGGAGAGGCTGGGGCTGCGACGAGCAAGCAGCGGGTCCTGGACGAGGAAGAGTATATTGAGGTGCGACCTCGGTGCGGACGCCGGCGACTTCTGGGCCCCTCCCCTGCTTCACGCTCCCCTCGGGTTCCCTTTCTCGGGTCTTGACGCTCCGTCTCCTCTTGGAAGTGGAGGAGCCGGAGTCCCTGCCCTTGGGGTGTGGACGGTCCCACGAGTCAAGTAAACAGGGCAGAGGAAGACGTCTGTGGTGGAAGAGGCTGTAGCAGTGTTGTCAGGGAAAAGAGGGAGCGGTTCTCTTTCTGTGGGACGGGGGTCAGGGAAATAAGATTTTCTGTTAAAGTGTAAGAGTTTGACACACTGGAAGGATGGTGGCAAAGAGGGCTTTCTAAAGAGCGGTGGCATCAAGTATGAATGCTGGGGTTCCAGGAAAAAGCCTGCAGTTGTAACAGCATCTCGAGTGAGTGGACCTCCGTCGCCCCACCACAAGCTCACAGAAGGAGCTGAAACGGGGATTGGCGGAAGTCAGTTTGGTTTTAGACCTGTGTAATTCGGGACACCTTTTGGGATATGTAGATGAGTGGCTTTAACGGACGGTTGGGTGCCCAAATTCGCAGCTCGGGAGCAAGGTCTGGCTGGAGGTGCAGACTTGGGAATCTCAGCCGGTGCTAGTGACTGGCTGAAGTTACTCAGCAAAAAGGTTTGTTTTTATTTTATTTTTTGAGGCGGAGTCTCGCTCCTGCCTCAGCCTGCCGAGTAGCTGGGACTACAGGTGCCCGCCACCACGCCTGGCTAATTTTTGTATTTTTAGTAGCGGCAGGGTTTCACCATGTTGGCCAGGCTGATCTCGAACTGCTGACCTCAGATGATCCTCCCGCCTTAGCCTCTCAAAGTGCTTGGATTACAGGCGTGAGCCACCATGCCCCGCCAGGAAAAAGGTTTAGATTGGAAATAGAAAGTCATGTGTGGAATGAAAGTGATAATACCCACGTTGGTCTGGCTGGTGGGCAGCCAGCAATGGAGAATGAGAATGACCAGTTAGCAAGGGCGAGAGAGAAGAGTTTCACGGACATCAGAAGAGTGTTTAGTGATGTTAGAGGTTGCAGCATGGCAACCATATGGGATGCTCAACCTGGCTAGAAAGTGCCCTCAAGCTCCCTCAAGCCAGGCCCAATCACTGGGGAAGCAGAATTTGAAGGAGTGGACTCTAAGGCAGGAACGCCCAGACCGCAACTCAAACTTTCTTTTTTTTTTGAGACAGTCTTGCTCTGTCACCCAGGCTGGAGTGCAGAGGCATGATCTCGACTCACTGCAACCTCCACCTCTCGGGTTTAAGCGATTCTCCTGCCTCAGCCTCCCAAGTAGCTGGGACTACAGGTGGCTGCCACCATGCCTGGCTAATTTTTTGTATTTTTAGTAGAGATGGGGTTTCATCATGTTGGCCAGGCTGGTCTGGAACTCCTGACCTCGTGATCCACCTGCCTTGGCCTCCTGAAGTGTTGGAATTACAGGCATGAGCCACTGTGCCCAGCCTCTGACCTTCATTCTGATCTCTCCTTGCAGGGCCTCCAGACAGTCATCCAAAGGGATTTCTTTCCTGATGTGGAGAAGCTCCAGGCACAGAAGGAGTACCTGGAAGCCGAGGAGAATGGAGACTTGGAACGGATGCGCCAGATTGCCATCAAATTTGGCTCTGCCTTGGGCAAGATGTCCCGGGAGCCCCCGCCACCCTGTATGAGGACCCTGTGGGTGGTGGAGAGGGGAAAGCCTGCTGAACTGTTGCTTCAGGCTATTCTAATTCTCATCCCCCTCTCTTCCCTTAGACGTGACTCCAGCCACGTTTGAAACCCCTGAGGTGCACGCGGGCACTGGAGTGGTGGGCAATAAGCCCAGGCCCCGCGGCCGAGGCCCGGAGGATGGTGAGTGAGGATGCCCTCTTTCAGTCACCTGGTCAGGATTGCCTGGGAATCTTAGCCTGTGAGGCCCTGAGGGGGTGCTCCAGAGGGCTGCAGGTCACATCTTGTTCCTGAGGGGTCTTGCCTAAATAGCAGCCTGTGAAGTCAAAGGACGTTGGTCTAACTGTTAAACGTTTGGGTCCAGCTCCCACACGTGACTCGCCTCTGTGAAATGGGACTCTCACTAGCTCTCACTGGCTTTTCGGCTGTGTTCCAGCCCTGCCCTGTGGGCTTCATGGATGTTGGAAGGCCCCTTTTGTCACTATCCTGAAGACGCCTCAGGGCCTCTCCATTTGTTTCCTTCATATTGGTTGCTTCCCAGATAACTGCATGGCTCGCTGCTTTTCTTCCTATAGATCTCTGTATAGATGTTACCTGTTCAGAGAAACCTTTCTTGACCTGCCACTGTAAAGTCACAACACCACTGGTGCTCTGTGGCTTCCAGCCTGGCTTTGGTTTTTCATCACAAGACATTTCATTTTATTTTATTTTATTTTATTTTACTTTATTTTTTATTTTTTGACACAGAGTCTCACTCTGTCACCCAGGCTGGAGTGCAATGGTGTGATCCCAGCTCACCGCAACCTCCACCTCCTGGATTCAAGCAATTCTCCCTGCCTTAGCGTCCCAAATAGCCGGGATTACAGGCTCCTGCCACCACACCTGGCTAATTTTCGTATTTTCTAGTAGAGACGGGATTTTGCCATATTGGCCCTGCTGGTCTTGAACACCTGCCCTCAGGTGATCTGCCTGCCTTGGCCCCCCCGGAGTGCTGGGATTACAGGTTTATACCTTAACATACAAGGCTTACGCCACCGCGTCTGGCCGAGACATAACATTTTAAAGGGATTACTATTTATGGTCTCTTTCCCTAATTGGCATCGCTTGCATAAGAGCAGAAGCGTTATTTTGCTTTCATCTGTATGCTGTGTTGGGAACAGCACACGTGGTATTGTGGGCCTTGCACAGGTACACGTGGAACAGATGAAAGTTGTCATCTTCAGCATGTTTGCTGGGACACACAGGTCTATATGGTAACATCGTGATTTGATGGGGGAGTCCGTTTAGGAAAGGGCACTCCGAGTCCTGTTGAATGTAAGTGTTCTGCACGCCATGGGACTTCCGCATGGTCAGGCCCTCTTTTAATCAGTAGTAGAACGTCAGTGCACGTATGGACGAATGAGACGCTCTTTCCTATCAGTTTCTAGACTCCAGTGTGCTGGAACAGCACAGATGTGTTGTATGTTTGCACAAACATGATATTTTTTGCTTTACAATTCAGCTTTTTCGGCCATTAACACAGTCCTTGTTGTCCTTGAAACTTGATTATCTGTTGAAATGTAGCTTGTGCATCACAGGACAATTTGTAGATTTTTTTCTTCCTTTTTTTCCCTATAGAGATGAGGTTTCATTATGTTGCCCAGGCTGGTCTTGAACTCCTGAGCTCAAGTGATCCTCCCACCTCAGCCTCCCAAAGTGCTAGGATTACAAGTGTGAGCCATCATACGTAGCCAATTTGCAGATTTTCAATACCTATACACCTACATGCCAGTAAATACAGGAATCCTTTTCAGAACCTAAGTGGTAGGAGTCATCATCGCATTTACAGGTGAGGAAGCTGAGGCTCAGAAAGGGAGTCACTTCTGCAGGTCTCAGCGATGGTCAGGGTTTCACTTCTTATCTCTCTGAGATGAATGGGGTTTCACTTCTTATCTCTCTGACCCCTGTCCTCATCCCTTGGGTCTTGAACTTGTAGCCACTGTGCCTTGTGCATAGCCTCGCGTGTAGCAGGTGGTCAGGACTGTCACTAGACTTGAAGGCAAAGCTCTCCAGGTGGCCCCACTGAAGTTTGCACCACCACACGCAGCACCAGGGCACCACCTCAGTGGGGGTACCACTTTCCATGGTGGCAGGCTTGGTGTCGAGGTGTTTGGGGTTGTGGCTTAGCACCTGTGAGGCCCCATCCAGAGGACCGGGTCATATGGGGTCCCTGGAATTGGGGCTGGCTCTCAGGTCAGGATGATTAGGCGATGACCACCCACCTGTAGTACAGGTAGTGGGAAGAGAAGAGTGGTTAAATTAGTAAGGAAATCCTAGGAAGTGAGGGAGAGCCCCTGAGGATTTGGAGGTACATCCCACAGGGCTGGCACCACTTTGGTGGGGGAGGAGCCTGCCTGTGATCACGAGCTCTTACTCTAACACCTGTGTTGCTCCCTCCAGTCTGAATCAGACTATGTAATTCCCTTGGCATCCAGCACATGGGCGGAGCTAGCCCTGCATCTGTAGAGCACCACCTGAAGGCTCTCTGGGCAGTCAGAGTGGGTGGATTCTGCCCCCATGGGGAGTCGTTGGCAGTGTAGGCTCTCATGGGCAGAAGCCAGGACCAGGGGAGAGGATTCCAGCACTGCATGTTGGGGGCTGTGATTCCTGGGCCTGGGTGTCGTCCTCTTTCCTGACTGCAAAGGGTGCTGTGTTCCTCCTCCCGCAACCCCTAAGCAGGAGAGGCTGGAGAGGAGGAGGAGAAGGAGCCACTGCCCAGCCTAGATGTCTTCCTGAGCCGCTACACGAGTGAGGACAATGCCTCCTTCCAGGAGATCATGGAGGTGGCCAAGGAGAGGAGCCGGGCACGCCACGCTTGGCTCTACCAGGCTGAGGAGGAGTTTGAGAAGGTGTCTTTGGGGTCTTGGGTGTCACATAGGCGTAGGCACTCTCTGTGGTGGTTGGGGGAGCCCCAGGGCCGTGGGTACAATGCCCAGGGGCATCTCTGACCATCAGTTTTCCCCATGTGATTGCAGAGGCAGAAAGATAATCTTGAACTCCCGTCAGCAGAGCACCAGGCCATCGAGAGCAGCCAGGCCGGTGTGGAGACCTGGAAGTACAAGGCCAAGAATTCCCTCATGTACTATCCAGAGGGTAAGCAGCGGGCCTGGCAGCCAGATGGGGAGGTGTTGGGTAGAGCTGCGTGTGTCTGGCTCTATGTTTGGAGCAGGCTTCCAGGTGTGTATGTCCGTGCCCCCTTGCAGTTTGGGCCTCCGAGGGGTACTGGTCTGTCTCAGAGTGGACAGGTCTGTGTGAGGTCAGCAGTGAGTGAGGCCCTCTCCAGCAGCACCAGGGCCTGCGTTCTGCTCAGTGCTTCTGTTCATCTGGGAGTGACTTGGCCGAGAAGCGAGCTCCTCATGCTCCTTAGGCTGCTGCCTTTCTGACACCTGCTGCTACCTTTGCTTCGTCTGCCAGGTGTCCCTGATGAGGAGCAGCTGTTTAAGAAGCCCCGGCAGGTGGTGCATAAGAACACGCGCTTCCTTAGGGATCCCTTCAGCCAAGCCCTGAGCAGGTGCCAGCTCCAGCAGGCAGCCGCCCTCAATGCCCAGGTGAGTGGCGGGTCAGCAGGGTCACATGCGCCAGGCGGGGCAGGGCTGCCTGGGGGTAGGCACGATCTCTCCCATGTCCTTGAGCTTGGCGGAGCTCAGTGAGTGGAACCATCTGCGGCCCTGTGTGGCAGGGTCCTGAGTCTTTCCTCAGCCCCAGTGGGCTTCCATTGAACACTGCCTTGGTCACACACGTTCTGTAGGTCCAGATCTGTGCCAGCTCCCTTGATGGCAGGGGCATGAGAGAAAAGGGGCTGCTGGGAGCGAGTCCAGGCTGGCCGCTGCATGCGCACACGCCAGGCAGGGAAGCCAGCGAGTAGCAGAGGGAGCCCAGGCCCCGGGGGTGGCTGGGGTAAGACAGGGCCTGGGTTGGCAGAGAGCAGAGGCTGTCTGAGTCTGGGGGCAAGATGAGTGGACACTCTCTGACAGTGACTGTGGCAGTCACACGGTTGAAGTGGGGAAGGCAGGAAGAGACTAGAGTGTAAGTCCTGTCTGTCGTCAGCATTGCCCCCTGCAGGGGCCTGGCATCAGCATCCTCTGGAGTCGCTGGGATAGGCGCAGCTGGAGCTGAGCCCTGGCACCTCCCTGGATGGGAGGAGGGGCTTCCCTCGCTCAGGTGCCCACTTTGACAGGCCCTCAAAGTCTTTGGGGTGGTTGGGGCAGGGGCCCTCCCTCTCTTTCTCCAAGAAGGCCGCCAACCTCAGAGCCCCAGCCTTGCCTTGAGGAGAGGAAGTGTTTCCAGCATGTTCCTATGTGTTTGCCCACTAGCCCGCTGTCGAGCGTGGGCTGCAGTCCCCCTGATGCCAGCCTCTCTGCTTGTTCCAGCACAAACAGGGCAAGGTGGGCCCTGATGGCAAGGAGCTGATCCCCCAGGAGTCCCCTCGAGTGGGTGGATTTGGATTTGTTGCCACTCCTTCTCCTGCCCCTGGTGAGAAAAGTGCCCACTGGCAAGTGGCCTACTGCTGGGACTCCCTGGGAGAGGTGGGCTTCTCAGTCGGCCCTGGCCACTCTCGGCCTCCACCTGGCCTGCCCCACACGTTGTGTAACTCAGGGACCTGGTCTCCTGTCTGTACAAGGCCTTAGAGGCCAGGAGTCCAGGCTGCTTGGGCCCATGGGCGGGCTGGACTCTCAGGCAGACCTGACCCGAGACGTCCTGGGGTGATGTGTTCTGTCCTGGTCCTTGCTGTGATGTCAGCAGGTGGGGGCGTGTGCACAGTGCTTATGAGTCTAAGTCTACCTAGCACTGCAGGGAGGGAGGCTCGGCACCTCAGGGGGCAGGTGACACTCAGGTGGTCCCGTGGCATGCATGGGTGCCCCTCCTGCACTCTGGCCTCTGTGCTTTTGGGTGCTGGTGCTGTGTCACAGGCCAGGGCATGTGAAGGCACCACAGGTTTGTCCGGGGTTCTAGGAGGTTTGGGAGCCCTGGAAGGCCTGAGTGTCTCCTCCCGCATGGCTGGGGGAGACCTCCCAGAGGCTCGTAGGCTAAGCACATGGCTGTAGGGCCTTGAGCCTGCCTCGGGCCTGCTAGGAGCTTGGCATTTCCCTTTCGGAGGATGGAGGTGCCAGGGTTCCAGAGTCCTGGGGAAGGAGAAAGGGCTAGCTGCCTATATTCATGTTAGCTGGGATGCACATTGGGTGAACAGGCTGTGACTGGAGGGGAGGGTGGTGGGGAGTCCTCTGGCCTGAGACGGTTTTGGGCTCTTTATTTGCAGGTGTGAATGAGTCCCCAATGATGACCTGGGGGGAGGTTGAGAACACACCGTTGAGAGTTGAAGGGTCGGAAACCCCCTACGTGGACAGGACACCGGGCCCAGCTTTCAAGGTGGGTCGTGGTGATGGGGGAACCGTGTGTGACCGGGGTGGACACCTCTAGAGCCCTGAGTGCCTGTGGCTCAGGACTGAGCACTGGAATCGGCCCCCAGCTGCTGACAGGCAGAGTGCTGGCTTTTCTGAATGCCAGGGCACCGAAGGCAGGTGTGGGTGGGTGGACCTGTCACAGAGGGATTTGGGGGTGTGAGGGCTGAGACACCAAGGCAGGGAGTGGCTTGGGCCCTGTGGATCCTGGAGGCCGGGTGCTGTTCACGAGTGAGGGAGGATAGTCACAGACACGTCAGGAGCTCTGCAGGCCTGAGGACCACGGGACGCGGCTGTGTGCTTGCAGAGGAAGGCCCCTGGTTACAGAACATGACTGGGGCACGCTGGATGACACGGCTCAAGCCTGGTGTTGTAGGAGTGGTCGGGGTGGAGTGTGTGAGAGCCGGCACAAACCAGGGGAGGCTCTTCGTGGGCTGGGTCAGGTGCAACAGGCCTCCCCGTACCACTGCGGGGCTTTCCCCAGAGTACTTAGTAGAGGTAACCCATGTCCAGACAAAACATGGGGAGAGGTTTTGGTTACTTTGGTTCTGAATTGTCTGGGATGCAAGGATAACTAAGGCAGGCATGCGAGAGGGATAATGAAGAGGATGCTATGCTGTCAAATGTGAGAGCATAAGGCAAGGGCTGAGGTGCTTCCAAGGTGCGCCTGCCACTGCTTCCCGAGTCTCCAGGCCAACGGAAATTGTGAAATCATGAGTCAGAATTTAGGGCTCGATAAAGATGGCAACTCAAATTGCACTGAATAGCAGAGTATTTAGAAATGAAGGAAGCTGGGTCCTTAGGATGTGTAGCAGCATACATTCTGGAAAGGTGAAAAGGTTACATGTAAAAACAATAACCATAAAACAACTAGAAGAAAATAGTGGCGAGTATTTAGTTTGATTTTTTTTTTTTTTTTTTTTTTTTTTTTTTTGAGACGGAGTCTCGCTCTGCCGCCCAGGCTGGAGTGCAGTGGCCGGATCTCAGCTCACTGCAAGCTCCGCCTCCCGGGTTCACGCCATTCTCCTGCCTCAGCCTCCCGAGCAGCTGGGACTACAGGCGCCCGCCACCTCGCCCGGCTAGTTTTTTTGTATTTTTAAAGTAGAGACGGGGTTTCACCGTGTCAGCCAGGATGGTCTCGATCTCCTGACCTCGTGATCCGCCCGTCTTAGCCTCCCAAAGTGCTGGGATTACAGGCTTGAGCCACCGCGCCCGGCCTAGTTTGATTTTTTTTTTTTTTTTTTTTTTTTGAGATGGAGTCTCGCTCTGTTGCCCAGGCTGGAGTGTGGTGGCGCGATCTCGGCTCACTGCAACGTCCACCTCCTGGGTTCAAGTGATTCTCCTGCCTCAGCCTCCCGAGTAACTGGGACTACAGGCATGCGTCATCATGCCCGGCTTATTTTTGTATTTTTAGTAGAGATGGGGTTTCACTATGTTGGCCAGACTGGTCTCGAACTCTTGACCTTGTGATCCACCCACCTCAGCCTCCCAAAGTGCTGGGATTACAGGTGTGAGCCACCGTGCCTCGCCTTTATTTATTTATTTATTTATTTTAAACAGATAGGGTTTCACTGTGTTGTCCAGGCTGGAGAACAGTGGTGCAATCATAGCTCCTTGTAACATTGAGCTCCTGGGCTCAAGTGACCCTCCAGCCTCAGTCTCCTGAGTAGCTGGGACTAACAGCACACACCACCACACCCAGCTAATTTTGTGTATGTGTGTGTGTGTAGAAAAGAGGTCTCGTCATGTTGCTCAGACTGGTCTCCAACACCTGAGCTCAAGTGATCCTCCTGCCTTGGCCTCCCAAAGTGCTGGGGTTCCAGGTATGAGCCACCACTCCCAGCCTGCAGTCTAATCTTAAGTTAGGGAGGACTCTCTAAACAAAAGCAAAGGAGGAAATCACAAATGAAAATAACAAATACAGCAGAAAATGTTATAAGTGAAACAAGGGCAAATAACTGAAAACACATATGCACGGTGTAGCGCAGTTGACTTGACACAGGGTCTTGGCGAGGGTCTTCTGAGTGACAGCAGCAGAAAAGGAAAATGAGCCCCTTGAGAGTAAAATAGGCCACAGACACGTGGGGAAGCGCCCAAAATACAGAGTGCCGATAAGACAGAGATGTTCACGCCGATAATCAGGGAAACGTTAAAACAGACCTCTTGTTCTGAGAGGTTGTCAGAGGTCATGGCTTTGGGAGGAACAGGAAGACAGGTGAGGAGTGCTGGGCCCTGGGCAGGTCAGGCGGGGTTGGGGGCTTTCCAGGGGCTTTTAGTGGGAGGTGATGGTGGGTTGTGGGGGTTTTGTAGGCAACAAAGAGAGGCTGGCAGCCACCACAGTGGCTTTCTGTGTGAGGGGCTGCCTGGCATGTGGCAGGCCTGGCACAGCTACCTACACGCCTGCTACCTTGTAGATCCTGGAGCCGGGCCGCAGGGAGCGGCTGGGGCTGAAGATGGCCAACGAGGCTGCCGCCAAGAACCGGGCCAAGAAGCAGGAAGCCTTGCGGAGAGTGACGGAGAATCTGGCCAGGTGAGGGGCCGCCTGGCTGGTGGGGAAGTGTGAGGGTAGCTCTGGCCTGCTCCTGCTTGGCCCCTGCCCTGACGGTGTGGAGGCATGGCCCATGCGGCAGAGTCCAGGGCAGGTCTGTGGGGTTCTGCAGTGGGTACTGTGGCAGCTCCTCTATCCAGAGCACGGCCACACATGGACAGGATGAGAGGCCCCCTCCATCTTCTCTTTCCTCCACGTCCTCTTTGGCCCGTCCCTAAGAGGCATCTTTAGGCATGTGGTCCTGCTGGGAGCTTTCATCAGCCCTGTGGAGACGGCCATCGTTCCCCTTGGAGAGGGGTGGGGACTCCAACTCTCAGAGGCCTGGGGGTCCACCCCAGCCCCCACAGCCAAGGGCAGTGCTACTGTTTGACCTCAGATTTTTTTTTTTTTTTTTGAGACGGAGTCTCGCTCTGTCTCCCAGGCTGGAGTGCAGTGGCCGGATCTCGGCTCACTGCAAGCTCCGCCTCCCGGGTTTACGCCATTCTCCTGCCTCAGCCTCCCGAGTAGCTGGGACTACAGGCGCCCGCCACCTCGCCCGGCTAGTTTTTTTTTTGTATTTTTTTAGTAGAGACGGGGTTTCACCGCTTTAGCCAGGATGGTCTCGATCTCCTGACCTCGTGATCCGCCCGTCTCGGCCTCCCAAAGTGCTGGGATTACAGGCTTGAGCCACCGCGCCCGGCCTTGACCTCAGGTTTGACCTGAGTGCTGCTGTTTGACCTCAGGGATCCCCCGTATTTGCCGCCATGCCGGCAGTGCCGTCCTCCTCAGCTCAGAGTGACTGTGTCTCTGTCCAGGCTCTTCCTGGGAGCCGAGGGAGGCCCTGCTGCCGGCAGCTCTCAGCCCACCTAACCCTGCCTCTCTCGTCCATCCCTTCACCCCAGCCTCACTCCCAAAGGCCTGAACCCAGCCATGTCCCCAGCCCTACAGCGCCTCGTGAGCAGGACGGCCAGCAAGTACACAGACCGAGCCCTGCGGGCCAGCTACACACCATCCCCAGCACGCTCCACCCACCTCAAGACCCCGGCCAGTGGGCTACAGACCCCCACAAGCACACCAGCGCCTGGCTCTGCCACACGCACCCCTCTCACGCAGGACCCGGCCTCCATCACGGACAACCTGCTGCAGCTCCCTGCCCGGCGCAAAGCCTCGGACTTCTTTTAGAGCTAGGCCTGGGCTGGGCCCATAGACGCTTCATGGAGCCTGCAGGGCAGCTGTACACCCAGCAGAGGACTCCAGCCTTCTCGGGGCCCAGGCCTGGGCCAAAGCTGTTTACTACGCCAGGAGCCACTGGAGAAAGGGGCTGTGCTGGGGCCAGGCTGGCACAGGACGCACAGGCCCACGCCACATCCCAGGGCCTTGCCAAGCTGTTTGCTGTTTAATTGGCCCCTTGAAGTGTCATTAAAGAACACCTGGTACAGTCTGGGGGTTGCCTCTCCATCCTGCTCCCCACACAAGCCCTAGCCTTGCCCTGGGGCCTACATCGTGTCTCAGGACAGCAGGGCTTGAAGTGAGGGGCCCCCCAGGTGAGGAAGCTGCAGGTGGGGTGGCTGTGGGGGCACCGGATGACTCTGGCATCGCTTTCTGCAGCACCCGGAACCTGTGTTCTGAGCTGAGCTCACATCCTCCTGTGCTTTCTGCTCCTCTGGGGGGATGTGAAGGAGAAATGGAGCCCTTGGAAGTTGTACTCTCAGGTTCACCTGCAGTTCTGGGCCCAGGTCTGCAGCCTCCACTCTGGGCTTGCCTGCTGTGAGGTGCACTGGTTATAGGACTGTGTAGGGGCTGCATATCAGGTGATCTCAGCCGTCACCTTCTCCCAGCCCTGGCTTCCAGCTCATGGGGTGGGACTGTCCCGCTCACCTCTCTGCCGTAGGCACTGCCCATCTTATGCTGCTGGCCCTGGCCTCACCTTGTCTCTCCCACCAACAGGAGCTCCCAGATAACAG
The DNA here is from genome assembly GCF_024542745.1 of Macaca thibetana thibetana. Lineage (NCBI taxonomy): Eukaryota > Metazoa > Chordata > Mammalia > Primates > Cercopithecidae > Macaca > Macaca thibetana. Next base: position 32,737,392 of record NC_065587.1, read on the forward strand.
TAATGTGGGCCCCAGGCTCCATGCAGACCTGGCAGGTCCTCTGTGCACTGCGGGCACACTTGCCCATTGGCCAAGGATATGGGTGTCTGACCCTTAGGAGTCTGGTGGCCTGACGGTCCTGTGCCTGCTTTCTGCAGAGGTAGAGGGGCCCAGGTGGGCCCAAGACCAAGATCTGGCCCCCAGACCTCAAGTGGAGGGCACAGATTGTGCATTCAGGGTGGGGGTCTCACTGCTCAGGGACACACCTGGCCTCTGCTCACACTGGGATCCTTCTTGCTTTGAGTGTACATGTACCCAGCCTGTGCTAGGCGATCTTCTCTGGTCCTCTCACGCCTTTCCTAAGTGCTGAAGTTCTCTGGAGGCTGGTGCAGGGCCTGATCTCTGCCACCTACCTGGGGCCACTGCTAACCTGTGTTCCTCGATAGTGAGTTCCTGCAAGTTCCTGGGGTGGCTGAGCTCCAGATGTGCCCTGGGACCTGCAGGTGGATGTAGGGTTGCTGGACAGGTAGGATGGGACTCTTAATGGGTGGGGGATGTGGGGCCTTTGGTGCTTTATCCCATAGGAAAGGGTGCATGTTGTCCTAAGGGAGTCCCCAGGAAGTGGGGAGGGAGGGGGAGGAGCACTGTCTAGGTGCTGACCACCTCGAGCACTTGGCCAGCAAGTGGGCCGCATGCTTTGGGAGCAATGGGTGACACAGCAGGAAGCACAAAAGACAGGCCAGTGCACCATCACCAAGGGCTGCTGAGCAGCTTGCAGAGCCACTGGGTGGGGAGGGCACACTGGGAGGTCTCAGCTGGGGCTGCCCCTGGAGGACTGGGCAGGGAACTTGAGGGCTGAGGACAGAAATCTCAAATGACTCCGGGAAATAGAGGAAGAGGAGGATGCTGAGCGAGGGGCTCTGAGGGAGTGGGGGTAGGTTAGAGTGGGCTGAACTGCAGGAGGCCAGGGGGAGTCGTGGACCCCTGGAGCTGGCCAGCCCCAGGGCATTGAGGAGGAGGCCAGGTCAGAGGGAGACAGTGTGGGCCTGGCAGGTGGACCCTGGCAGAGGCCCTCTCGTCCCCCACAAGGCCAGGCCACACCACGAGTCTGCCTGTACCTGAGCACCTGTCCTGTGCTCCTAGGCCGGAGACCACTGTGTGTCAGGTGGGGCGGTTGGCTGAGTCCCAGAGAAAAACACTCCTCACTGGGCACTCTTGATGCTTGTACACACCCTGTGGTTTATTTGGTGGTCAGTAAAGAACGTCTTTGCTACTAAGTGGAAGAAAGCTAATGGAACGTAATCAAAATAGTGGTTTAATTGACGAATTTTACTTGCACCTGTGCCTTCTTCAGATCCTACCTGCCTACTTAGTTAATGTGAAGGCCGACTTCGCCATGCCCCCCCATCACGACCCCCACCACACACGACGGGGTCATCATCATGCTAGGTGCTTGCTTTCCCCACCTCAGCTCCGGAGACGTGATGGTCTTTGGCCCTGGAGGTCTCGGCCAGCCTGTCCTCCACCTTGTCCTCGTTCTCGGGCACCACCAGCAGCCGGTGCTGGGTTTTGGCTCCAAGCTTGTGGTCGGGTCGGTGGTCGGGCCGGTGGTCAGGCCTCAAGCCTGGCTTGGTGTCCAGTTTGCACTCGGCGCGGTACTTGCCCTCCCCCTCCCTCTTGAAGGAGGCAGAAGACATGGCTTTGGGCTTGGGGGGCTGCAGCCACGAGTGGCTGAGGATCTCATCAATGTGGAGCCGCTGGCTGACGTCAGGCTGCAGCATGCGGTAGATGAGGTCCTTGCACTCACAGGTCAGGTTCTTGGAGCGTGGGAAGTCCACACGGTGCTCCTTCTGGATACGCAGCATCTTCCTGATGTCGGAGTCGTCGTAGGGCATGGAGCCGCAGACCATGATGTAGAGGATCACACCCAGGCTCCAGATGTCGTACACCTTGGGCTGGTAGGGGATGCCCTGCAGCACCTCGGGGGCTGCATATGCCGCTGACCCGCAGAAGGTCTTGCTGAGGATGATGCGCCCATTGCTGTCCCGCAGGCAGCGCTTGGAGAAGCCGAAGTCAGACAGCTTGATGTTGAAGTCCTTGTCGAGGAGAAGGTTCTCGCACTTGAGGTCCCGGTGGACAACGTCCAGGTCGTGGCAGTACTTGACGGCCAAGGAGAGCTGTCGGAACATCTTGCGCGCCACGTCCTCGTGCAGGGCTCCCCGGCACTTGATGAACTCGAGGAGGTCGCCCTGGACGCCAAGCTCCATGATGATGTAGATGCGCCCGTCAGAGGTCTCAAAGATCTCGTAGGTCTTGATGATGGAGCCGTGGTTGACAGTTGCCAGGATGTCCATCTCCCGAGGAAGGAATCTCTCCACAAAGTCAGTGGGTGTTTTTTTGCGGTCGATGATCTTGACAGCCACATTGAACTTGAGGCGCTCAGAGTAGGCAGATTTGACTTTTGCGTAGGAACCCTTGCCAAGATTGATGCCTACGATGTAACCCTTCTTCCTTAGGACTGTGGCATCGTCCATGGTGCCAGGAGCGACTGGCGCCGCTGCCGTCTACATCCCCCCGTCACGTGGGCCAGCGGGCATTGTCCTCATTTACACTACCGGGAGGTGTCTGGCTGGGCTGGGCTGGGCTTCAACTCAGGGGTGGAACACTCAGCATTGTCTCTGGGTGACTTCAGCGAATGAACTCATAAAGCCAAGGAGTGGGGGCGGGGACTGGGCTGAGGGGGAACAGGGTTCCTGGAACCATGGAAGCCAGGCTGGTCTGGCAGGAGCGCCCGCTCCCCACCCGCTGGAAGGAAGCCTGTCCCCAGACAGGACTGTGGTAACCCTGCTGCTGCTGCTTGCATTGGTTTCCCTGTCTGTCACACAAGTCAGGCCGGAGGGGAGGCGGCCCACGTCCAGCCTGTTTCCATCACCTGGCTGTGGGGACCGACCCTGCGTTGGTCTTTGTCTCACTAGGGTGGGTTTCCTGCAGCTTCTTTGGGCTATGAAAAAAAGCCCCCCTTGGGCTGTGTCCTTGGTGTGGCAGGACAGTTCTCCCTGACAGTCACCCAGACAGGCCTGCATAGCACCCCGGTTACACAGACAGATTTCCACAGCACTGCCTTAACATTGAGCACATAGTTAAATCTAGGGAAATTAGTGCCCAAACATCGAAGCTAGAAATGAAACATACAGCCCAGTCTTGCATGGGCTTCTCTCTTGCTGGAGCCAGCCAAAATAATAGGAACGGTTTTACATTCCTAGTGCCAGGACCCATCTCGGGTCGACAAAATCTGAAGACAAGTCAAGGTAACAGGCAGCTGTTTGAATAGATTCATTGAATAGTCTAAGGCAGCTCTCTGGACCAAGCTGTAAAGGAGATAAAATCGAAATAATCACACCCGTACCACAGTAGACAGGCCTTGAAGACAGTGGGCCCCTTTTGATCAGACTTAGCAAGCTTTTTTTTTTTTTTGCCTCTGACCTACTTGAAACAAAATCAGTTACCAGTAGACTTAGGTGATTGCTAGCACGTAGACATATAACCCCAACCTATATAAACACTAAGAAAATCGTAACACTTGGAGTTGGTCTGGTGGAATTATCTCCAGCCTTCTCCCTGTATGCAGTTACAGTAATAAATTCCCTTCTTTCCTAGTTTGTCTGCTGCTTGTTATTGGGCCTCAAGAAAATGCAGCTGGACCTGGCTTGGTTCTGGGAACAGTGGTACCTGGGAGGGACTGCCCTGGACCAGTCCGGCTGGCAGTGGTGCCAAGCCTGGTAGACGAAAGCGGCCCTGTGTTTGGGAGCGGAGGCGGCAGGCCCCTCAGGGTAGAGAGCCGGGCAGGTGAGTCGCTGCTGCTCCAGCGAGCAAGGGCCTGTGTATGGGTGGGTCAGGGCTGCAGTACATGCCAACTGGGTGTCCAGGGTCCAGGGCAGGTGCCTGCAGGTCTGAGGGGTGGGGCAGGGCCTCCCTTGGGTAGAGGCGGCAGGAAGGCACCTGGGCAGCAGAGAGCTTGGGAGAAGAGAGGGCTTTTTCTGAGAGTGGCTGGGAAGGAGGAGGGAAGTGAAGGAGTCGGGGCTTTTTCTGTAAGTGGCAGGCCGCCGCCGCAGGTGCAGGACAGGAGAAGGGCCGTCCCAGTTGTGTTTTAAGATGGTCAGTGGCAGAGAGAGAGACAGAGTAGAACTGGCTTTGCGATGAAGGTGGGGGCCAGTGCCTTCGACCAAGTGAGAGGAGGCTGGGCCAGGGTGGGCCTCGGGATCAGCAGGAGACAGAAGGTCAGGTCTGTCTTGTTTGCTAGTCTGTCAGTGGATGGGCCCTGGTGCTGGGGAATCCTGGAGCTGATAGCACCCAGGCCATGCACTGGGAAGAGCAGGCACCTGGGTGAGGAGGGAGTTCTGAGTCATGTCAGTTTGGGCCTTTGTGTGGAGTGAGCAGCAGTCGCCTGTTGGAACCCTGACACTGAGTATCATTTGCATCTTGGGCTGCCTTTTGCACCTGGAAACAGTGTGAACATCCTGTGTCAGGGCTGGCGTGTGGATTTGTGCTTTCGGAAATGTGGCATCCCGTACATGTCTCCTCAGGTGCTTTGGACGGATGTTCATTTGTCATCCATCACAGGCATCCTGGGTCCACAGGGAGTGGCTGGGACAGACGAGCTGTGTGCTCAGCGTTCAGGGGAGAGGGAGGAAGGCCTGCTCCCAGGTGGGGTTTAGTCCTGGAAGGTTTCAAAGAGGAAGTGATGTTGGAGCTGGGGTGCTGGGAATCAACAGACTCCATGGGGTTGACAAGAGGGGCAGGACATGTCAGGCAGATGTGACATCTTGGCCCTGACATGGCTGTGTGAACCCACTCTGTCTGGAGTACACAGGGAGCACCCTGTGTCTGGAGGTCACTAGGGAAGATTGGAGAAACAGGGCAGCCAAAGTCAGGATGCCAAGCTGAGAGGCTCAGATGAGCAGGATGGGCCGATGTGCCCACAGTGACTGCCTTCCAGCAGTGACAGCCTCCCAGAGTCCCACCCGAAGCTCTTTGTAGCATCGGTGGTTAATAGCTTTAGTTTGATGCTTTCCTTTCTCCTGGGAGTCTCTATGGCTGAAATGACCAGCACTTCACTCCTTTTTTTGTCCTAGAAGGGGCTGGCTATGAAAATTTGCAGGCCAGGACCCAGGAGCATGAGAATTCCCACTTACCACCCCCTGACCCTTTCCCTTGCTCCCCTAAATGCCCTATCTGGGGCATTTCTCTGCATATCTGCTTGCCCTGCCCTTGCCCTTGCCCTTGCCCTTTCCTTTCCTTTCCCCTTTCCTTTCCCTTCCCTTTCCCTTTTCCTTTCCCTTTTCCTTTCCCTTCCCTTTCCCTTCCCTTCCCTTTCCTTTCCTTTCCTTTCTTTTCAATGGAGTCTTGCTTTGGCACGATCTCAGCTCACTGCAACCTTCACCTCCAGGGTTCAAGCAATTTTCATGCCTCAGCCTCTCCAGCAGCTGGAATTACAAGCACGCACCATGATGCCCAGCTAATTTTTGTATTTTTTAGTAGAGATGGGGTTTCACTCTATTGCCCAGGTTGGTCTCGAACTCCTGGCCTCAAGGGATCTGCCTGTCTCAGCCTCCCAAAGTGCTGAGATTACAGGCATGAGCTACCGTGCCCTGGCCAGATATCTGCCTTCTTGCTAGACTCTACCAATGCCTTCTCCCTCTTTTTGTGCATTCTACTTCACCCCCCGAGTGCCTCTCTGGTCCTTGGGGGACATGCCAGAAGAGGCAGGTGTCAACATTGCAGAGGCAGAGCTGCCCAGGCATGGAGTGGGCTGCTTCATCCAGGAAGTACACACAGGGCCGGGACTCCTGGTGTGTTTGACGGAGAGGGTTGGATTGGATCTGGGGACCTCCAGCGTTGCTCCTAGGGATGCAGTCCTGTGAGCCAGGTACCTGCACACTCTGAGAAATCCACTTCCCTCTGAACCTTCCTTTCCTTTATAAAGTAGATACCTGTTTACCCATTTGTCCCCCAGGCACTGAGGGTCTGCCCTGGGTGCTGAGGTACACTGATGAGCTAGACCACCCATGCCTTCCTGGAGCCCAGAGGCGAGGGAGGCTCAATCACGCCAAGTGTGTATGCACGATGGTGGCTGTGCCACGCCTCAGAACCATGGTGCTGTGAGGACAGGGAACTGGGGATTGGACTTTGGGAAGCTGGGGAAGGCTGAGGTCTGAGGAACGAGCCAGGTGGAGGGGGATGAGGATGGCTATTACATGTGATGGTTTGAAGGGATGTGGCTTGGCAGGAACATGGACAGGCCATGGAGGGCCTTGTTGAGGTCCTGGTCCTAGCACCTCCGAGGGTCCTTGAAGGGGTCTGAGCCAGGGCTGAGCCACCTATGGGAGTCGCCCGGCATGGCGAGGCCACCTGTGGAGGGGTCACCTGGGCCTCCTGCCCTGGGCAGTGTGATCTCAGACACTCTCTCTGAGCTGTTCCCAGCTGTAAAGCGCAGAGCAGGAACTCCTCCCGCAGCCCCTCCCACCCGGGCTCACCTGGCTGAGCTACAGTGAAGCTCCCAGACCTGCTTGCTGGCCACTCCCCTGAGGACCAGCGCAGGTCTGTGGGGATAATTGGGGAGGAGGGCCCAAGAGCCATTCCTCAGGATGTCCCACCCGGGACCCCATCCCGGCACTCTGGGCTTCCTCTCCACCATGAGTTTCTTGGTGGGAAGAACAGGGTGGCCCCTCGAGGCCTGTTGGCAGAGTACAGAGTGGCAGGCTGCTGAGAACCCCTAGAAGGCTTTATGGAGGCCTCAGCCCCTCAGCTGAGCCTGGAGAGCTGGACAGAGTCTGCAGGGGCAAGTTCCCTGTATGATTATGGGCCATGTGTGTGATGGGGGCACAGTGGTGAGGCCTGGTGCCCAGAGGCCAGGGGAGGATGCATTGGGCCACAGGAGGACCCCAGAGGCCAGGGCAGGTTTCTCCCCGCTGGGCAGTGGGAGCCAGGCTGGGTGGGGGATGGCTCTGGACACTGTTGGAGGTGGTGGGAGGGTTGGGGTGGAGGCCTGAAATTAAACCACGTGGAAGGGGGCTTTGGGAGCATGAGGAGGCAGGTGGACTTGAGGAGTGCAAGGAGGGCCGGTCCAGGCTCTCACTGGACCCTACTTCTCCAAGGGGACTGAGGTTGGGGTCTTCCTGAGGTAGAGAAGTGACCATAGGTAGACTGTGGACAGTGATCATGGATGCTGCTGGCAGTGGAGCTCCTCTGCTCTGACATTCTCTGTGTCCAGCACCTGCTTCAGGCCCCGCCCCGGGGGAGTGGGAGTCGCACGACTGTCCTAGCCTTGGGTTTGACTTTGGCCCCATCCACTTAGAGGCCATGGGAAAGGTGATTCTGAAAGCGCTTGTCCTTTGTGTGTGTGTCAAGCCTTAGGCCCACATAAGGTTGTCCACAGTGGGGCGAGGAGAAAGGGGCCATGGGGAGGTAGCCCTGCCTAAGATATGCACAGGCCATGCAGCACACTTAGCCAGTGGTGCCAACTTTAGGCTCATGACCCCTGTGGGGCTCCGATGGTCAGCATTCCCTGTCCTCAGGCCAGGCATGCATTGTGGTTGCCTGGCCTATCCTACTTGCCAGTGTCAACTTCTAATGCTGGCAGGGGTGTCATCCCTGGGGACAGGCTGGGATGGGGATAAGATGTGGTCAAGAGCACACACGACTGTGGGACATGCTTGGGCTGGAGTGTGGTTGGGCCATCCAGCAGAGCCTCCTACTTCTCCTGGGCTGGAGAGTGACCACAGGGTGGGGTGACCCCGGCACTGTTGAAAGCTGGGTGCTGGCTGGACACGGGGCCTGTGGTGGACAGAGCACAATGAACGAGTTGCCCAGCAGGGTAGGGAGCTCAGGAGTGGCTGAGAGGCTGGCCACCTGTCCTCTGCAGCCTCCTGCAACCCCCACTGGCAGCCTTGTGGGGCTGCAGAGGGCAGGTCTGCCCAGACCCTCAGTCCCAACTGTACACAGAGCCTGCGCTCCTCTGCAGGGGTGCCTCGGCACACTTCTTGGTCCTGTCCTCTCCCTGTCCTTTCCTGACCCCAGCACCGCACTCGGGGGCGTCCCTTCTGAGGCAGCAGCTTCCTCATTCACCTCTCAGCTCTGGCCCCTGCCCCTCCAGGTCTCTCCCAGCCCCAGCCCCAGCACGGGCTTGAGGTCATGGTCTGGGCTGGGCACGCTGGGATGTGTTTTCCCAAGTGAAGAAGGAATCATAGCACAATCTGAGTGGGAAACCCGTGGAGGGGAGCCCAGGACTAGTCAGCTGAGGCAAAGACATTCACTTTGGCATCTGCATTAATATAGTGATTTATTGCTCCTTTAGCAATGTGGTTATGAAGTTCAAGGGGAGAGAGAAGAAACTGATGAAAACAGCGGCTCATCCGGGACTGTCTTCCTTCTCTGGTTTGTGCCTTGACTTCTTCAGAGCTTGGGCCTGAAGGTGTGAGCTCCATCTCATTCACTGCTGGCATACTGGGCCACAAATGCTCACTGGATGCGAATCTCTGGAGGCCTTTGGGGGGGCCCTTCCTCTTTCTCCCTGGTTGACGGCTTGCTGGGGAAGCCTAGGACGTCCGACTGCCTGGACATTTGCATTGCCAACCCCTCAGGTTTTGTCTCAGGTTGTCTCTTGGGCTGTGCCTCTTCCCCAGACTCCAGCTTGGTGGCAGACCTCTTGGCAGAGCCAGGTTCAGGGGTCCACAAGAGTTCAGTTCCCCGGGAGCTTTCCCCCTCCTTGTTGATGACCATAGAGGGCAGTCCTTGTGCCTTGGGCTGCACCCAGCATTGGCTGAGAATGTCATGGATGTGGAGCTGTTGGCTGATGTTGGGCTGCAGCATGCACTAGATGAGGTCCTTGCACTCGTCTGTCAGGTTCTTGGAGTGTGGGAAGTCCACATGGTGCGCCTTCTGGGTACACAGCATCTTCCTGATGTTGGAGTCGTCCTAGGGCATGGAGCTGCAGACCATGATGTAGAGGATCATGCCCAGGCTCCAGATGTCATACACCTTGGGCCAGTAGGGGATGCCCTGCTGCACCTCAGGGGCTGCATATGCCACCGACCCACAGAAGGTCTTGCTTAATCTCTGTTGGCCATTGTCATCCCGCAGGCAGAGCTTGGAGAACCTGAAGTAGAACAGCTTGATGTTGAAATCCTTGTGGAGGAGCAGGTTCTAACACTTGAGGTTCTGGTGCACGATGTCCAGGTCGTGGCAGTACTTAATGGCCAAGGAGAGTTGGTGGAACATCTTGCACGCCATGTCCTCGGGCAGGGCTCCCTGGCACTCGATGAACTAGTTTTTTTTCTCAACCCTGGCTGGGCTCCCAGGGCAGACCTGGGGCTGGGGGCCAAAGGTGGGGCCTGGATGCCACCCTGAGCACTGGTGGCTGCTCTGAGGACAGTATAAGCAGCAGGGGCAGCACTGGACAGTGGCTATTGTTTCTTCTGGCAGTGGAGCCCTGCTGCTGTGCCAGGCTCTGCGTCCGGCACCTGTTCCAGGCTACGCCCTAGGGGAGTAGGGGTCACACGACTATCCTAGCCTTGGATTTGACTTTGGCCTCATCCACCTAGAGGGAGTGAACACCCCTTCCTCACAGAGCCAAGTGGAACCCTGGATCCCTCAGGGATGACTTGGTAGTGCAGGCTGGATGTCACTCAGGTTGGGTTGGGTTCCTACCTGCCATGGCCCTTCCCCCTTTTCTCTGCTCCTTCACCTTCTTCCGTAACCCTGACTGACCACTGCCAGGCCTTTGTGCGTTCTGGGCGCTCCTTCTTCCGGACAGCCTCCTTCTCCTTCCTGCTGGGGACACCCCAACTACTGTCTCCTGGAAACCAAAAATAAAATTCTAAGCTCCCTAGCCATCTGAATGGACCCCTCCTCTCCACCAAGGGCATTCCAAACTTAACCTGAAAAACTAGTTCAGGCTGTGATAGGAAGTGGGAGTCAGGCCTCATTATCCCTCCTCCCTTCAGGTTTCAGGCACAGCTAAGCAATGGTAACATCGACACAGAGACTTGAAGACTGACAACAGACTCTATGGCAGTAAGATACCAGCATGACAGCAGGCCCGGAAAGAAACAAGTATTTTACTGTAAAACAGATTTCTTTCACATATTTTGAAGTCACTCTGCAAAGCTGTTTCTTGTGGGGAAAATCTACATTCTGTAGAGAATCCCCATCCCTTTCAAGGTCTTTTCTCCTGAGAGAATTAACTAGAGTCTGGCACCTTTTATTTTTCCTTTTTTAATTTTTTTTTTTTTTTTTGAGACAGAGTCTTGCTCTGTTGCCCAGGCTGGAGTGCAGTGGCATGATCTTGGCTCACCGCAACCTCTGCCTCCCTGGTTCAAGTGATTCTCCTGCTATCAGCCTCCTGAGTAGCTGGGATTACAGGCGTGCGCCACCATGCCTGGATAACTTTTGTAGTTTTGGTAGAGACGTGGTTTCACCATGTTGGCCAGGCTGATCTTGAACTCCTGACTTCAAGTGATCTGCCCACCTTGGCATCTCAAAGTGCTGGGGTTACAGGCGTGAGTCACTGTGCCCAGGAGTCTGGCACTTTTTTTTTTTTTTTTTTTTTTTTGAGATGGAGCCTTGCTCTGTCGCCCAGGCTGGAGTGCAGTGGCACAATCTCAGCTCACTGCAACCTCTGTTTCCTGGGTTTACGCCATTCTCCTGCCTCAGCCTCCCGAGTAGCTGGGACTACAGGCGCCCGCCACCACGCCCGGCTAATTTTTTGCATTTTTAATAGAGACGGGGTTTCACGGTGTTAGCCAGGATGGTCTCGATCTCCTGACCTCATGATCCGCCCACCTCGGCCTCCCAAAGTGCTGGGATTACAAGTGTAAGCCACTGCGCCCGGCCGAGTCTAGCACTTTTTAATAAGAAACATTAACAGTTTCTTCTCTGTGAAGCCTGATACCTGGAAGCTTCATCTGTCTAAGAAGCTTGGTCTCCACAATCCCTTAATCCAGACAGTCCCTTTTATTGATTCCACGTCTTTAGATAAACTCTTTGAACCAGCTGCCAATCCGCATGACCTGGAAGCCCCCTCCACCCCCACTTTCAAGTTGTCCCGCCTTTTCCGACGGAACCACTGTATACCTTACATGACTGATGTCTTGTCTCCCTAAAATGTATAAAACCAAGCTGTAGCCCTACCCCCGTGGACACTTGCAGGATCTCCTGGGGCTGTGTCCCAGGCTATTGGTCACATATTGGCTCAGAAGAAATGTCTTCAAATATTTTACAGAGCTGGACTCTTTTTGCCAACACTGCCCTCCAAGGTTCACCCTGTTGGTGATGACAGGTGAGAGGTGGCACTTGGAGCACTGCTCGCAGGGGCGCTGAGCCTCCTCTTTGCCTAGCTTTCCTTCCTGCACATGTGGCCTTCCCTTCGCCATTGTGCAGGGAGGTCCTCCAGGGAGCCGGCTTCGCTGCAGTCTCCAGGATCTGGCCTTCCCAGTATCTCTTTGCCTGACACTCCCTTAGGCCATTCCTGTTCCTTACAGGGTGACCCTCTTTCCCCACCCTTAGAACCGGCAGGCCCTCCCTCCTCCACAGCGGTTCGGCCTTAAAAAGACCCCTTTGGGGCGCACTTTTGGGCTGCTCACGGGACCTGAGCTTGCAGGTGTTAAGACCCTTGGAGTCTCAGCCAGGTTCCCGCTTCGTCCTCTCCGCTCCCCACCCGCGCGACCCCACGGCGCCCAGCCCCATGCCCCGCGCCTTTCGATGTCTGTCCTTGTGGTCCCCCGCCCGCCGCCCCTACCCCGCGTCCAGAGACCCTACTCCCTTCCGAGGCCGCGTCGCTCAGGCCCCAGCCCCGGCTCTGCCTCTCTGCTTAACCAATGGCACGCCTCACTCCGTATGGTCCCGCCCTTCCCTTAGAGCCCGCCCCTCAGTCACCGCCCTTAGGTCCCCGCCCACCGCCGTCGTGACCTTAGGCCTCACCCCCTTCGGGGGGAAGTTCTGTGGCTCTGGCCCCGCCCCCTGCCTTGGCGTTCATTGGCCCGCGCCGGCGTCGAGGGCGGGAGGCGGGGCGGCGCAGCGCGGAGCCGAGCAGGACGGCAGCCATCTTGCGCGGAGCTGGAGTCGGAGCCTGAGGCTGCCGCCGAGAGTGCGCGCCAGCCCGCGGCCCAGCCGAAGCTCTTTCCCGCCGCCTCTCCGCGCCTCGCCCAGGTCCAGCCCCGCCTGACCCTCCTCTTGGCACGGTCCCCTGACCCTCAGTCCGGCTCGGTCCGGCCTCCCAGCGGGGTCACGCAGCCGCCCCGGGGACGATGAACGGAGGATAAATGGTGCCCAAGGCAGACAGCGGCGTCTTCCTACTGCTCTTCCTGCTCGTGCTCACTGTCACCGAGCCGCTGCGGCCAGGTGCGCCGCGCGATGGGGGCGGTGTGGGGGCGGGGCGGCGAGCGGGGCCGGGGTCGCCCCAGGACCTCCTTTCACCCGCGGCGCCCTTCTGCAGGGGCCGCGCCTGGGGCAGGGGCGGGCGGGGCCTGGCTCGCGGGCCGCCTGGCACTCTCTGCGGACGCCTGCTGGAGCTTACCTGGGCTCGCGGCGCCTCGGACTTCGTGCAGCTGTGCTGTCCGGGATGTTGCCTCTGGGCCCTTCCTGGGAGCGGCGGCGGCCAGGAGCTACGCCACGGGCGCGCCCTCCCGCCAGCCCAGCGTCGGAGTCGGGCTGGGGACAGCGGCTCTCGGGGGCACCTGGTTTCGCAGAAGTCCTCCCAGCAGTGGCCTAGTGCCAGCCTCTCAGTCCTGGAAACTCCTCGCCTGGACATTGGTGGCTGTGGCAGACTGTCATTCAGTGAGACGTTGCACTGAAGAAGTCCTCAGCTCACACCCGGTCCAGAGGAGGCACCAGGAGTCAGCCTAGCGTTGTGTGGCCGGCGCCAGCGTCCCGCGAGCGGAGACCTCGCCACTGTGCGGGGCCCTTAGGCGTGCTGCGTGTATGTGATGAATGAGTCCAGGCTTTGGAACTCCCCTAGGAGCTAGTGTGTTCTTAAGTCTGTGGTGGGGAATCAGAACCCGGGCAACCTCCTAGGAGACCCTTTTCTACCTATTTCAGTGTACCTCTCCTTCCCTTGAACTGCCCCAGAAAATCAAACCCCCTAAATACAGGACCGATGTATCCATCAGGCACAGGAATTCTGATATCACTGGCCCACGGTACTTGTAGTGGCCTGTGAATGTTATTTTATTTCATTTTTTAAGTCAGCAGGAAAAAACAACTTCTGGTCAAAGGAAATGTTTTCTTATGTATATTAATACAGTTTTCTTTATGCCAATACAGTGAAAAAGCATGACTCTTAATATTTCTTAGTGGAGGAAAGGTCCCATGAAGGCAGAAGTGCCAGGGCCGTCTTCTCTGATGACCTGGGTGTGGGAGCACGGGGTGTGTGGCCCTCTCCTCTGTCCTAGCCAGGCTCCCAGCCCAGATACACCGCACCTCTTGGCTCTGCGCTTGTGTCATCTGTATGGAATGTCTGCCTCCTCCCTGGGGCCTACCTGGTGGCCAAGGCCCTGACCCATGCCCAACCTGGACAGATTCAGTGATGCTTCTCTGGTCTCCCCATGCAGAGCTAGTTGCTCACTGCTTTTGGCTGCTCTCTGGGCAGCGGGATGACTGGTAGTGGGGTGGCCTTGGTAAGAACAGAAGCCAGGGCCGGGCGCGGTGGCTCACGCCTGTAATCCCAGCACTTTGGGAGGCCGAGGCGGGTGGATCACGAGGTCAGGGGATCGAGACCATCCTGGCTAACCCGTTGAAACCCCGTCTCTACTAAAAATACAAAAAATTAACCGGGCGTGGTGGCAGGCACCTATAGTCCCAGGTGCTGGGGAGGCTGAGGCAGGAGAATGGCGTGAACCCGGGAGGTAAAGCAGGGGGGCGTCACAGGAGACCTCACACTGAGACTGAGGTCTCAGTAGGGCATGGGTGGGGTAGCTCTGGTAGAGGGAACAAACATTCTTTTCGATTCCATGACACTCCAGATGAGAACATTGCAGCTACCCCTGGAGGCGTCTTGAGTTGCCGTGCAGAACCTGGGAGCTGCAGTTGGCTCCCTGGCTTTGGCTGGGCAGTGAGGGCAGGCCTCTGGGCCTGATGTGTTCCTTGTATGCCTGCGTGTGCCTCTTCACACATTCACCCTATGTCCTTCCTGAGAGAGTGCTGCAAGGATCTGCCTAGCTGGTGCTTTCAAGAGGCTGGGGCTTCTCTGGTCTTAGTCGGTGTTCTTTCTGTGGGGATCCCGGCCTTAAAAGCATACTTGGGTATGAGGAAGGTACCAGTCAAAGCCCACTTCTCAGGAGTGTGTTTTCTGACTCCTGCCTGGTGGGTTCCCTGAAGATGAGGCCAAGCCACTTGGGTCTCCTCTCTGGTACAGGGCAGGGTGGAAGGCCTTTCATGGAGTTGCAGGGCAGCAAGTGCTTGCTGTACTTGACCTTTCACCAATTTTTTTTTTTTTTTTTTTTTTTTTTTTGAGACAGAGTCCTGCTCTGCTGCCCAGGCTGGAGTGCAGTAGCGTGATCTTGGCCCACTGCAACCTCCACCTCCTTGGTTCAAGCGATTCTCCTGCGTCAGCCTCCCGATTAGCTGGGATTATAGGCACACACCTCCACGCCCAGCTAATTTTTGTATTTTTAGTAGAGATGGGGTTTTGCCATGTTGGCCAGGCTGGTCTGGAACTTCTGACCTCTGGTGATCCACCCACCTTGGCCTCCCAAAGTGCTGGAATTACAGGTCTGAGGTACCATGCCCAGCAATTTTCTTTTAAATGCACATTTGAACTTGATTTAAGATGTGTCATGTGCCGGACACTGTTCTAAGCACTAATATGTATTAACTCTCAAGAGGTCCCTGCTGGATGCTATTTTTAGTCTCATTTAAAGATGGGGAAGCTGAAATCCAGAGTGCTTGTGAAGCTAAGTGGCTGAGATGAGATTTCATTGTAGGAGTCTGGCCTTCCCCCCATTGTGCACCCCGACTGGGGCTTGTGCACTCCAACTGTGTCTCCAGCCCAGCCACAGGAGTACCTCACATTATGCTCTGAACAGCTTCCTTAACCCCAGGTGGAGCCACAGGGGACCTATCTGTCCCCTGATAGGTCCTGGGGTCCTCTAGGTGAGGGTGCAGAATCTTTTTCCATGTGGATACTCCAGTCTGAGGGACAGAACCACCCACTCCCCCAAATCCCTTCTGTGTTTGGCCATGTGACCACTGATGATGTGTGTTATGATCACTGGGGGTGTGATGAGGAAGAAGGGTTGGAGACTACTGCTAAGGTAACTGACAGCGAGACGGTGGGGGATTTGGGGAACACTGATAATGTCTCATTGGCCCTTTCTCCATCTGTATAGAGAAGGCAGCATTGATTGCTGATTCTAAAACTGTTTTTCTTTCTAGCTTGAATTGTGAAACAAAATTGTATCACAAGCCACAGCTCTATCCAGGTTGAACCTACCATACATAGCTGAGAAAAAATTGCCTTCTGAGTACTGGTGCACCCTGGTCCCTTCCTGCTGGTTGCTGGGCCTGTACAGGGCTTGTGCTCAGCCAGGCCCCTTGGTGAGGTATAGGATGAGAAGATCGTCTTCCTTCTATTGCTGGTACAGCTAGCTGGGAGAGGCAAATGACTTGTCTAAGGTCACACAGCTGGTGAGCAGCAGAGCGAGGGTTCAGACCCAGGTGGAGCTGGCTGCTAGCTTAGGGTTCTTGCCCTTTTGCTTTCAGTAGGCAGCTGTGCTGAGCTGATAAAATCTCAGGGAGCTGTGAAGTGAACACTGCACCTTGGCTCTGGAGTCCAGAGTTGTTTTTTTTGAGACGGAGTTTCTGTCTGTCACCCAGGCTAGAGTGCAGTTGCGGGATCTCAGCTCACTGTAACCTCCGCCTCCTGGGTTCCAGTAATTCTCCTGTGTCAGCCTCCAGAGTAACATTACGGCGTACGCCACCATGCCGGGCTAACTTTGTATTTTTAGTAGAAACGGGGTTTCGCCATGTTGGCCATGTAGGCTTTCCTCAAATTCCTGGGCTCAAGTGATCCACCTGCTTTGGCCTCCCAAAGTTACGGGATTGCAGGTGTGAACCACCTCACCCGGGCTGGAGTCCAGAGTTTTCTATCGTGTGAAGTAGCACAGGGGTTTGGTGAATAGGGAGAGAGTGCATATTTTCATCACAAGGAAAAGTGACCGAGGCTCAGAAGTAGCTGGAGAGGTGAGCTTGCACCTGGCCTTGCCAAAACCTCCTGAGTTTGGAGTGCTTTCCTCTATAGCCTGGTACTGTGACACTTTGTAGAGTTTGTCCACTGGTAGATTTGGCTTTTGGGTTAACAGGTTCATTTTTTTTAGTTGGAAAGTGGTGTAATATACTTTCTAGCTTTACTAGCTAATGAATTTTCCTTTCTTTTCTTGACAAAAAGAAACCTTTTACTTGGAAATAATTTCAAACTCACAGAAAATTTGCAAGAATAAAATGAGTGCAGAGAACACCTGCATATTCTTTGCTGAGGCTTCCCTACTGTTGGCGTTTTACCTTATTTGCCTTATCCCCCGTCCTCTGTGTGTATGTGCATATCGTGCATTCACACACGTTGCTTTTTTGTGAACCATTTGAGAGTAAGTTGCATGCGCCATGGCCCTTTATCCTTGTACATGTTAGCCATTGCAGAGAGTAGAGGCTGCTCCCACTTAGCCCCTCCCCATTGTTCTCCCTAACACCTGCTATGTGCCAAGCCCTGTGTCACGTGGGAAGGTCTCGTGGGTGCACGAAGCCCTGTGGTTAAAGCCCAGGTTGGCTCAGGTGGCAAGCTGGCATCACTGCATGTCAGGGTTATTATTTTAGTTGGCGGTTCTAGATTCGGGAATGAAGATTGCTGTTGTGGAACATTTGTGCTCTGTTAGGCTCTGTTAAGCTAGCTTATGGGCACTTTTCCCACCCCTTCCTTCCCAGAGACTTCCCAGAGTGCTGAGTGATTATATCCTCTTAGCAGCGGTGGCCGGTAATTTGTTTGTGCAAGTGTCCTTCTAGCAGTGACGGCAGGTAATCTTGTTATGCACGGATCCTCTTAGCAGTAATGGGAGGTGATTGATCCACGTGTGTCCTCTTAGCAGTGAGGGCAGGTGATCTAGCTGTGCACGTGTCCTCTTAGCCATGGTGGGAGGTGATCTGGTTGTGCAGGTGTCCTCTTAGCAGTGATGGGAGGTGATCTCAGTGATGGGAGGTGATCTTATTATGCATGTTTTCTCTTAGCAGTAGTGGCAGGTGATCCGGTCGTGTGCATGTCCTCTCAGCAATGATGACAGGTGATCTAGTAGTGCATGCATCCTCTCAACACTGATGGCAGGTGATCTGGTTGTTGACTCTCCCCTGCTGGACCTGAGCCTTTGATGGGCAGGGAGTTCCTCTGCTTCTCTTGGTTGTTGGCATAAGGAAGGACCCGACTGGCATTTAGTAGTTTCTTGACTCTTAAGTGGAATGCATCAGTGACAACATTAAGGACCCCGTAGAAAGCTCATGACTGATTAGATGTCTTTTCTTTGGTGTGCTGCTAGATTTTCCCTTATCACATGTGCTGTTATGTTTGGGTGCTGAGGGTTTGGTGACCGTCCTGTTTCCTTTCTTTCCCTGCCAGTCTGCAGAGTGGGCTCGGTAATCCAGAGAGACCAGTTTTGGGCCAACAGTTCATTGAGCAGCGTGATGCATGGGCTTGGGTATGGTTATGATGTGAAAACTGTGTACCAACTGTATTTGTGTTTCTGGCATGATTTACCAGTTGTCCTGGGAGCTTTAGTCAAAGCCATTCCATCTCATCCTGCCATTTCAAGCTGTGTGTCCTGTCAGTGTGGACATGGTGGGCTTGGCAGGGTAAGTCTAGGTTGAAGGGTGAATGGCCTGTGGACCCAGATGTCCTGGACCTTCTGGGCATCCACTTGGGAGGTGG
This sequence comes from Macaca thibetana thibetana, assembly GCF_024542745.1. Classification (NCBI taxonomy): domain Eukaryota; kingdom Metazoa; phylum Chordata; class Mammalia; order Primates; family Cercopithecidae; genus Macaca; species Macaca thibetana. The sequence goes on from NC_065587.1 coordinate 32,755,330, forward strand.
GGAAGCTCAGGTCTGGTTTGACCTCAGATGAGCTGTCTGTAAAAGTAGCAGCTGGGATTAGATCAAGCCTTCTCCTCCCGGTCCATGGCAGCAGTTGGGTATGGTGGCTTAAGAGCATGGGCTCTAGAGCCACACTGCCTAGGCTCAGTCTGCTCTGCTGCTCACTCTGTGACTTCTGCTTCAGTCTCCTCATTTGGAACATGGACATCATAACAGAACTTCATGGAGACGTTGTGAGGATTAAAATGGGTAAGCATAAAATTCTAAAAAGTGTCTGATGTAAAGCAAACTCTTCATCAGGCAAAATGTTAGTATTAATCACAGATAGACTTCAGGAACCCTGAACTGAAATGTGAAATGTGAGGTTGTGTGTGCACAGGGCGTATTGGTCGGGAGAGGGCTCCCTCAGGAGGTGGCAGAGTGCAGTGGCTCTGAGGAGTGTCTGCGCACAGAGAGTGCGCTTTGCTGTTCTGATGGGATCAGAGGGACTGCGTATGACTCTCTGAGAGCCCCTGAAACAGCCATGGTGCTTTGGACAGGGCGAGGATTGTTCATACACGTTTTGCTCTTCGTCACATTCATGCTGTGTCACCTGGGCCTGGTCAGGCACAGAGTAGGCACTCAGAAATCAGTTATTGAACAAATGCACAAATGCCTATTTATATTTTGACATAAAGAGCAACAGCTACTTTAGCCAGCAGGCCTTGCAGCTGCCTCTGGTGGGGGTGGCGAGGAGGATGAGAGCCTTGTGGCAGTCCTGCAAAAACGCCTTGGGAGGATGGGATGGGGGGTAGGGGACATGGCTGTGGAGCCAGCTGGCCTGGGCCCCACCCTGGTGGGAGCTTGCTCCTGTGATGGGAGCTGAGCTGAGAGGTGAGAGCAAGTGCGGCTTCTCATTAATGTGGATCCTCACTGAAGCTCACCAGCTGCCCAGCCTGGGGTGGAGGGTGGAGGGTTGAGGGGCCCCCCAGAGGGAGGGACCCCAGCAAGCCAGTGCAGAGGGAGCACTGCCTCTCTGATGGACTTGCTGGCACCTGGCTTTGAGAACTGGACTGCCCTGTGTGAGGATGTGGCCGGACCTTCCCTGGGTCGTTTGCACAATGCAGGGCTTGTTTCTGGTCAAGAGCTGGCTGGGTGCATGGGCTGTACATGCTTGCCTCTTGGCCTTCTCCCCTCCTCTGCCTGGGGTAGCTGTTGCTTCAGTCACTCTGGGCTGGTCATTGTTCTCAGTGCCCTTGTCCCCTACAGGTCCCTCCCTGTAGCCTGACTTCTGGCTGACCTCTGGCAAAATGGCAGACAGCTATCAGTTTGGTTAGCTTGTCTTCCTTGGTTAGTCTGTCATCCTTCAGCTGTTGGCTGCTACCTGTTAGACAGGACAGTACTGAGGACAGTACTCTGGTGAGTATGCTGGACTGAGGGTCCCCCAGGTAGACCCTGCCCTCTTCCTTGCCTGGGAAGTCTCATTTTCTGGGAAACCTTCCTTAGGAGTTCATAGTTGTGGAGACGATTGTTTTTGGCTGGCCAGGGCACTGGATGAGGGGCAGGAGTCACAGCAGAGGGACCCAGAAGGTCAGCACAGGGGTGGTCAGCAGGAGACTGACCATAGGACCTGGCCGGGTGCTCCACTGAAACTAGGTCTGCTGATGCAGAGGTCTCTCCGGTGCCCCTGGCTGCTGCTTAGGGCCTCCAGGTAGATTAGTTTACCTACAGAGCTCTGTCTGTGGTCTTAGAATAAGAGGACCCGGAAGAGCTAGAGGCTTGTTGGGGCCCATGGCAGGCCTTTGCTGCAGCTCTTGGAGGTTTCTTGGCCACTCCTGACAGTAGGAGCAGCTCTTAGGATTTCCCCATCTACCCTATTTGTGAAGGATGCCTGCTAGACCAGCATGGTAAGCCATGGGGCATGGAGAGAGCCCAAGGGTGTAGAAGATCTTGTCTGCACAATCTAGAAAAAATAAAGTTGATATTTTTTCACATTTGGTAACATTCATACATGGAATATTTTACATAAATGGAATTATGTTTTTTATTTAATTTTTTTCATTTGTTTTCAGATCTTTGTAGATCAGTACATATATAACCTCATTCTTTTTTTTTTTTTTTTTTTTGTAACAAAAGATGGAGAGGAGAGGTGGGAATGGGTTGGGGCAGGATTGTCTAACTCATTCTTTTTTTTTTCCAGACGGAATCTTGCTCTTGTTGCCCAGGCTGGAGTGCAGTGGCGTGATCTCAGCTCACTGCAACCTTCACTTCCTGGGTTCAAGTGATTATCCTGCCTCGGCCTCCCAAGTAGCTGGGATGACAGGCATCTGCCGCCATGCCTGGCTAATTTTTGTATTTTAAGTAGAGATGGGATTTCGCCACGTTGGCCAGGCTGGTCTCAAACTCCTGACCTCAGGTGATCTGCCTACCATGGCCTCCCAAAGTGCTGGGATTACAGGTGTGAGTCACCACACCCAACCAACATGGATATTTTTAAAAGACTACAGGCCAGTGCTTATAGAATATATTCCTCACGTGAGGTTTATCAGGTTGTTTCCTTGTGGTAAGATTGAGTCTGCTCAATTTTGGGAGGAGCAACACTGCAGGACATTCAGTCCTCAGTGCATCCCATCAGGAGGTGCCTGCTGCTAGCTTGTCCCAGGAATGGTGATGTTCACTTTGACCACTTGGTCAAGTGCTATCTGCAGGGTTTCTCTGCTGTAAAGGTGCTTTTTCCCCATTGTGATTGGCCAAGGACTCTGTGGGAGGTAGATAGCTTTGTCAGGTGGTTTTAAGCACCAATTCCTGCCTGAATAGGTTACCATTATGATTGTTGCTAAATGGTGATTTTATCTTATTCTTTCTACTTTTATTGGTATTCTATAAAATAGAACCTTCTCCTGCAGAATTCCTTTTTATTTACTCTCCGTATGGACTCATGGAGTCTTCTTTTTATTTAGTGTGTTATAACCTGTTGTTGTCATAGTTCACATTGGGGCTCATATTATAATTGAGTTGGCAAGTGGAACTCAACTCAACCAACCCTTCACCTGGTCCTTTCAGGATGGGAATGTTGCCTTCTGACATGTGTTCATCAATTGGAACATTCCTTATTGCCAGGCTCATCTTGCACCTTACCTGCCCCAGACTGGAATGGGGCATTTTTCCACAGAGTGCTGGTTCCTTTTGGTGGGAGATGGTATTTAGAAAGCAGGATTTTGGTGGTAGGTGTGTTTATTGCTAGCTACTAGAGCATGCTGCAACTCCATCTTTTCAGTCTAGCCCAAGAGGTATGTCTCTATGTGCATGTGTGTGTGCGTGCATGTGTCTGTGCCTGTGTAAGTTCATACTGGTTTTTTTTTTTTTTTTTTTTTGAGATGGAGTCTCACTCTGTTGCCAGGCTGGAGTGCAGTGGCGTGATCTTGGCTCACTGCAACCTCCGCCTCCCAGGTTCAAGCAGTTCTCCCCGCTCAGCCTCCCTAGTAGCTGGAACTACACGCATGTGCTACCACGCCCAGCTAATTTTTGTATTTTTAGTAGAGATGGGGTTTCACCATGTTGGCCAGGATGGTCTCGATCTCTTGACCTCATGATCTGCCTGCCTCGGCCTCCCAAAGTGCTGGGATTACAGGTATGAGCCACTGTGCCTGGCCCATACTGTTTCTTTAGTTCCAATCCAGCATTACAGGGTCTTGCTTTCTCTGTTTCAAGTTTGTTTCTCTTTTTTTCTACAGTGAAAACCCTGGCTCCCAACAGCATCAGTAGGTTTACTCATTTGCTTAGTCTTACACTGCACACAGAATCGTTTCAGAAGTGCTGCATTCACACCACTAGTAACAGCAGACCTACTAAGTAGAGTTTAATTTTTTTTTTTTTAACTCTTTGTGTTTTCAGACTGATGGTGTATACTCAAGAGTCTTGGGTTCAAAAGCCACTTGGATTAATTCTCTTACACAATTAGGTTCAAAACTGTGTTGTGGCAGGGCAGGGTGGTTCACACCTGAAATTTCCAGCACTTTGGGAGGTTGAGGTGGGTGGATTGCTTGAACTTAGAAGTTCAAAACCAGCCTGGGCAATATGGCATCTCTGCAGAAAATAGAAAAATTAGCTGGGTATGGTGGCGCACGCCTGTACTCCTAGCTACTTGGAGGGGACTGAGGTGGGAGGATCATTTGAGCCCAGTGAGCAGAAGTTGCAGTGAGCCGAGATCATGCCTCTGCACTCCAGCCTAGACAACAGAGCAAGACCTGCCTCAAAAACCAAAACCAAAACCAAAACCAAAAAAACCTGTTTTGGTTTGAAACTGTGTTTATTAAATAATATTGAGAGTGGTATTTACTGTAACCTCAGTATTATAACAAGCCCCTCTTTCATTACACTAATTGGTAAGGAAGCATCTCAATTGTGAACAGGTTTTATTATTTTCCTAGGTAAATTTTTTTCTTTTTTTTTTTTTTTTTTGAGATGGAGTCTCGCTGTGTCACCTGGGCTGGAGTGCAGTGGTATGACCTTGGCTCACTGTAACCTCTGCCCCCTGGGTTCAAGCGATTCTCCTGCCCCAGCCTCCCCGGTAGGTGGGACTACAGGTGCAAGCCACCATGCCCGGCTAATTATTGTATTTTTAGTGGAGATGGGGTTTTGCCATCATGGCCAGGCTGGTCTTGAACTCCTGACCTCAGGTGATCCACCTGCCTCAGCCTCTGAAAGTGCTGGGATAACAGGCATGAGCCATCATGCTTGGCCAATAATTGGATATTTTTAAAATAATTATTTTTCATTTCTGAGAGTCCTGAGCCTTGGTTGACGTACTTTTGTCGAAACTCTTGGCAAATCACTTTTTCAGTTTCAGTTTCTTCCTGGAGACCAAAAAAAAAAAAAAAAAAAAAAGTGGGGGTTTAGATGTTCAAGGGCTATTTGGGCCCAAGTGCTGACATTGTGAGCTTGTTGGTGTAATAGGGTCTCAGTTCCCCCAGCCATCACCCTTTGTGTTTCCTGTCCGTCTGATCGCTTGGGTTTGTGCTCTGATAGTCTTTGGGCATGCAGTGGTATGGGGGAGCTGTCTGAAACAGGGCCTGAGGTTGGCCTGGGAGTTTGGGTGTAGTTGTGCACACCCTTTACCTGACAGACTCATTGTGGAGGGGTGATGAGTGGGGCAGGTGGTAGGTCCATTTTGGAGATTAGGATGCTGAGGCCCGGAGAGGTTAATTAGCTTGCCTGGTGGCATCACTTAGCTTTTAAGTAGAAGCAAGAACAGGAAACTCAGGACTGCTGTCCTGAGCCCCGTGCTTTGCCTCCTGCACCATGATTCCAAAAGCAGATGAAAGAGCTGTATGGCAGAGGGAGCTAAGTGGAGCGCCACCACCTGGGGCCTCCTGCCTAAGAACCGGGCACCTTTTCACCGGGTTGAGCATCGCTAGTGTTTACAGTTCTGACTGCACCAGCATCTTGTGTGGACAGTGGTGCTGTGATGTCTCTTTGGGCTTGGGTGATCAATTCAGGCCAGCTGGTGACCACCCTCTGTGATCTTACCATACAGTAATTGCATTCAAAGCGATCTGTACGTTTCCAGAAGCTTGGGAGGCTTATTAGAGAGTCACCTTCTTTTGTATGGATGGACTTTGTGGATTTTCAACCATCTGGTTGTATTACTTCTTAAGAAACACTCATGAAAGTAAAAGATGAGGGGCCGGGCGCGGTGGCTCAAGCCTGTAATCCCAGCACTTTGGGAGGCCGAGACGGGCGGATCACGAGGTCAGGAGATCGAGACCATCCTGGCTAACACGGTGAAACCCCGTCTCTACTAAAAATACAAAAAAAAAAAAAAACTAGCCGGGCGAGGTGGCGGGCGCCTGTAGTCCCAGCTACTCGGGAGGCTGAGGCAGGAGAATGGCATAAACCCGGGAGGCGGAGCTTGCAGTGAGCTGAGATCCGGCCACTGCACTCCAGCCCGGGCTACAGAGCAAGACTCCGTCTCAAAAAAAAAAAAAAAAAAAAAAAAAAAAAAAAAAAAAAGAAAGTAAAAGATGAGGAAAAGGTATTTTAAAGGGAAAAAGTTTCGTATAACTGAATATAAAACAGATATTACTTAACAGAAAAAATAGATCTAAAATGCTTAGAACCAACAAAAAATTTAATGAAATTCTAGCTTAATGCTGTTGCATATTTCTGCTTTATAATTGCAGCATGAGATGTGATGATGCCTTTTTATAGGAAGTAGGTACTCATATTAACCTCATTTTACAGATGAAGAAACAGAGCTCGGGAGACTAAGTGACTTAGCTAAGTCACACAGCTTTTAGAGTCATGGAGTGGGTATTTGAAACCTGGGCTGCATAGAGCTCATGCTGTGGTATTGCACAGCTTCAAGAGAAGTCTTCGGCTCGTTTTCCATCGACTCTTTGTCTTTCTCCTTCCTCCTTTGCTTTCTTTCTTTTTTTTTTTTCAAATTTAATTTTATTTTGCTTTAAGTTCCGGGATACATGTGCAGAACGTGCTGGTTTGTTACATAGGTATACATGTGCTATGGTGGTTTGCTGCACCTATCATCTAGGTTTTAAGCCCCACATGCATTAGGTATTTGTCGTAAGGCTCTCCTCCCACCTTTTCAATGTGAACCTCCCCACCCTGCTTTTCTTGTCTTCTTCCCATTGCTTCAGCAGGCTACAGGTGCCGCAGCCCTGACTCCTCAGTGCCCACCCCTGCTGTGTCCACGCAAATGCCCCCAGAAAGCTGACACTTCCCCGCAGCCTGTTCCTGCAGTCCCTGCCTTGGTTCTTAGCTGATGCTGTCATCATTATCAGCCCCACCCCATCCCCGTTTCTGAGCATCAGGCACCCTGATCAGCACTTGGCACACAATAGCTCCATTAACCTTACCTGTAACCCCACTTTTTGGATAGAGTTTTTGGTGTGTTAAATCTTGTGCTCAATTTAGGTTTTGAAATAAGCGCAGGAAATGAAGCTTTCAGACTGCACATGTTTCTTTGAACGTTCTTTAAAGACCCGGTATGATAGGACATGTGCTTTTTGTGAGTGTAACTCCCTGTGGTGATCACACTAAAGTTTGGACCCACTCTGCTAGACAAGGGAGGAACTGGGCAGAGCTACCTGCCCATGCTGGGCTGTAGGCTCATTCTCCTTTTAGATGCCTCAGATTTCTAGTCTTGCTTTCTTGCAGGAGTTACTTCGTTCAGTTGTAGTATTATCCTTAGGACTTTAAAATCCCTCCATATTTTATGTGTGCTTTTCAGGGTTAGGTGACCCCACTGCTACCCCAGTTTTTTTTTTAAATAAAATATAGTAAAATATACCACCATGACCACTCAATTCAGTGTTCAGTTCATTCAGTGTTCAGTTCGGTAGTGTCAGAGTATGTACCTTGTTATGCAACAAATCTCTAGAATGTTTTCATCTTGCAAAACTGAAACTCCGTACCCATTGAGTAACTACCCTCCCTTGTATCTCTCTCTCCAGCCTGGCAACCACCGTCCTACTTCCTGTTTCTAAGAGTTTGACTACTTTAGATACTCCATATGAGTAGAATCATGCAGCATTTGTCTTCTTATGTTTGGCTTATTTCACCTCAAGGTTCATCCATGTTGTAGCATGTGTCGGAGCTTCTTTTTGAGACTGAGTAGTGTTCCACCGTGTGTGTGTACTGCATGTTGCTTATTCAATGTGCACTTGGATTGCTTCCACCTCTTAGTTACTGTCAGTAGCTCTGCTGTGAGCATGGGTATATGAATATCTCTTTGAGACCTTGCCTTCAATTAATTTGGGGTATATATCCAGAAGTGGAATTGCTGGATCATGTGGTAATTCTATTTTTAATTTTTTAAGGAAACTCCATGCTGTCTTCCATAGTGACTGTTCCATTTTACACTCCTACCAATGATGTGCAAGAGTTCTGATTTCTTCACATCTTTGCCAACACTTGTGGGTTGTTTTGTTTTGTTTTTTTTGACAGTGGCTATCCTAATGGGTGAGGTGATAGCCTATTGTGGTTTTGGCTTACATTTCCCTGATGATTAAGGAAGTTTTTTTTTTTTTTTTTTTTTTTTTTCCTTTTGAGACAGTTTCGCTCTGTCACCCGGGTTGGGGTGCAGTGATATAATCGTAACTCCCTGAGGCCTTGACCTCCTGGGCTCAAGTGATCCTCCTGCCTCAGCCTCCCATGTAGTTGGCACTACAAATGCGTACCACCACAGCCAGCTAATTTTTTGTTTTTTGGTTTTTTTGGTAGAGTTGAGATCTCGCTTTGTTGCTCAGGCTGGTCTTGAGCTCCTGGGCTCAAGCAATCCTCCCACCTCTGCCTCCCAAAGTATGAGGTTCATTTTCTGATATGTGGAGTCCAGTTGTCTAGTACCATTTGTTGAAAGGTTATACTTTCTCCATTGAATTGTCTTTGTACCTTTGTCAAAATCCATTGACTACATTTGTGTGGGTCTGTTTCTGATATCTGTATTCTGTTCTGTTCTGTTGGTCTGTGCATCTTTTTTTTTTTTTTTTTTTCCAGATAAAGTCTCTGTTGCCCAGGCTGGAGTGCGGTGGTGGGATCACAGCTCACTGCAGCCTTGTCCTCCCTGGCTGAAGTGATTCTCCCACCTCACCCTCACTGAGTAGCTGGGACCACAGGTGTGCATCATCATATGTGGCTAATATTTTTAATTTTAATTTTTGTAGAGACTGGATCCCTATGTTGCCCAAGCTGGTCTCCACCTCCTGGGCTCAAGTGATCCTCCCGTCTCAGCTTTCCAAAGTGTTGGGATTACAAGTGTGAGCTACTGTGCTCAGTGTGGTCTGTGTATCTTTACTAAGCTTTTGATCAAAGACTTTTTTAATTTTGAAGAAGTCTGATTTATCAATTTTTCTTGTTATGGTCATGCTTTCTGTGTTTGTCTAATAAATCTTTGCCTACCCCAAGGTTACAAAGATCTTCTCCTCCCCTAGTAGAATATGAGCTTCGTGGGGCGGAGGCACCTTTTGTTTCTCATCTTGCTCTTCTCATTTGTGTCCTGCACAGCACCTGGCCCCTAGGAAGTACACGGCAGTGTTCATGGAAGGAGCAAATGAGTTGTCTTAAGGATTCATAATAATGTATTCTAAGCACTTGATATACTGCCTGGCACATGCAAAATGAGCATTCAGGAATCTGATTTGGCTACAGCTGTTCTTTCTCTTAGAGAAATTGGCTGTGCTATCCTGTAGCTACGATCAAAATGTGGTGTGAATGTTGGATGAAACTGCTGGCTGATGTTTACATCAGATGCGAGATAACTCTCACTCCAGTTCTGTCCCACCTTCCTGCCCTGGTCTTACTTCCAAGTATGTAGCCCCTCCTGCCCGAACCCCCATGAAATAAAGACTGATTGTAGGTTGCTGTTCTTTTCTTGAAAGTGGCACTCATGGAATAGATATGCTTGGCAGACTTGCCTTTCTCCTCTTTCATCTTATATGATCACTTCCTTTTTCTTAGGACCTTCCCTTCTTTTCAAGGATAACTTATTTTAAACAGGGCCTTCTTCCCCAAACATCTGCCTGAGGAGAAGCCACAGGGCAGAGCAGCTGAGCCAGTGGTTTGGTTGGACGGCATCTACAGATAGATGGTAGCAGGTGATGGTCCCTTCATCTCCTGGAGGTAGAAAATGCTTGTTATTTATGAGAAGTAAATGCTGAAGCATAGGCCTTGTCCCTTTGTTCTTGTGTGGTGTTCCCCAGTGTCAGTGTTGTGACCCCTCGGGCTGTGGGAGAAAGTGGCTGGCACTCCGCTAGTGCTTGGCAACCCTACTCCCTCTCCACTGTCACAGGAGAGCTGACCACCTGCCTCCAGTGATGGTGATGGGGAGTCAGGAGCTCCAAGGTCCAGAGAAGGAGTGACTGAGGGTGGAGCCTTCACTTAGAGATTCCACTTGGCCCAGGGGCTGTATGGAAATGGGTTTGGTGGTTATGTGTTTGGGGAGCTACTGCCATTTAGGGAGCCATATCAAAGAAGTTGTGGGCATATTTCAAAACTACAGCAAGAGTGTTTGCAGGTTTAAAATATTTCATTCTAGTAACTGGCCACTGGTAGGGAAAAAAAGTACAACATGTTGGTACATCCTTGGCTTTGTGCCAAACTGGTGGTGGGGCTCTGGTATCCCTGGGCTTTGTGTAGCAAGCCCCCAGAGGCTCCACTGGCTACTGTCTCAGTGAAGGAAATGGCTCAGAACTGGAAAGTTTGGACCTGGTCCTCTGAGGAGTCAGAACGCAGAGCCCCTGCCAGGGGCTCTGCTGGCTTCAGGGATGGGGATTTGGGTGAAAGAGCCCACAACCTGGCCTCTGATGCCCATTCTGCTGCTGCCAACTTGATGTGGGACACTGAGCAGGTGGGTCAGCCCCTCTGAGAAGCGAGCTGACTGGACTAGATGGGAGTTTCAATACACAGAACAGCTCCAGGCCCTCCTTCACATTTTGCTAATGAAACTTCCAATCCTATCATTTTCCACGAGCCATGCATGTCTTGCTCCCCTTTGAACTCTGGGCCCTCGTGGATGAGGAGCCGGCTGGTCCCTGAGCTCCTTGTGGCTTGAAGTTCAGATGCTGGCATTCTTTGTGCTACAGCTTGGTGGCTGCCAGTGCAGAGGATACCCAGGCCTCCAGGTAGCAGCAGTCTTCACTGCGCCTCGCTGCTGCGACGCAGTGGCAGGTCAAACTGCACAGAGCCCCCAGCCATGGTTCCTGCCTCCCGTCCTCTCTTTGCCCCTATGGGTCCCTCTCAGAGCATTTCAGAGGACCTCCCAGGATTGTTCCTAGGGGTGGCGTATGTGAAAGTTCAGCAGCTGAGCATTGTTGGAGTGATTTTCTCCTTTGGCCTCATGACCTCCGTGGAAGTCAGGAGGGATAGGCAGGGCAGGATGATCACCTCCATGCTTTACAGATGGAGGAAGCAGCCTGGCAAGGCTGAGTGGGATTGCACGGGCCAGGAGCTGAAGCCTGCTGTTTGTCTTGCGACAGATCTCTGGGGCCTCTTTCCAAGCCAATCTCCCTGCGTGGTTCCAGGAAGCCACAGAGGCGGGGAGGTTGCTGCTGGCCTGCTGGTGCTATGGGGCAGTGGCAGTGACAGGGAAGGAGCTAGATGGGCTGCAGGGGAGAGCTGCAGGGACTGATGAGCCAGGACCCCCAAGAACCTGGGTGTGGGGCTTTGAGGGAAGGCTAGAGGTGGCCCTTGGACCCCATAAAAGGGCAGATGGCATTTAAGCACTGTAGAGAAGGCAGGGAGTTTGTGATATGATCACAGTTGGTTCTGGAATGGTCTGTGCAATGTTTGGAATGCCAGGTCCTGCCTTTCCTCACTTCCTAGCTCTGCCCTCCCAGGTCTGCTCTCTGTGTTGATGCAGATTGGTATTCTGATGATCTGCTCCATCGCCAGCTGTGTCGCTTTCTGGAGTTACAGCACATCCCGTGAAGCTGTCTGGTCCTAAAGTCCCTTAGGGGCCCTGGAGTACAGTGTGTCTTCCAGAGCACACGTCGCTCCCTTCCCCCGTGGGCAGCACTTGTTCAGGATGGATGCTTGCCGGAGGCTTGCCCTATGGCCCCTGGTGGCTCAGATGTTGGCCATCTCTGAGGCCCCATTCAAGGCCCTTATTATTCACTCTCTTGTCTCAGGACAGAGGTGACCGCTCCATTTAGAAGGTCACTGAGCAATATGCCCTCTGTTTTGTCTTTTAGTTATTTTGCTATCAACAGTGCTCTCTGTCCTCTTTCTATTTTTTTATTTTTTTGAGATGGAATCTCTCTCTGTCACCCAGACTGGTGTGCGGTGGCACAATCTTGGCTCACTGCAACCTCTGCCTTCTAGGTTCAAGCAATTTTTCCCACCTCAGCCTCCCAAGTAGCTGAGACTACAGGTGTGCACCACCACGCCTGTCTAATTTTTGTATTTTTAGTAGAGATGGGGTTTCCCATACTGTCCAGGCTGGTCTTGAACTCCTGACCTCCGGTGATTCACCCGCCTTAGCCCGCCAAAGTGCTGGGATTACAGGCGTGAGGCACCGCGCCCGGCCCTCTGTCCCTTCTTGAGGGCATCTGGAGAAGAGATGGCTGGCCCAGGGCAGAACCCAGCATCCACAGCTCTGGTCTCCTAGAGCTGCATGGTCACCTGTTACAATAGCCCAGCCAGCCCTTGACTTTCAAACCCTCTCCCCTCTGCTGCTGCTGCTTTGAAGTGTGGTGCTGGACAAATCTTCCTTTCCTAGTAGCAACTCGTATGGAGGGTGAAATGACCTGTGGGAAAGCCCCACTGGGAAGCAGCTGCCAGCTCTTTCCAAGGCAGAATGTGCAGTGAGGCTTTCCTGCCCAGGTGTGAGCAGGCCTGCCAGGGATGCTGGAACCTTCTGGGCACTCCAGCAGGGCATGGTTGTCCCCTGCCCCAGGTGTGGGAGCCTGTGTCTGATGGGTCTCAGACTGCTCTGGTGGAGACCTATCCTAGTGGGCTGTGAGTAGTGCAAGATGGGCTGGAATTTCTCTTGCATTTCTTTGCTGGGAGTGTTTTGATTTTCTTAGTGATGTAGCTGTGGACATGTGTACTTCTGCTGGTACTCTGTCTCCCTCTTGTTCTTTGTGGGCACATGTTGAGGAGAAATCAATTCTAAACAATTTATGCAGCATACTAAATTTCACACAGTAATTTGAGACAGCTCAGTTTACATAATTTAAAACAAGGCTAAGACTTGCTGACAAAGAAGAAATTGAATCTAGAGAAAGAATCTGTATTGCAGAGACACGTGGGTTTCTGCAGGGCATGAATCCACTAATTCCCAAGCTTTGCATAACCCAAAGCAGTAGCTCTCTAAGTGTGCCCAGGGGTCTCTGGGGGGGTTCCCTGACCCTTTTAGGGGCTCCGTGAGGTCAAAACTGTTTTCATAATAATACCAAGGTGTCATTTGCCTCTTTCTCTCATTCTCACAAGCATAAAGTAGCATTTCCAGAGACTGTTTGATGTGTGATGACATCATTGCTCTGACAGCTAATGGGATGTATGCTTGGGATTCTCTTTCTTGCTCGCTCGCTCTCTGTCTCTTTTTTAAGAACGGTGCCTCACTCTGGTGCCCAGGCGTGACTGCAGTGGCCAGGTCGCAGCTCACTGTAACCTTGAACTCCTGGGTTCAAGAGATCCTCTCGCCTCAGCCTCCTGAGTAGGTATTACTACAGACAGACACCACCACAACTGGCTAATTTTTATTTTATTTTATTTTATTTGTAGAGTCAGGGTCTGGTTATGTTGCCCACGCTGGTCTTGAAATCTTGGACTCAGGTGATCCTCCTACTTGGCTTCTCAAAGTGCGGGGATTATAGGCATGAGCCACCACACCTGGCCTCTGTTTTAAAAAAAAAAAAAATTTTATTGTGGTAAGATACACATACAATTTACCACTTTTTAAGTACACAATTCAGTGGCTTTAAGAACATTCAGAATGTTGTGCAGCCAGCACCACTACCCATTTCCAGAACTTTTTTTTAATCCCAAACAGTAACTTGATACTTTTTAAACAGTAACTCCCCAGTTCCCCTGCCCACAGCCTTTGGCAATTTCTGTCTGTATAGATATGCCCATTCTAGACATTTCGTACTAATGGAATCATGCAATATGTTGTCCTTTGTGTCTGGCTTCTTTCTCTTAGCATTATGTTTTCGTAGTTCATCCATGTTATAGCATGTGTCAGTATTTCATTTCTTTTTTAAATTGCGGTAAAATATATATAACAAAATTTACCATTTTATCTTTTTTTTTTTTTTTTTTTCCAGAGACAGGGTCTCACTGTGTTGCCAAGGCTAGAGTGCAGTGGTGCAATCAAATCATAACTCACCGCAGCCCTGACCTCCTGGGTTCGAGCGATCCTTCCATCTCAGCCTCCTGAGTAGCTAGGACCATAGGTGCATGCCACTATGTCTGGCAGATTTTTCTATTTTTTTGTGGAGATGAAGTCTCACTATGTTGTCCAGAGTGGTCTCAAACTCCTGGCTTCAAGCAATCTTTCTGTCTTAGCCTCCCAAAGTTCTGGGATTACAGGAATGAGCCACCATGCCCAGCCCCATTTTAACCATTTTTAAGTATACAGTTATTTCAGTGGCGCTAAGAACATTCAGAATGTTATGCAACGAGCACCATTACCCACTTCCAGAACTTTTTTGTTGTTCCAAACAGAAACTCTATACCCATTAGACAATACTCCCTATTTTTCTCACCCCTAGTCCCTGGCAACTGCCATTCTACTTTCCATCCTTACAAAATTGACTACTCGGCCGGGCGCGGTGGCTCAAACCTGTAATCCCAGCACTTTGGGAGGCTGAGACGGGCGGATCACGAGGTCAGGAGATCAAGACCATCCTAGCTAACACGGTGAAACCCCGTCTCTACTAAAAAATACCAAAAACTAGCCGGGCGAGGTGGCGGGCGCCTGTAGTCCCAGCTACTCAGGAGACTGAGGCAGGAGAATGGCGTAAACCCAGGAGGCGGAGCTTGCAGTGAGCTGAGATCCGGCCACTGCACTCCAGCCTGGGCGACAGAGCCAGACTCCGTCTCAAAAAAAAAAAAAAAAAAGAAATTGACTACTCTAGGTACCTCTTATGAGTGAAATCATATATTATTTGCCTTTTTTGTGTCTGTCTTCTTTCACTTAGCATAATGTTGTCCAGGTTCATTCATGTTGTAGCATGTGTCAGAATTTTCTTCCTTTTTATGGCTGATGGATGATCACATTCACTTTTGTGTTTTATTTTTTGTCTCACTCTTTCACCCAGGCTGGAGTGTAGTGATGCGATCTCGGCTCACTGCAACTTCTGCTTCCCAGGTTCAAACAATTCTTGTGCCTCAGCCTCCCGAGTAGCTGGGATTACAGGTGTGTGCCACCATGCCTGGCTAATGTTTGTATTTCTAGTAGAGATGAGGTTTCACTATGTTGGCTAGGCTGACCTTGAGCTCCTGGCCTCAAGTAATCCACTTGCCTCGGCCTCCCAAAGTTCTAGGATTACAGACAAGTGTGGTGAGCCACCGTGCTTGGCCCACATTCACTTTTTGTTTTTTTTTTTTTTTAAAAACAGAGTTTTGCTCTTGTTGCCCAGGCTGGAGTGCAGTGGCACAACCTCGGCTCACTGCAACCTCCACCTCCCTGGTTCAAGTGATTCTCATGCCTCAGCCTCCCAAGTAGTTGGGACTACAGGTATGTGTCACTACACCTGGCTAATTTTTGTATTTTTGGTAGAGACAGAGTTTCACCATGTTGGCCAGGGTGGTCTTGAACTCTTGACCTCAGGTGATCCGCCCAACTCAGCCTCCCAAAGTGCTGGGATGACAGGTGTGAGCCACCGTGCCGGGCCCCACATTCACTTTTGAAGCGACACAGTACACCATTACTTGGTTGCCCATGGGGTACTACATGCCTGCTTTTTTTATGGCAGAATAATACTCTTTTGTATGGATATACCGCATTTATTTATCCTCTCATCTGTTCTGGCCACTTGGGTTGTCTCTGCCTCTTGGCTGGTGTGAATAATGCTGTTGGGAACAGTGGTGTGCCAGCATCTGTTTGAGTCTGCTTTTAATTCTCTTGAGTACATGCTTATGAGTGGAATCATGAGCATTTGATAATTCTAATAAAAGGTTAAAACCTTTGAGCAGGGGCTTGGGATTCTTGTATTTAAAAAAATTCTCAAGTGTTTTTTTTGAGACAGGGTTTCGCTCAGACGCCCAGGCTGGAGTATACAGTGGCGCAATCTTGGCTCACTGCAACCTCCATCCACCTCCCAGGTTCAAGTGATTCTCCCACTTCAGCCTCTGGAGTAGCTGGGACTGCAGGAGCGTGCCACCATGCCCGGCTGAGTTTTATATTTTTTGGTAGATACAGGGTTTCATCATGTTGGCCAGGCTGGTCTTGAACTCCTGACCTCAAATGTTCTGACCACCTTGGCCTCCCAAAGTGCTGGGATTGCAGACGTGAGCCACTGTGTCTGGCCAAATTTCTCAGTTTTAATTTCTGATACAGTAAATATTGACAGATATAACCCACATAAATAAAAGCTCTTTGGGGTCTTCAATAATTTTAAGTGTATTAAGGTATCTTAGAATGAAGAAGTCTAGGAACTGCTGATGTGGCAGGTTTTTGTTTTTGTTTTTAAAAACGGAGTCTCGCTCTGTTGCCCAGGCTGGAGTGCAGTGGCACAATCTTGGCTCACTGCAACCTCTGCCTCCCGGGTTCAAGCGATTCTCCTGCCTCAGCCTCCTGAGTAGCTGGGACTACAAGCACAGGCTACCACGCCCCGGCTAATTTTTTTGTATTTTTAGTAGAGACAGGGTTTCACCATGTCAGCCAGGATGGGGCCGTTCTTATTTTGGTACTGCGGCTGGCATGTTGTGGGCATGGATCGTTTCATAAAGTGTCAACAATCCATTGGCTAAGAGGAGCTGGCCTGCCTCTGCCATGCTACAGCAAGGTGACAGTCATCACCAGAAGGCCTGGGACAGGACCTCATAAAGCCATTAGTGGAAAGGGGTGACCTTTTTTTTTTTTTTTTTTTTGACACAGAGTCTTGCTCTGTTGCACAGGCTGGAGTGCAGTAACGTGATCTTGGCTCACTGCAACCTCGCCTCCCCGGTTCAAGCGATTCTTGTGTCTCAGCCTTCTGAGTAGCTGGGATTACAGATGTGTGCCGCCACACCCAGCTAATGTTTGTACTTTAGTAGGAACAGGGTTTTGCCTTGTCCAGGCTGGTCTCGAACTCCTAACTCCTAACCTTAAGTGATCCTCCTACCTTGGCCTCCTAAAGTGCTGGGATTATAGGCATGAGCCACTATACCTAGCCAAGGGTGAATTTTTTTTTTTTTAAGATGGAATCTTGCTCTGTCACCCAGGCTGGAGTGCAGTGGTGCAATCTCGGCTCACTGCAACCTCCGCCTCCTGGGTTTAAGAAATTCTCTGCCTCAGCCTCCAGAGTAGCTGGGATTACAGGCGTGTGCCATCACGCCCAGCTAATTTTTTTGTATTTTTAGTAGAGTCGAAGTTTCACCATCTTGGCCAGGCTGTTCTTGAACTCCTGACCTCGTGATCCACCTGCCTCAGCCTCCCAAAGTGCTGGGCTTACAGGTGTGAGCCACCACGCCCGGCCAAGGGTGACTGTTTTTAAGCAACTCTATATGTCGCGGAAATTGCACTTAATGCTTTACAGAGAGACTGTGGAGGATATTGAGAAACGACAGGCAGTTATTTGTTGGTGGTGGTGTTTTGTTTTTTTGAGACAGGCTGGAGTGCAGTGGAGCTATCATGGCTCACTGCAGTCTTGGCTTCTCAGGCTGAGGTGATTCTCCCGCCTCAGCCTCCTGAGTAGCTGGGACTACAGGCCTGCACACCACCATACCTGGCTTATGTTTTGTATTTTTAGTAGAGCTGGGATTTCACCATGTTGCCCACGCTGGTCTCGAACTCCTGGGCTCAAGTGATCCACCTGCCTTGGCCTCCCAAAGTGTTGGGGTAACAGGCATGAGTCACCATGCATAGCCGTGGAAACGCAGTGTTGACGTCCAGCTAAAGCAATGCCAGTTTGACCTGTCGGAGTTACCATCTGGCATGCTGTGCTGGATGCAAGCTCTGTCATGTCCTGGAGTTGACTTGCTTTGTTCATTACCACAGCCCTGTCACCTGGAGAACTGCCTGGCACAGAGTACGTGCCAATGTTAATGAGTGATCCACATCTTCAGTTGCTTCCAGAATAGACCTGGCTTGACAGGTGGATCAAGAAGGGAGAAAACCTTCCCTATTGGAGAACTTTTGACACTTTGTTGTCTGCTAGCAGAATATGGGAAGATTTTGAGCTGTGCAGTTTATCAGGCATTTAGTGAATGCCTTCATGTGTGGGATGTTGGTGATATGGAGTATGGGGCAGCAATAAAGATGTGTCTCTTGGCCAGACACAG
The DNA here is from genome assembly GCF_024542745.1 of Macaca thibetana thibetana. Taxonomy (NCBI): domain Eukaryota; kingdom Metazoa; phylum Chordata; class Mammalia; order Primates; family Cercopithecidae; genus Macaca; species Macaca thibetana. The sequence goes on from NC_065587.1 coordinate 32,773,252, forward strand.
TGGCTCATGCCTGTAATCCCAAAACTTTGAGAGTGTGAAGTGAGAGGATTGCTTGAGCTCAGGAGTTCGAGACCAGCCTGGGCAACATAGCAAGACCTTGTCTTTACTAAAAAAAAAAAAAAAAAAATTAGCTTGGTATGGCGGTATGTGCCTGTAGTCCCAGCTACTCGGGAGTCTGGGGCAAGAGGATCACTGGAGCCCAGGATGTCTGTGCTGCAGTGATCTGTGATCATGCCACTGCACTCCAGCCTGGGTGACAGAGTGAGACCCTGTCTCAAAAAAACAAAACATTTACATGTATGTAAAATGTCCTTATCTGTATACTCCAGAACAGGGTTTGGCAAACTACACCTGCAACTGGCCCCCTTTTTTTTTTTGTTTTTTGCTAATGCTTTATTGGACATGGCTATGCCCAAGCATTCCCATATTATCTGCGGCTCCTTTAGCTCCACAGCAGCAGGGTTGAGCAGCTGTGGCGAGAGAGGGTGACCTGCGATGCTGGAAATACTTATCTGGCCCTTGAGGGAAAAGTGTGCTGACCCTACTCAAGGTGTGAAGAAAAGAACAGAGAAGAGCTGCTTGGGAAAACAGGGCTAGGCCAAGGAGGCAGACTAAGGGGAGTTTAGGGAGGGGTTCCTGGTGTGTCTTGAGACCTGGGGAGAGGGGGTACCATGGACTAAGACCCAGCAGTGGGGAGCCCAGCTGTGTTCAGGATGTAGTAAGACAGTCATTCTGCTGATAGCTCTTTTGATTTTTCCTCTTTTGATAACTATTTTTTAAAAGTATTTGGAGAAAGAAAAGAACAGAAAGTTGGTATGGGGGCTATTTTAGCCAGAGCCGTCTGGTTGTAAGGAGTAGCTGTAGGAGGAACTTTTCCCTGAGCCCAGGGAGGAAGCACAGCCATCCTTGGGGTCATGGGACTGTGAAGGGTGTTGTCCCCTTTCTCAGCCCTTCTGGTCTTACCCCTTTCCTCTTTCTGCCTCAGGGTGCACAGAACTTCAAGTGACTGTCTCAGTCTGGCTAGCGTGGACTTTCCCACTCCCATCACCTTACAGACTCTTCTCGTTGGCCCAGCCTGGGGCAGGGCAGGTGGCACTCATGAAGTGGCCAAATGGGCACTTCTCAAAGAGGAAGGCTGTTTGGGCCTTAGGAGCCTTTCCCAGACATGCATAGATTAGAGAGTGGAGAGAAGAAGTATTCTTTGAGTGTGTTTGAGTTATGGACACTAAGTGTGGTCTGCTATGCTCTGGGAACACAGGAGTGAATAGTGCAGACATGACCTGTGCCCTCAGGAAACTACTTGTTGCCCAGGCTAGAGTGCAGTGGTGCAATCTCAGCTTACTGCAACCTCCACCTCCTGGATTCAAGCAGTTCTCTGCCTCAGCCTCCAGAGTAGCTGGGATTACAGGCACCCGCACCACACCTGGCTAATTTTTGTGTTTTTAGTAGAGATGGGGTTTCACCATCTTGGCCTGGCTGGTCTTGAACTCCTGACCTCATGATCCACCTGCTTCAGCTTCCCAAAGTGCTGGGATTACAGGCGTGAGCCACTGCACCTGCCTGCTTCACTTACATATCAATATATGTATATATAGGTTTACTGTATACCAATATATAGGAAGCCAGGAGTGACAAGTACTACTTAGAAGCGGCCAAGGCAAGGCAAGGCAAGGTGGCTGTGGTGCGTAGAGGAAGGGGCCTTGTTTGCCAGAGAAGACTTGGCTGACACCAGGACATTTGCTTTTGGAGGAGATATGGGTATGGAGAAAGAAAACCCACAGGGTTGTTACTTATTACTTCTTACTCAACTATTTCAAAAATAATTTAAGGTAGTGCATTGAAGTTTTTCTAGGCCTAGGGTATGATGTGTTAGGGCGTAGATTTGGAGTAAATTCATGTGAGCTATGAATTTACTTTGAACAAAACCATAGTTTTTTGTTTTGTTTTTTTTTTTTTAACGGAATGGACACTGTTAAAATGTTCTGCTGGGCGGAGTAGCTCAGGCCTGTCGTCTAAGGTGGGAGAGTCATTTGACTTTGAGGCACCGTGATTGTGCCTGTGAATAGCCACCACTGTACTCTGGCCTGGGCAGCATAGTGAGAGTCCATCTCTAAAAAATAAAAAAGAGGCCGGGCGCGGTGGCTCAAGCCTGTAATCCCAGCACTTTGGGAGGCCGAGACGGGCGGATCACAAGGTCAGGAGATCGAGACCATCCTGGCTAACACGGTGAAACCCCGTCTCTACTAAAAAATACAAAAAACTAGCCGGGCGAGGTGGCGGGCGCCTGTAGTCCCAGCTACTCGGGAGGCTGAGGCAGGAGAATGGCGTAAACCCGGGAGGCGGAGCTTGCAGTGAGCCGAGATCGCGCCACTGCACTCCAGCCTGGGTGACAGAGCCAGACTCTGTCTCAAAAAAAAAAATAAAAAAATAAAAAATAAAAAAGAATGTTCTGTTGCTAAATTTCTATTCAGTTAATGAACTCTTTCTCAATATAGTTTGGGAAATTAGAGGGTTTTTTTTTTCTTTCTTCTGCATTAGTCTTTAAAAAATTTTGTTTTAAACTTTGTGGCACAGTAGTTACATGTATGGGGTATATATAATATTTTGATACAATCATACAATGTGTAATGATCAAATTATGGTCATTGGGGTATCTGTCACCTCAAGCATTTATCACTTTTCTTGTGTTAGGAACATTCTGATTCTACTCTTTTTATTTTGAAGTATGGAATAAACTATTATTAACTATAGTCATACTAGACCTTATTCCTTATTTAGCTATGTTTTTGTACCTATTAACCAAGCTCTCTTTCTCACCTCTGCCTTTCCCAGCCTCTGGTAACCACCATTCCACTCTAGCTCCATGAGTTTAACTTTTTTTCAGCTCCCACACATGAATGAGAACGTGAAGTTTGTCTTTCTGTGCCTGGCTTATTTCACTTAACATAATGTCCTCCAGTTCCATTCATGTTCCATTTTTATCGCAAAATAGTAAGAAATTAGAAATTTTTACCATAAAACTGAAGACCTAGAATATGTTGAGGAAGAATGGAGGGTTCCAGATTCTTGATCTAATGGTTAGTTGTGGCTGAGGGAGACAGACCTGGCCTAAAGGCCAGAAGAGCTTGTGCCAATTGCTGATTCACTCATCAGATAGTTCTTCAGTACCAGTCATGGGGCAAGCCCTGGGTTTATAATTACGAAAAGGACCTAACTCCTGTATGGATGGCGGAGGTGAGATCTGGTAGGCCAAGGCTGTCTTTTCTAGAGGAGCAAGCATGTTAGATGGGCCATGATTCAATTTAGTTCTTCAGTTCCAGGCATATCTAGTCCTAGAACACAGGGTGCCTGGATTTTTAGCCTTGGGGTCAGTATCTTTTGACCTCAAGATTGTTTCCTGTTTATTTAAACAGAAATCTGTTTCATGATAGTTACTATTTTTTTTAAACAGCCTTATTGAGGTATAATTGACTTATAATAAATTATACATAAAGTGTAAAATTTGAGTGTTTTTTTTTTCTTCTTTGAGACGGAGTCTTGCTTTGTCGCCCAGGCTGAAGGGCAGTGGCGCGATGTCAGCTCACTGCAAGCTCCACCTCCATCTCGGCTCAATGCAAGCTCCATCTCGGTTGCTGGCATTCTCCTGCCTCAGCCTCCTGAGTAGCTGGGACTAAGGCGCCCACCACCACGCCCAGCTAATTGTTTGTATTTTTAGTAGAGATGGGTTTCACCATGTCAGCGAGGATGGTCTCGATCTCCTGACTTCGGGATTTGCCTGTCTCGGCCTCCCAAAGTGTTGGGATTACAGGCGTGAGCCACTGTGCCTGACCAAGTTTTTTGTTTTTTGAGACAGAGTTTTGCTCTTGTTGCCTAGGCTGGAGAGCAACGGCATGATTTCGACTCACTGCAACCTCCGCCTCCCAGGTTCAAGCGATTCTCCTGCCTCAGCCTCCCAAATAGCTGGGATTGCAGGCATGCACCACCATGCCTGGCTAATTTTGTATTTTTAGTAGAGATGGGGTTTTTCCATGTTGGTCAGGCTGGTCTCGAACTCCTGACCTCAGGTGATCCACCTGCCTCAGCCTCCCGAAGTGCTGGGATTACAGGCATGAGCCTCTGCGCCCGGCCAAATTTGAGTTTTCATGTATGTATAAACCTGTGAAACCGTCACCACAGTCAAGGTAATGAACACAGCATATTGTCACCCCAAATGTTTTCTCGTGCTCCTTTGTAATCCCTCCCACCCCTGTCCCTTTCTGTCATGACAGCTGCAAGTGCATTTTTTAGATTTTTATATAAATATTGTCATACAATAGGTATTCTTTTGAGTACATGCTGGCTTCTTCACTCAACATAATTATTTTGAGATTCATCCGTGCTGCGCAATGTGTTAATAGCTTATTCCTTTTTATTGCTGAGTAGTAGTCCATTGTATGGCTGTACACGACTTACCGATTTGCTTCTTGATAGACACTGTTTGTTTCCAGCTTTTGGATGTTACAAATAAAAGTACTATGAACAAGTCTTTGTATGGACATTTGCTTTCATTTCTCTTGGTTAAATACTTAGGAATGGAATGGTCAGGTTATATGGTAGGTATATATTCAGTTTTTAAAGAAACTGTCAACTTGTTTTGCAAAAAAGTTGTACCATTTTACATTTTCACTGGGAGAGTTCCAGTTGCTTCACACACTTGCCACCACTTGGTATGGTCATTCTTTTTCATTTTAACCATTTTAGTAAGTGGTTTCTCTTCATGGTTTTTTTTTTTTTTTTTTTTTTTTTTGAGACGGAGTCTCGTTCTGTCACCCAGACTGGAGTGTAGTGGTGCAATCTTGGCTCACTGCAACCTCTATCTCCTGGGTTCAAGCAATTCTGCCTCAGCTTCCTGAATAACTGGGATTACAGGCGCCTGCCACCACACCCATGTAATTTTTGTATTTTTAGTAGAGACGGGGTTTCATCTTGTTGACCAGGCTGGTCTCGAACTCTTGACCTCACGTGATCCACCCACCTCAGCCCCCCAAAGTGTTGGGATTACAGGCGTGGGCTGCTGTGCCCCACCTCTTCATGCTTTAATTTGCATTTCCTTAATGACTACAGATGTTGAGCATCTTTTCATGTGCTTGCTAGCCGTCTGTACGTCTTGTTTGGTTAAGTGACCATTAAGATATTTTGCCTATTTTATTTATTTTTTTCTGGAGTTGGGGGTGTCTTGCTGTTGCCTAAGCTGGAGGGCAGCATTGCAATCCTATTTCAGCACAGCCTCCAGCTCTTAGGCTTAGGCAATCCTCTTGCCTCACTTAGGCTTAAGCAATCCTCTTGCCTCAGCCTCCTGAGTAGCTGGGATTACAGGCATGTGTCACCAAGCCCAGCTAATTTTTTTTTTTTTTTTTTAATAACGTAGAGATGAGGTCTTGTTATGTTGGTTTTGAACTCCTGGGCTCAAGTGTTGCTCCCACCTTTGCCTCCTAAAGTGCAGGGATTACAGGTATAAGCCACCGCACTTGGCCCATGCCCATTTGAAAAATTGGGTGGTTTTCTTACTGAAATTTGAGAATGCTTTATATATTCTGGATACAAGCAAGCCCTTTATCAGATCCGTGATTTGCAAATGTTTTCTCTCTGTGTGTGGTTTGTCTTTGCATTATCTTAACATGTCTTTTGAAAAACAAAAGTTCTTGGAAAAAAAACAAAAGTTCTCAATTTTGATGAAGTCCAATTTGTCAGCTTTTTCTTTTATAGATTGTATTTGTGGTAGATATATTAAAGGTATTTGCCTAAACCAAGGGTGCGAAGATTTTCTTCTTGTATTTTCTTCTCTGAGTTTTATAGTTTTAGGCTTCACCTGTAGGCCTATGATCTATTTTGATTTTTTTTTTTGGTGGAGTTTCACTCTTGTTGCCCAGGCTGGAGTGCAATGGCACTGTCTTGGCTTACCACAACCTCCGCCTCCTGGGTTCAAGCAATTCTTCTGCCTCAGCCTCCCTAGTAGCTGGGATTACAGACGTGCACCACCACGCCCGGCTAATTTTGTATTTTTAGTAGAGACAGGGTTTCACCATGTTGGTCAGACTGGTCTTGAGCTCCCGACCTTAGGTGACCCACCCACGTCAGGCCCACCCGAAAGTGCTGGGATTACAGGCGTGAGCCACCTCACCTGGCTATTCTGAATTTTTTATGCCGTGCGGGGAATGGATCAAAGTAGTTGTTCTTTGTTCCTCTTTCTTCCTCCTCCTCCTTCTCTTCTTTCTTCCTCCTCTTCCTCCTCCTTTTTTAAACTTCATTTTGTAGATGAACTCCTTCCTTCTTCCTTTCTTTCCTCCTCCTGCTCTTCATTTTTCTTCCTAGTTTTCCAAGTACCATTCTGTTGAAAGGACTGTTCTTTCTCCAGGGAACTGCCTTTGCACTTTGTCATAAATTAGTTGGTCACATATGTGTGGATTTGTTTCTGCACTCTGTTCTATTCTCTTGATCTTGATGTCTGTTTTTATGCTTGTGTCACACTGTCTTGATTATTGTTCCTTTGTAGAGGCCTCCAAGTTTGTTCTTTCAGTTCAAAGTTGTTTGGAGTATTCTAAGTCTTTTGTCTTTCTGTATGAATTTTAGAGTCACTCAGTTTCTACAAAAAGTCCTGCTGAAATATTGATTGGGGTTAAATTGAATCTGTAGGTCAATTTGCGTAGAATTGATATTAATCGTTTTGAATCTACTAGTCCATGAACACTGTATGTCTCCCTAAAGGTTTAGGTCTTTAAAAAATGTTTTTTTCTCAGCAATGTTGAAAAATTTTCAGTGTGCAGGACTTCACATCTTTTGTTAGATTTATACCTAAGTATTTCTTGTTTTTGATACTATTGCTAATGGTAATTTTTAAATATCTGAACTTATGGTAGAGTTTGTATAGAATTGACATCGATTCTTCCTTAAATATTTGGAGGAATTTTCCATTGAAACTATTTGTGCCTGGAGTTTCCTTTGAAGATTTTTAACTAAAAATTCAATTCCTTTTAGGGCTGTTCAGATTGTTTATTTATCTTAGAGTGAACTTTGCATTTCATCTTTCAAATAATTTGTGTATTTCATCCAAATTGTCAGATTTATTGACATAAAGTTGTTCATACTATTACCTTATTATTCACCCCTCCTCTGTTAGCCTTTTTAATTTCTCTGGAATCCATAGTGATGACACCTCTCTTCTGATAGTAGTTTTTTTTGAGACGAAGTCTTGTTCTGTCGCCCAGGCTGCAGTGCAGTTGTGTAATCTTGGCTCACTGTAACCTCCACCTCCCAGGTTCAAGCGATTCTCCTGCCTTAGCCTCCTGAGTAGCTGGGACCACAGGCATGCGCCACCACACCTGGCTGATTTTTGTATTTTTAGTAGACGGGGTTTCGCCATGTTGGACAGGCTGGTCTCGAACTCCTGACCTCACATGATTTGCCCACCTCAACCTCCCAAAGTGTTTGGATTACAGGCATGAGCCACCACGCTTGGCCTGGTATTTTGTATTCTTTATTTTTTTTGCTGATCAGACTGTCTAGAGGTTTATTAATATTACTGATCTCATAAAAACAACTTTTGTTTTTCTTCATTATTTTTCTGTTTTCAATTTCAGTAATATCTACTCTCATCTTTATTATTTCTTACTGCTAGGTTTCATTTGCTCTTCTTTTGTGATTTCTTTTCTTTTCTTTTTTTTTTCCAGGTTCAAGTGATTCTCCTGCCTCGGCCTCCCAAGTTGCTGGGATTACAGGTGTGCATCGCCACACCCAGCTAATTTTTGTATTTTAGTATTCACCATGTTGGCCTGGCTGGTCTCGAACTCCTGACCATTCACCATGTTGGCCAGGCTGGTCTCGAACTCCTGACCTCAAGTGATCCACCTGCCTCAGCCTCCCAAGATGCTGGGATTACAGGCATGAGCCACCATGCCCAGCCCTTGCTGGTTTTCTATCTGCTTGTTCTATCTAGAGGGTTATTAAAATCTCTGACTTTAATTGTGGATTAGTCTATTAGCAGTTACAGTAGTTTTTGTTTCATGAATTTTGAAGTTTCTTTCGTACATTTTTTTTTTTTTTTTTTGGAGACGGAGTCTCTCTCTGCCGCCCAGGCTGGAGTACAGTGGCCGGATCTCAGCTCACTGCAAGCTCCGCCTTCCGGGTTCACGCCATTCTCCTGCCTCAGCCTCCTGAGTAGCTGGGACTACAGGCGCCCGCCACCTAGCCCGGCTGGTTTTTTTTTGTATTTTTAGTAGAGACGGGGTTTCACCGTGTTAACCAGGATGGTCTCGATCTCCTGACCTTGTGATCTGCCCGTCTTGGCCTCCCAAAGTGCTGGGATTACAGGCTTGAGCCACTGCGCCTGGCCTTGTAAATTTTAATAGATACATAAACATTTAGGATTATGTCCTTTTGAATCAATTCCTTATCATTATTAAATGACCTTCTTTATTCCTGGTAGTATTTGCACTGAAGTCTACTTTGTGTGATATTAATACACTCCAGCTATCCTTTTTTTGAGACAGGGTCTCATTCCCGTTGCCCAGGCTATAGTGCAGTGGCACAATTATAGCTTACTGCAGCCTCAACTCTCCCGGTTCAGGTGATCCTCCCACCTCAGCCTCTCGAGTAGCTGGGGCTACAGGTGTTTGTCCCAATACCCAGCTAATTTTTTGTATTTTTGGAGAGATGGCGTTTCGCCATGTTGCTCAGGCTGGTCTCGAACTCCTAGGCTCAAGTGATCTCTCTGCATCAGCCTCCCAAAATGCGGGGATTATGGGGATTACAGGAGTGAGCCACTGTACCCGCCCTTCCAGCTATCCTTTGATTAGTGTTATGGTGTATCATTTTTTATTGTTTTATTTTCTCTTATATATGCCTATATAAAGTGAGTTTCTTTTAGGTAATATGTAGTTGTTTCTTGCTTTTTTCCCTATGTACACATTCTGCCTTTCAGTTGGAGTGTTTAGATCATTCCGTATGCTTATTGATTAGGCAAGTTTAATTAAAATCTACTATATTACCATTTGTTTTCATTTGTACCATCTGTCTCCTTTTTTTTTTTCTTCTTTTGGATTATTTTTTGTTCTCTTCTATGTTGGCTTGCTTGCTACAACTCTTGCGTTATTTTGTTGGGGTTCATCATTAACTTATCACAGAGTACCTTCAAGTGATGGACCACTTTACCTGTAGTATGAGAGCCTTAAAACAGTGTGCTTCTGTTTCTCTCTTCCCAGCTTTGGTGCTATTATTGTCAACATTTTTCTTCTGTGTATGTTATAAACCCCACAATGTAGTATCTGTGTTTTTGCTTTAAATGATTGTAGGCCAACAGGTTTTTCTTTCAGAACTTTAACATGTTACCTTACTGTCTTCTAGGCTGTGTTGTTTCTAATAAGAAATCTGCTGTCATCTTGATCTTTGTGTTTCTGTGCATGTCTTCTTTTTCTGCCTGCTTTTAAGATTTTATCACTGATTTGGCCGGGCGCGGTGGCTCACGCCTGTAATCCCAGCACTTTGGGAGGCCGAGGAGGGCGGATCACGAGGTCAGGAGATCGAGACCATCCTGGCTAACACGGTGAAACCCCGTCTCTACTAAAAATACAAAAAATTAGCCGGGCCTGGTGGTGGGCGCCTGTAGTCCCAGCTACTGGGAGGCTGAGGCAGGAGAATGGCGTGAACCCGGGAGGCGGAGCTTGCAGTGAGCCGAGATCGCGCCACCGCACTCCAGCCTGGGCGACAAAGTGAGACTCCATCTCAAAAAAAAAAAAAAAAAAAGATTTTATCACTGATTTTAAGCAATTCAATTCCAATGTGACTTGGAGTTGTATTCTTTGTATTTCTGATGCTTGCAGTTCATTGAGCTACTTGGATTTGTGGGTTTATAGTTTTCATCCATCCGGGAAACTTTCCCCATTGTTTCTTCAGATGTTTTGTGTGTTCCCCCATGTATTACGGTGTGTGAGGTTGTTCCACAGCTTACTGATGATTTGCACTTTTTTTTCTGGTATTTTTTCATTCTGTGTTTTAGTTCAGAATGTTTCTTTTTTTTTTTTTTTGAGACAGAGTCTCGCTCTGTCGCCCAGGCTGGAGTGCAGTGGCGCGATCCTGGCTCACTGCAAGTTCCACCGCCTCCCGGGTTCAAGCCATTCTCCTGCCTCAGCCTCCCTAGAAGCTGGGACTACAGGCGCCCGCCACCACACCCGGCTAATTTTTTTGTATTTTTAGTAGAGACGGGGTTTCACCGTGTTCGCCAGGATGGTCTTGATCTCCTGACCTCGTGATCCGCCCACCTCGGCGTCCCAAAGTGCTGGGATTACAGGCTTGAGCCACCGCGCCCGGCCTTAGTTCAGAATGTTTTGATTGTTATGTCTTCACGTCACTAATCTTTGCTACCACAAAATCTAACCTGTTAATGTTCTGCAGTGTATTTTTCATCTTAAGTGTTACAGTTTTTATCTCTAGGTAATAGGTTCGTAAAGGGCCAGGCATTCAATGTTTTCAGCTTTGCAGGCCATATAGTCTCTCCTGCAGCTGCTCAGCTCTGCTGCTGTAGCTTGAAAGCAGCCATAGACAATACATATTTGTGGCTGTGTTCTGATAAAACTTGATTTTAAAAACAGACGGGGGCCGGGCACAGCGGTACGTGCCTGTAATCCTGGCACTTTGGGAGGCCGAAGCAGGCAGATCACTTGAGGGCAGGAGTTCAAGACCAGCCTGGCCAACATTGCAAAACCCCGTCTCTACTAAAAATATAAAAATTAGCTAGGCATGGTGGCACATGCTTGTAGTTCCAGCTACTCAGGAGGCTGAGGGACGAGAATTGCTTGAATCCGGAAGGTGAAGGTTGCAGTGAGCTGAGATCGCACCACTGGCACGCCAGCCTGGGTGACAGAGTGAGACTGTGTCTCAAAAATAAATAAATAAATACATTCATAAAATAAACAAATGGGAAGAGATTGATCTGGCCCGTGGGCTGTGGTTTGCTGACCTACTGCCACTTCCTCAATGGCCTCTCATCCTTTGGTTCCACAGAGCTGCGGTGCAACCCTGGGCAGTTTGCCTGTCGCAGCGGCACCATCCAGTGTATCCCCCTCCCCTGGCAGTGTGACGGCTGGGCAACTTGCGAGGATGAGAGTGACGAAGCCAACTGTCCAGGTGAGTATGTTGCGTAGGCCGGGTACACACCACCTTGTCTCTTTGTTGTAGCTGGGTGACTGTGCCTCTTGTGAGGGGTGGAGGTGTGTGCTGTCTTAACATATTGGAAAGTTAGTTTGAGCCGACCCCTTCCTCTCTCTCTCTCTTTCTATCTTTTTAAAAAATAGGTGCCCAACCTAGGCAGATCCCAGAACTTACAAGATGGCAGGACTGTGGGGAGGCCTGTGAGATGCCCAGGAGGCCACACTTAAGGAGGCGCTGCACTCCCTGGACTTGCATGGTCTTGAGTGTGAACCCCTCCTGAGGGGTGGCACCCTGGCTGCCTCTGACCTTATCCCCATCCTGGCTCTGGATGTGGCTGCCTCTTGATCCCGAGTGTGCTCTTTTAGACTGACCTTGGCACGCCCTCCCCTCCTGCTCACTTATTCACCTGGAACTTTGCACTTGTGGGTTCTCTCCTGGCCATATGTAGCCTCCTAAAGATGTATGTAAAGGCCACAAAAAGGCTAAATCAGAGAACCAGGTTCTTTAGCCCCAGCACCCTCAAGGAATACAGGGTACCCCATGAGTAACAATGTTCACTGGATCCGTTGTTCTCAACTTGTGTTGGGTGGGAGGTGTAGTGAGTATTTATGCATGTGTGTGTGAATGTGTGAGACATACATATACATGTATCCACGAATTTGTTTTTAAGAGTAGGTGGTGCTGATAAAGCCACTAAGGGGAAAGTGTGTCTTACACCAGCTTGAGAATCACAGGCCTAAATGCTTTGGTCAGGCATGCAAACTCCTTCACAAACTGCTTTGCCAGCCTGATTTATCACTACTTCCCCTTCAGTGGCTCAGCTGGGCTGTTGTTTCCTGTACCCACCCCCATTAATAATCTGCTAGATGCGTGCTTCCTTTATGTTTTCCTGGAATTCCCTTGTTCTGTTTCTGCATAGACAAGCCCTGCTGTCCTTCAGGCTGTAGCTCAGATGCTACCACAGTGGGAGAATGTCTGTGGTCCCTCCTTTTATAGATTGGCTTCTTCCAGTCCCCCACTCGTCCCTCTCTCACAGCATCAGAACCATTGGTAATTCTCACCATGCCTGGTGCCCAGGCTTGATTCTTCCATCCAGACTATGAGCTCCCAGAGGGCAGAGACCTTTCTCCTTCCTTAGTGGGACTTGGCCTAGGACATGAACGGTGTGCCATAATTCCTGTAGGCTTAGTACTGAAGGAAAACCAATTCATTCCAACCAGGGTATTAGGTAGGGCATTAGGTGACATTTGAACTTGAAGGAGAATCACTTGAACCCGGGAGGTGGAGGTTGCAGTGAGCTGAGATCATGCCACTGCACTCCAGCCTGGGCGACAGAGTGAGATTCTGTTCAAAAAAAAAAAAAAAAAAAAAAAAAAAGAACAAAGAAATCAATCTGCTTGGGCGCGGTGGCTCAAGCCTGTAATCCCAGCACTTTGGGAGGCCGAGGCGGGCGGATCACGAGGTCAGGAGATCGAGACCATCCTGGCTAACATGGTGAAACCCCGTCTCTACTAAAAATACAAAAAATCAGCCAGGTGTGGTAGCGGGCGCCTGTAGTCCCAGCTACTCGGGAGGCTGAGGCAGGAGAATGGCATGAGCCCAGGAGGCGGAGCTTGCAGTAGGCCGAGATGGTGCCACTGCACTCCAGCCTGGGTGACAGAGCAAAGACTCCGTCTCAAAAAAAAAAAAAAAAAGAAAAGAATGCTGTTTAGAGGGGGCCTCTCCTGATCATCCCTTCATCAGATTATGCATGTCTCCAGTGGAGGTGTTTGCCTTTCCAATTGGGGGTTTGGATGGTGTTGGCCCGTCAGGAGCCTCTGGGACAGCCCTTTGACTGGGAGCCTCTCTGGTGGGTCTTTAGGGTCAAAACCCAGAGAAAGTGGATTCCCAGTGGGCTTCCCAGTGCTTGGGCTCCTTTGGCTGCTGGGTTCCCTGGTTGGTCAGCCTGGGGACGACCATGTGGTTATGAGTGGGAGCCTCCCCTTGTCTGACTCATAGAGTGAGACCTTATATCCAGCCTCTTGGAGAATTCCTGAAGAGAGAACCAGATGATTCTTGATTCACTTTCAAATGGAAGCAGAGCTTATTTGCTGTTCTCCAAGTGCCATTTGGCTTTGCTTTTGTGGTTGTTTGTAATAACTGTCCTGGTACGCACACTGAACATAATAGTATCCACTCTCATAGTTGCCGCCTTGTTCATTTTTCCACACTCTGAAGACTTGTTGAAGGCAAGGTTTGATTTCCCTTTTTGACCACATAGCCTGGCATGGAGGAGGCATCAGCTTTGCACTTGAGTATTGGCTTGAAGTTACATTGGTTGCTATATGTTTTCCCTAGACAGAAAAATAAAATCTCTCATAGAAGCCGAGAGTTATGAGTGGTGGCCTGCACCAGGACTGAGCAGTGAAGGCATGACAATGAGGACCCGTGTGTGCAAGCCCGTTGAGACCCGGTAGGGCCTAGGAGTGTTCCAGGTGGGCTGAGGAGGCCACTGCCCTGGCAAGGCTCACTCTGTTTCCCCTTGACTCATGGTCCTATGATTGTCCTTGTATAGTGCTGTGTCACAGTCTGGAGGGTGAGCAGATTGATTTTTTTTTTTTTTTTTTGAGACGGAGTCTCACTCTGTCGCCTAGGCTGGAGTACAGTGTTGCGATCTTGGCTTACTACAAGCTCCGCCTCCCGGGTTCATGCCATTCTCCTGCCTCAGCCTCCCGAGTAGCTGGGATTACAGGCACCTGCTATCACACTTGGCTTTTTTTTTTTTTGTATTTTTAGTAGAGATGGGGTTTCGCCGTGCTAGCCAGGATGGTCTCGATCTCCTGACCTCGTGATCCGCCCGCCTTGGCCTCCCAAAGTGCTGGGATTACAGGCATGAGTCACTGTGCCCGGCCAAGCAGATTGATTTCTAATTGTTCTTAAAGTTGAGATTCTGAGCAAATTAAGTCATTAAAATGTACAAAGAAAATGTAATACATATTTTCTTCCCTGAATTAATAACTGCTAACATCTTGTGATTTTTTTTCTAGTTTATTTTAAAAGAAATTTTAAAAAAATCATGGATATAGAGTCAGGTCTTCATTGACACTCTCCCTTCCCCCAACCTCCTCCCCCTGCAAAAAAAGGAAACTCTATGTTGGTGGGGGGAGTAGAGAGTTAGCTAATAACCACATTTGCTCAAAAGCTGTGACCTTCCTTTGTATGAGGAGAGTTTTAGTAACCCTTTGGGAAGCCCTGGCCATGCTCAGTCAGGTTGCTTTTGAGCGCAGACTTCAGGACTTCTGGAGTTACCATGTGAGGTTACTTCATTGCCCTGCTAAAAGCCTACTAAAAAGGAATATAAAAAATGTAAAACCAAAGGGGATGAAAAAAGGGGAGAGATGTAACAGTAGATCAGTAATTTCTGCATGTTTTTGAAAAGAGGGAAATGGCATGTTAGGTACAACCTGGGCATTCAGTACCTTCCTGCTCCCTTCTGGGCTTGTCCCTGGGTTTCAGAGGCTGGAATACTGGAGCAGTAGCACTCAACCCTCTGGCGGCAGGCTTCTGTGTGTCATTTGCTCTATCACATGTGTCTTGGGAAATGTGGCAAGTGGAAGGGAGGTGGAACCTTTCTTCCTCAGGCCATAGTGTATGTGGGGGGATGTGCCTGGGCTTAGATTTTGTGGTGACTTTTTGCAGTGGCTTCTGCCTTCCCCCACTGGCCAGCTGTCTCAGGGCTGCAGAGCAGCTGCATTATTGGCAGCAGATTTTTGCAGTTTCCTAACCTATAGATGGCAGTGGTAGCTGCCTGACTCTTGACGATGACTGTAGGAATTAGATGGAAGAGTTAGCCCACTTTACTTTTGCTCACACTATATAGCTTTGCCAGTTGTTTTGAAAGCACCTATTTTCTATATTAAACCCTTTGAGTTTGAAATGCCTTAGCATGGTTTCTGTTTTCCCAATAGAACCGTCTTTGATATAAACGATTAACAAAAGATGTGTAAAATTTTTGAGGGAGAAAAATTTGCAATTTTATTAAGAGACATTAAAGAAGACAAATAATCCCAGAACTTTGGGAGGCCAAAGCGGATGGATCACGAGGTCAGGAGATTGAGACCATCCTGGCTAACACGGTGAAACCCCGTCTCTACTAAAAATACAAAAAATTAGCCTGGCGTGGCGGCAGGCGCCTGTAGTCCCAGCTACTTGGGAGGCTGAGGCAGGAGAATGGTGTGAACCCGGGAGGTGGAGCTTGCAGTGAGCCGAGATCGCACCACTGCACTTCCGCCTGGGCGGCTCAGCGAGACTCCGTCTCAAAAAAATAAATAAATAAATAAATAGAGGCAGAATGTTCTTGCCTAGGAAGACTGAATATTTTCAAAACTCATATTGTTCTGTGGATTCAGTGCCTCTTTAAACCTCCTTGAGTTTTTTTGTTTGTTTGTTTGTTTGTTTTTTGAGACGGAGTCTCGCTCTGTCGCCCGGGCTGGAGTGCAGTGGCCGGATCTCAGCTCACTGCAAGCTCCGCCTCCGGGGTTTACGCCATTCTCCTGCCTCAGCCTCCCGAGTAGCTGGGACTACAGGCGCCCGCCATCTCACCCGGCTAGTTTTTTGTATTTTTTAGTAGAGACGGGGTTTCACTGTGATCGCCAGGATGGTCTCGATCTCCTGACCTCGTGATCCACCCATCTCGGCCTCCCAAAGTGCTGGGATTACAGGCTTGAGCCACCGCGCCCGGCCAAAACCTCCTTGAGTTTTATGTGAAATGTGATAAGTTGATTCTAAAATGTTGAGGAGAATTAAGTCCTAGTATTGAGAGGTCATTGTGAAGAAGAATAAGGAGGGAGCACTTGCCTTGCCCATATCAAGACTTACTTCAGAATTGGCTCAGGGAAATCCAAATTGGCCAGTGAGACAGAAGCTGTCAGAAACAGACCTAAGAAGTTTGAATTCCAGAGGTGGAATTCCATATCGCTGTGCAAAGGACAGACCCTTCAAACATAGTGCTGTGACAGTCGGAGAAGGATGCAGTTGGATCCCTAACTCACAACATACGGGAAATTCAGTTTTGGGTAAATTATAGGAGACTATCTTTAAGACCTTGATAGGGAAGTATGCCTTTTTCTTTTTTCTTTTTTTTTTTTTTTTTTTTTGAGACAAGATCTGGCTCTGTCACCCAGGCTGGAGTGCAGTGACACGTTCTTGGATCACTGCAACCTCTGCCTCCTGGGCTCAAGCCATCCTCCTACCTCAGTCTCTCGAGTAGCTAGGACTACAAGCCTGCACCACTATGCCTGGCTAATTTTTGCATTTTTCGTAGAATCAGGGTTTTGCCATGTTGCTCAGGCTGGGCTCTAACTCATGAGTTTAAGCAGTCTGCCTCCTTCAGCCTCCCAAAGTGCTCGGATTACAGGGGCATGAGCCACTGCACCCAGCCACCTTTTTCTTTTCTTTTTTCTTTCTTTCTTTTTTTTATTTTCTGGAGATGGAATTTCGCTCTGTTGCCCAGGCTAGAGTGTAGTAGCGCGATCTCAGCTCACTGCATCCTCCACCCCCTGGGTTCAAGTGATTCTCCTGCCTCAGCCTCCCGAGTAACTGGGATTACAGGCATGCCACCACGCTCGTCTAATTTTTGTATTTTTAGTAGAAACAGGGTTTTGCCATGTTGGCCGGACTGGGCTCGAACCCCTGATCTCAGGTGATCTGCCTGCCTTGGCTTCCCACAGTGTTGGGATTACAGGTGCGTGAGCCACCACACCCAGCCTCTGGCCACGTTTTTCCTAATCGCAGAAAATGTTCACTCTAAAATAAAAATGACCGAATTTGCTAGATTAAAATTAAGGTCTCTTGTTTATTGCAAGACATCAATAGGCCATGTGCTTATGCCAGGAATCCCAGCACTTTGGGAGGCCGAGGTGGGCAGATTGCCAGAGCCCAAGAGTTCCAGACTAGCCAGGGCAACTTGGTGAAATCCTGTCTCTATGAAATAAAAAGAAAAAATTTAGCCAGCTGTGGTGGTACACACTTGTAGTCCCAGCTCCTCAATAGGCTGAGGTGGAAAGAAACACCTGAGTCCCCAAGGTCAAGGCTGCAGTGAGCCGAGATTACACCACTGGACATCAGAGTGAGACCCTGTCTCTAAAAAAAAAAAAAACAAAACAAAACCCAAAACAAACAAAAAACACCAGTAAAGACTGTGAAAAGACAAGCCGGAGTAGGGAGAAGATATTTGCAACACTTACAGCCTGTAAAGGATAAGGATTCTAATTCAGTGTATATAAAGAACTCCTATAAAGCATTTCATAGATGGTGATTCAACATGGAAAAAGACATTTAACCTTGTTAGTATTCTAAGACTACATGCAGTGAGATATACCACTTTACAGATGCTTAGACTTTCAAAAATTAAGATGTTGGAGAGGATGTGGATAGTGTGGAAATTTTATGTGCTTCTTTACACCCACTCTAGAATAGAGACATTATCTTGCAAAGCTGAACATTCTTATTTTCTGTGATTCAGGATTTCTATTTAGGGAAACTCTGGAAAAATTCTTGCAGAATTGTTTGTACAGTTTTTCTAGAGTGAGTGTAAAGGAGCAGATAAAATTCCAAGCTATCCACATCCTCTCCAACACTTGGTTTTGTCAGATATCTTAATTTTTGCCGTTGATACAGGTCTTGGAAATAACCCTCATGTCTGTGCTCACATGATGGAATGTTATACACCAGCAACAGTAAGTAGGTGTTAGGTTTATGCAGCAACATGGATGAATCTTGAAAACAGAACGTCATCTAAAAGCAAGTTGCTAAAAACGGCATATGGCACAATGTAGAGAAGCAAAACAGATCATTTTATTACTTATAGATACATACACATGTGGTAAACTAAAAGAAAAAAAGTGCAATGATACACAAAATTCTCGTTGCTGGTGGGGACACAGAGGGGAAGACTGGGAGAAGCAAAATGGAAGTTCATCTACAGATGACGCTCGGGTTCCTGAGTCAGGTGTGGGGAGGTCGCTCACAGCTATGCTTTCTTATTAGGCTTATGAATCTTACATATGTGCTACATACATTCTTTGAAATGTTTCACATATTATACAGCTTTTTTTCTTTCCAAAGAACAGCCAACAGGAGAGTTACAACTGACTTGGCATAGCAGAGCAGCTGCAACCATGGGCCTGCTTGAGTGAGAACAACAAGAAATGAGCAGTTTGCCCAGCAGCCCCCCAGAAAGACTCAGTTCTTGAAGGCTCTGAGTGCCAAGGGTGGCAGGCATCAGGCATGGGCATGGGAATGGGATAGGGATTGGTGGAATTCTCTCTTGGCACCCGCATTCCCTTCTTCACTTTCCATCACTGGGTGACTCCTGCTGCTACCAAAAGATGTGGGGTTTCATTTCTTTTTTTTTTTTGAGATAGAGTCTTGCTCTGTTGCCCAAATGGAGTGCAGTGGTGAAACCACAGCTGACTGCAACCTCGAACTCCTGGACTCAAGTGATCCTCCCACCTCAGCCTCCTGAGTAGCTGACACTACAGGTGTGCACCACCATGCCCAGCTAATTTTTAAATTTTTTGTAGAGACGAGGTCTCGCCCTGTTGCCGAGGCTGGTCTTGAACTCCGGGGCTCTAGCAATCCTGCCCTCAGCCTCCCAAAATACTGGGATTACAGGCATGAGCCACTGTGCCCTGCAGGAGTTGATTTTCTAGACCAACACTGTCCAGTGTAGTAGCCATGAGTCACATGTGGCTGTTTTGAAGGAAGATGTGCAGCAGGTGTAAAATACACACCAAATAGGAAAGACCTAGTACAAAAAAAGAATGTAAAACATCCCATGAATACTTCTTTATATTGATTCCATGTTGCAATAATAGTATTTTGAATATATTGGGTTAAATAATTAAAATTAATTTCATGTTTGTTTCTACTTGTTGACATGTGGTTTGCATTGTGTTTCTGTTAGATAGCACTAATAGAAAAGTCTGTAAAATAAGTGACACCAGGTACAACAGAGGGGAGTCGTGGAGGTTGAAAATAGAGGAATTAAGAGAAATTCTCGATAGTGACAAGTAGGACGCTCAGGCCTATCTTCTGCCCTGCCCCCCAGATGTCAGCAGCCAGGTGTTTTCCCAGACAGGAGATTGGAGGAGTCTTTCCTGGAGACACTGGCACTTCACCGAAGAGGTAGAAAAGGTGTCAACATAATGGAAGATTTCCAAGTGAAAGACTAGCTCTCCCACCGTGGTCCCTGACAAGCGTCTGGCCCACTAGTGCTCACAGAGCCTCTGGCTAGCTGGGTCACCTTCCTCTTATGATGAAAGACAACCAGTGCTGACCAGATCTAGAAGAAAACATCCACTATGGATATTCACCAGACTCTGAACAAAGCACCCCACCTGAAGGGCCAGAGCAAAGTGGCCTGAGGCAGTCAACTCTGCTGTATGTCATATCGTGGTTAAATGTGGGGGCTTGGAACCAGGGACTAGGGCTGCTCCCCTGCTTTTACCACTTAGTGGTTGTGATCCTTTGGGCAAATTACATCCATAAAATGGAGAAAATAATAGTGCCCATCACTTGGGGTTGTTGTGAGGATTAAATTACATGCTGCATGTAAAGGAGTTAGACAAGAACGTAGCACACAGTAATCCCTCAATTAGCAGTTATTTTATTGATGTAATAAAACTTTAAAAAATTTTTTCTGACATTGGTAAAATGGCAGTCTAGGAAGCTCCAGGCTCTCGTTCCACCATAGAAACGTTAATAAGCAACTAGGGACTAGACGAAATCACTTTATAGAAGCTCTGGAAAACAGTCCGAGGTCTATACCAGCTAAGAAAATGCCTAATAAAGAAAAAGCCACATTCAAAATACAGATTGAGTATTCCTTAACTGAAATGGTTGGGACCAGTGTTTTGGATTTTGTTTTTTTTTCTGATTTTGGAATATTTGCATTATACTTACCAGTTGAACACCCCCAATACGAAATGCTCCAATGAGCATTTCCTTTGAGTACAACGTTGGCACTCAGAAGTTTTGGATTTTGGGCTGGGCTCATACCTATCATCTCAGTGCTTTGGGAGTTCAAGGTGGGAGGATTCCTTGATGTGAGGATTATAAGAGAATACTGCTAAGAACTATACATGAACAAATTGCTTAACCTAAATGAAGTGGACACATTCCTGGAAACATACAACCTGCCAAGACTGAATCATGAAGAAATAGAAAATCTGAATAGGACTATAATTAATAAAGAGATTGAATCAGTAATCAAAAACCTCTGAACAAAGAAAAGTCCTGAACCACATGGCTTCACTGCTGAATTCTCCAGACATTTAAAGAATTAGCACCAGTCCTTCTCAAGTGAATTCATTCTGTGACTCTAACATGCCCTGATACCAAAGCCAGACAATAATACTACTAGAAAATTACAGACCAGTATCCTTTGTGAATATTGATACAAAATCCCCAACAAAATACTAGCAAAACTAAGTTTCACAGTCTTTCAAAAGGCTGGGACCAAGTGTAATGCAAGGATGTCTCAGCAAACTAAAATCAATCAGTGGTCAAAGACTGAAGGCTTTTTCTCTAAGATCAGAGACAAGACAAGGATGTCTGCTTTCACCACTTTTATTCACCATAGTATTGGGAGTTAATTGCCCACAGTAATTAATCAAGAAGAGAAAGCTATCAAAATTGGAAAGGGAAAAGTCAAGTTATCCCTGTTTGTATGTGCGATGACGTGATTTTATATGTAAAAACCTTAAAGATTTCACAGAAACATTGTTAGAACTAATAAATGAATGCAGCAAAATTGCAGGACACAAAGTCAAAACACAAAATCAGTTGTATTTATATTTATGTACACTAAGCAATCCGAAGAGGAAATTAAAAAAATAATTCCATTTACAGTAATAGTACAAAGAATAAAATACAGATATACCTCACCTTATAACAGATTTGTCTTAAACCTATTGTAAAGTTGAAAAATGTTTTAGTCAAACTATCATAAGTTGGGGGTCTGTCTGTACTTAAGAATATACTTGGCCGGGCATGGTGGCTCACGCCTGTAATCTCAGCACTTTGGGAGGCCGAGGCGGGTGGATCACCTGAGGTCTGGAGTTCGAGACAAGCCTGGCTAACACAGTGAAAGCTCGTCTCTACTGAAAATACAAAAAATTAGCCGGGTGCGGTGGCGGGCGCCTGTAGTCCCAGCTACTCGGGAGGCTGAGGCAGGAGAATGGTGTGAACCCAGGAGGCGGAGCTTGCAGTGAGCTGAGATCGTGCCACCGCACTCCAGTCTGGGCGACAAAGCGAGAGTCTGTCTCAAAAACAAAAGAAAAAAAATGAATATACTTAAGTACAGATGAAAAACCTAAACACTGACAACTGCAAAATGTTAAAAGAAATTAAAGAAGACACTGGGCGCGGTGGCTCACACCTGTAATCCCAGCATTTTGGGAGGCCAAGTTGGGTGGATCACTTGAGGTCAGGAGTTTGGGACCAGCCTGGCCAACATGGCAAAAACTCATCTTGGCTAAAAATACAAAAATTAGCTGGGTGTGGTGAGGTGCCCCTGTAGTCCCAGCTACTCGGGAGGCTGAGGCAGGAGAATTGCTCAAACCCAGAAGGTGAAGATTGTAGTAAGCTGAGATCGCACCACTGCATTCCATCCTGGGTGACAGAGTGAGACACTGTCTCAAAAAAAAAAAAAAAAAAAAAAAGACAAAAATAAATGGAGAGACGTTCCATGCTCATGGACTGCAAGATGTAAGATGTGACTATTACCTAAAGCAGTCTACAGATTCAATCCCTATTAAAATGCCAACAAGTTTTTTTTTTTTTTTGCTGAAATAGAAAAATTTATCCTAACGTTCATAGAATCTCAGCAGACTCCAAAGAGCCAGAACAGTCTTGAAGAAGAATAAATGTGAAAACCTCATAATTCCTGACTTTAAACCTTTA
Organism: Macaca thibetana thibetana; assembly: GCF_024542745.1. Taxonomy (NCBI): domain Eukaryota; kingdom Metazoa; phylum Chordata; class Mammalia; order Primates; family Cercopithecidae; genus Macaca; species Macaca thibetana. The sequence continues at coordinate 32,795,377 of NC_065587.1, forward strand.
ACTACAAAACTGCGGTAATCAAAACATTGTAGTACTGGTATAAAGACAGACATATAGACCAATGGAATAGAATACAGAGCCTTAGAAATGAGTCCTTGCATACAGTGGTCAAATTATTTTTCACAAGGATGCCAGTACCATTCAGGGAGGAAAAAAGTGTCTTTTCAGAGTGAATGGTGCTAGGAAAACTGGACATACACATCAAAAGAATAAAGTTAGACCCTTAGCTAATGATACACAAAACTTAACCCAAAATGGATCAGACTTAAGACCTTAAACCATAAAATTCCTAGAAAAACAGAATAAAGTCTTCATGACATTGAATTTGGCAATGATTTCTTACATAAGACACTAAAATCACAGGCAACAAAAGAAACAATAGATAAATTAGGCTACATCAAGATTTAAAACTTCTATTAATTAAAAGAAACATTCAACAGAGTGAAAAGGCAGCCTACAAAATGGAAAACATTTGAAACTCATATCTGGTAAGGGTTAATATTTAAAATACAAAAAGAACTCCCACAGCTCAATAATAATAAACATCCTGGTTAAAAAATGTGCAAAGGACTTGAGTAGACATTTCTCCAAAGAAGTTAAACAAATGACTGATAAGCACATGAAAACATGCCCAACATCACTAATAATTAGAGCAATGCAAATCCAAACAGAGTAAAACATCTCACAGCCATTAGATGTCTGCTGTCGAACAGAAAATGACAAGTGTTGATGAGGATTTAGAGAAAGTGGAATCCCTCTGCAGTGTTGTTAGGAATGAGAACTGGTGCAGCTACTAAAACAGTGTGACAATGCCACCCAAATTAAAAGTAGAATTACCCGGCCGGGTGTGGTGGCTCACGCTTGTAATCCCAACACTTTGGGAGGCCAAGGTGGGCAAATCAGGATGTCAGGAGATCGAGACCATCCTGGCTAACACGGTGAAACCCCGTCTCTACTAAAAATACAAAAATTAGCCAGGTGTCATGGCGCACACCTGTAATCTCAACTACTGGGGAGTCTGAGGCAGGAGAATTACTTGAACCCGGGAGACAAAGGTTGCAGTGAGCTGAGATCACACCACTGCACTCCAGCCTGGGCGACAGAGCGAGACTGTGTCTCAAAAAATAAAATAAAATAAAATAAAAGTAGAATTACCATACGACTTAGCAGTTTGACTCAAAAGAATTGGAAGCAGGAACTTGAAGAGAGATTTATACGCCCGAGTTCATAGCAGCATTACCCATAGTAGCCAAAAGGTGCAAGTAACTCAAGTGTCCATCCACAGATGAATGGATCAACAAAAAGATAGTCTGTCCATCCAGTGGAAGGAATATATGGTTTACCTTAAAAAGGAAGGAATTCTGACACATGCTACAGCATGGATGGACTTTGAGGACATTATGCTTAGTGAAATAAGCCAGTCACAAAATAACAAATACTGTATGTTTCTATTTAGATGTGCTGTCAAGATATTCAAATGCAAATATACAGGAAGTAGAATTGTGGTTGCCAGGGGCTGGGAGGAGAGAAAAATCGGGAGGTAATGTTTAACGGATACAATGTTTGGTAAGATGAAAAGAAGTTCTGGAGATGGATGGTGGTGATGGTTATGGAACTAATGTGAAGGTACTTAATAATGACACTTAACTGTATACTCTTTTTTCTTTTCTTTTTTTTTTTTTTTTTGAGAGGGAGTCTCGCTCTGTCGCCCATGCTGGAGTACAGTGGCGCGATCTCAGCTCACTGCAAGCTCCACCTCCCAGGTTCACATCATTTTCCTGCCTCAGCCTCCCGAGTAGCTGGGACTATAGGCGCCCACCACCGTGCCCAGCTAATTTTTTGTATTTTTAGTAGAGATGGGGTTTCACCACGTTACCCAGGATAGTCTTGATCTCCTGACCTCATGATCTGCCTGCCTTGGCCTCCCAAAGTGCTGGGATTATAGGCGTGAGCCACCACATCCAGCCCAACTGTGCACTCTTAAGTGGTTAAAAATGAGTTCAGAAAATCCAATATCTGATTAATACAAATTCCTTGAAAGAAAATAGAGGAGATGGAGTAGGAGGGAATTAGCAAAGAAGTTATGTAAGAAAATCTCCCAGAAATGAAAGATTGCAGCCTTGGACTGGAAGGGCCTAGCACAATAATTTAAAAGAGGCATGTACAAATTACCTCCTTGTGCAGTTGCGGAACATTGGTAATGCAGAGGACATCAAACCCTCTAGCGGGAAACCTGGGTCATAATAAAAGGATCAGGAATCAGAGCAGTAGACCCCTCAGTGGCAGCTCTGATGTGAAAAAAAGGTGGGGCGGGGCCACCCAGATCCAAAGAGGAACTGATTTTGATTGTCTGCTTCCAATTTTTAGTTTTATCTTTATTCAAGTTACTTATGCATACAATTTGAATATTCAAATAGTTCTGTAAATCTTTTTTTTTTAATGGCAAACCCAATGAACCCCTCTAATTTTCAAGGCAAACATTGTTTTAGCTGTTGCATTTGGTATTTATCTGCGTCTTTAAATTCCATGGTTTTAGGCCTTCTCTGCTGATTCTTCCCTAAGCCTGGTGGCTCAGTCTGGGCCCTGTGCTCTGTGAGGTCTTGCCTGCTTTCAGTGCTGCTCCTAGCTGGGCCATGCAGGAGCACTCCATTTTCTTTTTATTGGCACAACATTTTGTTTTCACTTTTTTTTTTTTGGTCTCACTCTGTGGCCCAGGCTGGAGTGCAGTGGTGTGATCTCAGTGCGCTGCAACCTCTGCCTCCCGGGTTCAAGCAATTCTTCTGCCTCAGCCTCCCGAGTAGTTGGGACTACAGGCGCCTGCCACCACGCCCAGCTAATTTTTGTATTTTTAGTAGAGACGGGGTTTCACCGTGTTGGCCAGGATGGTCTTGATCTCTTGACCTTGTGATCTGCCCACCTCAGGCCTCTGAAAGTGCTGGGATTATAGGCGTGAGCCACTGCGCCTGGCCTAATTCAAGATTTATTCAAGGATTACATAAGTATTTTATTGCCGTATTGCTTTGTTCTTTAATCTAGAAGTATTCCCAGCCCTCTTTTGTAGGGAGCGTCGGATGTCTTTCATGACATTGCCATATTTGAAGAGTCCAGGTCAGTTGTTCTGTAGAATGGCCTTCCATTTGGACTTGTCTCTTTCTTCATGATTAGCTTCAGGTGAGACTTTACTTTTTAGTTAGCAATACTATGTAAGTCATCAATTATCAAATCACGAGGCCCAAGGTCATTTTGTCTGATTATTGGTGATGTTATTTTTTTTTTATTTTTTTTTTTTTTTTTTTTTTTTAATCACTGTTGTGAATATTTCTTTCCCTTTTTGTGACGAAAAGTAATTTGTGAATAAATAGTCTGTGGAGTGGTATTCCAGGTATTCTGAGCCACCGCGCCCCCTGATTCTGTTTCCTTTTTGTGTAATTTGTGAATAAAAGTCTTCCAGGTTCTCCATTCTGTGTGAACTTTCAGTGTGTTCCTGTGCTGGGGAAGCAGCAGCCTGGCACGCCAGTGGTGCTGGAGGCAGAAGGGGCACATATGCTCCGAGCTGCACAGGTCATGGGGCCTAGAGTCAGAACAGATGTGGCTCTGGGTGCTGCAGTGACCCCTGCACCACGTCCCCAGCTGGGCTGTGAGGTGGGGCTGCTAGGGCCCTGTGGCCCTGGTGGAAGTGGAGGAGGCCCCTCAGCACACCAAAGGCTGGCCCTCCACAGGAAGAGGGACATTCTCTACTGTCAGAGGCAGTCCTGAGAGGTCTGTAAGGGTTCTGTCCTGTGCTGTGCTCATTCCCCAGCCTGGCCCCCAGACTCTCCCCCAGGACACTGTCCGCCATCAGCATCATCTTGACAGCCAAGCTCTTCCCCTTCTTGCTGGCAAAGGCCTGTGTCTGTGCTGGCATTTTTCCATGGTGGGCCCAGAATGGGCATTGAATAATTATGGGGGTGAGGGGATGAATGTGAGCATTTATATATAAAGACACATGATGGAGAAAAGAAACGGCTCACAATCGCCACCTGAACCCAGAGGAGCCTGCTCAACAGAGTATTATCCTTTATCACCATTTGTCTTTCTGGTTATGTGTCTGAAATATTTCACCTGGTCTCCCACCCCAGGGGACAGATGGCTTCACTCAGTCAACATGTAACAACCTGGTCTTTGGCATCCATGTGACCTGGCAGCACTCTCCCTCTGTTACCTTTTCTTTCTCTTCCCTTTCCTCTGCCCTCAATTCATCTTGTCTTTCTGTGAGCAGTTTTACCAGGTACTGTGTTTGGCTTGGGGAAGAGGCCACGATACAAAGTGGAGCCACAGGTCTTACCCATTTAAGCAGAGGGAGATGTTGAATTTAAGTTCAGTGACATTCTCCAGCGACACCCAGGCCTGGCCTCAGGTTTGTCCCAGATGTGTCTGCCTTTGCCCCTTGCCAAAGCTGCTCCATCTGCCAGGAAGCCCCTCGGTTCTTTCTCAGCTTCCAGTCTCAGGTCCAGCTCCTCAGACGCTCAGGTGGCTCTTCCCTTCTCCACTGCGTGCTGATGCCCCATCCCAGTGGCTGCATCCCTGCGAGCCCTGCCCTGCATCGGAGCTACCAGCGAGTCTGTGGGTCGGGTCTCCTGCCCAGAGTGTCGGGTGCTGCAGGTAGCATGGCTCAGGACATGGGACCAGCCCTGAAGAGCTGATGGTCCCCCAGTACTGCGTGTTTACAGCATCAAGCCTGTCATGGTGCCAGGTACTGTCCCACACTGAGGTCCTTAGGTTGTATTTTGGAGTGGTAAAATACCCCAAAGGCACCTCTACCAAAAAACACAAGCCTTGAAGATGCTTCTCCCTTTGAGGTCTTCACTTTGTGTTGAAGGTATCTTGGACACAGGTAGCGTATTTTGTATTTTAGTGATTCCCAGTCGAATAACAACCCATCCCCATCACATGCCTGACAGGAGCTATGGAACTATGCTTATCAAGTACTGAGTGAGTATCCAGAGTCTCAGAAATAGGACTACATACAGACTTATGTACAAGGTGTTCAAGGCAGCCTTTTGTAGAATAATGAAAAAAATGCAAACAGCTTAACCTTAAACCATAGAGATTATGGGAACGAAAGAAATCCATTCATGGAATACTATGCAGCCATCAAAAGTCATGTTCCTAAACCCATTTAAAAATATAGAAAGCTGTTTATAATCTTAAGCTTACAAAGCAAGTCGTGAAATGGAGTGTCTGATGTGATCCCAGTATTCTTAAAGATTTGTGTAGAAAAGAGACTGGGTGAGGGGGCAGATGCTCACATAGTTAAGTATGGCCTTTGTTGTTTATTGTCTTTTCAAACTTTTGTATATTTCAAGCATTTCACATTGAATGTTTGTTACTTTATCGTGAGAAAAAAAAGCATGTAGATTTTTTATTAAATAAAAACCACTGCAAAGTCTATGACACCAGCAGAACCAACCTGCTGGAGAGGGGTTTGTCAGGTGAGGCTGACCGCCGGCTCAGGGTCAGGGAAGGAGGCTTTGCAGGAGGCCTCCTAACCCTCCCTGTGACCTCCTTTGGGGAGCTGAGGCCCCACTCAGCCATCTGCAGTCAGAGCGCACTTGCTGGCAGGCGTCTGTCTGTGTGCAGCCTTGCAGACCAAGTTTGTTGCCCATCTGACCTGACCTTGTACCCAATGCCCTTCATGATGCATCAAGGTACACCTGTACAGACAGAGTGGGAGGTGGGTGGGCCCATGAGGGCCCTCTTCCCTGTACCATGACCTTGTGTAAGTCACTTCCCTTCTCTGAGTCTGCCCCTCACCTTGTGAGACAGGAGGAGTGTGGTTCTCCTTTTTCACAAGGGGGTTGGAGGACAAAAGAGAGCGTATGTGGATGGAAGGACTGGTGTGCAAATTACTATTAGATCATGCTGCATGAAACTATAGTTATTTCCCCATCTTCAGCTGCCTGTTCACACCTTCTAACCATGCACTGAGACCTGCTGCACACCAGGGCCTGTGCCAAGCACCAAAGAGCCAGACAGGAACATACTGAGGTCCTGGCCTGGAGGCTTTCACAGCCTTGGGGGACCAGCAGGCAGGGGGACAGACAGGCAGCTCAGGCCCCAGGACAAGGGCTGCAGAGGAAGGTTGCACATGTGGGTCTCTGTACTGGGAGAGAAGGCCCTCGAGGAAGGGGCAGGGGCAGCCTGGGCTCTGGAGAGAACTTCGTGGGCCATCCCCACAGGACTGGAGCTGCTGAAGGATTTTAATTTATGCAGGACCCTTTGCTGTGCTAGCAATGACATGTTAGAAAATGCAATGAAGAGGGCCTCCATTTCACAATAGTAACTTAAAAAACAAAAACTACCAGGGCATAATTTTAATAAGAAGCACAGGGGACCCATTTGATGCGAGCAGCAGCGTTTCATAGGGCTCTAAAGAAAGCCTGCATTGCTGGACTCTGTGCTACAGGCCCTCCCTCCAGCCTTGCAGCCCTGAGTAGTCTGAACCGTGCTGGCCAGGGAGGCTGCGACTGCACAGACAGGACTCACAGCACACATCTCCTTTCGCTTTCAGAAGTGACGGGGGAGGCGCGTCCTCACCATGGGAAGGAGGCTGTGGATCCGCGGCAGGGGCGGACCAGAGGAGGCGACCCTACGCACTTCCACGCAGTGAATGTGGCACAGCCCGTTCGCTTCAGCAGTAAGTTGCAGACCTGCCCTGACTGGGACACTGGGGAGTGCAAGCCTGACACGACCCCTGCCTCTCCAGTGCTACTGTGCTGCCTGAGGGGTTTCTCAAAACAGCCCTTGGAGGCCAGTGGGGGGAATGAATGACCCACCAGCAGTTGCCCAGCTTTGGAGTGGTGGTATGTGACTCAAGGCCCTGGGAAATCAGCCGGCTCTGAAACCAGGCTGCTTGTTCTCACAAAGTGACTGCCTTTCAGGGCCAGAAGGCACTGGCCCTTGGAAATTCCAAAGTTGTAGTATTCCCTTTTATAAATGGGGAAACCAGCTCTGAGTTTAGGTACAGCTGATAGAATGGGAAGGCTTGACTCCTGATTGATTGATTGGTTGATTGATTGATTGATTGATTGATTGATTTTGAGACAGAGTCTCGCTTTTGTCACCCAGGCTTGAGTGCAGTGGCTCAATCTCAGCTTACTGAAACCTCTGCCTTCCAGGTTAAGTGATTCTCCTGTCTCAGCCTCCCGAGTAGCTGGGATTACAGGCACGTGCCACCATGCCTGGGTAATTTTTGTATTTTTAGTAGAGACCGGGTTTCACCATGTTGACCAGGCTGGTCTTGAACTCCTGACCTGAGATGATCCACCCACCCCAGCTTCCCAAAGAGCTGGGATTACAGGCATGAGCCACACTGTTCCCGGCCATTTTAAGAAAAATTTTTAAGATGATTAGTTATTTAATAAATTACCTATGACATTGAAATTTTAAAGGGGCGTAAGATCATCAAGGAAGGTTGAGGGGAGGAAAAGCCACCGCTGAAATGGCCCTGAACAGACCCACTCAGGCGTGAGGTGCCCAGGTACGCTGAGCAGCAGCTGTGGGCCAGGCAGGACTGACACTGGCTGGGCCTGCTGCCCTGCCTTGGGCCTGTCTGCTAGTGTTACTCCGCAGCCCCCAGACTCTCAGCACTGGGGAGCACCTCAGAGGTGACCAGGTAGGCTTCTGGCAGAACCCCTACCAACCCTGGGTGCCCAGAGTGGGGCCAGGTGTTTCCAGGTGGTCATGCATATCCGTGCAGCTGAAGCAGGGCTGAACAAAAGTCCTGGTGATGCACATTGTCCCCAGCCTATGCCCACAGCCCGAAGGTTCCACCACAGTGGAAGTGTGGTGCACAGGCTTGGTGTGTGAGGACACTGAGACTGAGAGGATGCCTGTAGGGAAGGGGCAGTTCACAGTGCAGCCCCAGGGGGTCCTGATGCTTGGCTCCCTATTCTTCCTTCCCCTTGCCTGTCTGTTCAGTGTTGAACAGGCAGCACTTCTGCCTAGGTAGTAAGCAACTCCTCCAAGTTCCGAACATAAAGAAGATGAGTCAGTGCACAGGAGCACTTCCTCCCTCCATGCCCCAGCCAGCTGGCTCTCTTCCTGGGAGGTCTCCTTCCCTCCATGCTCCAACCAGCTTCCCTCCCTACAGGACTTCCTCTCACCTTGCATGAAATAGGGGCCTGGCCTCTGCCTGCCTCGGCGTCCTCACCTTTCCATGGAGACGATGCAGAGCCACCTGTGGGGAATGTGGTCAGGCTACACGCTTTGGTGTGGCACCCAGGAAACACGCAATGAATGCGCAGCACACCTTCTCGAGAGCTGATGCCGTGGGGTTTTTTATTGTTTTGTTTTGTTTTGTTTTGTTTTGTTTTTTGTTTTTGAGACAGGGTCTCACTCTGTCACCCAGGCTGGAGTGCAGTGGCACACTTTTGGCTCACTGCAGGCAGCCTCTGCCTTTTGAGCTCAAGTGGTCCTCCAACCTCAGCCTCCCGAGTAGCTGGGACTACAGGTGTGCCCTACCACACCTGGCTAATTTTTTGTATTTTTGTAGATAGGGGGTTTCCCTGTTGCCCAGGCTGGTCTCAAACTCCTGAGCTCAAGCAATCTGCCCACATCGGCCTCCCAAAGTGCTGGAATTACAGGCATGAGCCACTGTGCCCAGCCCTCTGATTCCTTGTCTGCACCTAAATAGCTTCCCTGCACACTCAGGTGTACCCTTCACGGTGAGCAGATCATGCTGTCCAGCTGTGGCCATGCCTAGGGGCCAGGGCTGCCCCTCCTTTTCTGTAATCTATGTGCCTTTGTGAAGACGTCACACACACACATGCTTACATAATAAATACATGACGATATGTCTCTAGAAGTTTTACTAGTGCCAGAAGACATAGATGCACTTTAAAAATGGCATTTTTAATTTTACAGCTGGCTTTGCTAACAATTGTTACTTTTCTCCAGTATACTAACATGAGGTACCCAACATTTGAAGGTTAAAGATTCTGTAAAACAGATCACTGATGTTACCTAGGGTGAGCTGTAAATTACCAGGCATTCCCATGTGTAGGTGTAGGAGTCGGAAGTGATGGGTGGGGGAAGTGAGAAGACGCTGGCCAGACTCATTGGTACTCAAGTGCTGGCTGGCTCCTCAGCTTTGTCAGCTGTGGCATCGCCCACACCTTATTTTGTTTGCCTGTGGGAGGCGGGGGCGGGTTACACAGTGTCATGGCCCTCCCAGCTGTTATCCTTTGAGCTGCTGTTTTAGTGGAGGGTTGGCCAGCCCCCACTGCAAATGCTCATGTAAGTAGAAAAGGAAGAGAGGGGAGTGGGCTAACTGGCAGCGGAGGCCAGGAGAGCTGGGCATTGGAAGCAGGGCCCAAAGTGAACTGCATGGGTGTTGTGCTGTGTTGTTAACCCAGAGGATGAAATCTGCTTTACAAGACATAATTCAGCAGCCATTCTTGACTAGTGAATAAATTAAAAGATCTTACAGAAATGGGAGGAGTCACCAAATGTACTTGTATCATTGAATCTGTGTTTTAGAGAAACTTGAGCATTTCTGCAATGTGGTTTCAGAAGCAGAGCTTGTCCTCTTGAGCCTCAGTTTCCCCACTTCTCTAGGGTGATTTACAAGGTGTGCCTGTCCCTGATGGAGCACATAGAATTTGCGTTTTGGAGCTGGATCCTAACTTGGGGGACAACTCCCCTTCTGTCCTTTATGTTTCCTAGGGAAGTGCCCGACAGGGTGGCACCACTACGAAGGCACGGCCAGCTGCTACAGGGTCTACCTGAGCGGGGAGAACTACTGGGATGCCGCGCAGACCTGCCAGCGCCTGAATGGCTCTCTCGCCACCTTCTCCACTGACCAGGAGCTGCGCTTTGTCCTGGCCCAGGAATGGGACCAGCCGGAGCGGAGCTTTGGTTGGAAGGACCAGCGCAAGTGAGTCCTGGATTGGGGACCTGGGGAGCCTGGAGTCAGAGTCTGATGACTACTGAGCACATGGCCTCTGACCACTCAGTAAACTCCTCTCCTGGGGCACAGCTGGCAGACAGCAGGTTGGGAAGACCAGCTCGCCCACTGGAAGCCCAGGAGATCCATGGGTTGGAGTGTGCATTGAGATCGGTGGAGGGGCCTGGGGGCAGGGGCGGGCTGGACTCTGCTGCTACTTTGTGGGACTGTGGGGTCGCCCCTTTCATTGGTCCCCCTGTGTGTGTACAGCTGCAGTTGCTAAGGGCAGGCAGGGGACCTGGGGTTGCTGGCTTGTGTGGAGAGAGCTGCTTGGTGTGGGGCTTCTGGGCCTGGTGTGAGGGGTGTGCAGTAGGTGGAGGTTCCCCCTGAGAAAGCAAGGGGTCCTTCGCTGGGTTTTGACTCCACAGTTGTGCCCTGTGTGACTTTGGCAAATCACAAGACGGAGTTGTTTCTCCTTCTGCAGCTACAAAGGGCGGAAACTAACTCTTAGCTCACAGGTTGTTGTACTGACCCCTGAAGACAGACCTGTGAGTCCAGTGGAGAAGCAAGAGGGCATATCCCAGAGGGCAGGGCAGCCTCGTCTCTGAGGACAGCCGTGTGGTTGCACAGCACAGGCCAAGGGCTGAGTGTGCCATCCCTGGGCTCCTGCCATGCAGGGAGACCTGCTGATGGGCATCTCCAGGCTTGGGGCTGGATAGCTGAGCCAAGGGGCGCAGACTAGGCAGGAGCTTATGGCAGTCAACCAGCTCCCAGTGCAAGGTCCCTTCAGTCATAGGCCTGCGTGCTCAGGAGCAGGCTGCAGGCCTGAGGTAGGCTGGCTCTGAGCAGGAAGCCATGCAAGTGTTTTCAGCCTCCATGGTAGTAGATATTTGCAGGGGCTTATGTCTTTATTGAGATGCAGTTCACATGCCATGAAACTCACCCATGTGGAGTGCCCTGTTCTGTGGTTTTAGCATAGTCACAGAGTTGTATTCATGGGGTTTCATGTCTACCAAGAATAAGATTGTTCTTGCTTAAATTGTGAAAGCTTTATCGGTTCAGCTCATAGAAACAGTCTTGGCAAGAGTTCCCTGAGATAAAAGTTTTCCTGCCCTGTGAACTTCCTTGTTTTCAATTTTAATGCATTGTGACATGAGTGTCTCTTGTTAGAAGCTCAGTGTTTTGGAGGTCAGTATAGCTATTAAAAAACAATCCCAGCACTTTGGGAAGCTGAGGCGGGTGGATCATGAGGTCAGGAGATCGAGACCATCCTGGCCAATATGGTGAAACCCCATCTCTACTGGAAAAAAAAAAAAATACAAAAATTAGCCAGGCGTGGTGGCGGGCGCCTGTAATCCCAGCTACTTGGGAGGCTGAGGCAGGAGAATTGCTTGAACCAGGAAGTCAGAAGTTGCAGTGAGCCGAGATCGTGCCACTGCACTCCAGCCTGGCAACAGAGCAAGGTCGGTCTCAAAAAAAAAAACAAAACGAAAAACAGAAAACACAGTCATTGATGGCTGCATCCCTCCTGCCGCTGAGATCTCTGTCTCTGTGCCCTGCAGGTTGTGGGTTGGCTATCAGTATGTTATCACCGGCCGGAACCGCTCCTTGGAAGGTCGCTGGGAGGTTGCATTCAAAGGTGAGACCTTGTGGTGTGTGGGAGTGTTTGAAGCTGGGCAGAGTCACCCTGATTTGGGGCCTCCCCTCCTCCCTCTCACCCAGTGCTGCCTGGCCTGTAGGGGCGCTGTGCAGAGGACATGGAGAGGGTGAGCCCCAGTTGCAGGGAGGGCTGTGGTCATGGGGCCAGTGCAGCCTGCAGATCAGACCCTGCATTGGGCTGTGGTCATCTCTGGAACCCACTGTTGCATCTCACTTTGGCCAGCTTTCTAGATTGTCCTCTCCTCCCTTTGAAGTTAAGGACCTTGGAGTATAAAAATGAGCATGCAGAGTATGCCCCTGGCAGGCTGGAGGTGAGGACAAGCTTGCCAGGACAAAGAAGGTCAGGGGTAGAATCCAGACCTGAAGGAAGCTATCAGGCAGATAGACTTAGAGAGAGAGAGAGAGTGTGTGTGTGTGTGTGTGTGCACGCGCACGCGTGTGCGTGTGTGTGTGTGTGTGTGTAAAGATGTTACGCTGCCTGCTTGGAAATACCAAGACGATGTAAAGGAAGCATGGCTGCTGCTTCCTTTACGTTGGGGGCTCGGACTTGGCTTGCCCCTCCTGTCCCATTGCCCTGGCACTGGCGAGCTCCTCCTGGGCATACTCCAGCAGTGCCCTCTCCAGCTGCCGCCAGGGCCACACTCCCTCGCCCTGCCCCTTGTCAGGCCTGTGTGTTGGGCTGTGCTTTGTGCCTGTGGCTTGAGCTAGGATTTGGGTTCTTTTCATAAACACATCCCAGTCCTGCTGTTGATGTCTTGAGTATCTCTGACAGGGTTGAAAAGAGTCACGGCCTGGGTGGCCGGCTTCCCTGGAGAGAAGAGGGCCCCACAGAGACAGGGCCATGCCTGGCTGCTGGGACAGGGCAGGAGCAGAGGTGGGGGCTGCAGAGCCCAGCAGATTGGGTCCACACCTGCTGTCCCGCTCCTGCTCAGGACAGGTGCCACCCTGTTCTCATGACCACCAGTGCCCTCCTGAGAGTCCCAGCCACATTTGCATTCCCCGGCTTTATGAGTGCATTGTTTAGATTGCTGTTGACTAATCAATGGCGTCTGGGTTTCCAGGCCCCAGTGTCAAAGTTTGCCTTGTAGAACGTGATTCTCCTGGTAGCTTGTCCTCTTCACGCTGGTGGTTGAAGAGAGGACATGATTCTGAGTGGGATGACAGCACATTCAGAGTTGGGACTCAGGACCCCATGCTTGGTGTGAGAATGGCAAGGGTCCTGGGTGGGATTTAATGGCCAGGTGCAGCTCGGTGACTCCATTGGAGTATCAGGCAGGAGAGTGAACCTAAAATTTAGAAAAAGATTGAACATGTGTGTCGGTGCTGGCAGCCGTGGCTGGCATAGAGCTCCCTATTCATGCAGCTCAACGTGCAAGGGGCCCCACAGCATCCCGCAGCTTCGCGGGGGTGACCATGTGCCGCTGCCTTCTTGTGCCCAGTTAAATGGATTTGGGAACTCTGTTAGCAGATTTAAATAGTGGTCACAAAACAAATAGTAAAAATAAGTTTTCTGCTGCAGGATAACTGGCCCTTGACGCAGCTCAACATCATGAGTGGTTCTGGGCTTAAAGAGATTAAAGAGGCCGGGCGCGGTGGCTCAAGCCTGTAATCCCAGCACTTTGGGAGGCCGAGACGGGCGGATCACGAGGTCAGGAGATCGAGACCATCCTGGCGAACACGGTGAAACCCCGTCTCTACTAAAAAATACAAAAAACTAGCCGGGCGAGGCGGCGGGCGCCTGTAGTCCTAGCTACTCGGGAGGCTGAGGCAGGAGAATGGCGTAAACCCGGGGGGCGGAGCTTGCAGTGAGCTGAGATCCGACCACTGCACTCTAGCCCGGGCGACAGAGCCAGACTCCGTCTCAAAAAAAAAAAAAAAAAAAAAAAGAGATTAAAGAAACATAAAACCAAATGTGGCACATGAACCTTGATGGCATCCTGGGTTGGGAGGCTTATAAAAAACTCCACAGGACAATTCAAGAAATGTGAGTGGGGACTTGTGGAAGATTCATTTTCTTAGGTGCAGCAGTAGGACTGTGGTTATGTGGTTTAGGAGCCAGTATCCTGGAGTCTGCAGGAGAGGGGCTCCCAGGGTGGTAGGGCAGAGAGGAGCCAAGCAGCAGGGTATGGTCAGCGCCAAAGCAGCTTGGGTGTATGCACTCCTCTCTCCATAGTGGCATCGTTTTAAAAATTCCCGTACCAAAAGCAAGCTGCAGAGTGAAGACAGTACTGGGCATAAAACAAGCTAACAAGAGCACGTCCAGCCCAGCCCAGCCCTTCTCCTGCCCAGGGACATGGTGCAAAACAGAGGGCTCATTGGGGTCTGAGGGGTTGGCCCCCCAAAAAATACCCAAAAAACTATGGGAAGTGGATGTGAGTCTTTTGTTATTCATTCTGAACCCTTCCCTAAGAAAATACTGTACCTGAGAATATTAGCCAAGGTTGGTGGGAAGGCCTCACATTAAGATGTTGAAAAATGTTTCTTTCATCTACATGTTGTCCATCTTTTCTGTGTTGTATAATATGTTCTGGATTGGGGTGTGAGTGATACCATGGTACATAGACGCTTACTATGCCCATATGTCGGCACCCAGCACACACATTTGAAGTTGGGAGCTCGTTTCCGCGGGGCTCCTATGCGGCTTGGTGGAGCGCTCTCTTGGTGGGGCCCACACCAGCCTGTGAGCCCCATCCAGGGGCCAAGACCCTGCAGGTTTGACAGCACCAGGTCATGGTATGCCCTGGAGATAGAACTGCCGCTGCTGCTGCCAGAAGACATGGGGCCAGGATTTCTGTAACATTTGTGCAGAAAGGTTGAAAAAATACAGATCCTTGTCTAGGGAGAATCATCCACACCGCCCCACGTGCTGCTCCCAGGGCCTTCCCGTCAGCACCAGCAGTGTGGCTTCTGTCTGGTGAGTCATACTTGATATTTACCTTAAAACATAAAAGTGAAAACACCATGTGTTTAATGTGTCCACACGTGTCACTTGCTCATGTAAGATCACTTGGTGCCTGGCCCTCATTTGTCCCCCATGGTGTCTCAGCACGCACGTTGCAGGTTGGCTGAGGTCGGGAGGTGTGTAACTGAGTAGAAGCCTTCTTTTCTCTCCCAAGATCTTGTGGCCAGTCCTTCATGGTCTCCATCGTCTTCTTTCTCTGGTGCTATACACGAGGGATTGTAGGGTGCTGCCCCCTGAGGCCAGCAGTCAGGGCTGTGGTCCTGGGCCAGCCTGCGGGACCTGGCATCTAGAAACCTCAGTCAGCAGTGAGGAAGGGGCCAGGCTGGCCTAGCAGCCACTGGAAGGTGCATTGTAGAGACCCTGCCCTCTGGGTGAGGTGACCATTGGGCTAGGATGGGGTCAGCTGGGGTCGCCGCAGTTCCTGGAGGGGAGACAGCCCCTGAGTGGGGCAGCTGCCACCGTGGTGGGGCATTCGGGAGCATCTGGACAGCCCCTGGTGGGCCCTGAGTGGAGGCTCACTCTGTGGCTGCGGAGGTGGCGAGACAGGAAGGGGAGGTTCTTTGAGGGCTCAGAAAAGTGAGTGAAGGTCTCCCCACCACAGGAACAAGGGGGCCGGGGGGGCCGGGGAGGGTTCTCCAGGCTCGGGGAGCAGGGGCAGACATGGAGGTGGCAGTGGTTGCTGGTATGCGTGGGAGAAGATGTGGTGGCAGAGGTAATCAAGTGACATTCAGATGCCCTCGTGTATCAGTCTCTGGAGCAGGGTGTCCTCCGGTGGCTGGTGATGGCCCACCCCAAGGCTCCTGTCAGAGCCTTGCCCACACCTCATGTGTGGACAAATGGGGGGGCACCTGGAAACTTGCTGCTGCCCTGTCGAGGTGAGAACTGGATCTGCCGGGGTGGCAGGGGTTGAGGAGGAGTGTCTTGGAGGGAGGCTTGGGAGGAGGGCTCTTAGCGAGGAACTGCTCCCAGTCACTCTGGTAGCCAGGGCGGCTCTGCTCACAGGGCCTTTCTCCAGGATGAGGGTCCTTCAGGAAGAGCGGGATGTTTGAGGTAAGGGGGCGTCCAGGAGGAAGTGGGAGGCCCTGGAGAAAAATCTGCAGAACTCATCCCCAGTGCAGTATAGGGAAGCCTCCTGGCTCCTCTCATACCTTTGGAATACGTCCAGGATCTCATCACCTGGCACCAGTCTTGCAGCCCCCACCTGGACCTGACAATCATCCCTCACCTGATTGTGCTAGTGGCCTCTATCTGGTCTCCTGGCCCCAGCCCCACCGTTCCTCACACAGCTGCCGGGGGTCCTTTTCACCTCTGCTCCC
Source organism: Macaca thibetana thibetana (assembly GCF_024542745.1). NCBI lineage: Eukaryota > Metazoa > Chordata > Mammalia > Primates > Cercopithecidae > Macaca > Macaca thibetana. Next base: position 32,811,239 of record NC_065587.1, read on the forward strand.
TTGCACAGCTCTCGTTTCTCATAGAAATCACAGTTCCATCAAAGCTAGCAGTCCCTTCCCTCACTACCCTCATCACCTACCACTCCCCAGCGTCTTCTCCAGCCCCACAGGCTGCCTCATTCATGGCTGTCACTGTGACGCCCTTCCAGGGACGCTCCAAAGACGAGCACCTGCCCACTCTGCAAGGCAGCACCTCGGGTAGGCGTGCAGTCCCCGCACGACCAGCCCCCAGTCAGCACCTGGATGCAGAACCACCAGCAGCTTTCCTGGGCAGGGGCGTTGCGCAAGTACCCATGCAGCTCACTGCCAGGAGGGAGCACTGTGTGGCTTACTGGGCCTTGGCCTAGAGTCCCACATGAACCCTGTTTTGCTGGTTGCCTGACCCACTCTCCGACTTGGCTGTGCCCCAGTCCAGGCAGCTTTTGGGGGCAGATGCTGGGTCCCAGGACTCTGCCCGGAGAGGTCATTTGTGGCCTTGGTCTCGGTCTACCGTCATGTACTGTAGTTGTGGTCAGGAGCTCTGGGCTGGCAACTAGCTTCAGTACTGAAGATTTTTTGTTTGTTAAAGGTTGGAAGGAACCCATTTGGTTTTCATCCCATGGGACAAGAAGGCAAATAGTGAAGAAAACAGGGTTTAAAAGGGGAGGGGCTCTACTTAGGTGAGAGGGCATCTGTGGGAGATGAGGAGGGTGTGCAGGGGCTTGGGGGCCTGGAGAAAAGGTGGGGTGGTGCGCAGCGTGATGGTGGTGGCACCCACTGTCAGCAGTGGAGACGAGCGCTTCAGTTGGTATGGGGAGGCGACTCCATGACAGTGGGCCTCTTTCCTGCCCTGCTGTGGGTCTGATACATGCTGATGAGGCAGGCAAGATGCTAGGCCTGTGTGTCTCTGGGAAGGGGGCGCAGCTGTTGCTGTGACTACCTGCTGGCCCGGCACAGGTCTTTCAGGTCTCAGCTTCCTGAGAGCTGTCCTGCCCATGGCAGGGCACCACTTGTCCGTCCACAGGCCCACAGCATAGGCCTGCTTCCAGACTCACTGGCTCTTTTGAGGCAGAGCCCCATGTTTAGTGCTGGGTGTAAAGGGAGCTCCAAAAGAGGCAGGTGAGCATGCTGGAGGCTTATGAAGGGGTGAGCTGCACTGCTATCTTAGGAGGGGAGAGCGCCAGGTGTGCCATCATTATTCTGCTTCTTGGAAAGGTTGCTTTGTGTTTCCAGTGATCCTGGCTGGGTAAGCCTCAAGGAATCTCGGCGGCCCAGACTGGAAGGGCCGTGCCGGGGAGAGAGTGGGGCCTAGGGCTGGCTGTGCTATGCCCTGGGTGTGGCCAGAGCCCATCTGGAAGCTTGCAGAAGAGAGGCTTGGAGCTTAGCAGTCCCCAACCCTCACGCTGTCTGTGGCGAGGGTACATGGTTTCTGACTGCCTTGTGCCTGGCTTAGACAGGCAGGAGCTGAGTGGTGACAGTTTCCCTTGAGCTGAGAGAGGTCCCTGGGAACCAGTGCTTCCTAAGTGTTGCCTGCAGCCAGCTGGTGGTAGTGCTGGCCAGTGCCGATGCTGCCTGATGGTGCCTTCCTCATGGGTGCCGGGTGGACTTTGTGACTCCTCTGTTTATGACTGAGTGTTCTGTCCTAAGGGAGAACTTTCCTGCCTTTTTCCCCTGCCCATTCCCCTGTTTGCATTTTAATCCAGTGTGCTACAGTCCATTACTTTGTTATTCATGCTGTTGCTCTAACTTTAAATGCTGCCCACTAACCCTGATCCAGCACCCTCTTTTGGTGCTCAGGCTGGCACTTACTGCTACCCAGGGTTTGTGGCCTGTGTGCTTGCAGCCCCCACAGAGTGGCTCCTGCCAGGCCCAGCACCTGGGGTGACTCCCAGGAGGTTGGGGAGTCCCGAATGAACACCTGGCCACAGTGACCACCAGCACTTGGCGGCCCAGGCCCTGTGGTTGATGATCCTGTCTGACGCCATGGTCCCCTTGAGGACTACACAACTTGTCCTCTGACATGATGTTGTCCAGCCCCACCTTTTATCTCCCCAACAGGCTCTTCAGAGGTGTTCCTGCCCCCAGACCCCATCTTTGCTTCGGCCATGTCTGAGAACGACAACGTGTTCTGTGCCCAGCTTCAGTGCTTCCATTTCCCCACCCTGCGGCACCACGACCTCCACAGCTGGCACGCCGAGAGCTGCTACGAGAAGTCTTCATTTCTGTGTAAAAGAAGTAAGCCCCCTTGAGCTGGCGTTCTTGGGGATGTCTGGGCCCTTGTGTCACTTTGTTGGACCCTGAGTTCAAGGTTTCTGAGGCAGAACCTGATTTGCCGTGTTGGGGTGGGCGCCCCTCACCAGCCAAGGTTTCTGGGGCAGAACCTGATTGCTGTGTTGCGGTGGGCGCCCCTCACCAGCTCACACCTTGTTCTTGGGGCCTGTCTGCAGCTCTGTGACCAGGGCAGCTGGTCAGCATCTTAGAGCCCACTATTCTCTTTCCCAGGAAAGAGACAGTCCTCCCCGTCCTCCCTGCTGCAGTGTTGTTAAGAGAGTAGATGGGAATGAGGACCCAAGGACTTGGCATCTCTGGAGCATCTGAGTCCATCGGTCACCTCCCCACCCCCGCTTCTGCCATCCTTCTCTCTGCTTCTGAGTTTACCTTGCCAGTCTATGGTGTGTTTATTTTATTTTATTTTATTTTATTTTATTTTATTTTATTTTAGCCAGCTAACTCTATTGCTTTTGGGGGGCAGGGGCCTCAGGAGCTCTTGGTGGGACAGGTCCCCTTCCTCTTCATCACAGGCTTCTGGCTTCGCAGGGTGGCGCTGGCCCTGGGATGGCAGCTGTGTGCAGGTTGAAGAGAGGCTTTGTTCTTGTGGATCATGTGTCTGATGTTGCCGAGCATGGTGCAGGTGTTCTTGTTGACATTGGTCCTTTTTTTTTTTTTTTTTTTTTTTGAGACAGTGTCTCACTCTATTGCCCAGGCTGGAGTGCAGTGGCATGATCTCGGCTTACTGCAAGCTCTGCCTTCCCAGGTTGAAGCAATTCTCCTGCCTCAGCTTCTCCAGTAGCTGGGACTACAGGCACCTGCCACCACACTGGGCTAATTTTTTGTATTTTTAGTAGAGACGGGGTTTCACTGTGTCAGCCAGGATGGTCTCGATCTCCTGACCTCGTGATCCACCCGCCTCGGCCTCCCAAAGTGCTGGGATCACAGGCGTGAGCCACCACGCCCGGCCAGTATTTCAATTTTACTACATTTACTTTATCATTCACTTCTCTGCATATTTTTTCTGAATCACTTGGGAGTAAACTGAAGATACTGTGGACCTTAAGCCTTTTTTACTTCAGTGTATATTTCCTAAGAAAAAGGACACTCTTTTATGTACCCATACTGTGTGGATCAAAATCAGGACACTTAACATGGATACAGTACCATACAATAATCCACAATCCATCATTCCAGTTTTATCAGTTGTTCCAATAATATCCTTTATAACTTTTTTTTTCCTGGTCCAGAATCATGCATTACATCTAGTCATCATGTCTCCTGGATTCTTTTAGTCCTTCAGTTTGAGTAATTTCTGTTGACCTGTCCTCAGGTTTACTAATTCTTTCCTTGGCTGTGTCAAGTCTGCTTATGAGCCCGTTGAAGGTATTCTTCATCTGTTTCATTGATTTTGTCTGTTTTTTTATTTCTAGATTTTCCATTTGATTCTTACAGTTTCCGTCTCTCATCTGAATTTCTCATCTAACTTTGTATATTGTCCAGCTTTTCCATTAGAGCCTTTAACAAATTAATCACAGTTATTTTAAATTCCCTGTGGGAAAGTTCCTTCATTTGTGTCATATTTGAATCTGGTTTTTTGAATGTTCTGTCTCTGGAGCATGGTACTTTTTTCTAGGCTTTTCATTGGAAGTCTGACATCTTGTGTGGGACAATAGAGACTGAGTTCAATAGTTTTGTGCTTGCAATGGCTATGCCTTTACTTCCACTGGGCCTTTCTTGTGGGAGGGTCTTTAGTACGGTGAAGGGCATTGATCTGGGTGAGAGTTGGGCTGGGCTTGGGGTTTGTTGGCACTGTAGTTGCTCTGAGTGCACCTCAGGCTTTCGTATTCAGCAGGATTGTTGTTCTGGGTGGAGGCTGGTTTGCCAGAGGGTTTTTCTTCATGTCTCCGCCACCCTCCACTTTAGGTTATCCCTTTGGGCCACATCTCTAGAGAGTCTGTCTTTTGCAGCCCGCCTAGCAGTAGTCCACTGTGTGACTCAAAGCTGGTTAGCATGCTGATAGTAGGGTCTGATGTTCTAACTGCATCTCAGCCTTAGACAGGCCCAGTGCCCTGAGTATCCAGGGTTGACCCTTCACAACTGCTTCTGACCCTCCTGCAGCTGGAGTTGGGTCCAGCACAGTGGCTTTTCACCAGGGCCCTAAAGACTCCAGGTATGCTCTGATTAGAGGCAGGCTGACTAGAAGCAGGGCAGTGGAGGTGATTGGTTTGGGGAACATATTTGGCTTTCCCTGGTGGGTTTTGAGTTGGAAGTATGGACTCAAAATAGAGAAGCTGGTGGCCATTTTCCAGATCCTGACTGCCCTAGACTGGTTGCCACAGAAGTGGTAGGTCAGAGGCCTTTGCTCATTTGTGGTCTGGCCTTTGTCAGGTATTGTCGTGAGGCAGAAATGTTCTATAAATGGAATCATATAGTCAGCAACCTTTTGGAGTTGACTTTTTTCACTCATAATTCCCTGGAGAGTCATCCACATTGTCATTTTTATTAACAATTTATTCCTTTTTTTTTTTTTTGGCGACAGGGTCTCTGTTACCCTATAGTACAGTAGTGTGATCACTGCTCACTGCAGCCTCAACCTCCCGGGCTCAGGTGAACCTCCCGCCTCAGCTTCCCAAGTAGCTGGGACCACAGGTTCATGCTGCTGTGCCCAACTTATTTTTGTATTTTTTTTTTGTAGAGGTGGGATTTCGCTATGTTGCCCAAGCTGGTCTCAAACTATAGGCCTCAAGTGTTGAAGGACATCTGGGCTGATTCCAGTCTTTGGCTATTACAGTGAAAGCTGCCATGAACATCTGCATACAGGTTTTTGTGCAAACATGTTTTCTTTCTTCCTTTGTGTGTGTGTGTGTGTGTGTGTGTGTGTGTAACAGAGTCTTACTCTGTTGCCCAGGCTGGAGTGCAGTGGCACAGTCTTGGCTCACTGTAGCTTCCGCCTCTTGGGTTCAAGCGATTCTCATGTCTCAGCCTCCCGAGTAGCTGGAATTATAGGCATGTGCCACTATGCCCAGCTAATTTTTGTCTTTTTAGTGGAGACGGGTTTCACCATGTTGGCCAGGCTGGTCTTGAACTCCCAACCTCAGATGATCCACCCGCATCGGCCTCCTAAAGTGCTGGGATTACAGGCATGAGCCACCGCACCTGGCTGCAAATGTGTTTTCAGTCCTCTGTGATAGATGCCCAGGATTACAGCTGCTTGGCTGTAGTGTAGTTGCATATTTAGTTTTTAAAGAAACAAGCAAATTGTTTTCCAGAGTGGCTGTACTGTTTTATAGTCCCACTAGCAATGTAGGAGTGATTTCATTTCTCCATGTCTTCCCCAGCACTTACCGTTTTCACTATTTTTCATCTTAGCCCTTCTGTTAGGTATGCAGATATCTATGTAGACATGTAGCTTCTTGTGGTTTTAATTTGCATTTCCCTGAGGCTAATGGTGTTAAAACCTTTTCATGTTTCATATGCTTATTTGCCGTCTGTATATTGTTTGTTGTTCATGTTATTTTTCCATTTTCTCTTTGCATTGTTTGTTCGTTTTGGTTTGAGAAAGGATCTTGCTCTGTCACCCAGGCTCAAATGCAGTGGTGCAATCATAGTTCACTGTAACCTCCAGCTCCTGGGCTCAAGCAGTCCTCTCACTTCAGTCTCCTGAGTAGCTGCAACTGTAGGTGTGCACCGTCATGCCTGGCTAAGTTTTTTATTTTCTATGGAGATACGGTCTCACTACGTTGTCTAGGTTGGCCTCAAATTCAACTCCTAGGCTCAAGTGATCCTCTTGTATTGAGATTACAGGTGTGAACTAATGATCTGTTTTGTTCTTGTTTTTTTTAAACTGTTGATTTTCGAGGTTCTTTATGTATTCTAGATACCAGTCCTTTGTCGGATATGAAATCCGACTAGAAATATTTTTTCTAGTCTGTAGCTTGCCTTCATCCTCTTCAAATGAGATTTCAGGAAAGAAAGTTTTGTTTGTTTTTCCCTGGCAGTATAAGTTTACCCAAAGAAAAAAAGTTCTTAATTTTAATGAAGTCCTGGTTATTCGTCTCTCCTTTTATGGATTGTTCTTTTTTTTTTTTTTTTTTTTTTTTTTTTTGAGACAGAGTTTCACTCTGTTGCCCAGGCTAGAGTGAAGTGGTACAATCTTGGCTCACTGCAACCTCCACCTCCTGGGTTCAAGTGATTCTTGTGCCTCAGCTTCCCAAGTAGCTGCGATTACCAACACGAGCCAGCACCACGCCTGGCTAATTTTTGCATTTTTAGTAGAGACAGGGTTTCACAATGTTGGCCAGGCTGGGTGCAAACTCCTGACCCCAGGTGATCCACCTACCTCTGCCTCCCAAAGTGCTGGGATTACAGGTGCGAGCCACTGAGCCCAGCCTCCTCTTATGGATTATTCTTTTGGTTTCAAGTCCAGGTACTCTTTGCCTAGCCTTACATTTCTTCTGTGTTTTTCCCTAAAATTTTAATCATTTTCCATTTTACATTTAAGTCTAGGATGTATTTTGAATGAGTTTTTTATTAAGGTGTGAGACTTAGGTCAAGGTTCTTTAGTCCAGTATAGCTTTGCTCCCACATACCACCTTTGTGCCATTCTTAGCAAATCTTAAGTGTGTTACATTTTGGTATGTTATAGACCCAACACTACATTCCATACATATTATTTTATACAATTGCTTTTTAAATCAGCTAAGAGAATAAAGGAGGAAAACTATGCATATAGGCTGTAATTTATAATCACATGATTGCCTTTACTGTTGCTCTTCAGTTTCTTGTTAGTATTCAAATTACTATCTGGGGATTGCATACTTTTAGCCTGCAAAACTGCCTTTCGTGTTTTATACAAGGTGAGTCTGCAAACAACTTCTCACTTGTTGTTTGGGAAAGTTTATTTTACTTTTATTTTTCAGAAGATATCTTTGCTGGATTTGGATCTCAGTTGATGGTTTTCTGTGAGCAGTTATCCCACTGCCCCAGCCTGTGTTATTTCTGCTGAAAAGTCAGTTGTTTGTCTTTTTGGGATTCCCTTATAAGTAACAAATCATGTCCCATTCGCTGCTCTTCATATTTTTGCCTTGTCTTTCACTTTCAGCATTTTCACTCTGATGTGTCAGTTTGTGGCTCCTTTGCGTTTATCCTATGTGGAATTTGTTGAGCTTCCTGAATGTGTAGGTTATTGTTTTTCAGTGAATTTGAGTAGTTTGCAACTGTTAGTTCTTCGAGTATTTGTTTTGCCTCTTTCTCTCTCTCCTCTCCCTCCTCTGCATTTGTTACTCCTGTTTCACATATGTTGGTGTGCTTAATGGTGTTTCACATTTCTCTGGGAGCTCTGTTCATTTCTCTTCATTCTTTTTTCTCTGTTTTAGCCAGGGAATTGTATGTGAGTATCTTGCCCTGGGAGTTCCTGACCACATGGGTGACCTAGATTTGATCCCAATCCTTTTTTTTTTTTTTTTTTTGAGACGGAGTCTCACGCTGTCGCCCAGGCTGGAGTGCAGTGGCACAGTCTCTGCTCACTGCAACCTACACCTCCTGGGTTCAAGAGATTCTCATGCCTCAGCCTCCTGAGTAGCCAAGGTTACAGGCGCATGCCACCACGCTTGGCTAATTTTTGTATCTTTAGTGGAGACAGGGTTTTGCCAGGCTGGTCTCGAACTCCTGACCTCAGGCGATCCGCCTGCCTCGGCCTCCCAAAGTTCTGGGATTACAGGTGTGAGCCACTGCGCCTGGCTGACTGCAATCTTAAGTGAGGCATAGACCTGTGGTTGTGAAATTTCGGAAGAGTCTTTTTCTAGACATCCTTACCCCATTTGGAGACTGTAACAAGCTACCTTCTCATGTCTCTTTGCCTTTCACTGAGGGTAGCTCTCTTGGAGGCTCCTTCGTCCCTTTTCTCTTCCTCCAGGCATTCGCAATGTCTGCCTACCAGTTGAAGACTCTGGGTTTTTAGCCATGGCCATTCCTCTTACTCTTGTCCCAGGTCAGCTCTGTGCAGAGTGTGCCTCAGGTCCAGTGGACTGTCTTCCCAAGCAGAACTGGCAGCTTCCTTAGACACATTCTGATTTTGAAATGGTTAATACTCATAGCAGCTGCATCTTAGAATTGAGAAAATCTCGTAAGTAATCTACTTTGGCAACCTCAAGGCAAACACTTCTGTCGTGACCCTGGAGTCTGGCACTCTGCTCCATCCTGGCTCTCTGGCCTCCATTTGCCCTGGCTGGATGTGCTTTGTCCTAACAGTGTGTTGTAGTGACTGCTCTTGGACAGCTACTCCCTGTGCCATGTGCCAGATCCATGACATTCCAGTCCTAGGAAGACTCTCAGCACAATCTGGCCAAGTCTTCAGTTGCCTTGTTGGTTCCCCAGGCCCGGGAGGGAAGGTCAGCTCATGTCAAGTGGTGCAGCGGTGATGGCAGCATTTGCTCACAGAGCTGTCTCAGAGGCTTTGATGCCACTGCTCTAGTGGGCATGTCTCACATGACCCCTCCAGCTGCCTCATTCCCATTCTAAGGTAGCAGGTAGCATTCACAGGCCCATATGGGGAGGCTACCTTTTTTGGCAGTGTATACATCTGTACACAATGTATGCTCATTGCAGGTCAAACATGTGTTGACATCAAGGACAACGTGGTGGATGAAGGGTTCTACTTCACCCCTAAGGGGGACGACCCATGCCTGAGCTGCACCTGCCATGGAGGGGAGCCTGAGATGTGCGTGGCTGCTCTCTGTGAGAGGCCCCAGGGCTGCCAGCAGTACCGCAAGGACCCCAAAGAGTGCTGCAAGTTCATGTGTCTGGACCCAGGTGAGACTCTTGATAGTAGGTCCCAAGTCAGCCTCCCTATTTGGGGCTGGAAGCTAGGCGTCCCTTTGCTTCCTCAGTGGTGAGGACTCAGGGCAGTTTACAGAGCATGGCGCAGCAGCAGTGGCAGCGTTTGTCACGGAGATGTCTCAAAGACTTTGATGCCACCACTCTAGTGGGCGTGTCTGACACGACCCCTCCAGCTGCCTCCTTCCCATTCTGGGGTGACAGGCAGCAGTCACAAATGAACTTGAACTTGAGTGTGGCTGTTTGTTCACAAATCACCACTGACAGCTTGAAACCTATCTTCAAATCTCTGCCTCTAGGGTTTAAGCCATTCTTCTGCCTCAGCCTCCTCAGTAGCTGGGATTACACGCGTGTGCCACTATGCCCGACTAGTTTTTGTATTTTTACTAGAGATGGGGTTTCGCCATGTCGTCCAGGCCAGGTCTTGAACTCCTGACCTCAAGTGATCCACCCACCTCAGCTTCCCAAGGTGCTGGGATTACAGGCATGAGCCACCGCACCCAGCCTAGACTTCTAATTTATGTCCACATTGGAACTCTTCCTGTTCTCTAGTATGATACGGAGGGTAGTGACAGTTGTCATTGCTTACGGTCATCCATTTTTACCTTAGAATCTTCAAGAAAAAGATGAAGTATTATTCTGAGTTTCGAGATCAGACTCCTCACCACCAGGCGGTAGACAGTACAGGGAATCTGATCTCGGGGTGATCCTCTTCCTTCCACTTGCGAAAAGAGAGGGGCAGATGGGTCGCTGCTCTCTGAGATGTTAACACCCCTCACACTCCAGGGGCATGCTTTGTCATTCTGCACACCATTGTAGCTGTAGCTCTGTGTGAATTCAGATCTCAAGAGAAATGTAAATCAAAAGTATGAGTTTCTTTCTTTCTTGGGTGCCACAGTAAGAATGAAATGATGGGGACTTATTGAAGTCCCTGGACTTGTGGACCCTGTAGAAGAGCAGCTTTGGCAGGGTGTGATGGCCATCTCCGTCTCCAGGGTCCCTGTAGAGGAGAGGCTGCAGCTAGAGGCTGGGCCACAACAGTGAAAGCTTCCCCTGAGTGGAATGTTGTCAGTGTCCCTCCACACCAGGAGGCTGCTGGGTGGGAGGACAGAGCCGGCCTCCAGAGGCCGTGTCTGAGGCTGGGTGAAAGTGGGCACTCTGGCATGCACCATTAGACATGTGCAGTTGACTGTGGTGAGCACAAGGCTACATTTGCAGCCAGGCCCACCAGAGGACCTAGAACTAGAGGGTGATGCTTGGACCCCATTCTACAGGGCAGTTTCTCCTCGTATCAGGTGCATGTCTGTTTAAGGCCATGAGAAGCACCAGTTGAGTGCTTACCAAGTTCCCTGTGCCTAGCCACATAACTTTAAACCTCCAACTTAGTGACGGGCTACAAGAGTCAAACTGTTCACAAGCCATGCTACCTGGACTCCTGGTTCCATTTCTCAGGAGTCTACCAGTGCTGCCTTGCCACTATGTCCAAGCTTTGTAAGAATGCCCAGATGTGTACAAGGATGACCCATTTGTGGACATGTATGGCCTAAAGAGCCTGCCCAGCCCCAGGGACTTCTTAGCAGAGCAGGGCCCTTAGTGCATCTGGGTGGGCCCAGAGCAGCCGCAGCCCTCTCTCCTGCACGGCCAGAGCAACTTAGCTGGGCCCTGCTCTGCCCACCCTGTGGCCATGCTTCCATGGGCTCCTGACTTTCCTAGGGGCCTTCTCCTGGGAAGTGCTCATACTACATTAAGAACCGAGACACTATCACCAAAACTGGAGACTCTGGGAATAGGATGTCATGTGTTAAGCATCAGAATGTCCCCTTCAACAAGCTGAGAGTGTCTACTTTTGCCACCCTGAAATCATTGTGCTCGAGGTCAAAGCCAGTGCCAGAAGGCAAGAAGAAACGAAAAACCGTCCAGGCCAGAGGGGAAGAAATGAAACCATCTCCTTTTACAGATGACTTGGCTGCATAGAAAATCCTAGGGAATCTACAGGAAAGTTACGAGAACTAATAAGTGTGTTTAAGCAAGGTCTCCAGATAGAAGGTCAACTTAACAAAAATTCATTATATTTATATAATCTACCTGTAACAGTTGAAAATTGAAATTTTTGAGAAAAGTACCATTAATAATAGCACCAAAAAACATGAAATACCCAATTATAAATAATATAAAATATGTGCACATTCTGTTTGCTGCAAACTGTAAAACCGTAATGAAAAAAAATCAAGGCTGGCTCAAGCCTGTAATCCCAGCACTTTGGGAGGCCGAGGCGGGTGGATCACGAGGTCAGGAGATCGAGACCATCCTGGCTAACACGGTGAAACCCCGTCTCTACTAAAAATACAAAAAACTAGCCGGGCGTGGTGGCGGGCGCCTGTAGTCTCAGCTACTCGGGAGGCTGAGACGGGAGAATGGCATGAACCCGGGAGGCGGAGCTTGCAGTGAGCCGAGATCACGCCACTGCACTCCAGCCTGGGAGACACAGCGAGACTCCGTCTCAAAAAAAAAAAAAAAGAAAAATGAAAAAAAAAATCAAAGGCTTAAATAAAAGGGAAGACACCATGTTCATGGATCAGGTGTCTCAATATCATTAGGAGGTTAACTCTTCCCAAATTATAGATTCATTATAATCCCAACCAAAATTCTAGCAGACATTTTTGTAGGTATTGAAAAGCTAATTCTAAAAGTTAGGTGGGGCCAGGCACGGTGTCTTGCACTTGTAATCCCAGCACTTTGGGAGGCTGGGGAGGGTGGATCACTTGAGGTCAGGAGTTTGTGACCAGTCTGGCCAACATGGTGAAGCCTCATCTCTACAAAAAATACAAAAATTAGTTGGGCATGGTGGCTCATGCCTATATACCAGCTATTCAGGAGGCTGAGGCAGGAGAGTCACTTCAACCTGGGAGGTAGAGGTTACAGTGAGCCGAGATCATGCCACTGTACTCCAGCCTGGGTGACAGAGCGAGACTCCATCTTAAAAAATAAAAATAAAATAAATAAAAGTTAGGTGGGCTGGGTTCAGTGGCTCATGCCTGTAATTGTAGCACTTTGGGAGTCTGAGGCAGGAGGATTGCTTGAGGCCAGGAGTTCAAGACCAACCTGGCCAACATAGCAAGACCCCGTCTCTTAAATAATAAAAAGATGGATAAAAGTTGGTAGAAAAGCAAAATAACTAGAATAGCCAAAGTAGTTTTTACAAAGAACAAAGTTGGAGGATCCATGCTACCTAATTTATGAATGTGGTACTGATGAAGGAATAGACACATGGATCAGTGGAACAGAACAGTCCAGAAATAGTTCCACACTACATATAATCAAGTGATCTCTCTCCTTTTTTTTTTGTTTGTTTGTTTGTTTGTTTGTTTAAGACTAGTCAAGTGCAGTAGTGAGAACGGGAAAAGAGTAGAACAAGGAGTTTGATCTGTTAACTGACTGTGAACAGTCAATTGAGATAACTCACTACCTTCAGACCAGCCTCATCTTTGACAAAGGTGCAAGGATGGTTCAGTGGAGAAAGGAGAGTCTTTCAATGACTAGTGCTGGGACAGCAGGACATCTATATGCCAAAAATACGAACTTGCACTATCCCTCCTTCTGTATGTAAAATTTACTCAAAATAGTCATAGACACAACTGTAAAACCTTGAACTATAAAACTTCTATAGGAGAAAACATAGGAGAGAAATCTGTGACCATGGGTTATGCAACATTTTTAGCATGATCCTTAAAAAAAACACAAATTCGACTTCATCAAAATTGAAAACTACTGTTCTTTGGAAGACACTGTTAAGGAAATGAAAAGATAAGCCCCTGACTGAATCAAAACAAATATTTGCAAAACACACACCAAAGGTCTATATTCAGAATACACCAAAACTCAATAAGAAAACAAAACAACCCTATTGAAAAATGGCTTTAGAAGAAGATTTACTTTATTACACTTCACAAAAGAAGATACAGGATGGCAGTCAGGCACCTGAAACGATGCTCAGTATTGGCCGTTAGGGAAGCAAACTAAATCCACATGGGGTACCACTCGTGCTCGAAAGGCTGAAATAATGAAACTGACAGCACCAAGTGCTGGCCAAGATGCAGAGCAGCTGAAACTCATGCTGCCCTCTGCCCTTGCTTGCTCTGCTGCTGTTGGGCAGCCCTGATATGATGAGGTTCCCAGAGGCATGTTGAGGTGTTTGGCTGGTGCAGCTGCCAGGCACAGAGCCCACATTGGGTTCCTGGTCTCAGCTTCTGATCCCTGCTGACCTGCTCCCCTTGCCGTCTCTGATGGAGATTTTGAAACTGTTAGAAGGTAACCAAGCTCAGTGAAACAGTGAGCTCCTTGTCATTGGAGTTCTTCATGCACAGGCTGGATCCTCTCTCTGGGAGCTACAGGATAGCTCAGAGACAAAAGACAACCCCAGCCGCGCAGCCCAGAGCTCCATGGAGGGAGCAGCCCTATCAAGGGGCCTCTGGGGTCCCTGGGCTGGCCTCTGGCTTCTGGGGCAGGCTCTGTTCTTTGTGCTTAACTACAAGTGGCTTGGTTCTGAGAGATGATTATTTCTGGTCCCCACCTTGAGGGACAATTGGGACCTTGACCATGTCCTTGGGTTTATTTTAGAACTGATTTAAGAGTTAGTCATTGCAAAGGGGCTGCTTCCTTAGGAGCTCCCCTGGTATCTCTGAACTGGCCTCCAATGAACAGGCACATTGCCAGTCCCTGGGCCACTGGGCTTTCGCCCACTGATGAGAGTGCCCTTGAGACTGGAAGAGGGTCAGAAGCATCAGAAAAAGCAGCTAATTGGTGAGAGGATGTATCCTTCTCACATGTTCACTTCATGTGTTGTCAGCAACAACTGCAGCTTTTAGAGATGCTTCCTGGCCCCGTGGGAGGAGGGCAGGAGCTGGCGCTGCTATCTCTGTGGGCATGGAGTGTCCTGGGCTAGCAGGAATGACTTGAGGGCTCTGGGAGCCCAGCCACTCACATGGGGGTTGTGAAGTGTCTCCTTGGGGCAGGCAGTGGGAGTCCTGCCTGCTGAGATTGTTGCAGAGGTGGGAGTGGCCATTCCTAGCTTAGCAGGCTCCCTGCTGTTGCGGGGGTCCTTCTCCTTCCAGGAGCTGATGGGTCACTCCTCGTTCTGAAGTCTCCCTGGCCTTCACTCTTGGTCTGTGGAGGCAGCTACTTCTGGGACCACTTCCTGGTTCCACTATTCTGTGACTTCTGTGAGTTGCCATTTTACATAGGTCAGGAGTGCGTGGAAGTGCCAGCATGTTATAGATGCATGGCTGGCACAAATTCTCCCTTCATGCCTGCTGCCACTCACATCATCTCTGCCTCCCCATGGGCAGCTCATAGCGAGCTCCTAGGCCAGTGTGCACTGCACCAGGGCAGGGTGTCTCACTCTTGGCGCTGTTGACATTTGGACCAGATATTGTGTAATGGGGGCTGTCCTGGAGAATGTTGAGCAGGACCCCTGGCCTCCACCTACTGAATACTAGTAGCATCCCAGCCAAGTGGTGGCCACGAAAAGCATGAAAGGGTCCAAGAAGAGCAGAGGAAGGTGCAGCAGCTTAGACCCGGTGCTCCTTGGTGTCTAGCCTGGCTGGGACTCGGCTTCATGGCCCCTCCTGCCCACTCACCCAGCAAAGAGGTGGAGTCGGGTCCACCCAGCCTTCCTACACCTACGCCTGGTGCGTGTGTACCCAGTGTGTGGGTGTGGCTGAGCCAGGAGAGCATCTCAGCGGGGAGCCTGTGGGACCCAGTGCTGTGTCCAGGTGTCATCTGCACGTGTGTGCTGGAGCTGGGTGCATCAGGGGATGCACATTTTCTCTGCCATTGCTTGTTAAGGATTGAAGTGACAGGCTTCACTCCCAACCACAGCAGAGGCTCATTTTGTGAAACGATACCTGAGTTGACCGTGCGGCTGCCCACAGGGACTCACTGTTCCCCTACACAGTCCATCAGGGAGTTGTGGCAATCTGAATCCCAAGTGTACCTTGTACTGTCGCTTCTCCCAGTCTGTTGCTACCCGGTCCAGGCCTCTGTCATTCCCTTCTCTGCCGCAGCAGGTCCTCCTCCTGGCTTCCTGACGCTCTATGCTACTCTCTTGCAGCCTGTCCTCCCCACGGCAGCCACCCGAGCCATGCTCCACAGGGACGCCACCCCCACTCCAAACTGCCAGCAGCTGTCATGAGACCCCTGCCTACCTGGCCAACCCTGGCCTCCCACCAGGACAAGGCTGTCCCTCACCTCCCCCTGGCTCATCTTGTTGGGCAACTGAGCACCTTCCTTCCAAGAGCCCAGGCCTCAGACAAAAGGAAAGCTGCTGTTGGACGGATATGGGTGGTGGCCTGTGCACAGCCCTGGCCCCTGGGAAAGGATGTGCACCTCTGCAGGAGGGCCACTCCCCAGCCGCACCTGGGGCATGCAGTGCGTGAGCACAGCCTGCTAGGAGTGCTGGTCCTAGGACAGGAAACCCCACTTTGCTCCAGTGATAGTCAGATGGGCGTTAGCACACAGCAGCCCCGGGGGCCATGGTGAGATGCTCCTCCTGACCTGAGATTCGCTCTTCTGCTTCTGTGCTGTCACCATGTTCTTGATTTTGAGTGGCCTTATTTCACAAGTATCCTGAAGACGGTTGAGTGCAGGGAGACACTGCGTGCCTTGTCCACACAGCCCACCTGGGCAGGAGGACGACAGCATCCCCAGCCCAGCACGAAGGTGGTCCCCCTTCTCAGATCGGCCATTTCCTTCCCTCCCGTTCAGATGGCAACAGCCTGTTCGACTCCATGGCCAGCGGGATGCGCCTGGTTGTCAGCTGCATCTCCTCCTTCCTCATCCTGTCCCTGCTGCTCTTCATGGTCCACCGGCTGCGCCAGCGGCGCCGGGAGCGCATCGAGTCCCTGATTGGAGCAAACTGTGAGTGCCCTCTGAGGGCCACAGCCCTGCTCCCCATCCCCACCCCAGGTCACCCCTGTCTCTGTGAGCTCCCCAGCCCTGGACAGAGAGGGCAGAGGCAGGTGGAGGGCCCCCTGGTCAGATTTGAATGCCGCATGTTGTGGGGTCTGTGTCCTCACCTGTGGGCCAGGAAAGTTCTTGCCAAGACCCTCCTTACTCCTCCCAAACCACAGGGTGGGCAGAACTCGGAGGCCTCTTAGGATCAGAGGCCTGGATCACCCCCTTGCTGGAGGGTTGTGGGCAGCCAGAGGCTGGGTCTGGCAGAAGTGTCAGCCCAGAGGGACAGATTGGTGTGGTGAGGGTGGGACGTGCCATGGAGCACACCGGGGGTCTCATGGGGATGCCGAATGTGGCTGAGGGGTAGGCAGTGGGGCCAGGTGTGTGCACTCAGGTACGGCAGGCCCAGCCTGAGGGTGGGGCGCTCAGGAGCCAGGCAGCCTGCCGCCAGTGACTTGTCTCTGTTCCCGTTCCACACTTTTGATGGCCCAGTGCACCACTTCAACCTCGGCCGCAGGATCCCTGGCTTTGATTATGGCCCAGACGGGTTCGGCACAGGTCTCACGCCGCTGCATCTTTCTGATGACGGAGAGGGTGGGACTTTCCACTTCCACGACCCTCCACCTCCCTACACGGCATACAAGTACCCGGACATCGGCCAGCCCGACGACCCCCCGCCGCCCTACGAGGCCTCCATCCACCCGGACAGTGTGTTCTATGACCCTGCAGGTGCCTGACTCCCCAGGGAGAGGGAACACCTTGTCAAGTAACCTGGCACATGGGGCCAGGCCCAGCACTCCTGCCCAGCTGCAGAGGCCTGGGGCCTCACTTCTTTCTGGTTTTGTCTTTGGTTTTTCCTTTAAGGCTCCTCCTGGGGCTGCCCGTGCAGAAGGGATCCTGATCTCCCTGCCTGGCCGCCCCTGGCGATCTGTGCAGAGAGCTCTAAGGAGGCCTGAGACCCCTCCCTCCCTCCCTTCTGTGAGCACCTGTCAACTGGGCAGCCCTCAGGGCCCTCAGCCCAGCTCTAGAGACCTGGAGAGCCAGGCACTGGCAGTTGTGAGGACAGGGCTGGCCCAGACCCAGGAGCAAGTCACTTGTCTGGAAAGACACGTGAGCTAGAGACACCATGGTGACAGACCCTTATGTCAGGAGGCAGCTCTGTGAGGTGGGAGGAAAGCGCGGCTTCCGTGCCACTGGCCCATAGTTGGAGTCTGCCACCCATCTGATAGTGGCACCATTCCTCAAGGCTGTGTAGCTAAGGAGAGGCAGGCTCCCGACCCCTGGCCTGTCCCTGTCTCTGGTGAGCAGTGCAGGTGTTCCTTCCCCTCTCCCTGTGCATTAGGCCCCCTAACACACACAAACCTGTAGTGTACTTGGCAGGCACTGCCACCCCAAGGCGGCTGTCTCCTTGCATGCCCGCACATCTCAGCAGAATGGGCATTGTGAGGCTGGTGCTGCTGTGCCAAAAGGTCTGAGTCCTATTTGTTTGTTTGGTCAGCTGTCACAGCTCTTGCATGATCTGGGGATGCGGAAAAGACTTGGATTTGACCCCTGCCCTCAGGACACAAGATTGTCACAGTCTTTCAGGGTAGGACTAGCTTCCTGCAAGGGATGCCAGTGGGTGGCAGCAGATCCCAGATACCTCAGTGGGCCAGGTTGCAGAGCAGGGTGGGGGCTGTGAGGGGCTGACCAGGGGGGAGATGCGTCACCGGGGCCTTGTGCTGTCAGCTTTCAGACAGCACGGCCTGTGGTAATGACAAGCAGGCAGCCCAGGCACAGTGGCTCACACCTGTAATCCAGCACTCTGGGAGGCTGAGGCGGGAGGAGGGGTCTCACTATGTTGCCCAGGTTGGTTTGAGAGCAGCCTGTGAGACCTCCATCTCCACAAAAAATTCAAAACTAGCCATGCATGTGGGCACACCTGTAGTGCCAGTTACTGGGCAGGCTGAGACTGGAGGATCACCTGAGCCCAGGAATTCTAAGCTGTCATGAGCCATGGTCATGTCACTGCACACCAGCGTGCAGTCTTTTAAGATCCTGTCTCTTAAAAAAAAAAAAAAAGCAAATAATAAAGATCGGGCAAAACAAAGCGAGTGGACTCCTTACCACACAGCCTACCTTGAATCAGAGCTTCCTGCAGACACCTGTGTGGTTTCCAGGCCGCTCCCTGCAGCCCTGTTGCCCACACGACGGTTGTCACATTCCAGCTGCAGTCTTGAATGTTGTTCCACCCACCTGGGACCAGTGCCTCCCTGATGACAAATACCCCTGACTTCCCGCTGAGCCGGGTCTTCACCCGTACTGAGTCTCAGACAGTTTCCCTTTGGGCCCCTCTGTTCTAGTGACTGCTGGTCAGTGTGTCTCCCCGACCTGACACCGATGGTGGGACAGGCGCGTGTCTGCCATTTGAGATGTGTCCTGCACCTTGCATATACCAGGTTCCCAGCCACAGGGAGCAGTAGGTACAACAGGGGTCATGTGGGGCAGGCTCTTCCTTCAAAATCTGAGGCACGGGGAGCCACCCAGGTGTTGCTCCACCCAGCTTCACAGGGGTGTTCAGGCAGGAGGAGTGTCTCCTGGTTCTGCCCAGCTCCCCTGCATCCTCTGTGCCAGGCCTATGTCTGTCTCTGACACCCTTCTGTCTCTCCCTGCAGACGATGATGCTTTTGAGCCCGCGGAGGTCAGCCTGCCAGCCCCTGGGGATGGTGGGAGTGAAGGTGCATTACCCCGGCGCCTGGAGCAGCCTCTGCCCACTGTGGGCGCCTCTCTGGCAGACCTGGAAGACTCTGCCGACAGCAGCAGCTCCCTGCTCGTGCCCCCTGACCCTGCCCAGAGTGGGAGCATCCCAGCTGCAGAGGCACTGCCAGGGGGCGGCCGCCACAGTCGCAGCTCCCTCAATACTGTGGTGTAGACGGCCCGGCCTGTACCCCAACGGTCTGGGAGCACCTGTCTGTTGTCGAAAACACCGGTCCCTGGGGAGACTTGAAAGGCCCCTGTCCCAGCCTGGACGCCGCGCACTGCCGCACATCACAGGTGGGCATGCGTGTGTACATAGAGACCACAGCCCGCCTCCTGCCAAAAGACGTGGTGGCCTGCACGGAGCTTCCTTGAGGGCTTCAGAAACATGCTTAGCTTTGGATCACTGTCTTCGCCTTTATAAATGGCAGAAGAGTGACAAAATTCGTTCAGACCACACATTTTAGAGGCAGGGAATGAAGAAGGTACTGTGGGCCATGGCCACACCCAACGCGTCTGTGGTGGGCCTGCTCACTGCAGTGTGCTGTCCAGAGACCTGCTGACCCAGTCGGGGATGGGCACAGCGGGGGCTGCCACGGTGCCCCTTGCTGGCCGCCCTCAGGAAGGGCCTCTGGACTGTCGGTGTGGTGTAGGCAGTGGGTCTGCTTCAGGGAGGCAGCCTCTTGAGTTTGCCACAGTGGCTGCACTGAAGACGGCCCCACAAGCCCGGTTGTGAATATCAGGGTGGCCCTGCCCCTGGCTGGCAGCTCCCTTGGGACTCTGGAACCTGAAGCCCTGAGAAGGAGAGCTTGGAAGGAGGTTGAGCTCTTCTCTGTGTCTTTCCATCTGGGCACTCTGCAGCCCAGCTCTGCGGCAGGAGGCCTGACCCCACCCCGTCAATCCCTCCCAGCATTGCTGTGCATGGCTGCCTCAGGAAGAAGCTCTGGACTGGGGCTGTGCTCTGCGGGCTCTGGAGACTGAGCTGCCTCCTGTCTCTCCACTCTGGAGCCCTGGGCTCTTGCCTCCTGTTGAATTGCCCCTGGGCCTGCCCCCGACCCTGTTTGTGCCATAAAGGGTTGCTTCATTGCAGGAGGGGTGGCTGAAACCACCATCCTAGGCTGCATCTTTCTCCTTCAAGTCCACTCTACATCACCGCCACTGCTGCAGCTCAGTGCCCAGCGGCCGCATGCACACCTCCGGGCCCCTCCTCCGCAGCGCAGGGGCTGGGGGCCCTGCCTGGGACCCTTCTGCCTGAAGGACCCTGTTGCCTGCTCCTGGGCAGTGGTCTTGTTGCCTGATACAGGGCCTTTAACATTTTTGAGGTTTGGAGATTAAGCGGGTTCTGTGCGATTTTTAGCACATCCATCTTTTCTACGTTGAATGTCTGGATCTTTCCTTTATATGTTTGTCTCTGTGTGTGTATGTGGCCAAGCGTTTGCAGGTGAGGGTGGTACATGGAACTTTGCAGGTCAGTGGGGGCCCACTCTTCTAGGGTCATCGACATCCTGGGCTGTGCTGCGGCAGGGCTGTCTCACTCAGTCTTTCCAGACCTGCGGGGGCAGCACTTGGGAGGCCTGGCTGAAGCATGCAGTTCTGTGGTGCTGCTCGGGGACGGACTCCATGCACAGTCCACTTGACACATTCTCACACTGTGGCTGGAGACCCATTTTTTCCATCCCGTGTGGAATGAGAATCTTGAGTTACCCATGGACAGACTTGACCTTTGTGCCAGAGCTGTGAGTGAGTTTTGTCACTGAATTGCCTGTCCCTGAGCTTGGCCTGCTGGAGCATGATGCTAGAGGCTGTGTGCGGGCAGGTTTGCGCTCCTCTTGGAGAAGGGCTGCTACTTCTTGAGAAGGAAGTCCTGGCCACAAGAGTCCCCCGCTGGCTGCAGAAGACAAAGCAGGAAGCACGTCATGTATCCCACATGCACTGGGGCATGGCAGCCAGGTTCCAGAGCAGCAGGCATGTGCATTATGGGTGCCAGGTGGCCAGTGAGGGCCCGAGGACCACACAGCAGAGTCCCCCACGGGCCTGATCCTGAGAGCTTAGAGGGTTCCTGCTTGGCCTCAGAACTGTGTGCAGGACAGGGTGGCTGGCACGAGATGTGTGGGACTGGGACGCTTCCTTTGGGGACCAGAGGAACATTAGGGCCAGTCAGACGTGTAGGGGGCAGCGAGGCAATGGGGTAAAGTGGACCATGCAGGCTGCAGAGGGTGGGCCTTGGGCTGGCCAGGGGTTACTGGGTGGCCCCTTCCCCATGCGCCTCCACAAGCACTCAGACCACTGGCACGTCAGGCCAGTCAGAAGGTCCACATAGCAGAGCTGCCTGGAACACCTGTGGCTCCAGGAGGCCCTTGGGGGCATCAGGAGAGCTGGACTCGCTCATCTATCCTTGCACCGCCATCCAGAATGCCCCCGTTGCAAGGCCTGCTGCAGCCCCCAGTCTGACCAGCAAGTCCCGGGGCTACCCTTGCCGAACCTTGTGCTCCAGGGGTCCTCCTACCCCAGGACCACCTTGCCACAGTTTCTCGGAGACCAGGTGTCCTCTGACCTGCCATGTGGAGGTGGGATTTGATACTGTACATTGTCTTGATGCCTGTTTTTTTTTTTATGTTTTCTTTCATTAAGGGTTTTTAGTTTCTGGTTGGGTTGACACTAACTTTTCTTAAGATGCTGTGAGAACCATTTCATCCAAATGCCAAATAAACTTGTGTTCTGGAAGAAGCATGGTCAGTCCTTGGTGTGACCCCCACAGCTGCCACAGGCTAAGGTGGAAGAGACTGGGTACCCACCTTTCAGCAGAATGCTCCTAGGGTTTGCAGCCCTTGCAGGCGTCCAGCAAACCCCCTGAGGACCAGGCAGAGCTGAGCCTGGAGCCCCCAGGTAGGGTGTGCAGGGAGAGCAGCAGCCCTGAGCTGCCTACAGCTATCCTGCAGCACCCAGCCTCGCTCGAGGCATTGGCTGCTGCCTTGGCAGGTGTTGCTGACTTGCACAGGATCCACATAGAGGCTGCTTGACACCATCTGGGAGCCAGCATGGGACGGGGTGTCGGCAGGGCTTGGAACCGGGCCGTCAGCCCCATCTGCTCTAAGCTCCCCTCATCATCCAGGTGGCTGGAAACAGCCCCTCCCTCCAGTCCAAGCCACCTAGTGTTACAAAGTAGCCTAGGTCTTCTGCAGCCTCTTCACACATGTCCAGCAGTGCCATCTCTCGGTGTCAGAGGGTAGGGGGCCCAGGAAGTGTGATTGCATGCCCTGCTCTGGGGGCATTCCAGGTGTGTATACTTGCGGGAAGTCCGGCGGCCGGACGTGAGAGGGATCAGGGTTAGGAAAGGAGCTGGTAAGTCCCTTGGCAGGGATGGGAGCCTCAAGGATGCGGCCCCTCATTTTTTATCCCATCTTCTGGGGCAGGAGTGGAGTGGTGGTGTTGAGTCCTGGGCACACAGGTTGCTGTCAGCACCCTGGACAGAGCCCCGAGCCCTGCATCTGGGTAAGGGCCGTCTTCCCATCCCCAGTGTGGGTAGGGCCCTGCCCTCTGGCGATTGGAGAGAGGCGTGGGGTGTAAAGAATTCCCCTCCTCTGACCTCCTGTCTTGGCCTGGATCCACAGGGGGGTGCTGGGTAGGAGGCAGGCTGTGGTCTTGGGATGGGGTGGCAGTTCCAGGCCCACAGTGGGGCAAGAGACGTCCTACACCTTCCTCCTATCCTTGCCCCGAAAGTCATGGGTGCTGGGGTCCAAGGTGCCCTCACTATTTGACCTTTCTTGCTGGTGGCTTTGGTGTGTCATTTGGGTCCCCAGCCTCTATTTCCTGGACTGTAAGTGGGGATAATAATAGGTCACCCCTCTCCTGCAGGATTAACCTCAGCGATTGTTGCTGCACTCAGTGCAGCCCTGGGACCAGAGCGCACCTGGGTGAGTTTGGAGAGCTTGCTGTCTTCTTGGTGGCCCTGCCTGGGGACTGCCTCCTCCCACCCTCTCCTCAATAGCCATGCCCCTAGCCCACCTAGCTAATGAATACATACATAGCAGCCAGGCCAGCAGCCTGGCCACTTTCTAGTCTTCCCTAGCTGCGGCTGCCACTGAGCCACATGCGCCCCTGGCATTGTGCTCGCCTTCCTTGTGGTGCAGCTGGTGTGGCGCAGACTCTGAGAGTGGGCACCAGGACTCTGCCTGTCTGGTTTCCAATCTACCCTCTCTTGCCACGCTCCACCACCCCTTAGGTCTTGCCACTGGGGGTGGGGAGGGACTGGGGGCAGAAGATACTGGGGTAGGGGTGACAGGAGAGAGGGTTCTTCACTGGCCTCCCCTGGCCTACTTCATTCTTGGACTCCAGCTGATGGCATGGGGCTTAGAGAGGGCCCAGACGACTGGCCTCTCAGCTCAGCCCCCTGCCCACTGTCTCCATAGGCACCTGCTGCTACGACTCCCAGGACCCCAAGTGTGGTGAGGACAGAGTGTCATGTGAGGCTGTGTGAGATCAGTCTGTGTCCTGGGACCACCAGAGCATGTGCCTGTGGTGCAAGAGTGGCCAAGAGACAGTCTGCACCCTGCACTCTGTGGTTTTTGCAGGTTTCTGTCTATAGTCCTCTGCCCCAGTGACTGGGCATCAGTGCAAGTGTGTGACTGTCCCCCTGTGCGTGAGTCTGGGCCTGCTGTGACCGTCGGTCCTGAGTCAGTCAAGGCTGGTGTGCCACTGTGGCCAGCCCAAGCGTGTGCAGGTGATAGAGGTCCCAGTGTGGGTGTGCAGCTGTGTGCCGGAGACCCTTCCACCTTCATCTCACCATGGGGCAGTCAATCCTAGATGGCTAGGTCAGATGCAGGGTACAAGAGAAGGGGGGCGCTGTGACCTGTTCAGGTGTGGGGCAAGCAGGGAGCTGGGTTTCCTGAGGCTGGGCTATCCTCTGGGTGTATGGGGGCCACCCTCTGCTGCACCCCCAGGCTGCCTCCCTGACCCCCCCACCCCAAAGACCCCAGTCCTTGTTCTCACAGGCCTCACCCACTGGAAGAAGCTGGCCCCAGCCTGTGGGGGCCCAGGCCAGTCCCCCATCGACACTGACCTTCACAGGGTCCAGCGGAACTCTACCCTCGAGACCTTCATCTTCCAAGGCTATGACTCAGCACCTTGAGGGCCTTGGACCCTGGAGAATGACAGCCACACAGGTCAGCACCCTGCGGTCAGGATCCCTCCTAGGCAGGGGCAAGAGCCCCACACAGGGCATGAGAGCTCCTGCGTGTACATAGGGACCAGGACCCCCTACACACGGGAGCTGAGACACCCTACAGGGCCAGAAACCCTCCACAGGGGCTAGTTCCACAGGGAAGGAGCATCCTCACACAGCAGTCCAGATGCGCCCTCTGTGTAGGCGCCAGGCCCCACCCTACAAACCACAGCCAGCCGTGGCCCCTGAGGACCAGGAGTCAGGGTCTCTGGCAGGGCCAGGATCCCTGACCACACACAGCTGGGCTCAGCCCCACCCCAGGAAGGCTGCCCTCTGCCCTCTTCCTTGCCATGCTGGGTGTAGGCGGGGAGGGTTTCCCCTGCAGTCTGTGGAGCTCTGCTCTGCTGACCAGCAGGAGCCCTGGACACCATGGGTCCCATTCAGTGGAAGCAATGGGGCCCCACTGGGAAGCAGCCTGGCCTGAGGAAGGGCTTCTGCCCATACCCTGCGTCCTAATGGCACAAGGTGGGCAGGTGGTGAGGTAGAGAGGGTGTCATGTGCCTCCTCCCCGTCATTGCTACTCTGAATGGACGCTGATCCTCAGAACCACCTGGAGATTTGGGGGGCTGGGCTGCTGTCGCCTGCCTACCGCACACTGTAGCTGCACTTCAACTGAAGGGGGGCTGGAGCTGAGCAGACTGGGAGCACGGCCAGGACAGGCAGAGCCAGGCTATGGAGGTAGACTCGGGCACGAGGTGGGGTGGCCGGAGTGCTCCCACGGAGGTGAGAGAGAGCAAGGTGGGGGCACCTGGGTGTCTCGCCCCATACCGCTCACGTATAACTTCCGCCCACAGCAGCCTCTTAAGGGGCACGCCGTATTGGCCTCCTCCAGAGCCTCGGTCCCAGCGACAGGCCCCTGCTCTTCCCCCACCCTAGCAGGTGTGCACTGGGCTCTGATGGGCCTGGGGCTCAGCTTGTGCTTCTGTCAACCGTGGGCGACCCTCCATGTGAAATGAACAATGAAATAATGCACAAAGTGACCTTAACCTAATGTGGCGTAGTCGGGGGGATGTGTGTGGCCTGGCGCGGTCCCCTACTGCAAGAGGAGCATTTCCTGCCCTAATCCCACTGAGGCCTCAGTGTGCCTGTCTGTTCTGTGGGAGCCCTCTGAGTGACCCTCTCCTACCTCAGCAGAACCCGGGATTCTCCAGGTTCCTCTCAGAGGGGGAAGGGCCCCCACCCTTATCCTACACATTGTGTCTGACTCCCCTGGTCAGATGGAAGGAGAAAATCTAGCAGTCAGAAATTCCACAGTTAGGCCAAGATTACATTATTTTATTTAAAAAATAAGCTGGGTGACCAACCCAGGGACACTGTGCTCGGCTAAATGATGACTCCAGCTACATTTCCCAAGGCCAAGAGATGAGAAGCTGCTGGCTCCAGGCTCCGCTGCAGGCTGCCCTGGCTGAGTGGGTGCTGGGCACCACAGAGGGCTGCCTGGTGTTCCGAAGCCATGGCCCAGTGCTTCCCTGGGAGTTCTGCTGTGGAGTCTGCATGGAGGGTGAGTCTGGAGAGATGTTCGTGTCCAGGTGGCTGCCTGTGGTCTGGCTAAGGGGTGAGTATTCTTGGTGTCACCGCCCAAAGTAAAGCTGGGTCCACGGGACACGGACTGGGTGAGGCTCTGTGTCCAGGTGATGCTGTCCAGTGAGAAGGGTCGCAGTCAGAGTGAGGGTGATCGGAGGCCGCTGTCCAGTTGGTGCCGTGTGGAATGTGATTACATACTGGTTGACACCGTCCTGAGGGACATCACCAGCCGCGTGTCTCAGCTGTCCTGTGTCCCTGGGATCTGTGCCCTTGTATGTGGGTGACACTATTCCAGTGCGTGGAGACCCTGCCTCCTCATGAGACCTTGAAAGAAACAGAACCTGCAGTCACCCCCAAGGAAGGGGAGTCTCAGCTGTTCCCTGACCCAGCCCTGACCCAGACCCAAGGCCCAAAGGCCCCACTCTAAGGTCCAAAGGGGCTCCACCCTGTTCTCTAACCGGACTCAGTCTCTGGCAAGGACCCAGGCTGCCATCCGCACTCCCCAGATGCACGTGGCCCACCCTCCGCCCGTCCCGCGCCCACCCCCTCCCTCCAGTACCAGAGCCCTAGCCGGCGGCACCCGGGCACCCTTCTGGCTCAGAGCCACGCTCCACGAGGGGGACCGATCTGTTCACTTGCCCCGTCCTGGGGGTACCAGAGTAGCCAGCGCGACGCCTTCCGCACCTCGCCTAGGCCGCCCTTGTGCGGCCGTCCTCAGTCCCTGCCACCTTGCGGGACCCCAGGAGGCACCGGCATCTTCTTGTGGTTCTTCCCGGCCGGGGTTCGGTGCGCTCCACCGTCTGCTGGGCCGTCCGGGGCGTCGTCTGCGGTCCTGGAGGCGGCGACCAGGGCGCTCATGGCGCCGAGCGTCCGCAGCAGGGTCGGGTTGCGGGGCGCGGCACGGAGGACCGCGCGGGGCTCGCGGCTGGCAGAGGGGGACGACGGCGGCGGCGGCGGCAGCAGCGCGCGCAGGGCGTCCAGCTCCGCTCGAAGCTCGGCGCGCAGCGCCTCAATCCCGGCGCCCAGCTCCGCGCGCACAGCCGCCAAGCCCTCCTGCAGCCGCCGCTCGCTCACCTCCAGGACCCCCGCCGGGTAGGTGGCCCCGCCACGCGGCTCCCCGCACACCGAGCACACTGAGTCGCGGCTGTGCGCCCCGGTCCTCTCGCCCACGCCCGCCGTCCCGGCCCCCGCACGCTCCACCAGCTTCAGCAGCCGCGGCACCTCGGACCGCGAAGCTGCCTGGGCCCGGAGCTGGCCGCGCAGGCGAGCCAGCCGGCCCGGGGCTCGGGCGTCTTCCCGGCCGGGCCCATTGGATTGTGGCCCCGGGTCCCGCCGGCGGCCGGCGCCGCGCCGCAGCACCTCGCTGGCTCCGTACGCACTTTGCGCCTGGGCCCCAGGCTCCGCCATCCGCACTGCTGCCTCCACAGCCGCCAGCGCCCGGGATGGCCGGAAGCCTCAGGCTGCAGCCTAGCGACCGCTGGGGCCCAGGCGACGCACCGTGGAGGGGGCCCTCGGGATGGCTGTGGGAACGACCAAAGCCCTGGGGGATCCGGCCTGGGGCGCGGTGAACCCCGGCAGGGCAGGGTCCTGGGCAGCCGGGTTCCCAGGGGACCCTGCCGGAACGACGGCGTTGTGGGCAGGTTCTCACCAAGGGCATAGCCCAGTTTCTGGGCAGAGGTGACATGGAGCATCGCCAGCCGAAGCCCAGGCACCACCCGCTACACACAAATCAGGAACTGAGCTCACATTTTCCGCTGGAAGCTATGGAGACAGTTCTCCATCATAGTCAAGGGAAGACCAGGAGTGGTCATGGACCCCACAGCCCTTTTCAGTGGCTCAGGGCGACCTCCTTCCATGTAGTCCAGGCCATTATCTCCTCACCCTGTCCGCTAGTCCACACAGCTGGAAGAATCCATCCAGGTGGCATCTCCAGCCCCAAGCTGCTGGCCCTTCCATGCGAGCTCTTCAGGGTCTCCCTTACTCTCCAAGGCGGCCCGCCTAGGGCCTCTGGAAATCCCTGGCCATCTCAAGCTGGGTTTTTTGTTTCGTTTTGTTTTTATAAACAGGATTTTGCTGTGTTGCCCAGGCTGGGGTGCAGTGGTGCAATCAATCATAGCTCACTGCAGCCTCCACCTCCTGGGCCCAAGTGATGCTCCCACCTCAGTCTCCTGAGTAGATGGGACTATAAGTGTGCACCAGCATGTCCGGCTAATTTAAAATTATTATTATTATTATTATTATTATTATTATATTTTGTAGAGATAGGGTCTTACTGTGTTTCCCAGGTTGGTCTTGAACTCCTGGCCTCAAGTGATCCTCCTGTCTTGGCCTCCCAAAGTGCTGGGATTATAGGCGTGAGCCACCATGTCCAAGCCTGTCTGTGCCTTTAACCTCCTCTAATCCAACAGTCTTCTTCATCCTTCTGGGTGAAGTTCCTCTTTGCATAGTTCCTCTGCCCCCCCCCCACCACCCCCCTCCCCACCATTTTCCTGGTGGCTCTCACTTTTCCCACTTGGGTAGGGAAAAGTTCCTTGACCACCCCATCCCACACCGGGGACCTCGAGCCCCTTCTCCACAGCACCCTTCACAGTTCTATTTAAATGACTCTTCTCCTTCCTCCCACAGTGGGGTCTCTGAGCCCAGGGCTGCGTCATCTCTCCTGGGCTGAGTGTGGCACTAAGCATGCTGAGTGCTAGCCTGCACAGAGGCCAGACCTGGGTGGGTCCCAGGACACAGCTGTCAGTGGCTGTCTTGCCATGGAATGAGTGGATGAATTAGTGGGGCTGGGATCCTCTCCCCTTTTACAGTAGGAGGCTGGGGGAGAGGAGCTGGCCAGCCTGTCCACCTCTGCAGCCTGGCATCTGAGGCCCTCATGGCATCTCTGCTGGCCTGCCTTCCCCTGCAGCCCTTCCACCCTTTGCGGGACCCTCGCCACTGCACCCCATTCCTTCTCACCCCAGTGCCTTTGCATAAGCAGTGCTGCCTGTGGCCACCACAGGGCCCTAGGTATGGGCAGAGGGTAGTATCTCCCACACAGCATGTTGTTCTCCCTGTACCCCCAGGGGCTAGTTAGCACTCTGGGTGCCCTGAACCCTGGGGCCTCCCTCAGCAAATTGTGGAGGCTGGCCTGGCACGAATCCAGGCTGATCTGGGAAGGGACATAGCAAAACAGTCCCTGGAGAATGTGTCCCCAGGTCCACCGGGGTCTGGCCCCTGCAGGTCAGTGCATGTGTGCGTGTATGGGTGGGGGGATTGAGGGGATCACTAATGCTGTCCTTAAGCAGCTGCTGAGGAGAAGCTAGGTCCCTCTAGCCATGTTCATTCACGCAGTCACTCCCTGCAGCCCGTCTCTCTGGAAGGTACAGGAGGAGGTGAGAATTGGGTATTCCGTCAACCCCTCAGACTCCCCCATTCCTGCTGAGTCACCTGTGCCCTGGGACCTCCAGCAGCTGGCTCTACTGATCCCTAGAGCCTCATTAGCCATTCTCTCCCTCCCCCACGTCATTAAAACACTGCCAGCAAAAGAGCCCTGGGTTCTTTCCCCAGCCCTGCTGCAGACCCAGGGGCTCTGCCCTCTCTGAGCCAAGTCTTCACCTGTGAAATGAAGAGATCTCTGAGGTCCCCAGGAGGGATGACAGGGAGGCCTGGATGGTGGAGAAGGTGCAGGAGAGAGTCCAGATTTGCTGGAAGAGCTGTTAGTTTTGTGATCTCCACCTGGAGGTTTATGGACAGGCTGAAAAGAGAAGCTGAGCCTTTGCAATGAGTCCAGATCAGGGTTTGTTCCTGCAGGGGCTCCAGATGTGGGGGCAGGGGCTCCAGATGTGGGGGCTGGCACTTGTGACAGGGGGTCCCAAAGCCATAGGCATAGAGAAGATAGGTTGGCAGGAGCAAGGGCAGAATGGGAGCGGGGTCCTGGGGACCCTGTTGGGCCCTGAGGAGGACTGCGGAGGTGTCGGTGAGGGGTGGACATGCAGGCGTGTCAGCAAGACCCTGAGTCCCTGAGCTCAAGTGCAGCGGTGGCCGTGAAGCAGGTTGTGGGGACCCTGGCTTGAGCTTCATTGGTAGCAGGGCTGGGGTGGAAACCGGGGACTGGCGGAGAGGAGATGGAGTGGGGGCTGGCCAAAGCAGTGTGTCCCTCAGGGAGCGTGGCAGAGCGGCAGAGCGGGACGTGCACACAAGTCTGCTCTCCATTTCCTCTAGGAAGTTCCTCAAATTCAGCCAGCCACAGCTGCCCCGGCACCGAGGAGCTGACTGCGGCTCCAGTGCAGGGCCTGCTCCTTCCGCTCCTGTTCCCTTCAGTGTGCCCTGGGCCAGGGGCCAGGAATGGTGGGGGTGAGGAGGCTGGCTGTGCCTGTGGGAAGCCACCAGCTCCGGGGGCTGTCCCTGGGCCCAGGCTGTAGCTCTGTGCATTCAGGCATGCAAGCTGGGTGGGTGACTAGCCACCTTGCCCCTTAGTAATGCATTCACAGTGGAGGGGGCGGTCAGAGGAAACCCCAGGGCTCCTCTGCTTAGCTGGGCCAGGGGTCTCGATGGGGCAGTCTCTCCGTGTGACTCAATTGTCATCACCTCTGTGCTCTATGGCTATTAAATAAAACTTCGCGGCCGGGCACAGTGGCTCAAGCCTGTAATCCCAGCACTCTGGGAGGCCGAGATGGGCGGATCACGAGGGTCAGGAGATCGAGACCATCCTGGCTAACACGGTGAAACCCCATCTCTACTAAAAAAAAATACAAAAAACTAGCCGGGCGAGGTGGCGGGCGCCTGTAGTCCCAGCTACTCGGGAGGCTGAGGCAGGAGAATGGCGTGAACCCGGGAGGCAGAGCTTGCAGTGAGCTGAGATCCGGCCACTGCACTCCAGCCTGGGCGACACAGCCAGACTCCATCTCAAAAAAAAAAAAAAAAACTTGGCAGCCACCTTGGCTGGAGGTTTTATGTCCCAGAGCCCAAGGGCAGTTGGGAGCCAGGGGAACGCTCAGACGGCAGGGCCAGGCAAGCTCTGTGTGTGGGAGGGAGCTATGGGGGCCTCTGAGGGCTGCTGCAGGGACCCAGCAGGGCCGGGGTGGAGGCAGAGGGTGTGACTGTGGCTTCACCGTCATCAGAGTGGAGGTAGAGATGCGGGCAGAGTCCTTGAAGCTGGCTCAGGGGTCTGTGTGGGGACAGGGCACACCCAGCAGGGGCCTGAGGGTAAGCTAGGGAGGCAGCAGGGTCTTGGAGCTGTCTCCCAAAGGTGGTGGGGAGCCCCAGGAAGGGCAGGGAACAGGAGCAGCCAGCAGGTACAGCTGATCTGCCCTGAGGTCCTGGACACACTGGTCGGGACAGGAAGGCTCATCTTGGAGCTGGTCCTGGAGGAGGGGCCATGTGGGTCACGGCCCCTGGCCCTCTGCTCAGACCACAGAGCACAGGACACCTGTCCGTCCTTTGCTGTGACTGTGCTGCTTGCTCTGGTAGCAGCTGCTGCTGGGCCTTTGGAGGAGGAGGGAGGTTGGCCTGGCTGGGGCCCAGCCCCTGCGTCCGGGCTCTTAGAAGGGAAGGTGATGGTCCTTTTAGGCCCCAGGAGTGCAGGCTGCGTAGTGGGGCCTCAGTACACGTAAACTGGCAGGTCTGGCTTGGGCTTTGCTCAGGACACTGGCTACTGGGTTCTGGGTTCAGAGGCCTCATGAAAACACCTAGCCTCAGTTTCCTCATCTGTCAGGACCAGCGGCTGGCTGGGAGGTGTGTGTGACCATTGGTATCAGCCGGCTTAGTCTACTCCAGGAGACCTTGCCTCCCAGACCCCTGAGCTGACCTCTTCTTTGAGAGCTCAGAGAGGACAATGACTTGCTCCAGGTCTTACTGCAGGGTCTGGGGCTTCCTGTGGGGACTCAGGCACACCTTGTCCCTGAATACCCGTGCCCTGCCCACTGGACCCTGGAACTGTGCCCCGGCCTCCTGTGGCACTGGCTAGCCAGATCTCTGGGAACCGCCCCAGGGCAGGTGGCTCAGCAGGAGGCCAACTCATTAGCCAGCCATGGCCTTGCCTGATGTGGGTAATGAGCTTATGACCTGGTAATGACCTTGTTTGTCTGTTCCTGGCATCAGCAGCCTCAGCTCTTCTTGCAAAGAATGTCTGGACTGGGGTGGGTCTGACCAGTCTGTGCCGCAGGCCCCAGCATCCCAGTCTGCCCTGCATGGGGTGTTGGGCCTGCCAGTATCTACCTGTGTGTGCCCTGAGGGCCCAGACTCAGCCCCCAGTGGGAAAACTCAGAGCTCCTGACAGAGCCCTCCCAATTGCACAACCTGGGCAGGTAATCCCTGACCCACTCTGGGCCTCACTCTCACCACAGCTGATGACAAAGATTCTCTGCTTGGTCAAACTTTATTTAGGCTCCTGAGCCTTCTCCTGGGCACATCTGAGCACTTCCTTATAAACTCCAGTTTTAGCAAGAATCCTGCAAAGTCAGTTTAGCGAGAAGCCCTCATCCTTGACATCTGATCGGATTCCCCCTCTGTCCCGAAGGTGCGGTCTGACCATCCTGGCCGGCCTTCAGCAAGAATCCTGTTAGGGGAGTTTAGCCAGAATCCCTGCCGGCTGACGTTTCCTCCTAGTCACTGTCCATGCACCGCCCCCACCCTGCTCCTGGACTGTCAGATCCCACTTGCCCTTGCGGTCTTTGAGGCTGAGCCTTTGAGACGAGCAGAATCTCATCTCCGTGGTCCCTTATACCTAGTGAGATAGTCCTGAATAGTCTTCCCTACAGAGCTTTAGCAATTGTCTTCTTTTTTTTTTTTTTTTTGAGATGGAGTCTCACTCTGTCGCCCAGGCTAGAGTGCAGTGGCACCATCTTGGCTCACTGCAGTCTCCGACTCCCTGGTTCAAGCAATCCTCCTGCCTCAGCCTCCCAAGCAGCTGGGATTATAGGCACCCACCACCACGCCCAGCTAGTGTCATTTTTCATTGAATTTTTTTTTTTTTTAACAATGGGGACAAAAGAGGGTCTGCAAGCAGGGCTGCTGCTGGGCACCGTGGGAGGGCTGCCTGGCGGGACAGGCCCCCGCATGCAGGGGCCCTTGGGGGCTCCCCTTCCCCTGCCAGCTGGGCTGGGGTCTCTGTGTCTGGATTGTCCTCCCCACCACTTGGGGATGGACCTCCACTGTTATCCTAGGGAAGGGGCCGGGGAGGGGAGTCTGCATGCTGAGTGGGCCTGCCCGAGGCCTCTGCTATCCCAATGTAGCCTCAGTATTTAGACCTGCCCCCAGTGACCTGCTCCCTCTTGCCCATCATTCCAGGAACTTCCTGCTCCATGCCCGCGCACATCCTGTCCTGAGGCCAGCTTCCCCTGCTCAGCCGCAGGATGCAGCCACCCACCCTCCCAGGAGGCCCTTCCCTGCCCCTGTGGCTTCCTGCTGGCACTCACTGCACTGGGTAGTTCCTCCTGGTGTGTGGGGCCCCAGTCTCTGTCTCCTGTTGGATTTGATTTCTACCAGAGCAGGGACCTCCCTGAGTCTTCACGGCCCAGAAAAGTGCCCAGCATGCTCCTGCACACCATAAATACCTGTCCACGATCACTGAGCGAAGACATCTCATTAAAGATGACATTAAAGAACAGGGCATAGGGCTGGGCATTCAGTAGGCACGCAGTACATGATGGCTTTGTTATTTCCAGTCTGGGGTTGTGTTCGTGCCTCACTTTCCCACCTGGCCTGACAGGAGGGTCTCAGCTGCTGGGCTGGCTGTGTCTCTGTGCCCCTTGCCTGGAAATGCCTGAGGAGGGGCAGGGTCCTCATCCCAGCTCCATCCCAGGGGTTCCCAACCCTCTGACCTTGAGGAGCTTTGGGAGGCAAAGGCTGCAGCCACCCTGCAGCACTGCAAACACAGGCTGGGGCAGGACGATGGGGACAGAGGGTGTGCACATGGGGCGGGGGGAGGGAGAGGGTGTGCACATGAGGTGGGAGGGAGGAGAGGGTGTGAGCATGAGGTGGGAGGGAGGAGAGGGTGTGTACATGTGGTGGGGGGATGGAGAGCGTGTGCACATGAGGTGGGGAGGGAGAGGGTGTGCACATGGGGGGAGGGAGAGGGTGTGCACATGGGGTGGGGGGCGCCAGGCTGTGGCCCCACCTGGGCCCTTACCACTCCCGCCCACCCCATGGAACCCCCTCTGAGCCCTTATGCCTCAGCAAGTGGGGGTGAGGGGCTTAAGTGTAGGTCTCTACCCAAGCTTTGCACCAAGTCATGTCAGTCACTGGTATACATCCTTGGAACTGACACCCTCATCAAGGTCTTTCCTCTACATCTTCCTGTCTCAAAATGAGTACGCCTGCTGGTGGTTAATTATTCTCTTATGTTATATGTTTACTGGGAGTGTGTGATAACACATGAAATAGTATGTAACATCTATGTCAGCCAAAAGCATGAGGACTGCCTGTCTACCCAACCAGTATTTATCCCCGAATCAGCGCAGTGCTTCACTCCCTTCTCTCCAGATGGGCCTGATTTGTATGTTTCTCTTGCTTTTTATAGATGTTTTCCTAGGTATATGGTATCTTGGAACAGTATGGTTTGTTGTCTGTAAGTGTTATAAATAAAAATGGTAGGCTGTATTTTTAAAAAATTCTTCTAGATCAATATGCTTAAGTAAAAAATGGTATTCTGTGTACAGGCTGGGCTCAGTGGCTCACGCCTGTAATGCCAACAATTTGGGAGGCTGAAGTAGGCCGATTACTTGCGGCCAGGAGTTGGAGACCAGCCTGGCCAACATGGTGAAACCCTGTGTCTACTAAAAATACAAAAATTAGCCAGGTGTGGTGGTGCGCACCTGTAATCCCAGCTACTCAGGAGGCAGGGGCAGGAGAATCACTTGAACCCAGGAGACGGAGCTTGCAGTGAGCTGAGATCGAACCACTGCACTCCAGCCTGGGCGACAGAGCAAGACTCTCTCAAAAGAAAAAAAGATATTCTGTGTATGGCTTGTCAAGTTACACACACACACACACACACACACACACACACACACACACCCCTTGCTGAATTTTTTATTTAATTTGCATTAAATCTGTAGAACAATTTGGGGAGAATCGACAACTTTATAATATTGAATCTTCCAATCCACAGAGTAGATTATATATTATCTCTCTTATTTAGAATTTTTAAAATGTCTTTCAATCAAGTTTTATAATTTTTTTTTTTTTGAGACGGAGTCTGGCTCTATTGCCCAGGCTGGGGTGCAGTGGCCGGATCTCAGCTCACTGCAAGCTCCGCCTCCCGGGTTCACGCCATTCTCTGCCTCAGCCTCCCGAATAGCTGGGACTACAGGCGCCCGCCACCTTGCCCGGCTAGTTTTTTTGTATTTTTTAGTAGAGACGGGGTTTCACCGTGTTAGCCAGGATGGTCTCGATCTCCTGACCCTCGTGATCCGCCCGTCTCGGCCTCCCAAAGTGCTGGGATTACAGGCTTGAGCCACCGCGCCCGGTCAAGTTTTATAATTTTTCAATACAGGTCTTGCATAGTTTTTGTTAGATTCTTCAGTTACCTTTGTTCCTCTTGTTATTGCAAATGGTAAATGTAATGGTCTGGGACTGGCCATTTAATCCCAACATTACTTGTAAGCTTCATCCAGTCTGTTGTGCAGCTGTAGTTGATTCAGTCTGACCACTGTATAAGAAGATTCCAACTAATGTATTCATTCTCCTGTTAATGGACATTTGAATCAGTCTGGATTTTTTGTTGTTGTTGTATTACGGTGTTTCTATGGACATTTTTGCACCTGCCTCTTGGGGCTCCTATGCAAGAGTCCCTCAAAAGAACTGGCCGGGTGCAGTGGCTCACGCCTGTAATCCCAGCACTTTGGGAGGCCGAGATGGGCGGATCACAAGGTCAAGAGATCGAGACCATCCTGGCTAACACGGTGAAACCCCGTCTCTACTAAAAATACAAAAATTTTGTATTTTTTGTATTTTTTGTAGTCCCAGCTACACAGGAGGCTGAGACAGGAGAATGGCATGAACCCGGGAGGCGGAGCTTGCAGTGAGTGGAGATTGCGCCACTGCACTGTAGCCTGGGCAACAAGAGCAAAACTCTGTCTCAAAAAAAAAAAAAAAAAAGGAAATACCCAAAGTGTGTTTTTCTCCCTAAGAACCAGTAATTGCTTTTCCTGATTTCTGTGTTGTTTTTGAGACTCTATTTTATTTAGTTCTCCTCTGATCTTTATTATTTTTTTCATGGGCTGATTTTGGTTTTGCTTTGTTCTTGCTTTTCTAGATCTTTAAGGTGCATCATCAGTTTATTAATGTGTCATCTTTCTACTTTTTGGATGTAGGCATTTACTGCTACACACTTCCCTCACAGCACTGATTTTGCTGAATCCAAAAGCTTTTGGTATATGGTGTTTCCATTTTCATTTGTTTGAAAACATTTTCGGATTTTCATTTTAATTTTTTCATTGAACCAGTGGTCATTCAGGAGGGTGGGGTTTAATTTTCATATATGTGTATAGGTTCTGTAGTTTGCCTTGATATCCATTTCTAGTTTTATTCCTCTGTTGTCTGATAATCGGAATGCTATGATTGTGATTTCTTAAAATTTGTAGGGACAGCTTTTGTGGACTAACAAAGGATCTGTTTTGAAGAATGTTTCATGTGCTGATGAAAAAAAGTATATTAATTTATCTAAAAATAGCACACCGATCCTCAAATAACATATATTTTGCAAAATTACAATAGTCTTCAAAACAAACAAAAAAACCAAAAAGAGACCGAGTGGCTTCGTGTGACATTTTTGCAAAAGAGAGGACACTTGAGTCCTCCCGTCTCCTTCTGCATTCCTACTATCTCATAATCTTGTTAGGTTGAAATACACAAAGAATACCCGGCCTCCCTCAAATAGGTCTGTGTAAAAGAAGGAGTTTGGTTTTGGTTTCTCTTGGTCAATTGCACAGAGATGAAAGCACTGGGTCCTGTGGAAAGTATGTCCCTCCCAGCCTGCCCTGGCCATCACCCCAGCTGCCACTCCAGCAGGATCTGGGTGTCCCAGGCACTTCTGTTCTGAGCAACTCTCCACTCCAGATTCCTAGGAGAAGGGCAGGAGGACACTCAGATGTGAATCCCAAAGCTGTCACCTCCTGTGCCAGCTGCTGGGCCGGGAATCCAGCTTCCCTGCAGTGACCTATTTGCTGGGCCAGAACCAGGCCTTGGACAAAGTCCGGATAGCTCTTGGGGCTCCGGGCCAGGGAGAGAAGGGGACACTACAATGCCTGGACCATACAGTCCTCCAGCCTAGCAGCCTCAAGCCTCAGCAGGAGAGCAGGAATCTTCAGCCATCCACAGGAGGATCTGCAGCCATTGTGCACGCCTGTTCTTCCCACGCGCCTCTCACCAGTACCTATTGTGTGCACCACCCACCCCCACCAAGGCGTTGCCAGCAGATGCCTTGTGTGCATCCCTGGCCACGCCAGTCCCTTAAGGTCTCCCTTCCTACGAAGATCTGTGATTCGCACCGTCTTTGCACGCGTACCCACTTGCTCAGGTTGGAAAGATGCATTGCTGGTCAACAGGGGAAACTGCTCATGTAGCCTTTGGCTGAGTTGGCAGCTAAGGCAGATGCTCAGAGCCCAGCTCTCGAGAGTTGAAGCATCCCACTGTTCCCCATTGCTCCCAGGAGTGGTTACCTGGGCACTCTCTGCCTGTCACCCCTCTCCTGTCCTGGGGGCCGAGGACCTGCCAGTAGGGCTCAGTTGCCTGGAGCCCGCTCACCCCATCCCCCAGTTCACTTTGCGTGTGGGATCTCCCTGTTGCCACTGGCCCTGGACAGAGTGAAAGGCCATCCTACAAGTACCCAGACACTTGGCATCAGTGGTGTGTCAAAACAACTCCAAGGGTTTTCCGTGATCCTTCAATTTGAATGCACAGGTACCACAGCAAGCCAGCGCTGTGTGCTCCCAATTCCAGGGTGTCCTGCAGCTCAGCCAGTGCACTGAGCACAAGGACTCTCTGTGGGGTCCAGGAGCAGGGAGTCACCCCTTTGGGGCCCACAACACCCGGCTGTGCTCCAGACTCATGTCCAGAGAAGATCATGTTGAAGGCCCTCAAGGAGAAGGGGGCAGGGATGCCTGAGCAGGACAAGGACCCCAGGGTCCAAGAGAGTCATGATCAGAGAAGGGTTCCCGAGAGCACCGGGGATGCATGGTCTGCATTTAGGCCCCTGCGGGACGATGGAGGCCTCTCTCCCTTCGTGCCCAGGCCTGGACCTCTGCAGAGAGACCTCCATGCCCAGATGTCAGAAGTCTGGGATAGGCCGGGCGCGGTGGCTCAAGCCTGTAATCCCAGCACTTTGGGAGGCCGAGACGGGTGGATCACGAGGTCAGGAGATCGAGACCATCCTGGTTAACACGGTGAAACCCCGTCTCTACTAAAAAATTCAAAAAACTAGCCGGGCGAGGTGGCGGGCGCCTGTAGTCCCAGTTACTCGGGAGGCTGAGGCAGGAGAATGGCGTGAACCCGGGAGGCGGAGCTTGCAGTGAGCTGAGATCTGGTCACTGCACTCCAGCCTGGGCAACAGAGCGAGACTCCGTCTCAAAAAAAAAAAAAGAAGTCTGGGATATACCCAGAGATCTCAGTCCTCCTGGATGAGCTCATGCCCCAAACGAAATGCCATCTTGAGCTCCTACAGCTCCCCAGAAGGCTTCCCGTCACTAAAGAGGAGGAGAGGGCCAGCCTCATCCCACTGTTGGCTGCCCCTCAAGTCCTCAAAGACGGTGAGTGAGGACCGGCCTCAGGCTGTCTCTTGGGGTCTCGCCCAGTGTGAAAAGGTAGCAGATGCAGCACCAGGGCAGACACTTGCCCCCAGGAATGGCTCCCTGACATCCCAGGCCTCTAGGCCCCATAGACACAAGTTTCCCCTGCTGCCGCTCAGGCAAGGGGAGCCTCTGATGCTGCCACCTGCCTTACAGCTGGGGTCCGGGTCACTGTTGAAGACCTGGACCTCGAGAAGGAGGTGGCACTCCGGTGCAACAGTGCACTGTGGGATGAGGCTAAGGCCCTCTGGGACTGCAGACCCTCACGGCCTTCCCACACTTTGTCCTCACTTGCAACAGGGACTTCTTGTCTGCCTGTTGTACATAAAGCACCCAGCCTGGATGTACAGCAGGAGAGACACAAGTCCCAAGACTTTGTGGCTGTCTTTCTGGGCTCTCTTATCTGTGCCATTGATCTATGTGTCTAGTTTTATGCTAGGACCGTGCTGTTTTGGTTAGCACGCACTTGTCAAAAATTTTGTCATTCTAATTTGCAGTGAAATGGGATGCCTTTAGTTTTGTTGTTTTTGGTGAGGATGACTTTGGTTCTTTGAGCTCTTTTTTGGTTTCATATGAGTTTTATGATTTTCCAGTTCTGTGAGTGATGATGTTGGTATTTTGGTAGAGGTTGTATTGAATCTCTAGACTGCTTTGGGCAGTGTGGTCATTTTAGTGCTATGAATTCCTTCTGTGGGCATGAAATGATTGTCCATTTCTTTCTCTCCTCTTAAACATTTTCATCAGTGTTTTCTAGTTTTCCTTGTAGAAATCTTTCACCTCCTTGGTAAAACTTTTTCTGCGGCGTATCGTTTTCATTTTGTTGCTGTTGTACATGGGATTGCCTTCTTAATTTCTTTCCCAACTGGACCATTATTGGTGTATAAAATGCTGCTGATTTTTGTATGTTGATTTTGTATCCTGCAAATGAGTGTATTAATTTATTTATCAAGTCTAGAGTTTTCTGGTGGAGACTTTACGTGTTTCTAAATCCAAGATCACATCTTCATCAGACAAGGATAATTTGATGTCCTCTTTTCCAATGTGGGTGGCTTTTATTTTTCTCTCCTGCGTGATTGTGTGATTTCAAATAAAAGTGGTGAGAACGGGCATCCTCCTCTTGTTACTGTTTACACAGGAAATGCTTTTAACTTTTCCCCATCCTGTAGTAGGTTAGCTATGGCTTTGTCATATACAGCTTTTATTATTTCTAGGTTTTTGTTTTGTTTTGTTTTGTTTTTTTTAATAGACGGATTCTGGCTCATGTCACCCAGGCTGTAGTGCAATGGTGCA
Organism: Macaca thibetana thibetana; assembly: GCF_024542745.1. Classification (NCBI taxonomy): domain Eukaryota; kingdom Metazoa; phylum Chordata; class Mammalia; order Primates; family Cercopithecidae; genus Macaca; species Macaca thibetana. The sequence goes on from NC_065587.1 coordinate 32,850,809, forward strand.
ACCTTGGCTCACAGCAACCTCCACCTCCCAGGTTCAAGCGATTCTCCTGCCTCAGCCTCCCGAGTAGCTGGGAGGCGCTTGCCACCCCGCCCGGCTAATTTTTGTACTTTTGGTAGAGATGGGGTTTCACCATGTTGGTCACGCTGGTCTCGAACTCCTGACCTCAGGTGATCCACCCACCCCAGCCTCCCAAAGTGCTGGGATTACACGCGTGAGCCACTGGGCCTGGCCATTTTCAGGTATGTTTCTTCTATGCCTAGTTTGTTCCTTTTTTCAAGACATGGTGTCACTCTGTTTTTCATGCTGGAGTGCAGTGACACCATCATAGCTGTAGCTTTGAACTCATGGGCTTAAGCCACTTCAGCCTTTCGAGTAGCTGGGACTACAGGTACATGTCACCAGAGCTGGCTAATTTTTATTTTAATTTTTTTGTAGAGATCTATGTTCCTCAGGTTGGTCTTGAACTGCTGACCTCAAGTGATTCTCCCAGCTCAGCCTCCCAAAAGCACTGGGTGGACAAGCATGAGCCACCGCCTGACCCAGAGTCACATTTTAACATCACATCCTCACCGCTGGGCTCAAGTTTTGGCAGTGACTCAAAACCCTAAGGGAGAGTTTCTGGTCAGGCCCCGCCCAGTCTGTGCATAGGAGGGGAATGGAGAAATGGCCTGTGGATGATTCTTTTGGAGAACTGGCCAGACAAGCGCTAAGATGCCGTTTCCTGGAAGACAGGGTCATGTGATGTCCAGTCCAGCTGCCAGGTCCAGGGCCCTCGGCACCATCTAGTTTGGGAGCTCGCCCAGAAGCAACCTCGGTTGCCCAAAGCAGCTGGTCTCCCTTCCGATCTGGTCCCATTTGAGAGATGCAACTGGGCTGTCTTCCAGGAAACCATTTCTGTGCATGCCTGTCTTTGTCCCCGCACTGGCTGGCCTCTCTGTACCGTGAGAACTTGGGTTATGCAAGGCTCTGCCAGTCAGCTGAGCATCACGAAGCAGCTCTCTTCTGTTCCAGTGAGGCCGACAGGCTCCAACACCCCTGCCCCGGGTCTGACCGTTCTCCCCCTCACCCAGAAGTGACCCCCAACCCGATCCTGCTTCCTGTCTTCTGACAGCTGCTCTGGGGAAGGGCATTTGGGCCTCAAGGGCTGAGCGTGTCATTTTCTGTTTTCTGTTTTTCTTTCCAGAGCTGTTTGGGACAGCCCATGCGTCAGTCCGTGTACTGCTTCTTTGGAAGGCAACTGGGGCTAAAAGTTCTTGTGAGATTTGTGGATGAAATCTGCCTTCATTACATGGATAGAACCAGCACGCTTCCACTGCACAACTCTGCAACCTTACTACATTTATTTATTTTTATTTTTTATTTTATTTAATTTTTTTGAGATGGAGTCTCACTCTGTCGCCCAGGCTGAAGTGCAGTGGCTCAATCTCAGCTCACTGCACCCTCCACCTCCTGGTTCAAGCAATTCTCCTGTCTCAGCCTCCAGAGTAGCTGGGACTAGGCACATGCCACAATGCCCAGTTAATTTTTGTATATTTAGTAGAGACAGGGTTTCGTCATAGTAGTCAGGCTGGTCTCGAACTCCTGACTTTGGGTGATCCACCCGCCTCAGCCTCGCAAAGTGCTGGGATTACCGGCAAAGTTTATTTATTTAGAGACAGGGTCTTGCTCTGTCGCCCAGGCTGGAGTGCAGTGGTGCCATCTCAACTCACTGCAGCCTATGCCTCCGGGGTTCAGACGATTCTCATGCCTCAGCCTCTCGAGTAACTGGGACCAGAGCCGCACGCCACTACACAGGGCTAATTTTTTCTTTCTTTCTTTTTTTTTTTTTTTGTAGAGACAAGGTTTCACCATGTTGGCCAGGCTGGTCTTGAACTCCTGACCTCAGGTGATCTGCCTGCCTTGTCCTCTCAAAGTACTAGGCTTACAGCTCTGAACCACCGTGCCCAGCCTCTCAGTACATTTAAATGATGCGATAGCTCGTGCCTGTAATCCCAGCACTTTGGGAGGCCGAGGCAGGCAGATCACCTGAGGTCAGAAGTTCGACACCAGCCTAGCCAACGTGGTGTTTTGGTTGTTTTTTTTTCCAAATGGGGGGACAGGGGACCTGAATCTGTCCCATAAGACTCCAATGCCATATACAATAAATAGAGACAATAAAGGGTGTTGGGCAAAAACATAATGGGGATATTGTGATATAAAAATCCAGATTCTCAGAAACTCTATAGGTCATTTGACCAGCTTCCACAAAAATTAAACTGCAAGAATCAGGTTAAACCTATAGATTTAAAAAAGATTTAAGAGACGCATCAGCCAATTATATATGGATTTATGTGAGTCCTGATCCAAACATAAAAATAGACAGTAAACAAAACAGAAATATTTATAAGATTGTTGGAAATTTAAATACTCATTGAATAAGGTATGATTTAAGGAATGATTATCAATTATTTTAAGGACTGATAATGGTATTATGATTATATTTTTAAAAGAATCTTTCTCGGCCGGGCACGGTGGCTCAAGCCTGTAATCCCAGCACTTTGGGAGGCCGAGGCGGGCGGATCACGAGGTCAGGAGATCGAGACCATCCTGGCTAACACGGTGAAACCCCGTCTCTACTAAAAATACAAAAAACTAGCCGGGCGCGGTGGCGGGCGCCTGTAGTCCCAGCTACTCGGGAGGCTGAGGCAGGAGAATGGCGTAAACCCGGGAGGCGGAGCTTGCAGTGAGCTGAGATCCGGCCACTGCGCTCCAGCCTGGGTGACAGAGCAAGACTCCGTCTCAAAAAAAAAAAAAAAAAAAAGAGAATCCTCTTTCCAAGATAATAAAATATTTATGGATGAAATGATATGATGTCTGGAATCTGCTTCAGAATAATAAGAGGGGAGGGTGGGTATCAGGGAGTTACAACTGGCTGTGAGTTGATAATGGTGATGAGTGTGATGAGCGTATTGGGCTGAAATATCAATCCATCTACTTTTGTATGTCGAAAATTTCCTGTAATGAGATGGAACACTGTAAACACCAATGCATCCTGCCTATTCCAACAAAAACGCAGTTGAAGTCTCAGACTGAGTGTCACCCATACCTGTGCTAATCTTGGATTTGTTCTCCACGGTGGTCACAGCAGGGGCAGATGCTGAAGATGCCACAGATGGGCAGGTGCTTTTCTTTCCTTTAACACCATTAGTCACTGTTACCCCTCTGGCCATTCCAGCTAAAAGGTCATCACTGCTCTTGGTCTAGAAGCAACAGAAAATAAAAGCAAATTTACTAGATGAAGCAAGATTAGATATTTTGAGACTCAACAATGCTCCTGACTATTTTTTTTTTTTTGAGACGGAGTCTCGCTGTGTTGTCCAGGCTGGAGTGCAGTGGCGTGATCTCAGCTCACTGCAAGCTCCGTCTCCCAGATTCATGCCATTCTCCTGCCTCAGCCTCCTGAGTAGCTGGGATTACAGGCGCCCGCCACCACGCCTGGATAATTTTTTGTATTTTTAGTAGAGACAGGGTTTCACCGTGTTAGCCAGGATGGTCTCGATCTCCTGACCTCGTGATCTGCCTGCCTCGGCCTCCCAAAGTGCTGGGATTATAGGCATGAGCCACCACGCCCGGCCAGCTCTTGATTTTTTTTTTTTTGCCAGTTATACATTTATAGAAAGATAATCCCCTGGCTTTAAATAGGTATATACATACAAATATGAACAAACTTAAAAAAAATACAAACCCTTGGATCACATGGGGGCTTCTGGGAACCCCCGTATCCTTCCCCCTCACCCAAGGGCAGTGGGCATGAATCTACTTTTTTAAAATGATTGGGCAACGCGAAGAGAGGAGCGGCAACATGGCGGCTTCGGGAGCTGGTGACCCTCTGGATGCTAAGCGTGGAGAGGCCCCTTTCGCTCAGCGTGTCGACCCGACGCGGGAGAAGCTGACACCCGAGCAACTGTATTCCATGCGGCGGGCGCAGCTTGCCCAGTGGCAGAGGGTCCTACCGCAGCGGCAGACCTGGAACATCGTGACCGGCCTAGGCATCGGGGCCCTGGTGTTAGCTATTTATGGTTACACCTTCTACTCGATTTCCCAGGAGCGTTTCCTAGATGAGCTAGAAGACGAGGCCAAAGCTGCCCGAGCCCGAGCTCTGGCAAGGGCATCAGGATCCTAATCTGGATGGGTATTGATCATGTCCAACCTGCTGGAGCCCCTTCACATGGTGGATGATGCCCCATGACCCTGTAGAAATTGAATCCTGCTCACAACATTGTTGGCCTTCTTACTAACCTTGGGCCATGATTGATCCCAAGAAACCAGGGACTTAAGCATTTGGCTACTGTCAAAAGAACAGAACTTTGCCCACTGCACACTTGCTGTGTACAGTGACTGAGCCCTTTCTTGTAGTTTGTTTCCTTGAGAGATGTGCGTGCGACCGTGGCTTTTCCCAATGTTTCTGACTTTGTGGTTTACCCCGTTCACCTTCCAGGGATGCGATTATTATGAGGTTAGGCATGGCAGCTCTGTACAGTGTTTGAGCCTAAAGTGGTATAGATAGGGTCAAATTGAGATAATAAACTGAGTCATTCTCCTGGGGAAAAAAAAAAAAAAGATTAATTTTGGCCATCCTTGCAGAAAAGAGCCTAAAATTGGGTGATTTACCCACAAAGTGAAAGTCGAGGGAAAATTCCGTTTCCATTCTCTGAACTCTGAACTCATACCGCATAGGTAACCTCCTATCATCAGGGCTGAATGCTTTCTTGTTCTGTCTTTTAAATGTTGTATCAGGGTAAAGGAGAGGGCTCCCTCCTGAGATGGGTCAAGAAAGAAGATAGACTTGTGGCTTTAAAAGGGTGGGAAAAAGTCTCATCTGCCCTCAAAAGCAAATGGCAAGACCAAGGCATAGAGACCCCAGGGAAATACCCAGTTCCCACACCTAAAGGGATATACTGTCCAGCCCAGGTCCAGGCCCTGGGTTCTTTACTCTAGCTACCCCCTATTTCTTCGGTGTTTTCAAAAGACAAGATTCAGGTCCGGCGCGGTGGCTCATGCCTGTAATCCAGCACTTTGGGAGGCCAGGACGGGTGGATCGCCTGAGCTCAGGAGTTCGAGACCAGCCTGGGCAACATGGTGAAACCCCGTCTCTACTAAAAATCCAAAAAAGAATTCGTTGAGCCAGGTGTGGTGGTGCGTGCCTGTAATCCCAGCTACTCAGGAGGCCGAGATGGGAGAATTGCTTGAACCCAGGAGACAGAGGTTGCAGTAAACCAAGATCACACCACTGCACCCCAGCTGGGCAACACAGCGAGACTCTGTCTCAAAAAAAAAAAAAAAAAAAAAAGATTCAGTTCCTAGGTGTTGGGGGAGGAGGGAGAAATCAAACTCCATCCTGCGCTGTACACAGTCCTTTCCACTCCCTGACATTGTTTTGAGGAAAGAGAAGGGGCCTTCAACGTTGGAAGGGCCTCCTCACTTTCGTCCGCCGCTTCGGTTTCGTTTCTCCCTTGGGTACTGTGCGGTTGGGCTTAGAGGCTGCAGTGGCTCCGGGGGCAGGCTGAGGAGCTGCAAAGAAGTTCCCACTGGGCGTCTGCGCTGGGTGTACTTGGAAGATCCGACTCAAGAAATCCTGAAGATCAGCAGAAGGGGCGTCCGGGGTGGCTCTCTGCCGCCCTCTGGTGCCTGGAATCCGAGAACCAAATGAGAGATGTGAGGGGACTCTGCGGGTCTGGGGAGATATGTAGGACGCTGGCCTCCAGCCCACTGTGTGTTGTCATACATCTTTCCATCCATCAGTGCTAAGTAGGTGATCTTGAGGCCCAACAAGCTTGACTCTGCCCAAAAGTCTCCTTCCTTAGCGGGACGCAGCCTATCACACGCAGCATAGTATCTGGCACTCTTAGGTTCCTGGTCCACCTCAAACCTCCTATGCTTTCCTTGGCATCGGCCACACATCAAAGTATTCACTGCCTCCTTGAGGTCATCTTGCAGCTTGGACAGCAATTCATTTACTGACCGGCTCAGCTCATTCTCTGCCATTCCTTTCATCTCATATTCCTTCCGCTTTTCAGCATTGCTGACAATGTCCCAAGCTGCGCGCAAAACCTTGAAGGCCTCCTCAGCCCCGGGGTGATGAGTTTTGTCGGGATGAACCATCACTGCCAGCTGTCTATAGGCCTTCTTCAGTTCAGCGTCTGATGCTGTGGCCTCAACGCCTAGTACATGGAAAGGGTTTAACTCATCCTCAGGAACCCCAGCCAAGGTCAAGAGTTGAGCCACTTCCTCTTCAGGCTGGCAGTAGCGCCCAGTAGCTACAGGTGCATTCCCCTGCCTATTAGTATTCTGCTTGACCCAAGGCAACTCCAGCCAACCCCACTGAATTATTCTTTTTTTTTTTTTTTTTTAAGACAGAATCTGGCTCTGTTGCCCAGGCTGGAGTGCAGTGGCGCAATCTCAGCTCACTGCAAGCTCCACCTCCCGGATTCATGCCATTCTCCTGCCTCGGCCTCTGGAGTAGTTGGGACTACAGGCGCCCACCACCACGCCCAGCTAATTTTTTGTATTTTTAGTAGAGATGGGGTTTCACCGTGTTAGCCAGGATGGTCTCGATCTCCTGACCTCATGATCCACCCGCCTTGGCCTCCCAAAGTGCTGGGATTACAGACGTGAGCCACCGCACCCGACCCCCACTGAATTATTCTTACCAGCCACTGCCATGACCTGCTATCTCTCAGCAGAGTCAAGCAACGCTGCGAGGCTGGAGAATCCAGCCAAGAGAAAAGCCAGGTGGCCTTATCCCTCCAGCCTAACCGGTCACCTAGTCCCTCCAGAAACCACCATCCCAACTGTAGAAAGCCCAAAAAGAGGGCCAGAGCCAGGGGCAGTAAAGCACCCAGCAGCTTAAGAAAACGGGTAAACAATCCTACTCCACAGTAAAACCCCTGGCTTAGAAACTGAAACGTGGCGGGGCGCGGTGGCTCAAGCCTGTAATCCCAGCACTTTGGGAGGCCGAGACGGGCGGATCACGAGGTCAGGAGATCGAGACCATCCTGGCTAACACGGTGAAACCCCGTCTCTACTAAAAAATACAAAAAACTAGCCGGGCGAGGTGGCGGGCGCCTGTAGTCCCAGCTACTCGGGAGGCTGAGGCAGGAGAATGGCGTAAACCCGGGAGGCGGAGCTTGCAGTGAGCTGAGATCCGGCCACTGCACTCCAGCCTGGGCGACAGAGGGAGACTCCGTCCAAAAAAAAAAAAGAAAAGAAAACAGGTAAACAATCCTACTCCACAATAAAACTCCTGGCTTAGAAACTGAAACATGACCTGGGCCCAGCCCCCAGCCGCCCTGTCCAGACTCCCATCCAAACTTGAAAAAGGTCCGAATCACTGCTTTTCAGCTGCCTGCATGCATAGATGGTGTGCCCACAAGTTTCTACATACTCTCCCACCAACACCAGCAGTTCAATGAGCCACGAAAAGCCTGCCTGTCCAAGTTGACATAGTTCCTCAGCTCCCCACAATCCCAGGCCTCTGCGCTTATCTGCCTGACTTCATTTCTGGCCCAGTCGATGTTGACCAGGGGACCTGGGATCCCTACGTCCACCCTCCCGAGTATCCGCCTTCGTTGGAAAGTGGTGCCGCTGTCTCCGGAATAGGGCTTTCTTTCCGCTGGACACACGTGAAAAATCACTGGGGAACTTAAGAGATTCTTCATCATCATATTCCTCTTCCAACTCTTCATCTTCCCCCAAGGCTGGAGAGGCATAGAGGTGGCAAGAGTTGCTAGAAGAGCCATTTCCTCCCTCAGAGTAAGGTCCTTCTGGAATTCCGGGTGTTCCCTGGCAGCTGCAAGCAGATGGAATGGAAACAAAAGAAGGGTTCCCATCCTCCTGGTACCCAGCCTCGTTTTCTTTTAAGAGTTCCTGGTCCACTCCTGACTCTTCTTCTAAAGATGTCTCACTCTGGTCAGGGTCCTCTGCATCTCTAGGTGGTCCTGGACCCCTTGGGGGGCCATGGCTTGGGTCCAACCAATGAGCTGGGTTTGGGTGCTGTGTGTACTTAGGACCAGAGTGCTCTGTGAAGCAGCGGGTGCCATTAGGAGCAGTCCCTGCTGAGTCTGTAAGTCCTGAGAATGAAGGTGTTTCAGGGTCCACGGAGGGTCCTAAAGTCCTGAGGGAGGCACCACCACTGTGGTGGGCTCCACACAACTCTCTTTCTCCAGGGTGCTTCTGGGCCATGACCCCGGGGCTTCCTGAGGGTCTCAGGTAACAGGCGTCATGGTGTGTTCTGATGCCGAAGAAGGGCGGTAACTCCTCCCCCTCGAGCCACCAGGCCTGGGACCAGCCAGCTCTGGATTTTTTTTTTTTTTTTTTTGAGATGGAGTCTTGCTCTGTTGCCCAGGCTGGAGTGTAGTGGCACGATCTCGGCTCACTGAAACCTCTGCCTCCTGGGTTCACGCCATTCTCCTGCCTCAGCCTCCCGAGTAGCTGGGACTACAGGCGCTTGCCCCTATGCCCGGCTAATTTTTTGTATTTTTAGTAGAGACGGGGTTTCACCGTGTTAGCCAGGATGGTCTCGATCTCCTGACCTCGTGATCCACCCGCCTCGGCCTCCCAAAGTGCTGGGATTACAGGCGTTGAGCCACCGCGCCTGGCCAGCTCTTGATTTTTATACTGAGTTCAAGAGCCCTATTACCAAACCTTTCTGACAGGGAGTAAGCAGCACACCATACTGTGCTACAGAAATAAAACTTTATAGGTTTGTAAACTATCACGTACTTCTTTTTATTTTTATTTTTAGATGGAGTCTGGCTGTCACCCAGCCTGGAGTGCAGTGGCGCAATCTCTGCTTACTGCAATCTCCGCCTCCCCAGTTCATGCGATTTTTCTGCCTCAGCCTCCAAGTAGCTGGGATTACAGGCATGTGCCACCACGCCTAGCTAATTTTTGTATTTTTAGTAGAGACAGGGTTTCACCATATTGGCCAGGTTGGTCTTGAACTCCTGACCTTGTGATCCCCCTGCCTCGGCCTCCTAAAGTGCTGGGATTATAGGCATGAGACGCCGCACCTGGTCAAATCACGTACTTCTTTTTAAAATAATAAAATCATACATGTAATCAAAGACTTTATGGAAGCTGCTATGTGTCCACACATGCCGGATTCAGATGATGGGGGCTAGCACATAAGCTATCTTGGGAAATTCCTATAATGCCACAGGAAGTGTCATCTTGCAATTTCTAGAAAGAAATATCATTGAGAGTCAAATAATCTTCATTGCTCTAAAGTGATTCCATGATGAGGCCAGTATCTAAAATAATTTATTCTGGGCCGGGTGCAGTGGTTCACGCCTGTAATCCCAGCACTTTGGGAGGCCGAGGCGGGTGGATCACGAGGTCAGGAGATTGAGACCATCCTGGCTAACATGGTGAAACCCCGTCTCTACTAAAAATACAAAAAATTAGCCGGGCGAGGTGACGGGCGCCTGTAGTCCCAGCTACTCGGGAGGCTGAGGCAGGAGAATGGCGTAAACCCGGGAGGTGGAGCTTGCAGTGAGCCGAGATCGTGCCACTGTACTCCAGCCTGGGCAACAGAGCGAGACTCTATCTTTAAAAAAAAAAAAAATTTTATTCTGAAATTTATATTTTTTGCCGTATAATTCTGTAGTAGTCAAATTTCAGTCACCATTGAAAGGAGGTATTTTCTAAATCATGTATAATATATTAATAAAAAAACTAGAGACTTTACAGTTTGAGCAAGGGTTAAACTGTGTAAATGATCATATTTGAGAAAGACCAGTTGAAATATTTATATTTTATAAAGACAATTTTTAAAATATGAGCTTTAAAAAACTATGGATAATAAACTGGCTGTAAATTTATTATTCTAAAAAGTAGTGAAGAAATGTTTTCACTTCCCCTAGAAATGAAGGGAACACAGAGGAGTTAAAGATCTGTGGGGGAAAAAAAGAAAAACTACTTTTTAACAAAAGAACCCAAAAGTTTTCTCTCTTTGGCATGAGTTAGCCAATCGATTTACACTGTCTTCTATCTGGAACCGTGCCCTCTCTCAGATAATCATACTGAATTCATTGCTACAAATTAAAGAGTTTATAAATAACTGGCCGGGCGCGGTGGCTCAAGCCTGTAATCCCAGCACTTTGGGAGGCCGAGACAGGCAGATCACGAGGTCAGGAGATCGAGACCATCCTGGCTAACACGGTGAAACCCCGTCTCTACTAAAAAATACAAAAAACTAGCCGGGTGAGGTGGCGGGCGCCTGTAGTCCCAGCTACTCGGGAGGCTGAGGCAGGAGAATGGCGTGAACCCGGGAGGTGGAGCTTGCAGTGAGCAGAGATCCAGCCACTGCACTCCAGCCTGGGCGACAGAGCGAGATTCTGTCTCAAAAAAAAAAAAAAAAAAAAAAAAAAAAAGTTTATAAATAACTAATCTCTAAAGTCTCTTCCAGTTCTAAATGTCAGTGATTCCATGTTATTCAATTATGAAAGTTCTGATACAGTACCATTAGGTTAAGAAGAGGCAGAAAATTTTTGGCACAGTGGCTCGTGCCTGTAATCTTAGCATTTTGGGAGGCCGAGGTGAATCACTTGAGCCCAGGAGTTCAACACCAGCCTGGGCAACATTAGGGAGACTCCGTCTCTACAAAAAATTTAAAAACTAATTACCTGGGCAAAGTGGCACATGCCTGTAGTCCCAGCTACTGGGAAGGTTGAAATGAGAGGATCACTTGAGCCCAGAAGGTCAAAGCTTCACTGAGCTGTGATCACGCCACTGTACTCCAGCCTGGGCAACAGAGTGAGACCCTGTCCCCGCCACTCCTGAAAAAAAGAGGCAGAAAAAGGGATCAATATTTTCAATGAATTAAACAGAATTCAACTCTGGTAATTTAGGGCTGTCACTTTATGAAATCTAGAATATATAAAAATAGAGGGAGACACTGCACTAATTTCATTAATTTCAAGGACTGTTCATATTCTTTTTTTTTTTTTTAGATGGAGTTTCACTCTTGTTGCCCAGGCTGGAGTGCAGTGGCGCAATCTCAGCTCACTGCAACCTCCACCTCCTGGGTTCAAGAGATTCTCCTGCCTCAGCCTCCCAAGTAGCTGGGATTACAGGCACACACCACCACACTCAGCTAATTTTTGTATTTTTAGTAGAGATGGGGTTTGGTTTCAGTGTGTTGGCCAGACTGGTCTCGAACTCCTGACCTCAGGAGACCCACCCACCTCAGCCTCCCAAAGTGCTGGGATTACAGGCATGAGATACCATGCCTGGCCTGTTCATATTCTTTAAGACTTGTTTCTGTTCACAAAAACTGGCCATCAACTATGATGTCAAAAAGTCACACAATGAAAGTCATACCCCTTTCCTGCCAATTTGTCCCTCCTCTGTTAGCCAGTAAATAAACTCGACACATTCTTATATTTTCAATCTACTTTTATATCCTGCTAATAAAAGTAAAGTTGTCTTTGAACTAATCTTTCTTCCTCCTAAGTTAAATATTCTTTCATTTGATAATAATTACATCGAAAACCATGCTACATTGTCATGTCAATGTGGATTACTCATCACACTTCTTCTTTCAAAGGCAAAAGGTTACAATTTGCCTTTGGGTAAGGACAAAGTTAAATATACACAAAGGCACCAAATCACAAACTTTGCACTTATAATAATTAAGACAGTGCAGCACTGGCACAAGAATAAACTAGTGAAACAGAGTCCGTAAAGAAGCTGCATATTTATAGACACTTGATTTATAAACAAAGCAGCAGCGCAGAAAACAAGAGTCTTCCAGCAAATGGTGCTAGGCCAAGTGTATACACAAAGGGGGCAAAAATAAATGCTGAGACCTGTTTCACACCATATCAAACATAAAGTCCAAGGTTTTGTAACTACGATTTTAAATCCGAAATTGTAAAACAAGGACTTGATCGATGTGACTACATACAAATTTAAAATCTTAAAAATAAAAATGCTTGTAATTAAAAATATGTGAAAATGTTTTGCGCGGCCCAAAAACCATCATAAACAGAATTTAAAAACATAAAAAACTGTGAAAGTACATTTGCAATATCTCACAGATAAATGGTTAAGGTTCCTAGTACATACAAAATGCTTTAAAATTGAAGGGAAAAAGACCAAAAGAAGACAGAAAAATGAGCAAAATGAATGAATCACACAATCAATTTACACACACACACACACACACACACAGACACAGAAAATGATGATCAACCTAATGCATCATGAGAGAAATGCAAATTAAGCAGCACTTGTCACTTAACAGATTGGTAAACACGCTCTTTTGGGAAGAATATGGGGAAACAGGCACTCTCCTTAGTAGCTGATGGGATGCACCTTGACAGTCTTATGAAAGGAATCATGCAATATCTAACAAAGCTACACATGTATTTACCTTCTGTCCAGCAACTTCACTTCTGGGAATTTAACCTGAAGATACACCTCCAATAATACAAAAATACATATGCACAAGGCTAATGATTCATTGCAGCATTGTTTTTCATTGCACAATACTGGTACGCCTTAAATGCCTATATACACAGGAAAGCATACGCAGTACACTTTAGTGAATACAATGAGGTAGTAAACAGCAATAAAAAATAAGAAAGACTGCTACAAATTGGTGTGGAGAGAGATTTCCAGAGTACAATAAGTGAAAAGATTGACAGAATGCAAAAGAATATATTTTGCCACCTTTTGTGTAAGAAAGGGTAAGTAAAAAATACATGTGCATTTGCTCATTTATGCAAAAGGAAACATGAGAAGAATAAATAAAAGCTAAATTGCCTGTTAACCTCTGGGGTGGGTGGGAACTGCATGAGAGGGAATGGGGGAGGGGAGGGGTGCTTTTCGGAATATATCTTCTTATATAGTTCTGACTCGTGGAGCCATGTTAGTGTTTCCTATGCTGAAAATAAGCAAATAAATAAAATTTAAATAAAGATAGGAGAAGCCTAAAATGGAATAGGATAGGAACAAACAGACTAACTGTATTTCAAATGAACAGCATAACCCGAGTATTTTTTCAACACAGTAGTATTTTGACCATAAATCCTCAAACTCTCAAGACAAAGACAAAAAAAGTGTATGCAAATATTGAACTTCAGTTGACACATTTGTTTTTCACAGTGGTATGGGTAATTCTAAAACTATTATCTGTGCATTCTAGGGTAGAGAAAATAAGTAAATATGGGTGGTGGAAACCAGGTGTTTCAGTGTTGGATAAATGGATTACAATTATAGGATGTGGAAAGGTTGTTAGGAACCTTTTAAGTCAATGAATTGGAAGTATCAGTGTGAACTCATACATTGTAATATAGAGAGAAACAGGTACAGAAATTGATATAGGGGTGTGTGTGTGTGTGTGTGTGTGTGTGTGTGTGTGTGTGTGTCTGTGTCTGTGTCTGGGTGAGTGTGTGTCCTCCTTGAGGAAATGGCTGATTCTAGGGCTGGGGCTGGAAAGGTACAAAACATACTATGCCAGAAATGAAGGAAGTGCTCAAAGAGTAACAGGAACACCTCAAAAGGACACAGGAACCAGCCTGGCCGGGCTCCCACTGGCCAAATCAGGGATAATCTGAGCATAAAACGAAATGATCCTAACAATTTATACCACACCAAGTAAGAATCTATGAATTCACAATAATATAAATGAATACATAAACCAGGGAAAGTAAAAACTCTTCCTCGCAGCAAAATGCCAACTAATACACATAGAAGGAATGATGGAATTAGAAAATCACCATGTGACAAAATCACAGTACTAACTGATTTGGCAAAGAACTAGGCAAAAAAAAAAAAAAAAAAAAAGCTAAAATCAGGGTGAAAAGTCTGGTGAAAAAGAGAATAGATATATGTACAGAGTTTCAAAGTATCTCTGACAAGCTACTGACTTATTAATTACAAGAGGGAACGGTAACCTGACAGTGGAGAAACCTAGCCAAAGGAAGTTAATATCCCCCACAATGGAAAAGATAGAAGTCATGTGTTTCCATACACTTCTGTGGTATTCCTGCCTAAAATGCATAACCCAAATCTAATCACAAGGAAATATTACCAAATCCAAATCTGGAGGGCAGTCTATCAAATAACTGCCTTTCACTCTTTAGAAATGTCAAGGTGATAAAAGACAGAGTGAGAAACTATTCCAAATTTAAAAAGGATGAGGAGCATAACAACTAAATGCAATACATAATCTGGATTGGATCCTGGGCCAGAAAACAGATTTCTTTTTTCTCTTTTGCTATATCTGAAATTAGCACAATTGGTGAAATTTAATGAAAGGCTATACATTAGATACTAGCATCCTATCAATGTTAATTTCCTGATTTTGCAATTTACTATGGTTATAAAAAAGAATGTCCTTGTTTTTCTGGAAATACACACTAAAATATTCAGCAGTAGAGAAGCATTATGTCTATAGTTCATGCTCAAACAGCTCCCCCCAAAAAAAAACTATGTGTGTATACATGTGTATATGCAGGGAAGTGATAATCATGACAGGTTAACATGTGAGGAATCTTAGACTGTACTAGAATTCTTTGTACTAGTCCTTCAACTTTCTGTAAGCCTAAAATTATTTCAAAATAAAAAGCTTTTACATAATTATTTCCAGACAGATTGAGGACCTAAATATGAAATTTAGAAAAACACTTAAAAAAAAGTAGGGGTCAGGCATGGTGGCTCATGCCTATAATCCCAAGGCTTTGGGAGGGTGAGGCAGAAGGATCTCCTGCGATCAGAAGATTGAGACCTGCCTGGGCAACATAATGAGACCTTGTTCCTACAAGAAGAAAAAGAAAAAAATATAGGAAATTATTTCACTTGACCTGGGGACGGGTTAAGATTCCTTAAAACAAACACACACACACACACACCAACACGAACACACATACACAGACACACATACCCCATGAAGAAAAGATTAATTGGCTGGGCACAGTGGCGCACGCCTGTAATCCCAGCACTTTGGGAGGTGGAAGCAGGCAGATCACAAGGACAGGAGATCGAGACCAGCCTGGCCAATATGGTGAAACCCTGTCTCTACTAAAAAAACTACAAAAATTAGCTGGGTGTGGTGCTGTGTGCCTGTAATCCCAGCTACTTGGGAGGCTGAGGCAGGAGAATCGTTTGAACCCCGGAGGCAGAGGTTATAGTGAGCTGAGATCGCACCATTGCACTCCAGCCTGGGTGACAAAAGCGAAACACTGTCTCAAAAAAAAAAAAAAAAAAAAAAATCATTCAATCATAGAAAGGAGTGAAGTACTAACACATGCCTCATGGAAGAACCTCAAAAATATGGTATGTGAAAGATGCCAGGGACAAAAGACCACAATGATTCCTGTTACATGAAATGTCTGGGACAGGCAAACCTACGGTGGCTGCCTAGGGCTGTAAGGTGGTGAGAATATTCTAAAATGTATTGTGATGATGGTTACACAACTCTGTGCATATATTAAAAACCACTGAACCGTCCAACTTGGCGAATTGTATGGCATGCAAGTTATAAAAAAAAAAAAACACAACTAAATCCTAGAAACCCAACTTTCAGGAGATAACTTTATAAGGTATCATCTGTGGTAGCCCCAGAAGCTGTTGATGTCTTAATCTCTGGAACCTATGAACATGTTTATTTACATGGCAAGAGAGTTTGCAGATGTGATGAAGAATTTTAAGGAGAGGAAGATGATCCTGAATTGTCCAGGTGGATCCAATCGAATCACACAAGGCCTTAAAAGCAGATAACCTATGGTCAGAGTGATGCAATGCGATGACTTGACCAGTTGTCGTTGGCTTTGAAGATGGAGGAAGGGGCCGCAAGCCAAGAAACATGGGTGCCTCTATAAGCTGGAAAAGACAAGGAAATAGATTCTCCCCTAAAGCCTTGAGAAAAGGACACAGCTCTGCTGACACCTTGATTTTAGTCCAGTAAGAGCCATGTTGGACTTCTAACCAACACAACTCTAAGATGAAAAATACATGTTGGTTTAGCTACTACATTTGTGGTAATTTCAATAGTAATAGAAAACCAATACACTATAGTATAAATTATGTGTTTTATATAGAAAAGAAAATGAATCTAATGGATCTTAATAAATCATCTGGAATGAATGAAGAATAAAATATCAGAAATGTGACATAAAAACCTCAAAACCACCGATAATTGGGGCAACAACATTCCTGATAATACCAACAAATTTTTTATTAATTTGCCCTGAAGTATAATATGCATGAAGTACCCAAATGACAAGTACAGCTAAAAGAATTTTCACAAAGTGAATACACTATGTAGCCGCCTCCCCCAAATCAAGATACAGAATGTAACCAGAATCCCAGAATCCCAGAAAGCATCCCTCAATTCCCCTAAAGATAACCACTATTCTGACATATTATAACAGATTAATTCCCACCACTGTTTTGGCTTCATTTAAATGGAATCATAGTTTAGACTCCTGTCCATCCGGCTGCTTCTGCTCAATATTACATGTGTGAGATTCATCCATGTTGCTGCATGTTGCAACAGTTTTTTTTTTTTTTTTTTTGCTGTTTTGTAGTACCTTATATATCACAATTCATTTATGCATTCACGTCTTGATGATTATTTGGGTTGTTTCCAGCTTTTGACTCTTATGAAGACTATTCAAATTCAGCAGATACTGCCAAAGTTTTCCAAACTGGCGAGAACAGTTTACAGCCCTCTCAGCAGGGTGCAAGTGTTCTTGTTTCTCTGCTTCCTTGCCAACACTTGGTATTATCAGCTTTTAAAATTAGGCATTCTGTGTCTAATCTGCTGCAGGCATAGCAAAGTCTGGCTGTACTTAATTTTTTAAATGTTAATAAAAATTAGATCCTGAAATTTTTTCACTTGCTATTAATTCTCATATTTTACATGCTTCTTTGTTAGTATTTCCTACATCATAATCATGTCTGCAAATAGAATTTTATTTCTTTTTTTTTTTGAGACGGAGTCTCGCTCCGTCACCCAGGCTGGAGTGCAGTGGCACGATCTCGGCTCACTGCAAGCTCCACCTCCCGGGTTCACGCCATTCTCCTGCCTCAGCCTCCCGAGTAGCTGGGACTACAGGCGCCCGCCACCACGCCCGGCTAATTTTTTGTATTTTTAGTAGAGATGGGGTTTCACCGTGTTAGCCAGGATGGTCTCGATCTCCTGACCTTGTGATCTGCCTGCCTCGGTCTCCCAAAGTGCTGGGATTACAGGCGTGAGCCACCCTGCCTGGCCTAGAATTTTATTTCTTTCTTTCCAAGTATTATACCTCTTCTCTCTCTTTCTGCCTTTCTGCCCTGACTAGAACTTTATTTTTTAATTTTTTGTAGAGATGGGTGTCTCACTATGTTGCCCAGGTGAGTCTTGAACTCTTGGCCTCAAGGGGTCCTCCTGCCTCAGTCTCCCAATATAGCTTTACATACAACACTGAATAGAAGTGATGAGAGCAGGGTCTTGTCTCTTTCCTCATCTCTGGAAGAAAGCTTTCGATAAGTCACCATTAAGCTTAATGTGCACCATAAATATTATTTTGTGTAGATGCCCTTTGTCATCTTTTTAAAAGTCCCTTTATTCCCAGTTTGTTAGAAATTTGTTGTGTGGGATTTTTTTTTTTTTTTTTTTGGAAACTAATAAACAGGTGTTGAATTTTATCAAATGCTTTTGTTCATCACTTTGATTAGATCACATTTTTCCCTCCATTTTGAGAACTTACTCTGAAGGACTTTAATTCATTGAAGTGTTTTGAGATTGCATGTGGCCAATTCTGATGAATATACTGTGGCCAATCACAAGGAATGTGCAGGCTGGGCACAGTGGCTTGGGCCTGTAATCCCAGCACTTTGGGAGGCTGAGGCAGGCGGATCACCTGAGATCGGGAGTTCGAGACCAGCCTGACCAACATGGAGAAACCCTGTCTCTGCTGAAAATACAAAATTAGCCAGGTGCGGTGGCGCATTCCTGTAATCCCAGATGCTCAGGAGGCTGAGGCAGGAGAATTGCTTGAATCCAGGAGGCGGAGGTTGTGGTGAGTCGAGATTGTGCCACTGCACTCCAGCCTGGGTGACAGAGCAGGACTCCATCTCAAAAAAAAAAAAAAAAAAAAAAAAAAAAAAAGGAATGTGCAATTCGCTGTTGTCTGGTGCAGTGTTTTATGTATCAGTCAGGACAAAGTAGTTAATAGCATTACTTACATGTTCTATAACTCCACTAAATTTCATTTGCTTTTTCTATTCGCTAATGAGAGAAGTGTGTTAAAATTTCCAAATATGCCTATTTCACCTTTTAGTTCTATCAGTTTCCCTTTATATTCTCTGGGGCTGTGTTTCTAGATATATATGAATTTGTGATGTGCTGTAAGTGCCTTTAAAGTGTTACTGGGCAGCGTGAAGTCTTCCAATGTTGTTTTCTAAGAGTGCCTTGGCTACTGTTATTGTTTTAATCCTTTATCATTATGGACAATCTCTATCTCTAGTAATATTTCTTTCTGAGAAATGATGCTTTGAAATTAGTATAGCTCTGCCAGCAGTCCTTTGGTTAGTGCTCGCATAGTACATCTTTTCCAACTCTTTTACTTTTGGTCTTTCCATTTAAAGTGGGTCTCTTGGCCGGGCGCGGTGGCTCACGCCTGTAATCCCAGCACTTTGGGAGGCCGAGACGGGCGGATCACGAGGTCAGGAGATCGAGACCATCCTGGCTAACACGGTGAAACCCCGTCTCTACTAAAAAATACAAAAAACTAGCCGGGCGAGGTGGCGGGCGCCTGTAGTCCCAGCTACTCGGGAGGCTGAGGCAGGAGAATGGCGTGAACTCGGGAGGCGGAGCTTGCAGTGAGCCGAGATCCGGCCACTGCACTCCAGCCCAGGCGACAGAGCCAGACTCCGTCTCAAAAAAAAAAAATAATAAAAAAATAAAGTGGGTCTCTTGTACAAAATCATGGTTGGGTCTATTGTTTTTAATACGAAAATCTTTGTGTTTTAAATGGAATATTCAGCCTATTTACCTATAATGTGATTTGTACATATTTGGGTTTACATCTATTCTATAACCTTAGTTCATTGTTCCTTGTCTCTCCTGTCCTGCCTTATTTTGGATGAATCAAGTATTAATATTCCATTTCTCTTCTATTAGCCTCTTATTTTCCATTCTTTTTATTACTTTGTTAACAATATGTGATTTTAAATATTATAGTAGCCACATTGAAAAAGTTAAAAATATATATTAATGTGTCTTATTTAATCATATATATTAAAAATATGATCATTTCAGCTTGGTGCGGTGGCTCACGCCTGTAATCCCAGCACTTTGGGAGGCCGAGACAGGCAGATCACGAGGTCAGGAGATCGAGACCATCCTGGCTAACACGGTGAAACCCCGTCTCTACTAAAAATACAAAAAAAGTTAGCCGGGCGCGGTGGCGGGCGCCTGTAGTCCCAGTTACTCTGGAGGCTGAGGCAGGAGAATGGCGTGAACCTGGGAAGCCGAGCTTGCAGTGAGCCGAGATGGCGCCACTGCACTCCATCCTGGGCGACAGAGGGAGACTCCATCTCAAAAAAAAAAGATCATTTCAACATGTAATCAGTATTTTTTAAATGAAGTATTGTACATTCTTTTTTTTCTTTTTCTTTTTTTGAGACGGAGTCTCACTCTGTCGCCCAGGCTGGAGTGCAGTGGCCGGATCTCAGCTCACTGCAAGCTCCGCCTCCCGGGTTCACGCCATTCTCCTGCCTCAGCCTCCCGAGTAGCAGGGACTACAGGCGCCCGCCACCTCGCCCGGCTAGATTTTTGTATTTTTTAGTAGAGACGGGGTTTCACCGTGTTAGCCAGGATGGTCTCGATCTCCTGACCTCGTGATCTGCCTGTCTCGGCCTCCCAAAGTGCTGGGATTACAGGCTTGAGCCACTGCGCCCTACCCATTCTTTTTTTTCTATACTAAGTCTTCTAGGTGTTCAAAATCTGGTGTTTATTCTATAATCAAAGCACATCTCAATTCAGAATAGCCACATTTTAGTTCTCAATAACTCCAAGCAGCCGACCTCAACTGTAGCAGAGTGTAGCCCTAAAGACTGACAATTTGCAGCCCTTCACTTATTCAGAATCTACGACAAATTAATTTCCTAACCTTCTGAACAATTCAAGGACCTTGCAACACCTTAATTACATTTACTGTCCCCCTCCTAACTTCTGAACCATTTTATCTTAAATTTTCAACCTACATGTACCTTTAAATAAGACATTTTTATTACACTGCAGTCAATACTCATATATATTTACCTTCACATTTACTCTTCCACTGTTCTTTATTCCTTCCTGAAATTTTGTTTCCCTATGGGATTATTTTCTTTCTGCTACAAGAACTTCCTTTTTCTTTCAGAATGGGCCTGCTGGTGACAAATCCTCTTTTTGTTATCTATTGAGAAATCAGCTGCCAATCTTATTATTCCTCTTAACCTAATATTTTTTTTTTTTTTTTTTTGAGGCGGAGTCTTGCTCTGTCACCCAGACTGGAGTGCAGTGGCCGGATCTCAGCTCACTGCAAGCTCCGCCTCCCGGGTTTACCCTATTCTCCTGCCTCAGTCTCCTGAGTAGCTGGAACTACAGGTGCCCGCCACCACGCCCAGCTAATTTTTTTTTTGCATTTTTAGTAGAGACGGGGTTTCACCGTGTTAGCCAGGATGGTCTCGATCTCCTGACCTCGTGATCCGCCCGTCTCGGCCTCCCAAAGTGCTGTAATTACAGGCTTGAGCCACCGAGCCCGGCCCCTAACATCTTTTTTCTCTAGCAATTAAAGATTTTTTTCACTGTCCTTGACTTTTAGCACTTTTATTATGACACTCCGAGCCCTCTCTTTTCTCTTAGTAGAACCCAACTGTATGTGTCTTAGCCCTTCTGTTATGTCCCTTGTCTCCATTACACTCTGTTTTTTTCAGCCTTTCATTTCTCAGTGCTTCACTGTGGATATTTCTTACTGATCAATCCTCTAATTCACAAATCTTTTCTGTATTGAGTGGTTGTAAAACACATGTATGGGAGTTCCTAACTCAAGCTAGTGTACTTTTTAGTCCTAAAATTGTCATTTGGCCAGGCGCAGGGGCTCATGCCTGTAATCCCAGTACTTTGGGAGGCCCAGGTGGGCGGATCACCTGAGGTCAGGAGTTCGAGACCAGCCTGGTCAACATGGCGAAACCCCGTTTCTACTAAAAATACAAAAAAAAAAAAAAAAATTAGCTGGGCCTTGTGGCAGGTGCCTGTAATCCCAGCTACTCAGGAGCCTGAGGCAGGAGAATCGCTTGAACCCTGGAGGCGGAGGTTGCAGTGAGCCGAGATTGCGCCATTGCACTCCAGCCTGGGCAACAAGAGCGAAACTGCATCTCAAAAAATAAAAAATAAATAAAATAAAATAAAATAAAATTGTTGTTTGATTCTATTTTATAGATTCCAGTTCTCTGGTAAAACTCTCCATCTCTTCATCTGTTTCCTTAAACTCATAAATCAGTTATTATAAAAGCCTATCTAAGAGTTCCAATATCTGGATCACCTCAAGTTCTTTTCCTGTTACTCATTCTTCCTCTTGATTTTCATTCACTTGATCCTGCTTATGGGCACGCCTGGCATTTTTATTAATTAATTAATTAATTATACAGACAGGGTCTCACTATGTTGGCCAGGCTGGTCTTGAACTCTTGGCCTCCAGTAATCCTCCCACCTTGGCCTCCCAAAGTGCTAGGATTACAGGCATGAGCCCTGGGCCTGGTATTTTGATGGAATGCGGGATACTATGTTTCAAAGAGTATAGAGGCTAAGTTTCTCCTGGCAGGTAACTAGAATAAGGGCTGATCACCTCATCCAATCAAAGTTTTGAAGCTGGATTTCAAGCTGATAACTTCTGATCAACCTTTATCTGTAGGACATAATTCTTCTGAGATCTCAACCGAAGGCCTGGAATATTTCCCATTGTCATTCCTCTTTGGCTGGCCTTGAAATCTAATTTTTTGTCTACCTACTCCTGTGAGAACAAAAGCTGTGCTTAAGTTTTTTAGGTTTTGGTAATAACTTTCTACCGAATTTCTCCTTCTGAATTTGAAAAATACCTTAACAGCAA
Organism: Macaca thibetana thibetana; assembly: GCF_024542745.1. Classification (NCBI taxonomy): domain Eukaryota; kingdom Metazoa; phylum Chordata; class Mammalia; order Primates; family Cercopithecidae; genus Macaca; species Macaca thibetana. Next base: position 32,872,933 of record NC_065587.1, read on the forward strand.
AAGCTAAGTCAGATGTTGAGTTTATACCCTCTTTCTCTCTATTTTCCTGAAGAGATGGGGTCTCACTCTGTTGCCCAGGCTGGAGTGCAGTGGTGTGATCAATGCACACTGTAACCTCAAACTGCTGGGCTCAAGCAATCCTCCTGCCTCAGCCTCCCGAGTAGCTGGGACTACAGGCATGTGCCACCATGTTGGCTGAGTTCATTATTCTTGAGGTTGTCTTTTTCCTAGGATCTTGAACCCTCAAATCTTGGCTGCCTTAGAATCCCTCAATTCAAATTTTACTCCCACTACTCAGTGATTCCAAAACAAACTCTGGACCACCGCTTTGTCTGGCCTCTACCCTATGTGTAGAGTTGGCCACCACCCTAAGGGAAAAAAGCAGGGGTAAATATGGCTCAACTCAACAGGATTTTTCTCTACAATTTTGGCTCCAGCCAGATTTGACCTGGCTGCCTTCGTTAGTCCCCAGTGCCTTCAAAGATATTTTTTTTTGTATTTTAAACAGTTTTTACAGTAGTCTCATCAGAGATTTGGTCCGATACTCTGTTGTAACCAGAAACAAAAGTTTTACTTTACTGAGTTTTAATGACTGATGTATTTTTTGCTGACTAGTCTATAAACTTCCTGAGAATAGAAACTATTTTTATTCCCTAACTTCTATTTAAACACTCAGCACACTACCTGACACAGAGGTTACTAGTTGATGAATCATTAACTTTTATATTAGGAAAAAAAAGCGGCCGGGCGCGGTGGCTCACGCCTGTAATCCCAGCACTTTGGAAGGCCGAGGCGGGCGGATCACAAGGTCAGCAGATCGAGACCATGGTGAAACCCCGTCTCTACTAAAAATAGAAAAAACTAGCCGGGCGTGGTGGCGGGCGCCTGTAGTCCCAGCTACTCGGGAGGCTGAGGCCGGAGAGTGGCGTGAACCCGGGAGGCGGAGCTTGCAGTGAGCCGAGATTGCGCCACTGCACTCCAGCCTGGGCGACAGAGCCAGACTCCGTCTCAAAAAAAAAAAAAAAAAAAAAAAAAAAAAAAAAAAAAAGGAAAAAAAGCTTAGAATGCAAGTAAAGCATAACACATACATATGTGCCTGCTAAACCATTCCGGCCCATTAATTCTTTTAATTCCACTCATCTCCAGAAAGAAACAGCCTATCTTTTCTTCTGTGACCCACATATTAATGAAGTACATCCCCTAATAAAACTGCATTCTCAATGTTAATCTGAGATTAAATTACCTCAGAGAGTAGTACTAACATCTGTTGTTCATTTATTAAAACTATTTTGTACTAGATTAAGTGATTTCATTATTCTTTAGATTTAACCAATCCATTTCTAGGTCTAGAGTTTTATCAGGAAACAATGAGATTTTTCATTCAAAACAAAGCTCTCAATTGAACCTTTAGAGACATCTGGATCACATGTAGTTAGGGTTTTCCAGAGCAAGAAAACAATAACACAACCAAAGCTCATAGATAGAAAATCTAAAACCAAAGAAAAGTTTACTGAACGTATAAATATTTTCTCTATTCCGGTTGGTTATTCTTGTATTATCAGTCTTGCACCATCAACCCCTAAATACAACAGCTAAAAAAATTAAAAGTGGTTGTCTCTGGACAGTGAAATTTTAGAGGTAAGGAAATGGAACTGGATTACCACTTCTCACGATAAGCATGTAAAAATTATAAGAGTTAGTTCCATACTTAAATTAAAAACACAATTGTGTATAAGCAGAGGCACTGATTTTTTAAAAAGAGAAAAAAAGGCAGACCCAACCCTTACAGCAATAGTGCTGAAAGCTGGTTACATAATGTCCTGGACTCACAAGACAGCCTTGAGGCAGCCATTTATCCTTGTGGGGGTTTCAGTCCCAGATCTGTAAATCTGATGATAAACCAGAATGCCAAGATGTTTTCAACACGAATATTCTACTATTCTAAAGCTTCAATGGATGATAAAGGGCACAAGTTAAAAGAGAAAAATGTATTTGTTAAATAAAAGCTAAGCTCATAAGGGCTTGCTTTGTAATGGATGCTTAATGAAATTACAGTGATCAGCACAGTAATTTTAGGGTGACTCTTAAGAGAGTTAACGAAAGATGATATGGGTATTAGGGAATCTATCTCCGTTGATTAGATGGCTTCTTCATAAAGCACGCACGTTCCAAGCATTAATGATCCATCTGGGGCCTCTGGGAGCAGTATGTGCTAAGTGTCACGTAACAGCTTCTGCTCTCATAAACCAGTCAAGTGTCACAACCTGCTCTTTCCTGCAGACTGTGAGTAGTCAGAGACCAAAGTACTGAACCAAAACTGCTGGCTCCAAAGGATGGGCATGATCGTCCATTTATAGCTAGACAGGGAAAGGGCGCTGGCACTTCTTATAAGATTCTTGACAAATTAAGAGCGCTATTAGATATGGCTTTCAGTTTTAAAAGATTATGCATTTCAGACCAGGTGCAGTGGTTCACGCCTGTAATCCCAGCACTTTGGGAGGCTGAGGCGGGCGGATCACTTGAGGTCAGGAGTTCGAGACCAGCCTGGCCAATATGGCGAAACCCTGTCTCTAAAATTAGCCAGGCATGGTGGCAGGCACCTGTAATCCCAGTAACTCTGGAGGCTGAGGCCGGCGAATCACTTGAACCTGGGAGGTGGAGGCTGCAGTGAGCCGAGATTGCACCATTGTACTCCAGCCTGGGCGACAGTGAGACTCCGTCTCAAAAAGCAAAAGATTATGCATTTCAGATTGTCCAATTTTAACTTACAGATCTTGCAATAAAATAACCAGTATTCTCTTTGCTTCTAAAGGGAAGGAACAGATATCTATGGAACTTAGATATCTGTCTTACAGGAAACAAAAGCCAAACGCCTCCCCCAAGCCATACATATATATACCAAAGAAGTGTCCAAAGGAAGTGAGAAAGCAGAGAATTGGATTTGTAGCAAAGACTGTCAAGTGTACAAAAAGAATTTTCCTTATGTACGATTAACCATCCTATATCATATTTCTCCTTGCATTTTTAAGTACCAAGTAAATGGAAAAAAACTTCAAATTATTAATTGAAATAATTAATTTGTGTGCATATATATATTCTCTCTATATATTAAGGTAAATATCTTAAGATCATAGAATCGTAGAACTTAAACTAGAAGAACACAAGAGGCATTAAATACTTAATGCCTGAATTATCTCCATTTAATCAACTTGATACATCGCAAAGTTCTATAATCAAAGGGGAAGTAATTTTTTTTTTCCCCTTCGGAGACAGGGTCTTGCGCTGTTGTCCAGGCAGGAGTGCAGTGGCATGATAATGGCTCACAGCAGCCTCAACTTCCTGTCTCAAGGAATCCTCCTGCTTCAGCCCTCCAAGTAGCTGGTCTGAGGTGGGAGGATTGCCACCATGCCTGGCTATTTTTTTTTTAAATTTTAGTAGAGAGAAGATCTCACTATGTTGTCCAGGCTGGTCTCAAACTCCTAAGCACAAGTGATCCTTCAAGGGAGAAGTAATTTATAATGTTCTCAAATTATTTAAGTTATTGTCTAGGAAAATTTAAAACGTAGGTTATAAGAAGACACCTAATGACGTGGAAGAAAATGCAGATGCACCTCAAATTGTACTTCACCTTCTTGTGCTTCATGGATACTGTGTTTTTTACAAATTGAGGGTTTGTGGCAACCCTGTATCAAACTAGTCTGTTGGTACCATTTTGCCAACAGTATGTGCTCACTTCAATGTCTCTGAGTCAATTTAGGTAATTCTTGCAATATTTTAAACTTTCTCATTATTGTTATAACTGTTATGGTGATATATTACCAGTGATCTTTAATGCTACTATAGTAATTGTCTTGGGGTGCCATGAACTGTGCCCATATGAGACAGTTTGCTTAATCTATAAAGTTCTGTGTGTTCTGAATGATCCACTGACTAGCCATTCTGTCTTTCTCCTTCTCCTTGGGCCTCCCTATTCCTTGAGACATAACAATATTAAAATTAGGCCAATTAATAACCCTACAAAGGCCTCTAAGTGTTCAAGTAAAAGGAAGACTCGCACATCTTTCACTTTAAATCCAAATCTAGAAATGCTTAAGCTAATTGAGAAAGGCATAGCAAAAGCCAAAAGGCTGAAAGCTAGGCCTGTTAGCCAAGTTGTGAGTGCAGAGGAAAAGTTCTAGAAGGAAATTAAAAATGCTACACCAATGAATATACAAGTGATAAGACAGCAAAACAGCCTTATTGCTGATATGGAGAAAGTTTTCATGCCTTGAATAAAAGGTCAAACCAGCTACAACATTCCCTTAAGCCAAAGGTGAATCCACAGCAAGGCCCTAACTCTCTTCAATTCTACGAATGCTGAGATTGGTGACGAAGCTGCAGAAGAAAAGTTTGAAGCTAGCAGAGGTTGGCTCATGATATTGAAGGGAAGAAGCCATCTCCATAACATACAAGTGCAAGGTGAAGCAGCAAGTGCTGATACAGAAGCTGCAGAAAGCTACCCAGAAGATCTAGCTAAGATCACTGATGAAGGTGGCCACACTAAACGACAATTTTCCATGAGGATAAAACAGCCTTCTATTAAAAGAAGATGACATCTGAAACTTTCATAGCTACAGAGGAGAAGTCAATGCCTGGCTTCGAAGCTTCAAAGGACAGGCTGTCTCTGTCATTAGGGGCTAAGTAGCTGGTGACTTTAAGTGGAAGCCAATGTTCATTTACCAGTCCCACAATCCTAGGGCCCTTAAGAGTTATGCTGCACTACTCTGCCTGTGCTCTGTAAATGAAACAACAAAGCCTGGATGATAGCACATCTGCTGACAGCATAGATTATTGAACTTTTTTTTTTTTTTTTGAGACGGAGTCTTGCTCTGTCGCCCAGGCTGGAGTGCAGTGGTGCGATCTCCACTCACTGCAAGCTTCGCCTCCCGGGTTCACGCCATTCTCCTGCCTCAGCCTCCCGATTTTTGTATTTTTAGTAGAGACGGGGTTTCACCGTGTTAGCCAGGATGGTCTCGATCTCCTGACCTCGTGATCCTCCCGTCTCGGCCTCCCAAAGTGCTGGGATTACAGGCGTGAGCCACCGTGCCCGGCCGATTATTGAACACTTTAAGCCCACTGTTCCTTTCAAAATATTACTGCTCCTTGAAAATGTAACCAGTCTGCCAGGAGCTCTAATGATGATACAAGGAGATAAAAGTTGTTTTCATTTTTGCTAATACAACATCCATTCTGCAGCTCATGGATCAAGGAGTGGGCTTAAAATGTTCAATAAACTTGGGGTCTTGCCTCTTCAAGCCGAGATCATGGCCTGATCTCAAACTCTTGACCTCAGGTGATCTGCCCGCCTCGGCCTTCCAAAGTGCTGAGATTACAGGCATGAACCACCGAGCCCAGTCAACCCTCTTTCTCAGAAGTGTTTACAAGTTGTCCCTTGGAGGACAAGCCTCGTGTTGGGACTGTCAGAAATGTTTGAGTGGGAATGAACAAGTCAGTGGGGGCTGAGTTTAATGGGTTTTCTCCGGGTCAATCAGGCCTAAAGGTTTTCAGGCAGAGGGAAAGGCAGCGTGGATGTGTGACAGCTTCCAAAACTGTTGGCTGCTCATTTACAGAGGAATTTACAGCGCTGTCATTTCCAGTAACCTCCTAAGGAACGTGGATGGAGTCAAGTCTTCCATATCAAAAGATGCAACTGTGTAGTGAACTGAGCAGTGATGGGGTCACATCAAGCCTGGCCTCACGGTGGCGGTGTCAGAAAGCAGAATGGAGTCTTCGCCCCACCCGCACCAGGGAGCACCAGGTCCCTTTGTAAACCTCCGCACAGCGCCCCCTCGGGCAGCTGCAGGCTTATTATCACTGCTTCATTCATGGAATGTTGTTCAAGGGATCTGCAACCCTCACCAACGACGTAAAACCAGGTCAGGAACAAATCATTTAAATTACAGTGGGGGTGGCCGATTAAATATATAAAGATATTAAATATAACTACAAGTTGTGAACTGTTACTATGGCCTACTCATCTCTATGAATCTCAAAAATATTTAGGCGGGACATGGCGGCTCATGCCCATAACCCCAACACTTTGGGAGGCAGAAGCAGAAAGATTGCTTGAGCCCAGGAGTTGGAGAACAGCCTCAGCAACAAGGTGAAACCCCGACTCTACAAAAAATACATGAAATTAGCTGGGTGTGGCGTCCCATACTTGTAGTCTCAGCTATCTGGTTGACTGAGGTGGAAGGATTGCCTGAGTCATGATGGCACTACTGCACTCCAGCCTGGACAACAAGGTAAGACCATGTCTCTCTCTATATATTCATTTTTAAATTAGCTACAGTATTTTTGACTCTTTTCTTTCTTTCTTTCTTTCTTTCTTTCGTTTGTTTTTGTTTTTGAGACGGAGTCTTGCTCTGTTGCCCAGGCTGGAGTGCAGTAGCGCGATCTCAGCTCGCTGCAAGCTCCACCTCCCAGGTTCACGCCATTCTCCGGCCTCAGTCTCCTGAGTAGCTGGGACTACAGGTGCCTGCCACCATGCCTGGGTAATTTTTTTTTTTCTGTATTTTTAGTAGAGATGGGGTTTCCCCATGTTAGCCAGGATGGTCTCCATCTCCTGACCTTGTGATCCACCCGCCTCGGCCTCCCAAAGTGCTGGGATTACAGACGTGAGCCACTGCACCCAGCCGACTCTTTTTTTTTTTCTTACACTTAGTTGAGGGGAAAAACAAGCCAACAGTAAATTGCTTCTTTCAAATCACTGATTGGCAACAAAACCAAAGGGAAGAATCTTCCTTAAGAGACAGCACTAAAACATGACCAGATGTCATCTCCCCTTACTTTATTTTATTTTGTGATTTTATTGTACATATTTTATTTATTTTTTGAGACCGAGTCTTGGTCTGTCACTCAGGCTCTAGTGCAATGGTGTGATCTCAGTTCACTGCAATCTCTGCCTCAGCAGGAGAGCAGGAATCTTCAGTGGTCCACGGGCAGATCTGCAGCCATTATGTTATTGTGCACACCTGTTCTTCCCAAGTCCTTTGTGCGCGTGCCTCTCCCTCCAGTAGTATTGCGCGCCTCCCCCTCCCTACCCCCACATTGCCAGCAGGTGACTTGCGTGCGTACCTTGCCGCGCTAATCCGTTAAGGTCGCTCTGTCACTTGCACCCGTTCTTTGCACACGCACCCACTTGCTCAGGTTTAAAAGATGCGTTGCCTGGCAACAGAAGAAACTGCTTGCTTAGCCTTTGACCTAGTTGGTAGCTCCACAAGGACGCTCAGAGCCCAGCTCTGGAGAGTCTGAGTATCCAATAGTTCCCCACTGTTCCCAGGAGCGGTTACCTGGGCACTCTGTGCCCCTCATTCCTGTCCCGGCCCGGGAGGCAAGGACCTGCCAGTAGGGCTCAGTTGCCTGAAGCCCGCTCACCCGATCCCCCAGTTCACTTTTCATGTGGGATCTCCCCATTGCTCCCGCCCCTGGACGGAGTGGCAGGCCATCCTACAAGCACCCGGACACTTGGCATCAGTGGTGTACACTTGGCATCAGTGGTGTACACTTGGCATCAGTGGTGTGCCATGACAACTCCAAGGGTTTTCCGTGATCCTGCAAGCCCTGTGTTCCTTGCTGGCCATCCTGCCTTCCATTTGAATGCACAGATACCACAGCAAGCCAGCGCTGTGTGCTCCCAATTCCAGGGTGTCCTGCAGCTCAGCCAGTGCACTGAGCACAAGGACTCTCTGTGGGGCCCAGGAGCAGGGAGTCACCCCTTTGCGGCCCACAACACCCGGCTGTGCGCCAGGCTCCTGTCCAGAGAAGATCGTGTTGATGGCCCTTAAGGAGAGCAGGGCAGGGATGCCTGAGCAGGACAAGGACCCCAGGGTCCAGAAGAATCCTGATGATTAGAGAAGGGTCCCTGAGAACACTGGGGATGCACCATCTGCATTTAGACCCCTGCGGAACAATGGAGGCCTCTCTCCCTTCGTGCCCAGGCCCGGGCCTCTACAGAGAGACCTCCATCCCCAGAGGTCAGAAGTCACATCTAACCAGAGATCCCAGTCCTCCTGGATGAGCTCCTTCCCCAAACGGAATGCCATCTTGAGCTCCTACAGCTCCACGAGACAGGCTCAGCCGGTCTACCCAAAACAAACCCCACAAGTGAATCCTGCTGTCAGGAGAGGCTCAGCCTGTCCACCCAAAATTCTGGGCTGGCAGAAACCTTCCAAATACATCCTTGGCTTATGCAAAACATAAACACACCTCCATTGCAGGTGCACGCAGTGCTTCTTGGGCTTTCACTTAATCCCATCCTGGACTTAATTCTTTTGGCTGAAAGACCTACTCCCGCTTTACAAAGAAAGTGGGTAATTGTGGTAATACAACATGAATGTAATTTCCTTTGTTCAGCAAAACCTTTTACTGAGCACTTATTATGTGGTGGGGGTTCTGATAGACCTGCCAAGGGCGTCGTTTCATATCATCCTTAGATCACAGCTATGAGGAGAGTGCGAGTGCGACCCTCATCTTCCAGGTGAGAAAATCAACGCTTGCTTAAAGAAGCTGAACAACTTGCCGGAGGTCACAGAGCTGGGCAGGGGCAGAGCTTCAGGTTTCAGTTATGCGGACTGGCAGGCTCAATGCTTCAGATTGCTATGGCGCTGGTCATCCGCACCCTTCCCATCCGTTCTGTTTTTCCTACTTATCCCGCAATATGACGTGTTCTATCATTATCACCAGTGGATGGATGTCCTGTGCCAGCTGCGCATGTCTCTATTATAGCTCGTTATATGGTCTTACTTTTTAAATTCCAGATCCCTTATTATTTTGAGACAGGGTCTGGCTCTGTTGCAGAGGTGCAATCTCAGTTCACTGCAACCTCCGCCTCCTAGGCTCAAGCCATCCTCCTACCTCAGCCTGCCAAGTAGCTGGGACTACAGGCATGCACCACCATGCCTGGCTAATTTTTGTATTTTTGGTAGAGATAGGGTTTTGCCATGTTGCCCAGGCTGGTCTCAAACTTGTGAGCTCAAATGACCTGCCCATCTCGGCCTCCCGAAGTGCCGGGATTACAGGTGTGAGCCACCACACCCAACCCTATTATGCATTTCTTATGGGTAGTAAACATGTCTTTAAAAAACAGTCTGGGTGCAGTGGCGCACACCTGTAATCCCAGCACTTTGGGAGGCCGAGGCAGGGGGATCACCTGAGGTCAGGAGTTTGAGATCAGCCTGGCCAACATGGTGAAACCCCATCTCTACTAACGATACAAAAATTAGCCTGGCATGGTGGCGGAAGCCTGTAATCCCAGGTACTTGGAAGGCTGACACAAGAGAATCACTTGAATCCAGGAGGTGGAGGTTGCAGTGAGCCAAGGTTTCACCATTGCACTCCAGCCTGGGCGAAAAGAGCAAAATTCTGTCTCAAAAAACAAAACAAAACAAAACAACAAAAAAGGAAAGTTGTGCTAAAATATACATGACATAAAACATATCATCTTGGCCACTTTGAAGTGCACAGTTCAGCAGTATGTATGTTCACATTGCTGTGTTTCCTGTGCTTTCACAAACCAGGACACTTGTCCAGGACCCAGGTCCCTGGGGAGTTTCTACATTTGGGGAACGACAAACTCTGGTTCTCTGGTAACTTCTGGAAGGTGTTGCTTACCATGTGGAACTATGAGCTGGGAAGGCAAGATCTGGCTGGGCCAGGGAGGCCACGTGCTCATGGCCCTGGGCCTGGAACTGCCCCTCCTGAGGCCCCTTCAATGACCTGGACCCTGGGCGTCCCTGGGGCCAGCAGCAGCACCACAGCCTCCCTCCACTGGCTCGGGGCTGTTCAGAGACCGCTGGCTTTGGGGCACCGGGGCCATAGGAGCCTCAGACTCCCACTCCAGCCTCCTTCCTTCTGCCTCAATTTCAGCTTCCTTGGCCCAGATGTCGCCCGGCATCCTGGCCATGAGACAACCCCCAACCCCGCCCTTGCATGAACAAAGTCCACTAATCACTGACCCCTCTCCAGGTGGGTCCTGCTGGGGAGCGCCATCTGCCCATGAGACGGGGGCACAGGCGGGGCAGCTTCACCTGCACATTGCACAGAAGGCCACAGCCCTCCTCCAGCCCTGCCCCAGGGCTGACTCACCCTTCCAAGAATATGACAGAAACCAGGGCCACTTCACATCAGAAAGCCCTCGGGAAGGACAGTGGCCTGGGCCCTTGAGCTACAGCACAGCCCCAGGAAGGGGCCAGGGGAGGCCACCCAGGCCTCTGGTTCTGACTCCTAGACACCGGGTCCCACGTAGGCCACGCCCAGGCTGGCTCCCATCCACTTCCTGGCTGGATAACAGAACAGCACTCGGTCCACTCCCCAATTAATCTGCAGGCCCACAATGGCCGGCTCACACTCCCAGGCCGCTTAAAATGCTGGAGGTTAAACATCAGCTGCCCAGCCTTTTATCCTGTGGCCCTGCATGTGGCCCTGAGGGAGAGCACCTACCATCCCCGGCAGCTGTCACCTTCCTTACGATCAAAGCGATCAAAGCGGTGGAGAGCGGCACCGTTGCACAGACCAGCTCTGAAGCGAGGGGCAGACTCCAGGAGCCCCTCGGAGCCTGAGTTTTGGGTCTGCCATCCCGGGGTTTAATGCACAACCAGGGCTCTCTGAAAACCCTTGTAATGGCGCTTTGTTATGGAAATCATCAAAGACTCTGGCCAATCCTGGAATATATTTTTTTAATCGGTTGATTTGCTTTGTTCTAAGCGCTTAGAATGGAAGATGTAGACTGAGGAGGGGCAGGTTTGGGGGTAGGCTCAGTGGGCATAGTGGCCACAGGAGGATGCCCACCTCACACCTGGAGATGTCCATGAGCACCTGGAAGCTGGCTGTGTGGCTGCACTGGCATGCAACGTGTGTCCAGTTCCCGGACAGGAGCTCAAAGCCCTGGGCAGACCGCCCTCCCGTCCCACTGACACTGCGTAGAGAAGAGAGAAGGGAGAAGGGGCGGGGGAGAGACAGTTCCCTCCACCCATGAGTCTGTTGGGGGCAGTCTTTGCCCAGCCCTGGGGACTCCCAGGCCATCCTGGCCAAACCAAACAGCAGGTAACGTGAGTGCTGAAAGCCCGGCACTCTCGCATTCTGCTCCCCATCGTGTTCCTCACCGGCCCCCTGCACCAAACAGCCACCTGGCTGCAAGAACAGCAGGCTTGCTGCCACAGAGGCAGGACCATGGGAACAGTCTCCCTTCCCTTTTGTGTCTGGTCAGGGCCTCCAAGGAGCACCCTCTGAAGTTCAAGTTCTATGTGTCATCTAGCAGCAAAACTCAAACGTGGTCCTCTCGCGTCCACCACATGCCCTGCTGCTGGAACCACCACCCGGGGTTCACACGGCTGCGATGCACTCCTGTCTCCTTCTGAGGGCAGATCTTTCAGAAATAACATCTCACCTTCCTCTGACACTTCCATCTTCAGATTGCACAATGTTCTATGGGAACTGCCCAGAAGCCAGGGCCCCATGATGACTCCCGCCTCACTGATGGGAAGGCCCAAATAACAAGCTGTTACGAGGTGTGTCTCAGCTTCAGACAGGGCCCTGCCCCCCGCCCGCCGGACTCTAGGAAAGTCACGTAACCTCTCAGATCCTTAGTATGCTAATTTGTAAATGGGATGTGAACGTTAGTACATTTGCCACCAACTTTATAATCTGGAAATAATAGGTGCAACATAAAGCAGAGAGCAGGTCATTAGAGCTGGAGCTAATTGCCAGAACAAAGATGGAAACCCGGGACAGAGAGCTGGGCCTGATGTCCCTCGTGGTGAAAGGGGTTCCTTTATTCTCTCTTTTATAAGACAAGCGCCTATTACATTCCAGGTACCGTGCTGGTTGCTTATTAACTAGAACTTGGAAAGCACAGAAGCAGGAGGAGAACGAGGCTGGGCTGAACGAGCTCCTGGCGTGCGCTCGCTCACCATAGCACAGTGCCCAGGACAGCCCCCACTCACAGCTCTCCACTGTTGCCAGAGGAATTGTGATGGAGAGAGTGTTCCTGCTGCACGGGCGCCCCCAGATGCACAACGTTCAGCAGATTCGAGCCTGGGGGTGCTCACGCTCTGACTCCCTGTCCGGTGCAGCGTCTCCCCTTCCTGCCACTCCCTCCTGGTATGTGGAGGGACAGCAGGTCTTCCCCTCCCAGATCGTGCTCCCATCCTCCTACCACACCCCAGTTCTAATGTTTTCTTCTAAACAGAGACAGCAAACGTGAAAACAAACCAGCAGAGAAAAAGCAAGCTCCCTGTAAAGACAGAGTAACTCAAGTAAGTCCACACCTCACATAAACCGTGCAGCACATCTGCGTCTCCACATGCAGGTCTGTGCGTGTCTGTGTGGGGGCCTGTGTATGTGCATGTCTGTGTCTCCACATGCAGGTCTGTGCGCGTCTGTGTGTGGGCATCTGGGGGCCTCTGATGCTCCCACAGAAGCAGAGCAGGAGGCTCACTGCCCCATGGGGGGCTGAAATGGGAGACACAGACCACAAGAGACTGTCCCTGTGGGATGCTGTGCAACTGAGCCTCCGACCCTGCAGGTTCTCTCTGCCTTGGCAAAGCCCTCACATAGAGACGCAGGGCTCCCGGCGTCACACTTACACCAGGGAATTATTCCAGAACACGCAGACGGGCTTGGTTCGCTTCTCCATCTCCAGCAGGGTGAACTCTACCAGGACACGCCTCTCCAGGGGTCTCGGGAGCAGAGCCCGTTCACTGTATACCAGCATGCTCACCATCGGGGTATTAATGATGGACCAGTGAGGCAGCCTGAGGTCAAGAAGCCAGAGCACAGGGACGAACATGATTAGGAAACATTTGCTTAATCCCATGCACAACGGAGTATTACTCAGCCTTCAAAAGGGAGGAAAGTCTCACACTTGCTACAACGCAGGTGAACCTAGAGGACATTCCGCTCAGTGAAATAAGCCAATCACAAAAGGACAAATATCGTGTGATTCCACTTCTAGGAGGTCCCTAGAAGAGTCAAATTCAGAGACAGAAACAACGGTGGGCACCAGGGGCTGGGGAGGGGAGTTGGTGTTTTGTGGACTAGAGTTTCAGATCTGCAGGCTGAAAAGAGTTCTGGGGACCGACTGCTTAAACATGAATGTATCTGATGCCGTTTGGGTGTCTAACCCTCCAAATCTCATGTTGAAATGTGATCAGTGTTGGAGGTGGGCCTGGTCGGGGTTGTTTGGGTCATAGGGGTGCCCTCCACTTGGTAATGAGCGAGTTCTCACTCTATTAGTTCCAGAGAGAGCTGGCTGCAATGGAGAGTCGGGGACCTCGTCCTCTCAGTTTCAAGCATGACCCCACATCAGAGTCACCCCTCTTTTTAAGACACATGAGGGCCGGGCGCGATGGCTCACACCTGTAATCCCAGCACTTTGGGAGGCTGAGGCAGGTGGATCATGAGGTCAGGAGATTGAGACCATCCTGGCTAACACGGTGAAACCCCATCTCTACTAAAAATACAAAAAATTAGCTGGGCATGGTGGCGGGCATCTGTAGTCCCAGCCACTCAGGAGGCTGAGACAGGAGAATGCCATGTACCCAGGAGGCGGAGCTTGCAGTGAGCCGAAATCGTGCCACTGCACTCCAGCCTGAGTGACAGAGTGAGACTCCATCTCAAAAAAAAAAAAAAAAAAAAAAAAAAAGATACAGGCGATAACACCATATACCTGACAAAATCCATTTACTACCAAGGTTTCCAATTTTAAACTGTCCATTATGGAGTTTACCTTTTCATGTCCTTTTTATTTGGGGAAGTTTTTAGTAACTGTCATGGATCTGTAAAAAAGCACCTTAAGAAAGTTCAAATTCTTCAAACTGTTTTGTGTCATAATCTCAACCCGGGATTGAAGATTTGTACGTACACAGACAGCATTCTGGTTTGTTTTTGTTTGTTTTTTGCAGGGAAGGGAAGGTGATTCTAAAATTTCTATTTCTATTTAGAAGCAGCTTCCCCTGACTCCCCTCCATCTAGACAGGTTCTTGCTCTGCTGCCCAGGCTGGGCTGTAGGGACCTAATCACAATTCACTGCAGCCTCATCTCCTGGACTAAAGCAATCCTCCTGCCTCAGCCTCTTAGTAGGCCGGACTATAAGCATGTGCCACCATGCCCAGGTAATTAAAACAAAAAACTTTTTTAGTATAGATGGGATTTTCCTATGTTGTCCAGGTTGGTCTTAAATTTCTGGGCTCAAGTGATCCTCCCCGTGTCGGCCTCCCAAAGTGTTGGTGTTACAGACATTAGCCATCGCACCCAGCTAAAGTGTTGGGGTTACAAGTGTGAGCCATCATGCCCGGCTAAAGTGTTGGGGTCACAGGTGTGAACCATCGTGCCCGGCTAAAGTGTTGGGGTCACAAGTGTGAGCCATTGTACCCGGCTTAAGTGTTGGGATCACAGGTGTGAGCCATCGCGCCCAGCTAAAGTGTTGGGGTCACAGGCGTCAGCCATCACGCCCAGCTAAAGTGTTGGGGTCACAGGCGTAAGCCATCGCGCCCAGCTAAAGTGTTGGGGTCACAAGTGTGAGCCATTGCGCCCAGCTAAAGTGTTGGGGTCACAGGCGTGAGCCATCGCGCCCAGCTAAAGTGTTGGGGTCACAGGCGTGAGCCATCGCGCCCAGCTAAAGTGTTGGGGTCACAGGCGTGAGCCATCGCGCCCAGCTAAAGTGTTGGGGTCACAGGCGTGAGCCATCGCGCCCAGCTAAAGTGTTGGGGTCACAGGCGTGAGCCATCGCGCCCAGCTAAAGTGTTGGGGTCACAGGTGTGAGCCATCATGCCCGGCTAAAGTGTTGGGGTCACAGGTGTGAGCCATCATGCCCAGCTAAAGTGTGGGGTCACAGGTGTGAGCCATTGCGCCCGGCTAAAATGTTGGGGTGGGTCACAGGTGTGAGCCATCACTCCCGGCTAAAGTGTTGGGGTCACAGGTGTGAGCCATCGCACCCAGCTAGAATCAGCTTTTCACTGCACATCAAAGACAATCAGCTCACATACAAATTTCAGTTCTCTTTTTCTTTCTTACATTATCAGTTACACGACTGAGTATCCCTTAGCTGAAATGCTTGGGAACATTCTGGATTTTTTGCAACCTCCACCTCCTGGGCTCAAGTGATTCTCATGCCTCTGCCTCCTGAGTAGCTGGGATTACAGGGACCCACCACCACAGCTGGCTAATTTTTTTTATTTTTTAGTAAAGGCGGGGTTTAACCATATTGGCCAGAGTGGTCTCGAACTGCTGACCTCAGGTGATCCCCCTGCCTCGGCCTCCCAAAGTCCTGGGATTACAGGCATGAGCCACCGTGCCCGGCCTAGATCTTTTTTTTTTTTTTTTTTTTTTTAAAGTATCGTTTGATACTTACGCTCCAATGAGCACTTCCTTTAAGTGTCAGGCTTGTGCTCAAGAAGGTTCAGATTCTGCAGCATTTCAGATTTCAGGATTAGGATGCCGAACCTGTACCTAAGCACCGGACGAAACAACCCGCTGTCACCAATAGGACCTGGTGCCAGTGAACACTCAGAACACTCCGGCCGGATATTCAGTGCGGGGAGTATGGTGTGTTCATTCTCCTGGGATGCCGCAGGAGGGGACCCTTCCCTCTCTGAACGCTGGGGACTCCGAGGGAAGTAGCAGGCTTCTAAGCAGTTCTACCTTTTTCTTCAGGTGGTTTGAGGAAGTCAGCTGGGAAGGAGATGGAGGACTCCAGGTCCCCGGGGAACTCTTCGTGAAGGGCGTTGAACCGCAGGACACTGGCTCCCATGAAGCTGAACTTGTCAAAGATGTCGACAGCAAGAACTAGGGGGACAGTTCCTTTAATCAGACGTAATTCCCAGGGCTTTCTTGAACACTTGCTGTTTTCAAAATGACCACAACTGTCACACTGACACTGGCTGGCCATATTTATGTATTTATTTGTTTACATTTTATTCTTAATTTTTTTGAAACGAAGTCTCGCAGTGTCGCCTAGGCTGGAGTGCAGTGGTGTGATCTCTGCTCACTGCAACCTCGGTCTCCCAGGTTCAAGCAATTCTCCTGCCTCAGCCTCCCAAGTAGCTGGGGTTATAGGCATGCACCACCACGCCCGGCTAATTTTTTGTATTTTTGGTAGAGATGGGGTTTCACCATGTTGGCCAGGCTGGTCTCAAACTCTTGACCTCAAGTGATCCGCCTGCCTTGGCCTCCCAAAGTGCTGGGATTACAGGCATGAGCCACCGTGCCCAGCCTATTTATTTATATGTTATTTTTTGAAACAGGGTCTCACTCTGTCACCCAGGCTGGAGTACAGTGGTGCAATCTCAGCTCACTGTAGTCTCAACCTCCTGAGCTCAAGCGATCCTCCCACCTCAGCCTCCTGAGTAGCTGGGGATACAGAAGCATGCCACCACCTCTGGCAATTTTTTTTTTTTTAAATAGAGATGGGGTCTCACTATGGCACCTGGGCTGGTCTCAAACTCCTGGGCTCAAGCAATCTACCCGCCTTGGTCTCCCACAGTGCAGGGATTACAGGTGTGAACTACCACATCCGGTTGACTGACCATCTTTAGAACAGAACTGACTTCCAACTTCCTGCCTCCCACCTGTACCCACACCTGTCTGCAGTGAGCCTGGAGCGAGGCAGGACCCTCGACATTTACCCTTCTAGAGTCTCACACCTGAGGGTCTGGAAGGGCTGCCGGACCCCCAAGATCATGGCCCACCATCTCCCAAGCCCAGGACCTGTCCCTGGGAGTGATGGGTGTGTCATCGCGGACTATCTTCCCAAAGGCTCCATTTACAGATGAGGAAACGGAGGCCTAGCTGCTGATTTTTTTTTTTTTTTTTTTTTTTTTTGACAGAGTCTCGCTCTGTCACCCAGGCTGGAGTGCAATCTCGGCTCACTGCAACCTCCACCTCCCAGGTTCAAGTGATTCTCCTGTCTCAGCCTCCCAAGTAGCTGGGATTATAGGCACACACCACCACGCCTGGCTACTTTTTGTATTTTTAGTAGAGACGGGGTTTTACCATGTTGCCCAGGCTGGTCTCGAACTCCTGACTGCATGTGATCTGCCTGTCTTGGCCTCCAAAAGTGGTGGGATTACAGGCATGAGCCACCGCACCCAGCCTCTGAATCATTTTTCTAAGAGCATGGCCAAGCGGGGGCCAGGAGCCTACCTGCTCCACCCATGGGGTCCCAGCTCCTGGGCGCACCCCTGAGGGTTGCAGGCCTCCAGCCCCCACGCAGCCTGTGCCTTACTCATGTTGACGGTGACGATGACAAACGGCCACAGGTACGTCCGCTGCATGTTGCGTGCCACGTTGCTGAAGTAGCCCTCGAGGCGCCGGAGCAGCTGTGCCGTGCCACCCTCGCTCCGCTGGATCTGCTCCCACGCCGCCCTGGTGGCCGGGGCAGGAGGGCGCTGCCCGAGTGGATGACGTCCTGGTCAGACAGCGCTCAGTGCTTAGCCTGCGGAGGCCTGGCTCACAGGACTGACGGACACCTGCCCTGAAAGCCTTTGCTCGCCTAGAGGGTTCATTCATTCATTCCACCCCTACACTTTAGATTGTGCTCTTTAATATTAGTTTTTTTTTTTTTTTTTTTTTTTTTTTTTGAGGCAGACTTTCGCTCTTGTTGCCCAGGCTAGAATGCAGTGGCACAATCTTGGCTCACCACAACCTCCGCCTCCTGGGTTCAAGCAATTCTCCTGCCTCAACCTCCCGAGTAGCTGGGATTACAGGCACACATGTGCCACCACACTGGCTAATTTTTGTATTTTTAGTAGAGACAGTGTTTCACCATGTTGGCCAGGCTGGTCTTGAACTCCTGACATCAGGTGTTCCGCCTGCCTCGGCCTCCCAAACTTCTGGGATTACAGGCGTGACCCACTGCACCTGGCCTAGTTCCCCAATTTTTTTTTAAGTTTATCTTTTTTTTTTTTTTTTTTTTTTTGAGACGGAGTCTGGCTCTGTCGCCCAGGCTGGAGTGCAGTGGCCGGATCTCAGCTCACTGCAAGCTCCGCCTCCCGGGTTCACGCCATTCTCCTGCCTCAGCCTCCCGAGTAGCTGGGACTACAGGCGCCCACCACCTCGCCTGGCTAGTTTTTTGTATTTTTTTAGTAGAGACGGGGTTTCATGGTGTTAGCCAGGATGGTCTCGATCTCCTGACCTTGTGATCCGCCCGTCTCGGCCTCCCAAAGTGCTGGGATTACAGGCTTGAGCCACCGCGCCCGGCCTTAAGTTTATCTTAAGAGGAATAGAAAAATGTTACTAAGCTCACAAAGTATATTAAAATCCAGAGAATTATTAAAGATGCTTCACATTTTTTGGTTAATTTATTAGATTTACAAGCACGGTTTAAATGCTTGGAAGGTCTGTTTGCTAGCCAAACAACTGATATATGAAAAGAAAAATCAAATCTATGATGTATATTAATCTCATTTAAAATACTTAAGGGAGGCCGGGCGCGGTGGCTCACACCTGTAATCCCAGCACTTTGGAAGGCCGAGGCGGGCGGATCACAAGGTCAGCAGATCGAGACCATGGTGAAACCCCGTCTCTACTAAAAATAGAAAAAATTAGCCGGGCGCAGTGGCGGGCGCCTGTAGTCCCAGCTACTCGGGAGGCTGAGGCCGGAGAATGGCGTGAACCCGGGAGGCGGAGCTTGCAGTGAGCCGAGATTGCGCCACTGCACTCCAGCCTGGGCGACAGAGCGAGACTCCGTCTCAAAAAAAAAAAAAAAAAAAAAAAAAAATACTTAAGGGAATTTCATGGTCTGAGTTAATAAATAGGATCAAACATTAATCAAAGTTGAATTCAAAGAGATAATGAAGTCATTTTTTAATATATGATTTTCATAAATCCCGAACCCTACCATGTAAACTAGAGAGGCTGTGGATGATTCAATGTCAGAGGCCGGGACTCTGTCGGAGTGAGCCCCACCAAGGGTTTTTCCACGTACACCCCAAGACGCTAAGGCGGGGAAGACATGTGGAGACATTCCTGTTATATGAGAATTCCTCCTGAACCCCACCGCGTAAAGCAGTGATGGAACCACCACACCCTGGGCTAAGCAGAGGAGCCACACTGAGGCCGCCATGGACATGTGGACAGCTCTTCCGAGGGCGACCCTCCGCCTCTGTGCACCCCAGGGTCTATGTGAATGACTGGGTGGAGGCGTGGGGCTATGCTCAAGAGTTTGGGGACCACACCCAAGACAGAAACCGGGGCCGGGCACAGTGGCTCACGCCTGTAATCCCAGCACTTTGGGAGGCTGAGGCAGGTGGATCGCCTGAGGTCAGGAGTTCGAGACTATCCTGGCCAACATGGTGAAACCCCATCTCTACTAAAAATACAAAAAATTAGCTGGGCGCATGGTGGTGGACACCTGTAATACCAGCTACTTGGGAGGCTGTGGCAGGAGAACTGCTTGAATCCCGGAGGTGAAGGTTGTAGTGTGCCAAGATCAGACCACCGCACTCCAGCCTGGGCAACAGAGCAAGACCATGTTTCAAAAAAAAAAAAAAAAAAAAAAAGAAACCAGGAGGGAAAGCTGCTTGCAGAGTCACACATGGAGAACAAACACCACTGGCCCAACTCTCAGGCTGGGACTCAAATCCCAGCGAGGGGACCCTTCCTGGTCTCTGGGGGCCTTGTGCAGACCAGAAGATCTCATGGGGGCCCTGCATGGACTGGAGGCCCTGTGGGGGCCCTGCGTGGATGACACAACCAGGTTTAGTGTTGGGAGCAGGAGACCAGCATGGGCTAGCTAAGTCCCACCTCCTGAACAGAGAGGCTGTGATCCTCCAAGCTACCCAGGGAAGGTGCCACCTGGGTGCGCAGCTGGTCCCAATGGCCAGAATGTATGGAAGTCCAAGCGTGGTGGCTCATGTCTGTAATTCCAGCACTTTGGGAGGCCGAGGTGGGTGGATCAGGAGTTCAAGACTAGCCTGGCCTACATGGTGAAACCCTGTCTCTACTAAAAAAATACAGTAATTAGCCGGTGGGGGCGGGGGGTGCACCGGCCTGTAATCCCAGCTACTCAGGATGCTGAGGCAGGAGAATAACTTGAACCCGGGAGGCAAAGGTTGCAGTTAGCCTAGATTGAGATGGTAACACTGTATTCCAGCCTGGGTGACAGAGCAAGACTCCGTCTCAAGAAAGAAAGGAAAGAAGGAAGGAAGAAAGGAAGGAAGGAAGGAGGGAGGGAGGGAGGAAGGGAGGGAGGGAGGGAGGGAGGGAAGGAAGATGTTAGCACAAATGGAGAAAGTTAGCTTAAGCCTTGAGAGCAGGCAGGCGGGGAAAGGCAGGTCTGGGCGCCCTTCTGGCCCAAGTGGGCTCGGAGGCCCTGCATACTCTGGTGGGGGGTGCTCTGAGGGGCAGCAGGGGTCCTGGTGGAGAGTGCTGGCAGGAGGAACCCCAGAGCCATGGAGCCTGGGTGTGGGATCGGATCCCCTCGCATTGCCTGCTCTGCTGGCTCAGAACCCAAATCCCTCAAAGCGAGGAGTCCCACTCACTGAAAAGCAGTTTTTGATTCAGACTTCCCACAGGCCCTGGAAAAACATCCTTAGTTGTCCTGAAAGCTGTGCAGGGTGAGACCACTCCTTCCCTCCCACCCCCAACTGTACACAGTAGGTGCTCAGTCCATGCATGACAGCAAGTGACGCTGGGGCCCCTGGGGCTTAGCAGCCCGAAGCCCAGGAGTTCTCTGCCTGGTGCATGTGGGGCTCACCCTGGGAGCAGGGCTGGGGTGTGCCAGCTGCTCTCCCAGCTGTGGACGCTCACACACACCCTAGGTACAGGCTGGCAAGGGCTGCCAGGCTGGGGAGGCTGTGGCTGGGTTTTCCCTGGGGTACTTCGAAGTAAAGGGTGTTCTTTTCCTGTGCACCAGTAGACGCTTTGGTCTCATTCATGAGGTTTGATTTTTTTAAACATGCAATCCTATACTTTGGGAGGCCGAGGCAGGTGGATCACTTGAGGCCAAGAGTTCTAGATCAGCCTGGCCAACCCCATCTCTAGTAAAAATACAAAAACACAGCAGGGTGTGGAGGCGCACACCTGTAATCCCAGCTACTACAGGGTTGAGGCAGGAGAATCTCTTGAACCCAGGAGGCAGAGGCTGCAGGGAGCCAAGATTGTGCCACTGTACTCCAGCCTGGATGACAGAGCGAGACCCTGTCTCAAAACGAACAAATATGCAATTCTTTTTTTGTTTTGTTTTTGAGATGGAGTCTCGCTCTGTTGCCCGGGCTGGAGTGCAGTGGCACGATCTCGGCTCACTGCAAGCTCTGCCTCCCGGGTTCACGCCATTCTCGTGTCTCAGCCTCCCGAGTAGCTGGGACTACAGGCGCCCGCCACCATGCCCGGCTATTTTTTTTTGTATTTTTAGTAGAGACAGGGTTTCACCGTGTTAGCCAGGATGGTCTCAATCTCCTGACCTCGTGATCCACCTGCCTCAGTTTCCCAAAGTGCTGGGATTACAGGCGTGAGCCACCGCGCCTGGACAGTTTGATTTTTGAGACAAAGTCTCACTCTATCACCCAAGCTGGAGTGCAATGGCACGATCTCGGCTCACTGTAACCTCCCCCTCCCAAATTCAAGCGATTCTCCTGCCTCAGCCTCCCGAGTACCTGGGATTACAGGCACCCTGCCACCTCAACCAGCTAATTTTTGTATTTTTAGTAGAGACAGGGTTTCACCATGTTAGCCAGGCTGGTCTCAAACTCCTGACTTCAGTGATCTGCCTCCTTAAGCCTCCCGAAGTGCTGGGATTACAGGTGTGAGCCACCACACCCAGCCCCAGTCTTTCTCCTATATGTGATTTACATTGGTTTTCTCAAAAAATTTGTAGCTAATTTTTTTTAATTTTTAAATGTTTTGTAGAGGTGGGATCTCACTATGTTGCCCAGGCTGGTCTTCAGCTCCTGGTCTCATGCAGTCCTCCCACCTCAGCCTCCCAAAGTGCTGGGATTATAAGCCTTTGCCACTGTGCCGCTGTGCCTGACCCTGCATTTTCACTTTTCATTACTTTTTCAGCACTCCTCCCTTAATTCCTAGTACCTCCTAAGACTTCTGTTGAAGCTCACTTGCTTAATTCCTGTTTGTGATTACATGATTTTGTTTTTTGGAAAGGGTCATTGCCAGGGCTAAGCATAGTGGTTCACACCTGTAATCCCAGTATTTTAGGAAGCCAAGGCAGGAGGATTGCTTGAGCCCAGGAGTTCAAGACGAGCTGGGCAACATAGGGAGACCCCATCTCGTAAAAAAAAAAAAAAAAAAAAGGAATTGTGGCACATGCATGTGGTCCCAGCTAGTTGTGAGGCTGAGGTGGGAGAATTGCTTGAGCCCTGGAGGTCAAGGCTGCAGTGAGCCATGATTGTGCTACTGCACTCCAGCCTGGATGACAGAGCAAGACCCTGTCTCAAAAAAGAAAAAAAGCCTGGGCGTGGTGGCTCACGCCTGTAATCTCAGCACTTTGGAGGCCGAGGCAGGCGGATCACGGGGTCAGGAGATCGAGACCATCCTGGCTAACACAGTAAAACCCCGTCTCTACTAAAAATAGAAAAAATTAGCCGGGTGTGGTGGTGAGTGCCTGTAGTCCCAGCTACTCAGGAGGCTGAGGCAGGAGAATGGCATGAACCTGGGAGGTGGAGCTTGCAATGAGCCAAGATTGCACCACTGCACTCCAGCCTGGGTGACAGAACGAGACTCCGTCTCAAAAAAACAACAAAGAAATAGGAAAAGAAAGAGTCATTACTTGGTGTTCATTTTTCACTTTTTAAAGAGTGGAGAGTAGTTTTTAATGTATTTAAAACATTTCTCAAAATGGAACAAACTAGGTAATGTTTTTTTAGTTGTTATTTTAACTAGGGGCATTTCTTCTTTCCTCAGTCAAGCACCAAAACTTGGAGACCAGATGGCAGATTTGCACCTTTACAACCAGAAGCTCAGGGAGAAGTTGGAGGAGAACACAGTGGGTATGTTCAGATTGCTTTTGGGTACCTTGACCCAGCCACATTGTCTACCCTAGATTGGTGCTCATGGTACTTCTTGGTGGCATTTCAATAATAGGTTCAGTTGTATACCGTCTCCCTTTACACTACATTATGAAAATGAGATTTTTTTTTTTTTGAGGCGGAGTCTCGCTCTGTCGCCCAGGCTGGAGTGCAGTAGTGCGATCTTGGCTCACTGCAAGCTCCGCCTCCCAGGTCCACGCCATTCTCCTGCCTCAGCCTCCCGAGTAGCTGGGACTACAGGTGCCCACCACCACGCCCAGCTAATTTTGTGTATTTTTAGTAGAGATGGGGTTTCACTGTGTTAGCCAGGATGGTCTTGATCTCCTGACCTTGTGATCCGCCCACCTAGGCCTCCCAAAGCGCTGGGATTACAAGCGTGAGCCACCGCGCCTGGCTGAAAATGAGATTATTAAATAAGAATTTTGATGGAGCTGATAAGCTAGTAGAATTGGCACATGATCCCTTTTATGCCTAGCCCTCTTGTCTGGTGTGCTTGAGGTAATAATATCCCCTTTTATACCCAACCCTGCTGTCCAGTGTGTTTCAGGTAGGTATGTCCTGGCAGATCCATATATTGACTAATTGCCACTGTATGTAGTACATCCTTAGACCACCTATATTCTAGCATGTGCAGCCCAGGCTTGTACTGATGCTCTGCTGAGGTCTGACATTTAAGAGAAAGACAAATAGCTCCTTCAGGTCAAGGATCTCTGTCAACAGGCTGAAAAGGTAAGGTTGCTGAGCTTCAGTACGTGACCAAGTTTGGCTTCCACATGGTGATGTGCTGTGGCTTCATCCCACAGGTGAGTGCCTGGGTGAGGGTGTTCCCTGATGCTCTAATGCTGGTCACCCACTCTTTATATGTGACAGAATACCAGTCCCCTAGGCACCAGCAAGATTGACTACCTGATTTCTGAAAGCAGAATACAAGCTGTGATACCTGGAATGGGGAGAGCAGAAGCCAAGGGTCACTGAGCTGAGCCGGGCAGGCTCATGGGACATGCTGGGGCAGGTGGATCAGCATTCCAAGCAGAGGGAGCCTCAAGTGCAAAGGTGGTATTGCACAAGGCTCCTGATGAGTATGAGAGACTGGAGACAGTGGGTGACAGGTAGTGTGCAAAGTCAGGGATTAAGTCCTGATTATCAGCTCCCCTCCTGAGGCCTTTACAAATTATTTATTTAGATACAATTGAGATATAATTCACATAAGATCCACCATTTTAGAGGGTAGAATTAATTGGTTTTAGTACATTCACAATGGTGTGCAATCATCACCCCTATTTAATTCCAGAACATTTTTATTATCCTGAAGCAGAACCCATTAGCAGTCACTCCCCATTTCCCCTTCCCCGGCCCGTGGCAGCCTCTAATGTACCATCTGTCTCTTTGAATTGACCTGTGCTGGATATTTCATATGAGTGGAATCGCATATGTGACCTTTTGCGTCTGGCTTCTTTCACTCAGGATCATGCTTCAACGTTCTTCCATGTTGCAGCAGGTATTAGAATGTTATTTTTTATGGCTGAATAATAGCCCATTGTATGGCTAGGCCACTTTTTGTTTAGGTATTCTTTTATATGGCTGAACAGTACCGGGGCCTCTTGAACCATCATCTTTCAAACCTGTGAAGTTCCAAAGGCGGCTTTGGACAACCCAACTGCCCTGTGCTTCCCTCAGAGAAGCCATTATTAGACTATATTTTGGTTTCGTTAGGGACACACTGCCCATTATATAAGAACTAGTCCAGTTTAAAGCTACTGCTTCCTGAAGGGAGCATCTTTTCCAATCTGTCTCCTCATCGAAGCCCGTCCTGACTAGTTGGGTCCTGCGGACAATGACCAAGCTCTCCCTGGTGCAGGTGGAGGGCGATTCCCCAGCTGGAGGTCACTCAGGGCAAGATCCTCACAAAGCCCAAGCAGATCTAGGGTTCCCGGCCAACAGGCAGTGCTCACATCTGGGCTCGCTAGAACTGCACATGGAGTTTACCAGATTTACCAAGACCCCCAAGATCTCAGCCACAGCTGGCTCCCCTGGAGTCAACAGCTGTCCGGAGCCAGTGAGCAGCACCATCCTCATTGTCTGGTGAGCACGGCTGGGTGCAGTTTGTGGGCCTGTTGTGGATGCTGAGGTCAAGGGGTGCAAGTGGTGGGGTCTACAGGACTTGGCTGGCCCAGCAGAGTGGTGTTTCAAAGAAATGAAGCGAGATCTTACCCAGAGCCCCTGTGTGTGAAGCAGATGAGAAGAGGGCTGGTCTGTTTGGAGCACAGGTAGCCCCTCAATGTCCCTTCAGACTCCGGAATCAAGGAACCACCTCAGATCAGCTGCAGCCTGGCTAGGAAGCAGGAGGGGCCAGGGAGGACACCTGCCCTACTTCCTGCATGTTGTGCCTCGGACAGTGCCAGGTTCCGGAGGCTTCCCTCTCCTTGGGAGGGCTGAATGGGTCCTGGGGGAGTGTGTGCTGCAGCCACCAGGAGGAAGGGCCGAAGTGTGGGCTCCTCAGACACCGGGGGCACTAAGGCCCACTGGGGCCACCAGCTAGGTCGGCTGCAGTGATTGCCGCATGCTCTGTACACTGCCACATACCAGGCACCGTTCTAAGTGTTTCATCAGACTTAACTCACCCACTTGCCCTAGCAGGTACCCAGGCAGATAACGTCATTGATCTGTTTTATAGATGAGGAAACTGATGTGCAGAGTGACACTCCTGAGACCATGAAACTTGTCGGTGGGGCAGCTGGGCTTTGACCCTCAGTCTGGCTTCGGGGCACAGGCCCTGACCATGACACGGCCCTGCCCCTCTGTCAGGGGGAGGCCTGACCATTGGGACCAGCTGTGTACCCAGGTGGCACCTTCCCTGGGTAGCTTGGAGGATCACAGCCCCTCTGTTCAGGTGGTGGGACTGGGCTAGCTCGTGCTGGTCTCCTGCTCCCAACACTAAACCTGGCTGTCTTCCAGAAAGAGGACAGAGCTCGGACACTGAGAGCTTGGACAGGCAAATGGGAAATGGCCGGAGGCTGCACGGTGCACCTCTGTGCTGGGGGTTTGACAGCCAGGCTGTGGGGAGGGGACCTTTCCATCCTGCTCTTGATGTACACACAGCACCAGAGGGTGAGCCCAGGGGCCGAGTCACCACAGCACCCACGTGCTGGGAGAGTCTCGATGGTGGGGGCCGTTGACCAGGATGGTCCTCCTCAAAAGAGTTTTACAAAATAACTCTTTGCGTAAAATAAGCATTGTATTTTTCTCTATTGAGGTGTAATTGACATAAATTGTGCCCATTTAAAACGTATAATTTGGTACATTTTGACATGTTTGTACCTGTGAACCTCTTATCACAGTCGAGGTGAGTATACTGATGACCCCCAAAAGGTTCCCGGTGCCCTTCCCTGCCCCTGGGCAACCATTCATCTGTACTGTCACTGTAGATTAGTTTGCATCTTGTGAAATTCAATCTAAATAGAAACATACGGTATGCACTGCTTTCTGTCTGGCTTCTTTCACTCAGCACAATCATTCTGATATTTATCCATGTCTAAAATCCTTTGATATTCATCCACGATACACATCCATGCTTCATGTGTCATACAGTTATATCCATCCACTGTATGAATATAACACAGCCTGTTTATCCATTCACATGTGGATGGACTTCCAGGTCCTTTCCAGTTTTTGCTTATACAAATAAAGCTGCTATAAACCTTTGTATACAAATCTTTGTCTGGACAAATGCTTCCACTTACCTTGGGTAGATACCTAGGAGGGAAATGACTGTGTCATATGGTAGGTTCATATTTAACTCTTCAAGAAACTACCAAACTCTTTTCCAAAGTGGTTGCACCATGTTATATTCCCACCAGCAGCATATGAGAGTTCCAGTTCCTCCACGTCCTTGCCAACACTCGGTATTTTCTGTTTTAAATTACAGCCATCCTGGTGGGCATGAAGTACTATCTCACTGAGGTTCTATTTTGCATTTCCATAATGACTAAAGATGTGGAGCATCTATTCTTGTGCCTGTTTGCTGACAAAATGTCTTTGGTGAACCAGTTGTTCAATTATTTTGCCCAATTTGTGAATAGGTTTTTTTCTTATTATTGAGTTTTGAGAGTTCTTTGTATATTTAGGATATAACTCTTTTACCAGATATATGATTTGCAAATAGTTTCTCCTGGCTTGTTGTTTGTGTATTCTCTTGCAAGTGTCCTTCATAGGCCAGGCATGGTGGCTCATGCCTGTAATCCCAGGGAGGATGAGGTGGGTGGATCACTTGAGGTCAGAGTTTGAGACCAACCTGGCCAACATGGTGAAACCCCATCTCTATTAAAAATACAAAAAAATTAGCTGGGCGTGGTGGTGGGCACCTGTAATCCCAGCTACTCAGGAGGCTGAGGCAGGAGAATCGCTTGAACCCGGGAGGCGGGGAGGTTGCAGGGGCCGGCTGTGGTCACAGACCAGGGATGGAGGCCGGGTCTGAGGCTGGCCCTCAGTGAGGAGTGAAGGGGATGGACCGGGAGATGGGGTGCAAGTTTGACACAGATTTTGCCTTTGGGGATGGGTAGAGGGAAGAGGCTGGGACTCCGGGCTTGGACATTGGGTACGGAGAATGTGACACTAGCGGACGGGCTGGATCTGGAGGTTCAAGGTGTGCAGTGGGGGGAGCTGTGTGTGCAGGAGAGATGCGGAACTGCCGGGGCACTAGGGAGCCTGAACCCCTGCTCCAGTGCACAGACCTGGCACACGGCAGGGAGGAGGCAGTCACCGTTCCCTGACCCGCCTGGGCCTGGGAGGCAGGGCAGAGCTGGTGACAGACCAGGCTGGGGCCTTGGAATGACATCTGGCATGTAGCAGTGGGGGGGCGTAACTGGGGACTGTGGACTCCCAGCTGGAATCCACCTCCACCTTCCACATCCATACACTGCCTTTCGGTCTTTACTGAGCACCTGTTGTGTGCAGGGGCTGCCCTAGGCCCTGGGACCACCAAGGACCAGCCCTCCACAACCCCAGCCCTGCACTCAGCCCCCGCGCACTTCCTCCAGAGCCCCACACCTCACACATCGAGGACTCCAGGCGTTTCCCCACTCTTGAGGGCCCTGAGCTGGGAACACCACCTCTGGCTACCAGCCGCGGACTGCAGATGAGGCCTACGGTGACCAGGAAGGGTGGAGCTGCCCAAGGTCACACAGCAAGCTGACACTGCACAAGCTGATCCCACGGCTGACCAGCCTTGGGGAATGGGGCACTTCCGGCATGTCCCCGAGCTGGCCTCATCTGGGCCCTGGCAGAAGGCAAATAAAGGCAACATCTCAGCAAGGTTGTGACAGCCGGGGATCCAGGCAAGAAAGGGACAACCCAGGAAGGCTCCCAGGAGGAGGTGAGGGGCCTGAAGCCCACCCTGGCCTGAGGCCCTCCTCAGCACTCCAGCCTGCCTAGCCCTACCTCCTTCCTCGACAGGCCCCTCACCCAGCCTCAGCCTTGGCCTGACATTTCCCGTGACATTTGCTGCAAAGAAATAGAGTCATAAATCCAAAGGTTAAATTTGCACATCGCCTCAAATTGCTAGGAGAAGCAGTGATGGATCAGACCCTAGATGAGTCATGTGGCACTGGCCATCAGTCTGAGGACAGCCCCGGGGTGGACCAGGCTCCAGTCTTGGGCTGCTCTGTGCTTGCAGAGAGCTTTGAAAGGACACTTCCGTGCTTACTACGCAGGCGTCACTTCAGTTATCAGTGACCCAGAGTGGCCCACTACAGCTGAAGATTGTGAGCCCACCCCCTCCCATAGATTTAAAGCCCCTCCCGCCCCTCCTGCAGCAGCTGAAGTGACCATTCTGGGGCATGGAATGGGCATGGGGGAAAATGGGGAGCTGGGGCTGCCCTGGAGGCTTCTGGCACCGGAACCCTCTCCAGCCACCAAGCCCGGCTGTTTCCGGTTGCTCTAGGCTGGGGCCTGGGCCTCCACCTCCCCACAGGTCTGTGCAGTGCCCACAGAGGGAGCGCTGAGGGACTGGCCGATTTCCTATGTCCGCCACTAGGTCAGCACCTTGGCCAGCGCCCTCCCCACTGGAAGCTGAGTCCACTCCTGGGTGCTGGCTGGGATGGTTAGGTGTCGAGCGCTGATAGGGAGTTATGTGGGTGCAGAGGCAGAGTTGAGCAGGGCTAGGCAGCTGGTCGGTCTGCTGCCAGCAAGGCACAGCCCACTTCTCAGGCTGCACATGTGGGAGGGTTTGGTAAGCCACATTTTGCAAGGTGTAGCCAGGTTGGGGGCAGCATGGGGAGTGGTGTACTCTCTGGGCAGGCGACTGCGGAGCCATCATCCCCCAGGGCCCAGTGGGCAAGGGGGCGAGGGCAGCAAGGGAGGGCTGGAGCCCCTGGTCAAGGGGCACAGCCAGTTCTATGGGGTGACCTCGTGCGAGGAGCCACGGACCCTGTGGGCAGAGCCTGGCCATCTGCTGCCCAGAGTCTACACCAATCAGTCCCTAGGAAGCCCCAGCAGGGATGCTGGGAGGACAGGCCATCTGTGCCCAGCTGATCCGAGCTCCCAGGCTTTCTGGACACGTGGCCTGGGGATCAGGAGTGAGCTGGAGACTGCAGACAGCTGTGCCCTCAGAGCCGTGCAGACCTGTCACACCTTGCCTGGACTGGGCCAGGAGGGCCACACAGGCATCTGCCTGAATCGCTCCCCACCCCACACCCACCCTGTAGGGCACATCCTTTGCCAGCTTGCCCAGTCCACCACCCCCCTCCAGTGAGGCCAGGAGCTGCCTCACCTCCCACCTCACCCCCAACCTGGGGCTCGGCCTCCACCACCAGCATGCCGGTCATGAGGGCCCTGCCCAACTGTGTGACCTCGGCCCAGCCCCTTGGCCTCTCTGAGCTTGGCACAGCATGTGGATGAGGCAGACGCTAATGCCTCCGGGCCTGGTCAGCTGATCACCCTCCCTCCTTTGTTCATCCCTCCTGTCCCCTGAGAGGATCATGCAGGGTTTTCACTCAAAACTCCAGGCCTAGGGCCGGGCGCAGTGGCTCAAGCCTGTAATCCCAGCACTTTGGGAGGCCGAGGCGGGCGGATCACAAGGTCAGGAGATCGAGACCACAGTGAAACCCTGTCTCTACTAAAAATACAAAAAATTAGCTGGGCACGGTGGCGGGCGCCTGTAGTCCCAGCTACTCAGGAGGCTGAGGCAGGAGAATGGCGTGAACCCAGGAGGCGGAGCTTGCAGTGAGCCGAGATTGCGCCACTGCACTCCAGCCTGGGCAACAGCGTGAGACTCCGTCTCAAAAACAAACAAACAAACAAAAAAAAACTCCAGGCCTGCCCATAGAAGCCAGCTTGAGGTGAGGCGACCTTTCACAGTGGCCTGTCTTGGGCTGACAGGGACACGGTTCATCCTCCTTGGAAGGTCACTGCTTCCCAGGGCTTCGGGAGGCTCATCTCCCGCCTGGAGAGACAGGCGTGCCACGGCTTTGCTTGGCATGCCTGTGCGGCACTCATGGACATCCAGGCCCTCGATGCCTCCTGGGGAGGGATGGGGCAGCAAGGAAACTGTGTCTTTGCTCCACACATTCTGGGCCACTCCAGGCCAACGCAAGGAGAGACCAGGAAGGAAGCGCGAAGGTCATGTGGAAAGCGCGTGCCTGCTGCCCAAGTGTGTCAGTGTGACCGACCCTTCCCTGCACTCTGAGTAGGCGGCTGGGGATGTGGTCCCGGTGCCAGGGAGCTGGGGGGCGCCAGCCTGCCATCTGCTCTCACCACGGAGGGCGGCTGCATGCCCAAGGCCTGAGAGGACTCTGTGCCAGGCCTGCTGAGTGAGTCATCCCATTCAGTCCTGCAGTGTAGACACTACTACCACCACCCATTTTCCAGACGGGAGAAAGAGGTCTGGGGAGCTTTGGTGGACCCACATCTTGGCAGCCCCTCTCTGCCCTCTCTTTGTCCACAGACTCTGCCTCCTCCAGAAGCCTCTCACCATTCCCCATCTCCGGGGCTGCAGAGGGTGTCCTGGCCTTCCCCCGTCAGCTCTGCACCCTGAGGACTCCCGTCCCTAGGAGTCCCTCTGCCCAACTTTGCTGCCTATTAAGCCATAATTAATCTGCTTCCTCATCTCTTATTCACCAAAGCCACATGCAGCAGCAAAGGGGGCTGGTACAAGGAAGGGACCGACAGCCAAACCCCAGCAGGGGCCCCAAGAATCCCACTGGGCCTGCCCATCTCCAAATGCCTCCGACTTCTGTACTAGCAAGGGCCTCCTCCCACAGAATGGCATCCTGGATTGTGGTCAGGCCCCCCGACGGGCCATGCGCATCTCTCACCACCCGGAGGCTGCTGGTGACCGTCAATGGGACGTGTGCATTGCACAGTGACGGCCCTTACCTCTGCCTCCCCCAGCCCTGTACTGGATCCGTTGTGGCCCATCTCCAGGATGGGAGCCTGAAAGGAGATGAAAGGACACTTGGTCAAGTGGGACACTTGTCCAGGGCTGGCACCTGGACCCCTGGTCTGCCACTCTTCCTGGTGCCCAGAGGAAGGGGTGAGTGAGTCCCCAGGGCTCCTGGACCTTGAGATGAGCTCAGGTCACTTGTGTTCACCAGCAGATGGGCTCAGGGTCTTCTCTCAGTGGGCACAACCGAGTTGGTGGCCTCTCTCTGGGGAGGCCGGCTGGGTGGGGCTGGGGAGTAGGAAGCTTCTGGTCCCTGAAGGCCCAAATCTGGTGCAGGGGCAGAGCTCTGGAAGGTGGGGGTCCCTGGGCTGTGCCCAAGGCATCCGCTGTGGCTTCACACCCCTCCCCCGCCCCTGCAGGGAGTGCGGATCCTTCTAGAGCCACCCACCTGGCAGTGACAGCTAAATTGGGAGCTGCTGTTCACACCAGGAGCCCAGCGGGCAGTCAAAACCGGGTCGGGGGGGAGGGGTACCTGTTGAAAACACCCACGAACTCCCACGAACAGAGAGAGGAGGCGGCACCCACTGGGGCTCCAGCAACCATCCCGGCTACCCCCGCCCCGGCCCACCAGGAGAGGAGGGAAGCCTTGAAGTGCCAGGCCTTTGAATTGCCCATCTCCATGGCAACGCGTGGGCACAAAGGGCCGGGCCGGCGAGCAGGCGGCGGCTGCGAAAGCTGGAAGGAGGGAATCTTTTATTTATGGGGAGGGAGAGTCGGGGAGCCAGGCTGCGCCCACGCTCAGGGCCAGGCCGCAGTCTTGAGGCTGGGCCCCCTGCCCCATAGCCAGGGCTTCTGAGCAGCACCCACCCACACACCCCTGACCCTCCGGGCCTGGCTGGGTGGACGGAGCATGGGCAAATGGAGGGCAGAATGGAGTGAGTGTCCAGCATGCACCCAACCTGGAGAGTGGCCCCAGAGGGTCCCTGGGAGCCTGCCATCCTCCATACCCCAGTCTCTGTGACGCAGGCACCCGGGCAGATACCAGCTGAGAGCCAGCTGGGCCTGCAGTGAGGAAATGCGGCCCAAAGCAGACTCCGCAGAGCTGGAACTCAGGTGGCGCTGCTTCCACAGGCTCTGAAGGCCTCACGGGACAGGAGGCCGGGAGGGGCCCCCAGTGCCAAGGCCCTGAGGCAAGCTGGAGCTGGGAGCATCTGAGGATGGGCATTAGCACAGGGCTCCAGGGTACAGCTGGTCCACTATAGGTAGCCTGGCCTCCCCAGAGACCCAGCTCCTCACCTTGGACCGGGGTCCTGGGCCTTGGGCATCCAGGGACCCGCCTGCCGTGGTGGAGGCTGCCACACCAGGATGCTGGCCCACAGCCTCCAGCTGCCCATCCCCACCTTCCCAAGCCCCTCCCCTCATGGCTCACACCCTGTTCCCTGAGCCCCCAAACACGGGAAATGGCCCTATTGTGCCCCAGCGGGGGAATTCTGACCCCAGGCCCTGGGGGCAGTGCAGAAACCACCACTGAATCCGATTTTATTTCATCTAAAAAATATCTGAGCCAGACTGAAAGGAGCGGGGAAAGGGTCCCAAGGCTGCTGCCCCCAGCCCCACCTCCCACAGGCCCTGGTCCCTCCCAGCCCCCATTTCCTTCCCTTGAGAGTGTCTAACGTGGGGCAATATTTTGTGAAATTGGAGGCACCGCGTTGGAAATTCCAAACCCGCGTCTACGATGAGCTGCACACGCGTTTCAAACCTGCCCTGGTTTTGAGCTGAGGGAAGCGGAGGATGCAGGAGTTGCCCACTCCAGAGGCCCTGGGTGTGTGTGAGGAGCCCTGAGGCTGGGCAGAGCTGCTTGTGGGAGGCACTGTGCCCCCTCCACCCGAGATCAGGGCCTGGGTGCCCAGGACACTACAGGCCTTTTGGGGAGCCTGGGGCTTGGGGAACCTAGAGCTGGGACACACAGGCCAGAGTCTGAGCTTTCATCCCCCCACCAAAGATGCTCCCCCAACCACTGCCTGCGCATCGGGGGAGACAAACTCCCCCCACGCCCACCTTGCCTCCAGCAGGCCTGTTCCTCCCCTCGTCTGCTGGAATCAGTTTTTTCTTTAACTCAGCCCCACAGTGGGGAAGGGAGAGCTCCAGGGGACCATGCAGCAGAGAGGGGAGGGGAGAAGCCATCAAACAGGCCGGGGGGTTGGGGGCCATGCACTCAGCACAGAGCCGCACACAGCACGAGGGGCCTGGGCAGCCGGCTTAGAGCCCATTCTCTCGGCCCCTCCGTTCCAAAGACGGGACCCTCCAGCCCAGGGACCCCAGATAATGGCCCCCAAACCACCTCTCTTCCCAGACCTCGTCAACGGCAATGAATGGTGCATCCTGGCTGCGGCCGCCGCCCCTCACTGCGGGACTTCAGCCCAGACGAGCGCCCAGCCCCTCCTGGGGTCTCAGATACTCAGAATGAAAGGCTCACAGCTGCCATGCACTTCCACGGGACTCTGTGGGTCCTGCTCCACCCCTGGTGAGGCTTTCATCCCTCCCCAACTCCATTCCAGAGGCCAGAAAGCCGTGACGTCTGGGGTCAAAGAGCTGGGAGAGGCAGTTGGAACTCAGGCCAGGCCCATCTGACTGGACGGTGATGAGACTGGGACCCTGCTCCCCTACACGTGCTGTCAGGGCACCCTCGATGCTCCCCAGAGCCTGCTGTGCCCCGATAGCCCCTGCATGCCCAGTGTCCCTGGCACAGGATACCCTGGGGTGCCATGTCTGCAAGAGCTCACACCCTTCTCTCCCCAGCCGCTGCTAACTGCTGCCAGGGGTGGGTGTGCGGAGGGCTCGGGTCCTCTTCTCCACCCTCCCTGCACCAACTCAGCTCCAGAACATTCCCAGCAGTGAGGAGAGGGTGGCCACTGTGCTGCAGCCTTGAGGGATGGGCAAGGCCATGCCAGCTGGAGTCATGCATGTCCCCTCGGTGGCCTCATTCAGAGGGCGCCATGGAGGAGGGTGCAGTGAGGGCGGCTACCAGGGACAGTGGAGATGAGGCGGTCAGGAAGCCCAGTGATGGGCCTGGAGGGGAAACACGGCCAGCCTGGGACAGGGCACGAGGCCTTTGTTCTGTGTGCTGTGGCATAGTGTGCTGGCTCTGGCCCATCTTTTGTTAGTGGTAGGTAGGTTCAGCTCTGTTCCTTGGGACTCCCTCAGCCCAGGGGCCCACCTCCCCTCTGGGCAGCCCCAATCAGCGCGTTCTGCTTCAGCCACCTGCAGCTCCTCCCTCATCGCACCACCCTGGAGCATCACGGCCCCGGGGCAGGCTGCGGAGACCTGGCTAGCCCGTGGTCTGCTCATTCCTCACCCGCTGTTGTGGCAGAAACAAGTCAGCGCCGCTGAGCCGAGCTGACCCGGCTGCAGCCCTCACCTCGGGAGAGGGTCCGGCCCAGCCAGGCCTGGTGAGCAGGTGCGGGGACGGGTGCTCACGTGCGGGAGGGTTCTCAGGAGTGGTGGAAGGAGGCCAGACAATGAGGGCCCAGCAGATAGGGTGGGGAGGCAGGAAGAGGGGACAGAGAAGGGACCAGTGAAGGAGAGTGGAGGGTGCTGCCCCCGTGGGGCAGGACGGGTGGGGCTGGTGTTAGCTGGGTGTGTGGGTCTGGCAGGGAGCTGGGCCTGGGAGTGGGTCCCGAGGAGTGCTAGGTTGGAGCCAGGACCACGGGCCTCACCATAGAGGCCTCACCCTGGGACAGAGGGGGCTGACAGACTGGGCTGACGGGAAGGGGGGCTTCCTGTCACCAGAGGACACAAAGGGACCACTAGTGACCCGGGCCATGAGGCTCTGTGGCCCTCAAGGTGCTGGGCTTGAGGTGGGCCCAGCCTATGGCTGCCTTTGTGGGGACCCCCCAGGGAGAGGCCGGCCCCTGAGGATGCTCAGGCCTGGTTCATTGTGGCCAGGGCCTGGCCCAGCCCGAGGTCAGCTACCCTGGGGGCTGAGTCTCTGTCTCGCCCTGTGACATGGTGCCCACACTATGGGCCAGTGTCACCCCTTTGCCCACACCCCGGGAGCCTTGTGTGTCCATACTTGTGGCTGAAGGCCTGCGGTGGGGGTCTCTGCGTTGGGGGAGGTGGGTCCAGGGTGCGTGGCCCTGGGATTGTTCATCGTGTGTGCCACCTGGAAGGTGCTGGAGCCTCACCCTGTCCTCCAGGGCCCGGAATGTTTTGGGGAGATCCGGTGCTGGCATCTTGGCTGGGCCAGGATGGTGTCTAGGAGGGACCCATGGGAGGGAAGCAGGGGCATCAGGGGCCCGGTGCTGGGGTGGATGGCAGGAGAGGCCTGGAGGGCGGTGGCTCAGGCCGGTGGCTGGGCAGGTGTCAGGAGAGAGAGGGGTGAGGCCTGGCCTCTCTGCCGCAGCCGAGGCAGGGCCTGGGGTGTCCTGGGGTGGGACAAGGCTCAGGGCAGAGGCAGAGCCAGAGCCAGAGCTGATCGCATGCAGGGTGGCCACGTCCCGGCCTGATGAGTGCCGGTCGCTCAGTTCTGTGGCGCTCTGCTGCCCTCTGCCGGCCGCCTCTGTCCCTGCAGGCCCAGCCATCTACCTGCAGGTCTGGACAGACCCTCAGAGGCCAGGCTGGGAGGTCTCAGGAGCCAAGACAAGGTGGAATCCCGTTTGAGGGCATCTGAAGGAGTGAGAGCCTATGTCAACCCCCTGCCCAGCCTTGCCTTGGCCAGCGGCTCCCAGGGGACTCTGGTGGGCCGTGGCTAAAGACGACAGAAGGGCTCAGAGAGCTGCTGTGTGAGGTCGCACAGTGAGCGGGGGCCGAGTGGCCTTGGGAGAGGCAGCAGCAGGAGGGTCCTCGGCATGGCCACAGCCCGGGGACAGGAAACCCCTGCTGGGTTCCCCCACCAAGTAGCTTCCGTTCCCAGCCCTTAGGGCATCTCAGGAGAGGCTCCTGGGAGGGTCCCACCTGCCTCCTGCCTTCTCCCCCAACCCCATCCTAAATGGGTCCCTGCTCCCCAGTCGCTCCCACCAAGAGCTCACCCGCCAGGGCTCAGGGAGAGGCCCCTCAGGGCGGCTGTTTCTCCACGTGCTGCCGTCCGCTGGACACTGAAAACCAATCCCATCC
This sequence comes from Macaca thibetana thibetana, assembly GCF_024542745.1. Lineage (NCBI taxonomy): Eukaryota > Metazoa > Chordata > Mammalia > Primates > Cercopithecidae > Macaca > Macaca thibetana. The sequence goes on from NC_065587.1 coordinate 32,909,437, forward strand.
ATCTGAATGGCATTTAATATGCACAGTGAAGTCGGCAGCCACAGCCATGGGAGTGTGCTCAGAGCAAGGTTTACACGCGGATGATACCAGGCTTAGCCCACGAGTGGCCTCCTGGGTCCCAGGAGATATGTGGGGCGGGGGTGCAGCTGGGTGAGCCGTGGTAGCAGAGACCTGGGGAGGGGATATGGGAGGTAGGAACCGGGCTAGGCAGGGATTCAGGGGAGGCTGAGGCCTGGAACAGGGAGACTGAGACCTCAAGGAGGCTGGGACTTTAGGAGTCAAGACTTGGAGAAGCTGGGACATGGGCAGGCCGAGACCCAGGGGTTTAAGAATGAGGGACTGGTGCAGACCTGAATTGGAGCCCAGCCGCTGCTGGCCCCATGTGGCTGGAGAGTGTGCTGACCCCATAGTGACTGGAGAATGTGCTGTTGATATGGAAGGGAAGTGCTGGGAAGGGAAAAGTATGGTCCATTTAAATGACACAGAAGAGGGGAAAGGGAAGTGCTGGGTAGAGGAGGGAGTGGTCCCTGACTAGGGCTCCAACTCCATGGACATAGGTGAGAACAGGCATTTCCTGCCCAAATGTCGCATTTCTCACGACCACCCTGACCTGCCACGCCCCCATCCTGTGCTTATAAAACCCCCCTGAGACCTTAGCAGGCAGACACAGGCAGCTGGACGTGGAGAGGAGCACGTCACAGAGGCACACACGGGCGGCTGGACGTCGAGATGAACACACTGATAGGCACCGGCATGCTGGCAGGCCACCGACTGGCAGAACCACGCGGAGTTTGGCTGGGCAGCCGGAGGACAGCCTGGGTGCTCAGTGACCCCACTCCAGGGAAAACCTTCCCACTCCACCCCCTTCTGGCTTCCACTCAATACAACCTTGCACTCATTCTGCAAGTCCACATGTGACCTGAGTCTTCTGGTGCACCAAGGCAAGAACCCCAGGATGCAGAAAGCCCTGTGACTAACACAAGTCGCCCTGTGGACGGCAAACTAAAAGAGCCCCCGTAACACACACCCACTGGGGCTTCAGCTGTAAACATTGACCCCTAGAGACTGCTGTGGGGTCGGAGCCCCAGCCTGCACATCTGTCAGCTCCCCTAGAGGTTTGGGCAGCGGAGCACTGAAGAAGCGAGCCACGCCCCTTGTTGCACACCCTGCAAGGGCAACAGGGGAACTTTTTCCATTTCACTGGCCCATGGTGGCTGGACAGTGTGCTGGCCCCACGGTAGCTGGAGAGTGCGCCGTGCTCCCTGGCTTTCCTCCTGATGTATCAAATGGGTCAGTGGGTCCTGGGGGCTGTTCCCACAGCGACGTGGTGGAGGCTGACCCTGACGCCCACCCCTGCCGAGCACTCGGTGAATGGTGGTCACTGTCAGGAAGCGCCATTGCTGTCCTCCATCAGTGTCTGTGGGGCTGGGTGACTCTTGGAGGATGCCTCCAGCAACATGGCACTGCCAGGACAGGGCCCGTCCACCTGACTGGGCTTCCTGGTGTGAACAGATGGATGGACGGGTGGGCCTGCTGCATGCAGGGAGCTGAGGCTGGATCTTCACCTATGGGCAGGAGGCCATGCAGGGCTCAGGGAGGGACAGCACTGTGGCTGGGACAGAGCCTGTGTGATGAGAAGCCCTTGGTGCCCTGGGCCTCCCTCCTTGCTCCTGTCCCTCCAGAACATCACCCAGAGCCCCCCACCCTGCTCTTTTGGGGAGATGTCTGGGTGTCTGCAGTTGCTGCCACTCTTGATCCCACCCACCCCTGCAGGTTGCCGGTGGGACAAGTGCAGGAGGCATCTCAAGGCTTTCCCTGGGGTCTCTGCACCCTCCAAGAGCCGGGAGCCGCACACAGCCTGCCAGTGTCCTGGGAACTCACCCTGTTGCTGCCACTTGTCCTGGGCAATCCTGGGGCTCACTCCTTGCCATTCAGACCCCTGTGAGGGGAGCACTGGCTGTGAGTTGCTCTGTGGCTAGTGATGGCGAGGCAGGGCCTGGAGTAGATCCATCACGAATAATTCTTTTCTTTTTTTGAGACAGAGTCTCGCTCTGTCACCAGGCTGGAGTGCGTGATCTCGGCTCACTGCAACCTCCGACTCTCTGGTTCAAGCAATTATCCTGACTTAGCCTCCTGAGTAGCTGTGATTACAGGCACAGGCCCCCACGCCTGGCTAATTTTTGTATTTTTAGTAGAGACGGGGTTTCACCATGTTGGCCAGGATGGTCTCGATTTCCTGACCTCGTGATCTACCGGCCTTGGCCTCCCAAAGTGCTGGGATTACAGGTGTGAGCCACTGCGCCTGGCCGAGAATTCTTAATGAAATGGGAACGTGTCTCCCAGGAAATGCACAGGGGCCTGGAGTGACAGAGTGGCCTCAGGTGTGTGCACAGGTGTGAACATGCCTTCCACAAAGGGCAGTGGATGTGCACATGCCTCACACACACTGCGGGGCAGGGCAAATGTCCCACACGTGTTCGTGCCTGTGCACACATGGGTGGGCTGCATCTGCACGTGTCCACATGATGTGTGTGTGCACACCTGTGTCACGCTTGCAGCGAAGACAAAGGAGAGAAATACACCCAAATCTCCCCTCTGGGTCCCTGCCCTGGGTGCTGGGATGTCAGAACAGGTTGATGTCCTTTTTATCCTTCCCCATATCCACCACATTGTCTACCAAAGCACACCTTAGTTTTATTGATTGATTGATTGATTGATTGATTGATTGAGATGGAGTCTCGCTCTGTCACCCAGGCTGGAGTGCAGTGGCGTGATCTCAGCTCACTGCAAGCTCCGCCTCCCGGGTTCATGCCATTCTCCTGCCTCAGCCTCCCTAGTAGCTGGGACTACAAGCGCCCGCTGCCACACCCAGCTAATTTTTTTGTATTTTTAGTAGAGATTGGGTTTCACTGTGTTAGCCAGGATGATCTCAATCTCCTGACCTCATGATCCACCCACCTTGGCCTCCCAAAGTGCTGAGATTACAGGTGTGAGCCACGGTGCCCAGCCTAGCACACCTTAGTTTTATAATCAGAAATGAAATGCATGGTTTCAAGAAAGCCATGGGCCAGCTCCTCTGTGCCCTGGTGTTGGCGGGGCCAGAGGGGCGGGATGTGTAGGGGGAGATTAGCTTCATGCGGCCATGGGGCCAGGGAGGCCAAGGTCAGCTTGCTCAGCTCCTGGAGGTACAGCGAGTACCAACAACACAGCCTAGCTTGACCGCAGAAGGAAAATCAATGCTGGGCACAAGGACCGACCACCGACGTCAGTGGTCACTGGGAACACTGTCCACTGACGTCAGAGCTGCTCACAGGGCACCCGGGAGCTTGCCAGGGAGCCCGGCTGTCTACGTTTGGAACAACCTGGTAGGCAAGCTGACCCCTGATAGGCCCTTCATCTGACTCCACTCGGAGCCCTTCCCGGAGGGGAGACAAAGGCCTTGAACAGCTCTGGAGGTGCTCCCTGACAGTGCACCCCAGGCTTGGCTAAAGAAATCTCAAATTCCCCAAAGCTCCAGTGGCCCCTGCTACGGGTCAGCCTCAGGGCGATGCTCGTCTCCAGTTGGTCCTGACTGATCCACATTACGAGATAAACTGTGGCGTTATCTCATGGCGTTATTACTTTGCAAGAAATGATGGTGAGTCTTTATACAAGAGTGGTCGATGCAAAGATATTACCACATAAGACGGGAGTCCTCCAAGTCCTGTCTTCCTCCGTTCCGTGTCCTAGCCCCCCATCCACGTGTGGCCTGCCTGGACAGACAGCTTCGTACACTCAGACTCTTCCCTCCCCGCGCATCAGGGATGTGTGTCCCTGTTACTGACATGCAGGGAGGGCTCATCATCTTGGGCACACCCCATGGTGCTCTGAGCCCGTCATCACCTGTGGTGGACATTGAAGGAATCCCCAGGTTTTCCTTTTCAGGAGCCATGGCTTGGGCCAGTGCCTAGGAGGTCAGAGGTTGGGGGCTTAGGGAGGGGTCACTGCCCAACGGTGCCACCTTGGACTCAGAGTGCCAGCCCAGGGAACCAGGTAGGCCCGGCTCTGACCGTGCTGCTGGGCAACCACTGGCTGAGACCTGGGGATAAAACGCCTCCCACACCAGCCAAGGAGACAGGCTCTGCGTGAGGCCTGAAGCCCATGAAGGGTTCTGAAACAGGAGGAGAGCCGGAGCCTTCAGCTGTGATGGGCACAGCACCGTCTGTCCCTGTCCTCCACCCAAGGGAACTCACCTTGGCAACTCTGCTGGAAGGCACAGGTTGCTGACAGTCTGACACCTGGGAGGGGGCCGGTGGACGCCCCCCATATCCCCCCATGCCCGGGCCTCCAGCAGAGCCTGCAGTCTGAGACCTGTGGTTCAGGAGCTGGGACCGATGGGGCCCTTGGGGATTCCCATGCTGCTGGAGGAAGACGGGGGCATGGGGGTGTCCATGGCAAAGAAGCGAGAAGTGGAGGCTGCCAGCCCCCGGCCCCGACCTGCCCTGGCTAGAGTGGGGCAGGCTTGGGGGTGAGTCCGGGGTGCTGATTTCACGCTCCGGGGCCGACGTCTCCCTGTGACTTTATGGACTGTCCTTCTGTCCCCTGAGACCCTGGTTCTCCCTCACCAGCCTGGGTCCTCCTCATCTCAGCTCAGTTGTCACCGCCTCTGGGAAGTCCCCAAGCCCTCGAGTGGGTGCCCAGGAGGCACGGTCAGTGCTGAGGCTACAAGCCCTGCTGGCACCCGGCAGGGCACACAAGGCCAGGTCAGGCTCTGGGGACAGTAGACAAGCTTATCCCGCACACTGGGGACTGCCCACCTGGGGAAGAGAGCTAGGTCGGGCTGGAGGGACCTCAGGGGATGGCCGGGCACCCCTCCCTGAGGAGAGCTCCACCTGAACGAGGGTGTCACCGGGTCCACTCCAGACGCATGTCCTGCCTTGGACGGGCTGGAGAGAGGGTGTGGCCAGGCCATGGGGTGAACCATCTTGGGTGGTTGGTTGGCCTGGCATCACCAGACATGTGGCTCCATTAAGCATCTTGACTCCACAGGAGCCCACGTGGCATGTCCTCTGACCTCCCGTCCACCTCTGAAAGGGGCGGCCCTCTGAGATTCTGTCTGGAACCTGTCAGCCCTCCTGACGAGGTCCCTGGTGCCGGCTATCACAGGCACCTAGCCACCCTACAGAAAGGCTCTGGGAGGCTCAGCCTTGTCTGGGGCCCCAAGACTGATGCCAGCTGGGGCATCTCACAGGGAGCACCCCTACCTGTAAACCGCCCAGCTCAAGCTCCGCCTCGACCTCTCCAAGTCAGCAGCCGACCTTCCCCAGGGTCCCTCCCAGCCTGCAGGGATTGTGAGGCTCTGAGGCTTTTCTGCAGCCTCTCAGTCCCCCACCCCACTACCTGCTCAGGCAGAGAGATCACGGCTCTGCGTTATTGTGTGCTTAGTGGGGGCTGGAGCTTGTGCTAAACAACTCGGGAGCCCCCTGAATCTTGACAGTAACCTGAGGGGGCATTATTACCATTCTCACTTCCGCAAGGAAGAAGTCCCAAACCCCATCTGGCACAAAGCCAGCGCCTGGAGTCTCCCTCTGCAGTCCACCTGCTCCCACGTGGGTCACGCCTGGGACGTCACAACATCTGGGGTCAGTGCTGCTGCTGCTGTCACTGTGGCATTCAGCTTTCCCAAGGCTCACACCTGCTCCATCCAGCAAAGGGGTCGTGCACCCCAAGCCTGCCTCATCCTTCACACACACAATCCCACTTCATCAACCACAAAGATGCCCGTGTTTACCTGGCCTCAACCCCATCAGCACCTCCCCTTCCAATTGCTGGAGGGCTCAGGTCCCTTCAGCTGGGCTCCCACATTCCTGATCCCTGACCCGCAGGCCCTCAGGACAATGCCAGCCTGGGCTCACCTGGTGCCAGTCACCTGCATCTCCCTGGGGTGGGGGTGGGGGGCAGCAGGCTCTGTGGACCTAGCACACATCTGACTCTTGGAAAAAGGAAATGTCTCTGAGGACAGAGACCTCAGCTTCAAATATTGCTGTGGGCTCTTGGGCAAGTCCCTCCTCCTCCTGAGCTTCAGTCTCCCCTGCATAGAATGGAGCGGTGATCGTAGCTCCTGCATGGGAAGGTTGTGAACACCATGCTTGTCAGCAGAATATACCCTAAATTTGCAAGGAAACTGTTGGAAACAGGCCCCCCAAAATCTGGCCATAAAGTGGCCCCCAAACTGGCCATAAACAAAATCTCTGCAGCACTGTGACATGTTCCTGATGGCCATGACGCCCACGCTGGAAGGTTGTGGGTTTACGGAACGAGGGCAAGGAACACCTGGCCCACCCAGGGCGGAAAACCGCTTAAAGGCGTTCTTAAGCCACAAACGATAGCATGAGCGATCTGTGCCTTGAGGACATGCTCCTGCTGCAGATAACTAGCCCAACTCATCCCTTTATTTTGACCCTCCCTTTTTTTCCCATAAGGAATATTTTTAGTTAATCTATAATCTATAGAAACAATGCTTATCACTGGTTTGCTGTCAATAAATGCGTGGGTAAATCTCTGTTCGAGGCTTTCAGCTCTGAAGGCTGTGAGACCCATGATTTCCCACTTCACACCTCTATATTTCTGTGTGTGTGTGTGTGTCTTTAATTCCTCTAGTGCCACTGGGTTAGGGTCTCCCCCACTGAGCTGGTCTCGGCAAGCGGTGCCCATACATGGGGGCTCGAATCCAGGTTGAAGAGTTGCTGGAGCAACGGTTGGAGAAAGTGGAACTAAGCTGGAGGACACCCAAGTACTCTTAAAGCAATCCCCATGGTGAGTAAGAAAGGGAGCTCGGAAGCATCAGGGTAACAATGGGACAAGTGTGGGCTCTGGTTCCTTCCACCTTGGAACCTTTTCACACTAGTGATGAGGAGGAAGGAGAGTATAACGAAGTAACAGAAGAGGTTACAGAGCAGGTTTGTTTGCCAGCTAAAGCTAAAGTGGCAAAGGAGGGAGAAGTTCACCCCTACCCTTCTGCATCCCCTCATTATTATTTTGAAGAAAAAGAGTGGCCCGCCCCTCCAGATCTTTCTTTTCTGGAGGACACTGGGTGAAAAGTACTTGCCCCAGTGACTGTTCGAGCAGCGCCTCAAGCAACCACTCTCAGTTCTATTCAGGCAGGAATTCAGCAAGCTAGACGAGAGGGTGATATAGAGGCTTGGCAGTTCCCTGTTAGAATACACCCCCAAGATCAACAGGGAAATAGTATAGCTACATTTGAGTCTTTTCCTTTTACATTTGGGAAGGCATATTTAGTTGATTATATCAAGGCCTATGATGGTATCGGAGGAAATTTGCATAAAGCTACTTTGTTGGCACAGGCAATGGCAGGACTAAGAGTGGATAAAGGAAATACTGTTTCCTGGAGCTTGTTTTAACTGTGGGAAGCATGGTCATACTAAAAAAGAATGTAGAAAAAATCAGCGAGTCAGGCCGCCAGATAGGGGAAAAAAGAAAACTGCTGAGTCTGAAATATGTCCAAAATGTAAAAAAGGAAAATGTTGGGCTAATCGGTGTCAATCTAAGTTTGATAAAGATGGGAACCTGATTTCGGGAAATGCCATGTGGGGCCCATTCCAAACCGGGGCATTTCCAGCTCAGGCCATTCCCTCGCCCCCGTGCAGTGTCTGTCCCCCGCCACTGCCAGTAGTGCCTCAGTAGATTTACGCTGCACAAAAGCTGTGAGCCTTCTATTTGTGGAACCCCTGCAAAATGTCCCAACAGGAGTCTGTGGACCCTTGCCAGCGGGGACAATAGGATTACTTCTAGGAAGGTCTAGTTTAAATTTAAAAGGGGTACAAATACGGCCAGGCATGGTGGCTCACGCCTGTAATCCCAGCACTTTGGGAGTCCAAGGTGGGCGGATCACAAGGTCAGCAGATTGAGACCATCCTGGCTAACAAGGTGAAACCCCGTCTCTACTAAAAATACAAAAAAAATTAGCCAGGCATGGTGGCGGGTGCCTGTAGTCCCAGCTACTCGGGAGGCTGAGGCAGGAGAATGGGTTGAACCTAGGAGGCAGAGGCAGAGCTTGCAGTGAGCCGAGATCGCACCACTGCACTCCAGCCTGGGTAACAGAGAAAGACTCCCTCTCAAAAAAATAATAAAATAAATAAATAAATAAACAAACAAACAAATAAATAAAAGCAGTACAAATACATACAGGAGTCATTGATTCAGATTACAATGGGGAAATTGAAATTGTTATATCTACTTCTGTTTCCTGGAAAGCAGAGCCAGGAGAGTGCATAGCACAGCTCCTGATCGTGACGTATGTGGGAGTGGGGAAAAGTGAAATTAAACCAATAGGAGGAGGATTTGGAAGCACAAATAAACAAGGCAAAGCAGCTTATTAGGTGAATCAAATTACTGATAAACATCCTACCTGTGAAATGACTATTCAGGGAAAGAAATGTAAAGGTTTGGTAGATATAGGAGCAGACATTTCAATCATTTCTCTACAGCACTGGCCGTCCGCATGGCCAATTCAACCCGCTCAATTTAACATAGTTGGAGTTGGTAAAGCCCCTGAAGTATATCAAAGTAGTCATATTTTGCATTGTGAGGGGCCCAATGGATAACCTGGGACTATTTAACCAATTATAACTTCTGTACCTATAAATTTATGGGGGAGAGATTTATTACAACAATGGGGAGCAAAGTTCTAATTCCAGAACAATTATATAGCTCTTAAAGTCAACATATGATGCATGAAATGGGGCATGTCCCTGATATGGGACTAGAAAAAAATTTGCAAGATTTGAAAGAACTGCTTCGGCCAGGCGCAGTGGCTCAAGCTTGTAATCCCAGCACTTTGGGAGGCCGAGGGGGGGCAGATCACGAGGTCAAGAGATCGAGACCATCCTGGCTAACACGGTGAAACCCCATCTCTACTAAAAATACAAAAAATTAGCTGGGCGTGGTGGCGGGCACATGTAGTCCCAGCTACTCGGGAGGCTGAGGCAGGAAAATGGCATGAACCTGGGAGGCAGAGCTGGCAGTGAGCCCAGATTGTGCCACCACACTCTAACCTGGGCGACAGAGTGAGACTCTGTCTCAAAAAAAAAAAAAAAAAAAAAAAAAAAGAAAAGAAAAGAAAGAAAAAACCGCTTCAAGTGGAAAGTTAAAGGTCCTGCCAAAGATTAGGATATCATTTTTGATGGTGGCCATTGTTAAGCCTCCAGAACCTGTGCCTTTAAAATGGTTAACAGATAAGCCAATTTGGATAGAACAATGGCCACTAAGTAAAGAGCAACTGGAGGCTTTAGAGGAATTAGTTATTGAACAATTAGAAAATGGGCACATAGCTCCAACATTTTCCCCTTGGAATTCTCCAGTTTTCATAATTAAGAAAAAGTCAGGTAAATGGAGAGTGTTAACTGACTTAAGAGCCATCAATTCACTTATACAACCTATGGGAGCATTACAGCCAGGGTTGCCTTCTCCTGCTATAATTCCAAAAAATTGGCCTTTAATAGTCATAGACTTAAAAGACTGTTTCTTTACTATCCCCTTAGCTGAGCAAGACTGTGAACGGTTTGCATTTACAATTCCTGCGGTAAACAACCTGCAGCCTACTAAGCGTTTTCATTGTTTCACAGATGGGTCTAGTAATGGTAAAGCTTCTTATTCTGGCTCAAAAAGTAAAGTTTTCCAGACGCCCTATACTTCAGCTCAAAAAGCGGAGCTCTAACTGAGGTGTTGACTGCTTTTAATATGCCTATTAATGTGATTCTGATTCTTCATACGTGGTTCATTCCACACAGTTAATTAAAAATGCTCAGTTAGGCCGGGCGCGGTGGCTCAAGCCTGTAATCCCAGCACTTTGGGAGGCCGAGACGGGCGGATCACGAGGTCAGGAGATCGAGACCATCCTGGCGAACACGGTGAAACCCCGTCTCTACTAAAAAATACAAAAAACTAGCCGGGCGAGGTTGCGGGCGCCTGTAGTCCCAGCTACTCAGGAGGCTGAGGCAGGAGAATGGCGTAAACCCGGGAGGTGGAGCTTGCAGTGAGCTGAGATCCGGCCACTGTACTCCAGCCTGGGCGACAGAGCGAGACTCCGTCTAAAAAAAAAAAAAAAAATAAAAATAAAAAATAAAAATGCTCAGTTACTATTTTGTACAGATAAACAACTGATGACAAAAACAAAAAATGGGGAGAAATAGGGATTACAGGACAGCCCATACACAATTGAATCTAGCATTATTAACTGTAAATTTTTTGAGCCTGCCCAAAGGCCAGATGTTATCAGCAGCTCAACAGCATCTACAGAAACCAGCTGCAGATAGAGAAGCAGAACAACTGGTTTGGTGGAGAGATCTGATAACAGAAAGTTGGGAAATAGGTTTGGGGTAGAGGTTATGCTTGTGTTTCTCCAGGACCAAATCAACACCTGATTTGGATACCATCAAGACACCTGAAACTTATCATGAGCCAGATCCTGAGGAAGAGATTCCGGGAAGATCCTGAGGACCCCCCGGTTGTAGCCATGTGGAGACTGACACTGAGGAGGACCCCAACTGTCACGAACAACACCGGTTGAACACAGGCACCCACCTGGGGACAGATCAAGCAGCTGTCACAGATGGCAGAAGAAAACCTGAGGAAAGCAGGACGACCAGTCACAATGAGTAATTTAATGGTAGCTATGATAGCGGTGACTACCACTGCCGTGAGTATTCCTTCAACAAGGGCTGACACAGAGAACAATTACACTTATTGGGCATATTTATCAATCTTGGCCGGCAATAATGCCTGATGTAATCACTCTATGACACAGTTACACATACTTTCTGATCTCAGTGTTTACCATAATGAATCTGCTCCTATAATTGAGGCATACCGCCCTAAAAAACCTCTTTGTAAACAAAACAGAACCTGGCCAGAAGTAATGAATGTACTTGTCTGGGAAGATTGCATTGCAGAACAGGCAGAGGTGCTTCGCAACGATTCCTATGGAATCATTATTGATTGGTCCCCTAAGGGGACGTTTAGCTTAAATTGCACCTCTCAGTCTGTGTGCCACGGCCGCACTACGTTCAGCTGGTCTGAACAAAATGGTCAGATGGCAGAAATGGTAAGAAGTGTGGCAAGAGTTCCCGTTATCTGGAACCATGGTGGTATAGTGGCACCTCAACCTCCAATGATATGGCCCACTCTAGGAGCTTAACGTAAGGTTTGTGGAAACTATGAATAGCTCTTAATAAGATCAAAATTTGGGAAAGAATTTTTAAAAAGCATCTAGAAGGACATTCTACAAACTTGTCTTTGGATATTGCAAAATTAAAAGAACAAATATTTAAAGCATCCCAGGCACACCTGACCTTAATGCCAGGAACTGGAGTGCTTGAAGGAGCTGCAGACAGATGAACGGCTAGCAACCCATTAAAATGGATAAAAACACTTGGAAGCTCTGTGATTTCAATGATGATTGTGCTTTTCATCTGTGTTGTTTGTTTAGTCTGCAGATGGGGATCCTGACTCCTGCAAGAAGTAGCTCACCATGACAAGGCTGCCTTTGCTTTTATTGCTTTGCAAATCAAAGAAGGGGGACATATTGGGAACAGGTCCCCCAAAATCTGGCCATAAACTGGCCTCAAAACTGGCCACAAACAAAATCTCTGCAACACTGTGGGGTGTTCGTGATGGCCATGACACCCACGCTGGAAGGTTGTGGGTTTACCGGAATGAGGGCAAGGAACACCTGGCCCACCCAGGGTGGAAAACCTCTTAAAGATGTTCTTAAACCACAAACAATAGCACGAGCAATCTGTACCTTAACAACATGCTCCTGCTGCAGATAACTAGCCAAACCCATACCTTAATTTCGGCCCATCCCTTTGTTTTCCATAAGGAATACTTTTAGTTAATCTATAGAAACAATGCTTATCTGGCCAGGCGCAGTGGCTCATGCCTGTAATCCCAGCACTCTGGGAGACCGAGGTGGGTGGATCACGAGGTCAGACCATCCTGGCTAACACGGTGAAACCCCGTCTCTGCTAAAGATACAAAAACTTAGCCGGGCGTGGTGGTGGGCGCCTATAGTCCCAGCCACTCGGGAGGCTGAGGCAAGAGAATGATGTGAACCCGGGAGGCAGAGCTGCAGTGAGCGGAGATCACACCACTGCACTCCAGCCTGGGTAACAGAGCAAAACTGTCTCAAAAAAGAAAAAAAAGAAAAAGAAACAATGCTTATCACTGGCTTGCTGTCAATAAATATGTGGGTTAGAAGCTCTCAGCTCTGAAGTGTGTGAGACCCCTGATTTCCCATTCCACACCCCTATATTTCTGTGTGTGTCTTTTGTTTTTTTTTTCTTCTTTTTTTTGAGACGGAGTCTCGCTCTGTTGCCCAGGCTGGAGTGCAGTAGCACGATCTCGGCTCACTGCAAGCTCCACCTCCAGGGTTCACGCCATTCTCCTGTCTCAGCCTCCCAAGTGGCTGGGACTACAGGCCCCCGCCACCACGCCCGGCTAATTTTTTTTGTATTTTTAGTAGAGACGGGGTTTCACTGTGTTAACCAGGATAGTCTCGATCTCCTGGCCTCGTGATCCACCTGCCTCGGCCTCCCAAAGTGCTGGGATTACAGGCATGAGCCACTGTGCCCAGCTGTGTGTGTGTCTTTAATTTCTCTAGCACCACTGGGTTAGAGTCTCCCCAACTGAGCTGGTCTCAGCAGGAAACAATCTGGTAGGGATGGTGGGGGGCGCTCTAAATACCTTTCCTCACACGTGCATTGAAAATGATTATATAAAGTGGTGAAGTGTGATTGCTTTCACATAAATAGTGGGGTGTTCTGGGATCTAGCAGACAATCTTAACTTCAGGAACTGCAATCACATTTTACTAGCTTTGAGAAAAATGAATAAAATGACATAGCTAAATAGAACTCAAGTAGGATCTGTGAACGGCAGTGTGGAGTGGTTAAGGGGAGAAAGTACCGATGAGGGAATTTATATACCCAGTGGCCCAGGTTTGGTGCAGCAGATAACGGAAGGACAAGCCCCAAATTAAACAAATGGGAATGAATTCCTTTGCCTGCAGACAGAGCAAATATATCAGTAAAAGTGGCCACAGGGCAAGCAGCAAAAATGCAACAAATCAGAATGAATGCAGGGAGCCCCGTTTCCGGCAGAGAAACAAATATTTCAGGGGTCCAGGTAAGAGGCACATGGCAGGAAAAAAAAAAAAAAAAAGACTTTGCCAGAGCTCCTATGTCATGCTCACGGCTGAGGAGAAACAATGATCTCGCTGGGAATGAATGCAAGTGGCAAGTGGGGGAACAGAAGGAGTCCTGAGCGGGGCTGACTGCAGTGTCCCCAGGGGGCCGAATGGGCAGCACAGCAGCCTCTCTACCCTCAAAAGTCTGTTTCTTGTCTGCTTTCTCATTGGGAGTGGCAGGCCCTGGTGACCGGCCCAACCTCGGGGGCGCCCAGCAGCTGGGTCCCCACCACATGCCCAAGACTGGCCCCTCAGATCTGCCCATCTCCTGAGCTGGAGAACAGAGCCCACCCCTCTGTCCCCGGCGCTCACCTCCCACCCAGCCCATCTCCCTGAGGACCCCCCCGCCACCAACTCCCACCTGGATCCTCTGGCCCTGGCGGGGCATCATTCTTTCAAAATAATCCACGACTGGGCGCAGTAGCTCACGCCGGAATCCCAGCACTTTCAGACGCCAAGGTGGGAGGACTACTTGAGCCCAAGAGTTTAGATCAGTCTGGATAACACAGCCACACCCTGTCTCCACAAAAAAATATTTTAAAAAAATTAGCTAGGTGCAGTCCAGCTCGTAGTCCCAGCTATTTGGGAGGCTGAGGCAGGGGGATCACTTAAGCCCAGGAGTTCAAGACTACAGTGAGCTGTGATCACACCACTGCACTCCAGCTTGGGCAACAGACAGAAAGACCCTGTCTCTTAAAAAAAAAAAAAAAAAAAGCCATCAGCTGGCTCAGGGTAGCCACCTGCCAGGAGTCCCCAGCTGAGCATAAGACTTGCTTCCCAGTTGTCTCACATGTCTCCATATGATGAGACCACCAAACAGGCTTTGTGTGAGCAACATGGCTGTTTATTTCACCTGAGTGCAGGCTGGTTGAATCTGAAAAGAGAGTCAGCAAAGGGTGGTGGGATTGTCATTAGTTCTTATAGGTTTTGGGATAGGCAGTGGAGATAGGAGCAATGTTTTGTGGGCAGGGGGTGGATCTCACAAAGTACATTCTCAAGGGTGGGGAGAATTACAAAGTACCTTCTTAAGGGTGGGGGAGATTATAAATAATCTTCTTAGGGGTGGGGGAGATTACAAAGTACATTGATCAGTTACAGTGGGTCAGAAACAAATCGCCATGGTGGAATGTCATCAGATAAGGCTATTTTCACTTCTTTTGTGGATCTTCGGTTGCTTCAGGCCATCTGGATGTATATGTGCAGGTCACTGGGGATATGATGGCTTAGCTTGGGCTCAGAGGCCTGACACTAGTGTTAACAGAGCTCCTGTGAATCTCAGTTGTTTCACTGATTGTCATACGCAACCAGTGACTTTCAGGCCAGCCTTGTTCCCACAGGCGCCCTCACAGGTGGGCTCTCCCATGGGCCTGGGCACCCGGCGCTAGGCCTGCCCTGCTATGGTCTGGACATGAGTGGCAAGCTCTGTGATCCCTGCACCCCTCACCTCTCCCGCTGCCCTCTCTGCAGCCCTGCCCCGGGCAGCCCCTGGCAGCCCCTGCCCACCTTTGCCTCTGTGCAGGGCCACAGGCTTCCTTGAAGCAAATGCTACAACTTTGCTTTGTAAAAAAATATAACAGCTTTATTGAGATATAATTCATTGTACTATTCACGTATTACCTTTTGCACTATACCATGGAATTTTTCCCATTTCAATGGCACAATTGAATGGTTTTTCAGTGAATACACAAGGATGAGCAAACATCACCACTCTCTAGTCCCAGAGTATTTCCAGACCCCAAAGAAACTCCGCAGGCCTTGACAGCCCCTCCTACTCCTCCAGTCCCCCACCTCCAGGCACTCACCAGGCTACACTATGGGCTTGTCTTCGTGTGACTTCTGTCTGTATGGGTTTGTCTACTCTGAACTCTTCATATAAACCGAACCATACAACTTGTGGCCATTTGTGTCTGGAATCTCTCTGTCTTTAAAAAAAACAAAATTCGCTGGGCGCGGTGGCTCACGCTTGTAATCCCAGCACTTTGGGAGGCTGAGGAGGGCGGATCATGAGGTCAGGAGTTCGAGACCATCCTGGCTAACACAGTGAAACCCTGTCTCTACTAAAAGCGTAAAAAATTAGCCAGGCATGGTGGCGGGCGCCTGTAGTCCCAGCTACTGGGGAGGCTGAGACAGGAGAATGGCGTGAATCCGGGAGGCGGAGGTTGCAGTGAGCCGAGATCTCGCCACTGCAGTCTAGCCTGGGCGACAGAGCAAGACTCTGTCTCAAAACAAAACAAAACAAAACAAAAATCATTTTTATTTTTGAGACAGAGTCTCCTTCCATTGTCCAGGCTGGAGTGCGGTGGCATGATCATAGCTCACTGTAGCTTCGACCTCCTGGGCTCAAGCAATCCCCTCACTTCAGCCTCCTGAGTAGCTGGGATTACAGACACACACCACCATGCCTGATTAATTTTGTATTTTTTTGTAGAGATGAGGTCTTATTATGTTGCCCAGACTGGTCTGGCCCTCCTGGGCTCAAGTGATCCTCCTGCCTTGGCCTCCCAAAGTGCTGGGATTGCAGGCGTGAGCCACCACACTCGGATATTTTTATTTTTTAGTTGACACATAATAATTGTACATATTTGTGGGGTATGTAGTGGTGTTTCTATACATGCAATGTGCAGTGATCAGATGAGGGTAATTAGCATAGCTGTCATCTTAAACATTTATCATTTCTTTGCATTACGAACACTCAATAATCTTCTAGCTATATGAAAATACATGATTTTTCTTTTGTTTTGTTTTGAGACAGGGTCTCACTCTGTTGTTGTCTTCATGGAGAGCAGGAGCAGAGGCTTTGGGAAGCCAGTGGGCCTTGGCCTCAGCCCTGCCGGCAGAGGGTCCCCACCATGTAAATGAAGTGCCAGCGTGCTTGTCAAGACTAAGCCTTTGGCATTTGTGGGGAATATCAGGCGGGGCGGGGCGGGGAGGGGAGGGGAGGGGCGGGGCGGGGCGGGGCGGGGCGGGGCGGGGCGGGGCGGGGCGGGACCAACAGAGCATACTTAAGCGGCCCGGGCCGGTACCGGCCTCCCGCCATGGCTCTGAGGCGCGTCCTGCCGGTGCTGCCCCCCTACATTCCCCGCTTCGCCCCATTGTCCACGGCGCCGGCCGTCCGCGAGCAGCCCGCCGCGGGCCCAGGAGCCCTGCCGGGACGTGGGTCGGCCAAGGCAGTGCGGGCACCGGTGCCCGCCGTGGACTTCGGCAACACGCAGGAGGCGTACCGCAGCCGGCGAACCTGGGAGCTGGCGCGCAGCCTGCTGGTGCTGCGCTTGTGCGCCTGGCCCGCGCTGCTGGCGCGCCATGAGCAGGTGCGCGGGGTGCAGGCGGGGGCGCGGGGCTTCTGCCGGTCCCGGGAGCCTTTATGGAGCTTCCTGGCGTGAAAGGGGTGCCTCCCAAGCATCTCCTGGAGCGGGGGAAGCCAGGAAGGGAGGCGTTTCCTGCAGTGCCTTTCGAACCTCGCAAATTTTCCTACTTGTCGATGTCTACCAACTAAAAACAATTATCGTTTTAATATTTACGATATATACCACTTGTGGAAATACAAAGTTATCACTTGGAATTTAAAATGGAGTATTCTTCATGTTGCCACAAGAGAAGCCTGGTGTAGGACTCCAGAGTTAAATCCACGGGACCCAGCCGCTTCCCAGACAGGGCCACTCTGAGCACACTGTTGGGGAAAAAAGGGAAGCCCCTCAAACGCCCAGCTTTGAACTCACCCATGGTAACTTTAAAAAGTGTGAGGACTTTTGGTGGGGGTGGGGGCGGGGGCAACAAGCAGAACGCTGTTGTAGCCGCATCGGCCTAGGGGTATTAGAGATGAGGATTATCTCCAGGTGACCCTGGGAAGAGTTTGCAAGTTTCGTTCCCTTTGTTGGCGCCGGGGTTCTGGTGGTGTTGATTACTCAGATGAGACTCGGAGGTCGGGGGCTGCACCCCTGGCCTCACCAGGAGGCGGGGGAAGGAGGGGAGTGGTGTGAGATGAGAAGCACTGAGCCACACTTGAGCTTAGGTGAGGCCTCGGCGGGTGCGAGGTGAGGGCAGAGGTCCACGAAATCAGAGTCAGATGCTGTTGGCCCGAATCCCATGGGGAGCGCCACGGTCAGCCGAGGACCAGTGGTGGCAGGGGTGCGGAGGATGGTGGAGGAAGAAGGAGCTGAACTGGACAGACAGTGGCCTCTGAGAGGCCGTTTCTGTGCTTGTGTGCATAAAGATGCCTTAAGGTCAAGCCGTGGCCGTGGAGAGCAGGAAGGTGAGAAGGGACATCCCAGGTAGAGGAACTGGCAGGGGGAGGGACGGTGATATGGAGGCTTTGGGGAGTGCCCACATCTAAGGGGCATCCAGAAAGAGCAGCCAGTGCTGGTGGTGCTGCAGTAGGAGGAGGAGGCAGCAGGGCAGGAATGCCAGGGGAGGGAGTGGCCAGTTACAGGTCCCTGCCCAGGGCAAGGATGGGCATCCTAGGTGGCAGCTGGGGCCAGCTGTGCAGAAGCCGTGCCCACCTTGTGGCCGAGATGGAGAGAGGGCTAGGAAGGCACCAGGTCAGGTTTCTCTAGGCACAGCCCTAAGCTTTCTTGTCTAGACCAGTTGTTGCACAGAGAAGCCAGAAGAGCTGGGTGTGGGGTTTGGTGCCCAGTCCGCTGAGGGGAATGCCAGGTGCTGTTCCGTGACCGTGGGAGGAACGTGTCGGCTCCGCCGTCCCTTGGGTGCCTTCTTAAGGCAAGTGCCAGGGCTCAGGGATGGTGCTGTGAGTACCTGGAAGAGGCAGGGCATCCAGAGGCGACCTCTCCCAGGCTCCCCTAGGGTCCTGCCTGTGCTCTGGGAAGCCCCTCGGTGGGGTCTGTGCTGTTGTCTTATTAGTGGTCCCGTGGGTGTTGGCAGCCTCAGCACTGGACGAAGGCAGAGGCCAGGTCCTGGGCTTGTGAGCTGCTCACTAGAACCTGGTCCTGTGGGTAGGCCAGAGCAGGGGGGCCTGCCCTCACCCTCTGGGCTGTGGCTGTGGGGAGATTCCTTCTGCTGAGCCAGCACAGGTCTGTGAGGCCCCGGGGCAGTGGGGCCATCACACCTGCCACAGGAGTGTCAGGTTGCAGGAATTGATCTTTGAGCTGCTGCCTTGGATGCGGACAGCGTTGGGGCCCGCCCTTGCCTGAAAGCAGGGCTTTTTGAGGAGGGTTTAGGAAAGTCCCGGGATTTCCATGACAACAGCACTGAGGTTAGGTGTGCGCCCTCACAGAAGGGACAGGACCCATGGTGACGGTGGTTCCCTGAGGAGGGTGAGGGGAGAGAACCGGCTCTACCAGTGTTGCTCTGCACACATCTGATCGAGTCTTTCACAGACGGTACAAGTGTATGTGTTACTGGTGCAGGTTTCTAAATCCTCGAAGGCCCTCCTCACCTGAAGATGTGGGGCTGCCCTGGTCTCAGGTAGTGCCATGCGGGGGCATCAGTGACATCAGGATGGTGTTACAGTGGTTGCTTTGCTCTGCTCATACCAGCCCTAGGCTGGGCATGGTGGCTCATGCCTATAATTCCAGCACTTCAGGAGGTCAAGGCAGGAGGACCACTTAAGGCCAGGAGTTCAAGACCAGCCTGAACAACATTGTGAAACCCTGTCTCTACAAAATATTTTTAAAAGTTAGCAGGGGCCGGGCGCGGTGGCTCACACCTGTAATTCCAGCACTTTGGGAGGCCGAGACGGGTGGATCACCTGAAGTTAGGAGTTCAAGACCAGCCTGGTCAACATGGAGAAACCCCAATCTCTACTAAAAATATAAAAATTAGCCGGGCGTGGTGGTGGGCACCTGTAATCTCTGCTACTTGGGGGGCTGAGGCGGGAGAATCGCTTGAACCTGGGAGGTGGAGGTTTCAGTGAGCCGAGACTGTGCTACTGCACTCTAGCCTGGGCAACAGAGCAAAACTCTGCCTCAAAAAAAAAAAAAAAAAAAAAAGTTAGTTGAGCTGGTGGTGCATGCCTTTAGTCCCAACTACTCTGGAGGCTGAGACAGGAGGGTCACTTAAGCCCAGGAGTGAGACCCTGCCTCTAAAAATAAATAAATAAACTTGCCGGCCCTGCCTGTGTGCTTCTGTAGCCCTGTGCAGGGAGCTTTCTGCCTCAGCCCGGACCCAGTCCCTCAGCCCCCCGATCTTTTGAAGAAGCATCCCTGGAACCAGTGCAGCCTGGAACCAGCTCCCGCCTCTTCATTTAGTGCTGGCTGTGCAGAGGTGAGCGGTTAGGTAGAGGGAGACTGCGTGGCCCTGTGAGGCAATCGTGCCAGCCCCTACAGCAGACAGTTGCCCACCCTCCTTCCTGTTGGGTTTCTGATGGTTCTCTCAGAGCGGATGTGGATGAGCTCAGTGATGGTTTTCAGGTCCCCAGTTCTGCCCCGCCTGCCACTTGGGTGTTCTTTGATATGTTTCAGACCCATCCTGTTCTCCCAGCTATCCCTGGGTGCTGCCGGCAGGAATGAGGCCTGGCTCCCGGCTCAGGCTCAGGCTCAGTGGGAGACGGAGAACATGTCAGCATGTTCATTTTCCAGTTTCGAATCCTCTTTATGAAAGAACAAAATGCAGGAAAGTCAGATTCTGTGTGGAGGCTGCAGGAAGGCAGGGGTGAGTGCCTGGGAAACCCTGGTCCTTGGGGCTGCCCCATGGCGTGCCCAGGGGTGATGGTCAGGAGGCATCTCCATGGGGCACCAATGTTCAGGGTAAGGCTGTGGGGCCATGTCTGCCTGTGGGCAGGTGTGTGGGTGCTCAGGGCTGGCTTGGGTATAAGTGTTTGACTCGCTAATGCTTTTGTTTAGACTAGAAGTTGTTCCTGAAACTATGGTTTCAAGAGATGCTCCCCACAAAAAAGGAGTTCTAGTTTCCATCGGGTTTGAGAAATCTCAGGCTCTTCCTGTGTCGGTGCTGAGACAGCAGGGGTGGCAGACACGGGGCAGAGGTGTGCTTCTGAGTATCACACTCGGCCCTCCTCTCCCAGTAGCCTCTTGTTGTCCCTGTCTTTTCTGCCCTGGCTGTCCCCCGTGCTGGAGCTCCCCCAGTTCTCCATGCCATCTCCTTGCCTTGGCAAGCCCCACTCCTGGGTCTAGGTTGGTAAACACCCCTGCCCCACCCTGCAGGCACTGCCCCATCCCCTGTCCTGAGTGACAGGCAGAGTCCCTCCTTCCCCTTTGGGGTTCGTTTACCACCAGGATGTGAGATCCTTGTCAGTTTCCTTTGGTTGTTTCCAGTCTATAAAAGGTGCTTGGTGCATGGGAGCTTGGGACATGTGAATGAGCGATGTGGTGAAATATGATTGGAGGAGACAGCCGAGCAGTTCCCGGGCAGCGTCCGTCAGGGTGGCTGGTCAGCCCCAGATGACCCTGCAGAGCCTATGGGTCATGGGGAGGGAGTCATCTCACAGGCCTCTGTGGACTGTCACCTAGCTCGTTGTCCTTGTCACCAGGGCATGCTTCCCTCCAGCTGGACACAGACTCAGCCTGAGTTTCACACGTTTGTTATTTAGCATCCATTCGGGGGCCGGCCTCGTGCCAGTCACACTGTTTTAGGGACTTGGGATAAGAGGGAACAAAACATTGAAAAATCTGGGCAGTCAAGTACTAGAAAGTCAAGTTAGATCCTCCTCTTCCCCCGCAGAACTGCCAAGATGTGGGTACAGAGGATGGTCTCACAATGCCCGCTGCTGTCCCCACAGAGGCCGGCCATTCTCCTTTTTCTCCACCAAGCAGTGGTCAGGCACCCACTGTGTGCCACTGGAGTGACTCATGGGTGGGGCCCTGAAGGGGCAGAGTCCAGGTGGGAACAGTGTGCCCAGGCCAAGCAGGCGGCACCTCCTGTGGTCTGTTTGTTCTGGATGGGAACTGGAGTGATGGACAGAGTGGAGAAGCAAGCGGCTTCGGCTGGTCTTCACCATGAAATCGACACTGAGGCCGGGCGCGGTGGCTCAAGCCTGTAATCCCAGCACTTTGGGAGGCCGAGACGGAGACCATATCAGGGATCCCACGGCTAACACGGTGAAACCCCGGTTAGCCGGGCGAGGTGGCAGGTGCCTTGTCCCAGCTACTCGGGAGGCTGAGGCAGGAGAATGGCGTGAAGAGGCGGAGCTTGCAGTGGCTGAGATCCCCTGCTTGGGGACAGAGCGAGACTCCGTCTCAAAAAAAAAAAAAAAAAAAAAAAAAAAAAAGAAATCGGAAAGCCCAGTCACCAAGAGACCATATCAGGGACCCACGGCTGGGGTTAAGTGTTGTGGTCGGGGATGAGCAGCGGGGCCCTGCTTGGGGAAGGGGAGTTCGGGCAGCCCAGGACAGCGGCTTCCCTTTGCCTTTCAGCTGCTGTATGTTGCCAGGAAACTTCTAGGGCAGAGGCTATTCAACAAGCTCATGAAGATGACCTTCTACGGCCATTTTGTAGCCGGCGAGGACCAGGAGTCCATCCAGCCCCTGCTTCGGCACAACAGGGCCTTCGGTGTCGGCGCCATTCTGGACTACGGAGTGGAGGAGGACCTGAGCCCCGAGGAGGCAGAGCACAAGGAGATGGAGTAAGGCCTGCCCGGTGTCTGCGGGCATTCTGATCATGACCCGGGAGCACCCAGTGGGAGCAGGTGGGACGTGTCCAGCTGCTGGGCTTCAGCCTCAGCTGGGCAGAGGCCAAGCCTAGGAGAGCTTGGTCAGCCCAACTACTGACGACCCTCCTGGGTTCTGCCTGGAGTTCTTGCATTTTTGCTTAATGTAGATGACAGCTCTCAGCTTTCGTGGGAGGCCTGGTGTGCTTGAGGCCTGAGGAAGCCGAGCACAGAATGGCCCTTGGCCCTATCTAGCCCACGACCTGGAGGGGCACAGGCACCAGCATATGGACCAAGCACTCTGCAAAGAGTGGTTGGTCTTGCCTGGATCTCCCATGAGCCAGGGACTGCTCCAGGAGGTGGAGAGAAACATGGTCTTGTTCTGTCCTGATGCCCAGGAGGGCGGGTCAGGGTGGTACCAACTGCCCTCTACACTCACTGCCCAGGGAAGGGGCTCTGTGTCGGGTTAGTGACCTCCAGGAGCCGACTCCAGGCCGGCCTGCCACTCTGCTCCTGGCTTCAATTCCCTTCTCCACTGACACTGGGGCAGGGGCCAGGCCTGGGAGGTTCCACACCTGCAGGGCAGGCTGAGGCCAGGCAAGGGTCAGGCAGTGGGGCCCGCCTGTGGGTCAGGAATCCCTGCAGAAGAGAGGCTGTGGCAGAGCCTCCCCCATCAGGTCAGCAAATGTTTGTGTAAACAGCCAGGTGGCACAGACTCTCAGTCTTGGGCCAGACCCTCCCTGCTACAGCGGCTTCACTCTGCCTCAGTAGAGCCATGGTAATTAGAATTTCATATAATTTTCTTGTGTCACAAAGTATTATTCTTGTTTTGATTTCTTTCAACCATTTTTTTAAAAGTAGGGTCTTGCTGTGTTGCCCAGGCTGCAGTGCAGTGGTGCCATGGTTCACTACAGCCTCAGCCTTCTGGGCTCAAGTGATCCTCCCATCTGAGCCCCTAAGTAGCTGGGACCATAGGCATGCACCATCACATCTGGCTAATTTTTAATTTTTTTTTTTTTTGTAAAGATGGGATCTCCCTGTGTCTCCTTATGTATTTGGGTCCCCTGCACCCAGACAGCAGCTGAGCCTGGCCCACATGAGGCTTGGGACAGTCCCTCTGTGGACCTTGTCAGGTCTTGTTTGCTATGCCCCGCCCTGGTGGCTGGCCCGAGAAAGGGAGGGAAAGGCAGTCACATGAGGCCTCCAGCCCTGGGAACGGAATGTCTGTGCCTTGCCTTAGCATGCCGGCTGCCAGTTGCCCGGAGAGAGAAGCCCAGCCCCTGCCTTGTGATTGGCTGTTTTGAAGGTGGGGTGCTCCAGCCCCAGCACCCCACTGTGTTCCTAGCAGGCCCTGTGGGCCTCACAGCTGCCTGAGCCCTTGGCTGCAACCTTTGCTGAGCTGCCTGTTGAATAACCAATGGCCTGTGTGTTCTCAGAAGGAGTCTGGCTGGGGACTTGGTTTCACAATGGGGTTTTCTTCTCAGGCACCTCTGGTATGAAAAGACTCCTTTCCCAGGGTGGTCCTGCCTGGCTTCCTCCATGCCCTACAGGCTGTGTGTCTGGAGGTGGGCTGGCCTGCACTCTGCCAGGGAGCTGGGCACCCGTCCCCTTAGGAGCCTGAGTCCCTTGCCCTGCAAGGGCTGCGCCTCTCTTGCTGCTGGTGGCTGCTGTCTGCAGGGGCCCTGCTCCAGCTCTGGGAAGTGAACAGGGTTCCCTCCTGTCCTCACGGGGGTGCGTGGTGAGGACACCTACCCAGCTCAGCTGCTCTGTGCCTTCAGAGGGGCCTGAGCCATGGGGATAGGGCTGGGTCTGCAAGCACTGGTCTGATGTCTACACGGCAGCATGGCCTGCCTGGCCGGGAATGACCAGTTATGCAGACCCTAGTGCAGGGAACTGCTGAAAGATCTGTATTCCTAACCTACCTTCCTGTCACAAGGGCCATGAGCTCTACTCTGGGGAGAGACGCTGAGGCCACCGCCCCACATGAAGGCCATGGCGGGTGGTGCTGGCCTAACCGTGAGAGGCCCAGGGAGGATGGAGGCGTCTGAGTGCATGGCAAAGCGAGTCCCAGCAGTGCTCTGGAGCACGAAGGAGGAGGTGGGAGGCTGGAGGTGCAGGACAGCAGCGCCCACACAGAGGAGGAGTGGGACCATGCTTCCCAGAGGCCAGGGCCCTACCTGATCCCAGGAGAGAAGTCCCAGGGATCCCCTAAGCAGGCTGAGGTCTTAGGGATGGGGAAGGGGCCAAGCATCTTCCTGACGATTGGGCTGTGAGGGGACACCTAGCGGATGGATGGGGGCATCAGTCGGGCTGTGCAGGCCCAGGGCTGGCTGGAGGCGGGGTCTGGGACTTGGTCTCCAGGCTGGGGCAGCTCACTTGGGATATGTGTGCAGTGTGTGTCCTGAGCAAGGGGCTGGGGAGGCAGGGGCTGGGGGAGCTGGGGAAGGGGGTACAGGTAGGAAGGGGCTTGCCAGGCTTCCCTCCAGGGGAGAGTTGGGCAAGGGCAGGGCGTGGACCCCTATGCTCTGCTTGTTTCAAACAGGCATCACGTCCCCAGGAACAGCTACCCAGAGCTGATCTCGGTAGAGGCTGAAGGGGTGGTTAGGGTCCTCCTGCTGTCTCGGAAGACCCCCTGGGGACTCGTGCTTGTCCTCCTCTGCCCCATGTCCCCTTGTTGCTCTTCCCTTCTCTGTGTCCCGGGCCGTGCCCATGTGTGTGATCATGTGCCCTTCCATAGACTATGCCCTGGGCATGATGAGGGGTGGGGCTGGGGGAGCACAGGGCGGGTCCCGGCTTTAAGCAGTCATTGGGATGTGGTCCCCACCCTGATCAGGGCCTCACATCCACCAGTTCACCCTTCCTCCTCTAACACCCCACAGTTGCCAGTGCCACGTGCCCCCCTCTTCCCTGTGGTGCCTTGAGCCATGACGTGGCAGCGTCCCAAGTGGGGAAAGCCAGATTTCCCATGTGGCACCGGCAGTTCTGAATCAGCTGCTCTGAGGGTGCGTCCTTCCTCCCCTCCAGTGGAAACAGGACCCTGACCTGCCTGGGAACCACCATTTGTGTCTCCTTGTGACTAACCCATGATGCCTGTTGGAGAGTGTGGCCCTGTCCTTGCCACGTAGCTGTCCACTCTGAGACCTGGTTGCCCCTCTGGCCACTGCACATGCTATGCGGTCATCTTGGCCACTGTGCTTGGCTGTGTCAGCCTGGTCTGTGCTCTGGAGGTTCACGGAGGGAAACGGGGGCAGCCTATGGTGTTCTGCCTCTGAGCGTGTCAGAGCAGGAGAGGGAGTGGCCCTGGCTTCCCCAGCCTCTCCTGCCGGGCCCACCTCGGAGGATGAACACAACAGCTGTGGGAATGCTTAGCCGGAACTCGTCTGCCCGGGGACCTGTCAGATAACGATCCTGTTTCATGAAGGCAGGCTGCCTCACAGGCAGACACCTGTCTGGTTAAGTCTCGTGTTATCCAAACTGTGGGCTGTGTGGTTTCAAGATGGGATCTTCTCATCAGGGTCATGGAGGCCCCTGAGGCCCCATCCCCACTGTCTGCTGTTCCTTGCCATGAGGGTTTCTACCCTGGGCGGGGCTCTGGCTGCCGCCCCAGCCTTGGCAGAGTGAGTCCCCCTTGGAGATGGCTTTTGCCTGGTTGTACCTGAACCTCGGCGTGAAAGTCCTGGGATTGACCTCACGACTGGTCTTGAGGTTCCCAAGCCAGGGACCGGGAGCTCCCTGTCGAAGGCAGGGGGTCACGTGCTGCCTGCCTGTTCCCTAGTCACAAGATGACATTCCACCTTCTTCTGTCCCATCTCTGCCAGCACAAGGCGGCCAGCACGTATCTGCCTGCCAGCCCCATCCCTGGGCTGCAGCCTTAGAGGACCTGGAGGCACATGAGGAGTCCCTGGCCCATGTGGGGCAGCCCAGGAGTGGGTGGGAGGGAAGGCCTCCTGGTGGGGCCTGCTGGCCCAGGGCTTGCTCCTTGAGCAGGTGGAAGGTAGAAAGCAGTCAGCTGAGGCTCCTCGATGTGGAGGCCTGTGGGATGCGGCTCACTGACCACTGCTCTGCCTTTACCCTTCCCGGCACCTGAGGGGGACCCTGTCCTTTCCTGTGAGTGTGGACAGAGCTGCCCCCCGAGGGTCCGAGCGCCGCCTCTGGGGAGCTTCAGGAAGGCTCTGGATGCTGTTGGTTATGCAGCCAACCTCTCCCCATGGTCACTGACTTAATCAGGCTTTGAATATAAAGTCAGATGACCACAGAGCTGCTCCCGGGGCCAGGGAGAGACCATGGTCACTTTGTCACAGTAGACTTAACAGCCACAGCAACTCTTGCTAGCCCTAATGACACAGCACCGAAGCCACATGCCAGGAAGCAGACTGTGGCGTGAGGAGGAGGAAGAGGAGGGTGTTCACAGTGGCTCTGGCAGGGGTGCAGGGCTGGTGGGGGAGGGGAGCCAGGTACCCTAGAGGACGGAGGGGCCAGTGGGAATGGGGGTGCAGGCCAGACGGGGATGGAGAGGCACCTGCAGGAAGGACAGGGGCTTGGCTGGGCAGAGTGTGGCCAGCCTAGCAGGGGACAGCCAGCATCCTGGCCTCACTGGTCTTGAGGTTCCCATGCCAGGGGCCCAGGATTTTGGGTATTACTGGGAAATGATGGGAACCTGGAGCGGGGTGGCATTAAGCAAGATGAGATGGTAAGATCTGCTTTCACTTTAAAGGAACATTTCTGGTTGTTGCTTGGAAAAGAAGTGTCAGGGGCAAGAATGCTGCAGGAGGGCCGGCCTGGAGGACAGGGTGGGACTGTGGGCTGGCTGCGTGGGGGCAGGAGCCTGCACTTGCATCAGAGGTGCCTGGGAGACCCTGGCTCTAGGACAGAGGCCTGAGTAAGGGGGCCTCGTTGGGGATTTAGGGATCTCTGTGTGCTTGTGCCTTCCCGCCTCCGTTCCTCTCAGCCCTGACTTGGAACCAGCTAACTACCTTTATTCAAGAACTTGCTGCAAGGCCTGGGCTGTTCTGAGAACTCAGGCATATCGTTCTGATTTCTCCACCCACAAGGAGCCCCGGGCTTCCTGAGCCCTTGGGACACAACAGCCCCATAAAGTGCTGCCCCTCCCAGGCCCAGGTGTTCTCCCCAGGCTGGGGCGGGGCTGGGGCTGCACCTTGGAATCTACCCTCCACCGGGGTTGTGGTGGGGCCCTCTGTGCAGCCTCAGTGGGAACTTGGCTGTCACCTGAGGCTCAGGTGGTGTGACAATGACCTTTGCCTTCCCCCTCCTTCCCACAGGTCCTGCACCTCAGCTGCGGAGAGGGATGGCAGTGGTGAGTGAGAGGCCGCCGCACGTGAACAGACGCCCTCCCCACTCCACGCACCCCCTGGTTTCTAGGAGAGTCTAGGCTGGAGCACAAGTGGGCCTTGGGGTGATGTCGGAGTCTGGGATCCTCCCTATGTCCAGGGCCCTTCCTGTGTCCAGGGCACCTGCTCTGTCGCTCTGGGCTCTGACATACTCTCAAGTGTCTGGGGAAAGCGATTCCTTGCTGCTTTTTGATGGCCTCCTGGTGGACCCAGGCTTTTGTTGAGGAGGCTCTGCCGTCCTGGCCTCATGAGGAGGTTTAGCCAGGGGGATGCAGCACTCCAGGTGGAAGAGCTGCAGTGCAGACAGGAGGGTGGGTTTGGGGATGGGAACCATGGGGCAGCACAGTGCCCAGGCCAGGCTGGCATGGCCACTACGCTTGGAGCCCTCCTGAGGGCAGGGGCCCTGGGGCCTTGGCGTGTGGGTGCTGGGAGTGGATGTTTGGAGCTGTGCTCAGGCCGTGCATTCACCATTCCAGGGACAAATAAGCGAGATAAGCAATACCAGGCCCACCGGGCCTTCGGGGACCGCAGGAGTGGCGTCATCAGTGCCCGCACCTACTTCTATGCCAACGAGGCCAAGTGCGACAGCCACATGGAGACATTCTTGCGCTGCATCGAAGCCTCAGGTGGGGCCCCCTCTTTGCTAGCTATACCCCCACCATGTCCCAGCCTGAGTGGACCCCTGGGCTCACGGAGGTGCTGGTGGGTGAACACCAAGCTGGGGCAGGAGCCAGAGGACTGGGTTCTGGTCACACTTGGGTGCCTCACTGTTCGGCCCCTTCCTGAGGGGTCCCACTGCCTCCCAGAAGGCATCTCCTGCCCCCGCCCCAGCCCCCTGTTCCCTGATCCCACCTCATGCTCCCCACCCTTCTCCCTGGCTCGGGGCCAGGACCAGGAGCTGCAGGAAGTTGGTCCATGTCAGCTGCCGAGCCACCCTTAGCCCAGGGTGGAGGTTCCGTTCAGGGAGCTGGTGTCGCATCTTCCGCCTGGGAATCCCTCCCTGACACAGCCTCTGGGGGCCAGAGGTGGGGGGAGCAGGTGCTTCCAGGGCTAGAGAAGCCAGAGGTCACCAAGGCCCAGTGTCCTTCAGTGTTAGAAACACCCGAACCTACACAGCCCCATGCTAGCCCCAGCAGCCCTCCGTCAGGGGCAGCAGGTCCCAGGCCTGTTCATATTTTTGTTTGTTTGTTTCAAATGAGACTGGATCTTACTCTGTTGCCCACGCTGGAGTGCAGTGGTGTGATCATAGCTCACTGCAGCCTAGACCTCCTGGGCTCAAGCCATCCTCCCACCTCAGCCTCTTGAGTAGCTGGGTCTACAGGTGCACGCCGCCACACCTGGCCAAGTTTTTGTTTTTGTTATTATTTTTGTAAAGAGGAGGTCTTACACCCAGGCACAGTGGCCCACGCCTGTAATCCCAGCACTTTGGGAGGCCGAGGCGGGTGGATTGCCTGAGGTCAGGAGTTAAAGACCAGCCTGGGCAACATGGTGAAACCCTGTCTCTACTAAAATACAAAACATTAGCCAGGAATGGCAGCAGGTGCCTGTAATCCCAGCTACTTGGGAGGCTGAGACAGGAGAATCACTTGAATCCAGGAGGCAGAGGTTGCAGTGAGCCGAGATTGTGCCACTGCACTCCAGCCTGGGCGACAGAGTGACTCCATCTCAAAAAAAAAAAAAAAAAAAAAAAAAGAGAGATCTCACTATGTTGCCCTGGTTGGCCTGGAACTCCTCCTGGGCTCAAGTGATCCCCCCACCTTGGCCTCCCAAAGTGCTGGGATTACAGGTGCACACTACCACACCCAGCTACTTTTCGTATTTTTTTGTAGAGATGGTGTTTCACCATGTTGCCCAGGGTGGTCTCAAACTCCTGGGCTCAAGCGAACCTTCCACTTTGGCCTCCCAAAGGGCCAGGACCACCGCACCTGGCCCTGCCGAGCAGTGCTTGGAAGCCGCCTCCCGACTGGGGCTGGGGGTCAGAGTGGCCAGCTGAATGCTGGGCCACCAGGGTGAGGGGCGTCTTTTCGCCCATTGCCTGTTCTCCCGGGGCAGATGGAAGGGGAAGGCCCTGCATTGGGGTGACATTAAACAAGATGAGATGGTAAGATCTGCTTTCACTTTAAAGGAACATTTCTGGTTGCTGCTTGGAAAGAAGTGTCAGGGGAAGAATGCTGCAGGAGGGTCGGCCTGGAGGACCGGGTGGGACTGCGGGCTGGCTGTGTGGGGGCAGGAGCATCAGAGGTGCCTGGGAGACCCTGGCTCTGGGGCAGAGGCCTGAGCAAGGGGGCCTTGCTAGGGTGTCTCTGCCTTAGCCATGCTCGGTGTTTCTGGTTCTGTGACCCACGGGTGAGCAGCCTATGGTGCTGGTGGCACAGGGGAGGAAACTGAGGCAGGGAGCCTGTGGGGGCTGCTTGGCAGGGGACAGGCAGCTCCTGTGCCCACTGCTGTCCCGCACCTGCATGGCAAACACAGACCCCGCCACGGAGCCCCCTTCCATCTCTACAGGACCTCCAGAGCGCCATGTGCGGGGACTTCACGGGTGGGGTGGGGTCAGGAGCCTGCTGTAGGCTGGTGAGGTCCCAGCCCTCCCTGTCCCACCCTGCACTGCCTCCATGCACCTCTCAGGGCCGTCATGGCTTTTCCTGTGGCTTCTGACAGGTAGAGTCAGCGATGACGGCTTCATAGCCATTAAGCTCACGGCACTGGGGAGACCCCAGTTTCTGGTAAGTGCTAGAACCTTCCACCTGCAGAGTCTGGTGCTGTGCAGCTGTGGGCATCCACTGAAAGCACAGGTGCCTGTGCCTTAGAGGCCTGAGCTGGCCACAGGGGCTGCGTGGGGGACTGGGGCGGGCAGGGGCGTGTGCAGATGGCATTCAGGCCTGTGTTTGCAGCTGCAGTTCTCAGAGGTGCTGACCAAGTGGAGACGCTTCTTTCACCAAATGGCTGCGGAGCAAGGGCAGGCGGGCCTGGCTGCCATGGACACCAAGCTGGAGGTGGCGGCGCTGCAGGTGGGGCAGCCCTCCCCTTCCCCACTCCCGGGGCTTGTGAGGGGGTGGGCACCGTGGGGGCGCACAGGGGGCATGGTGGGCAGTGGTCTGAGGTGGTTTGGGGAACTCATCCAGGGCATGTGGCTCACTCTGCAGCTGCTGGGGTTGACCTTGTGGGGAGGAGGAGGTCAGAGGGACGCTGAACAGAGTGGGGAGATGCTGGTGGGAGGGCTGGGGACCAGCCCTGCAGGGCATGGGCGAGCATCAGCAGTCGGGTGGGAATAGACCTGTCTATGCAGTAGAAACAAACCAGAAATGGATCCCGTTCTCGCTAATGATGTAATAAAGCCAGAAACAGCACCAGAGGCCAATGGGTGGGGGAAGGATAAAATGTGAACAAATGGGGCTAATCCAGGCCTTCTCACTTCTCAAGGAAAGTGTTGCAAAGATGGGCATCGCATCCAGGGCTGAGATTGAGGACTGGTTCACGGCGGAGACCCTGGGAGTGTCTGGGTGAGAACAGCCCCCAGGCTGAGAGGACACGAGCATCAGCCATGGTTCCAGCCAAGCCCCAGCGGCGTCTCCCAGTCCTGGCTGCCCTGCCTGAGAGGGTGGGCCTTGGGATGACAGTGCTGAAGGACCTGCTTTTCACACAGCAGGACTTGATGGCTTCAGGAGTCCCTGGGGCCCCACAGAGGGCTCTTTATAGAATTATCTGGGTCCAGAGCAAAGGTGGCACTCTCAGCCCCCCTGGAGCCCACGCTGGCAGGTGAAGGATCAGATCCCCACACCCCATCCTTGGGGTCAGGGGCTGGGACCGAGGGCACCAGGAGCCCCCAGTTGAAGTGGGGAGGTGACTGGGGTGGTGCAGTAGTGAGCCGTCCCCTCACATACTGTCAGCCTTGCCTACTGTGTCCTCCCTGGCCCCTGGAGCTGTGTCCCTCCTGCCTGGCTGCCTATGCTCGGCCCCTCCACAAGCCCAAAACAGCCCTAGGGTACTCAGTGTTTTCAGAGCCGCCTAGATACAGGACTGTTTGTGTTTTGGTTTTAAATTATTTTAATTAATTTATGTTTATAGAGACCAGGTCTCACCATGTTGCCCAGGCTGGTTTCAAACTCCTGGGCTCAAGTGACCTGCCCACCGTAGCCTCCCAAAGTGCTGGGATTACAAGTTTGAGCCACTGCACGCCACTGGTTTTAAATTTTAAACAGAGAACAGTATTTACATTTTCTCTGTCTTTTTTTTTTTTTCCCGAGACGGAGTCTCGCTCTGTCGCCCAGGCTGGAGTGCAGTGGCACGATCTCTGCTCACTGCAAGCTCTGCCTCCTGGGTTCACTCCATTCTCCTGCCTCAGCCTTCTCTGTCTTTTAAAACTGCACACCGAGGTGGGTTTTGTGGTGGTTGGTGGACGGACAGGTTTGGGCCTGGATCCCCCACCCGACCCCAGCACCCACAGGTGGGGTCGCCCCCCCTGCTGATGCGCCTCCTCCCTCAGCACCGTGGACCTGCTGGACTGGGGCAGCCTCATCGACAGCAGGACCAAGCTCTCCAAGCACCTGGTGGTCCCCAACGCTCAGGTAACGCCTCCGCTCCTCGGTGAGGCCCTGCTCAGCAGGGCGCTGGGCTGAGAAGGGAGTTCAGCCTGCCACACGTGTCTCTGGTTGCCCACCCTGGGAACTTAACATGACCAAGATCACTGCACACTGTGGCCCCACAGACCCCCTATGGTCCAGGGGGAAGGAGACAAACCCACTAGTGCCCACAGAGTGCTTGGTGGGACAGAGACCCACGCAGAGCCTTAAGACACCACAAGGAGAGGGGGTCTGGGCCTTCCCCCAGTCATCTGTCTTGTGCATCAAGTCACCCCAAACTTCAGAGGCCTGAAACGCAGCAGTCACTCTGCTTCTCCCTCATGGTTCTGGGGTTGACAGGGCTCAGCCGGGCAGTCCTCCCTTGGGGTCTCCTGGGTAGCTGTCCTCACAGAGTGGTGGGCTGGGACCTGGTGGAGGCGCCCACTCCCATGTCTGGAAGTTGGTGCTGGCTGTGGCTTGGGCTTTTTCCCAACACGGCAGCTGGGCTCTAAGGGCCAGTGTCCCCTGAGACTGAGAGCCAGGCAGAAGCTGGGTGACCTTTTCCTGCC
Source organism: Macaca thibetana thibetana (assembly GCF_024542745.1). Classification (NCBI taxonomy): domain Eukaryota; kingdom Metazoa; phylum Chordata; class Mammalia; order Primates; family Cercopithecidae; genus Macaca; species Macaca thibetana. The sequence goes on from NC_065587.1 coordinate 32,941,709, forward strand.
AGTGTCCCCTGAGACGTGAGAGCCAGGCAGAAGCTGGGTGACCTTTTCCTGCCAGTGTCCCCTGAGACATGAGAGCCAGGCAGAAGCTGGGTGACCTTTTCCTGACTCGCCTCAAAAGTCACACGGTGTCTTTTCTGCCGAGTTCTGTGTGTTAGAAGCATGTCACCAGGCCAGCCTGTGTACAGCGGGGAGAGGAATGAGAGTCATCTGCCTGTGGGAGGGGGGCCCAGGACCTGGCAGAATGCTTGAAACCACAACCTAAGCTGGGATTCGAAGAAAGAACAGAAGCACCTTCAGAAAACATCCGCAGAGGCAGCTTTCCGTGACACATCCAGCCCCAGTCCACTAAGGGCCCAGCCTCAAACTTAGAGAGCTCGACCCAGAGGCTCGGGGCGCCGTGTGTACAGAGCGGCTGTGCACCAAGGCCACCAGCTGCTGGAGACTTTAGCATGGTGTAGCAAGGGCTAGAGCGGTACTGTGTGTGCTCAGTGAGGCGAGGCTGCTGGGGCAGCAAAGGGGTGAGCGGGAGGCCCTGCAGGATGGGTCCCCATGGCCTCTGAGCACCAGCTCCTTGAAGGCCTCATCCTGGAGGTTGCCCTGGTCCCCAACCGTGTGTCAGCATGTGCTGCACGACCGCCCTGTCAGCCTGTAGCCAGGGGTTCCTCCTCCTGGGTCCTCTCCCTGCTCCGGGCGGAGCCTTCTGTTTGACGATTGGGTGGTCAGTGTTCACTTCCTCAGTGTCACATGGGAGCTGCAGGGGGCCCTCCCACAACAGTGGGGCCTCTGTGGGAACTGGGGAGGCTGCTAGAGTACACACTTTGGGGTGCAGGCCTAGACTGAGCTTGGGGCCCACGGACATGGCCAATGAGCTCCCTCATGGTGCCACCAGGCCCACGTAGGGCAGTGCACTGGCTGCATTGGAGGTTCCCGGGCGCTGTGTTGCTGTGTCCAGGTGGCCCTCCCGGCCCTGCATGGGCAGATCAGAGGGTTCCCGTGGGCTGGGAACACTGAGAAAGGTTTAGCCTGGGCCTCAGGGTGGCACTTTCCAGCCCTCGCTTGTGGCCTGACCATGTGCTGCACCCCCAGACAGGACAGCTGGAGCCCCTGCTGTCCCGGTTCACTGAGGAGGAGGAGCTACAGATGACGAGGATGCTACAGCGGATGGATGTCCTGGCCAAGGTGAGCTGCCCTGCTTGGACAGAGGGCTGGAGCCTTGGGGACCTGGGACTCGTGCAAAAGAGGGCACCTGCCTCACCTGAGCAACAGTCGCTCCCACTGCTCCTCCCTCTGCACCTCTCAGAAAGCCACAGAGGTGGGCGTGCGGCTGATGGTGGACGCCGAGCAGACCTACTTCCAGCCGGCCATCAGCCGCCTGACGCTGGAGATGCAGCGCAAGTTCAATGTGGAGAAGCCGCTCATCTTCAACACGTACCAGTGCTACCTCAAGGCAAGTTCCCCGCTCAGCCCCTCCCTGCCTGCCTTGGGGCTTGGAGACCCCACAGGCGGGGCTCCTCTCATCTGAGCTCCCTGGCATTTGCCTGGCTCTACACTCAGCACCCGCCAGGGAGCTCACGGGATGGAGGAGGGAGTGGGCCGTGCCCCCAAGGGATTGCTGGGGTCTTCTGCAGCACAGCTCACCCAGGGCGGGCCCCAGGGCCCAGGAAAGAGCCCCTTAGGTGGTGGCCACAGCCAGGCCTGCAGAGGAGGCCGAGGCCGGGGTGACTGGCTCAGAGTAGGAAGAAGGGCCCGCTGCCCGCAGCCTCTCCTGTGGTTCTTGGAACCCGCCGAGTGTCTAAGGAGCAGGAGGAAGACAGCGATCTCTATGAGGGTCCACTAGATGTGCCCGACGCCCCAAACGTGGAAGGCGCCACACGACCATTTCCTCCAGCGTGTTTTCAGTTCAACGCCCCTAAGAACCGGATGAAAGCTTTGGGCCCTCCCCGGAAAGACTCACCCAGGATGTCACATGTATTCAGGGAGCCCACCCTAGCCTGTGGGCCCCAAACTGCTCAGGGATGTTAACAGGTTCAGAGCTCTCAGGGGTGAGCCGGGTGCCCGGAGGACACAGGGTGGCATGGGGAGGGGTCCAGGCAGGAGCCTGCAGTACACATCCCGTCCCCCAGTCAGCCTGGGAGTCTAGAGCACATGATGGCTGCTGGTGCCTGGGCTGCTCCCACAGGGCTGTCCACGGGCCACACAGGAAGCTGCAGACATCCCCATTGCCATTGCTCCTTGGGGACAGATCCTCACCCACACCTGCTCCAGGTGCCCTGAGCTGCACCTCCCCAGGCAGCTGCTGCCCAGCCCTGGTGACTGCACCTGGGCCCAGGAAGGCCCCATCCTGCTGTCACTTGGGCTTGTCCAGGCTCCCTGCGACTTTTGGCCCTGGCCCCACAGGATGCCTATGACAATGTGACCCTGGGCGTGGAACTGGCTCGCCGTGAGTGCTGGTGTTTTGGGGCCAAGCTGGTGCGGGGCGCCTACCTGGCCCAGGAGCGAGCCCGTGCGGCAGAGATCGGCTATGAGGACCCCATCAACCCCACGTACGAGGCCACCAACGCCATGTACCACAGGTGCGCAGCTCTCCCGCGCCTCCATCTTCCCAGGGCAGGGTGCCAAGAAACCGGACCTGAGGGAGAGGCTTGGAGACTGACCCTGTCCCACCCTGCTGGGGCCAGAAGACCCCAGCAGGAGTGGCAGCCTCGTGTGTCCCCAGGTCAGAACTGGTATTTCCTCTGCTTTTGTGTCATGTGTTGCTTTTTCAAAAACATTAAGGTTATTCTTTTACAAATATAGAAAAGCCCATTGAACAAAGCAAAATAGGCCACAGTTCCCTGAGCCGGCTCCTGCAGACACTTAGATCCAGAGATGTGCACGAGCACCCGGCCCTCCCCGCCCCGCAGGCTCAGCCTGTTTGCTTTTCAGTTCACACAGTGGGATCGCCCATCAGCTGTTCTGCACCTGCTTTTACTGCTCTAGTTTCCTGGTGATCTTTTCATGTAGCACAGGCTGGCCAACCATGAGCTTTTCCTCTTAGAGGCGTGTGTGCTGCAAATTCAGAGACCCCAGGTGTCTCCTGGTTGCCTGCAGCTCCCCTCCTGCAGCCGCCGTGCCCATCGTGCCGCAGCGCACACATCTCCGCCATTGTTGTTTGCGTTGTAGTGTGTTCTCTGCCCAATGTGCTTTTCATTTCTCATTCCATCTGGGTCCCCTTGTGTGGGCTTGCAGGGTGGCGCTGTTACCAGCCAGCATGGGGTGCCCGGGACTGTGTGTCCAGCATCTTTGATCTTACTGGTTTCAGTCTGGTTATTGTAACAGGGACTTGCTGGACACACCGTCACCCTCTATGGTACACACGGGCCATCAGGGGTTTTGTGTCTGAGGATGCAGCTGTCCTAGGTTCCTGGAACTGGAATTGCTGGGTCAGAGAGAATGTGCGCGTGGTCAAGCCTGCTGTGTCCTCGCTGCAGGAGGGTGGTACTGCTCGGGCTTCCTGGTGCACCGGGATGCCCACCCCCACTGTGCCCTATAGGGACCTGCTTCCCTTTTATTTCCTTGCAGGGCCGGGGGGCACTGTAGGATCCCTCCCCAGAAGCAAAGCTGTGTCTGTCATGAGGCTCATGGCCATGTTTGGGCTGGTCCCCAGCGTCACGGCACGTTCGATGCAGGGACGCTGCACCCCAGCTGGTTCTGCATGAATTGTCTGGTCCCAGACATCGCTCACTTCTTCTTGGTTGCTGGTCTTTCTTTTTCATGAGGTGCTGGGAGGGGCAGATGCTGCTCCTGTTCCTCCTGATCCTGTGGGATCCTGTGGACACCCTTGGAAAGAGCCAGCTCACTGGATGGCCCTGGGCCTGCCCTCGGCCTCCTCTCTGTGCAGCTGGTAATGAGAGGCGCAGGCGACCACAGGCTGGAACTGGGCTCACGTGGCACTCTCCACAGGTGCCTGGACTACGTGCTGGAGGAGCTGAAGCACAACACCAAGGCCAAGGTGATGGTGGCCTCCCACAACGAGGACACAGTGCGCTTCACGCTGCGCAGGTAGGTGCGCCCCACCCTGCGCAGGTAGGTGCGCCCCACCCTGCATCGTCACCCCACCCGAGCCGTTGGCTCCTCTGGTTGGGGAGAGGTGGCAGCAGCGCAGAGCTCAGGGTGGGCAGAGCAACCTGCTGGGTGCAGGCGGACGGTTGTGGGGAAAGGTTGGTGAAATGAACTGGAGGGCAGCTTCAGTGCCCTGCAGGCCCAGGTCTGCCGGCCTTCTGGACATTGGACTGTGAGAGCACAAAGGCTCTTTGCAGTTACGTTGGTTTTTAAAATTAACATCTTTTTTTGAGACAGAATCTCGCTCTGTCACCTCGGCTGGAATGCAGTGGCATGGTCTCAGCTCACTGCAACCTCCACCTCCCAAGTTCAAGCAATTCCTTATGCCTCAGCCTCCCAAGTGGCTGGGATTACAGGTGTGCACCACCATGCCTGGCTAGTTTTTTTTTTTTTATTTTTAGCAGAGACAGGGTTTCACTATGTTGGTCTCAAACTCCTGACCTCAAGTGATCCTCCCTTCTTGGCCTCCCAAAGTGCTGGGATTACAAGCATCAGCCACTGTACCCAGACTTTTAAAAATTAACATCTGACTTATTAAACTTCACAATTAAAAACCTAAGTTTCATTAGGGGATTTGGAGGGCTCCTGAAAGGTACAGATGCAGTGCTGGAGCCCAGTCCCTCAGGAGGCCTCCACAGCGCCGCCTCATTTATAAGCAGTTCCCTTAACATTTTTACTACATCTGGAATGTAACGGTCTGTTTTCCCTTTAAACATGTGTCCCATGGAGCACAACTTTGGTAGAATTCTAACAAGTCAAATGCAGCAGTTAGGTGAAGTCAGTTCTTGGATATTCCAGTACTGTCACCCTGGTTTTATCTCATGCCTTAGCCCAAGCTATGCACACAATGGGGTCCTAGGTCCCCCTCCCCTCCCAGATTCCGCCTTCCCAGGGATGGGACCCCTAGAACCCTCGGGGGCCTGGGCAGTGGCCTCACTGGCTGTCACCTTCCTAGGAGCTGAGCAGAGGTTCCACTCCACAGCAGGGCAGGGTGTTCCAGATCCAGGGCTTGTGGCACGAGGGGGCTCCCCAAGGAGCTGTGAAGCCACAGGGCCAGGCTTGGGGCCAGGGCTGCAGGCAACAGGACACATCCTGGTGCTGCTCGGGGAGCTGACTCACGGCTCTGAAATCATTCACTTATGTCCACATTCAGCCTTTGTTCACGATGCTGCTGCTTTTTCATGGCCTGAAATCGCAGCACACCCGCTTTTGTGCCCTGACCCTCTGCTAATTGTCACAGATGTGTTGGTGATGGGACAGACTCACTGTCTCCACACGCACAGGCCTGGCGGCCAGCAGGAGCCAGCACTCGGGAGCTGGTGGGTCCTCTCAGCTTGTAATCAGGACTCCCGGCCTCTGCGTGGACTCTCAGTGCTGGTGGGCTCACAGCCTGACTAGACACATCACCATCCAACTCCAAAAGGACAGCCTGCCCTCAGCAGGGCTTCCTCTCTCCAGCTTCCCCCCGGCATCTGTCTGTCCCCACTGTCTTGCTGTGGCAGTGGCTTCCCCACTGGACACAGCTTCCCCCTCCCCTGAGTGGCAGCTGGGCTCGCTCCTCATGGCCCCAAGGGCCGTGTGCCAGGTTCCCCCAATACCATGCTCACAACCCTGCCTGAGGCTGGACCCCTGCAGGCTTCAGCTCTGTGCCCTTGCAATGGGTGGCTGGGGAGCTCTGGGGAACTGGGGCCCCCTCCCCTGAGTAAGTGCTTCTAGACTATGGCAGCTGCTCTGTCCTATGCCGGGCCCAGACTGCCACACCACCCACCCTCAAACAACCCACGTTGGCTTTGGCCGAGGAGCCAACCCGCCCCAAACTTAGAGGCTGAAACAGTGGCATGTTCTGGAGGCCTGGGCAGGCTGGCTCAGCTGATGCTTCTGCCGCTGGCCGTGCCTGTGTCCCTCCTGCATCTGTGATCTGGGGCCGGTGGGGCCTAATGAGCTCATTCATGGCTGGGACAGTAAAGGAGGCTGTACCCAGGTCCAGTGTCTCACAGGCCAGCCCAGGCTTGGGCATGTGGTGGGCTCAGGCTTCCAGAAGGCCTGGAGAGGGCAAGCCTCTGCTTGTGTCACCTTTGGTACCTCCCTGTTGGCCAAAATGCCTCATGAGGCCAAGCCCAGATGCCAGGCGGAGTGAGTTGCTGCCCGGCGCTGGGGGGAGCTGCAGTCACATGGCAGAGGCCGTGCACACCACAGGGGAGGGGGCAGCCAGCAGTGGCAGCCCAGCTCTCGGGTTCTTGTCCTGGGGTTGAGGGAGACACACGATGGAGACCAGGGCGATGTGGCAGAGACGGGTGCCTGCTTTAGACTGGGTGGTCCCGACACTGGAGCCCAGCCCAGGGATGGAGGGAAAGGGCCTCTGGCTGATGGGTACTCTGGGAGCCAGGGCTGGGGCGGGGAGAGAACAGGGGAGGTGAGGCCCTCGGGGAGGGAGTGGGAAGCACAGCACAGGCCCGCCAGTCACCCAGGTGATGTGTGAGGAGCAGGCGGAACTCAGCCCAGGGTGGGGGCCCCAGTGCTGTGCAGACCGGCTAAGTCAGGATACCTGGACATAGGAAGCTGGAGATGAAACGTGAGAACTGTCACTGCATGGATATTTCAAACCCTGAGAATCTTTGTAAGACCCTGTCAGGGGTGGTGTGAAGACAGGACAAAGTTGAGGGCCTCACCCCAATATCTGCGCAGTGCTAACAGATATATAATACAAGCCATATCTGCAAAATTCTTTAGTAGCCACATTAAAAAAGAAAATGAATTTCAAGAATATATTTTAATTAACCCAAAATATACAAAATATTACTTCAAATCGTATTCCAGCTGCTTTTAGAAAAGCAACGCGTCATTGAGTATTATGTTTCTACAAAGTCTCCTAAATCCCGTGTGTATGTGACATGTGCAGCACATCTCGGTTCAGGGCAGCCGCCTTCCGAGGACTCGGGGGCTGGTGGCAGCTGTGTGGGACAGAGCAGCTGTGGGGATGGGGCAGAGGAGCAGCCCACAGAGGGCAAGGGCAGGGCCGGAGACCAGTCATACCGCAGAACCCTGGAGGGGCTTGAGGAAGGGATGGCAGGAGAGCCGAGGAGCTTCCCTGCCCTGTGGGGCAGGCTGCTGGGTGGGTCAGGGCCCCAGGAAGGGCTGCACCTCCAGGAAGGGAGGTAGAGGAGAGGTGGCAGAGGGGAGGGTGGGGAATTGTTTGGAAAGCAGGAGGAGGATCTTGTTGGCTAAGGGTTGACGCCTCCCCAGGGAGAAGAGTAGGGCAGCCCAGCAGAGTCCTGCTGAGAAGAGACCTCACTGGGGCAGGGCCAGGCAGAGCCCATACCCCAGCCCCACCTTGCAGGGAATGAAGTCTGAAGAGTGTAGATGGGGAACCTGGGGTAGTAGGACGGGCTCAGAGCTGGGACAGGAGCCCTGTACCCCTGTACCGGGGACAGTGTCCTGGAACTGGCCCTCAGCTCCTGGCTCCACTTGCATAGGATGGAGGAGCTGTGCCTGCATCCCGCTGACCACCAGGTGTACTTTGGACAGCTGCTAGGCATGTGTGACCAGATCAGCTTCCCGCTGGGTGAGTGGGGCCCTCCCTGGTGTGATGGGGTGCGGTTCTGGGCCTGTACCTCATGGCCTATCTGCCCCTTTGCAGGCCAGGCTGGCTACCCCGTGTACAAGTACGTGCCCTACGGCCCTGTGATGGAGGTGCTGCCCTACTTGTCCCGTCGCGCCCTGGAGAACAGCAGCCTCATGAAGGGCGCCCGTCGGGAGCGGCAGCTGCTGTGGCTGGAACTCTTGCGGCGGCTCCGAACTGGCAACCTCTTCCGTCGCCCTGCCTAGCACCCGCCAGCCCACCCTCGGCCTCCAGGCCCCCCCGCGCCCACCCCAGGCCGTCACCACAGTTGTAACCAACCCCATCCTCACACAGACTCACCTTTTTTCACTCCACACTTGCAGAGCTGCTGGAGGTGGGGTCAGGTGCCTCCCAGCCCTGCCCAGGGTCTGGGCACTCAGGTGTGGGCCAAACCTGCTACCTGCCTGGGATAGGTGCAGGGAACGGTTGGGAACTCTCCCCGGATGTGTGGGCCCAAGGCCCCCACCTCTGTGACCCCCATGTCCTTGGGCCTAGAGGATTGTCCGCCTTCTGCCAGGGCCAGCCCACACAGCCCGAGCCCCTCGGGGAGCAGAGGCCGGGCTGGGGAGGCCCTGCCTGGTCAATAAACCACTGTTCCTGCAGCTGACAGCCCTCGCCCTCACACAGGGTCAGCTCTGGGCAGCAAAGAGGGAGTGGCTCAGACAAGGTCAGGGAAGTCTCACCCCAGACTCTGGCTTCCAGCATCATCTGTTCCTGGAGGCCAGGCCCTGCGCAGACCTGGACACCCCCAACCCTGACTCCACAAGGACCCAGCAGGGCCCATGGGCCCAGGCCAGCATGGAGGGGACTCATGCAGATGCAGAGGCCAAGCTCTCTACGTGGGCCTGGCACGCCTTCCCCTGGGGCTCCTGCCACCCGGAGTCCTCTACCCCAGTGACCTGCATCAGGCGCCTCCTAGTGGTTCCCACAGGACACTGACCAGGCTGCGGCAGGCGCACACCTGCACCCCGGGTCTTCTCCCACGCTCTCCAGCCCCCAGCCCCACAAAGCAGGCTGGATGTGGTCCTCATGCCCTGGGGCTTGGATGGGGGCCCCGTGCAGATGGCAGTGACAGCATCCTGGGACCAGCGCTGGGGCAGGAAAGGCTGGAGGGTCCCAGTCTCCGTACAGGGGGAGGGGTGGTGGGCTGGGCACACAGCCCAGGAAGGGGCCCCCAGGCAGAGGCCTCTGCTGCAGCAGAGGCGGGGGCCCTACTGGGGCCCTGGTTATGGCAGAACCTGCAGCTGTCACACAAGCCACACGCGGGCCACACTGAGGCATCTTTATTTCTCTGGGTCACACAGAGCTTGGGCCTCGGAGCCTCTTCTGCATGGGGGCTGCAGCTGCCAAGGGAGCGGCTGAGACCAGAACAAGCACTCGGGTGGCCCGCGGTGCAGGCTGGGATGTGCCCCGTGGAGTGAGAAGGTGTGAGAACCCCCGGCCTCACTCTCTGCTGGGCCCTGAAGCAGACAGCGGCAGGCTGGGCCGGCCTTCCTTTTATGAGACCAACCTAGCGTTTGGCAGCAAGTCCCAGACGCAGGGGGACAGGCAGCCGGGTTCACCCGGCCTCTCCTCAGCAGGGGACCCCTGTGGGCAGCTGGGAAGGCAGTGGCCAAAGGTCAGAAGATGAACTCTGCCCAGACTTCTGCTGCCTGTGGCTATGGTGGGACAGGGCTGCCTTTCTGGTCACACTGGGCAGCAGGTGGCTGCCAAGGACCTCCCAGTCCCAGGGCTGCCTTCCCTGCCCGGCAGTCCCTCTGCTGCAGCTTCCGGATGAGTTCCAGCAGGTTCATCTGCAGCATCAGCTCCTGGGATACAGAGGGACACTGTGAAGGCCAGAGTGACGCCCGGGCCCCTTTCACCCCGGCCCAAGGGTGCCAGGCAGTGAGCCCACAGGGTGGCCATCCTGTGAAGCCTGGTCATGGCCTGCCAGGACAGGGTAGAATCTGAGCCTCTGCCCCCAGCAGGGCCACTCGGAATGGCATGTGGGAGGGGAGCAGAAGAGGGCCCTGTGGGGCACAGCAGGCCTGGGGAGGGTGGGCAGTGCCCCGTGGCTGGCTGGCTCACCCTCCTGTAGGGAATGGGCCTGGCCTCCGTGCTGGGAATGGCAGAGAAATCCTTTCCAGAGTCTCAATCCTTCCACTTCACCCCCTATACCCTGAGCCTGGCTCCCCAGGGACCAGCGGTGAAACCCCAGATGGAATGGGGTCTGTGGGGCCCAGGGGCACTCGGGCTAGGGCGGAGCAGGCCCAGGCACTGACCTGTGGGTTGGTGGTCACATAGAAGCCAGCCACCCCCGCCTTCTCCAGTGTGCTCTGCTGGTCAGCCACCTTCCGGTCCAGCTCCAGGACGATCTTCCGGTCCATCGCCCGCTGCTCCTCACGGATCCGGTGTTCCACCGCCTGCCGTGGGGGGTGGGGCGGGAGGGGGAGGGCAGCTCAAACACATGCTCCTGCTGCCGTCCCCAGCAGCACCAGCTCTGATACCACCGATGCATCCTCAGCACACCCAGGCCTCTCCTCGGCCATGCGAACTCCTGAAGGGGGCCCTAAGGGGCTTCCACAAATGCCCTAACTTGGGGCTGCCTTGGGACCACACACACATCTCCGCAGGCACACCCTGCCCCATGGCTTGTTGGTTACATGCCAGTCTCTGGTTGTCCCTGTGCTCCCTGGGAGAAGGATGGGCCCCTTCCTGGCTGGCCCCATCACCCCACCATTGCCCTTGTACCCCCTCAAGGCCACCTGCTCTGCGGAGGCCCCAACCCACGAGGAGCTGCTATCCAGGGGAGCAACGGTGGGCCCTCACCCTCCACCCAGCCCCAGCACACCTGGCACCCTCAGGGAGGAGCCACCTGGTGGGACTCACTAGGCCTCCAGTGGCCCACTCAGGCCCAGGGTAGCCACCCACGCCTGAGGCCCCCACACCCCTTCAGTACAGCCCAGTCAGCAGAGCCAGGTGGTGCCCACAAGAGACCTGGGCTGGCCACCCTGCCTGTGCCCCCCATACCTGTAGTTCTTGCTGCTGAGCCGCCTGAAGCACAGGCAGGTTGTGGGGCCGGCAGGCCTGCTGGGCTTCCTGGTGCTTCTGCCGCAGCGCCTGCCTGAGCACTGGGAGGGATGAGAGCCGGTCAGCAGGTGGTGGGACTCAGCAGCAGCCCTCACCCATGGGCACCTGCCTTGCCAGCCCAGTGGAGCAGCCAGGCCAAAGGGGTATCTGCACTGGGGACGCCGGCCTCCTCCATCCTCCCACCCCACTGTCACCCAGGGCCGGGCCCTCCAATGGCAAGTCTCCAGGGGACTCCAGAAGGTACAGGTGGACTGCAAGAGGGTGGGGTGGGGAAGACTGGCGGGGTGGGGCCAAAGCTGCAGCCGCAGACCCAGGGCAGCTGGAGGAGGCGGGTGGGAGGGAGGCTGCAGTCTGAGGGCTTCAGGGCCCCCATGGCCACAGGCCACTGGACATCTACTCAAGTTCGGAGACCACCTCAGACAAAGGCATGGGAAAGGAGCAGGAGGAGCGGGGTCGCTGAGCCTGAGTGTGGGGCCTCTGCCTACCAGGGGTGTGCTCGGCCCCTCCACCCTTCAGGGTGGGCAGCCGCCTCCCCCATCTGCAGCTCCCAGCCCCTGCACAGCGTCAGACCGAGAAGGGTGAGCTGACCTGGCAGGCCCAAATTTGTGGGGTGCCATAAGCCTGTGCGGCTCTGGGTCAGGGAGTCTGTGTGGCTTTGAGGGGCTCACCCTCGGCCACCAATCAAAGCTCCACGGTCCCTGCTGAACTGTGCACAAACACAGATGTGTGCAAACTCTAGTCTGAAGAGAATGTACAGAGGAAGCAATCATGGGACATAAACCATCATGGCAAAAATGGAACATGCAGCACCCCGCAGCTGGCGCCACTGCAGTAAGTGCCAAATGGCTACAGCTCCCCAGGAAGGAGGGGTCCCTGGCCACAAGAAACGTGAAACCCAACACTCTGTTCCTGGGAAGAGCCCTGATGTTGCAGCTCTTCTCTGGTGGCAAGTTTCCAGGGAACTCCAGGGTCCCTGAGGCTCCCCTGCGGGTAGCCTGGCTTCCACTGTGCCTACAGCCTTCCCCGATCTCCTGTTTCTTGGCATTCTGTACACACCTCAGTGATGGCATTTATCACATGAAATATGTTTCAAACCAAGAGCTCCCTCGAGACATCTCCATAACACAGGGAAGCAGGGAAATGTCATCTCCTTCACTCTACTGATCAAACATTGCTACAAGTGCCAGGCCCACTACCAGATTCCACTAGGTAGGCAACCAAAAGGGAAGAAGAGAGCCACGCCGGCTGCCTGTGTAGAAAGGGCCTGGCCTTAGACATGCCCAGGGAACACAAAGGAGGCAGGAGCAGCCAGTCACCCCTGCCAAATCAGAAAAGAGAAGAGAAAGTCAATGCAGGCATGCCTGCTGCTGGTGGAACCAGGGCCTGGCCCAAACCTGAAGCACAAACAGCACTGGGCCCAGGCAGTTACTGAAACTCCCCATCCTGCTAGAAGGAACCACAGCTCTATGGAAAAATGGCGGATTCCAGGACTGAGACAGGGAGAAAACAAGAAAAGATGAGCATGAACATGTACCTGAACCAGAAAGCAAGGAAGTACTCACAGAATGACGGGGAAGCATCTAAAGGAGCCTGGAGCGCCCCCACTGGCCACACATGGCACAGTCTGAGCAATAAGGAATAATGAGCCATGCCCTTGGGATTAAACTGTATGCCTCTTACAGCTCAATAAAAAATTTTAAAAAGACAAATGCCCAAACATTTAGGGGAAGAAGTAATGCCAATTACACACAAACTCTTCTGGAAAACTGAAGAGGAGAGAACACTTCCAAACTCATCCTATAAGGCTGGCAAAAACCCTGATACCCAAACCAGATATTACATGAAAACTATAGACCACATTTTGTCATGAACATAGACAAAAAAATTCTTAACAAGATTTTAGCAAATCAAATCCAGCGTACATAAAGAGGATACTACAGCACGACCAAGTAGGATGGAATTCAAGTAACTGTAATTCACTGTAGTCATAGAAAATGATTCACCACGTGATCATCTCAAGAGCTGCCAAACGGGTCTACCAAAATCCGACATCCATTCTTTTTTTTTTTTTTTTTTTTTTTTTTTTTTTTGAGGCGGAATCTGGCACTCTTGCCCATACTGGAGTGCAGTGGCCCGATCTCGGCTCACTGCAAGCTCCGCCTCCTGGGTTCACGCCATTCTCCTGCCTCAGCCTCCCGAGTAGCTGGGACTACAGGCGCCCGCCACCTCGCCCGGCTAGTTTTTTTGTATTTTTTAGTAGAGACGGGGTTTCACCGTGTGAGCCAGGATGGTCTCGATCTCCTGACCTCGTGATCCGCCCGTCTCGGCCTCCCAAAGTGCTGGAATTACAGGCTTGAGCCACCGCGCCCGGCCAACATCCATTCTTGATAGAAACACGAATCATGGAGCAGATGGACAGCGCCTGCCTTCTGGGGAAGGGCGCCTTGCTCCGCTAGGAGGAATTTTTGCCACATTAAACCTGCTTCTAATCAGGCTTCTACCAGCAGTCCAGTGTACAGGAAACCCAGAGAGTGGAGAAGCAGGTTAAATGCACGAGGAAGCAGCCTGATAGATCCACAGCAGGGCATTTGCCCTGGACTCTACACAAAGTCAATGTCACAATAAATGCTGGGGACTGTTCCAGAAGCAAAGAGACCAAAGTAGCCAACTGTCGTATATGAACTTGGACTGGATCCTTATATAAATCAACAATTTGCCACAAGTTAGGTAGCATGATGTGGCCGTGCACTGAAAGTCAGCAGTCACCCGGAACAGTTAATTTCTCTGGGGGCTACCCTCGGCAGCTGTGTAGGAGACCGCTCTTGTTCTAGAGAACTTGCTCCCAATCCGAGGCCAAGGTTGACCCCATCCCTCGGTTGTCTGGAGGCATTCTTGGTTTTCCGGACTAGGGAGGGTACCCCTGCCATCCTGCAATGCGCAAGACAGCATCTCACCATAGACTTACCCAGCCACAAATGTCAACATTGCTGGGTTGAAAATCTTGGTCTCCAGGAACGCTGAAGACTCTAGGTGAACCGCTATGCTGTCACATGCACGCATTTTGGGATATCAAACACTAGAGCAGAACGTTCACTACTGAACTTTCAGCGGCGAGCACAAGCGCACGCAGTAGACTATCTTTTCAGCTTTTCTAAATGTTTCAACTTTTAAAAGAAGTTTGGGAAAAATAAAATAGCGAAGGTTGAAATCTGATGGTGCAGGGGCACCTGGCCTATATAATTCGCAGGAAAGAACTCCCAAGTGCACCAAGCATGCGGCTCAAGTGGGAAGCTCTTCGGGTTTGCGAGGGCGCCACAGGAGACAGTGCTTAGGAATTTGATGTGCAACTGGAACGAGGCCCTGCGAGGTCTGAGAGAGAACTGACCCTGAAGGGCGCTCGCTGCACAGCTGTCAACAGACCTCCAATTACGAAGGGCAACCAGTCAGAGCCACCACCAGAGTCTGCCTGTAGGCCAATCAGGCACCGAGGCCTAGGGCCGTCCCGCCTGGAAGGGGCTGGGGCATAGGGGGGGAAGCCCGAGCAAGGAGTTTCTGCTAAGAAGTGGGGGCTGCAGCAACTGAAAACAAAACTCGTTGGACCCACTGGTCACTAAAAAGGCACTGTCTCAGTCTCCGCGCCCATGGGTTTTGTCAATCTCGGGGACCTTTTCCGAACCCTCCCAGGGAAGGAGCCGATCTGCACAGATACCAAGAGCTGCCGGGAGGCGCCGACCCCAAGGAGGAGGCACCTTGTCCCGCTGCCCCCGCGCACCTCGGTGCTCGTTCTGCAGGCGCAGGCGCTGGTTGTACAGGCTCTTTTCAGTGAGGTGCTGGATCTCCAGTAGCCCCTGCACGATTTCGAACACGGTGCCGTCGAGAAGCGCCAGGGCCAGGTCGCTGAGCGTGGTGTAGGACAGGCGCTGCTGGAAGGAGCTGCGGGGTAGGGGGGCGCGGTGAGCCCTGGAGGGACCCGACACCGCCTCGGCAGGCCGCCGCCCGCCCGCCCGCGTACCTGGGCAACTCCTTCACAAGGCTCTGCAGCGCGGACAGCAGCTGGTAGTGTCGCTCCTGCTGCCGGGCACCGTCCGCCACCTCCTCCAAGGCGCCCGCATAACGCTCCATGGCGCGAACGCCCGCTAGCCGCCGGCAACAGCGACAGCGCCCCCAGCTTCACGTCATCCCGAGCGCGGCGCGACCGCCCCTTTTACGACAGTTCCGAACACAGCGCGCCCCGCCCCTCTTACGACAGTCCCGAGCGCGGCGCGCTCGGCCGCGTGCCCCGCCCCGCGCCCCACCCCCTGCGTCATTCGGGAGGAGAGGGGCCCCGCCCCTCCGCGGAGGCTCCTAGGAGGGTTTCGCTCAGCCCAGCCTCGCACCTGCCTGCTGCCGCGCGACCCTAGAGGCGAGATTCCGCCGCCTGGATATCGCAGGACCATGGAGAATCCCACCCCTCCCTGAGTCAGTGCGGGCTGAGGTCCCGGCTCCGCACGGGCGCGCCTGCGAGGCGGACTCCTCCCAGTCACCGGCCTTCCCCCAGAGTGGGGGGCTCCGGCCAGAGCCCACAGGACCTGGGTCTAAGGCACCATCCGCGGCCGAACAGTGGCGCTGGGGTGTCTGCTTCCTCCCCGCCCCCGGGGTGAGACAGACAGGACCACCCTAGAGCCTCTGGGCCAGGACGGTTGGAGCCGGAGTCCCCATTTGGGCCTGCATGGACGCCCCAGGCTGCCCGGCCCCCCAGCGCGAACTGTGAGCCCAGACTGCGCTTTCCCTGTTCCCAGGCCAGCTGCTGGGCCGGGGCTGGGGGGCTTCTGGTGGCTGGGGCTGAACCGGCTAGGAACAGGCTTTAATAGGAGGGGCTCGGGTGGAGGAAAGGCTCCTGCAAAGGTTCTGCCAGTATCAGGTCAGGTGGAGGGAGGAGAGGACCGGTGTGGCCAGGCTGCGGAAGCCAGCGCAGGAAACAAGGGCGGGGGCTGCTCATTACAGAGGCTGCTGGAGGCTTGTCCGAAGAGCAGCAGGCGGCACGGAAAGGCTTGGGGACACAGACACGCTCAGACTTGGCGTTTCACCAGGCATTCTTTAGCTGCCTGCGGGGTGGCTGGGCTGTGTGAGATGACCCTGCTTTCACTAGGTTAGGAATTATGACTGGTTTCCAGAGAGAACATTGGTTAGTGATTGGCTATGGGGGAGAGGGGACGTTGAGCCAACTGGGGTCCCCCTGAAGCGCCAGCAAAGTCTCTGGTTTTCTCCAGGATCTGTTTCCTCAGTCCCTGGCAGGATTGGCTCCGCTGCATGCCATGTCTGTGTGATCCCTTCCAGCCAGAAACCAGGAGTTAATAAAGTGAATAATGACAAGCGCTCAGGCCACTGCCGTGGAGGGCGGGCCACAACCCAGAGCTGCTCATGCGCAGGGCACCCTGGCCTCCAGGTCCCTCGGAATGGCAGGAGCTGGAGGTGGGAGTGGAGACTGTGGGAGCTGAGCCTGCAGTGAGTGGCCAGGAGCCAGCTGGGGCTGGGCCTGGTCGGTCACTGTTAACCTCCCCCGGAGGTCGTCAGTGGGATAAGCACCTGCGTGAAGACGCCTGCCTGTTTCACCAGTGTCCCTGCCCTCAGTCCCCCAGTCCATGAAGAGTATCTGTGTGAAGACTGGGGTATATAGGGCAGCGCCATGTGATGATGATACATGCTGTGGCCAGCTGGGCAACGCTGTTTTCAGCTCCACAGTCTGCCAGGTGGGGTGGGGGCTGTGAGCCACAGCAGGAGCAAGCCAGGCCTGGGTTTGGACACCTGCTGCTCTGCCTCGTCCGGGTGCTGATGCAGGAACGCCCCTTCTCCCACCCTTGGTGCAACATCTGACCTGAACCAGCTTCCCCAGCCCAGCAACACTGCTCCCCTAATGTGGATGTCAACCTAAAGAAAGAAACTGAACCACAGTTCATATAGAGAGTTTGTCTGGGCCAAGGCTGAGAGAGCTGCCCAGGACACACCAAGTTGCCCTGGGAGTGCTTCCTTCAGCCTTATCACAAGCAAGTTTTTAAAGACTGAAGGGGACAGGGAGTGGGCTGATATCAAGCAGGATTTCTGACTGCTTTCCAGAGAGAACCTTAGTGACTGGCTATACAGTGTTGGACTACAGGGTTATGGTGTCCAGCGCATGGCTTTTTATGTCTACTTGGCGTGTTTGGAACTCACAAAGGATGTGGCTTCAAGAGGTCTTTAGCTCAAGTGGGAGTGGGATGTGACTGCTGTTTCATTCCAGTGCCTCTGTGAGCCAGATAATTAAAGGGGGCTCCCATTCCTCAGATAAAAAGTTCCTTTTCTAACAACTGGCCGGTTAGCTCAGTTGGTTAGAGCGTGGTGCTAATAAAAAGTTCCTTTTCTTTTTCATGGACATGAGCAGTGGGTCACTCAGGCATGAGGACTCCTGGGCCACCTGTGGGTCTTTAGGGAGGGGTCTCATCCTCCAGAGCCCCAGGGATGGGTGATGCGTGTGTAGGAATGGGGGAGCTGGTGCACAGACGTGTGTGTCCCTGTGTGTGGACACGGTGGGCGCCATGGCTCTTCATGTCGGGTGCTATCCACCGAAGGCCTTTGCTCTGCGGCCACTGTCCACCTCCATTTGGCCTCCCAAGTCCTCCAGACTGGCTGGTGACACCTTGGGTTAGTGTGGGGTGACTGGTGTGTGTTGGGGAGCTGCAGGTCCCGTCTCTGACACAGGTGTGTCTGGGCAAACACCAAGGTTTGAAGGGATGGGCACCTGTGTGTATGTGTGTGTGCACGTGTGGCAAAAGGCTTTGCTGCGTGTTTTGTGTGGGTCTGTCTTTGAGTGTCACATGTGCCTTTCTGTGTCTCTGTGAGTTTCCGTGTGTCAGGTTGTGTGTCCATTGTGTGGGCGGAGAGACAGCTCTGCCGTGGGGCCCTGAGCCATTGCAGGATCCCCACAGGCCACGCAGAGGTGCGCACAGCAGCTGACCTAAGCCTGCTCCTCCCAGAACATCAGGCTGCACCCAGGCCACCGCTCACTCCCTCTGTCTCCCGAGACTGCTCCTCACTGCCTGCCTCGCCAGCCCTGGTGAGGGGGAGGCTGCCTGCCCCCGGCCCCCACAACAGAGCCACAGATGAGGATGCGGCCCGGCGCAGTCTCCAGGGGCTGCTCCGCAGTGGGTGTCCCACAGCGCGTGCTCTCTGACCCCTTTTGTTTCGGTGCTGTCCTTTTTAGTGTGTGGCACCAGGATGGCAGGGAGCTGCCATCTCAGGCTTCTCTTATTTTCACTCTGTGAGTAATCAGCTCCGAATGAGAGGGGCTCATTGTGTCTTTACTGTCCAATCAGTCAGGCCTTGGCCTTGGCGTGTCTTGTGTGTGCTTGACCAATGTACTGCCCGTGGGGTCTGGTGGAGGCACAGCACCCTTTTGGAAGACAGGGTCTGTGCAGACCAGTTACGGGTGACATTTCCTGGGCACAGCTTTTGCCTAAGTGGTGTGGGATGGGAGGAGGGCAGGGCCTCCCACTGTCCCACCAGCAAAATGGGCAGTGTGGCCAGCTCCTCAGGACCCCAGAGCATTTGCTCCAGGTAGATAAAATGTTGCGGTGTTGGGTGCAAGAGTAGGATTGAAACCAGCCACCCAGTTGATGCTTTGTTACCATCAGAAGTGTTTGCTGAGTCAAAGCAAATGGCCACTCAAAACCGAGTGGGCTGAGTGTGGCGACTCACACCTGTAATCCCAGCACTATTGGGAGGCCAAGGTGGGCAGACGGCTTGAGGCCAGGAGTTCAAGACCAGCCTGGGCAACAGGGCGAGAGCCTGTCTCTACAAAACGTTTAAAAAATTAGCTGGCGTAGTGGCATGTGCCTGAAGTCCCAGCTACTTGGGAGGCTGAGGTGGGATCGCTTGAGCCCGGGAGGTCCAGGCTGCAGTGAGCCGAGATTGCATCACTGTACTCCAGCCTGGGTGACAGAGCAAGAACCAAATAATAAATAAGTAAGTAAATCCATCCATCCACCCCAGAGTGAGTCAGCTGGGGCTGAGAAGGCATGCCTGCTGCTGCGTTGCTCCTCCCTGAAAGACAGGATTCCCTGGTTCCAGCCAGGAGACGATGGTCAACAGCCACTGCTATAGTGGTGCCCAGTTAAAACTCTTTAGTTCCTGTTTCTGTAAAAAAAAAAAAAAAAAAAAAAAAGTGCCTAATTGCATTTGGGCACAAACCTTGCAGTGAAGAGAGAAAAAGAGATGAAAGCGACCTGTGAGGGAGGCTCGGGTTGGCATGCGGCAGGTGCTCTGTGAGTGTGGTGGGTGTCGGTTTGCGCTGTAGATGCTCAGGAAGTGAGGAGCTGTGGAGTGCTGACTGTGTACATGACGCCTCCGCTGGCTGACCCAGGAGAGTTTCATGAAACAATGTTGGTGGACTCAGCCCTGAATCCCTCAGGCAGTCAGAGAGCAACCTCTGTCTTTTTTTTTTTGGGACAGAGGCTCGCTGTGTTGCCCAGGCTGGGATGCAATGGCGTGATCTCAGCTCACTGCAACCTCCGCCTCCCGGGTTCAAGCAGTTCTCCTGCCTTGGCCTCCTGAGTTGCCGGGATTACAGGCGCACACCACCGTGCCCGGCTAATTTTTTTGTATTTTTAGTAGAGATGGGGTTTCACCATGTTGGTCAGGCTGGTCTTGAACTCCTGACCTTGTGATCTCAGCCTCCCATAGTGCTGGGATTACAGGCTTAAGCCACCACGCCTGGCCTTCTCTGTCTTATTACAAAGTAAAGAACTTTAGGCCCGGAGCAGTGGTTCACGCCTGTAATCCCAGTACTTTGGGAGGCTGAGACGGGCGGATCACGAGGTCAGGAGATCGAGACCATCCTGGCTAACATGATGAAACCCCATCTCTACTAAAAATACAAAAAATTTAGTCAGGCATGGTGGCAGCTGCCTGTAGTCCCAGCTACTCGGGAGGCTGAGGCAGGGGAATGGCGTGAACCTAGGAGGCAGAGCTTGCAGTGAGTTGAGATCATGCCACTGTACTCCAGCCTGGGGGACACAGCGAGACTCCGTCTCAGAAAAAAAAAAGAACTTTAGGTTCCTCATGCCAAATCGGCAACTCCTGTAAAAGTAGGTGTGTTTGTTTTGCAGAAAAGAGGTCACATGCCTCGGACAGATCCATGCTGTTGGATCTTTCATCTCCTCTCTTGGAGATTGATCCCATCATAGTGCTCTTTGGAAAAACGACAGGTGAGACCCTGCAGACCAACCAGCTAGGTCGGAAGCAGAGCCCTGGTGGCAGCATGGGCCTGGTTGCTGAAGTGTTTGGTGATGAGGGGCGGAGGGATCTTTGCTGTGCCAGAGACCTCCAATGAGTCACACTGATGGCTAGTTAGAGATAATGCAGAGAAGACCCAGAAAGCTCAGGAAAGCCGTCCACAGTTGCTGCTCATCGTCTGCGCCACTGGGAAAGTGAGATTGCTTCCTTCTGCCTGGTGGGTTGTGAACATGGATAGAATTCTCCTTAGACCCCATGGGCAGTCAGTAATACATGCACGTTCTGAGGTTTGCCCTTAGAGCCAATGAGAAGAGGAATGTTGCCGACGGGCTTGGGCAAAAGCCCAGTGAGACTCCAGGGGGCTGGTCCTCTGGCTGGCACATGCAGGATGAGAAGGAGTGAATGTCACTCAGGTGCCCAATGGCCACCCCCATGTCCCAAGCTGGCCAGGCCATGACCACTGTGCCAGTGATGTGAGCGTGAGGAAAAACTTGCAAAGACCCACCAGGACTTGTGTAAAGGGTCTTCAGCTCCACAAGGGAACCGACCTGCCCAGATTTGTTTCCTCATCTGCTTAGCGCCATGGACAATACGAGGGGCAGCTGTATCTTCCCAGGCCACTATAAACCCAGCCGCGGTTTAGAATGGAAAACATGCCTGCCCAGATGATGAGATGTCACTGTGTGTGTGTCTATGGGCTACCATAACAAAGGACCACAGACACGGCCAACAGGAATGTGTTTTCTTACAGTTCTGATGGCCAGAGGGCTGAGATCAAGTTATTAGTAGGGGTGGTTCTGTAAACCAAAAATAAAATTCTAAGACCCCTTCTCTTGGCCAAAGGCATTCCAGAGTTAGCCTGAAAAGCTAGTTCAGGCAGTGATGAGAAGCAGAGGTTGGACATGTCTCGTTTTACCCTCCTCCCTTTTGGAATTCAGGAAAAGCTGACCAGCATTAACATTAATATAGACCTTAAGTCTGATCAGAAACATTTACAGTCTACTGTCTCTGAAGCCTGCTATCTGGAGGCTTCATCTGCATAAAACTTTGCTCTCCATAATCCTTCATCATCGTAACCCAGACATTCCTTTCTATTGATTCCAGGTCTTTAGATAATAACTTAACTCTTTCAACTAATTGCCAATCAGAAAACCTTTAAATCTACATATGACCCCAAAGCCCCCTGCTTTGAGTTGCTCCGCCCTTCCAGACCCAGCCGATTGTAAATCTTATCTGTACTGATTGATGTCTCATGTCTCCCTAAAAAGTATAAAAGCAAGCTGTACCCGACCACCTTGGGCATGTGTTATCAGGACCTCCTGAGGCTGTGTCATAGGTGTATCCTTAACCTTGGCAAAATGGACTTTCTAACTGGATTGAGACCTGTCTCAGATACTTCTGGGCTCACAGTTCCTTCTGAGGGCTGTAAGGGAAGGATCTGTTCTAGGACTCTCCTTGGTTTGTCAATGGCTGACGTTTCCCTGTGTCTTCACAATGTCTTCCCTCTGTGTGTCTTGTTAAGAGATAAATTTCAGCCAGATTACATTTAAAAGAGTTTGAGCAAAGAACAATTCATGAGTTGGCAGCCTCCCAAGCCAGAGTAGGCTCAGAGACTCCAGCGCAGGCACGTAGTGAAAGATTTATGGACAGAAAAAGGAGAGTGACCTACAGAAAACAGAAGTGAGGGACAGACACAGCCGGATTGGCTACGGCTCGGCATTTGCCTTATTTCTACACAGTTTGGACAGTTAGACATATTTAATTGGCCAAAACTTAGTGATTGGCACAAAAGTAGGCTAGAGTCTGCTTACAGTTCCATTTAGGTTATAGTTTACAACGTGCAGAGAAATCTTTAGGCTGATCTTAAAATATGTAAGGAGTTAGTTTTAGACTACACTTGATTTAACAGTCTGTTTCCAAGTTTACTCTGATAAAGACACCAGTTATAGAGTGGGATTAGGGTTCGCCCCAATGACCATGAGCTCATTTAACGTAATTACTTCTGTAAAGAGCCTATCTCCAAATACAGCCACCTTCTGAGATAACTGGAGGTCAGGACTTCAACATATGAATTGGAAGGGGAGATGAAATTGAACCCATCACAGTCACGAGGGTGAGATTGACGAGTTTGTTCTATCAGTACCTCCAGGCTGTTGGGGAACATGAATCTTCTCTTGGCCCCATAGTCAGCCTTTGGGAAACTCTTCAGTTCCTGGCAACAAGCTCCTGGAGTGGAAGACTAGACCCAGGCCAAGGGAAATGCCCTTCTGTGTAAGGCAGAGAAAAGGACCACAATGGAAGATCCAGACTAGGCTGGAGGACCCTGTGGGCCTGTCTGTGACACCAGGGTATTCCCAAAGAGATCGGTGATCTGCCCACAAGGGAGGTTCTCTCCCTCCCAGGCCACAGAAAGATCACACATTTAAAGATCTCCATCTCGGCCAGGCGCGGCAGCTCATGCCTGTAATCCCAGCACTTTGGGAGGCCAAGATGGGTGGATCCCCTGAGGTTACGAGTTTGAGACCAGCCTGGCCAACATGGTGAAGCCCTGTCTCTACTAAAAGTACAAAAATTAGCCTGGTGTGGTGGCGGATGCCTGTAATCCCAGCTACTCGGGAGGCTTAGGCAGGAGAATTGCTTGAACCCAGAAGGCAGAGGTTGCAGTGAGCTGAGATCATGCCATTGCACTCCAGCCTGGATGACAAGAATTAAACTCCGTAAAAAAAAAAAAAAAAAAAGTAAATAAAAATAAAGATCCCTGTCTCCCTTGGTGTTTTCTGGGCACTGTCAGAGGCCTGGAGTCCTAGACCCCTCCTGAGGCCTGTGCTGCTCTGACTGGTGGCTGCCCCCATCCAACACCTTCACACCTCCCTCCCCAGGCCTGAGAACCAGGGGAGCAGATGTGGAAATGCCAGTCTGAGGGCAGGAGAAAATGAGATGAGATGTCCAGCCCCAGTAGTGAGGGAGGGAAAAGGGAAGTGAATTCTCCTTCCCCAGCCTTTGTTCCACTCAGGCCCTCAGTGGATTGGGTGATGCCCATCACACTGGGGAGGGCCGTCTGCTTTACCCACTGGCTCACAAGCTAAGTGTACCTGGAAATGCCCTCACGGGCACACGTGGAACAGTGTGCAGTCTGGGCACGCCGTGGCCCAGCCAGGATGGTCAACATAAAATCAACCATCGCAGGACCATGGGGGCTGATGAACGATCTCTGAGCTCACTGGAGAGAAACCTCCAGTGAACAAAGAGGAGGCACCGATACTCGAATTCTGATTTGCTTGCTCAAGTATTGGCGGCAGCTCACGCCTCACCCGGAGACCTTGCTCAGCTCATTACATAAGATCTTCTAAAAGGCAGCCACTTTTGCGTGGCAATTCAGCCAATAAGCCTAGAAACCATCCAGCAGGCCGTGCGTGTGGCCTTTGTGCTCGGCCCGGGCCTGCTGTGCACTGGCTGTGCACCAAGCCTGGTGTGGGAGGGGGTTTCTCCTGTCAGCCCCACCACGTAAAGCCTTTGTTATTGCCTGTGGTCAGGACTAACAAATCACACACAGGAGCCGGGCTCAATTATGACACTATGTGACACGTGGCATTACAAATAGTCAAAACTAGGGACACAGACCTGAGACACATTACACTGCTATATAGCATACCTGTTGTGAAAGCAGATAAAATGTAAAAGCTGCTGGGACCCCCCAGACACTTTGAGCCTTGAGAGAGATGTGACTGATCTGAGCCACGTAAGCGGGTAGCTGCAACTTCAGCTTCTCGGATCATACATTCTCTCTTCCTCACTGTTCATGTTCTGTAAATGACCAGGAGAAACCAGAGACCAGGCCTCCCCTCCTAGTCACTGGTCTTCGTCATATTTTATTGTCCTTTATTGTCCTGTACCTAACTCAGACAAGACGGTACAAAAGACCACGTTTCACATCTTCATTGTGGGTTTTTTTTTTTTTGAAACGGAGTCTTGCTCTGTCGCCCAGGCTGGAGTGCGGTGGCGTGATCTTGGCTCACTACATGTTCCGCCCCCTGGGTTCACACCATTCTCCTGCCTCAGCCTCCCAAGTAGCTGGGACTACAGGCGCCTGCCATCACGCCCAGCTAATTTTTTGTATTTTTAGTAGAGACGGAGTTTCACCATGTTAGCCAGGATGGTCTCGATCTCCTGACCTTGTGATCCGCCCGCCTCGGCCTCCCAGAGTGCTGGGATTACAGGCGTGAGCCACTGCGCCCGGCCGTGAAATGTTCAATATGCCTTTCCCATACAGGAATACTGCCTTGACTGATCAGATTACTGTAACTGCATGCTAGCCTTGAGGGAATGTTGAAACCCTGCTAAGCTTCCCAAACCTCATTTATGTAAATGAGCCCCAAAACTTCTCCACTTTGGGGCACTTGAATTCCATTCTTTGGAATCTGTGTTCCTGGGTGGCTGTCGCCAAGGTTTGTGCTCAAATAAACTCTACATTTCACCATATTTCCTGAAACTTGCTATGTAAGGTTGACAATATCATATGGCAACCAAGAGATGGCCTGCAGATGTGAGTCACATTATATCACTGGATGACTTATTTTAATTTTCTTATTTTTGAGGCAGGGTCTAGCTTTGTTGCCCAGGCTGGAGTGTAGTAGCACAATCTCGGCTCACCGTAGCCTCTGCTTCCTCGGTTCAAGTCATCCTCCCACCTCAGCCTCCTGAGTAGCTGGGAATGCAGACACACACCACCACGCCTGGCTAATTTTTGTATTTTTAGTAGAAACAGGGTTTCACCATGTTGCCCAGGCGGGTCTTGAACTCCTGAGCTCAAGCGATCTACCCACCTCAGACTCCCAAAGCGTGGGGATTATAGGTGTGAGCCACCATGCCTGGGCCACTGGATGACTTATGATATCATATGTGACATTGTGACATCATGTGAGTCAGGGATGTACCCCGTTCTCAGCTGCTATATGCTGTTACACTGACAGAATGAGAGCGAGGCATGTGTCCCACTCGCTCAGCTGTTGTATTATATCATACAAGGTGCAGTGACTAAGTGTGTCAGCTGTGTCCTCATCCTACATAGCATGTGAGAGTGCGTGACAGGAGATAGGATGCAGAACTGAGGAGCGTTACACGCCTAGGCAATAAAGGCGCCAGCATCAGCTGAGAGCGCAGGCAGACCTCAGTCATATTTGTCACTATGTAACTAAAAATACAAAATTAGCTGGGTGAGGTGGTGCACACCTGTGGTCCCCGCTACTCAGGAGGCTGAGGCAGGAGAATCGCTTGAACCCAGGAGGCGGAGGGTGCAGTGAGCTGAGATTGCACCACTGCACTCCAGCCTGGAGGACAGAGTGATACTGTAGCTCAAAAAATAAAATAAAATAAAATAATAATAATAATCTAGGACAACCAAGAGAGGGACTCAGACTCACCTTACTGTATGTCACATATGGTATTTAACACTTGAGGGGGACATGTACTTGTCACTTTGTATCACTATGTCCTATATGATAGCCAATGATAACCCAAGAGGGGGAGGCAGCCCTGTTCACACCATGTCACCATGTCACTTATGATATTATATGACATCAAGGAGCCCAGACCTCAGTTGCATTATGTCACTATGGCACATACAGTATCATACAACAACTGACAGAAGAGATGCAGGCCTGATTCACAGTGTATGTGAGTCACAAATGTCACTATGACATCATACAGCAGGTGAGGGGATAGTCATTACTCACCTCGGGGCACATTGTCACACATGATACCATATGATAGCAGAGGGCGGATGCAGAACTGAGTTGTATTATGTCACTATGTAGCCTGTGACAGATGATAGCTGATGGGGGTGAAGACCAAAGTCACATTTTGTACCCACATTATATGAAATACACAACATGCACGAGGGAGATGCAGACACAAATCACACTGTGTGCTGTGTCCCATAGACATGTTTAATTCCTGTGTTGAAGAGAGCCGGGTTCATGAATGAACTTAGTCACTCACCTTGTATGAAATAACACAGCAGCTGAGAGTGGGACACATTCCTCCTTCCCATTCTGTCGGTGAACGACCACACACTGTGTTACTGTCTGAGCCACTGTGTTTAGCCGTGTATAGCGCACGTGGCACACTGTTCACTGATACATATTTGCTCCGTATTGAAGTGAGGCACATGCGTGAGTGATTGAGAATAATGCTACCTCTGTGAAGCACTGCATTCAGAAGCATGAGGTTCATGTACTACCATCTACTGTGATACATATTTAAATGTTAAGTTTAACAGGTCTACCATGAGTGAGTGAGCCTCACATTATCTTTGAGAATCAATGTGTTTAGCAGGGTGTGGTTCATCTAATATAGCTTTCTTTAATACATGTTCATCATCTGTGTTTATTAGAAATAGGTTTGTGAGTGACTTAGCATAGTGTTTTCCCTATGAAACCCTGGTTTTTTTCTTTTTTTTTTTGAGACGGAGTTTTGCTCTTGTCGCCCAGGCTGGGGTGCGATGGTGTGGTCTCAGCTCACTGCAACCTCTGCCTCCCAGGTTCAAGCAATCCTCCTGCCTCAGCCTCCCGAGTAGCTGAGATTACAGGCATCTGCCACCATGCCCACCTAATTTTTGTATTTTTAGTAGAGACGGGGTTTCACCATGTTAGCCGGGCTGGTGTCGAGCTCCTGACCTCAGGTGATCTGCCCGCCTCAGCCTCCCAAATTGCTGGCATTACAGGCATGAGCCACCATACCCAGCCGAAACCCTGTTTTAAGAAGTGTGTGGGCCGGGCACGGTGGCTCAAGCCTGTAATCCCAGCACTTTGGGAGGCCGAGACGGGCGGATCACGAGGTCAGGAGATCGAGACCATCCTGGCTAACCCGGTGAAACCCCATCTCTAGTAAAAAAATACAAAAAAATAGCCGGGCGAGGTGGCGAGCGTCTGTAGTCCCAGCTACTCGGGAGGCTGAGGCAGGAGAATGGCGTAAACCTGGGAGGCAGAGCTTGCAGTGAGCCGAGATCCGGCCACTGCACTCCAGGCTGGGCGACAGAGCGAGACTCCGTCTCAAAAAAAAAAAAAAAAAAAAAAAAAGAAGTGTGTGGTGGCTGGGTGCGGTGGCTCACGCCTGTAATCCCAGCACTTTGGGAGGCCGAGGCTGGCAGATCATGAGGTCAGGAGATCGAGACCACCCTGGCTAGCCCGGTGAAACCCCATCTCTACTAAAAAAATACAAAAAATTAGCCAGGTGTGGTGGCAGATGCCTGCAGTCCCAGCTACTCGGGAGGCTGAGGCAGGAGCAGGAGAATGGCGTGAACCTGGGAGGCAGAGTTTGCAGTGAGCCGAGATCACGCCACTGCACTCCAGCCTGGGTGACAGAGCCAGACTCCATCTCAAAAAAAAAAAAAAAAAAAAACAAGGCCAGGTGCGGTGGCTCAAGCCTGTAATCCCAGCACTTTGGGAGGCCGAGATGGGCAGATCACGAGGTCAGGAGATCGAGACCATCCTGGCTAACACGGTGAAACCCCGTCTCCACTAAGAAATACAAAAAACTAGCCGGGTGAGGTGGCGGGCGCCTGTAGTCCCAGCTACTCAGGAGGCTGAGGCCGGAGAATGGCGTGAACCCAGGAGGCGGAGCTTGCAGTGAGCTGAGATCCGGCCACTGCACTCCAGCCTGGGCTACAGAGCGAGACTCCGTCTCAAAAAAAAAAAGAAGTGTGTGGTGCAGGTACTACTTTCTTTGTTGTTCCGTGTTCAAACCCTGCGTTTAACAGAGATAGGTACAAGATTGCCTAGGTGTAGTGCTGACTCTTGAAAATACTGTGGTTAGCATTGTGTGTTTTCCGTAGTATAGTTTTTCAGTGATGCCTGTTTAGTTTAGCAGATCTAGGGATGTCCGGAGCTGCACGCCCCGGCCATAGCGAATAATAATTAAGGATTAAACGCCTGAGCTATATTCATTTCCACCCCACACCTTCTCCCTATCTTTGCCTTTTTTCCCCTGTACTAATACCTCATTAAAGATGGCGCTCTTCCTGCTTCTTCTTCACTCACTTTTCCCGCGCTCGCGAAAATTGTTACTTAGTTGTTACTTAACAGCGCAAGCGCAACATGACCTCCGACCGGAGAAACCGAAACTAACCTGGCCACGCCTTCGGCAATGAGATCATTTCCGCCTTAGCCCAACCCCTTCCCTTCCAAGTGTATATAAGGCAGTGCATTACCGCCATTAAACGAGACTTGATCAGAGCACTGTCTTGTCTCCATTTCTCGTGTCTCTTGTTCCCCAAATTCCCACCCCCTCCTCCAGGGCCTGCTCTGACTATCCCGTGGGCTGGGATACATGGCGCCCGAACAGGGACCTGGAAACGAGGGACTCCGTGAGGAAGAGGACGCCAAAGGACGGTCGACCGCTAACGAAGACAAAAGGAGTCAAACTTTTCCGATCACCGCGGGAACCTGCCGCGTCAGAATCGAAGGTAAGTGACGCGTCCGAAATGGGACAAGAATTAAGCCAACATCAAATATATGTAGGACAATTAAAAGAGGCTTTAAAGATACGAGGAGTAAAGGTTAAAGGTAATGATTTGTTTAAATTTTTTGATTTTGTAAAAGACACTTGCCCTTGGTTCCCACAGGAAGGAACTATTGATATTAAAAGATGGCGTAGAGTAGGGGATTGTTTGCAGGACTATTATACTTTTGGGCCAGAAAAAATTCCTGTAACCGCCTTCTCTTATTGGAACCTCATTAGAGATTTAATAGATAAGAAGGAGGCCAATCCGCAAGTCATGGCTGCGGTCGCTCAGACAGAGCATATTTTAAAGGTTAGCTCCCGCTCTAACCTCGCAAAGCCTCCGCAAGATACGGAGGAGGATCTCATTTCCCTCGAAAGTGATCATGAGGAAATCAAGTCTCCTTCTGTAACAGATAAAGAAATACCACACGAAAGCAAACCAAAAAAATACCCAATTTTACAGATGCTTCAAAAGGAGGAGGAAATTAATAAGCCTAATCAATTGGATATAAATTGGGATGATTTAGAGGAAGAGGCGGCTAAATATCACAACCCTGATTTGCCTCCCTTTACTTCATACCCACCCCCATATAATAAGACACATAATGAGGCTTCTGCGCCCATTGTTATGGCAGCAATAGATCCTAAAGAGGAATTAAAGCAAAAAATTGCTCAACTAGAAGAACAGATTAAACTTGAAGAGTTACATCAATCATTGATAATTAGGCTCCAAAAGCTAAAAACAGGAAATGAAAAAATACCTAACTCAGACGCTATGGAGGGTTCCTTGCGCCCACTTCAGCGGCCTGGACAACACGTTCCAAGAGGGGGGTTAGTTGCTAGCCGACATAGAGAAGACTCCTCCCCCAAAGACGTTTTTCCGGTCACGGAAACCATAGATGAACAGGGACAGGCTTGGAGGCATCATACTGGATTTGATTTTACTATTATAAAAGAGCTAAAGACTGCTGCCTCTCAGTATGGGGCTACTGCTCCATATACTCTTGCTATAGTGGAATCTGTAGCTGAGAATTGGCTCACTCCTACAGACTGGAATACCTTAGTCAGGGCAGTTCCTTCTGGGGGAGACCACTTAATTTGGAAGTCAGAGTTCTTTGAAAATTGCAGAGATACAGCTAAAAGAAATCAACAGGCAGGAAACGGTTGGGATTTTGGTATGTTAACTGGTTCAGGTAATTATGCAGACACTCAGGCCCAAATGCAATATGACCCTGGACTGTTCTCACAAATCCAGGCTGCTGCTACAAAAGCCTGGAGAAAACTTCCCGTTAAAGGAGATCCAGGGGCCTCGCTCACAGCGGTTAAACAAGGACCCGATGAGCCATTTTCAGACTTTGTGCATAGACTTATGACCACGGCAGGTAGAATCTTTGGAAATGCAGAAACGGGTGTAGATTATGTTAAACAGTTAGCTTATGAAAATGCTAACCCCGCCTGCCAAGCGGCAATCAGACCTTATCAAAAGAAAACAGATTTAACAGGATACATTCGCCTTTGTTCAGATATTGGGCCCTCATATCAACAAGGCCTAGCAATGGCCGCCGCTTTTAGCGGCCAAACAGTAAGAGATTTCCTCATTAACAAAGGTAAAGATAAAGGGGGATGTTTTAGATGCGGTAAAAGGGGACACTTTGCAAAAGATTGCTGTGAAAACCAAAATAAGAGTCCAGAAGCAAAAATCCCAGGCCTTTGCCCAAGGTGTAAAAGAGGAAGGCACTGGGCAAACGAATGTAAATCTAAAACTGACAGTCAAGGAAATCCTTTACCCCCCAGGCAGGGAAACGGGATGAGGGGCTAGCCTCAGGCCCCGAAACAAGCATATGGGGCAGTCAGCTTTGTTCCAGCCAGCAACAGCAATCCATTTCAAAACTTAGTAGAGCAACCCCAGGAAGTGCAGGATTGGACCTCAGTTCCACCTCCCACACAATACTAACACCTGAAATGGGACCACAAACCTTAAATACCGGAATATATGGACCCTTACCACCTAACACTTTTGGGCTACTTTTAGGAAGAAGTAGTGTCACCATGAGAGGTTTACAAGTCCTCCCTGGAGTTATCGATAATGATTTTGAAGGAGAAATTAAAATTATGGCCAGAGCTATTGATAGTATTATTACTGTCCCTCAAGGAGTTAGAATAGCTCAGTTACTCCTGCTACCTTTGGTTAAAACAGATAATAATATCCAATACTCTAATAGAAATATAAAAGGTTTCGGATCATCAGATATATATTGGGTGCAACCAATTACAAATCAAAAACCCTCTCTAACCTTATGGTTAGACGGGAAGGCATTCACTGGACTAATAGACACAGGGGCTGATGTAACTATCATTAAACAGGAAGATTGGCCCTCTCATTGGCCTACTACAGAAACTTTAACTCACTTGAGAGGAATTGGACAAAGCAGTAATCCTAAACAAAGTTCTAAATACCTAACATGGACAGATAAAGAAAACAATTCAGGCCTCATTAAGCCATTTGTCATCCCTTACCTACCTGTTAACCTTTGGGGGCGAGATCTGCTCTCTCAAATGAAAATTATAATGTGTAGTCCAAATGATATAGTTACTGCACAGATGTTAACTCAAGGATACACCCCTGGTAAAGGTCTTGGAAAAGGAGAGAACGGTATCCCACAGCCTATACTGGTTTCAGGACAACTTGATAAAAAGGGGTTTGGAAATTTTTAGCTCAGGCCACTGACATACCTGCACCCCAAAGGTGCGCTGACCCCATTACTTGGAAGTCAGATGAGCCCGTTTGGGTTGATCAGTGGCCTTTACTCAATGATAAACTAAGTGCTGCCCAACAGTTAGTGCAGGAACAACTAGCAGCAGGACATATTGAGGAAAGTAATTCCCCTTGGAATACACCTATTTTTGTTATTAAAAAGAAGTCTGGTAAATGGAGACTCTTACAAGATTTAAGAGCAGTAAATATCACTATGATCCTTATGGGTGCCTTACAACCAGGATTGCCTTCACCGGTTGCGATTCCTCAAAAATATTTTAAAATCGTTATTGACCTTAAAGATTGCTTTTTTACAATTCCCCTTCATCCTGCTGACCAAAAAAGATTTGCCTTTAGTCTTCCATCTACAAATTTTAAACAACCAATGAAGCGCTATCAATGGAAAGTCTTACCTCAAGGTATGGCCAATAGTCCTACCTTGTGTCAAAAATATGTAGCTGCCGCTATAGAGCCAGTCAGAAAAACATGGGCACAAATGTATATTATACATTATATGGATGATATTTTAATAGCAGGAGAAATTGGCGAACAAGTCTTACAGTGCTTCGCCCAACTCAAACAAGAGTTAACAGCAGCCGGACTACAAATAGCCCCAGAAAAAGTACAATTACAAGATCCATACACTTATCTTGGTTTCCAAATTAATGGACCCAAAATCATTAATCAAAAGGCCGTTATACGTCATGATCATTTAAAAACTTTAAATGATTTCCAAAAATTACTGGGAGACATAAATTGGCTTTGACCGTACTTAAAGCTCACTACAGGAGAGTTAAAACCTCTTTTCGATATATTAAAAGGAGACTCTAATCCAAAATCCCCCAGGTCCATTACTAAAGAAGCATTAATAACACTCCAACAGGTAGAACATGCCATTGCAACACAATTTGTTACCAGTATTGATTATTCTCAGCCATTAATATTCCTTATTTTTAACACAACAATAACCCCTACTGGCCTATTTTGGCAGAACAATCCCATTATGTGGGTACACCTGCCCTCCTCCCCTAAAAAGGTTTTGTTGCCTTATTATGATGCCATAGCTGATCTAATTATCTTGGGAAGAGAAAACAGTAGAAAATACTTTGGAATAGAACCCTCTACCATTATACAGCCCTACACTCAATCACGCATCCATTGGCTGTTACAAAATACGGAAGCCTGGCCAATTGCTTGCGCTTCTTATACTGGCGCGATTGACAACCATTACCCACCTAACAAACTTATTCAATTTTGCAAACTTCATGCGTTTGTATTTCCCCATATTACCAGTAAAGAACCTCTCAATGACGCATTACTAATTTTCACTGATGGATCTTCCACAGGACTTGCCGCTTACACTTACAATAATGTAGTCGTTAAATTCCAGACCACTTATACATCAGCTCAGCTGGTCGAATTGCAAGCTATAATTGCAGCACTATCAGCTTTTCCTTGTCAGCCACTTAACATTTACACAGACAGCGCCTACCTGGCTCATTCAATACCCCTCTTAGAGACCGTGTCTCAAATTAAACATATTTCAGACACAGCTAACCTATTTTTACAATGTCAACAACTTATCCGAAAAAGGACTACTCCCTTTTTTCTTGGGCATATTAGAGCACATTCAGGATTACCGGGACCTCTAACACAAGGTAACGCAACAGCTGACACGGCAACAAAAACCATAGCCACAGTCACTACAGACAATTTGCAACAAGCGCAAAAAGCACATGCCTTACATCATTTAAACGCCCAAACCTTAAGACTTACGTTTAAACTTACCAGAGAACAAGCTCGACAAATAGTTAAACAATGCGCCAACTGCATAACATATTTACCTGTTCCCCATCTAGGAGTTAACCCCCGAGGACTCATCCCCAACGAAATTTGGCAAATGGACGTTACTCACCACTTAGAATTCGGTCAGCTAAAATATATCCATGTATGCATAGACACCTATAGTGGATCCATCTGTGCAACTCTCCAAACAGGAGAGGCCACCAAACATGTCATAGCTCATTTATTGCATTGCTTTTCTATTTTAGGAATACCCAAACAAATCAAAACAGATAATGGCCCCGGTTATATATCCAAAACCTTCTTACAATTTTGTAATACCCTACAAATTAAACATACCACAGGCATTCCCTATAATCCCCAAGGACAAGGTATAGTAGAAAGAGCTCATCTGTCATTAAAAACTATTATCACAAAATTAAAAGGGGGGAGCTGGTACCCCGTGAAGGGTACCCCCAGAAACATACTCAATCATGCCCTGTTTATTCTTAATTTTTTAAATTTGGACAGTCATGGAAAATCGGCTGCCGACCGTTTCTGGCATCCTGAATCTCAAAAACAGTTTGCAATGGTAAAATGGAAAGATCCACTTGATAGTTCATGGCATGGCCCCGATCCAGTTTTAATTTGGGGAAGAGGCTCAGTATGCATCTTCTCACAAAAAAATGATGCAGCCAGATGGCTGCCTGAAAGATTGGTAAGACAAATAAATCATAACCATTGTCAGTCCAGGGAAGATAAATCTCCCTGAGAAGTTATTTCCTTCTTGTTTTTCAGAAAATGAAGCCTAACATGAAATTCCTTTGGAGAATAATCGCTCTATATAACATAGTGACAGTCTATGCAGGTTTTGGTGACCCTCGTAAGGCAAAAGAATTATTACGAAAACAATACGGCCAGCCTTGTGACTGCAGAGGGGGACAAATATCTGAACCTCCGTCAGATAGAATCACCCAGGTGACCTGCACGGGCAAGACAGCTTACCTAATGCCAAACCAGTTATGGAAATGTAAGTCTACCCCAAGAGATACCTCACCTAGCGGGCCGCTCCTAGAATGCCCTTGTAGCTCTTTCCAATCTTCTGTACATAGTTCCTGTTATACCTCCTATCAACAATGCAAATCAGGCAATAGAACATATTATACGGCCACGTTATTAAAAACACAAACTGGAGGCATCAATGACGTACAAGTATTAGGATCCACTAATAAACTTGTACAATCTCCTTGTAACGGCCAAAAAGGAAAGCCTGTTTGTTGGAGCACTACCGCCCCCATTCACATTTCTGATGGAGGAGGCCCATTAGATATTACAAGAATTAAAACCGTCCAGAAAAAATTAGAAGAAATTCATAAAGCTTCTTATCCTGAACTTCAATATCACCCTTTAGCCTTGCCTGAGCTTAGAGATAATTTTAGGCTCGATGCCCAAAGCTTTGATATCCTCAATGCTACTTACAATTTACTTCAAATGTCCAATACAAGCCTGGCCCACGATTGTTGGCTTTGTCTTAAAATGGGCCCCCCTATTCCTCTAGCCATACCTAACCTTTCATTGCCCTATGTCAATTACTCAAATGAATCCTTAGTAAATAATTCCTGTCCTATTACCCCCCCCCCCTTAGTTCAACCGATGACGTTTTCTAATTCCTCTTGCCTCTTTTCACCATCATATAATAACACTAAAGAAATTGATTTAGGCTATGTTGTGTTTGGCAACTGTACTTCCATAATCAATGCCACCAACCCTTTGTGTGCTATAAATGGCTCGGTTTTCGTTTGTGGAAACAACATGGCATATACGTATCTACCTACAAATTGGACAGGGCTTTGTGTTCTGGCCACTCTTCTCCCCGACATTGATATCATCCCTGGAGATGAACCTATCCCCATCCCTGCTATTGAACATTTTATTTATAGACCGAAACGAGCCATACAATTTATTCCCTTGTTGGCTAGACTAGGAATCACCACTGCTTTTACTACAGGAGCCACAGGCCTAGGAGTCTCACTAACCCAATATACTAAATTATCCAATCAATTAATCTCAGATGTACAGACCTTATCCAGTACTATACAAGATTTATAAGACCAAGTAGACTCGTTAGCTGAAGTAGTTCTCCAAAATAGAAGAGGTCTAGATTTGTTAACGGCAGAACAGGGAGGGATATGTTTGGCTTTACAGGAAAAGTGCTGTTTTTTTACGCCAACAAATCCGGAATCGTCAGAGATAAGATAAAAACTTTGCAAGAAGAACTAGAAAAGCGCAGAAAAGGCCTGGCCGCCAATCCACTATGGACTGGACTCGATGGACTTCTCCCCTATCTCCTGCCATTCCTTGGTCCTTTACTCACCCTTCTACTTTTCCTCACTCTCGGGCCTATAATCCTTAATAAGCTTATGGCATTTGTCAGACAACAAATTGAGGCCTTCCAGGCCAAACCTATACAGGTTCATTATCACCGCCTTGAGATGACTGAAAATGGTGAGTCTTATTTACCTTAATAAGACCACCTCCCCTGTGTGCTGAACTGGACAGTCAATGATGGGTAAGAGGACACTATCTCCATCGGAGCCTAAGACAGGAGGGCTGCCCTTGCTGCTGCCTTATCCCATGACGGGCCTAGAAGGTGGGGGTGAGTTGACCCAACCTAAGACAGGCGCAGTTCCCGAGGGGTTTTCTTATCATAAAAATATAAAAAGGGGGACCTGTCCGGAGCTGCACGCCCCGGCCATAGCGAATAATAATTAAGGATTAAACGCCTGAGCTATATTCATTTCCACCCCACACCTTCTCCCTATCTTTGCCTTTTTTCCCCTGTACTAATACCTCATTAAAGATGGCGCTCTTCCTGCTTCTTCTTCACTCACTTTTCCCCGCGCGCGCGCGAAAATTGTTACTTAGTTGTTACTTAACAGCCCAAGCGCAACATGAGCGCGAAACTAACCTGGCCACGCCTTCGGCAATGAGATCATTTCCTTAGCCCAACCCCTTCCCTTCCAAGTGTATATAAGGCAGTGCATTACCGCCATTAAATGAGAAACCGTAAAACTAACCGGGCCACAAGGTCAGGAGATCGAGACCACATGAAAGATCATTTCCGCGCGGTGGCGGGCGCCTGTAGTCCCAGCCAATGGCCCCCGGGAGGCCTTGCAGTGTAGCCGAGATCGCGCCACTGCACTCCAAGGCAGTGCATTACTCCGCTCATTAAATGAGACTTGATCAGAGCACTGTCTTGTCTCCATTTCTCGTGTCTCTTGTTCCCCAAATTCTCACCCCCTCCTCCAGGGCCTGCTCTGACTATCCCGCGGGCCGGGATATAGGGACTATTGTTGTCTCAGTGAAACACTGTTTAGCTGCATGTGATGCATGTAATACTTCGTTCATTGATATTTGTTTAAATCAATCAGTGTTTACCAGGAGTAGATACGTGAGTTACTGAGAATAGCCTAATCTCTGAAAATGTTTTTCAGCATATGGTGCATGTAATATGCTCTTCTATGGTACCTCTTTTCAATTTTTTTTTTTTTTTTTGAGATGGAGTCTAACACTGTCGCCCAGGCTGGGGTGCAGTGGTGCGATCTCAGCTCACTGCAAGCTCTGCCTCCCAGGTTCACGCCGTTTTCCTGCCTCAGCCTCCTGAGTAGCTGGGACTGCATGTGCCTGCCACAATGCCTGGCTAATTTCTTAGTAGAGACGGGGTTTCATTGGGTTAGCCAGAATGGTCTCGATCTCCAGACCTCATGATCCGCCTGCCTTGGCCTCCTAAAGTGCTGGGATTACAGGTGTGAGCCACTGCGCCCAGCCTCCAATTTTTCTATTGTGGCAAAATATACATAACAGATTATACCATTTTTAAGTGTAGAATTTAGTGGTAGTAAGTATAGAGAGAATCTTGAAAGCAGCAAGAGAAAAGTGACTTCTCATGTGCAAGGGAGCCTCTACAAGATTATTAGTGGATATTTCAGCAGAAACCTTGCAGGCCAGTAGGTGGTGGGATGATATATTGAAAGTACTGAAAGAGTGAAGCCTGCCAACTGAGAATACTATATTTGACAAAACTGTCCTTCAAAAGTGAAGGGTAAATTAAGACATTCCCAGATAAATAAAACCTGAAGGAGTTTATTACCACTAGACCTGACCAATAAGAAATAATAAAGGGGCGGGCACAGTGGCTCATGCCTATAATCCCAGCACTCTGGGGGACCGAGGCAGGTGGATCACCTGAGGTCAGGTGTTCAAGACCAGCCTGACCAACATGGCGAAACCCTGTCTCTAATAAAAATGCAAAAATCAGCTGGGTGTGGTGGCACGTGCCTTTAATCCCAGCTATTCAGGAGGCTAAGGCAGAAGAATCACTTGAACCCAGGAGGTGGAGGTCTCAGTGAGCTAAGATCACACCACTGCACTCCAGCCTGGGTGACAGAGTAAGACTCTAGCTCAAAAAAAAAAAAAGAAACAATAAAGGGAGTCCTTCAAGTTGATATGAAGGGATTCTAGACAGTTGCTCAGCCTGATGAAAATATAAAGGTAAATGCATAAAGATTAAAACCTGTATCATTATAATTTTTGTTCATAACTTAATTTTTAATACTTTAATGGAATTTAAAGGACAAAAGCATAACAATAACTATAAATCTATGTTAACGGATACAAAGTATACAAAGTTTAATTTGTGACATCAGTAACTTAATAGTGGGGCAAAGATGTAAAGAGTATAGTTTTTTTTTTTTTTTTTTGGAGACAGAGTCTCGCTCTGTAGCCCAGGCTGGAGTGCAGTGGCCGGATCTCAGCTCACTGCAAGCTCCGCCTCCCGGGTTCACGCCATTCTCCGGCCTCAGCCTCCCGAGTAGCTGGGACTACAGGCGCTGCCACCTCGCCCGGCTATTTTTTGTATTTCTTAGTAGAGACGGGGTTTCACCGTGTTAGCCAGGATGGTCTCGATCTCCTGACCTCGTGATCCGCCCATCTCGGCCTCCCAAAGTGCTGGGATTACAGGCTTGAGCCACCGTGCCTGGCCAAGAGTATAGTTTTTGTATGTGGTTGAAGTTGTTATCTGTTTAAAATAATAAGATAACTTTACGATGTTCCATGTAATTCCCATAGTAACCACAAATAAAATACCTACAGAATATATGTAAAAGGAAATGAGAAGGAAATCAAAGCACAGCACTACAAAAAAATCAACTGTAACACAATAGAAGACAATAAAGGAGGAAAGAAGGACAAAAAGGCTCTAAGACATACAGAAAACAATGATCAAAATAGTGATAGTAAGTCCTTCCTAATCAATAATTTCATTAAATGTATATAGGTTAAACTCCCAATAAAAAGACATAAATTGGCTGATTGGATTTAAAAAACAGGACCCTATACATGCTGTCTACAAGAGACTCATTTGAAATCCAATACAAATGGATTGCAAAATGAGAGAATGGAGGATATTCCATGCAAACAGTAATCAAAACAGATCAGGAATGGCTGTACAAGTATAGACAAAATAGATTTTAAGTAAAAAACTATTACAAGAGAGGGTTCTGGGAAGAAAGTGGAGTAGGAGGCACAAGGAATTCATCTCCCCACCTAGGAAATAATCACACTGGCAGAATCTGTCTGATACAACTATTTTGGAACTGTAGGCTCTATCAAAGGAGGCTTGCAACCTCCAAAGGAAGGCTTAAACTATAATTTTTACTTAATTTTGGTCAATTTCAGCTCTTAGCTCAGCAGTGGCTACCCATTCCCCATGCCCCAGCTTCACGGAAAGAAGCTTTGCGTGTATTCCTGAGGTAGCTTGTACCAAGCTTGTGGGAACAATCGTGGGCAATAAGCTCTCTGTCCTCCAAATGTTGGGATCTGTGTTCTAGTTTTGATTGCTACTTTTGATTATGGAAGTGCAAACACAGAGGCAGGCGGCCATTATTGCTCACAACTCCCTACTCCATTGTTGCGAGCCCTTACCAGACTGAAGCAACTTCTAGGAGATAGAAAAGGCCAGAACCCCATTTCCCTTCCCCTTCGTTGTTCTCTTTTCCACTTTTGGGAGCCAAACATTAAAGACTAGGACACTCAAAAACAATGGCATACACAGAGGAAATTAAAGTTACCGCACATACTTGGAGAGAAGAGTGTGTGCCCAGGCAAAGGAGCAGCTTCAGACCTGAGAAGACCTTAAGTTTACAACTCAGGTTGATCCTCAGCATGGAGACAACCTACGACAATGTAAAACATAACAAAACCCCCAAAACAGCAAACCCTGAGGAAGAGGAGAGCCTCATCTCCAGAGTTACCGAATTATTAGATTCAAATGTCCAGTTTTCAATAAAAAACACAAGGCATACGAAAAACAAGAAAGTATGGTCTTTCAAAGGAAAAGCAACAGAAACCGTCCCAGAGAAAGACCAGATGGTAACCGACTACACAAACACTTAAAAAGAACTTTCTTAAAGATGTCAAGGAACTAAAGGAAGATGTGGACCTAAAAAGAAAAACAAATAAATAAATTCTGGAGCTAAAAGTGTAGTAATTGAAATAAAAGTTCACCAGAGGGATTCAAAGGCAGATTTGAGCAATAGAAGAAAGATTCAGCGAACTCCAATATAGGACACTTGAAATGATCAAGTCAGAGGAACAGAAATAAAAACGATTGTTGAATAGCAAACAGATATGCATTGTGGAAGTCCCAAAAGAAGACAGAGAAAGGGGCAGAGAGATCATTTGAAGAAATAATGGCTGAGGCCGAGTGCGGTGACTCACATCTGTAATCCCAGCACTTTGGGAGGCCAAAGTGGGTGGATCACAAGGTCAGGAGTTCAAGACCAGCCTGGCCAATATGGTGAAACCCCATCTCTACTAAAAATACAAAATTAGCCAGGTGTGGTGGTGCATGCCTGTAATCCCAGCTACTTGGGAGGCGGAGGCAGGAGAATCGCTTGAACCCAGGAGGCAGAAGTTGCAGTGAGCCAAGATTGTGCCATTGCCCTCCAGCCTGGGCAACAAGAGTGAAACTCCATCTCAAAAAAAAAAAAAAAAAAAAAATTAGCTGGGTGTGGTGGCACATACCTGTAGTCCCAGCTACTCAGGAGGCTGAGGCAGAAGAATTGCTGAATCTAGGAGGCAGAGGTTGCAGTGAGTCAAGATCGCACCACTGCATTCTAGCCTGGGCAACAGAGCGAGACTTTGTCTCAAAAAAGCAAAAAATAAAATAAAATAAAATAAAAGGCTGAACACTTCCCAAATTTGAAGACAGACATGAAAATAAATATCCAGAAAAATCAATGAACTGCAAGTAGGATGAACTAAAAAAGACTCATACTGAGACATTATAATTAGCCAGTAGGGACTCTTGAAAGCACCTACAGAGAACCAAGTAGTCACATGCTAGGAATATACAATAGGATTATAGGTAGATTTCTCATCAGACACTTTGGAGAACAGAAGACAATGGGATGACATATGTAAAGGGCTAAAAGAAAAACCACCACTACCTCTCAACCAAGAATCCTATATTCAGCAAAACTGTCCTTCAAAAGCGAGGAAGAAATTGAGAAATCCCCAAATAAACCAAAGTTGAGAAGTTTGCTACCATTAGACCTGCCCTGCAAGAAATCTTAAAGAGAATCATGTAGGTTGAAAAGAAAGAACACTAGATAGTAACTCAAAGCCATATAAAGAAATAAAGATGCCAGTAAAAGTAAATATATGGGAAAACATTAAATCTAGTATTATCATAACTTTGGTTTAAAATTCCATGTTTTTCTTTCTACATAATTTAATAGATGAATGCATTAAAAACAATTATTAGTTTATGTTTACGGATACACAACGTACAAAAATGTAGTTTTGTGACATCGATAACTGAAAGAGGAGGGGCAAAACTGTGAGGAGAGATTTTGTATATTATTGAAATTTAGCTGGTATAAATTCAAATTAGAGTGCTATAACTTTAGAATGTTAAGTGTAATCCCTATGGTAACCACAAATAAAATAATCGTATAACATACAAAGAGCAAAGGAGAAGGGAATTAAAACACTTTGCTACAAAAAATCAACTAAATACAAATGAGATCATGCAGGAAATGGACAAAAAAGGTGTAAGGCACATAGAAAATGAATGGCAAAATGACAGAAGTCAGTCCCCCCTTATCAGTAATCACTTTATTACTTTTTAAACCATTTTGTTGCAGAATGATTTACATAAAAACTGTATATATTTAATGTATACATCTTGACAAATTTGTACCATAAAACCATTACCATCATCAAGCCCATAAACATATCCATCACCTTTTAAAATTTCCTTCTGCCTCTTTATTACTGTTTAAAAAATGATTTTAATGGCCAGGCGCAGCGGCTCACGCCTGTAATCCCAGCACTTTGGGAGGCTGAGGCGAGCGGATCACCTGAGATCAGGAGTTCGAGAGCAGCCTGGCTGACATGGCAAAACCCCGTCTCTACCATAAATACAAAAATTAGCTGGGCATGGTGGTGGGCACCTGTAATCCGAGCTATTTGGGAGGCTGAGGTGGGAGAATCGTTTGAACCTGGGAGGCGGAGGTTGCAGTGAGCCGAGATAGCACCATTGCACTCCAGCCTGGGCAACAAGAGTGAAACTCTGTCTTAAAAAAAAAAAAAAAAGTTTTTAATTAAAAAATTTAAGAATATAGGCCTGGCACAGTGGCTCACGCCTGTAATCCCACACCTTGGGAGGCCGAGACGGGCGGATCATGAGGTCAGGAGATCGAGACCATCCTGGCTAACCCGATGAAACCCCGTCTCTACTAAAAATACAAAAAACTAGCCGGGCGAGGTGGTGGGCGCCTGTAGTCCCAGCTACTCAGGAGGCTGAGGCAGGAGAATGGCGTGAACCCAGGAGGCGGAGCTTGCAGTGAGCTGAGATCCGGCCACTGCACTCTAGCCTGGGCCACAGAGCGAGACTCCATCTCAAAAAAAAATAATAATAATAAATAAATAAATAAAAGAAATAAAATACAGTTTTGTTTTGTTTGTTTTTTTTTTGAGACAGAGTCTCACTCTGTCACCCAGGCTGGAGTGCAGTGGTGTGACCGCAGCTCACTGCAACTTCTGCCTCCCAGGTTCAAGCGATTCTCCTGCCTCAGCCTCCCGAGTAGCTGGGACTTGTACAAGTCCACACCACCATTCCTGGCTAATTTTGTGTATTTTTAGTAGAGAAAGGGTTTCGCCAAGTTGCCCAGGTTGGTCTTCAACTCCTGACCTCAGGTGATCCGCCCACCTCAGCTTCACTCCCAAAGTGCTGGGATTA
Organism: Macaca thibetana thibetana; assembly: GCF_024542745.1. Taxonomy (NCBI): domain Eukaryota; kingdom Metazoa; phylum Chordata; class Mammalia; order Primates; family Cercopithecidae; genus Macaca; species Macaca thibetana. The sequence goes on from NC_065587.1 coordinate 32,984,084, forward strand.
CAGGCATGAGCCACCGCGCCCAACCAAGATACAGGTCTTTCAATCAAGGATCAGCAGAAAGAAAAGAGAAAGATCACTTATTGAAAGCTCTTAGCTTCAATGTGTCAGGCATGGTGACATGTATGTCATTTAATCTTCATAAGATCTCTTTCCAATAGATATTATCTACATTTTTCTAGTGAGGAAACCAAGACTCAGACTGGTTAAATAATTTGTACAAGTCCGGGCACAGTGGCTCATGCCTATAATCCCAGAATTTTGGAAGGCAAAGGCTGGTGGATCACCTGAACCCAGGAGTTTGAGACCAGCCTGGGTAACATGGCGAAATCCTGTCTTCCAAAAAATACAAAAAGTTAATCTAGCGTGGTGGTGTGCGCCTGTGGTCCCAGCTACTCTGGAGGCTGAGGTGGGAGGATGGCTTGGGCCCAGGAGGACAAGGCTGCAGTGAGCTGAGATCCCGCCACTGCCCTCCAGCCTGGGTGACAGAGGGGAGACCCTGTCTCAAAAGTGAAAAAATATACATTTGGCATTGCACATCTAAAAGGAAAACTTGACCCCAGGACAGAATGTTTCCTTTATTTCCCTGTTTGGACTATAACCAGGAAGACTGCTAGATACACTAAATAATGTTTTCAGAAAGTGACCATGGATAATCCTGTTTTATTAACTGGGAAGGCTATGGACCCTGGCAAGGCTATGGACCTGAGGACTGCCCATAGGGGATTTACCGATCAGATCCATGAAGTCCCCTCTTTTGTAATGTCTGGATCAGCCCCACCATCCTCCTTGTATCCACTCCTATCCATCCAATTTCTATTACCTGCAAGATTGTAGACCAGGCTCACTATGGATGCAGTCTCACAAGGGTGACACACAATACATAGCTATTGAAGCTGAGACAGGATATTGCTTCTGCACTGCGAGCTCTCCTCCTCTGCTGGCTCTGGGTACCTTTCTGCTCTCCCTCCAATTCTACCTCTCCTTCCACATCTTCTGTGACCCTCTCTGAGGCCAACTATTTGATGGATCAATAGCTCTGCTCCCTGCAAACTATCTGCATGTACTTTGATTATACTGTCTTGTTCTGCCCTCTGATATTTATTTACTCCTGATTTCTGCTGATTAATTGGCCTTTGTCTTATTGCTGCTCAAACCCTTGCATTTCTTGTTGCAGCCTTGTGCTCTCAGACCCTCAGCCTGCTGCCACATTTAACATAACTACCATCTCTTTCTAAAATTCTATATACGCAGATCCAACATATACTACTTGGAACTAGCTTCCCTTCAGGCCTACTACAATCCAAAGCCATTTATTGAGACCAGCAATACAGCCGCCACTGCACCCGGCGAATTTTTTGGCTAACATGGTGAAACCCCATCTCTACTAAAACTACAAAAAAATTAGCTGGGCGTGGTGGCGGACACCTGTAGTCCCAGCTACTCAGGAGGCCAAGACAGGAGAATGGTGTGAACCCAGGAGGCAGAGCTTGCAGTGAGATGAGATAGCGCCACTGCACTCCAGCCTGGCAAACAGAGCAAGACTCCGTCCAAAAAAAAAAAAAAAAAAAAAAAAAAAAAGATGGAGATGCATAGTCCAGCTGGACTGTAGAGCCACAAATCCAGGGAGAGGAGCAAAAAGAACAAGCAGATGAAGAGGAATGGGAACAGATTTGTGGTTCATGACTGGCCTGTATGCACCATCCAGGGGTGGAATGGCAACAATCAGCCAAATTTAAAGAAATGAAAAAACAAAACAAAGCAAAACAATCTCATCCCACTGAAAACCAAAGCTGAGTAAGCCTTGTCTGGAAACTTCTTTTGAGGATAATTGCGAACTTCTGGGAACTTGAGTGGAGAACGTGGGGGTGGAACAAATACAGTTTTTCGTCAGAGATGTAATGTTTGGGTAACACACGTTTCTCCAGGCCAGTCTAGTGTGGCAGCACAGTTGGATACTTCAGATCATAGCAGCCCTTTCAAGGAGGTCATTAACACCACAGGTGCCTTCTGTATCTCTCAAGGATATATGGAGGTAGGGAAGCCTCTTCTGCACTTCTGAATGGCTACTTCCTGACTCCCATCACCAGCCACAACCAGCGTGCAGTCACTTCTCTGCTAAAGTAGAGATACTTTCCCCTCACCTGTTCTACAATCAACCCACAAAAAAGACTGACTTTGGGCCTTCTTTCCTTGGGTGCCTTTAAACATACGGCACTTTTTTTTTTTTTTTTTGAGGCCGAATTTCACTCTTGTTGCCCAGGCTGGACTGCAATGGCGCACTCTCAGCTCAGTGCAATTATTATTGATAATAATAATAATAGAGTACCTCAAGACTCCACTACAATCAACACTCCACTGTCATCAACGGGCAGATCATCCAGACAACAAAAAATCATCAGTTAAGCTGTACTACTCTATACCGAATGGACCTAACAGAAATGTACACAGCTTTCCACTCCACAACTGCACAATGCACACTCTACTCAGTAGCACATGGATTATTCTCCAGGATAGACTATGTGTTAGGCCGAAAAACAAGTAACAACACGTTTTTAAAAACTGAAATCGTATCAAGCATCTTTTCTAAACACAGTGGAATACCACAAGCAATCAGTAACAGCAGGAACTTTAAAAACTATATAAATACATGAAAATTAAAATACATGTTCACAAACCAATAAATGAAAAAATTAAAAATTCATTGAAACGAATAAGGAAAATCAAACATTCATTGAAACAAATAAGAATAGAAACATATCATAAAACTTGTGGGATGCTGCAAAAAGTATAAAAGGAGAAGTGCATAGTTATAAATGCCTACATCAGAAAAGTAGAAAGATCTCAAATAGCCAACTTGACAGTACACTTCAAGTAATGAGATAAATGCTAAAGTTCACAGAAAAAAAAAATTATAAAGATTAGATAAGAAATTTTAAAAATAGAAACAAAAACATTACAAAAAGTCAATGGAACAAAGAGCTGGGTTTTTTTTGGAAAAAAAAAATCAACATTGACAAGCTATAACGAGACTAGGAAAAGAGAAAGAAAACTGCAATAAAATCACAGATGAAAAAGGAAATATTACAATTGATAACAAATACAAAGGATCATAAGAGATTACTAAAAACACCTATATACAAATTAAAAAATCTAGGAGAAATGAATACATTTCTAGAAACAGCAATTTGACAAGCTAGAATAAACAAACAGCAATTTGACAAGCTGAACAGACTAATAATGAGTAATGCAATTAAAGCAGTAATAAAAATCTCCCATCAAAGAAAAACCAGAAGAATTATGGTTTTACTGCTGAATTCTACCAAACAATTTTAAAAGAGCTAATACCAATTTCACTCAAAATAGTCCCCCAAAAATGAAGAGGAAGGAATACTTCCAAGCTTGTTCTATGAAGTCAGCATTACCCTGCTACAAAAACCAGACCAGGACACAACACAAAAAAGAAAACCGCAGGCAAATATCCCTGATGAACATAGATGCAAAAAATCCTCAACAAAATACTTAATGAAAATCGCATTTGACAACACAATAAGAAGATCATCTGCCATGATCAAGGGGGATTCATCAGAGGAATATGAGGATGATTCAATAAACACAAATGAATAAATGTCATATATCACATTCAGTGAATCAAGAACAAAAAACAATCATTTCAGTAGATGCTGAAAAAAATAAAATTCAACATTCCTTCATGATAAAAACTCAAAATGAGTACAGAAGGAACACAGTACCATAAAGGCCATATATAACAAACCCACAGCTAACATCGTAATAAATGGGGCAAAGGCAAAAGTTCTTCACCTAAGATCTTGAACAAGTGTGGCTACTTTTACCACTTTTATTCATCATGGTACTGGAAGTCCTAGCTAGAGCAATTAGACAGGAAAATGCAATAAAAGCCATCCAAATTGGGAAAAAAAAAAAGTCAAACTGTCTCTGTTTGCAGGTGACATGATCACATATACATAGAGAAACCTAAAGATTCTACGAAATATCTATTAGAAATAATAAATTTAGTAAAGTTGCAAGATACAATATCAATATACGAAAATGAGTAGCACACACATGCACCAATAGTGAAACACATAAGAAAGAAATCAAGAAAGTTATTTCATTACAGTACCTACCCACAACCCCCCACCAAAATAACGACGCCTAGGGATAAACTTAACCAAAAAGGTGAAAGATCCTACAATGAAAACTATAAAACATAAATCAAAGATATTAAAGCAGACACAAGTGAATGGAAAGACATCCCATGTCCATGTACTAGAAGAATATTGTTAAAATATCTATATCACTCAATGTGACCTACAGAATCAATGCAATCTGTGTTAAACTACAGATATTCTTTATAGTAAGGAAGGAGACCACTACTACTCCTGCTGCCCTCCTTCCCCCACCTTGCCTAGTTCACAAGACAGGAGGAAAGTGAGAAAGAAACAAAAGTAAGATAAATAGCCAGACAACTTTGGTACCACCACCCGGCCCTAGGAGTTAAACAAAGTAATAATAACATCAACCCCTGGCCTAAACTACTTGTGTTATCTGTAAATTCCAGACACTGTATGAAAAGAGCATTGTAAAACTTTTTGTTCTGTTAGCTGATGCATGTAGCCCCCAGTCACGTTTCCCACGCTTGCTCGATTTATCATGACCCTTTCATGTGGACCCCTTAAAGTTGTAAGCCTTTAAAAAGGCCAAGTATTCCTTTCTCGGGGAGCTCGGCTTTTAAGACGCAAGTCTGCCGATGCTCCCAGCCGAATAAAAAACCTCTTCCTTCTTTAATTCGGTGTCTGAGAAGTTTTGTCTGCGGCTTGGCCTGCTACAATAGAAACAAAAAAAGAGATTCTAAAATTCACATGGAAATGCTAAACACCTTAGACAAAAAAATCTTTAATAAAAAGAAAAGCTAGAGGCATCACACTACCTGACTGCAAAATATACTACAAAATATACTACAAATCCATAGTAACTGCAAATCTATCGTATAGTATCAAAACAGCACGGTACTATCAAAAAAAGGGGCAGGGGAGAGACAGAGACAGACAAATGACAGACATAAACAAGTGAAACAGAATATAGAACTCAGAAATAAATCCACGCATTTACAGTCAACCCAATTTTATCAAAGGCACCAAGAACACACCTTCCGGAAGGACAATCTCTTCAATAAACTGTGCTAGGAAAACCCAAAACCCACATGTAGAAGAATAAATCTAGACCGTTATCTTATTATATACAAAAATCAACTCAAAGATTTAAATGTAGGACCTGAAACTATGAAACTACTAGAGAAGAAAACATTGGATAAATGCTTAATGAAATTGGTTAGGACAAGGAATTATCAAAGAGACTTCAAAAGTACAAGCAACAAAAGCAGAAATAGACAAGTGGAATTAAACTAAAAAGCTTCTGCAAAAGAGAAGCAGCAATCAGTAGAATAAAGAAACAATCCAGAGAATGGAAGAAAGTATTTGCAAACTATGCATCAGGCAAGCGGTTAATACACAAAATATAGAAAGCAAAACTACTCAAAAGCAAAAATACAAATAATCTAATTTAAAAATCGAAAAAAGATCTGCCCAAAACCTTCGTCCCCCACCATTATTTCCCCACCTTCTTTTCCAGACTGCCATCGGCCCCCTCCCCCTCACCACTCTTTTTCTTTCTCCATCTACCCCCAAAATTTTTCCTCACCATCTTTTCGCAAAGCCCTCTCTACTATCCCGCTCACCACCCTTTTCCCCACCATCTTTTCCTCCTCAACCTGGCCACCCTCTTTCCTCCCTCATGCTCTCATCACCCTCTTTTACTCCTCCATCTACCCAAAAACATTTCCCCTGTCTTTTCCCAAAGCCTTCTCCCTACTCCTGCTACCCACCACCCTCTTTTCCCCCTTCATCTACCCGAAAACTGATTTTCCCACCATCTTTTGCCCACCCTCTTTCAGCAACACCTTCTCCTGCTCGCCATTCTTTCTCCCCTTTGGCACTCACCACCTGCTTTACCCCGCTATCTACCCCAAAACTATTTTCTCTGCTCCTACCGCTCCCACCACTCCGGTCTTAGTGCAGTCTCCGTCACCATCTCTGCTCCTACAGCTCCAGCCTCACTGCAGTCTTTGTCGCCACCACCAACCGCAGCCAGGCAAGGCGAGACGGCAACTGCAGTGTCGCTGGCTCCAGCCTCCAGCCTGCAGTAGGTAGCTTCCTAAGCTAGCATGGAACAGCTTGGCTGTTTTGTGTCTACAAAAAAGCCTGGAGGGCTGGGCGCGGTGGGCTCACGCCTGTAATCCCAGCACTTTGGGAGACGGAGGCGGGCAGATCACGAGGTCAGGAGATCTAGACCATCCTGCTTAACACAGTGAAACCCCCTTTCTACTAAAAACACAAAAAATTAGCCGGGCGTGGTGGCGGGCACTTGTAGTCCCAGCTACTCAGGAGGCTGAGGCAGGAGAATGGCGTGAACCCGGGAGGTGGAGCTTGCAGTGAGCCCAGATCGCCCCACTGCACTCCAGCCTGGGCGACAGAGCAAGACTCAGTCTCAAACAAAACAAAACAAAACAAAACAAAACAAAACAAAAACAGCCTGTAGCGTTCTGACCTCAGCATGCTTTACATACTGAGGTTAGGCGGTGGGGTTTCCTGGACTACATGTTCTGATCCGGGAAGATGAACTTCTAGGCTTACGCTGATTGGACTTTATTTTCATGCTCTGATTGGTTGTTCTAATACTTACTCTCATCCAATCAGAACATGATAAAGTCCAATCGGAGTAGGCCTAGAGGTTTTTCTCTCATCCAATTAGAACATGTACTCTAGGAACCTCATTTGCATAACCTCAGTATATAAACCATGCTGAGGTGGGGAATCAGGCCACTCCAGGCTTTTCTGTGTTTGCCCACCCAGCATTTCCATGCTAGCTTAGGAAGACTGCGAAAGCAAAATGGTTAGTATTTTATTTTTTCCTAGGTAATTAGAAAAGGACTTGCATTTAAAAAGTTTCTATAAGAATAAATAAAATTTCCCATTAAACAGTGCTTTAACAAAGATGTGTGAGAGCATGCCTAGTGTATGCAATTATAGTTTTTAAATTGTTCTTAAAAAGTACATATTTTTTAGGAGGATTTCAGGCCGGGCGCAGTGGCTCACGCCTGTAATCCCAACATTTTGGGAGGCCAAGGCAGGCAGATCACAGGGTCAGGAGAGCGAGACAATCCTGGCTAACATGGTGAAACCCCCTCCCTACTAAAAATACAAAAAATTAGCCAGGCGTGGTGGCAGGCACCTATAGTCCCAGCTACTCAGGAGGCTGAGGCAGCAGTATGGTGTGAACTCGGGAGGCGGAGCTTGCAGCGAGCCGAGATCGCGCCACTGCACTCCAGCCTGGGCAACAGAGCGAGACTCCGTCTCAAAAGAAAAAAAGAAAAAAAAGATGTAACGCCACTGTAAACTGAAGAGAACCTGTACTGTGGGCTGAAAATCCCTATTCTAAAATCTGACGCTTCAAACACTGAAACGTTTTAAATGCAGACATAATTTTTCTCAATAGCCAGACAGAGTATCAGTATTGATTAGAACAATTTTTCTCTATTAGAGTGGTTTCTGTTTTATATTTATTGATTAAAATATATTTTGAATAAAATTTTATGTCATGTCTGAAAAAATTAGTATATTTAATTGTAACAACTGGTAAGACAGAATATTTTCAATTTATACAATAACAGGTAGCATGTATGTCAGATATTATTCCCTGCTTAGGCAAATTTGTAATAAGGCCAGATTATGTCTCATGAAAAAATAAAGCAATGTAAAATTGAAGATTGAATTCTTCTGCAGACTAGAAAACTCATTCTGAAGCATAAGATCAATGAGAGTTGGCCAGGCACGGTGGCTCACGCCTGTAATCCCAGCATTTTGGGAGGCCGAGGCAGGCAGATCACGAGGTCAGGAGATCGAGACCATCCTGGCTAACACGGTGAAACCCCGTCTCTACTAAAAATGAAAAAAATTAGCTGGGCGTGGTGTCAGGTGCCTGTAGTCCCAGCTACTTGGGAGGCTGAGGCAGGAGAATGGCGTGAACCTGGGGGTGAGCTTGCAGTGAGCCGAGATCGTGCCACTGCACTCCAGCCTGGCCAACAGAGCAAGACTCCGTCTCAAAAAAAGAAAAAAAATCAGTGAGAGTCACAACAGTCAAAGAAAGCTTCATGAAAATGGAAAATGTGCACACCAAGTCTGAATGAATGAGGATAAACAAAAACTGAAAATGCAAGAACAACACGAGGAAGGCAGAGAGATAAAGAAGTCAGCCCAATTAACTAAATATAAAATCCAGTGGCAGAGAAATAAAAACATGGGTCCACACAATAACTTGTAAATGAATGCTCATAGTAGCATTATTCATAATAGCCAAAAGTAGAAACAACCTAAAGATCTATCCATGAATGAATAGCTGCTGTAGCCATGCAATAGAATATTATTTGACAATAAATAAAAATGAAGTACTGATATGTACTACAAAATAGATGAACCTTAAAATCATTACGCTAAGTGAGAGAAGCCACTCATAAAACACTACAATGACTCCATTTATATGAAATGTTCAGAACAGGCAAATCTATGATGGTTGCCTAGGTCTGGGGAAGGTGAAGAAACATGGAAGTGGGTGGTGGTGGACTAACTGATGTGAAGTTTCTCTTTAGGGTGATGAAAATGTTCGGAAATTGGTTGTGGTGACGGTTATACAACTCTGTGAATATATTAAGAGACCCTGAGTTGTACAATTTAAATGGGTGAACTGTATGATATGTGAATTTTATCCCAGTAAAGTTCTTTTTTAAACATCCAATGGCAGTATCAAGATAATTTCCTTTATTTTCTAATTTGAATATGCATACTATACATGATCTAAATATTTATATGTTTACACAATATATTTTTTGAAAATGAAAGGATTGCCCAGCTATTCAAATACTGTGTATATTAACCAAAACATTTGCATTTTGTTGAATAGTATAATGTCCTTGGCATCCATTCACAAAAGTAGAGCTAAGAAATAAGATAATTTTCTGGAATATTCCATTAAACATTCTTCTCTGATTAAATATGGCTTGCCTCACCATGGCAACATAAACCACTGAAAAATACTGTTTATCCGAAGAATAGTCTCTCAACTTGTGGGATAAATGATGCATAATTCTTAACAGTATTATTATGAGAAAAAAACGTAATTATAAGAAAAACATTGCAGAATGACACAGTTTTAAAAATAAGCATATTATAAAGATAATAAAATTATAATAAAACTAATTATAATGAACATATAAAATAAGTCTTTCAAGGAAATTAGTATCATAAAACAATTTATATTATTTAACCAGCTATAGATTCACTGTTGGCATGTTACATTTAATACTTACTTGACTTTTGATTTGAAATAATTTCTTCATTAAATCTGGTATTTCATCTTTGAGATTAATGTGATACTGTGATGTAACCTCTAGTGAAGCTTCAGACGCACAGTTTATTGAGATCAGCCAATTTTTTTAAGTTGTCTCACAATGACCTGACATGTTTGTTATTGATTTTGTAAATCATCTTACCAAATTAACATTATTTACTTTCAAAAATATCCCCAAATATATTAATTCACCTTATTTTTTTTTTTTTTTTTTTTTTGAGACGGAGTCTCGCTCTGTCGCCCAGGCTGGAGTGCAGTGGCCGGATCTCAGCTCACTGCAAGCTCCGCCTCCCGGGTTTACGCCATTCTCCTGCCTCAGCCTCCCAAGTAGCTGGGACTACAGGCGCCCGCCACCTCGCCCGGCTAGTTTTTTTGTATTTTTTAGTAGAGACGGGGTTTCACCATGTTAGCCAGGATGGTCTCGATCTCCTGACCTCGTGATCCGCCCGTCTCGGCCTCCCAAAGTGCTGGGATTACAGGCTTGAGCCACCGCGCCCGGCCCACCTTATTTTCTTTATGTGTACACATTCATGCTTATTACTGAATCCACTTAAGGACACAAGAAGGTGTTGTCTTCCTGCCAGACTGGTCCTCTCTTACTGGACACCAGATTCATCCCACTAGTCATTTGTCCCCTAATGAATCTGCAATGCTTCACAACATACTGAAGTCTCAAAAAAATATGTGGGCAGGACTAGTGGGGGTAAATTCTACACAGTGGAATGAATGTTTTATTAGCAACACAAATCAACATCCCAGTTCCTCACATATTCAATCACCTGCTAAAATGTTTCCAACAGATTTCTATCTCCAAAAACAAGTATTTTTGTTTCAAAGGCTTTAGAGGCCCCAGGTAACCTGGTCTCCATATCCCTCCTGGCCTCAGCTGCTATGTTTCTCTCCTCTACTCACTTCTTTTGTGCTATACATGAACCCTGCCACACCCCGTGAATTGAAAAATGGGGATCCAATGCAAAGTTAATAAATCACAGATAGCTACAATGATCTTTCTCTGGGACAAAGTTCTATCCACATGATAGTCTTTGAGCCTTGAAATAGAAATTATGAGCAAATTATTTGTAACAATATTCAAAGTAAATTATAAATACCAGTGGGATGATTAAATCAAATTTTGATATTACTAAAATTTACTATATTTGTCCTAAGCTATTATTTAATAAAATGCAGGTGCCTTTAAAAATTGAGTGGTCATAACAATACATAATTTGAGATTCAAATATGTTCAGATTTAAGTCAAATTGACATAAATGAAAATAAAATTCTACCAACTAAAATATATAAAAAGTTACTGAAAAAAAGTATTATTACAAGATGCAGAAATGTACACTTCAAAATATACTTCAAATACACTTCAGTTCCTCTGGAAAATTTAGAATTAACTGTCAAAGTAAATTGCTGAATTGAATCTCAATTTCAAAATACTCATTCCTGATATGAGCATTCCCATTTATCTGCTTCACTGTGGTCATATAATACAGCCACAAAGAGACATTAAAACCTTTATTTCAGGCCGGGCGCGGTGGCTCAAGCCTGTAATCCCAGCACTTTGGAAGGCCGAGACGGGTGGATCACGAGGTCAGGAGATCGAGACCATCCTGGATAACACGGTGAAACCCCGTCTCTACTAAGAAATACAAAAAACTAGCCGGGCGAGGTGGCGGGCGCCTGTAGTCCCAGCTACTCGGGAGGCTGAGGCCGGAGAATGGCGTGAACCCGGGAGGCGGAGCTTGCAGTGAGCTGAGATCCGGCCACTGCACTCCAGCCTGGGCTACAGAGCGAGACTCCGTCTCAAAAAAAAAAAAAAAACAACCTTTATTTCAGCAGTATAAGCCAATGTCATTAATGTTAATCTATTAAAAAATCTTTAAACTCTTAAAATTTCATCAGCGACACAATGTCTATACTCAAAGTAAAACATCTCTCGGCTTTAACTTTCATTTGGTGGAAATGAGGCATGTTTCTAAGCTGATACAGTAAATACATTTATCATCTATATATGTATTCAACTAGATTCAGCATTTAGCCAAGGCCAAACATGACTTTAAATTTTCTTTCAGAAAGGTTGAAAAATATTTATATTTTTTGATACTTCTCTTTCTGCTTTCTCTTTTTCATATCGATATACACCTTCTTTTAAATGGTTACAGTCATTAAATACTTCCTCATTTTTCTCTTTTAGGAGATAATGTTGCTTTTTCCTTTCAAGAAACCGAATATTAATTATTATCTTGCTTTTGTTATGTTATCAGCTTTCTTATGCGCATGAACTAATTGCTGTCGAAGCTGCATTTGACACTGTATTCCACTTAGGTCTCTTTGTGCATCTTTTAAAATCAATGTATTTTCTCTTAGAGCATCTCCTGCATAATTGAGATTAAGTTTTAGGCTTTTGGAATTCCTTTGAGCTTCAGAAAGTGGTTGATGAAGCTTCTAATTGTTATATATTATATTATTCATATCAGCATTCATTTTTCTTGCACATGAGCATCTCCTGCACTCTGGAAAGCAAGTTCTTAGTTTTTTTTTTTTTTTTTTTTTTTTTTTTAGGGGAGACAGCATCTGACTCTGTCACCAGGCTGGAGCACAGTGGCACAATCTCAGCTCACTGCAAGCTCCACCTCCCAGGTTCAAGCGATTCTCCTGCCTCAGCCTCCTGAGTAGCTGGGACTACAGGCATGTGCCACCACACCCAGCTAATTTTTGTACTTTTAGTAGAGACAGAGTTTCACCATGTTGGCCAGGCTGGTCTTGAACTCCTGACCTCAGGTGATCCACCCGCCTCAGCCTCCCAAAGTGCTGGGATTATAGGCATGAGCCACCGCGTCCAGCTGGTTTTTTTGATGTCATACTTGGGTCATGGTCTTGTATAGCAGAAGCCAGTCTAGGATAGTATGATTCAATTTCTGTCTCCAGCATTTCTTTGTCTTGTTTTTCCCTCAATTTAGAAGTGAGCATTGTGTTCTCAGTTGTCAGAACTTTAAGCTGCCCACTATACTGAGATGCCCTTTTTGTTAATGTTTTTTCAATTTTAGGATCATTTGAAGTTAGGCATTCTTTTCTTTTAAAATATTAATGTCCTCAGAGTATTTATTTTCCTTCTCCTCCTGTTGATGTTTTAGTGTGTCTGTTTCCAGTTTTAGCTAGCAATTTCCTTTTCCAACATGCAGTTTTCATGTAAGATCATTTTCATTTTTGTAAGTATAAAAAACCTAAATAAAACAAAATAAACTTTTAGCTAGCACTCAAAAAATGACATATCATAGTTCCTCTGAAATTAAAAAATAACTTGTATATTTATACAATGAAAGGGTTTCCATATGTAGGTATCAGCTGAAGAACCACTGAATCAAAACATCAAATGCTACAGAGCATAAATTCCCCAAAGTTTAAACATTTATTTGAAGACAGTGAATTCATAAAAGTAAAAATAAACGACTAGAGAATTTTTAAGAGCCTCAGAATTGAAAAACATTTTCCCTGAATTACAACAAATTCAAAAGCATAAAACAAAAGACTAATCAATTTGGCTACATACGCAAATTGGGTTTACACTCTGATGTCTAACCTATACAAGACCCCGTACTAACAGCCTTAGTGCTGCATATATTTAGACAGATAAAATTTCCTGAAGCTCTTTCAGTTCCTTTTTCCTGAGAATATTCTATAGATATTCTATTTAAAAAAAATAGGGTTAATTTTAAGAATTATATTTATGAATGTTTGGTAAGTTGGGTCACTGTAACAAGCACTTTTAGTTATCATAATTCTGAAAGGAAAAGATTAAAAATATAAACAAGTTGTAGGATTTTCTCCAGGTCTTCTGAGTCTACATCCAGTACTTCTCCACCAAATCCAGTTAATTCTACTAGATAAATATGTACATATAAAAGAAGTCTCTTATTTCAAAACAAAAGTGATAAAAAAGATAAAATTTAGAGAACCCTACTTAGAAAAACATGAGCTTATTTACTATGGCAATAACTTTTGTTTCCTCTTGATAATGTTTGAGTCAGTATTAAATGTTAAATAGGAAAAATACACTAAACTATGTTGCTAGGAAAAAAAAATACTTACCAATAAATTATCACTAAGTATATGGTAGGGATTCTTGTTGTTTTCAAAAGCTCTTTGTATTGAAATAAGATGCTGTGTGGATACCATAATTTATAATAAATAACAGTAGCTACAAATGTAACAGTTAATTTTAAGACAACATTTTTTGTTTGATTTAGACCTGAATAATACATACAAAATCAAAGGGATATTAAAAGTAATATTAGTAAATTTAAAGTAAATTAATCACTTTTAATTAGAAAGTTAAAAGTAATATTAGTAACAAAAACAAGATGGTACTGGTACCAAAACAGATATATAGACAAATGGAACAGAACAGAGACCTCAGAAATAACACCACACATCTACAACCACCTGATCTTTGACAAACCTGACAAAAACAAGCAATGGGGAAAGGATTCCCTATTTAATAAATGGGGTTGGGCAAACTGGCTAGCCATATGCAGAGAGCTTAAACTAGATCCCTTCCTTACACCTTATACAAAAATTAACTCAAGATGGATTAAAGACTTAAACGTAAGACCTAAAACCATAAAATCCCTAAAAGAAAACCTAGATAACACCATTCAGGACATAGGCATGGGCAAAAACTTCATGACTAAAACACCAAAAGTAATGGCAACAAAAGCCAAAATAGGCAAATGAGATCTCAATAAACTAAAGAGCTTCTGCACAGCTAAAGAAACTATCATCAGAGTGAACAGGCAACCTACAGAATGGGAGAGCATTTTTGCAATCTATCCATCTGACAAAGGGCTAATATCTAGAATCTACAAAGAACTTAAACAATTCATGAGAAAAAACAACCCCATCAAAAAGTAGACAGAGGATATGAACAGACACTTCTCAAAAGAAGACATTTATGCAGCCAACAAACGTATGAAAAAATGCTCATCATCACTGGTCATTAGAGAAATGCAAATCAAAACCACAATGAGATACCATCTCATGCCAGTTAGAATGGTGATCATTAAAAAGTCAGGAAACAATAGATGCTGGAGAGGATGTGGAGAAATAGGAACGCTTTTACACTGTTGGTGGGAGTGTAAATTAGTTCAACCATTGTGGAAGACAGTGAGGTGATTCTTTAAGGATCTAGAACCAGAAAAAGCATTTGACCCAGCAATCCCATTACTGGGTATATACCCAGAGGATTATAAATCAAGGATCTAAAACCAGAAATACCATTTGACCCAGCAGTCCCATTACTGGGTATATACCCAGAGGATTATAAATAATGCTACTATAAAGACACATGCACGGCCGGGCGCGGTGGCTCACACCTGTAATCCCAGCACTTTGGGTGGTCAAGGCGGGTGAACCACAAGGTCAGGAAATCGACACCATCCTGGCTAACACGGTGAAACCCCGTCTCTAATAAAAATACAAAAAAATTAGCTGGGTGTGGTGGCGGGCGCCTGTAGTCCCAGCTACTTGGGAGGCTAAGGCAGGAGAATGGTGTGAACCCGGGAGGCGGAGCTTGCAGTGAGCCGAGATCATGCCATTGCACTCCAGCCTGGGCGACAGAGTGAGGCTCTGTCTCAAAAATAAATAAATAAATAAAGACACATGCACACGTATGTTTATTGTGGCACTGTTCATAGTAGAAAAGACTTGGAACCCAAATGCCCGTCAATGATACACTGGATAAAGAAAATGTGGCACATATATACCATGGAATACTATGCAGCCATAAAAAAAGGATGAGTTCATGTCCTTTGCAGGGACATGGATGAAGCTGGAAACCACCATTCTCAGTAAACTAACACAGGAACAGAAAACCAAACACCGCATGTTTTCACTCATAAGTGGGAGTTGACAGTGAGAACACATGGACACAGGGCAGGGAACATCACACACCGGGGCCTGTTGGGGGGTTGAGGGGGCTAGGGGAGGGATAGCATTAGGAGTAATACCTAATGTAGATGACTGGTTGATGGGTGCAGCAAACCACCATGGCACATGTATACCTATGTAACAAACCTGCACATGCTGCACAGCTACCCCAGAACTTAAAGTGTAATTTTAAAAAGAAGTGAAAAAAAAGTAATCTTGATGAAATAAAGTTAGAAATGTAAAATTTTTAAGAGAGATTGATTTACCTGATTTGAATTGTTTCTTACAGTCTTCAATTCCATGTCTTGTATTCTGAGAGTCCATTCAAGTTGTTGTTTCTCTTCTCTTTCCTGTGTTGCTCTTCGATTCTTTATAATTCTTCCCTAATTTTTTCATTTAATGTATCAGCATTTCTTCTCCTTTCTTCCTCTTGGTTTAAAGTCAGTCTGCCATTAAATATTCCTATCTTAAAATTCATTTCGTTAGAAAATACAATTCTAACGAGATCTACTTCTTCATATATGGATTTGTTATTCCAATAAAATTCCTATATCCTTGAAATTTTTTTCCTTTCTATTTCTCAGATCTCTTCCAAGTGACATATATACTTGAAAAATACTGAGAAAAGAACATCTTCTACTTAGAAAGGTTCTGTTACTAGTAACTTCAACGACAGTTATGGAAAAGAATATTAGAAGCTATTCAGTAAATTTATAAGTTGAAAATTATTTTTTAAAAATATCACACAATCAGCCAGGCGCGGTGGCTCATGCCTGTAATCCCAGCATGTTGGGAGGCCAAGGAAGGCGAATCACCTGAGGTCAGGAGTTAGAAACCAACCTGGCCAACATGGAAAAACCCCATCTCTACTAAAAATACAAAAAATAGTCAGGCATGGTGGTACACACCTGCAATCTCAGCTACTTGGGAGGCTGAGGCAGGAGAATCGCTTGAACCCATGGGGCAGAGGTTACAGTGAGCTGAGATCATGCCTTTGCACTCCAGACTAGGCAACAAGAGCAAAACTTCGCCTCAAAAAAAAAAAAAAAAAAAAAAACACACATACACACAGTCAAAATTACTCCTTAATGAGGACAGATCATTTAGAGTTAACTGATTAAAATGACATTACTTTCTATAAACAAGTTTACAGATTCATTAGACATAAATGTGGCAAGTAACCCTAAAAATAATTTTAATATTAAAATCTGAGACTAGGATAAAGAGTCTAATATCTGTTATCTCATATACCTTTTGTTTCTTTTTCGAGTAATGTTTTAAATGTTATGTTGTTGTTTATTATATATTTTATCAACAAATCTTAAATATCTTTTAGAACAAGACAGAATATAATAATTAAACAATGAAAATAATATGTATTTTTAACATAGAACTCTGAATTAATTTTATTTATGTAGAAGAGCAAGATATGTTGAATAAACTAATCATACATTACTCTATGTTTTCTTTATATTCCATGCATATTAAGATTAAAAGTGCAGGCTGGGTGCGGTGGCTCACACCTGTAATCCCAGCACTTTGGGAGGCCGAGGTGGGTGGATCACGAGGTCAGGAGATCAAGACAGTCCTGGCTAACATGGTGAAACCCTGTCTCTACCGAAAACACAAAATAGCCAGGCGTGGTGGTGGGTGCCTGTAGTCCCAGCTACTTGGGAGGCTGAGGCAGGAGAATGGTGTGAACCCAGGAGGTGGAGCTCGCAGTGAGCCGAGATGGTGCCACTACACTCTAGCCTGGGCAACAGAGCGAGATTCCCTCTCAAAAAAAAAAAAAAAAAAAAAAAGGAAAAAAAGATTAAAAGTGTATAATTAAAAAAATAATTAGACATAAAAATTGTGATTTAAATATGCATTTACTTATCAGTAGAAGTATTCACAGTTAAGAACTTGTATTATTTAAAAGAATTTGACACTCTGCAAAACAGAGATTTTTTTTCTCCAGCTAAACCTCAGAAGGTAAGTCAGCTATTACATAACGTATCCTACATACTTTTAGTATAAATAGTTGAAAGATTTATTTAAAACTAGGATGTCATACCTCACACTGCAGAGCTCTTGTTCCCATTTAACTTTTTGGTTCTCTAACTGCTATTTTATTTGTTTGGCTTCTGATAGTTCCTTTTTGTAGTATACAAAACTTATTTTTCATTTGTTTTATTTTTGCTGTATGTTGTTCACAGTGATATTTTTTCAGTTCCCTTGCTGTTTCACAAGAAGGAATTGCGTCCAAGAATTTGGATAGGCAAATTGAATCCATCTCAAGGAGGAGACAGAAATAAAGTATATCAGTACTTTGGGATATAAAGGACTGCATATTTTAACAATCACTAATTCATACACTGAATATATATTGATTGCCTACCATGTGGAAGGCATTATACTAAGCTCTGCAGATTAAACAGAAAAAACCTCTGCTCTTGTTTACCTTAAAATATACTGAAAAACAAAGCCCCAGACAAGTGACAATTATAAATTCAGATAGATACTATAAGAAAACAGATTGCTAAGAATGAGATCTATACTAGGCCCACGGAAAATTCTCCTGAGGAATGTATGGCTACACTGAGGAATAAAGATTGAAAAGGAAGCAGTTGAGCAAAGGGGGATGGAAAGCATTTTAGCCAGTCTGTGGCACGTGCTGAAATGCTAGTGTAGTCCGCCTCTAGCCAAGAGAGTACAACAGACACTGATTTTTCTTCTTAGTTAAAATAACTAAAAACAAAACATGCAAAATACATTAAACAATATTACAGACAATGGACAGTAGGCAAAGAAGATAATGATCTTTGAAAAACACACACAAAAATGGAAAGCAGGCCGGGCGCGGTGGCTCAAGCCTGTAATCCCAGCACTTTGGGAGGCCAAGAAGGGTGGATCACAAGGTCAGGAGATCGAGACCATCCTGGCTAACACAGTGAAACCCCGTCTCTACTAAAATAAAAATACAAAAAAATTAGCTGGGTGTGGTGGCGGGCGCCTGTAGTCCCAGCTACTCGGGAGGCTGAGGCAGGAGAATGGCGTGAACCCGGGAGGCGGAGCTTGCAGTGAGCTGAGATCTGGCCACTGCACTCCAGCCTGGGCGACAGAGCGAGACTCCGTCTCCCAAAAAAAAAAAAAAAAAAAAGGAAAGCAAACCTTTCGAATGTTTCAGCTTCCTACCTTGACAGAGATTCCAAGACATGACACAGGAATTAAAAATTGAGGTGGGGTCTACCAGACTCTCTTGGCTACAGTGATGAAGCTCAGAGTCTGGTAAAACCAAAGCCGACAGCCACCTGGAACCAATTTTTCAACTGGAAACCTGATGTCCACCTGGTGCCTGATGTCCATTTGGAAACTGGAGTCCACCTGGGAACTGGCATATGCCTAAGACATAGTGTCGAGCTGGTGTTTGATGTTCAATGTTCACCAGGCTCCAGGTGGACACCAGGCCCCAGGTTGACACCCAGGCTCCAGGTGGACACTGGGCCACAGATGAACTCCAGGCCCCCAGTGAACATCAGGCCCCTGGTGAACATCAGGCCTCAGGTGAACATGAGGCCCCAGGTGAACACCCAGGCCCCAAATGGAAACCAAAACCCCAGACGTCCAGGCATTAGACCCCATGTGGACATCCAGGCCCCAGGAAGTCATCAGGCCCCAGGTGGACATTCAGACCCAGGTTGACACCCAGGCCTCAGGTGAACAGCAGGCCAAGAATTCCAGGCCCCAGGTGAATAGCAGGCCCTAGGTGGACAGCAGGATCCAGGTGGGACACAAGGCACCCAGGTGGATACATAAGACCCTGGTGAACATCAGGCCCTATATGGACACCCAGGCCCTAGAAGGACACCAGGCCCCATGAGGATACGAAAATTCAAATGGACACTAGGCCCCAGGATGAAATCAGGTCCAAAGAGGACACCAGACCTCCAGTGACAACCTGGCCCCAGGGGGCTATGTGGGCCCCAGCTGGACAGCAGGTACCAGATTGACATCCAGGGCCCAGGTAAACACCAGGTCCCAGAAGAACAACAGGTACAAGGTAGACATAAACCCCAGGTGCACACCAGATCCCACGTGGATATCTAGGACCCGGGTGAACAACAGGCCCGAGGTGAAAATCCAGTCTCCATGAAGGCACCAAGCCCCAGGCAGACACCAGGCCCCAGGAGGACACCAAGATACAAATGGACATCAGGCCTCAGATGGACACCAGGCTCCAGGTGGACATCAGCCCCTAGGTGAGTATCAGGCCCCAGGTGAACACCCAGTCTCAAGGTAGACGTCAGGTCCTAGGTAGGCAGTAGCCACTGGGTGAACACTGTGCTCCAGGCAGACACCAGGTCTCAAGTAGACACCCAGTCCCCAGGTGGACACCAGAGACCAGGCAGCCTGATAAGACTCCAGGTGGACACCAGGCTGCAGGTGGTACCAGGCTCCCAGCTGATACCCAGGTCCAGGGGAACACCCAGGCCCCAGGTAGACAGCAGGAAGCCAGTGCACCCCAGGCACCCAGGTAGACACCTAGGCCGCTGGTGAACATCAGGCCTCAGGCTGGATACCCAGGCCCCAGGTAAACACCCAGGCCCCATATGTCAGGTCATTAGGTCCCATGTAAACACCTAGGCCGCAGGAAGTCATCAGGCCCTGGTGGACACTGAGACCCCAGGTGAATATCCAGTCCCAGGCTGACACAAAGGACTCAGGTGCACACCAGGCCCTAGGAGAACTCCAGCCCCAGCTGAAGATCAATGCCCCAGTTGGATACCCAGGCCCTAGCTAACTACCAGTCCCCAGGGTTCTATCAGGTTCCAGGTTTTCATCAGGCCCCAGGTAGATACTAAACTCTAGGTGGACGTCAGCAAATGCCCAGGTCCCAGGTCAAAACCAGGTCCCTGATGAACACCCTGAGCCCAGGTAAACATGAGGCTTCAGGTGGACATGTGACTCTAACTGCACATCAGGCCCTGGATGGACACCCAGCCCCATATGGATACCTAAACCCCTGGTGAATATCAAGCCCCAGGTGCACATCTGGGTCCCAAGTAAACATCTAGGCCTCAGAAGTCCAGACATCAGGCCCCATGTGGAAATCCGGGTCCCAGGAAGTCCTCAGGCACCAGGAAACACTCAGGCCTCAGTTAGATATCCGGTCCCAAGTTGACACCCAGGGGCCTAATGTCCACCTGGAGCCTGGTATCCATCTAAAGCCTGCGGTCTACCTGGGGCATTATTATGTCCCTTGAAGACTAAGTATCCAACTAGGGCCTGATTTTCACCTGAGGCCTGGGTATCTGCCTGAAGTCTTGGTATCTTCCTTGGGCCTGAAGTCCATCTGTGACATTCTGTCCCACTGGGGCCTGGGTGTAAACCCGGTGCCTGATGTAAACCTCAAGTCCAGTGTGCACCCAGCTGGGACCTGACGGCCACCTGAGGCCATATATCTACCTGGAGCCAGGGTGTTCACTTGGGGCCTAATGCTCACCAGGAGCACCTAGGCCTCAGAAGTCCTGACATCAGGCCTCATGTGGAAATCCGGGTCCCAGAGAGTCCTCAGGCACCAGGAAACACTCACGCCTCAGTTGGATATTCGGTCTCATGTCAGGTGACAAAACAAGTCTTAACAAATATGAGAATATTAAAATAATACCAAGTGTCTTCTGAGAGCACAATGTAATAAAACAATAAATCAAAAATAGCAAACAGGAAAATTCGCAAATATATGGAAACCAAATGACACTCTCTTGAACAATCATAGAGTAAAAGAGAACATCAACAGGATATTTTTAAAATAGCTTGATATATACAAAAATGCAAAATAAAATCATCAGAATTTATGGAATGCTGCGTAAACATTATTAAGAGTTTATAGCACTGAACACCAACATTTTTAAAAAGAAAGAGCTGTATAAATCAATGCAACTTTACAACTCAACGAACTAAAATAAACACAAAGTCAGCCAAAAAAAAAAAAAAAAAAAGAAAAGAAAAGGAAATAATACTGACTACAGCAAAAGTAAACAAAGGAGGGAGTAGAAAAACAAATAGAAAAAAAAAATGAAACAAAAATTGGTTTTTAAAAGATAAATGACATTGACCAACTCTTAGATAAAACGTTAGAGTACTCAAATAGACAAAATCAGCAATTAAAGAGTAAATGTTGCAATGCATAACACAGAAATAAAAAAGATCACAGGGGATCTTTTGAACAATTACATGCCAACAACTTGGATAACCTGCCATATTATGAACAATTATATGCCAACAACTTGGATAACCTGGAAGACATGGATAAATTCCTAGAAACATACAATTTGCCAAGACTTAATTCAAGAAGAAACAGAAAGCCTGCACAAACCATTAAGAAAAAGATGAAATCTGTTGTCAAAAACTCTTCAACCAAGAATAGCACAGTACCAGGTGGCTTCATGGGGAAAGTCTACCAAACACCCAAAGAACGAACATCAACCCCTTCTATAACCTTCAAAAGATAGAGGAACAAACACTGTCAAATTCGTTTTGTGTAGCTTGATTCCAAAGCCAGGGAAAGGAAATGCAAGAAAAGAAAACTACCAACCATATCCCTGAACAAAGCTGGAGCCATTGCACTGTCTGATCTCAAAACGTACCACACAGCTGTAGTAATCAAAGTGGCACGCTACTGGCACAATAAAGAGATATAGACCAATAGACAGAATAGAGGACCAAGAAATAAAGCGACACCTTTACAGTTAACTGATCTTTGACACAGGTGTCAAGAACACACAATGGGGAGAGGACAATCTCTTTAACAAATCGTGTTGGGATGACTGGATATACACATGCAGAATAATGAAATTAGACCCTTATTTCACCTTATATTTCACAAAAATCAACTCAAAATGCTTCGAATACTTATGTCATACTTGAAACTGTAAAACTTCTAGAAGAAAACATGAAGAAAAACCATCTTGGCATTGGTCTTGGCAATAATTTTCTGGATATTACATGAAATGCACAGGCAACAGAAGCAAAAATAGGCAAACGAGATTATGTCAAACTACAAATCTCCTGCATAGCAAAGGGAACAATCAAGAAAACCACAAGGCAATATTAAGAATGGGAAAAATATTTCCAAACCATATATCTGATAAGGAGTTAATATACAAAATATATAAAGGACTTATGCAATTCAGTATCAAAAAAAACTCAATTAAAAAATAGTCAAAAAGACTTAAACATTTCTCAAAAGAATATATTCAGATGGTCAAAAAGCACATGAAAAGGTACTCAAAATCTCTAATCATTAGGGAAATGCAAACAGAACAAAAATTGAGACAGCACCTCACACATGTTAGGATGACTATTTCTAAAAAGAGGAAAGATATCAAGCATTAGAGAGGATGTGGAGAAAAGGCAAGCTTGTATACTGTTGGTATCCCATTTATAGGTACAGTCATCAGAGCGGATCAAATTCAGTGAAAAAAGAAAACAAATCATGAATCTTGAGTCCTTTTGAACCACGTATTTAAAGTTTTAGTTTTTTAAATCATGAAATATAATTTTTTTTAGCAGCAGTACCTTTAATATCTGATATGAGCAATCTCACACAAGGAGAAAATAGTAAATTACATCTAGCAAACCACCACTGATAAAAGAGAATAAAATTGTACCATGTCAGGCTCATAAAATAAAAACACGGTTGCCATGAACATTATGAATATAGTAGGTGTGAGATAAGCTACTGCATTTTTATTCTTATTGTCATGGCTGTGGGTTAGGAGTAAGAATCCTGCATTGTCGGACATGTACCCGATCCCCTAATCCTGGAGACAAAACTCTGTGCTGGCCATGATACCTGCAGTGAAAGGCGCCCAGTACGACTGTGCAGTGGCGGTATCAGGTGTGGATTCCTCAGTGGGGTCCCTGCCAGGGTGGCTGTGCTCAGAATTCAGTTACGTGTGCTAGGCTTCTTGATTAAGTATTGATGGCGGCAAAGTGTGTTTGTTTGAAGCTTAGGCAGTATTTCAGCATCACAGCCCGTACGTTTTCCTATGCATTAAAAGAACCACCAGGTGATAAGCTGCTCTCCTTTGAGGGCTTTCATAACATAACAACCTTTTCACCTTTTGCCTGTGTATCAGCTTTTCCTTCCTAATAACTCACCTCAAAACTTAGTGTTTTAAAACACCTAAAATTGACGTATTAATAGCTCACAATTCTGTAACTCCGCTGGGTGGTTCTTTGGGTGACCTCGGATATGCTAGTTCATGTGCCTCTAACTAGTCGGCTTTCAGAGCAGCTCAGGGTTTGTTGCGCCAGGGGGCCTTACCTGGGGTGGCTGCTCCAGGCTCCATGGGTCTCTCAACATCCCCGGGCTAGGCTGGGATTGTTCCTATGGTCTCAGAAGGGCTCCAAGAGTTGTCTCTGAATAATGAAATCTCCCAGGTTTTCTGGCCTGGTCTCCATCTTCTATTGTTACCGGAAGATTGTAAAGAGGCCATAGCTTCTCTAAAGAGGACCCCGAGGCAGGACGCCACCATTCCTAGTGGCTACCCCTGGGATTCCCTCGTCTGACCTAACTTGCTGGGATGGCCCAGCCTCGCCTGAACGCCGACCCTGAGCATGCGCAGGCAGCAGCACGGCCTCGCCCGCGCCCACCTCCGGGCCCGCTGCGGCGCCCAAACAGGAATGACTGTGCTCATTTTTCAGCTGAAAAATAAAATCTAAGTTTCAGTGAGGCTGGAATTCGTTCAGCGCGATTGTTTCAAAATGTAGAGAAGTTCTCCACAATAGATGTTTTCTTAAGTCATGGGCTGTCTTCATAATGACATGTTGAAAAACAACATCTATGCGGGGCGCTTTGGCTCACGCCTGTAATCCTAGCACTTTGGGAGGCCGAGGCGGGCGGACCACGGGGTTGGAAGATCGAGACCATCCTGGCTAATATGGTGAAACCCCGTCTCTACTAAAAATACAAAAAAATGAGTGGAGGCGGGCTCCTGTAGTCCCAGCTAGTCCGGAGGCTGAGGCAGGAGAATGGCGTGAACCCGGGAGGCGGAACTTGCAGTGAGCTGAGATCGCGCCACTGCACTCCAGCCTGGGCGACAGAGCCAGACTCGGTCTCAAAAAAAACAAAACAAAAAAATCAGAACAGTTCAGGTTTTTGGGGGGTCAAATGATAATGAAATTTTTACCTGATTGTCTCACAGTTGGATCAGTGATTCTCTGGGTCCATTCTATGGCTAAACAGACAAGCTTAGAAACTGACTAATTTCCCACATTGGTTCACTTACCTAACTTGTGTACAGATGGTTTTACCAGAAGTGGACCCTGATTCATGAGTAGCTGCTAGTAGTTGGCTAGATGATCAGGGAATTGGAAGGAAGAATATTAAACGACGGATGATGAGAGGATAAGTTTTTTCTTTTTTGTTTTGTTTTGTTTTTTTTTTTCAGGCAGAGTCTCACTCTGTCGCCCAGGCTGGAGTGCAGTGGCGCGATCTCGGCTCACTGCAAGCTCGCCTCCCGGGTTCACGCCATTCTCCTGCCTCAGCCTCCCAAGAAGCTGGGACTACAGGCGCCGCCACCACGCCCGGCTAATTTTTTTGTATTTTTAGTAGAGACAGGGTTTCACCATGTAGGCCAGGATGGTCTTGATCTCCTGACCTCGTGATCCTCCTGCCTCAGCCTCCCAGAGTGCTGGGATTACAAGAGTGTGCCACCTCTCCAGGCCAAGGATGACTTCTTAAAATAGACACAAAGTATGAAAACACTTGTATCCCAAGTAAATTCTTATTAGAGGGAATTCACTGAAGAAGAGTAATCAAAGGCATAAAATGACATGTTGTGTAATAGATGTTAGTTAACTGACACTTGTTCAATGGGCTCATGGACAAATGCACATGGCATTAAGGATAGAAGGTATTCACGACTTTACATAATCAAATTGTATCTGGACCAATGTAGAACAACTCTAAGGCTAAAACGACAACCTTCCCTCAGGGGCTACCCCGTCAACTTGCAGATTGATGACATTGAAACCCATCCCTTAGGGATTTTGTCCTCACTGAAATAGATACTTATTCTGGGTACGAACTCACCTTTTACATTTGCAATTGTTTTGCTGGTACTACCATGCATGAACTTAAATAATTTGTTATTCACCATCATGGTATCCCATACAACATTGTTTTTGATTAAGGAACTCATTTCACTGAAAAAAAAAAAAAAAAAAAAACCTGGTGATAGGCTCATGTTTATGCAATTCATTGGATTTACAACATAATGCCATCACCTGGAAGAACCTGACGTGATGAAATGGAATCGTGTAACTCAGTTAAAGCTCCCAGCTGGTAAACAACACACAGTGAGGTTGGGATGTTGTCCTGCACTGTGTGGTATAAACTTTGAATCAGTGACCACCGTGTAGTGTTATTTCTCTTAAAACAAAAACACATGAATCTGAAAATCAAGGGGAGGGGGCCCCTGCACTACGATGCCTAATTTGCACTTGCAGACTTTTTCTTCCCTTTTGTGAAACTTTGGGTTCTCCTTATTTAGAGATATTAGTTCCTGCGGGTGAAACTAACTTCTTTAGATGACAGGTTTCATTAAGTGGAAGCTGAAATACCACTTGGGGATATTTAGTTCTTCTTGAAAGTAAAGGTAAAGAAAACAGTAAACCTATTAACAGGTAATTGATCTAGAGATAGCCAAGGTGAAATTGGGTTTCTCTATTCACTAGGGGCAGGGAGGACTATGTGTGGAACACAGGATTAACTCAGTCATTCCGTGTGTAATAGTATATGAAAGAGATGAGCAGTTGTAGTGCTGTTCACTGTGCAAAAGTATCCCTTCTTCCTAACGTGAGAGGGCTGCTTTTGCAAATATATCTGTGCTATTTCTCACTGGTCCTGCCTCTTCTGTTCTTGAAATCAAACTCAGCCCACAGCACATACCGCTACTAGCTGAATTTCTTTATTAGTCCTATTGCAAACAATAAATTTTGAATTAGCACCTAAGGGGATTTCCTTAATTTTGCAAATGTATGTCATCCTAATTTATTATTTTTTTTCTAAGATCTGGCCGTGAGGATCTGCTCTCTGCTTCCTATCTTTTCCTGCTTACTCACAGCTGCTTCAGGTGACCTCCTTTTATTCTTAGGTTCAGAGTTATGGCTGACCTCTGCTTTAATCAAATACAGAATGTATTTTGGTTTCTCATTTTGTTTATTGCTTCTATCTTCAAATTAGAAATCTTAGATTTCATTAGGTTTATTTTTTTCTTTATTTTTGAAAGAGCATCCTGCTCTGTCACCCAGGCTGGAATGCAGTGGTACAATGACTGCTCACTGTGGCATTGACCTCCTGGGCTCCAGTGATTCTCCTGCCTCAGCCTCCCAAGTAGCTGGGATTACAGGCACCTGCCACCACACCCGGCTAATATTTGTATTTTTAGAGGGTTTCACCATGTTGGCCAGGCTGGTCTCGAACTCTTGATCTCAGGTTATCTGCCCACCTTGACCTCCCAAAGTTCTGGGATTACAGGCATGAGCTACCGTGCCCAGCCAATTTTTATGACCATGAGTGGGGACAGATTTACTAAACAGATCACAAAGAGACATAGTTTTAAGGGTAGAAATTGATAAATTAGACTATATTCAAATTAACAATTTCTGTTTATTAAGAGACACCACTAAAGAAAGTGAAAAGGCAAGTTGCAGAGTGGGAACAGATCTATGAACACAGAACTGACAGAGGGCTCACATCAACAATATGTAAAGAGCTCCTAAAAATCACTAACAGAAAGAAAAATGGGTAAAACACTTAAACATGTAATTTATAAAAGCAAATACTTGAATGTGTTCAACTTTCTTAATATTCATGTAAATGCAAATTAACATCACAACAAGATAACACATCCTCCAAAACGGCTGAAATTTAAAAGACAGAACCCCAGGTGTTGGAGAGAATCTGGAGCGACAAGAACTCTCATCTGCTGGAGGGGATACTGTGTTTGGCATTGAATACTAGTTCTAGAAAGTAGCACATTTAGGACTCAGGTATTTCACTCTTAGGATAACAGAAACACATGCACAGCTGCATCGAAAGACATGTATGGAAATGTGTGTGGCATCATTCTGTGTCATTGGAAAAATATCTTGACACAAACCCCAAATGTGGCCTCTGTTTTCCAGCTTGGAAGCTGTCACTCCTGTCCTCACAACAACAACAAAAAACACCTTGAAGAAGCTGAACATTAACAACTTGTCTTAGATCCACCAGAGACTTGAGGCTAATAGGGCAAACCATTATGCCCCCACTGGAGAGGCAGCAAGTCCCAGCCTAACAGGATTGGAGGCTGGCTGCAGCGCCAGAACCACAGTGGGAAGACTGAAATGTAAATGACAAATCGCTGGAGGCTCCGTGTACAGAAACTTGAGAATTAAGAATTAAGGGAGCCCAGTCTTAGGGGGCCCTACACTTTCAGGAACCTCCAGGAGCTCTGCCAGAGGCTCTTGTGAACATCAGTGAAAAATTTCCTCCCATTTCCCACAGGGAAGGGAAAAAGTAACTACATTGAAATATGCCCAGGGCGTTCCGTTCTCCTTAGCAAAAGCCTGCCCCAGGGAAACCGTTTCACCAGAGTCTAACCACCTTGGGCTTTAGCAGGGCCTAACACGTGTTAGTATAAGAATAAAAATCACATCAAACTTTTCTTCAGAACCCATGCAAGCAAGCAAGAAAACTCCACCAACCTAAAATTCTGTATCCAGCAAAATTATCTTTCCAAAGTGAAGAAAAATAAAGACTTTCTCAGACAAACACAAATTTGCTGTCAGTAGATCTGTCAAAATGTTAAAAGAACTTATGCAGAGAGAAGAAAATGATATAGGCTAGAAACTTAGATCTAGATAAAGAAAAAAAGGTTTTAGAGAAGGAAGAAAGGGACTTCCTGGCTCCGTCCTCCAGGGGGCACTGGTGCCATGCCCAGCATGCAGATGCCCCTACCCAATGCGGAATAAGAACACAGAGCACCCTGAATTGCTGGCTCTAAAAGGAAGAGTGGAAGATTTGTGTTCTCAACCCACAGCTGCTACTGCTACATTTAAAGACACTGCCGTGAACATTGCAAGTTCTCTGGCTCATGGAGGGAGGAATCTATTCCAAAGACTCGGGAAAAACTGTAAATTAAACAAAAATTGGTGAAATCTATGTTTCCTGAGCTTTACTGATGTTAATAATGCACTTTATTGGTCAGGCACAGTGGCTCACAACTGTAATCCTAGCACTTTGGGTGGCCAAGGCGGGAGGATCACAAGGTCAGGAGATCGAGACCAGCCTGGCCAACATGGTGAAACCCTGTCTCTACTGAAAATACAATAATTAGCTGGGCGTGGTGGCACGTGCCTGAAATCCCAGTGACTCGGGAAGCTGAAGCAGGAGAATTGCTTGAACCCGGGAGGTGGAGGTTGCCGTGAGCTGAGATGGCACCACTGCGCTCCCGCCTGGCAACAGAGGAAGACCCCCTCTCAAAAAAAAAAAAAAAAAAAAAAAAAAGAAAGAAAAAAAAAAACTGGTCACCTTTTCACCATATACAAAAATTAACTCAGGTTGGATTAAATATTTAAATTTAAGACCTCAAACTACAATAATACTAGAAGAAAAATTTCAAAAGTACCATTCTGGATATGGGCTATGGGAAATAATTCATGACAAAGTCTTCAAAAGAAATTGCAACAAAAGCAAAAGTTGACAAGTGGGACCTAATTAAAGTAAAGAGCTGTCACACAGCAAAAGAAACCAACAGAGTAAACAGACAACCTACAGAATGGGGCGAATTACTCACAAACCATCATACAACAAAGGGCTAATATCCAGAATCTATAAGGAACTTAATTCCACAAGCAAAAAATGAATAACCCCCTTTGAAAAGGGGCCATAGTTATAGACACTTCTCAAAAGAAGACATACATGCAGCCAACAAACATGAATAAAATGCTCATCATCACTAATCATGAGAGAAATGCAAATCAAAACCACAGTGAGATATTATCTCACACCAGTCAGAATGGCTATTTTTAAGAAGTCAAAAAAATAGGAAGATACTGGCAAAGATAAGAAGAAAAGGGAATGCTTATACACCGTTGGTGGGAATGTAAGTTAGCTCAGCCACTGTGGAAAGCAGCTTAGAGATTTCTCAAAGAACATAAAACAGAACTAACATTCAGCCCAGCAATCTCATTACTGAATCTGTATCCAAAAGAAAACAAGTCATTCCACCATAAAGACAGGTGCACTCGTATGTTTATTGCAACACTATTCACAATAGCAAAGACATGGGATCAACCTAGGTGCCTATCAACAGTGGACTGGATAAAAATGTGGTACATATAGACCATGGAGTACTATGCAGTCACAATAGAATGAAATTATGTTCTTTGAGGGAAAATGGCTAGAGCTGGAATCCACTAAGTAAACTAATGTAGTAACGGAAACCAAAGGCCTCATATTCTTATAAGTAGGAGTTAAACTCTCAGTACCCATGGACATGAAGGTGGTAACAATAGACACTAGGGACTGCTAGGAGCGGGAGGGAGGAAGGAAAAGGCTGAAAAACCGCTGAGTACTGTGTTCAGTACCTAGGTGTTGGAATCATTAATACCCCAATCCTCAGCAGCACACAATATACCCAGGGAAAAAACCTGCACGTGCACACCCTGAATCTAACATAAAAGTTGAAAAAGAAAAAAACAGAATGGAATCTCTGTCTGTTCTCAACATATCAGTCGTGCCCCTCTTCAATTTGAAACTCTCACTATTGGCTATATTTGGGGATACCCTATTTCCCATCTCATAACTTATTTTAGGAAGCACAGAATAATAATGTGTGGGCTTGGGATTCAGTTTTTGCAATAAAACACTGAGCCTTCAATGACCTTCCTGTACATGTAAAAGCACAGCTGTCTGCATGGCAGCAGCTGGACCCCACAGTGTAGATTGTGCCTTCACCCTGAAATGTCTATGATGCCCTATCGCCATGGTGATGGGATTAGGGATCTCTTGCCCTCGGTCCTAAGTGCCACTATCTGTGCTCAGTTTTTCAAAGGTCAGAGCAGATTGAACCTTTGTGGTTTCATTTTTCCTGATTTTGATTTTTCTTATGGGGAACCTGTGTTCCTGCATTCGAGGTATGTTCATCCTGGCCTGTCAAATGCGGTCTTTTCAAATTACTTGTTAATATTTTCAAAATATATTATTTTAAAAATCCTCTGTGTTTTCCATATGCAGTTATAAATATGTTTTCTGGTTATGTTTTATTCCTCACTTTATATATTTGATTCTTGTGTCAAGCAGAGCGCCTGTGAACTTTTTCTTCATTTAAAAAATATGTATCATTTGCTTTTACATCCTCCACCCTTCAACGTTCCCCACCCCAAATTAAGTTATTCCCTAGGGGAGCATATGGCAAAGTCTATTTTAGGGCAGTTTTTAACCTAATTAAGAACCTATGAAATCATTACTATCAATTATCTGTTGACCATGGGTATAAAACACTGAGCCTTCAATAACCTTATGTGCAAAAGCACACTTGTCTGCATGGCAGCAGTTGGACCCCACAATGTGGATTGTGCCTTCACCCCAGAATGTCTATGATGCCCTATTGCCATGCTGTTGGGATTAGGGATCTCTTGCCCTCGGTCCTAAGTGCCACCGTCTGTGCTGAGTTTTTCAAAGGTCAGAGCAGATTGAACCTTGGTGCTTTCGTTTTCCCTGATTTTGATTTTTCTTATGGGGAACCTGTGTTCCTGCATTCGAGGTATGTTCATCCTGGCCTGTCAAATGTGGTCTTTTCAAATTACTAGTTAATACTTTCAAAACATGTTATTTAAAAAATTATCCTCTGTATTTTCCATAGGCAGTTACAAATATGTTTCATGTTGATGTTTTATTTCTCAATTTATATATTTGATTCTTGTGTCAAGCAGGGTACCTTTGAAATTTTTCTTCATTTAAAAACTATGTATCTTGACTTAGGCCTGTAATCCCAGCACTTTGGGAGGCCAAGGCGGGAGGATCACGAAGTGAGATCAAGACCATCCTGGCCAATACGGTGAAATCCTGTCTCTACTAAAAATACACAAAATTAGCCAGGTGTGGTGGCACCTGGTGAAGTCCCAGTGTGGTGTAGTCCCAGGTACCCGGGAGGCTGAGGCAGGAGAATTGCTTGAACCTGTGAGGCGGAGGTTGCAGTGAGCCAAGATGGCACCATTGCACTCCAGCCTGTGCAACAGAGCAAGACTCCATCTAAAAAAAAAAAAAATCTATCTATATATGTACACACACATATGTACACACACATATATACATATATACACACATATATATACACACACACATATATATATACAATTTCCTTTTACATCCTGCATCCTTCAACGTTCCATTCTCCCACCCCACAAATTAAGTTATTCCCTAGGAGAGAATGTGGCAAAGCCTATTTTAATGCAGTTTTTAACCTAATTAAGAACCTATGAAATCATTACTTTCCAAAAGTTTGGAACAAAGCCACAGTACTGTGGATGGGTTGGAGGCTTTTCACACAATAAAATGTACCTATCTTTGTTTTTAACATGTTTTTCCTTCCTCTCTTCTTTTTTTGTGAAATGTGTATTTACTTTAATAAATTTGCAGTAAGTCATTTCCATTCACATATTAATTTCTTAAAGTAATAAGAGTGTGTATTGTCTATGTGTGAAATAAAACACACATTTATTTTTATGCTTTGGGAGTTACCCAAAATCATAGAATTGTCAATTACAGTCAATCAGCCAACCTCCTCACCTTTCCAGAGTAATCTTAGTCAAATATTTTTTCTATTACCCAATGAAATGCAGTATTTCAACTCAGAAAGATAAATAGAACTAATTGGTAGAGACTGTTAACTAAGAACATACAGTATTATTTATACTCAGAAACAAGTAGATCATGTACATATATATGAAGATAAAAATTAAAGGGATAATTGTATAATTTGCATGTCGAGAGCTTTGAAAACCTGTTTACTTGTTAATGCTGTTTTGATGGATTGTGTGACTTAGTTCTCCCAAGCCATCATCCAGGGCTCTGTGCAGGAGTTCAGTGCTCATCAGTTCCGTGACTTGGAAACTGTCTAAGTTTAGAGGCACTTGTATTTGTTAGTAAATAAGGCAAGATGCTATTGTTTCACGGGTTTTAGTGCAGAAGACTAGATAGATAAGCTGCTCCACCCAGCACACTGGTGTTCATTTCATGGTCATCTCATCTGTTGACCGTGGATATAAAGCATTTATCTTCAATGACCTTCCTGTACATGTAAAAGCACAGCTGTCTGCATGGCAGCAGTTGGACCCCACAATGTGGATTCTGCCTTCACCCTGAAATGTCTATGATATCCTATCGCCATGGTGATGGGATTAGGGATCTCTTGCCCTTTGCTCTGCCACTGTCTGTGCCAGCCAAGCCACTAGGCCATTGTGGCAGACAGCAGTGCCCTTTGTGTGGAGGGCACTGAGTGTGCACTGAGGCAGACACAGCACTTTTGACAACTTTATCTGCTTCTTTCAAAACTGGGTCTGAATTTTGATAAAGTGGTTGGTTTTAGGCCAAGAAGGTGTGTAAGCCTCTGAGCCTTATTAAGCTGTGAAATCTAAAGCAGGTCATTTCACTGATAATTAAGCCTCATGAGCACTTATACTGTACACTTTACCTACATCGAATCATTCGGCCATCACCACAGACATATGGCATGATTGATTTACTATCACCTTTCGCTGGGCAGAAAAAGACAGAGATGAATGTGCCCAAGCTTATGAGCCCCTCAGCAAAAGAGCCGAAATGGGATCCCAAGCATATGGCCCCAGTGCTGTGGCTCTGAACTACCGACCTGCCCTCAGCACTCAGCCGTGGGATCGTGAGTCACTGTGCAAGGGAGTTCCAACATCTGCATGTATGTGTGGAATGATCTGAGCCTGCAGAGTTCCTACACATTAGCCACATTATAGGGTGGTGTCTGTGGTCACATAGCTCAGGGCAGGTATTAGTACATGAATAGCTTAGCTGTGTCATAGTCTTTACGTGAAAGGCACATAAAAGCCCAAATGCTTTTGAATTGGTTGAGGATTTTGAGTTGGAGGACAACACTTGGGACAACCGGTCACATTCTTTCAGTGCTCAGCCACTGCTCAGCACATATCCCAAAGCCGGTAAATAATGGAAAGACCCTTGATTGATATTTGATGGCATTATGAACTTCAAATGACCCCTATAGAAATGTTAAAAAAAAAAAAAAAAAAGTCTGTGAGCTACACAACCTGGGGACAAGACAAGTAAGAACACAAACTACCACTAAATAATTAGCCTCCTGTATCACCCTGGTTGCAACTCCCTTGGCAGCTGGTTTGAAGAGCCTCAGCGCTCACCAGGGCCATCTCCCCGCTATGCCCTCTCTCGCTGTGGGTTGCCTGGGCTGAACATAGGCAGCCCCTCACATGATGACTGCTGACACAAGGCAAAGGAAGACTAAATGGAAAATGTAAGGTTATACTGATTATTTTAAAATATAAGTATTTCAGTATTTTCTAATCTTTAATAATTGATTTTTTTAGGGGAGTTTTTTTTTGTTTTTGTTTTTGTTTTTGTTTTGAGACAGAGTCTTGCGCTGTTGCCCGGGTTGTGCAGCGGCATGATCTCAGCTCACTGTAACCTCCGCCTCCTGTGTTCTAGCAATTCTCCTGCTTCAGCCTCCCGAGTGGCTGGGATTACAGGCATGTGCTACCACGCCCAGCTAAGTTTTTGTGTTTTTAGTAGAGATGGGGTTTCACTCTGTTAGCCAGGATGGTCTCAATCTTCTGACCTCATGATTCACCCAACTTGGCCTCCCTAAGAGCTGGGATTACAGGCATGAGTCACTGCGCCTGGCCCGGCCCAACCCATTTTTGTTTTTGTTTTTTGTTTTGTTTTGTTTTTTGAGATGAAGTCTCTGTCATCCAGGCTGGAGTGCAGTGGCACGATCTCAGCTCACTGCAACCTCTGCCTCCAGGTTCAAGGGATTCTCCTGCCTCAACCTCCCGAGTAGCTGGGACTACAAGCACATGCCACCACGCCTGGCTAATTTTTTGTGTTTTCTTTTTTTCTTTTTTCTTTTTTTTTAGTAGAGATGGGGTTTCACCATGTTGGTCAGGCTGATCTCACCTTCCTGACCTCAAATGACCCGCCCTCCTCGACCTCCCAAACTGCTGGGATTACAGGTGTGAGCCACTATGCCTGGCTAATTATTTTCGTAACCAAGACAAGAAATAAATATGATTAATGCTGGTGCATGGTATTAAATTTAGTCTTTAAAAAATTCACGCATAAACAAGGGCAGAACCCTGTACCCTCCAAGATAAATTCAGTAGCAGTGTATATGGGTCTGTGGAGGTTGAAAGGGACTTGGTAGGAGTCAGGAAGGTAGTGGCTGTCCTGCTGGGCTTTTAAAGGATCTGAAGAAGTGACAAGATGCTGTGGTTGAATCCTAGCATGTATGTTAGTATTTGTTCATTTGGAGTTTGATTATTTCATGTTGCTTTCATTTGCCACTACCTGGAAAGCCAAGGGCTCTACTCTCATTTCCTTTCTGCTCTTTCTTTGCCTTCCTTGGTCCATAAAGAGGATGGTCCAGGAGAAGCTCATTCCATGCTTGTTAACCAGGCACATCCCTAAGTTCCAGTCCCTGAGTCATTCATGAGTAGCACCACCATGAACTGACAGCCATGCTGTGTCCTTCCACATCCCCTAGGTGACTCCTTCGAGCCTTCCAGAAAGTGTGGGAGAAGGAAGCCCTACTCTACTACCACGGTAAAGTAGCCTGTCTTTGCCTAAGATGTAAATGTTGTTTTCTTGGTTCCCTTATTTTTCAGTTGATATCAGCTATGGGAAAATTATCCAGTACATTATAGATGTTAGCTAATATTTCCTTGGGAATGGAGGAGGTGTATCTTACCAACTGACACCTGATTCCAGAGGACATGCAACATTGGCAGTGTCAGATAGTACACTGTGTGTTAAGGGATATTTTCTTCAGGAACAAGCTTTCCACTTTAGATAAGAATTCTGTCATTGTTACCCCAAAATTATCTAGACAGAAACATTCTTCGGGAAAACTCCTGTGCTTTCCTACGGGAACTCTACTCTAGAGTTGGGGCTTTTGACTTGAACATTCTTTCCCATCTTGGTTACCCAGAGTTTCCAAGTGAACAAAAGACCTGTGCGAGCCATCCATAGCATAGCCTGATTCTCAGAGTGTTTTCCTTCTCTAATTACAGGTGACTTCAGGGAGCACATTCAATGGTATGTATTCTGGAATCACTCACTGGTTGTGAGAAAAAGATTCTATAGGAAATGTGGAGCCTAACTGCTGGCTTTTGTCTGGAGAGCCTCCATGATCCAAGACACTTGGTGGGAATGAGGATGGGGGGTATAGTAAAAGAAACTGGTTTTCCAGGTGACAAACTTTTTTTTTTTTTTTTTTTTTTCTGAGACGGAGTCTCGCTCTGTCGCCCAGGCTGGAGTGCAGTGGCCGGATCTCAGCTCACTACAAGCTCCGCCTCCCGGGTTCCCGCCATTCTCCTGCCTCAGCCTCCCGAGTAGCTGGGACTACAGGCACCCGCCACCTCGCCCGGCTAGTTTTTTGTATTTTTTAGTAGAGACGGGGTTTCACCGTGTTAGCCAGGATGGTCTTGATCTCCTGACCTTGTGATCCGCCCATCTCGGCCTCCCAAAGTGCTGGGATTACAGGCTTGAGCCACCGCGCCCGGCCAACAAACTCTTTTTATCTATGTATAGTTCCTGGGAACATGTTCACATTAGGTGGTGTTCACATTAGGTGACGTTCACATTAGGTCGTGTGGGAGTGAGTGTATTAGTGTGTAGGGGGGGTGGTCTATGTGCAAGTCTGCATGATTTGCTTGTGAATATGTGTCTATGTGTGTTTCCCCTAGGAAAAAAATGTTGTGTTTACCCAGCACAACTCTCAGTGCCATTTTTCTTACTTTAACAAATCAGACCACACACTTTACTTACATTAGTTCAAACCTCCTCATGCCCATATGCTGTGAGCTTGTTTATTGAATCCACATACCAGATGGAGAAACTAAGCCACATAAATAAATGTGCCCTGGCTCACTTGCTATGAAGTGAGGAGCCAAGATGTTTACTCGTACGGTGCTAATGTTGAAGGCCTGAACTACAACCTCTATTTATCAGCCAGTGAAGGGATCACTATTCACCATGCAAGGGAGCTCCAGCACCCTCTATGCCTGGAATTACCCAAGCCTGCAGAGATCCCAAACACCATCCCTCACATAAGAGAGCCTCAGTGATCTCAGAATCCAGGTAGCTATGTAGGCATCTCCCTGCAGGTGTCACATAGTCCTTAGTGTGAAACAGACATAGAAAGCCCATGTTTCTGATCAAGTCACAGGTTCTGCAACACTAAGGGAGGCACTAAGTAGGACAATATGGTGCCTGTGTGTCACAGCTGGGTGTCTCCTCAAGACATGGCTCAAGTCCATTAAGAATTGGGGAAATGCTTTAGAGTCTTGGACAGTTATCACCACAAGCCCTCTGAACTACGTAATTTAGGGATCATGACAATTAAGTACTCAAATTGCCACTTGGTTGTTATCCGGGTATCCGTCATCCTTGTGGCAACTCTCTTGTGAAGCTGGCGGGGAGAGCGTCAGTGCTGGAGCTGAGCTTCCCTTCTGGATGGACCCTCCCTGTGTTAGCAGGTGGGTGCAGGCGTGGGGGTCAGCATGCTCAGTGGATTTACACACACAGCATTGAAGAGTAAGACTGGGCTTCATTATTTACACATTTTCAATAACTGATGATCTTCATAACATAAAATCAATGATTTACTACATTAGAATACTGTCCCTAGTATTGAATCTTGTCTCTCAATAAAGGATTGCTTAAAGTCACATGAGAGATTCCATTCAACTGATGATACATGGGACAGGCCGTGGCAGCAGTTAAAGCAGTCATTTGAAAAGGCTTTTACTATAAACTTACATCTAAGCCTGAGGTGGGGCATAAAAGAGATGATTAGCTCCCCTCTGCCATGTTCCTATTATGTGCGTGGTGGAGGACAATTACACAGGAAGGTGATGGAGGAAACAGAGCAAAGGATTGCACAGGTCCATTGAACCCATAAGACAATGTTGAGGTTAGTGAATGAGAGTGCTCATTCTAGGTCAAATTTTACCTTGTGCATTCTTTCCATGCTTTCTTCCAGTAGTTCCTTCTCTTTTTCATTAACTCGGTCACGGTTGCTAAAATCCTCACTAAAAGAGGACAAAGCTTTGTAATAACATAAAAGCTTGTAAAGTTGTGATAGCTCAAATTTTACAAAATACTAGGGGCTTTTGCCTGAGACCTGGATGACCTAGTTGTGTAAGAATGGGGGGTTCCTCTGAAGACTACTGGACTTCTGGGAAGAAAGATCTAAGTTGCCTCTCTGTGATATGGAGTTAGTCTTAAAGCCAGGGACATGGTAGTCTCTGAGAGCAAGCAGGGGGTCACAGAAGAACACACAGAAATAGATAATGTGGGTAATACATATGTTTATAGTATCTAGAAGAAAACATCAAGATGTACATTAAAATATATCTAGAGTTTTGACAAAGACAACTAAAATATAAGAATCTTTAAAACTCACAAGGCAAATATCAGGACCATGTGGCTTCATATTATTTCTACCAAACAGTAAAATAAACATAGCACCAATCTTGTGAACACACTTCCAGAGAATACACAGAGTAAACACAGCCTTACTGCCTGATTATTTCCAGAGAATCGTGATTGCACGCCTGCAATTACAGACATTACAGAAAAGGGGAAGGACAGAAACACTTTTCTGAAGGTAGAAGTCAAACCCTGAAAACAAACATTAGCAATCTAGCATCAGACTTTTTCTCAGAAAGGAAGAAAAACAGGATTTTATGGGGGGATTTCACCGGGGTTCATGGGGAGAGAAACAGTGGCTTTCTAAGATCACTGTTAAAGGGTTTGGAGAAGAGAGGGCCATTGGGTTAATGGAAGGGACATTTGGTGACAGAGGAAAACAGAACTTGGGGTGAACATCAGAGAGGGTCCTGTGGCTATGGAGAGGTCTCCCTAAGAAGAGACAGGACTCTGTCCCCTGCCACAGCAAAGTCTAGGGATGGATGTGGAGTGTGTAAATTAGAAACTGAATTTGGCTGTGGAAAGAATGAGCAGAGAAGGCACACCCAGAGCTGGCGCAGCCACTGCCCATTCTTAGCCAGACCTTATTGCAGGCGGCTCTGATCAATAGTGAAGGAGGCAGTGGGGGTTGCAGACTTAATTCATTAAACCACCAAAGCACCAGCCACATGGCTACTTTTCCAGTTAATTCACAGTAGCTTGCACATTCAGGTTTGATCTGTGGAAGGGAAGTTACTGTTTGCAGACCCATCTTTTGACGATCATTTTGCAATGTCAGAAGGTCTGAACAGCCTTAGGAGGCAAGCAGACCCTGGTCCCTCAGTGTAGTCACTGGAGGAGACAGTCACTGAGAGGCAGCTGACAGGGTGAAGGGAGAGGGGAGGAAGGCCACAAAGATGACAGCCTTTAAAATAAACTGTCATCTTGGGGAGGTCAAGGATCTGAAAGAGGAAGGAGAATTCTTTATCATTAAGGACCTGTCTTTGTCTCAGGCATCTCCTCCAGAGCATCACCTTTGTCCACCCACACACCTCGGGCTAGGAGGACTGGAGAAAGACAGTGAGGGGGTCTCTTGGGTCTCTGGCAGAGGGCGTGATGTAGAGGTGTCAGTTGTTCAGGAATCTCTGTCTCTAGGGAACCAAATACCTTTCCCATCTCAGATCCTTCACTCATTGGGGTTGGGATTCTGCTCATCACTTATCATCTCTGAATGTCAGCACCCTCAAGTGTAAAATCTCAGCCACAGCCCCTCCTCTGCCCTCCCTGCAGGGCTGATGTTCTCCATAAGCCATAAGGCATCATGCCCACGGGAAAGCCGAATAGGAAACCATGCGCCACTGCCCTGGAGCCATTCAAGCATCCTCTCCACATTCAGCCACTAAGTGTCCAACTTATTCCTCCTGGCATGTAGTAAACACTTAGAGAACACTACTGAAGTACCAGTCCTCTCTTAAGGTTTTCCTGTATTTAGTGATTTTTTAGCCCTATACTGTGATACTAAGAAGTAGGGCCTAAAAAGTATTGCTAAAATTTCATTATGACAGTGCAGAGGACTGAGGGCAGAGGGACGACATGAGCTTGCCAGGTCCACATGGCTTAGTGGAATTTGAATCCGGGTCCCCACTCTGCACCAGCCCTGCACTCACAGTCATCCTGCTGTGTTCTCCTCTCCGTGAAGGCACTGCCTACAGTCTGTCTGATAGAGGTGTTGAGTGCTCACTGAATCACTTTGATTCAGCAGGCTCTGCTTGGAAGCCTGTAAAGAACAGGATCATAAATTTAAACTTAAAACTGATTATCACTATTTTCCCTCTAGTCTTCTGTCAGCAAGATGTCAACAGCCCTCTCTATTGTAAATGCATTAACCAGCATCTTCTCTCACAGAGGTTTTAAGAAGATACGCCGTGTCCACCATCCAGCTTCAGAGGCATCATGGCTTCCGGGTAAAGAAGAAGATGTACCCACAAGAAGGTATTGTGGAAGTTCATTAATTAAGCTAATTTAAGAATCGCAATTGTGGGGAGTATTCAGAGTCCCATATGTAAGAGGAAACTATGAAGAGATTAAGCCTTATTTTTTAATGTGTCAGAATTCTAATTTGCCTAGTCAGTAAGTATTACTACAACCACAAAAGTAAATATCCACTTAAAAGTCAATTTTCGTTCATGTTTCATGACAGACAATGTTTCAAGCTAATGTCTAGAATTTACCTGGTTGTTAAACATTAGCATAGATCTCCCTGAAAGAGTGGTGCTATATTATTATTTTTCAATTAATATATTTCTTTAGAGAGTTTTAAATTGACATAAAAACTGAGCATATGGCCGGGCATGGTGGGTCACACTTATAATCCCAGCACTTTAGGAGGCCAAGGCGGGCAGACCATCCGAGGCTGGGAGTAGGAGACCAGCCTGGCCAACATGGTGAAACCCCGTCTCTACTAAAAATACAAAAAAAATTAGCTGGGTGTGGTGTCGGGTGCCTGTAGTCCCAGCTACTCAGGAGGTTGAGGCAGGAGAATGACGTAAACCCGGGAGGCCGAGCTTGCAGTGAGCTGAGATCCGGCCACTGCACTCCAGCCTGGGCGACAAGAGTGAAACTCCGTCTCAAAAAAAAAAAAAAAAAAAAAAAAAAATTGAGCATATAATAGATGAAGTTCCTATGTTATTCTGTCTCTTCACCCTTACTTCCTAATTTCACCTATTATTAACATCTTACATTACTGTAATACATTTGCTAATAATGAGAAAATATTGACACATTATTATCTGAAGTCTATCATTTGCATAATGTTCTTTCTTTCTGTTATACATATATATGAAGTTTGAAATATTTATAACATTATGTTCATCCTTACGGTCTCATAAAGAATATGTTCACCTCCTAAAAATCCCCTCTTCTCATTAATCTCTGTCCTTTCTCTGCAGAAACCTTGGCAACTATTAATATTCTTACTGTCACTTCAGTTTTGCCTTTTCCAGAATGTCATATAGTTGGAATCATATATTATGTAGTTTTTTCAGATGAATTTAGTTCACTAAATTGATGTATACTTAAGCTTCCTTCCTGTCTTTTTTATGCCTTAATAGCAAAAAATGGCACAATAAATCACCAAATAATATTGCATTAAATGAATTTTTGTCTTTGTATTCACCTGTTGAAGAATTTGGTAGATTTCACGAGAGGAAACCATCTGGGTCTGGTGCTTTCTTTTTCAGAATGCTCTTAATATGAATTCAACTTATTTAATAGAAATAAGTGTATTCAAATTATCTAGGATTCTAGTGTGACTTTGGAAAGATTGTCTTTCAAGGACTTGATACATTGCACTGAGGTTACCAAACTGCGGTCATAGAATTGTTTATAATATTCCTTGATTATCCTTTTAATGCCCAACAGTTCAGTAGAGATGGTTACTCTTTTATTTCTGAAATTGGTCGTTTGTGTTATCTTCTTTTTCTTGGTTAGCCTGCATAGAAGTTCATTCACTGTAGCGAGCATCTCAAAGAACCAGCTTTTGTTTTTATTGATTTTCTGATGATTTCAGTGTTTTAATTTTATTGACTTCCGTGATGTTGTTTATTACTTCTACTTGCTTTACATTGCTTTCCTTTATTTTCTACAGTTTCCTAATTGAAACATGATATTACTGATTTTAGATCTTGTGATTTTTAATGTATTGCATCCAATGCTATAAATTTCCCTCTAAGGACTGCTTTTGCTACATCTAGAAATCTTGTCAAGTCACATTTTCATTTAATGTAGTTAAAGGTTTTTTTTTTTTCTTTTTTTTTTTTTTTAAATTATACTTTAAGTTCTAGGGTACATGTGCACAACATGCAGGTTTGTTACATATGTACACATGTGCTATGTTGGTGTGCTGCACCCATTAACTCGTCATTTACATTAGGTATATCTCCTAATGCTATCCCTCCCCCCTACCCCCTCCCCACAATAGGACCCAGTATATGATGTTCCCCTTCCTGTGTCCAAGTGATCTCATTGTTCACTTCCCACCTATGAGTGAGAACATGCAGTATTTGGTTTTCTGTTCTTGCGATAGTTTGCTGAGAATGATGGTTTCCAGCTGCATCCATGTCCCTACAAAGGACACGAACTCATCCTTTTTTATGGCTGCATGGTATTCCATGGTGTATATGTGCCACATTTTCTTAATCCAGTCTGTCACTGATGGACATTTGGGTTGATTCCAAGTCTTTGCTATCGTGAATAGTGCCGCAATAAACATACGTGTGCATGTGTCTTTATACCATCATTACTTTTTTTTTTTTTTTTTTTTTTTTGAGACAGAGTCTCGCTCTGTGGCCCAGGCTGGAGTGCAGTGGCCGGATCTCAGCTCACTGCAAGCTCCACCTCCCGGGTTTACGCCGTTCTCCTG
The DNA here is from genome assembly GCF_024542745.1 of Macaca thibetana thibetana. Taxonomy (NCBI): domain Eukaryota; kingdom Metazoa; phylum Chordata; class Mammalia; order Primates; family Cercopithecidae; genus Macaca; species Macaca thibetana. The sequence continues at coordinate 33,026,641 of NC_065587.1, forward strand.
CCTCAGCCTCCTGAGTAGCTGGGACTACAGGGGCCCACCACCTCGCGGGCTAGTTTTTTGTATTTTTTAGTAGAGACAGTGTTTCACCGTGTTAGCCAGGATGATCTCGATCTCCTGACCTCGTGATCCGCCCATCTCGGCCTCCCAAAGTGCTGGGATTACAGGCTTGAGCCACCGCGCCCGGCCTATACCATCATGACTTATAATCCTTTGGGTATATACCCAGTAATGAGATGGCTGTGTCAAATGGTATTTCCAGTTCTAGATCCTTGAGGAATCGCCACACTGTCTTCCCCAATGGTTGAACTAGTTTACAGTCCCACCAACAGTGTAAAAGTGTTCCTATTTCTCCACATCCTCTCCAGCACCTGTTGTTTCCTGATTTTTTAATGATTGCCATTCTAACTGGTGTGAGATGGTATCTCATTGTGGTTTTGATTTGTATTTCTCTGATGGCCATTGATGATGAGCATTTTAGTTAAAGGTATTTTTAATTCTCTATTGAGACTTCTTCTTTAACCCATGAGTTATTTAAAGGTGCATTGCTAATTTATAAATATTTGGGGATTTTCTGGTTCTTTTACAGTTGTTGATTTTTTGTTGTCAGGTATGTGTTGCAAAAGCAGTCATCTATCTCATCTTGCCACCACCCAAGATGGCCCAGGATGTGGGCTCTCCCTGAGTGTATCTTCGGCAATCTGCCAGCCTGATGTGGTTGGCCTCCCTCTTTAGTCTGAGCTTGCCTTCTGCTTAGAAAGGGCCATTCTCAGTTCTGGCAGAGAGTTTTCCCAAAATTGAGAAGGTGACATTCCTACTCCCCAGTGCAGCCTGCACCTCTGACCTGTGGTCAGCAGACAGGACAGAGGCCCTCAGTAGACAGAGTTCAGTGGGGTCTCTGACCAAAGTGCATCTTCAGAATCTGCACCTACCCCCTGTGACCTCAGGCAGACTCTGTGTCCTAAAGCAGGAGGATCTGTGCCACCATCCTGTGGAAATTTGTGAGGATCACTGTGTTACTCAAGTAAGGTCTTTGGAAAGTGTCGTATTACTACTGTTTGTTAACTGCTTGTTGGTGGCTTGGTTGGGCCACACCCTTTATGAAAACCGGGATCCCTCAGCCGGTGTGGGTGTCTGTGCAGCCTGAGACCCTCATGTGAACAGCCTCATGGCAGCTGTCTTTCCCCTTACCACCGTCAGTGCCTCCTTGTTCCTGGGCACTGCTTTCTCTGATGGGTGCTCCACTGTTTTCCTACACCTCAGTGACTACAGCTGGATGTCTTTTCTGGAATCTAGGCGAGGGGCCATCAATAGCAGCTCTGCTGTGGCACTGCCCTCTTTCTTAGCTTGTCTTGCTCTGTCTCAGGCTCCCTCTAAAGATCCCACCCTTCAGGTTCTTCCACAAGTTTCTTATTGAAATCTGAGCAGAAAAATATGACCAATATGACCAATCTTATACCCACTGAAGATATGAATGAAGAATTAAAACAATTATCCATGGACTCTTCCATATAAATACCTAAAAGTAATTTCTAAAAAAAAAATCAAGGAAGATGTAATAGTTTTCCATAAATTAGAATACCCAGCCAGGCACGGCGGCTCACGCCTGTAATCCTAGCACTTTGGGAGAACGAGGTGGGCAGATCACGAGGTCAGGAGATCGAGACCATCCTGGCTAACATGGTGAAACTCCGTCTCTACTAAAAAATACAAAAAATTAGCCGGGTGTGGTGGCGGGTGCCTGTAGTCCCAGCTACTGGGGAGGCTGAAGCAGGAGAATGGCGTGAACCCGGGAGGTGGAGCTTGCAGTGACCCGAGATTGCGTCACTGCACTCCAGCCTCGGAGACAGAGCGAGACTCTGTCTCAAAAAAAAAAGTTTCCCTCACCCACCTTCTCTCTTGCCCACTGGCGGTTAATCCCCACTCCCATCTCCAGCCCTAAGCAATACTGCTGTGATATTCCAGCTCCATAAATTTCCCCCTTATTTAATAGAAATGGACATATATATATATATTTGGAGCCTGACTTCCTTTAGCACACTATGTTTGAAGTTAATTGATGCTTTAGCACGTGCTGGTAGTATGTTTTCCTTCAGAGTCTGCTGTGTTTATTCATATAGATAGTGTTTATTCATTTATCAGTTAATGGGCATTTAATTAATTTTGTTTTTTGCTATGATGAGTAATGTAGCTTTGAGCATTCATATATAGTCATGTAATGCATAATGACATTTTGGTCAATATATATATATATTTTTTGAGATCCAGGCTGGAGTGCAGTGGCACAATCTTGGCTCACTGGAACCTCCACCTCTGAGGGTTAAGCAATTCTCGTGCCCCAACCTCCCAAGTAGCTGGGACACCCAACATATGCCACCACACCCGGATAATTTTTGTATTTTCAGTAGAGACAGGGTTTTGCTGTGTTGGTCAGGCTCGTCTCAAACTCCTAGCCTCAGGTGATCCACCCACCTCTGCCTCCCAAAGTGCTGGGATTATAGGCATGAGCCACCGCACCCAGCCTACATTTTTTTTTTTTTTGAGACGGAGTCTCACTCTGTTGCCCAGGCTGGAGTGCAGTGGCACAATCTCAGCTCACTGCAAGCTCCGCCTCCCGGGTTTACGGCATTCTCCTGCCTCAGCCTCCCGAGTAGCTGGGACTACAGGCGCCCGCCACCTCGCCCGGCTAGTTTTTTTGTATTTTTTAGTAGAGATGGGGTTTCACCATGTTAGCCAGGATGGTCTCGATCTCCTGACCTTGTGATCCGCCCGTCTCAGCCTCCCAAAGTGCTGGGATTACAGGCTTGAGCCACCGCGCCCGGCCCCAGCCTAAATTTTTTAAGAAACAAGAGAACTATATTCTAAATTAGCTTTGCCAATTTATATTCCTACAATGATGCATAGCACTAATTTCACTGCACAATGTATGGCAGGCCCCAATATGTAAGAAATGGTGAAAGTAACACCTAAAGATTAGTATAAAACAAATAAGATTATCATTGTCGCTATCATCTTTGTCAAATTCTCCAAGCAATCTAAATATGCTTGGCAACATAGCTGAAAAAAGCATTATCCGTTACGTTTATCAGTAACAAAGACATACATTTGAAGGGGAAAAACACTTGTACTGACAACACAAGGTCAGAATTAACATACAAATTCTGCTGGTCACTTTGGAATATTTAATTGCCTGGAGAAGTGTTTTGTAGACAAATGCTCTATGGAGCACCTGAGGTAGGGGGAATCAACAAAACTTGGGTTTCAAAAGTTACCCGGGTTTAGAGCAGGAAACTTGGTTGGAGGACACACACCTTGTGTGAGCGAGGTGCCTCGGTGTGTGTGGACGTGTTGGAGGTACAGTATAATGGTGGCTTCCTCCAGAAAGGGACATTTGGGGTAGATTCGTTCCATTTGAACAACACAGCCTGATGTGGCATGGACATGAATGGAGGTGAAATGGACAGTAGCTGACAGGAGCAGTCCTGACAAGGCCAAGGTGAAAAATCTGGGAACCCCTCCAGGTGCAAAGTCTTCAGTTGAAAAAGGAGGTGGCCCCAGGAAATACTGAGATGGATCAGCAATGCACGGGAGACAGAGTTCTTGGCCCTGCAGAGTGAGTAATGTGGATTCTCACGTTTTCTCCTCTCTCCATTGATTTCTCTCCCAATGCAGACGACTTCCATCATACATCTTCAGCAACCTTGAAAGACTGGACGAGCTTCGGCCCAGTCTTGAAAGTAAAGGAAGGCAGCTAGCAAGACTGGCATCTGGGCTTGGCTGTGCATGTTTTCTATTGTGGGGAAATATATATAACAGAATATTTATAATTTGAACCTTTTAACCAAAGTGTGCACACAGTGGCATTCAAAATATTCACAGTGTTGCATAACCAATACCACTATCTACACCCACAATTTCGATGATTTCTTACAAAACCTTGTCCACAGTAAGCAATACAGCACTTTCCCCCTATTTCCAGGCCATGGTGATTCCTATCCCACTTTCTCTTGTATGAATTTGATTATTCTAGGCACTTCGTATAAGTACAGTTATACACTATATTCCTTTTGTGTCTGGCTTATTTCCATAAGCATAATGTTCTCAATGTCCACCCACGTTGTATCATCTATCAAAATTGTGTTCCTTTTTTACAGATGGATGATGTGCCACTGCATGTAGACCACCTTGCTTTTTGTTCATTGATGGTTGAATTATTTTCACCTTTTGGCTCCTGTGAAAAGTGATGCTATAAACATTATACAAATATCTGTTTGATTTCTGTTTTCTATTCTTTGGGGTATATACCTAACAGTAGAGTTCCTGGGCCCAACAGGAGTTCTATATTTAACTTTCTGAGCCGCTGCAGACTGTTTTTCACAGTGGCTGCAACTTTATCCATTTCTATCACTAATGTATCAGGGTTACAATTTCTTTACATCTTTGTCCACACTTATTTTCCTTTAAATCATCCTAATAGGTGTATATTGGTGTCTACTTGTGTTTTTCATTTGCATTTCCCTAATGACTAATGATGCTGAGCAGCTTTTCCTGTGCTACTATCAGTGGGTGTATCTTCTTTAGGGAAATATATGTTCAAGTCTTTTGCCCATTTTTAAAAAGTTGTCTGATTTTTATTTAGTTTGTTGTCGTATATTTTTGAATATATTTTATATATATTTAAAATATATTTTAAATTTTAGTCTCTTACAAGGTAAATGATTTACAAATATTTCACCCTTTGTATAGAACTTTAGATTCACAAACTTCATTAATTTTTATAAAATCCTCAGCAATTGACCCCAAACAGATAAGACTGAAGCACTATTTTAGGAATAGTTGAAAGTATTATCACCCCAAAACATAGTCATAATCAAATCCTGCAAGGTACACGTAAGGCACAATGACAAATAAGGCAGCAAAGGGCCATCTGGTGATTAGTCCACCACACTTGTTGCAACTGTTTGTGCTGCAGTTTAAACATATCAGCATTCAACCCACGTCTCCTCTCTTGAAGTAAACTGTCCTATGTTGGCTGGCCTGAACAAGCATAGATAGTCTCCAGCCTCAATTAATATGCATGCATGACAAAGAAAAGGAGGTCTGGATGAAAAAATATTGTATGATTAATAATTATGCTTTAATTAATTTTAAAGGATATAATTTCAGTGTTTGTAATTCTCCCGTCGGCAGTTATAACAAAGGATTAGTGAATAAATACAGTAGACTGTTTTGCCTAGAATTGAATCCAATCTGTCTATTAAGCTTTGCTTTTATTCAAGTGCAAAATGCTAAAACACATAATAACTGCAGTGACAGCCACTGTGGATCCTCAGAGGATTCCACAAAAATGGTCTTGGGACATAAATCCTACAAGCTAATATTGTTTTACGGGATTTAGAAAACCATTCAAACCTCACAGTGTGAGCAGTGGGACTCTCATCAAACTATAATGTGTGCTTCAGTACCATTTGTAGACTGACTCATTCCCATTGCCTTAAGTTGCCATCAGCAAAATGCCAGGGACTCCATTTCTTGCTCCTCGGCTCCTCGTTCTTGCCTGTCTTTCCACAAGGGAAGATTTTTAGCAGGAGCTCAAGCTGTGCTTTTAATGAAACACATCCCCACACACTGTCCTGTTGTCCACATTAAGCAGAGCTCCCTGAATAACTCATGAACAAAAGCATCTATGACTAACCATTGCTCTGTGTCCTCCTAGCCTCTGAGGAGTCCCCAGCTCACAAGAAGGGAGGAGATGGAGAGAGGCCGGTCGACACAAGGGTAAGGTTGCCTTGCATTCCCTGAAATAGAAATGTTCCTTTCTTGGTGTCTTTCTTTTTCAACTGACTTTACACGTGAAAAAATGACAGTGTACATTACAGGTATTAAATGCAGTTTTCTGAGGGAGTGGAAGAAGTGACTCTTAGCAACTGATACGTAATCCAAAATGTCATATACCTATGACAGCTTCAGGTTGTAGACTGTATCCTTGGGGCCCTTGTCCTTGGAAGCAAAGTCTTCTCCTTGGATTCAGTATTTTGCACTTGCCAACCTACGTGGATCTGAGAGATCCACCACCCAGAAGCTGATGTCTTTTCCAGTGTGTATCCTACCCTTGTTTGGGGGGGCTTGAGGTTGACCACACTTTCTGATCAAGTTTTCAATATTCACTGAGAGAAACAGCCTTGTGCAAACAATCCACAACACGACGTACCCTTCATAAAGCTTTGTTTCTGTATTGCAGGTGGTGCAGGCGGCCCCTCTGGGGTGTGACTCTAGTAAGTATTCTGGAATTATTTGCCAAAAAAAAATCTGGATGCCAAGAAACGTGTGGCATCCTTGCAGGTTTCAATGTGAAGAGCCACCCTGATCCTGGGATTGCGATAGGAATAAGCACAGTGGAAGTGTTTTTTAAAAATCTGAATTCCCCAGGGAAATATTATGGCCAATTTTTGAGGAAGCAGCTGTGCTCCCTTTTGGTTAGTGCTGAGTTGGGTGCTTGAGGATTCGTGGTGTCTCATGTGAGGCTGCATCACGTGGTGTGAGTGTGTGCGTTTCTGTACAGATGAGGCTGTGTGTTTCCTCAGGAGAGATTTCCCATTTATACAACCCAATCGCAGGTGTCCACTTCTAAAAATAAAATCCATCCCCCGCCCACTCTTTCTGTGCAGTGGCTCCTCCACCCTCACCAGAGCCATCCCTGGGTCTGGCTTATTATCCCCACTGCTCAGGTGGAGATCCTGAAGGGCCAAGGGGGTGGCCCCAGCTCCCAAGTTCCTGAATGAAAAATTGAAAACGTGAACCCAGGAGTGTGGGCCTGTGCTGACGCTGACATGCACTTAGTCATGGGGTGTTCGCCACCACGCAGGGAGTCCAGCATTCGTGTATAAGCCCTAAAGCACCGAGCCCAGAAGGCCCCAGACACTGCCCATCATCATAAAGTGACCTCCATGGTCACACAACCCAGGGCAGTTCTAGGCACATCTCCCCATGGGCCGGCGTAGTCATCAGTGTGTCAAAAGCACAGAGATCCCCCAGGGTTTGGGTCAGCTCACAGAGCCTGTTTTTGTTGCTGTTGCAGTTGTTGTTGTTGTTTTTAACTTTTAAGTTCAGGGTTACATGTGCAGGACGTGCAGGTTTCCTACATATGTAAATGTGTGTCATGAGAGTTTGTTATACAGATTATTTCATCACCCATATATTAAGCCTAATGTCAGTTATTTTTCCTGATCCTCCCGCTCCTCCCACCTCCCACCCTCCAGTAGGCCCCCCACTCCCAGATTCTAAGAGGAGTAAGGGACCATGCAGGCCAGTGCGGCCCACTTCAGTTGTGAAGTTAATTTGCTCAGCAACTTAACAAAGCCTATAAGGATGGGTGATGTATTTTAGTAGATTTAGTAATACTATCTTCCCAAGCCCTAAAATGCTCAAATCCTGCCAGCTGAAAATGGTGAGGAGGGACAGATGGGAACTCTGTGCAGCACTTGGTTATTAGCCTGGCTTCCGTCCCCTCGTGGCAACTCTCTTATGCATGTGGGTAAAAGACCCTCAGCCTCAAGTCAAGCCGCCTCCATGAGGAGCCATCTCACTATTGACTGGCTAGTGCGGTGTATGGCCACCAGCCCAACTGAAACAAAATGTGGCTTTAAAACAAGTGTAAATCTCATACAACAGGCAAATGCAGAAGCAGCATGTCTTGCAAGTTGTAAAGAAGACAGTCGCAATGTCGCCGGACTTCAACCTGGGTAGAAGACATGAGGGAACTCTGTCACTGAATCACGGCAGAGTTCAAGGCCACTTGTAGACTATTTCGTGTTACAGAAGGTGGCCTTTAGCTACTAAGCACTTTGCCTCTGTTTCTCATTTCTTTCCTGTTCATCTTCTTGGTCATCCTTCTTCCACAAGAGAAAAGAGCCCGAGCAAAAGCCAGTTTCAATATTAATCTGACTGAAGTTTTGTGCAGTTTATTATCATCCAGGTAATCAGGTGCAACCCGGTCTGCCTACCAGCCCCCCATCCCTGCTGTGTGTTTTCATTTAATAAATATTTTGGTCTACTTACTATGTGCTAAATTTTCTGGAGACCACAAAGTAAATGAGATAGAATCTTTATGTTGACAGCTACGTTGGATTTAACATAACTGACAAAAATTAAAATTTCTGATTTCTTGTAAAAATATTTTGTACATGTGAATGCATACTGAATGTAAAGTGGTTAACAAAAAATCACACTTGCACTCATGGAAGGCTTTTCATGAATTTGTCAATTTCTTTTTTTTTTTTTATATTTCCCCGCTTCTCTGGATAATGCATATCTGAACCTGGAAACTGATTCCCACTGCAGAAAGTGTTCTGAGCCACATCCTATAGCTTCACTAGTGCAGGACCACCCGGGAGGATGGCCCAGCATCAGCTTGGCCCATGCTGTGATCAGCCACCTCCATGCACCACACCAAGCAAGCTCCCTGGGTGATTCACAGTCTCCACCACCAGGGCACTGACCTTTATTCTGTGTTCTCCTAGCTCGCTGTGGGGATGCTGTACACAACATCGCTAATGAGGACGCTGTACACGACATCGCTAATGAGGACACTGTACATGACATCGCGAATGAGGACACTGTATATGACATCGCTAATGAGGACACTGTATACGACATCGCTAATAAGGACGTTGTATATGACATCGCTAATGAGGACGCTGTATATGATGTCACTAATGAGGACACTGTATACTACATCGCTAAAGAGGATGCTGTACAAGACATCGCTAATGAGGACACTGTATACGATGTCGTTAATGAGGACGCTGTATATGACATCGCTAAAGAGGACACTGTACAAGACATAGCTGATGAGGACGCTGTATACAACATCACTAATGAGGATGCTGTACAAGACATCGCTAATGAGGACACTCTATATGACATTGCTAATGAGGACATTGTATATGACATCGCTAATAAGGATGCTGTACAAGACATCACTAATGAGGACACTGTATATGACATCACTAATGAGGACGCTGTATACAACATCGTTAATGAGGACGCTGTACAAGACATCGCTAATGAGGACACTGTATATGACATTGCTAATGAGGATGCTGTGTATGACATCGCTAATGAGGACGCTGTATATGACATCGCTAATGAGGACGCTGTATATGGCATCGCTAATGAGGACACTGTATATGACATCGCTAATGAGGACGCTGTACGACATCACTAATGAGGACATTGTATACGACATCGCTAATGAGGACGCTGTATATGACATCACTAATGACACTGTACACGACATCGCTAATGAGGATGCTGTATATGACATTGCTAATGAGGACACTGTATACGACATTGCTAATGAGGACGTTGTATATGACATCACTAATGAGGACACTGTATATGACATCGCTAATGAGGATGCTGTACACGACATCGCTAATGAGGACACTGTATATGACATCGCTAATGAGGACGCTGTATACGACATTGCTAATGAGGACTCTGTACACGACATCACTAATGAGAACGCTGTATACGACATCACTAATGAGGACACTGTACAAGACATCTGTAAAAAAGAAGATGCTGCCAAGGTAAGACACTTTTGTCTTGAACCGAAATGTTACTTTCCTGGCTTCTTTCTAATCAGATGTAGACACGAACATCTGCCAATGTGCATTATCGTTGTCATCTGCAATTTAATCAAATGTAGACATGAACATCTGCCAATGTGGATTATTTATGACATCTGCAATGCCCTTGGTGTGATGCTATTGATTGGCAGCCTCTCACCAACCCATGCCGGGCACACTGGGGCATGGTAGATGGCAGCGTCCACGATCCACTGCAAGGCAGAGGTGTTTCCCTCCACAGCAGTTTCCCCCCGTGGATTAAGGTTGTGAAACTGCCAATCTAGATACACTTCAAAGATAAATTCTGTGGGAAAAGGTCTTGTCTTTTTCATAGGTGTCCTCAGTGCTAGTTTTGGGAGACTCCGACCTCTGACTCAGTCACTATACCCCTTCTTATTTTCTCCAGTTGTTGAGAGAATATCAGATCTGTGTGACGTGCATGGCATCATTTCACCCTCCTAATGTTTCCTTTTCTATAACTGCAGGAGCCATTGACAGTGGAGAATGGTACGTACCCTGAAATAACTCATTTCCTGAGGGAAAAATGCTGTCTCTAGCATACAGAAACCTGATTCTGGGCTCCTTTTGGGGAGGAGGATTTGGGGTCTGGTGAGAGCAAATGGTTTTGCAAGTATAAAACAATGTTCAGAGAGGCTGGAGGGATGTCTGTGAGCCCAGAGGAAACACCAGGGGATCCTGTGGGAAGCACGGGGGCTTCAGCTGGGGTGGGAGGAGTGGGCCTCTCTCTAATGACTTATCCTGATGTTTGTGTTTCTAAAGATTTGATTATGGAGAGCATATCTGATGATGAGGATTTTGCAGGTAGGTAACTATTTTCCATGTAAGATTCAATGGGAGAGAGTTCCCAGGGGCCTTCGGGGTATCCATACTGTTTGGGAGGTTGAGGGAGGGGGCATGAAATCAAAAAGAAAAAGGAAATATGTGTCAAATTGGATTTTGTCTTTTCCAAGTTTCTTGTCACAATGTAAGAACTGTCTCTCTGGGCTGTGAGGGTGCTGTGTGATTTAACGGTGATCTTTCCCAAAACAGGTGGCCTTTTCTCTTCTGCCTCTGCCAAACATCAACCCAAAGGGAAACTTCCTTCCTAACCTTTTATGATATTTAGAGGTTGGACTAGTCAGCATCCCTTGGGATTGTGCAGAAGAGGTTTGGGGTTGCATCAAGCGGCATCTGTGGCGAACAGAATCTGAGGACACAACTCCCTCACAGGCACTTACTTGAACCTGGAGACAAAGTTCTCCTGGTGTGTGCCCAGGGGTGCAGGAGAAATTGATGGTCGTCCTCTGAACTTTTAGGACTTTGAAAAGCAGTCATGTTTCCATCCTCGCTGTTGACTCCTGGCTTAAAGGGAACTCCTAGGGTGAGTGACGGAGGTGGGATCGGACCCTGGCAGTCTGATGGCAACACCCGTGTTCCTCTGCACTGGGCCATGGACGACATTACACACCTTGGTGAGAATCAGGAATTGAGGCTAACCACGTCTGGAATTGAGATGGGCCTTGAGTCATAGGAATAGGTTGAAAAAGATGCATTTTACTACCCTATTGAAAGAAACCATTTATTTCTTACTCCAGCAGGATAAATGGTTTTCAGTATCCACTTAACTGCTCATTGACTCTTACTGTAGATCAGGAGGTGGCAAGCAGCCCCTGCCCTCCCCCCGTTGTAGGCCCAAGGTAACCAGCAAGTGGCTGCATATAATGGAAGATTGGTGCATTTGGAGGTGTCTGTATTAATGGGACCCACATGATATGGGTCAGAGCTAGGGTGAGAAAAAACCTGGGAGCACAATGAAATAATTAAATATTGAACAAAACATTATTGAAATCTCCATTACACTTTAGTAGTTGAAGTCATTCTTGTGGTCATCACTGCCTTTCCCAGCATAACAAGCTACTTAATATCACATGGACCCATGCCATGAGGAACGATGATCAGTTTGTAAAATGCCAATAAAGCCATTGCCTGTATAAGCCATGATATTTCATCCATATATTTCAATTTCCATGTGTAAATATAGTTCAAATGTCAGAAATTTATTATTATCTAACAGAATATGCATGGTATATCAATGAGTGATAGCCCTCATACTCTTTCTATTAATAATTATTTGTATGATGAAAAAAGCAGACTCCTATTCTTGGATTTTTCTGAGTTTGCACACATTAGCATGACCACCCCATGTCCACCTGACATGTGCCAGCAGGAGGCCAGGAACAGAGGCTTTTCTTATTAACCAAGATTTCTAAATATATTACATATTCAAGGTTACAAATAACTCTAAATATCATAAAAGGTTAGCAAGGAAGTTTCCCTTCCACTCTGAACCTCCAAACACCAAGTCAACATTTTCATTTGCATGTCATCCCTACAATCTATGTGCAAATAGAAACATGCACCTGGCATGCATGCTGATGCGTGATTGTGCTTATACAAAGTCCTCTGCACCTCTGCATATATCACTGGGCAATGCACCTTAGTTATCATTCCACTTTTCAAATGTAAATCCATTGTATTGTTTCAGAGCTATAAAGTACTGCACCCTATGACTATTCCCAAAATTACTTAAGCACCCCCCTCTGGGTATCCATTTGTTCTGTTTCCAGTCTTGCTCTTATAACCAATGCTGTAGTGAACAGCACTGTGTTGAGTAGAAGTGGTGAACGTGGCATCTTTGTCTTGTTCCAGTCCTTAGGGGGGATGGTTTCAACTTTTCCCCATTCAGGATAATGTTGGCTGTGGGTTTGTCATAGATGGCTTTTATTACCTTAAGGTATGTCCCTTCTATGCTGATTTTGCTGAGGGTTTTAATCATAAAGAAATTCTGAATTTTGTCAAATACCTTTTCTGCATCTATTCAGATTATCATGTAATTTTTGTTTTTAATTTTATTTATGTGAAGTATCACATTTATTGACTTGCATATGTTAAACCATCCCTGTATCCCTGGTATGAAACCCACTTGATCATGGTGGATTGTCTTTTTGATATGCTATTGGATTCAGTTAGCTTGGATGTAGCATTTCTTATTATTCCAGTCTGTGGAGTGTATTGGTTTAAGTAATGAAAACATGTTCTATCTTCACTGCTTCACACTTTCTGTTTCTTTAATAGCCTTCCCAACAGGGCAGCATAAAAGCAGGGGCCCCGCTAGTCTCCCTTTAATCTGGAATCCCCCCTTCTCCACCGCTTGCTCATTGGACAGGATAGACTGAGCACCCAGGCCTCAAAGTAAGGACACGCTCCTAGAGGTGCAGTGCCTGGGAAGGCCATCCTTGGAGGAGCACTGCCATCTGTACAGTTACAGAGGTGTTGGGAGGGACTGACCACCAATTTATAAGGCTGTGCTTTGTTGGTGATGTAAAGGATTGTTTCACAGTTTGTTGGGGGGCGACAATCCCGAGTCCTTGCCTGGCCCTTGTTCTGGCTCTGCACAAAAGCAATAAGAGAGGGATGCTGGTAAGGGCTGACCTGTTTCTGTGCTGGGGAGGAAGGTGCTGGTCTGAAATCCAGGGGACTGAGGATGACCTGTTTCTGTGCCGGGGAGGAAGGTGCTGGGCTGGAATTCAGGAGGCTGAGGATGCAGCAGTCCAATAGGAGGTACATGGCCTTCAGGATACATTTTCTTAATTGATGATAAATGGAAATGATAAATCGTTGACCAATTTTTCTGTCATTGGATATCTACTCTCTACTGCTCATGCTGTTCTTGTCTTTTGGGGAAGATGGAGGATCAGTCAGTGGGTGCTGCACTGAGTGGAAGGAAGGAGAGCTGCGACAAAAATTAAGGGAGTATGAGGGATGAGAGGCCCTTCATCCAGGTGCTCGCAGAGCCCTCCTGAGGAGGAAAGCCCCGTGGCTGCCTGGGGAAGGAGCAGTGAGGGCTGCATGACTCCCACAGTGAAGTGTGTGGTATGTCTGAGGACACCTGGGCTGGTCTGTGAGGAGCCAGTGGCAGAGTGAGAAGCAGCAAGGCCAGAAGGGTGGCTGGAGGCCAGTCTCTGGGTCATTCTCCATGTGATGGAAACAGCCAGACCCCAGTGGGCTGGGAGGTGCAGGACGCAGTAACTGATGACAGAACAATGTGGAGAGAGGCGCCATGTGTCAAATCTTTACTTTGTTCTGGGCATTGTGCTAAAACTTCCCACGGCTCATCCCATTTAGGGGCTGAAAGTTGCAGAGGTTTAGGAAGCTCGCCCATGATACTGGAGCCCCCATCTCCTGCCCCTTCTCACCCAGCCACCACCTGTTTCAGGGGAACACACAGAAGCAGTAACCTCTTATGGACAGGCAAGTAAATTCTGATGTTCTTGTTATTCACAGAAAAAAACACTGGCTCATATGGTTGGGGAGGTGAAATACCAGAAGTATTTCATCTGGTTATTTCTATCTTTGTGAATCCTATAGTATTGAAATGCATAGGTTAGCATTTTCGGCCAATTTATTCAGCATTCTGGGTTAAAGACTTTTATTTTTAATTAGTTATTTGTTTGTTTTGAGATGGAGTTTCACTCTTGTCGCCCAGGCTGGAGTACAATGGCACAATCTCGGCTCACTGCAACCTCTGCCTCCCGGGTTCAAACAATTCTCCTGACTCAGCCTCCCAAGTAGCTGGGATTACAGGCATATGCCACCATGCCCAGCTAATATTTTCTATTTTTAGTAGAGACGGAGTTTCTCCATGTTGGTCAGGCTGGTCTCGAACTCCTGACCTCAGGTGATCCGCCCACCTTGGCCTCCCAAAGTGCTGGGATTACAGGTGTGAGCCACCATGCTCACCCTAAAGTCTTTTAAAATTCACTTGTGTAAGCTGACTTAGTTTTCTTTAGCCTTGCAGAAAAATACAAAAATGGCAATCTCTTTTATCACACAAATAATGTCTTTTTAATAGTGATTTTTTAAATTGAGGTATGATGTACTTTTCATTCACTAGTTATTAATTGCTTAAGTTTGAAGTGTTTTTTGAATATTTAATTGCACACATGAAGATTGCTAGTCATAGGCATTTTACTAACCAACAGTCATTAAGCATAGCATGGATTCATGTGATGTCAAGGAGCGATTTTATTTGGTGAAAGGGAAAAGATAGCACGAGAACGAATGAAAGAGCTGGACCAGTGGAGACACCGACAGTGATCTAAGATCTAAATCATTCTGTTGTCTTCCCGGCCTCCTTACCATCCTGACCATTGTCATCAGCATTGTTGGGTCCTTTTAGCACAGATTTCTCAAAATGGGCAACTCCGTAACACTTGGAAGCTTACGAGTTCATAGAATTTGAAAGAGGGCAATTTAGGAGTACCCATCTACTTTAAAATTCCAGTAAAATTTCATTTCATGTCTAGAGTCTTGTATGTAAAATATTTCCACAATTAGGAGAAATATGTGCATGGGGATTTTCTACGTAGCAGTGTTTTGATAGAATAGAAAGTTGGGGCAAACCAGATTTCCATCACGAAGGAAATAGTAATACACTGAATAATAATACAGTGAGTATTATGCAGGCTTTAAACATCAAAAAAGAGCTCAACTTCCGACTTCCGATGATCACGTTGAAGTAGGTCACAGCTGGTTTACATTTGATTTTCGTGTGGGAAATCTGAGTGTCTGCCTTAGTGATTTTGTATGTGGTTAAATTTAGCTAATGTAAAGCTATTTGAAGTATGGAAAAACGGAACTTTAAAACACTATCTTCTCAACAACCAAGTGGACCCGTTTCGCCTAAAACCCGCACATTTGGCCCAGCACGGTGGCTCACGCCTGTCATCCCAGCACTTTGGGAGGCTGAGGCGGGTGGATCACGAGGTCAGGAGATTCAGACCATACTGGCTAACACGGTGAAACCCCGTCTCTACTAAAAAATACAACAAAAATTAGCTGGGCGTGGTCGCAGGTGCCTGTGGTCCCAGCTACTCAGGAGGCTGAGGCAGGAGAATGGCGTGAAGGCGGGAGGCAGAGCTTGCAGTGAACCTAGATGGTGCCACTGCACTCCACCCTGGGTGAGAGAGCGAGACTCCATCTCAAAAAACAAACAAACAAAAAAACCCACGCATTCATCTGCCTGCCCATCATTCTGTCTGTCCACACGGGCATCACTTGTTAATGGAGCCGAGTGCCCACTGTCGAGCTGACAAGCCCACAACCTACCTGTTCCTCGTCACACATTAATTCTTCAACAAATCCCTTTTGATAGATTGTGATTAAGCTTAGCTGCTATTTCCAATTGCTTCCCCAAACGTACTTCTCACTGTTCTCCCATCACACCCTTCAGCCCATCCATGCGGGGTTCCTTTGCTTTTCCCACCTTACACCAAACTCCCTATTTCACTCCCACTTTTACCTCCTCTCCAAGACAAAACAAACACAACTAGCATTTTAAAACTTAGTTGTAATCTTTCTTCCTTCATGAAAATTTCTCCAACAGCCACTCCCATGGCCCTGTGTGTTCCAGATATTTTTAAATATTGGCTGTAAGGTTGAGCGCGTCAGGATATGCCATTTTGGCTGTGTGCAGATGGAGGCAGTGGCTGGAGTGAATGAAGGACAATTGCTGGCAACCGGCAGAAGCTGAGAAACGGGGAACAGGCGCTCCTCCAGAGCCTCCAGGAGCCAGGCCTTTGGACACCTCGAACGTGGGCTTCTGGGAGACCACATGTGTCTGCTGTAAGCAACCCAGACTCTGGCAGTTTTTACAGCCACCCCAGGATGCTCATCCACACCTGTCTGACAAGGGCAAGCTCCAAGGAAGGGATTCTCTACGTATCTACATTGTTTGAAGATCTTACAATAATCATTTATTCTTGCATGGCTAATCATCATTAGCCAATACAGATAAAATAATAAAGAAATGACCCACATTTTATGTTAGGAGTTTGATCTGCCATTTGTCAAGTATGGAATCTTGAACAAGGGGTTAAACATCTGAGTGTCTCGGCCGGGCGCGGTGGCTCAAGCCTGTAATCCCAGCACTTTGGGAGGCCGAGACGGGCGGATCACGAGGTCAGGAGATCGAAACCATCCTGGCTAACACGGTGAAACCCCGTCTCTATTAAGAAATACAAAAAACTAGCCGGGCGAGGTGGCGGGCGCCTGTAGTCCCAGCTACTCGGGAGGCTAAGGCCGGAGAATGGCGTGAACCCGGGAGGCGGAGCTTGCAGTGAGCTGAGATCCGGCCACTGCACTCCAGCCTGGGCGACAGAGCGAGACTCTGTCTCAAAAAAAAAAAAAAAAATCTGAGTGTCTCTATCACTCGATCTGTAAAGTGGGGGTGCCCACATCCACCGGGCTCCCCTCCCAGGCTGGTGCCGGACTCTCCCTGGGTCCCTGTTCTCTCACCAGCCACATCCATTCTCCCTCCAGAATGGCGCTAGTGACTGTGTGTGGCTTTCCATTCTCACCACATTTGTCTCTAACTCCAGCAGCAGATCAGCGTCAGCAGAACACAGCTGAGTGCTCCTCTCCTCCTCGCCCCTTCAGGGGTTCCTCAGCACCCACCGGATCAGGTGCAAACTTCCGAGCCTCGCTGGATCCCCTCCACATTCTGAGCTCCATCTGCCTTCCCATCCCTATCCTTCCCCACCCGCCTCCCTGGCAGAGAAAAGCTGAGTGTGTGATGCTGTCTGAATGCTGAGCACGGCCTTTTGCAGCCGGTCCACTGCGTACGCTGTCCCTGTGGGGGACCTCCACCCTAACCCTTTCAGCCTGGAGCCTTCTCCCAGGGCCCCACGACAGAAGTGACTTCCCTTGCCTTTGAATTCCTATAGCACAAGCCCTACTGCCCCCCATTAAAACTGCAAAGTCCTTTTGTGGAAAATAACTTCATTCATGATTGTGTTTATCACACTATTTTATGGAGAATAGGTGATCAATAAATATTTGCTGAATAAATGAATAACAGTTACTAAACACTTGATTTATATAGAATTAATGTCGGTTCTCAAAGTGAAAAATTACAAACAGCACTGATACTCAGCCAGTACACACGAGTCTGGTCATAGCAGTTATAAAATACTGAAATACCCCCTGCCACTGACCTTTGGCCCCCAGATGCCTCCCACTGCCACTGCTCTCCCCACTGGGAGCACCTAGACTCCCCACAGCCTGCTAACTAAAGGGCTAACGTCTTGCACAGCAGGAAGCACCCAGGACTGAGCAGCCACATGGCCGAGTCCACTGGTGAAAGCATCCATTCTGACTGATCAGGACCTGAGGACCCTCATTGTTAAATATTTTGATAATATCCCTGATTATAAATAAGGCTCAGTTATATAGTCTGAAAACGATGCTTCTCCTCATTACAAAATCTCTTAGAAGACTCAGAAGACTCCATAGATCCAGGAACGGAGTGGAAAATGATAGCGTGTCAATCTCTGAAGGTTTTGGGCATATCTGTTAGCATTCCATCTTCATGTAAACCAGAAGATACGCAGTTTCCTGCCTAGAGAGAAGAGAAGACACATCAGCACAGCGGCATGAAATCTTCGTCAGAAAACAACACTTCATTCATCTATGATGAACAAGCGTCAGCAAACTTCCAGGCGGCTGGATCAAGCCTTGTCTATCCATCACCTTGGAGAGGAACAAAATAGGCAACCTGGGAAGATGCACACTACATTTCTTTTTTTTTTTTTTTTAAGATGGAGTCTCGCTCTGTTGCCCAGGCTGGAGTGCAGTGGCCGGATCTCAGCTCACTGCAAGCTCCGCCTCCCGGGTTTACGCCATTCTCCTGCCTCAGCCTCCCAAGTAGCTGGGACTACAGGCGCCTGCCACCTCGCCCGGCTAGTTTTTTGTATTTTTTAGTAGAGACGGGGTTTCACCGTGTTAGCCAGGATGGTCTCGATCTCCTGACCTCGTGATCCGCCCGTCTCGGCCTCCCAAAGTGCTGGGATTACAGGCATGAGCCACTGCGCCCGGCCCACACTACATTTCTATTAGTTAATATCTAAAGAGGAGGTTAACAAGCTACAGGCCAAATCCAACCCCTCGGGGTTTTTAAAATCTACTTTCAACTTTTATTTTAGATTCAGCGGGCACACGTGCAGGTTTGTCACGTGAATACAAGCATGCTCCCAACAGTTAGTTTTTGACCCCTCCCCTTCCTCCTTCCCCATCCAGCAGTTCCCAGTTGTTGCCATCTTTAAGTCAATGAATACCCAATGTTTAGCTCCCATTTATAAGAGAGAATATGCATTACGTTTTGTTTGTTTGTTTGTTTTTTCTTTTTGAAATGGAGTCTTGCCCTGTCGCCCAGGCTGGAGTGCAGTGGTGCAATCTTGGCTCACTGCAACCTCCGCCTCCCAGATTCAAATGATTCTCCCTCCTCAGCCTCCCGAGTAGCTGGGACTACAGGAGCCCGCTACCATGCCCGGCTAACTTTTTGTATTTTTAGTAGAGACAGGGTTTCACCGTGTTAGCCAGGATGGTCTCAATTTCCTGACCTCATGATCTGCCCACCTCAGTCTCCCAAAGTGCTGGGATTACAGGTGTGAGCCACTGTGCCCGGCCTTTTGTTTACTTTTTGACGAGACTGGTTCTTGCTCTGTCACCAGGTTGGAGTGCAGTGGCACAATAGTAGCTCACTGCAGCCTCGTGTTCCTGGGCTCATCTGATCCTTCTGTCTGTTTTAGCTTCCTGAGTAGCTAGGACTAGGGGTGTGTACCACCATGCCTAACTATAATAACTTTTAATTTTTGTAGAGATGGAGTCTTGCTTTATTGCCCAGGCTAGTCTTGAACTCCTGGCTTAAAGTGATCCTCCCGCCTTGGCCTCCCAAAGTGCTGGGATTAAAGGTGTGAGCTCACACCCAGTCTCCAAGCCTCTTTTTGCAAATAAATTTAACTAGACCCCAGCCATGCTCCTCTGCCCACACACTGTCTATGGTTGTTTTTGCTCTACAGGGCAGAGCTAAGTGGTTGCAACAGACACTGTACAGACCACAAAGTCTGAAATACTTTCTCTCCAACCCTTTACAGAGAAAGTCGGCCAACCTCTGATCTCAATAATAGGGAAATCAATGACAACCACAAAGTGATAAAGATCGGATGTCTAAGACGGATGCTCAGAATAAACAAGAGAGAAAGATGAAAAGTAGGAGGAGGATTTCAAACGTGAGCTTCACCTAATCCGTTACTTTTCAAATGACCAGGCCTATCTGTGCAGCTGAAAATCACCTCCAATAGCATCTCTGATACACAATCTCAAAGCTCAGCCAAGAAACTTACAAAGTCTCTCTGCTTTAACTTCATCCACCTTTTTTCTCTCCAGCTTCTCCTCAGTAGTTAATGATTATAAAAATATTTATTGGCCAGGTGCGGTGGCTCACGCATGTAATTCCAGCACTTTGGGAAGCCGAGGCGGGTGGATCATGAGGTCAGGAGATCGAGACCATCCTGGCTAACATGGTGAAACCCCATCTCCACTAAAAATACAAAAAATTAGCCGGGCGTGGTGGCGGGTGCCTGTAGTCCCAGCTACTTGGGAGTTTGAGGCAGGAAAATGGCGTGAACCCATGAGACGGAGCTTGAAGTGAGCCGAGATCCCGCTACTACACTCCAGTATGGGCGACAGAGCGAGACTCTGTCTCAAAAAAACAAAAAACAAAAACAAACAAACAAAAAAAAACAACAAAAAAGAAACAACAGTGTGATGGCCAGGCATGGTGCTCATGCTTGTAATCCAAGCACTTTGGGAGGCTGAAATGGACGTTGTAATCCAAGCACTTTGGGGGGCTGAAATGGACGGATGGCTTCAGCCCAGTAGTTTGAGACAAGCCTGGCAACATAGTGAGACCTCACCTCTACAAACATTTTTTTAAAATGTGCCAGGCATGGTGATGCATGCCTGTAGTCCCAGCTATTCAGGAGGCTGAGGTGAGAGGATCACCTGTGCCCAGGAGTTCAAGGCTGCAGTGAGCTGTGATCACACCACAGTGCTCCAGCCTGGGCAACAAAGCAAGACTCCATCTCTGAAAATAAAATTTTAAAAAAAAGATCTTTGCTGTAAAAGAGGTATGCTTAAATGCAATAAAAGCATATAAGAAGGCCAGGTGTGGTGGCTCATGCCTGTAATCCCAGCACTTTGGGAGGCTGAGGCGGGCGAATCATGAGGTCAAGAGATTGAGACCATCCTGGTCAACATGGTGAAACACCATCTCTACAAAAAAAAATTAGCTGGGCCTGTTGGCATGCACCTGTAGTCCCAGCTACTCAGGAGGCTGAGGAAGGAGAATCGCTTGAACCTGGGAGGTGGAGGTTGCAGTGAGCCATGATTGTGCCACCGCACTCCAGCCTGGCAACAAAGCGAGACTCCATCAAAAAAAAAAAAAACAAAAAAACATGCAAGAAGCCCCCACGAATCTGGGTGAATCAGTAAAGGCTTTAAAGGGTAGGAAAAGACCATGAGTATGAAACACGAGCGGGGAGTTGGCCTAGATGGTAAATGAGGAGAGGACAGTACAGCCAGGAAGTGCGCGTGCACAGCAGAGGGGAGATGGAGGGCACGGCTGTTTGAGCTACCTGTACTTCGATATTCCTGGAGTGTGACGTGTGAGGCAAGCATGGGGTGGTGGGGGGAGTGTTGTAGATGAGGCGGACAGTGAGCCATCAGCATGTTAGTAACAGGGGAATCCACAGGCGTTTCATGAGCTCCAAGGACCCTATGTGAGCTCATTAGGCTCCCATTACCCAAATACGTTTCTTACCAGTGGTAGTTAGGATTTCCGTAGGTACACTGGATGTCTTCCCAGGATACCTGGAAGCCAGAAACAAACAGGGTCAAGCACAGCTGACACTTACAGGCACCCACAGAGGACAGGGTGCTACAATGTACCCCTCATCCTCCAGACAAGCCCACCTCTAGCAACTCCCAAGAGCCTGGAGCATCAGCAGCAGCAGGACGTCATATGCAATGAAGTCTTTTTAGCACCCTCATCCCTGTGTTTAAACTTGGTCATGCTTCTCCCAGAGGCCTAACTTACATATTTCTAACTCTCCTTGCTCTCTAGACGTTTCCCACGAAGCAGGAAGCCGCAGGGCATGAGCCAAGAGCACCAAACACTTAGAAATGGAGGGAAGTGAACCCTTACAGAGGTGCAAACCACATGGGGACTTCAGGCCGAAAAAGGCTTGAACCCTCATCAAAGGCCCCACACCGAGACAGCGGGACCACCGTGTGTCTTGATCTCAGACACCCACGCAGTTCCGGGCCCAGCATTTGCTAGAGGTGGCCAATCCAGGGCAGGAGGCAATTGTGGATGATGTTTCTCACCAAGCAAATATTGGAGTCATTGAAGCAGAACCATTTTCCATCCACAGCATTCCGGATATAGACACAGTAATGACCGGAGTCTGCCACTCCCACATGCGCGATCACAGCGAAAAGCTCATACTGCCCTCCAGGCTGGAAAGAGACAGGCACGAGACAGTTCACCCACCGCCACAAACATGACTGCCTCACACATTTATACCTGCCCACCCTAGGCCCGACTCTGGGACTTCAGTGTATTAAAAAACAGTCCTGACCCACGGCCGGTGGGCACCCTCCAGGAGGAGCTTTCCTGAGTGTGGATCCTGAACTGCGAAGGCTCAGCAGCTTTGGCACAGCAGAGCACACAGGAGATGGAAGGCAGGAGGTCACGAGAGAGGCCCCCAAAGCCAAGACAAGATTAGAACTTTCCCCTGGGAGGGGTGGGGTCATCAGAACACAGTTCTGTTTCTCCACAAGCCCAGAAGGGCCCTAACCTGAACCACCGTACCCAGCCAAAAGTCTTTTGTAGGCGGAGGGGAGATGGCCAACAAGGGTGGCACATGCAAAGCTGGGTCACCCACAGTGGAGGCTGGAATTATCCCTATTTTCATCTGCAGACTTTGTGCAGGACTTTACAAAATGCAGGGAATATCTGTATCTAAATATTAGTTTACAAGTAATAAAAGGGTTAGAGGAACATGTTAAATGATACCAACCAGCCAGTGCTGGCATATTGAAAAAATCTTCAACCGAATCAACTGCAAGGAAAAGAAAAGGAGCAGAAATCTAAAAGGAACTTAAGAAAAGAAGGAAACTTAACCAAATGTAAGTGTAGGCATTGTCTGCATCTAGATTCAAACAAACCACATAGATTATACAACAGTCAGGAAGTTTGAACGTTGACCAGATATTTGATGCTGTGAAGGAATTACAAGATGGAGATGGTTATCTTTTGAGTGCTTATTCTTTAGGGACACCTAACAAAGTGTTTACAAATGAAACAGTATGAAGTCTGGGATTTGCTTCAGAAAACATCCAGTACAGGGTTGGGTGAAACAAGAGGGTGGGTTATAGGACAAGCAAGACCTGCCATGAGTTTGGTAACTGTTACAATGAGGATTGACTGTCTAATTCTTCCTTCACTACACACCCTGGTATCTATTTGTAATGTTCCATAACAGTCTTTTTTGTTGCTATTGCAAGAAGATGGAGTCTTGCTTTAGTGTCCAGCAGGGCTTGATTTCTGGACTCCAGCAATCCTCTTGGCCTCCCAAAGAGCTGGGATTACAGGCATGACCCACTGCACCCAGCCAAAAAAGTCTTTTTTAAGTGAAAAACAATTTTAAATATACTTCATCGGGCAGAATCTGCAGGTAGAAATAAAAAGAACTAGAAGGAAAGAAAAAGAGAATCCCATGAAACGTACACGGCCTAAGTAGGTAAAGAAATCATGTTACAATAGGAGCTATTATAACATATTATCAGGCCTTAATTTTCTAAATGCCATGGTTCTACAGCATAAATAGCCAAACAGACCAATAAAACAGAAGAGACACTCCAAAAATAGACCCGTACATGTGGGAATACAAAATTTGCTATGTAGCATTTCAAATCTACGGAAAAAAGATACTTGTCTTTTTTTTTTTTTTAAGTTTTTCTGGTTTTGTTTTGTTTTTAGAGACAGGGTCTTGTGCTGTCTCCCAGGCTGGAGTACAGTGATAGATCACAGTTCACTGTAGCCTCAAACTCCTGGGCTCAAGTGATCCTCCTGCTTCAGCCTCCCAAGTAGCTGGAACTAAAGGTTTGTGCTACCACACCCAGCTAATTTTTTTTTTTTTTTTTTTTTTTTTTTTTTGAGAGATGGGGTCTCATTATGTTGCCCAGGCTAGTCTCGAACTCCTGGGCTCAAGCAATCCTCCTGCCTCAGCCTTTCAAGGTGTGGGATCACAGGCATGAGCCACATTGCCTGGCCTTGTGTCTCTTTTTTTCTCAGAATCTCTCAGTAAGTTATTATCTCAGGACAAGTGAATTAAACTTTACTCTGATTAAATGTGGTCCAGTCAACTGGCTACTCTATGATTATCCTCAAAGTGGGCACAGGCCATTTGAGGAAGAAAGTTTGGTTGGTACTAAGAACCCACAATGACATGTTTGCCTATGCATTTCTATGTATTCCACATTATTTCCAAAGGAGCCTACTGAATTCTGGATTCCGTCCCTCAGTGCTGTGAGGCACATGAACACAAATCCAATATTTAGAAAAAAGAAAGTCTTTAGAGGTTGGGGACAGTCTCTAAGGAACAGGTGGCTCCTAGCAGACCGGGGGTGAAGGAAGGGAAAACGGAAAGGATGAGGCGTCTGGGGAGAGGCAGGACGGCCAGGAGGTCGGGAGGATCCCACCTGCTCCTCAGCATCACAGGGCTCTCGCTCCATCGGAAGGACCTGGCTGAAATCCAAGCTCTCGGGGAAGTGCAGGGAGTGGCAGATCTTTCTCGTCTGTGAATTCCTGATGGAGAATCGCATGAGGTGGATTGTCAGGGTCTGGGGCAAATGGGTCAGCTTCAAGACCTGAAAAAGCAAAATCACTCTGGAGATGAAGTCCACTTGGAATGGGAGAGTCAGACAAATGTCAGGGCTAGTGACGCGTTCTTCCCAAAAAGAGGGAAGCAGGGTGACATCACGGAGTTTAAGGCTCCTGTGCACTGAATCTGCTGAGCTCCTCTGAGAAAAATGCAAAACCTGGCTATTCTACCACCGTGTGGCCCCCCACGAGAGGCACAAGGGCACAGGGCTCTGCACAGGCGCCAGGACCAGGGGAGCCACGGCACCTGCTCCAGGGAGCTGGTTTCGCCCCCAGGGAAATGCCCTTATGGCTGCTCTCAGGACCCCTCCTCTGGTCCCTCTCAGTGATGCGACCATGAGAAGCCACATCCACAGCTCTAGACATCAGAACCCCAGCGTCCCAGATACTAGCCAGACCCAGATTCCCTTTCTTATTCACCATGGGGTGTCCTCGGGCCTCTGATGAAATCAGAGAAATCAGGAAATCCACGGGGGGCAACCCCAGACTAGTGAAGGACAGATGACCCCTGAACAGCACGGGTTTCAACCGTGTGGGTCCACTTATACACAAATTGTTGTAAATAAATACAGTCTGCCCTCCCCGATAGGCACGAGTTCCACATCTGCAACCAAACGCTTATCAAAAATACAGTATCCCAGATGCACAACCGCATAGATGAGGGACTGACTTTTCCTATGCATGGGTTCCACAGGGCCGACTGGGTGTGACTTGAGGGTGTGTGGATTTTGGTACACACAGGGGTCCTGGAACCAATCCCCCATGTGCACCGAGGGACAGCTGAGTCTGATCTAGGGTATGAGTACCTGTTTCCCACGGGTCTTCTTCCCACAGTTCTTACAGAAGCACTTGCTTTTGCTTGATAACTCCCTGGGCTGGAAGAAGCAGTGCAGGGCGTCCTCCTGTCCCACCCAAGAGAACAGGGAAAAAGCAGTGTTGGTATTTCCCACCTAGAGTACTCTATTCTGTTCTCACACTGCTGTGAGACAACAGCTAAGACTGGGTAATTTATAAGAAAAGAAGTTTAATTGGCTCATGGTTCCACAGGCTGACCAGAAGCATGGCAGCATCTGCTTCTGGGGAGGCCACGGAAGCTCCCAGTCATGGCGGAAGGCCAAGCAGGAGCAGGCGTCTTACATGGGAGAAGTAGGTAGAGAGCGAGTGGGGAGCTGGAGTGCAGTGGTGAGATCTCAACTCACTGCAACCTCCACCTCCTGGGTTTAAGCGATTCTCCTGCCTCAGCCTCCCAAGTAGCTGGGACTACAGGCTGCACCACCATGCCCAGCTAATTTTTGTATTTTTAGTAGAGACAGGGTTTTATCATGTTGGCCAGGCTGGTCTCAAACTCCTGACCTCAGGTGATCGACCCAGCTCAGCCTCCCAAAGTGCTGGGATTACAGGATTACATCACCCACCCTGGCTCCACACCTTTTTTTTTTGAGACGGAGTCTGGCTCTGTCGCCCAGGCTGGAGCGCAGTGGCCGGATCTCAGCTCACTGCAAGCTCCGCCTCCCAGGTTCATGCCATTCTCCTGCCTCAGCCTCCCAAGTAGCTGGGACTACAGGCGCCCGCCACCTCACCTGGCTAGTTTTTTGTATTTTTTAGTAGAGATGGGGTTTCACTGTGTTAGCCAGGATGGTCTCGATCTCCTGACCTCGTGATCTACCCATCTCGGCCTCCCAAAGTGCTGGGATTACAGGCTTGAGCCACCACGCCCGGCCATGGTGCCACACTTTTAAACAACCAGATCTCATGAGAACTCACTCACTGTCACAAAGACAGTACCATGGGGGATAGTGCCAAACCATTCATGAGAAAACCTCCCCCATGGTCCAATCTCCTTCCACCAGACTTTACCTCCAACACTGGGGATTACAACTGAACAGGAGATTTTTGGGCAGGGACACAGACCCAAACTGTATCAGGTACAGCCTCCCCACACTTTGCAGCTGAGGGTTTCAGCTTTTCTTCTGGTTCTCCTCATATCCCCCTTAATGCCTGGCCTGGTGTGGTCCATTTGGCAGGATCTCAAAGGGCACCTGCTGACTGGAGGAACAAAACAGGATGGGGCTCCTACTAAGGGAGGAGTATGAGGGAGGTGGAGGTAGGAGGGAAAAGCATTTTTGCCAAAACAAAGGAGAAACTGGCCAGAGCCATGAAAATGAAATAAGCGACTTTTCAGAAGCCAGAGATAGATCAAAGAGGCAAGGGGGAGTTGGTCACACTGTGTTGTGTGGTTCGATGGTTTCCCCAAAACCCATGTTGAAACTGAATCCCCAATGTGGCTGTATGGAAAGGTGGGGCCTTTGAGAGATAATTGGGTAGGGCAAGGTGGCTCATGCCTGTAATCCCAGGGAGGCTGAAGCAGGTGGATCGCTTGAAGTCAGGAGTTTCAGACCAGCCTGGCCAACATGGTGAAACTCCAACTCTACTAAGGATACAGAAATTAGCTGGGCATGGTGGCGGGCGCCTGTAATCCCAGCTACTTGGGAGGCTGAGGCAGGAGAATCGCTTGAACAGCAGAGGCGGAGGTTGCAGTGAGCTGAGATTGTGCCACTGCACTTCAGCCTGGGTGGCAGAGGAAGACTCTGTCTCCAAAAAAAAAGCGGGGGTTATTGCGTCATGAGGGGCACAGCCTTCATGAATGAATTAATCCACTCATAGATTAAAGGGTTAATGGGTTATCCTGGGAGTGGGACTGGTGGCTTCATATGAATAGGAAGAGAGACTCCAGCTGGCGGCACATTAGCACGCTCAGCCCCCTCGCCATGTGATGCCCTGCACTGCACTCGCCATGTGATGCCCTGCACTGCCTCGCCTCAGGACTCTGAGAGTCCCCACCAGCAGGCAGGCCCTCACTAGGTGCAGCCCCTCAACCAAGACTTCCCAGCCTCCAGAACTGTAAGAAATAAATTACCTAGTCTCAGATATTGAGTTATCACAACAGAAATGGACTAACACATGCGGGGGCAGCAAATACCAAGAGAATCCCCTTACCAGTGTCTTCAGGGGCTTGGAGTTCACATCAAAAAGAGACAGTGGAAGGGTAAGCATGCTGCTGTTTCTGCTACTCTCCATGGCACAGTCGAGGCAAATCAAGGAGTCCTTCACCCGGATCATATACAGGGCCTGCAGCCTCTCCACCTGCAAGAGGGAGAGCAGAGAGGTGAGATGGGACCACCACCATAAGCCAGGTCAGGCCAATTGCCAGAAGGTGGAGCCAAGAGACAGAAGCTCTAGAAATGGTAGCCACTAATGCTCTTTGTCCTACTCACAAAGGTGCAAAATATTACCAGTAACAATATTATGAAACTGTGATAAGTGTTTTATGTGGATTAACTCTCTTATTCCTCTACACACTACAGGAACAACAGCCGAATGAGTTAAATGAGCAGCATCTTAAGCTTCCGAGTGCTCTGGTTCTAGGTTCTTACCAAGTGCACATCAGTGATCTGGTCCTTGATCAGGTTCCAGAGTTTGAGGTAGAGTTGGGCGGCATCATGCTGGACAAACACTAGCCACAGAGAAAAGGAACAGCCAATTAGTGAGGTCTTCAGAGTCACTTCTCATGCCCTAGTATCTAGACATACATGAATACTCACCATTTTGTCTCTTCCTAGCCCTCCACCCCACTGCAAGGCTAAGTTGGCACTATATAAGAGGTGATCAATAAACGAACAGTAAGTTTGGTATTGATTTTTGAGAACGCCTCTTGAAACTTAAGCTCCAGTGCCAGGTGTAGTGACTCATGCCTATAATCTTAACACTTCAGGATGCCAAGGCAGGAGGATCGCTTGAACTCAGGAGTTTGAGACCAGCCTGGGCAACAAAGCAAGACTCTGTCTCTATAAAAAATTTTAAAAATTAGTTGAGCATAGTGGTGCACACCTGTAGTCAGAGCTACTTGGGAGGCTGAAGCAGGAGGATCCCTTGAGCCCAGGATGTTGAGGCTACAGTGAGCTGTGATGTCACCACTGCACTCAGCCTGGGGAATGAGATGTCCACAGGGACTTTGAAAAGCACTGATACATTCCTGAGGATCTAGAAGGCCAGGCGCATGCCCAAGTAAGACCCGAAAGGGCTCCAATCCCTCCCCTCTGGCTGACCACAAGGCCACGTGCAAGAAAGCAATGAAGGCAAATACAGAATCATAAATTGCCCAGTAACAATAAAACAGCAACAACAACAAACCCTGGTGTGGGCATCTCTGATGTCCAGTGTTGCCACCTTACATCATCTAAAATGTTCATTTTCCAACAAAAGAGACAAGACACACAATGAAACGGAAAAGTATGGCCACATACAGGAAGACAGCAATCAGTAGAACCTTTCACTGAGAAGCCCTAGATGTTGGCTTTACTAAACAAAGACTTTAGCTGTTATAATATGTTCAAAGAATTAAAGAAAACCATGTCAAAAGAAGTAAAAGAGCCGGGCACAGTGGCTCACGCCTGTAATCCCAGCACTTTGGGAGGCTGAGGCGGGCAGATCACAAAGTCAGGAGATCGAGACCATGGTGAAACCCCGTCTCTACTAACAATACAAAAAATTAGCCGGGCGTGGTGGCGGGCGCCTGTAGTCCCAGCTACTCAGGAGGCTGAGGCAGGAAAATGGCATAAACCCGGGAGGCGGAGCCTGCAGTGAGCCGAGATCGTACCACTGCACTCCAACCTGGGCAACAGAGCGAGACTCCGTCTCAAAAAAAAAAAAAAAAAAAGTGAAAGAAAGTACGGGGGCCGGGCGCGGTGGCTCAAGCCTGTAATCCCAGCACTTTGGGAGGCCGAGGCGGGCGGATCACAAGGTCAGGAGATCGAGACCACAGTGAAACCCCGTCTCTACTAAAAATACAAAAAATTAGCCGGGCGCGGTGGCGGGCGCCTGTAGTCCCAGCTACTCAGGAGGCTGAGGCAGGAGAATGGCGGGAACCCGGGAGGC
This sequence comes from Macaca thibetana thibetana, assembly GCF_024542745.1. NCBI lineage: Eukaryota > Metazoa > Chordata > Mammalia > Primates > Cercopithecidae > Macaca > Macaca thibetana. The sequence continues at coordinate 33,056,050 of NC_065587.1, forward strand.
GGAGCTTGCAGTGAGCCGAGATCGCGCCACTGCACTCCAGCCTGGGCAACAGCGTGAGACTCCGTCTCAAAAAAAAAAAAAAAAAAGAAAGTACGAAGGGGGCCGGGCGCGGTGGCTCACGCCTGTAATCCCAGCACTTTGGGAGGCCGAGACGGGCGGATCACGAGGTCAGGAGATCAAGACCATCCTGGCTAACACGGTGAAACCCCGTCTCTACTAAAAATACAAAAAAATTAGCCGGGCACGGTGGCGGGCGGCTGTAATCCCAGCTACTCAGGAGGCTGAGGCAAGAGAATGGCGTAAACCCGGGAGGCAGAGCTTGCAGTGAGTGGAGATCACACCACTGCACTCTAGCCTGGGCGACAGAGCGAGACTCCGTCTCAATTAAAAAAAAAAAGAAAGAAAGAAAGTACAAAAATGCTACCTCAACAAATAAAGAGTATCAATAAAGAAAAAACTGTAAAAAAAGAACCAAGCAGAAATTCTTGAGGAGAACAATAACTGAAATGAAAAATGTACTAGAGGAGGTCAACAGCAGATTAGAGCTGGCAAAAGAAAGAATCCATACACCTGGAGATAGGCTGATTGAGCTTCTCCAGACTGAGGACGGAAGGAAAGTTGAACATAGTGCCTCTGCAGCCGAAAAGCTGGTTAGCTGCTCACCGCATGTGCTGTTCAACTAACTCTGATACAAAAAAAAATGTGATACAAAAGAAGGCTTCATACACAAACGTGAATTTATTCTGAAGCCAGCTTGGAGGAAGGAGCACGACGCAGCCTGCCTTTTAATGTGCCATTTCTCCTTTGGAGGAAAAAGGGGCATTTTCATCAGGTGTGTTGTGGGGGTGAGGGGTTGAGCAATGGCGGTTTTCTTTTTTTTTTTTTTTTTTTTTTTTTTTGAGACAGAGTCTTGCTCTGTCGCCCAGGCTGGAGTGCAGTGGCCGGATCTCAGCTCACTGCAAGCTCCGCCTCCCGGGTTTAGACCATTCTCCTGCCTCAGCCTCCCGAGTAGCTGGGACTACAGGCGCCCGCCACCTCGCCCGGCTAGTTTTTTGTATTTTTTAGTAGAGACGGGGTTTCACCGTGTTAGCCAGGATGGTCTCGATCTCCTGACCTCGTGATCCGCCCGTCTCGGCCTCCCAAAGTGCTGGGATTACAGGCTTGAGCCACCGCGCCCGGCCTGCAATGGCGGTTTTCTACCGGGCAGTTATCATGTACCCAGCTGAGCTGGCACCTTCCTGGGCAGAAGTAAATTGTAAAAGTGGCCGAGTGGGCATGCTTTCTCCATGCCTTCCTAGTGGGTGAAAGACAAACCCCTAGAAGGTGGAAGTTTCGAGGCCACCCCTGGCAGGGAGGGTTCCCTGGTGGGTATGCTTGGGGCTGCAAATCTACTGCCAAGTCTCAGGAAAGATGAGCTGGAAGAACTTGCCCTGTTCTCAGTCAAACCTCCATCAGCCTACCTCCATTTACAGATTCTTCCTTTTGCCCAGCAGGGAATGTCTGGAGACGGGTAGGCGAAAGGTGATATTTGCATTTCTAAAGAGCTAACAGGAAACAGGAAACACGGCCATGGTGAGGGGTGAGGGATGGGAAGAGGAGAAGTGAAAAGAAAATCATAAGAAAACTAATGGAACTATCTCTTAGCGAATGGGGGTACTCAGTTGCACCCAGACGGGTTCACTAGTGAACGATGGGTTCTTCCAAACATTTATGGGAAAAATTATACCAGTTCCCTAGAACCTCTTCCAGAAGACAAAAGCAGAGAGAACACTTCCTAACTCATTCTCTGAGGCCAGCATTATCCTAATACCAAAACCAGACAGACGTTATCAGAAAAAACCTAGAAACCAGCATCTCTCGTGAACATAAATGCAAAATACCTCAACAAAATATTAGTGAATCAAATTCAACTATGTATAAAAAGAATCACAGAGGGTGATACAAGCGAGATGGTAGAGAAGGAGGCTCCTGGTGCTCCCTTCTCCCGTGGACACATGGAAAAACTTCCATCTACACACAGATCAACTCCCTCAGAAAGAAACCCAGATACCAGCTGAGACAGGCCTGTACAGGGGACAATGGAGAAAACATCCACATCGCAATGGGTTGGAAAAGCTGAGACACACTCGCACCACAAGCCCCACTCTAGACACAGTACCTTACTGTCGGAAAGGAATCCCTGCGCCCAGCTTTCTCCTGGAGAGGCGAGGGTTTGGACCACACGTAGGCAGCCCCAGCTTTTGCAGTTCCCATTCAAGGGCTTGGCTGCTAGCTCACCTAGCTCTGGGAACAGACATGGGTCAGCAGCTATGAATCCCCTGTGACCGCAGAGGGCAAAGAGGCAGTTTTAAATGGGCACGTGAGCACTTCCGGCAGCTGTGCTCCTGCGCTCAGCACAAACAGGCAGAAATGCCAGGCTCCCAGTTTCTCCCTGGAAGGGTATGTCTGCGGGCTCTCCTAGCTGTTGCCTGAGGGATGGGCATCTAGTAATAACTAGCCTGCACCTGGAGCCAATGAGGCAGATAAACAGATTTCCAGGAGTCTGGACAGGTGTGTGGGCAAGTCCCATGCCTTCTCCCACCCCCTGCTCCATGATAAAATCAGGTCTCTAACTTCACACACTGAGTACACAACATCTATCCCTCTCAAATGAAGGACTAGCTCCTCAATCCCTGAGCTTTGGGAGCTGATGAGGCTCTGTATTTGTGGGTCCCACAGGGGCACAGAGACCAAAAAACATCTCCCCAGGCCCAGTGCAGGGTGAACAGGCAAAAAGGCCTGGCTCCCACTTTCTCCCTAGAAGGAATCCGTCTGCACATGTGCAGCTGCTGCCCTGGGGTTTCCATGCATCTGGGAGCTGACAGAGCAGGAAACCAGTGCTCCTCTGAGACCCTGAACAGGCAGGTGAGCACTTCCACCGCGGCTCCCACTCGTTTGTTCGACAGATAGCGTCAAGCTTCCAACCTGTCCATCTCTAAGCAGAGAGGAGCCAGCATTCGCTAGGCCCCTGGGTGTGACAAGAGCAAAACAATGCATGCAAGAGTGTGCAGTTTAAACATGAGTGCAGGCACTTGCCACAGATCCTCTGTCCAGTTTTTTGCAGAGCAAGTGGGGGATAAACACATGCTCCCAGCTTTTCCTTGAGGATAGAATAAACTGGAACACACATTTAATGCCCCAACGTCTCCAGCTGCACCTCAAGGGGCTGGCTTCTATCTCCCCTGTCTGGGGCACTGACAGGACTTGACACATTCTAATCTCCTGAGGGCAGCTAAGAACACAGATGACAGTTTGGACAAGCACAAAGGGTCAAGAGGCGCTCCGAGTGTCTGGCAGCGTTAATTGGTAAGTTCGTCTCTTCTACAAGGCCAGTGAGACAAGACTGGGAGAGGCATTTTTCTTATCTAAAGTACAGAAAATAACAGAGTCAGGAACAATGAAGAAACAGAGAAATATGTTCCAAGCAAAAGAATAAGATAAATCTCCAGAAAATGCCCTCAGTGAAATGAAGATAAGTGACTTACCTTATAGACAATTCAAAATAATCACCACGAAGATACTTACCACGTCTAGGACAGCAATGCATGAACGAAGAATTTCCGCAAAGAGACAGAAAAAAGTTCAAAAGAAATAACAGAGCTGAAGAATACAATAACTCAAATAAGAGTTCAATAGAGAAGCTCAACAGATGAAATCAAGCAGAAGAAAGGATTCACAAACTAGAAGGTAGGTCACTGGAAATCATTCACAGAAGCAAAAATGAAAAAGAATGAAAAAGAGTGAAGATATCTTTTTTTCTGAGCAGGAGTCTTGCTGTGTCGCCCAGGCTGGAGTGCAGTGGCATGATCTCAGCTCACTGCAAGCTCCGCCTCCTGAGTTCATGCCATTCTCCTGCCTCAGCCTCCAGAGTAGCTGGGACTACAGGCGCCCGCCACCTCGCCCGGCTAACGTTTTATATTTTTAGTAGAGATGGGGTTTCACCGTGTTAGCCAGGATGGTCTCGATCTCCTGACCTCGTGATCCGCCCACCTTGGCCTCCCAAAGTGCTGGGATTACAGACATGAGTCACAGCGCCCGGCCCAAAAAAGGGAAGATCTCTTAAGAGAATTACGGGACATCAAACAGACCAAAATAGGCATTATCAGAGTCCCAGAAGGAGGAGAGTGAGAGGAGACAGAAAGCTTATCCAAAGAAATAACAGTCCCAAGTGGCAGATTGACATTTCGGTCAATGGCAGGCCACATAAGCACAGTGGCCATGACAAGCAGCCTACGTGTGTAGTAGGTTGTCCCATCTAGGTTTGTGTAAGTCCACTCCATGACGTCCACACAATGACAAATTCACCTTCTGATGCATTTTCAGAACATCTCTCTGTTGTTAAGCAACCCATAGCTATAATGACTGAAAACTTCCCAGCCCAGGGAAGGAAATAGAAATCCACATCCAGGAAGCCCAAAGGACACCATTATAAGACTGATCTAAAGCAACCCACGCCAAGACACATCGTAATCAATTTCAAAAGTTAAAGGCAAAGAATTCTGAAAGCAGCAAGAGAAAAGCAATGTGTTATACACAAGGGAAAACCCATAAGTATGGGATTTCTTTTGGGGGTGATGAAAATGTTATGAAATTAGATTGTGATGATGGAGGCACAACTCTGTGAATACACTACAAACCTTTGAATTGCATGGTTTTAAATGGATGAATTTTACAGTATGTGATGCACATTTCAATATTAGCTATCTAAAAAAAAAAAAAAAAACCCTAACCTATTTATGAATTATTTTGTAGAACATGTTTTCTCTTTTTTATTCCTTTATTTTGTTTTCCTGCAGTTCCCTAACAGTGGCAGAATAAGCTTGGAGGAGATGCCTTCGTTTACCCTACTGAGAGGCAGAAAAAGGGTAGGTATGGAAGTAAAATGTCCATAAATAATATCAATTCTGCACCTCCAAAAATGTGTGCCTCTTACACAAATGTCTCTATAATCCGAGGGGTCCAGGCTACCTAACTTGCTTCTGGTTGCTTCACTGCCTGTTAGTTCCTCTCTTCACTCTCTCTAAGCTTCCCACCCGCTTTGGATCAGCAGCCAGGAGCCCAGTGGGAGGACGTCTTACTGGGCACGTTGTACTTCTGCAGGCAGTAGGCGAGCTCCAGGGGCCGCACTGCTTTCTGCCGGCTGTCCTGCATCTTCTCCAACAGCAGAAGCATCTGGAAAGGGACGCTTCTCCTCTGCTCATCAGCTCCCCTGGGCACCGTGATCCTGTCACACAAGAACAGCCAGAAACCTTCTTATGTGTAGTTCTCGAAGCTAGATGCACACTGGAATCAGTTGGGAGAAATTTGAAATCTCCATATCCAGGCCACTCCCATACAAATTAAACCAGAATTCTGGGGGTGGCGGGGGTGGGGCAGTTATCAGAATTTTTCAGTTCCTCAGATTATTTCAATGTGTGGCCAAGGTTGAGAAGCATGATGTGAGTGAATCCGCTCTACAGGGGACCCTCCACAGAGGGGGATCAGCGCGACCGCTGCCTCAGCCCATCTGCACCCTGCGCAGCAATCATGCTAGAGCAGAGGGCAGATGGACGAAGTCCTGGCTCCACATCTCGGGCAAGCAGCAAAATGTCCAGCCTAAAGCTCTCCAAACTACAGACAGGTCCTGGGAAGAAAGGCAACATGAAGGGCTGTCCGTGTGGTTTGGCAATGATTCATTTAATTACAGGCATTTCTCAGATGGGAAAAAGGAGAGAGCACAGGGCAGGAAAAGAGTTATGGAAAGAGACAGAGAGAGAGAGTGCATTGTGTGAGTGTTGGTGGAAGGAGGGGTGTGCACGGATGTGTACTGCCCACTGACTTACTCCTTCTCTTACTTTGGTCTAGTCCCAACTCTCTCTTTTAACCAAGTTCGTGGCTGTCAATCCTGGCTGCATTAAAAATCACCCAAAGAGGGCTTTTAAAAAGTACCAATACCTGGCTGGGCGCGGTGGCTCTCGCCTGTAATCCCAGCACTTTGGGAAGCTGAGGCGGGCAGATCACCTGAGGTCAGGAGATCGAGACCAGCCTGGCTAACACGGTGAAACCCCGTCTCTACTAAAAATACAAAAATTAGCCGGGCGTGCTGGTGGGCGCCTGTAATCCCAGCTACTCGAGAGGCTGAGACAGGAGAATCCCTTGAACCCAGGAGGCGGAGGTTCCAGTGAGCTGAGATCGTGCCATCGCACTCCAGTTTGAGGACAAGAGTGAGGCTTTGTCTCAAAAAAAAAAAAAGGTACCAATATCTGGGCCCCACCCCAGACCAACCTAAGAAGTATTAGAAATAAAGTGTAGGCCAGAATATGCAGAAGCCAATCTTCCCTCTGCCAACTTTTGAAAGAAGATCTCAAAAAGTTCAAGTCACTCTGAATAACAGAATATATTAAAAATGAGATAATACAGGCTGGGCGCAGTGGCTCACGCCTGTAATCCCAGCACTTTGGGAGACTGAGGCAGGCAGATCACGAGGTCAGGAGATCGGGACCATCCTGGCTAACACGGTGAAACCCCATCTCTACAAAAAATAGAAAAAGTTAGCCAGGCGTGGTGGCGGGTGCCTGTAATTACAGCTACTCGGGAGGCTGAGGCAGGAGAATCTCTTGGACCTGTGAGGTGGAGCTTGCAGTGAGCCGAGATCGCGCCACTGCACTCCAGCCTGAGCAACAGAGTGAGACGAAAGAAAGAAAAGAAAGAAAGAAAGAAAGAAGGAAGGAAGAAAGGAAGGAAAGAAAGAAAGGAAGAAAGAAAGGAAGGAAGGAAGGGAGGAAGGAAGGAGGGAGGGAAGGAAGGAAGGAAGGAAGGAAGGAAGGAAGGAAGGAAGGAAGGAAGGAAGGAAGGAAGGAAGGAAGGAAGGAAGGAAGGAAAGGAAGGAAAGGAAGGAAAGAAAGGAAAAGAAAGAAAGAAAGAAAGAAAAGAAAAAGAAACAGTACAAACGCTTATCAGCCTGAAGAACAGTCTTACCTCTTCAATATCCTGGTGAAGTCCATGTTCATTACAAACACCTGAATCAAGGAGTTAAGGCAGCAGGTCTGTCCAATGTTGTGTAAACCAACCAGGCCTATAAGGGGAAGAGAAAAAAATGCTGAGGCAAGGCCTAGGTAAAGAAGTTGACAAGGCTGGGCACCATGGCTCACGCCTGTAATCCCAGCACTTTGGGAGGCCAAGGTGGGCGGATCACCTGAGGTCGGGAGTTCGAGACCAGCCTGGCCAACATGGTGAAACCCTGTCTCTACAAAAAATACAAAAATCAGCCGGGCGTCATGGCAGATGCCTGTAATCCCAGCTACTTGGGAGGCTGAGGCAGGAGAATCGCTTGAACCTGGTAGGTGGAAGTTGCAGTGAGCTGAGATCGCACCACTGCACTCCAGCCTGGGCAACAAGAGTGGAATTCTGTCTCAGAAACGAAAAAAAAAAAAGTTGACAAAAATCAAATGTTTTTCTTAAAGTTACTAAGGACATGAAGTCCTATAAAGTTCTCTCAGGTACAATGCATTCACTCAGCTTGCAAACAAATTGGAGAGAAAATATCAAACATGAACCTTTAAAAAGTTTGATAACAGGCCGGGCGCAGTGGCTCATGCCTGCAATCCCAGCACTTCGAGAGGCCGAGATGGGCGGATCACGAGGTCAGGAGATCGAGACCATCCTGGCTAACACAGTGAAACCTCGTCTCTACGAAAAATACAAAAAAAATTTAGCCGGGCATGGTGGTTCACGCCTGTAATCACAACACTGTGGGTGGCCGAGGCGGGTGGATCACAAGGTCAGGAGATCGAGACCATCCTGGCTAACATGGTGAAACCCCGTCTCTACTAAAAATACAAAAAAAAAACTAGCCAGGTGAGGTGGCGGGCACCTGTAGTCCCAGCTACTTGGGAGGCTGAGGCAGGAGAATGGCGTGAACCCAGGAGGCGGAACTTGCAGTGGGCCGAGATCACGCCACTGCACTCCAGCCTGGGCAACAGAGCAAGACTCTGTCTCAAAAAAAAAAAAAAAGTTCGATAACAAGGGCCAAGCACAGTGGCTCACACCTGTAATCCCAGCACTTTAGGAGGCCGAGGTGGGAAGATCACCCGAGGTCAGGAGTTCGATACCAGCCTGGCCTACATGGTGAAACCTCATCTTTACTAAAAATACAAAAATTAGCCAGGTGTGGTGGTGCATGCCTGTAATCCCAGCTACTCAGGAGGCTGAGGCAGGAGAATCGCTTGAACCTGGCAGGCAGAGGTTGCAGTGAGCCAAGATCGCACCACTGCACTCCAGCCTAGGCAACACAGCAAAACTCCATCTCACAAGAAAAAAAAAAAAAGAAGTTCAATAACAAGAAAAGTTTTAATAGTCCATTAGGAAAAGTGAGATGTCACCAAAAGTGTATATTTACTCACTGCCAAATGAGTAGTATGAGCAATTGTTGGGAGAGAAAAAGAAACATTAGAGAAAGCATAACTGAGAATATGGCCTTCTCTCACTCAAATCGTTCTCCACGGAGCTAAGTCCAAATGTGCATCTGTGTGGCTCAGAAATAAGAGGGAGTCCACAGTTTGTCTGTGTGGGACTCCAGTGGAGGGGTCTCTGCCCAGTCGCCACCACAGGGAGGCAGGAAATCAGAAGGCTGCTTTGGGGAAGATTCGCCTAATCCAGTCTCACCCTGAGAGGCTGAAAGGCAGAAGAACTTACAAGAATACAAGAAAAACAAAAGATAACATTTGACCCCCAGCAACCAACCTCCTCTTTTCCAACCCAACCTTAGGCTCGGCGAACCCCACAAGGTAAGCAATTTAAGGGGGAGGAAGTACCACTAATCTCAGGATTCTTGGGGAAAGGGCTTTGGCTTATGAGATAGGACAGGAAGAAAGTAAAAATCTGGGGTTGCAGGTGAGCACTGATTTCTGCTCCCAGACTATCAGGAGCACATTGCCTCCAGACAGACCCGTCCAAAGGCAGCAGTAAAGATGGGAACTAACGCTAAATGCCACTAGACGCCCAGCACTGGCTTAAAGCAGTTTCCACAGATGACCCCATTTAATCCTCCCAACAACCCTATGTGCTTGCTACTATTATTACCCCCATTTTCTGTTGTTGCTGTTTTTGTTTTTTTGAGACAGAGTCTCACTCTGTCGCCCAGGCTGGAATGCAGTGGTGTGATCTCACCTTACTGCAACCTCTGCCACCTGGGTTCAAGCAATTATCCTGCCTCATCCTCCTAAGTAGCTGGGATTACAGGCACCTGCCACTGCGCCCGGTTAATTTTTGTATTTTTAGTAGAGATGGGGTTTCACCATCTTGGCCAGGCTGGTCTTAAACTCCTGACCTCGTGATCCACCTGCCTCGGCCTCCCGAACTGTTGGGATTAAGGCCGTGAGCCGCCACGCCCGACCTTGTTTTTGTTTTTTCAGAGATAGGGTTTCGCTATGGCCCAGGCTGTATCCCCATCTAAAAGATGCAGAAACTCAGGCACAGGAAACCAGGAGCCATCAAACACAAAGCTCTGCTGCTTCAGAGCACAGCAGGTGAGCTGAGCATTTACAGGCAGACAAGAAAAGGAAAGCAGGAGGGGTCTAATGACCATGAGGGTAGTCCCAGGCCCTGGGATGCTCTCTGGGCTGCTCTGTCTTCCTCTTCATGTTGCTGTCTTCTTCCTTCTTTTCAACAAGATCTGCCGGGGACTGCGGAGACTCAGCCAGGACGGACTTACAGGTTTGTCTCTTGAGCCCAAACACCTTGCCCATTCATGATCACTCAAAACCCCCAGGCCGCGGCTGCCTGGGCCGCGTTCAGGACAGCACTTCACTTCCAGGAAGAGCTTATGTGAGCCAGGCACGATGGGATCTCTGTGAAAAGACAACGCGGGTAGGTAAGGATTAGAGAAGGAGGAATGTGTATTCATGTAATCTGTTCTGATGCCAAAGAGCAGGTCTTAGAGGGAGATAAATGTTTGGGGAGACTGACTCATAGAGCTCTAGGCTGGAAATGACAGCTAGGCTACACATCCCCTACCCTGGGTCCCAGGCGTTTCCATTCATTCTTCCTCAGAGCGCGCTGCCAAATCCTAACCGGGAACGCCCTCTTGGGGAAGGACAGGGAAGCGTGCATAGAACTTTGCTTTGCAACCCAGGACCAGGCCCACTTCAGTAAAAGCCAGCACGAGGCAGGAACCCTCAGCCCCTGATGCCAGGCTGACACACAGACAAAGCCTCTCAACCCGTCCAACACCCAAGGGGACCTGCGGCCCTGGCAGGACAGCCTCGTGTTCTGGCCCGCATCACAGCCAGCCGGCTGCAGCAGTCAAATAAACTTCAGCTGCAGGCAGGCTGTAGCACCCGCAGGCCTTAGGCACATCCCGGTGCTGGGCTGGTCTCACGCAGTGGACTGTGGGTGTGACCCAATATTGTGTCGGCCTTAGTGGCCATAGGGTTACTCCTGTACCCTCCCCCAACCCCAGCACAGCAGCACGAAGAGAGACACTGCTTGGAGGAGGAAGAGGTAAGTGGAGGACTTTGCCTTGGAATCCAGGACTAGGCTCTCTACAGTAAAACCCAGTACTGGGCAGAGCCTCATCACTCTGATGCTAGACCAGTACCCACAGGCAGATCTCACCCCACCCTAGTGCCAGATGAGAACCCACAGCCCCAGTGACAGGGACTTGGGATCTGGGCTACATCACCAACATGCCAACTACAGTGGCTTTGGGCCCTGAATGAACCTCAGCAGCAGCAGGCAAGCCATCGTGGGTCTTGGGCATGCCCCAGTGCTGTGCCAGTCTCGGCAGCCTGGCCTTCAGGCGTGACCCAGGGCTGTGTCAGCCTCAGTGGCCAAAGAATTCCAGCCACAGTGATCCTGGGCTTAGGGCACCCCTTAGCACAACTGCAACAGCTGAAGCAGTCATGGGCTTAGGGCACTGACCAATCAGCCTCTCGTTAATCTCATATGGGTTTCCTGATGAAAGAAGAGCCCAAACAAAGCCAGGCAATGAAGACTGGCTTAGGTACCTGTGTCAATGCAGACACTGGCACACAGCTGCGAGGATCAAGATCAATCAGAGAAAAGCGACAGCACCAAATGAACAAATTAAGGTGCCAGTGACTAACCCTAAAGATACAGAGATGAGGCCTGGTGTCGGTGGCTCACGCCTGTAATCCCAGCACTTTGGGGGGCCGAGGTGGGAGGATCACTTCAGCCCAGGAGTTCAAGACCAGCACAGGCAACATATAAAACCCCATCTACAAAAAAATACCAAAAAAATTTAAAAGGGCATAGTGGTGCACGCCTGTGGTCCCAAATACTGAGGAGGCTGAAGCAAGAGGATCACTTGGGGCCAGGAGTTTGAGGCTGCAGTAAACTATGATTGTGCCACTCACTCCAGCCTGGGCAACAGATGAGACCTTGTAGCTAAATAAATAAGATGAAATAAATAAAATAATACTAATGGGTAACATCTAAGCACTACTTCTTATAAAAGGTGAAAGCCTTTTATATGTACTGTCTTATTTATCTTTACACAGCCATGTGAATTAATTACTGTTATATTTCCATTTGACAGATGAGAAAACTGAGATAAAAGAAGTAAGTGCCTTTCCCACTGGCAAGTGATGGGCCAGATGTGGACAAGCTGGACAGGGTTTAAGTCCAGCCAACATGCTGCTCAGAGTGAGGAATAAACTCAGAACCAATCATTGGTGGAAATGTAAATTAGTAGAGCCATTATGGCAAACAGTATGGAGATTCCTTAAAAACCTAAAAATAGATATACCATATGATCCAGCAATCCCACTGCTGAATATATATCCAAAGGAAAGGGAATCAGTACGTTGAAGAGATATCCGCGCTCTCATATTTACTGCAGCACTACTCATAATACCTGAGATACGAATCAACCTAAGTGTCTATCAAAAGAGGAAGGGCTAAAGAACATGTGGACTATATACACATGATGGGATGTTATTCAGCCGTTAAAAGACAATGAAATTCTGTCATTCACGTCAACATGGGTGAGCCTGGAGTACATTACTTAAGTGAAATAAGGTAGGCACAGAAAGATAAATACCACATGTTCACACTCACATGTGAAAACTCAAAAAGCTTATCCCTAGAAATAGAGAACAGAAAGGCAGGCATGGTGGCTCACACCTATAATCCAAGCACTTTGGTTGGCTGAGGCAAGAGGATAGCTTGAAGCCAGGAGTTCAAGACCAGTCTAGGCAACATAGCAAGACCCTGTTTCTAAAAATAAAAATAAAATTAGCCTGGCATGGTGGCATGTACCTGTAGTCCCAGCTACTTGGGAGACTGAGGCAGGAGAATCAGTTGAGCCCAGGAGTTTGAGGCCACAGTGAGTTATGATCATGCCACGGCACTCCAGCCTGGGCAACAGAGCAAGACCCCATCTCTCTCTCTCTTTTTTTTTTTTTTTTTTTTTTTTTGAGACAGAATTTCACTCTTTTTGCCCAGGCTGGAGTGTAGTGGTACAGTCTCAGCTTACTGCAACGTCTGCCTCCTGGGTTCGAGCAATTCCCCTGCCTTAAGTGTCCCAAGTAGCTGGGACTACAGGCATGTGCCACCACGCCTGGCTAATTTTTGTATTTTTAGTAGAGACGGGGTTTCACCCTGTTGGCCAGGCTGGTCTCGATCTCCTGACCTCAGGTGATCCGCCCATCTCGGTCTCCCAAAGTGCTGGGATTACAGGCATGAGCCACCACGCCCGGCCTGGAATATATTCTTAAATTCATTTTGAATGGCTCAGATAACAAAAACCTCTTTTTCTTAGTAAATATTGACTTTCAATAGTTACAGTTGTTCCTCTTACGAGGCCCAGGCTAGGAGGACTCGACTGAAATGATGACAGCAGACAATTCCATCAACCAGAGAGAGGATTTTGAGCTCATCATTGAGGGAAAGCTGATGAAAGAGAGCAGAGAGGTTCCAGGCTGCATTTTCCAAGATGTTGTCCTCTACTCCGCCAAGACCTCCTGGATACTTCAGGAGGATATAGCAGTAAAACCTCATGGAGCAGATCATTTGGGCAGGCTCAGTACCAAAGGGAAACAGAAAACACAGCAACCTTTCAGGGCAGATCACACTGGGGAGATAGGGAAGTGGGGCAGCAAGGAAAGGAAAGTGAAGCTTAAAGGTCTAAGGAGGACGGGGAGGGCAACGCGAGCAGAGAGACAGAAGCTGAAGTTAGCAGGCCTGATAAGCATCCACCAGAGAAAACAGCGTGGGTGGATTCCAAGGAAGGGAATTTCCAAACTGAACCCCTGACTCAAAAAAAAAAAAAAAAAAAAACCCAGTCCGGGCGCAGTGGCTCAGTCCTGCAATCCTAGTACTTTGGGAGGCCAAAGCGGGCGGATCACAAGGTCAGGAGTTCGAGACCAGCCTGCCAACATGGCGAAAACTCATCTCTACTAAAAATACAAAAAATTAGCTGGGCATGGTGGAGGGTGCCTGTAATCCCAACTACTTGGGAGGCTGAGGCAGGAGAATCGCTTGAACCCGGGAGGCAGGGGTTGCAGTGAGCCGAGACAGTGCTATTACACTCCAGCCTGGGCAACAAGAGCAAGACTCTGTCTCAAAACAAAACAAAACAAAACAAAAAACCCAAATACTAAACTAACTTAGCTCCTGCCCTACCTGAATTTTTTTTTTCTGGTTCACCTTCTCTCATGATCTTCCCAAAATGTTATCCTTAGGCTTCGGGGAGAGGAGAGCAACCCAAGGAACTGGCCCAGGCCCACCACTAAAGTAGCCCCAGGACCAATCAGGGTCCTCAGAGAAGCCCCAGAAGAGCCAGGAACACGCTGCAGAAAACCTGGGGAGGGCGGGGCCTCCACCCAACACTCCACTCACAACTGGACTCTGCCAGGAAAGCCAGCTCCAACATTTAGATGCCCTAAAAGGAACAAAATTAACCTTCCAGGAACATGATTCCAGCAGCCTCAGTGTCTTCCGACCCAACCCATCATGGCAACCACAACTGTAGACCGCGGTCTCAATGACGTGTTCACATCATTTTGCATTTCTTTTTTTTTTTTTTTTTTTTTTTTTGAGACGGAGTCTCGCTCTGTCGCCCAGGCTGGAGTGCAGTGGCGCGATCTCGGCTTACGGCAAAGCTCCGCCTCCCCGGTTCACATCATTCTCCTGACTCAGTCTCCTGAGTAGCTGGGACTACAGGCGCCCGCCCCATGCTCGGCTAATATTTTTTATTTTTAGTAGACAGGGTCTGCACCGTGTTAGCCAAGGCGGTCTTGATCTCCTGACCTCGTGTTCCGCCCGCCTTGGCCTCCCAAAGTGCTGGGATTACAGGCGTGAGCCACCGCGCCCGGCCTATTTTGCATTTCTTGAGTAATCGTAATATGCGGGTTAGAACACACGGATTACAACACTTTGGATGAAAAGCCACATAATAGGGAAATTTGGGGACTACTGTCTCTCAAAAAAATAAAAATAAAAAACAGCTCATGTGGAAGAACCAGGACTTACCTTCTTTGAAACTATGTTTATGTTAAGCATTTTCCCCTTTGTAAGCCCATCACTGTGTAAAAGTGTCAAAACTGTGCAACACATTTTTTAACAGTCCAAAACCAAGTTATTTGATAAATCAAGATGCGGTCGTGCACCTGTGTTACTCTCCCTCCCGTTTTGTTCCTGTGAACACATCAGATAACCTGCATTCACTCTCCAACTCTGTACAATACCAGAAAGAAACTTCAGATGAAATGCTTTTCAATATTTGCCTTTTTTCTGGAACAACTTATACAAATATAACTTACACAAATTATACATAAATAAGTACAAATTAAAGCCTCTGCTTTAATTTTCAAACACTTTGAACCCAGATTTTCAGGGGTCTCAGAATAGAGTTTTGTATTTAAAGTCTAAATTTGGCCGGGCGCGGTGGCTCAAGCCTGTAATCTCAGCACTTTGAGAGGCCGAGGCGGGCGGATCACGAAGTCAGGAGATGGAGACCATCCTGGCTAACATGGCGAAACCCCGCCTCTACTAAAAATACAAAAAAAAATTAACTGGGCGTGGTGGCGGGCGCCTCTAGTCCCAGCTACTTGGGAGGCTGAGGCAGGAGAATGGCGGGAACCCGGAAGGTGGAGCTTGCAGTGAGCCTAGATCACGCCACTGCGCTCCAGCCTGGGCCACACAGCGAGACTCCGTCTCGGGAAAAAAAAAAAAAAAAAAAAGTCTAAATTTAGCTTTCTTCCAAGGAAAAGGGGGGAAGAAGAGAGGTTAAGACTAAAATATTCTGATTTGCAGAGTTTGACAACATCCTTCCAATTTCTCAATATAAATGCCCACTGACCCAGCCATTCCACTTCTATGAATTTTCCACCAATATATTTGTATGAACTTATATATAAAATGATATTCATGCTGTATCTATGCCAGTAAAAACTGAAAACAACCTAAATCTCCATGCATGGTTTAAACAATGTACTTCCCATACTATGTATCAGGTTTTTTTGTTTGTTTGAGACAGAGTTTCGCTCTGTCGCCCAGGTTGGAGTGCAATGGTGCGATCTCGGCTCACCGAAACCTCCTCTTCCGGGGTTCAAGCGATTCTCCTGCCTCAGCCTCCCGAGTAGCTGGGATTACAGGCACGCGCCACCACTCCCAGCTAATTTTGTATTTTTAGTAGAGACGGGGTTTCTCCCCGTCGGTCTGGAACTCCTGACCTCAGTTGATCTGCCCGCCTCGATCTCCCAAAGCGCTGGGATTACAGGCGTGAGCCACCGTGCCAGGCCACGTCAGTTTTTTGTTTTATTTTTAATGCCATTAACACATCTATATGTCCTGCCATGAAAAGATGTCCATAATATACTCAGTGGACAAAGCAAGTTCGAAACGATTTTAAAGACTTGTACATAGAAACATTTCTGATAAGGTACAAACAAAAATGATACTGGGCCGGGCGCGGTGGCTCAAGCCTGTAATCCCAGCACTTTGGGAGGCCGAGACGGGTGGATCACGAGGTCAGGAGATCGAGACCATCCTGGATAACACGGTGAAACCCCGTCTCTACTAAGAAATACAAAAAACTAGCCGGGCGAGGTGGCGGGCGCCTGTAGTCCCAGCCACTCGGGAGGCTGAGGCCGGAGAATGGCGTGAACCCGGGAGGCGGAGCTTGCAGTGAGCTGAGATCCGGCCACTGCACTCCAGCCTGGGCTACAGAGCGAGACTCCGTCTCAAAAAAAAAAAAAAAAAAAAAATGATACTGAGTGGAAGATTGAGAGACACATTTGTCTGCATTGTTTGAATTTCTTTTACAAGCTTACAACACTTCTGTAATTTCTTTTTTTTTTTTAATTAAACACAAAGTCATGCCAAAAGTCCAAATAACTATATTAGCTTAGAAAAAAAATCCATTGGCCCAATATATGCACGTAGCAAATACAGATCGCTATCATCATTTGCAGAGCACAATCATTACTTATTTCCTTAATTATCTGACTGGCATAAGAGCAGAGTTGGATGTCTGCGCTAGAAAGAAAACTTCCAAAATGAGCCCCAAACTTGCCTCAAGCGCCACGCAAGCGTCCAGCCTCCGCTGCTGAGTTCCACGGCGTGACTGAGCCGGGGACGCAGCTGCGGCTGAAGTTCCGCGCCTTGGTCTGGCCCCGCGCTCGGCTGCGCCCCGCCCAGCTTTCGTTTCCCATTGAATGGAAAGCGAAACTTAGAGCGGCCTCCGCGCCACGAGCGGGGCGCCGGCGTGCCGGGAAACCGGGCAGACCCAAGCCTCCCGCGGCGGCCGTCGCAACCGCGCACCTGCTCCAGACATCACGCGCTCGCTTTTTTTTTTTTTTTTTTTTTTCTGAGACGGAGTCTCATTCTGTGGTCCAGGCTGGAGTGCCCTGGCGCTATCTCGGTTCACTGCAAGCTCCGCCTCCTGGGTTCAAGCGATTCTCCAGCCTCAGCCTCCGGAGTAGCTGGGATTACAGGTGCCTGCCATCACGCCTGGCTAATTTTTATATTTTAGTAGCGATGGGGTTCCGCCATGTTGGCCTGTCTGGTCTCGAACTCCTGATCTCTGGTGATCCGCCCGCCTCAGCCTCCTAAAGTTCTGGGATTACAGGTGTGAGCCACCGCGCCCGACCTACAGGCGCCTTTTTATTTGCGATTTTAAGGTCCCTGCAATTAGCATACGTCTTAGAGTCATTTGGCGTTTGGTAATATCCATGGCAGCATTTTTTCTTTCTTAATGCTATTGTATTTCTTGGATCCAGTGTCCTCACATCACGGGTCTATGGCTTGGATGTGGCACGTGGTGTAATTAGGAGCTTCCCTGTGGGCATGCAGATACAGATATTTCTCTACTTAAGAAGAGGTCAGGCCGGGCACGGTGGCTCACAGCAGGCAGATCACCTGAGGTCAGGAGTACGAGACCGGCCTGACCAACATGGCGAAACCCCCTCTCTACTAAAAGTACAAAAATTAGCTGGGCGTGGTGGCCCGCGCCTGTAATCCCAGCTACTCAGGAGGCTGAGGCAGAAAAATAACTTAAACCCAGGAGGTGGAGGTTGCAGTAAGCAGAAATCGACAAGAGCAAGACTCCCTCTCAAAAGAAAAAAAAAAGAAAAGGAAAGAAAAATAGTCGGGGTCGGGCCCCAGTGAACCCATCATGAAGTCAAAACATCGTAAGTGAAGCCACGGTAAGTGATGGACCATCTGTATATATATAAGGTTAAAAGATCTATAACCTGCACACGGGAAAGGCTTATTACCTCTTTAGAGATGTATTTCTTGTATGTAGACTCATGAGGGCAGGGGCAGAAGGGTTATCTGCTAGGGGCCTCAAACTCCAGCCACTGGAATTTGCACAGGAAAGCAGGGTACAATTGCCCTCAAAGCGATCATTCTTTCTGAAAGCCGTCCACGCAGCAATGGACAAATAGAGAGGCTCCAAAAACCCAAAGCTGCCAAGACCTCACTGAAGCACTGGTAGGTTCTGCGGAAAGGTACAAAATACCGTGGCATGAAGATGTATAAACGTGTCCATAACAGGGTGGATGTGTGTTAGAAGCATGAGCACAGACATATACATACAGGCTACCCACATGTCCATCGTCAGCCCAGACTGCCCTTAGATTGCTGCTGGAATGAAGGCAGTGCAGGCACATTGCAGCATGTTCTCCCTGGAACACTGGTGGACTGTGCGCAATATGGTATTTACACAGGTACAGGGTGCTGCGCAGGGTCCATCCTCATTACATTTGTTGACCAATCGGTTATATAACCAGCTTCATACATCTGGTAAGTCTTGTCCACAAACAGGAACCTCAAAAACTCAAGTGAGGGCAATGAGGAGAGGATGCTGCAAAATTTGATAAAATATGCTAAATATAGCAAGTCGGTAGAAGGCTAAGGAGCAAGCTGTAGCTGCTTGCAGCAACTATCAGCGGAAAAATATTAATAGTCAATCCAATGATTCTATCTGAATCTTGGTAGGTCAGTGGAGCAAAGTAACCGGTATTGCTGCCCCAGTGCAGAATGGACAAGGGTGAACCTTGGGGTGGAGGCTGGACTATATAATGTAAGGATCCATTACACTTCTATGGGGCTCTTCCTTCCATCTTTCATGGAACAAGTCCGTGCACCTGCTCCAGACATCCCTCGCTCGCTTCCTGGACAAGTCCGTGCTAAGGCCATCGGGTGTGTCAAGCAAGGTGGGCGTCTGTGTAGTATGTTCCACAGTGGCCCAAGCAGGGTGCTGGACCGGAGCAGGTTGAGGAGGGTGGCAGCACAGTGGGGCTCAGCCTCAGACACAAATGGGTGCTGGTGCAGCCTGGCCCACGTGTCAGAGCCCAAGCAATTTGAGGATGTGGCACATCCTTGTATTGCAGTGGCCCAGTGTGTGGTGTCCAGGGAGGGCGGAGTGCTGGTGGAGATGACAGATTAGTTACATACAGGGGGATGACCAGGTAACTGAATGTCTTAAGGATAATTGAAGCCAGAGTTGAAACTGTCAGAGATAGGAGTTACAAATAAGGAAGGGGAGAATGAGCCCACTAGTGTTGAAGTGGAACTGGACTTAGCAGTGTGAATCCATGATTTTCAGTATGTATACACAGATAGATAAAGAAGTATGAGGCAGGTGGATCACAAGGTCAGGAGATCGAGACCATCCTGGTTAACACGGTGAAACCCCGCCTTTACTGAAAATACAAAAAAATTAGCCGGGTGTGGTGGCAGGTGCCTGTAGTCCCAGCTACTGGGAGGCTGAGGCAGGAGAATCACTTGAACCCATGAGGCGGAGGTTGCAGTGAGCCAAGATCGCATTATTGCACTCTAGCCTGGCAACAGAGTGAGACTCCATCTCAAAAAAAAAAAAAAAAAGAAGTACATGTGGAGGTAAATGGTAAATGTGTGTATACATGCATACATCCCCTGACTTGGTCTGGAGGGGGCCTGGGAACAGTGACACCCCAATAGCACATCTCGCACCCAGATCTTGGTTTCTAATTCCCATTCTCTAGTAAAAGGAACCAATGTTGCTTGGAGAAATGGCTGTTTCTGGGGTTAAGGCAGAGAAAGTACAAGATGAGCCTAGGACATCTTGTTCTGCCAGCAAGTGAGGAAATGCTTCAAGAATGATGAGGATGTCTCAAAACCATACAGAAGGCAGCTCCAAGACCATGGTCCCACTGGCCAAATTTGGAAAAACTTGAGCATTAAAAGAAATGATGATAGTAACATTTCGACTCATTTAATAAAATGGGAAGCCACACTTCATACCAATAAAAGTAGATATTGAATAAATTAAAGGTTTGAAGAGGAATAGGATATTTACACAGTTTCAAAGTACTTTCCCACAAAATACATACTATTAATTACTAATATTATTACATACATGTGGTACTGACCAGGTTCATTCTGCTGGCATGCAATAAATCAATCACTGCGACAGGTTTTGCAAAAGAGAAAAGATTTATTCGCAAGGCAGTCCAGTGAGGAGGCAGGAGAACAGCTCTCAAATCTGCCTCCTCAAAGATAAGGCTCAGGGATATTTACCGGTGAGAGAAGCAGGGTGGTGGAAGGTATGGGCAAAGGTGATTGGCAGTGGGGGAAAATGAGGCAGTCGGTGACCTGTGCAAGCACAGTCAGGGTTCATGGCACTTCACAGGACACATGTTCAAAAAATGACAGCCTTAGCATGATCTGAGGGTGTCGTTTGGGGCCCCTTGGGTCGTTTGGGTTCAAAAGGCCACTTCTTTTTTTTGCACAAACCTACTTGAAAGCTCACTGGTCTCAACTGGTTTGAACTAGGCAGGAGCTGCCCCAAGTTCCTGAAAAACAATTTGAGCGATCCTGACAGTAGTGACATACATGTTATCTGTAAGAAAGCCGGCAAGGTTAAGTCACAGAGCTCAGCGGCGCGGCCTTCAGCTTCACGGAAAAAAAAAATAACAAAAGCAAGTGACCAAAAGCAAGCAGGGCAGGCTAAATTGGGCGGACCTAATCAGATGAACCCCGCGGTCTCATATGTAATATTGCATCATAACTATAAAGAATATAATTAATGTAAATATTCAGTACAAAAAGAGAAAGGAGTACCTTCACAGTAGCCATGCAGTCATCAGTGCCAGGAACACTGGAATTGTGTGCCACCAGAGGACAGAGGGGAGCCAGCGCAGCATCACTTCCATGCTGTTCCCGTCTAAGGTGAGTAACTGGAGCCCTTCGCCAGGAGGCGGGTCCCGGCCAACCCAAATTGAGAGGCGTTCTGCAGATCAGCTGGTCTGCCATCTTCAAATGATTCATGAAAATCAAAGACAGCTTTGAGGAACGGTCCCAGACTGGCAGAGACCAAAGTGGTCATAGATGAACAGGAGATCCCAAACTGGATCCTTTGGCTGTAAAGGACAATATTGGCACAACTGGTGAAACTTGAATGGGGTCTGAGGATTAGGTGGTAGTAGGAGGGGATGTTGGAGAAATGCAAGGTCACGTGGAAAACTGACTCTCAAACAGTTCAAGAAGGAAGTTCTTTGGACTATACTTGCAACTTTTCTGTAGGCTTAATACTGTTTCACAATTTTAAAATGTAAAATAATATTACCGGGTAATAGTTTTATTGTTTGTTTTTTGTTTTTTGGGGGGCCGTGGTGGGCGGAGGGAGTCTCGCTCTGTCGCCCAGGCTGGAGTGCAGTGGCGCGATCTCAGCTCACTGCAAGCTCCGCCTCCCGGGTTTACACCATTCTCCTGCCTCAGCCTTCCGAGTAGCTGGGACTACAGGCGCCCGCTACCACGCCCGGCTAGTTTTTTGTATTTTTAGTAGAGACGGGCTTTCACCATATTAGCCAGGATGGTCTCGATCTCCTGACCCCGTGATCTGCCGGCTTCGGCCTCCCAAAGTGCTGGGATTACAGGCCTGAGCCACCGCGCCCGCCACCGGTAGTAGTTTTTTATTAAGACAGATTGTGCTTTTTGAAAGCACTGGTGGAAAGATTTCTCAAAATCATGCAGGAAAGAGTTTATAATGAAACTGTATAATATTTGTTTCAAAAGAAAGTGTGGGCCCTGAGAAGCATTTTCTGTAGTTTACCCAGTATTTCTGCCAACTTGGGATACTTTCAGTGTCTCTGGAATTCTCATCATCTGAATTTCTTACTCTTTTTCCTTTTAAAAACTAAAATAAAATAAAGAAGTATGAGGCAAAAGGCCGCACCTACCTACCTCACTTTAAAATTCTGTCTAAAACCCTGGTCACAGAGGAAGGTGTTGGCTGACTTTAATGGGATAATCTACTTCCCCTCACAGTGGAAAGCTGTTTAGAAAAAAGCTATTTGCCCAACGTGAGGAACAATTTATAGAAACTGACAAGAATTTTTGTCCTGGGGAAACGACAGGGTTTGTTGCATGGGGTAAGGGCAAGTGATGTGGCCGGGCACGATGGCTCACGCCTGTAATTCCAGCACTTTGGGAGGCCAAGGCAGGCAGATCGTGAGGTCAGGAGATCAAGACCATCCTGGCCAACATGGTGAAACCTTGTCTCTACTAAAAATACAAAAATTAGCTGGATGTGGTGGTGTGTGCACCTGTAGTCCCAGCTACTCGGGAGGCTGATGCAGGAGAATTGCTTGATCCCGGAGGTGGAGGTTGCAGTGAGCCAAGATCATGCCACTGTTCTCCAGCCTGGCAACAGAGCCAGAGTTCGTCTCAAAAAAAAAAAAAAAAAAAAAAAAGTTTTTTTTTTAAAGAAAACAGAACCAATGTCTGAGAAAGTAGTACTCCTTTACAAAGCACATTCTCTACAAACGCGTGGTTTTCTTGTGACGTCTGCTCAGTCCCTCTCCACAACTTTCTCCTGGCTATTTTCTTCTCTGCATTTTGTCAAGATGTTTTTTTATTTTAAATTTTACTGTATTTTGCATGCTTCCAAAGATAAACAATAATTTTTAAGATGAATTAAACATTGAACCTCCCTGTCAGTATTGTTTTGGGAATACGCATTCTCCTGAGGAGAGGAGCTGTTGAGTGGAAGTGGTCCAACACAACTCAGCATTTTCTTTTCCTGGCGTAGGTTTCAGGGTGCAACTCAAACAGAGTCTGACTTGGCATCTGTCACCTTTCCCAGGCACGCCCTATCCTCTGGCAATTTGTTGTCTTAATGGAGAACCTTTCAAAATTAAATATTTTATATTAGAAATGTTAAACATAAAGAAAAGTTATTACAAATATTATAACAACCCAACGTACCCTTCCTTCACTAATCTTCTCTCTCATACACACACACCTATGTGTATGTGTGTGTACACAGTATATATGTGTATATATTTACGCACTTTTTTTCTTTTGCTGGACTACTTGAGAGTAAATTGAAGAGATCAAAATTCTTCAGCTCTAAATAATTCAATATGAACCTCATAGAATCAAAGATGTTTTCATACATAACCCCAGTGCAATTATTATTTTTATTTAGTTATTTATTTATTTACTGTTTAGATGGAGTTTTGCTCTTTCGCCCAGATTGGAGTGCAATGGCACGATCTCGGCTCACTGCAACCTCCGCCTCCCAGGTTCAAACGATTCTCCTGCCTCAGCCTCCCAAGTAGCTGGGACTACAGGCATGCACCACTATACCTGGCTAATTTTTGTATTTTTAGTAGAGACGGGGTTTCACCATCGTGTCCAGGCTGGTCTCGAACCCCTGACCTCATGATCCACCTGCCTTGGCCGCCCAAAGTGCTGGGATTATAGGCGGGAGCCACCGCGCCCGTTCACACAACTCCAGTGCAATTATTACCAAATTCAGATAATTTCATATTCATACAATTTTCCCATATATAATATATTCAGTATTTAAATTTTGACAATTATCCCAATATTGTTTTTACAGCAACTTTTTCCTTTGTTTCTTATATTTATAGATACACAGTAATTGTACATATTTATGTGGTACATGTGATACTTCGATACATGCATACAATGTGCAATGATCAAATCAGGGTGATGAAGGTATTCATCACTTCAAATGTTTATTATTTCTTTGTACTGGGAACATTCCAAATCTTCTAGCTATTTTGAAATATACAATAAATTATTAACTATTATCAATGTACAGTGCTATCATTTCCTCTATCTAACTATCTTGGTTATGTACCCATAACCAACCTCTTTTCATCCTTCCCTCCCTCCTACTGCTTGCCAGCCTCTGGCAGTCATCATTCTACTCTCCACCTCCCTGAAATCAAGGTTTTTAGCTCCCACATAGGAGTGAGAAGGTGGGATATGTATCTTTAGGTGCCTAGCTTATTTCACTTAACATAATGTCCTCTGGTTTCATCCATGTTGCTACAACTGACAGGATTTCATTCTTTTTATGACTGAACAATATTCTACTGTGTATATCTAGCACTGTTGTTTTTTTTTTTTTTTGAGACAGAGTCTCGCTGTCACCCAGGCTGGAGTGCAGTGGCAGGATCTTGCCTCACTGCAAGCTCCATCTCCCGGGATCACGCCATTCTCCTTCTTCAGCCTCCCAAGTAGCTGGGACTACAGGTGCCTGCCACCACGACTGGCTAATTTTTGTATGTTTAGTAGAGACGGGGTTTCACCTTGTTAACCAGAATGGTCTCAATCTCCTGACCTCATGATCTACCTGCCTCAGGCTCCCAAAGTGCTGGGATTACAGGCATGAGCCACCGCGCCCGGCCTTATCTAGCACATTTTTTATCCATTCATCTGTTGATGGACACTTGGATTGATTCCATATCTTGGCTATTGTGACTAGTCCTACAGGAAACATGGGAGTGCAGATATCTCTTCAATATACTGATTTGCTTTCTTTTGGGTGCATACCCAGCAGTGGGATTGCTAGATCATATGGTAGTTCTAGTTTCAGTTTTTTGAGGAACCTCCATACTGTTTTCCACAATGGCTATACGAATTTACATTTCCACCAACAGTGTACGAGGCTTCCCTTTTCTCCACATCCTCCCCAGAATTTGCTATTTTCTGTCTTTTTGATAATAGCCATTTTAACTGAGGTGAAATGATACCTATTATTGTGGTTTCAATTGCATTTCTCTGATGCTTTGTGATGTTGAGCATTTACTTATATACCTGATGGCCACTAGTATGTCTTCTTTTGAGAAAATGAAAATCTTCTTCAGATCATTTGCCCTATTTTTTTTTTTTTTAATAAAGAGTCTCACTCTGTCACCCAGGCTGGAGTGCAGTGGCGCGATCTCGGCTCACTGCAAGCTCCGCCTCCTGGGCTAACGCCATTCTCCTGCCTCAGCCTCCTGCAACCTCAGTTTACTGCAGCTTACTGCAGCCTGTATCAGGGACTACAGGCGCCTGCATTAGCCACACCCGGCTAATTTTTTGTATTTTTAGTAGAGACAGGGGTTTCACCATGTTAGCCAGGATGGTCTCAATCTCCTGACCTCGTGATCTGCCCGCCTCAGCCTCCCAACGTGCTGGGATTACAGGCGTGAGCCACTGCACCCGGCCCATTTGCCCATTTTTAATCAGATTATTTGTTTCCTTGCTATTGAGTTATTTGAGGTCCTTATGAGAGGTGACAATGTGCTAACAGCCCTCTCAGCACCTCCTCCGCCTCGGCGCCCACTCTGGCGGCGCTTGAGGAGTCCTTCCGCCCGGCACCGCACCGTGGGAGCCCCTCTCTGGGCTGGCTGAGGCCGGAACCTCCTCCATCTGCTTGCGGGGAGATGTGGAGGGAGAGGGGCCGGCGGGAACCGGGGCTGCGCTGGCGGGCCGGTGTGAGCTCCCGCGGGCGCGGGCGCCGGTTCGGCGGGCCCCCGCACACGGAGAGACTGGCGGACGCCGCCGGCCCAGGGCAGTGAGGGGCTTAGCACCCGGGCCAGCAGCTGCGGAGGTTGCGCAGGGTCCCCCACCAGTGCCAGCCCGCCGCACTCAAATTCTCGCCGGGCCTTAGCTGCCTCCCCGCGGGGCAGGGCTGGGGACCTGCCGCCCGCCATGTCTGAGCTCCTCCCCCTGCGGTGGGCTCCCCAGCTGCCTGAGCCTCCCCGAAGGGCGTCGCCCGCTGCTCCGTGGCGCCGGTCCCGTCGACAGCCCCAGGGCTGAGGAGTGCAGGCGCGGCTCCGCTCGGGACTGGCAGGCAGCTCTGCCTGCAGCCCTGGTGCAGGATCCACTGGGTGAAGCCAGCTGGGCTCCAGAACTGGATGGGGACTTGGAGAACTTTTGTATCTAGCCAGAGGATCGTATGTGCACCAATCAGCACTCTGTATCTCACTAACCTAGTGGGGACTTGGAGGACTAGCACTCTGTGACTGTGTGTCTAGCTCAAGGATTGTAAACGCACCAATCAGCTCTCTGTAAACTGGACCAATCAGCTCTCTGTAAAATGGACCAATCAGCAGGATGTGGGTGGAACCAGATAAGGGATTAAAAGCAGGCTGCAGAAGCCAGCAGTGGTAACCAGTTGGGGTTTCCTGCTACAGTGTGGAAGCTTTGTTCTTTCGCTCTGCAATACATCTTGCTACTGCTCACTCTTTGGGTCCACGCTGCTTTTATGAGCTGTAACACTCACCGTGAAGATCTGCAGTTTCACTACTGAAGCCAGTGAGAGGACGAACCCACTGGGAAGAATGAACAACTCCAGACGCACTGCCTTTAAGAGCTGTAACACTCACCACGAAGGTCTGCAGCTTCACTTCTGACAGTGAGACCACGAACCCCCCAGAAGGAAGAAGCTCCAGACACATCTGAACATCTGAAGGAACAAGCTCCGGACACACCATCTTTTAAGAAAAGAACTGTAATACTCACCGCAAGCGTCCGTGGCTTCATTCTCGAAGTCAGTGAGACCAAGAACCCATCAATTCCGGACACACCTACATAGTTTATATATAGGTAATTAATCCTTTGTCAGATGTGTAGTTTGCAAATATTTTCCCATTCTGTAGGTTGTCCCTTCCCTATTATTTCCTTTGCTGTGAAGAAGCTTAGACGATTCTTTTTCCCTCCCCCTTCGCAGCTTAGAAGATTCCTGACAAGTATAGTGAAATCAACAACTGCTAAGAATCAGTTTCCAGGGTGGGCACAGTGGCTCATGCCTGTAATCCCAGCACTTTGGGAGGCCAAGGCGGTTGGATCATTTGAGGTCAGGAATTCAAGATCAACCTGGCTAACATGGGGAAATCCCCTCTCTACTAAAAATACAAAAAAAAAAAAAAAAAAATTAGCTGGGCATAGTGGTGCATACCTGTAATCCCAGCTACTCGGGAAGCTGAGGCAAGAGAATCGCTTGAACCCAGGAGGCAGAAGTTGCACTAAGCTGAGATTGTACCACTGCACTCCAGCCTGGGCGACAGGGCGAGACTCCATCTCAAAAAAAAAAAAAAAAAAAACCCTAAAAAAAAGCTTATTAAAAAAGAAAAAAAAAGTCAGGGCAGGCTAAAGGTTAAAGAGAAAAAAAATCACAGGGTAGGGTCAAAGATTGGAGATAACAGAGAAAAGAGGCAGGAAACTGGAAATTAAATAATAGAAATTAATCAATATTAACTGCAGAGATAAAATAGACTGGAAAAAATTAGCAGAGCCTCAGTAACCCTTGGGACTGTGATGTAAGATTTAACATCATGTCTTCAAAGTCCCCCCAAGAAAGAAAAAAGCATGAAGCTGAAAAATACTCAAAGATACGATGGCTCAAGATTTTCCAAAAATTGCAAAAGGCATAGCCAAAACCGAATGAACTCCTAACAAGATAAGTCTGAGGAAATCTATATCAGTATATATCATAATCAAACGTCTGAAAACTAAAGGCAAAGAAAAAAGTATTAAAAACAGCAAGGCAGAAATTATACCATATTTATAAGGGAAAAGCATTTTTCTTTTTTTTTTTTGAGATGGTGTCTCGCTCTGTTGCCCGGCTGGAGTGCAGTGGTGCAATCTCGGCTCACTGCCACCTCTGCCTCCTGGGTTCAAGCAGTTCTCCTCACTCAGCCTCCCGAGTAGCTGGGACTACAGGCGTGGCCACCATGCCCAGCTAATTTTTGTATTTTTAGTAGAGATGGGGTTTCACCATGTTGGCGAGGATGGTCTCAATCTCTTGACCTCATGATCTGCCCACCTTGGCCTCCCAAAGTGCTGGGATTACAAGCATGAGCCACTGCGCCCGGCTGGGAAAAGCAATTTTTAAGTGACAGCATATTTCTTCTCCGAAATCACAGAGACCAGAAGGAAGTGACACAGTACTTTCCAAGTGCTGAAAGAGAAGCACTGTCAATCGAGAATTCTATTATCCAGTGAAAACAGCCTTCAAAAATGGAAGGGATATCAGGGCAATCTCAGATGAAAAACTACTAAGAATTTGTCACCAGCAGACCTACCATTAAAAAAATGGCTAAAGGAAATTCTTGGAATAGAAAGGAAATGATAAGTCTTAGAACATCGGGGAGGAACACAGAACAACAGAAGGAGTAAAAATGTAGATAAATACACTAGACATTTCTTCTGTTGAGTTTTCGAGAGTATCTTTGATGGTTGAAGCAAAAATTTTAACATTGTCTAACATGGTTATTGAAGTATGTAGAAGAATTTTTAAGATAACTGTGAGAGAGACGCCTTAAAGGAACTGTAAGGTTTCTACGCTTCAGTCGAACTGGTAAAATGTCAACACTAGTAGACTGAGATATCAATATAATGTAATATGTGGAGCAGCTATTAAAGAATTTACACAAAGAGATACACACTAAATCACTATAGACATATCAAAATGGAATTCTAGGAAGGTGCTAGTAACCCAAAGGAAAGTAGGAAATAGAAAACAGAGAAACAAAGAACAGAGGAAACAAACATAGCAAAAAAATTATATGGAAGACCTAAGCCTTAACATACAGGTAATTATATTAAATTACAGTCTAAATACACTAATAAAAAGATAGATTGGTGACTGAAACAAGCCAGGCACACAAAGTCAAATATCACCTGCTCTCACTCATAAGTGGGGGCTACAAAATGTGTGCACAGGAAGACAGAGTGGGGTGACAGACAATGAAGACTTGGAAGGGTGAAGGAGCATGAGGGGATCATATGATAGGTAATTACTAATTGGATACAATGCACATTATTTGGGTAATGGATACCCTAAAAGCCCTGACTTGACCACTATGCAATCTATGCATATAACAAAACTGCATAGGGCCGGACTCAGTGGCTCACGCCTGTAATCCCAGCACTTTGGAAGGCCGAGGCGTGTAGATGACTTGAGGTTCGGAGTTCGAGACCAGGTTGGCCAACACGGTGAAACCCCGTCTCTACTAAAAATACAAAAATTAGCTGGGCATGGTGGCAGGTGGCTGTAATCCCAGCTACTCAGGAGGCTGAGGCAGGAGAATCATTTGAACCCAGGAGGTGAAGGTTGCAGTGAGCTGAGATTGCTCCACTGCACTCCAGCCTGGGTGACAGAGTGAGACTCCATCTCTAAATAAATAAACAAGCAGGTTTTTATAAACACAGGCCAGATAATGTCACTTCTCTGTGCACAACCTTCCACTGCTACCACATCTCACAGCAAATGGAAGCCAAAGGCCTTACAATATTGGTAACAACCCAGCTTTCAGGTCACAAAATTCATCTTCAAACTGTAGCCTACTGAGTATTCTCAAACATTTCCTTAATATAAAGCAATACATGTTCACTGTAGAAAAACTGAAAAATATAAAACATGTAAAGGGGGAAATTACTTATAATTCCACAGTCTACAATAACTGCCAACACTGGTTGTTTTTAATATATATATATCTTTTTGTAAATCTAGTTTTTACAATTTAATGATACTGAGGCAAACAAATTTGCCCCATCCATAAAAATTTTGAAAACAATCAAATAGAAATAAAATAATAAAAAGACAGATTGGCAGAGTAGGTGTTTTTTCTTTTCTTTTCTTTTCTTTTTTTTTTAAAAAAGAACCAACCGCCAAGCATGGTGGCTCACACTGGACACTGAGGTAGGAGGATCGCTTGAGCCCAGGAGTTGGAGACCAACCTGGGCAAGGTACCAAGACTTCGTCCCTACAAAAAAAAAATTTTTTTTTTTTTGAGATGGAGTCTCTTTCTGTTGCCCACGCTGGAGTGCAGTGGTGTGATCTCGGCTCACTGCAAGCTCTGCCTCCCGGGTTCACGCCATTCTCCTGCCTCAGTCTCCCGAGTACCGAGTAGCTGGGACTACAGGCGTCCGCCACCACGCCCGGGTAATTTTTTTTTTTTTGTATTTTTAGTAGAGACGGGGTTTCACCATGTTAGCCAGGATGATCTCGATCTCCTGACCTCGTGATCTGCCTGCCTCGGCCTCCCAAAGTGCTGGGATTACAGGCTTGAGCCACCGTGCCCGGTCTGCATTTTTTAGGTAAATAATTTTTCCTCTCTAGACCTCATCTGGTTTATTATTTATTTTTTCTAAGATTTAAACTCAGACTGAAACATTTTAATTTTATCCATGTGTGCATATGAACCTCTTCCATTACTTCCAACAGGTCAGCATTGTGTAACTACACTTTAGTTATAAACCCTTGTTTGAGCAGCCAGGCTACTGCCCATACAATGTTACCAGTGAGGACTTCCTCCTATGTATTTCCCTCCATCTCTGGGCGAGAGTGGACTTGCAGCACGGGGGGTGCACACTTCATGTTCTCTGTGCTGAGGGATTTCCCTCCGGATGGCCGACCTTGTTAATATCCCCGTTGTGAGTGAGAGCTTCTGACGCTCCGCAGCCTAGGTGGAAATTAAATTGCAACATTAGTTGTAGCCTCAGTAGTCACTGGTTTCATGCCTCACTCAGAAGTAACTGCACAATTCTAGGGCGTCCACAGGAATCTACAGGTTTTGCCTGCCCCTGCCCCCGACGGGCTGATCTCCAAACCGTCTCCCTGGCTTCCCGCTGGCTGCTCCTGCCACTCCCGTCGTGTTCCGTCCCAAGCCCCTTTGCTTTGCTCTCTGCTCCTCCAGGCGGCTGCTGCCACACAGACGTGCTGCGCTCCACAGGGGCTCCTTTTGCCTCGGGTGGATCAGAACATGTGTTCACCTGACTCTTTTGTTTGTTTGTTTTGACTCGGAGTCTCCCTCTGTCGCCCAGGCTGGAGTG
Source organism: Macaca thibetana thibetana (assembly GCF_024542745.1). Taxonomy (NCBI): domain Eukaryota; kingdom Metazoa; phylum Chordata; class Mammalia; order Primates; family Cercopithecidae; genus Macaca; species Macaca thibetana. The sequence goes on from NC_065587.1 coordinate 33,086,656, forward strand.
CAGTGGCGCGATCTCGGCTCACTGCAAGCTCCGCCTCCCGGGTTCACTCCATTCTCCTGTCTCAGCCTCCCAAGTAGCTGGGATTACAGGCGCCCACCACCACGCCCAGCCAATTTTTGTATTTTTTCAGTAGAGACGGAGTTTCACCGTGTTAGCCAGGATGGTCTCCTGACCTCATGATGCGCCCGCCTTGGCCTCCCAAAGTGCTGGGATTGCAGGGGTGAGCCACCGCGCCTGGCCATTTTTTTTTTTTAATTTAGCCTGGTGTGGTAGCACACACCTGTAGCCCCAGCTACTTAGGAGAATGAGGCAGGAGGATTGCTTGAGGCCAGGAGTTCAAGGCTTCAGTGATCTGATTGTGCCGCTGCACTCCTGGCTGGGCAAGAGAGTGAGGCCTTGACAAAAAAAAAAAAAAAAAAAAAAAAAAAAGTATTTCCTAAGAAATTTTGAATATAATGATATAAAAAGGTTGATAATAACACTGAAAAAAAGATATTCCATACAAACATTAAAACTGGGTTAATTAAGTTAAGGGTACTCTCAACCTCTCTGTACTTCATAAAACTTCATAGAGGTACACACACACTTTGTGTCAATGTTACTTTCCTGGTTTTGATATTCTGTAAAAATGTAGTCATTAGAGAAAACTGGGTTAAGAGTACTCTCAACCTCTCTCTACTATTTTTGCAGCTTCCTGTGGATCTATCCTTATTTCGAAATGAAGGGTTTTAAGAAACGGTTATGGGCATTCGTATTAGGTTGCATTAAGTTTATTAATTGAGGGAAAATAACATGTTTATTTTGTTGAGAGATATAAGAAATGTCATTAAATTTGCTCATCTACTTTTGTGTCTTTGAGTTTAAAATTTTTCTCATAAAGGCTTCTAACATGTCCTAGATTGTTATTGCTAAGTACCTAACTACTTCATTTCTATTGTTAATAGAGGTTTTTTCTTTTTCTCTTCCACTATATCCTATCCTGACTGCTTGTATGTTTATAAGATGAAGGCTACTTTTTTTTTTTTTTTTTTTTAACAGAGTCTTGCTCTGTCGCCCAGGCTGGAGTGCAGTGGCGTGATCTCAGCTCACTGCAACCTCTGCCTCTGGGGTTCAAATGATTCTCCTGCCTCAGCCTCCCGAGTACGTGGGATTACAGGTGTGTGCCACCACACCCGGCTGATTTTTTATCTTTTTGATAGAGATGGGGTTTCACCATGTTGGCCAGACTGGTGTCAAACTGCTGACCTCAAGTGATCTGCCTGCCTCAGCCTCCGAAAGTGCTGGGATTACAGGCATGAACCACCACGCCCGGCCTGAAGGCTCCATTTTGTTTAAATTAGTTTTACCATTAATTCTGCAGGATTTTCCATGTTCCATCATATCATCTACAATAGAGATAGTTTTTCATTTTCATTTCTAATTATTCTTTTAGTTATTTTTCCTTCCCTAATTGCATTAGCTCATATTTCCAGTGCAGTTGAAACGGTAGTAGCAATACTATGCATCCTTAATCCTCGCCTTATTCTTGACCTTAATCAGTGTCTCTAGTGTCCCTCCAAGCTGCTAAGACATCTGGAGAAACAGATGAAGTTTCTAATACTGAACCCTGGTTGAATTCCTAGAATAAATCCTTCTTAGTTGTGCCGTAGATTTTTTCTTTCAGAATTGTGGTCTCACTATGTTGCCCTGCCTGGCCTCAAACTCCTGGGCCCAAGCAATCCACCTGCCTCAGCTTCCCAAGTAGCTGGGACCACAGGCGTGTGCCACCACGCCCAGCTAAGTTGTTTGGTTTTGGTGTTTTTAGAGACAGGATCTCATTACGTCGCCCAGGCTTGTGCTATATCTTTTCAGTATGGTATGGATTCTGTTTATGGACATTTTACCAGTGATTTTTGTGTTGCAATTTATAAGGAAAATCATTTTCTGTGTTTTTATTTCCCCCCACTGCAAGACCATGGAGCGTGCTCGGTAACACCGTGTTCTGTCTCACTGACCATGAGCTTAACAAGCAGCCTCACACTGGAGGCTTTAGTTTCTAAGGTCCAAATGCAGTGTATAGAAGTTCCCATGAGGGGTTCCATACTGCATATTCATGAAAAAAGAATGGCTATGTGAGGACTCACCTGTACTCTTAAGGATTCCAATGCATGAGGGAAGAAGGCTGCCCTACACACTATGACATTTAATTTCTCTCAGTCTCAGTATCCTCTCCTTTTGCCCCACTCACCCTCTCACTCATCCCTAAAGTGGCCAACATAAATTTGCCACGAAATCTTTTGAAAAGTTAATTATGGTACTTTAAAAAAATTGTGGGCCGGGCACAGTGGCTCACGCCTGTAATCCCAGCTCTTTGGGAGGCCAAGGTGGGCAGATCACCTGAAGTCTGGCCAGGTTTGAGACCAGCCTGACCAACATGGTGAAACCCCGTCTCTATGAAAAATACAAAAATTAGCCAGTTGTGGTGGTGCACGCCTGTAATCCCAGCTACTTGGGAGGCTGAGGCAGGAGACTCACTTGAACCTGGGAGGCAGAGGTTGCAGTGAGCTGAGATGACACCATTGCACCCCAGCCTGGGTGACAGAACAAGACTCCATCTCAAAAAATAAAATAAAAAATAAAAAACACTGTGGATAGTTTGGACTCACACAAAGGGAAGTTTTCTATCCCTTTAGCATATTTGCATTTAATAGAAAAGGCAGTGCCACTGGGGTCTGCTTTATTTATTTATTTTTTTTTTTTTTTAAATAGAGACAGGATTTCACCTTGTTGCCCAGGCTGATCTCAAACTCCTGAGCTAAAGGAATCCATTGGCCTTGGCCTCCCAAAGTGCTGGGATTACAGGAGCGAGCCACCGCGCCCAGCCCAGGCCCAGTGATCCTTAAAAACTCAGAGTAATGGAGCCAGATCAAATTGCTGATAGAGTCTGCAAGTTTACAGAAAATAAACATACTGTCTTCTTCCTCAGTAGGTTCATTTCTGGAACCCAAGCTGATTTCTGTTGGAAGACTGGAGGTGTGTCGCTCTTGCTGAGAATTTGGGACCAGAGCAGGGGATGCATGTGGATACTCACGCTCTCAAATGACAGAGAGCCAAGAAATGCATTTGAGAAATCAGGGTGGAGGGTGAAAGAGGACTCACTAGACATTATGTTAACTATGGATTCTTCTGTGCCTGGGGTAAAATATTTAACAATGAAATTGATTTTTCATGGTAAGTAAATATGACTTAGGGCTTCCCAAGAGAGCTGCACTGGGATTCCAGGACGGGGTTATCGAGCGGTTCAGCCCAGTGGACGAACCAAGCTCCTTGTCAAAGGCCATTGTGCAGTTCTCTTTTCCTGATGCCCATCCTTTCCCTAGTGTTCACCAAATTTGCTTTACAGTTTTAAGTCTCTAGGCAATCCCACTCTGGGGAAACACTTACAAAGCTACCTATCTTGGGGAATCGTAGAGAGCCACCCGCTTTCCTTCTCACTCTCTTTCTAGGATCCCTTGTCCCCAGTTCTAAAACTCAGCCTCCTGCTTCATGAGCAGGACCATTGAAGCTGACGGTTCTGGCAGTCCCCACAGTTAGACAAGGACTCAAGCAAAGGAGGAGAAGTGGGAGAGGAGAAGCAGCCAGGAGGAGCAGGGATACATCCAAGGCCCTTGTGTATCATCCCAAACTTCCCTGCTGACCCATCTCCCTGTATTCATGCCTCTTAGCACTTTTGTGACTTTGCCATCATGTTTATTTTAACCTAATTTGTATTAATCTACAGGAGAGGAACGTATCACACACGCTTTGTCCCTGCCCTAAGCCCTGCCTAGCAGGTGTGTTATACTCCCCATAACAGGGTATACTCACATACGCAGGAAGTCCTTTCAAGCTTATCTGAGTTGGTCTCATCTTTATCAAGAGAGAAGGATGCATCCTCCTAAAGGGGGACTGACAGCTCCTGACCCTGATTCTCTACCACAGCTAAGTGTGTCCAGGCCAATTCCCATGGAACCTGGTGCAGGCATGACCTCTGGCAAGAGCGGTCACAGTGGACGACAGATCTGGGCCTCTAGAAGTGACTGGCATCACCTCGTGTCTAATCTTCCTTTCCTTGGGACATTTTACTCTGTTTCTCTTAGAGCTTCCAAGGAATGCAGGACAGAAACGTCCACATGTAAAGACGTGTGCATTTAATGCCCAGGGACCTACCATGGGCCCAGCCCTGGGTATCTTCCTAGCTGGTTCATAGCCTTTTGGTTACTCCTTAAATTCCACCAGAGCTGCCCACTTGAGGAAGAGGAGCAGGTAGCCACCCCCTCCTTTGCAGATGATACAGACTGTGCGTCTCTCCGTCCAGTATTTTATCAGGCAGCAGCTGGAACCTGGCACGAACACACAGGGTTAGAAATGGCGTAGGGTAGGCCGGGCGCGGTGGCTCACGCCTGTAATCCCAGCACTTTGGGAGGCTGAGGCAGGCCGATCACAAGGTCAGGAGATCCAGACCATCCTGGCTAACACGGTGAAACCCCGCCTCTACTAAAAATATAAAAATTAGCCGGGTGTGGTGGCAGGCGCCTGTAGTTCCAGCTACTCAGGAGGCCGAGGCAGGAGAGTGGTGTGAACCCAGGAGGCGGAGCTTGCAGACAGCCGAGACTGCGCCACTGCATTCTAGCCTGGGTGACAGAGCGAGACTCCATCTCAAAAAAAAAAAAAAAAAAAAGATAATGGCATAGTGTAGGGTGGACAGGAGGAAAGGCAGGCCCTGCATCTGAGCTGTACCTCCTACTGTCTCCAACACCTAAAACATCCCAGTCTGTTCATCTACACAATGAGCAGAATATCCATTTTGAGACTGGGAAGAGTGGAGATAAGGTCAGTATGAATATAGAAATAAGGTATAGATATCCTGCTTGAAACCTTCCAAATGCCTGTTTCACTTAGAAAAAATTCTAAACTCCTGTCCATGGCCTATAGTGCTGGATGCACTCTGGCCCTGCCTGGCTCCTGAGTCTTGTCTCCCTCACTCTTCCCCTCTCACCATCCTCCAGGGAACAATCTCCTTCGGCTCTGCAGACGCTCCAAGCTTGTTCCCAGTCTGTGTTTGCACTTGCTTCTCCCTGCACCCAGCATCCTGTCACGTGGCCCAGGCCTCCATGAGGCTGTCTCTGACCACGCAGTCCACGGGAGCACGCCCAGACACTCTCTCACCACTGCCTTTTACTTTCTGTCAGTTGACACCAGCTGACATGATCTCATTCGCTTACTGACGTGTGAGGGCAGGAAATGTGTCTGTCTCGCTTATCACCAACTCTCCAGCTCTTACTGCCTAGGACAGGGTGTGTGCTGGAATATGTGATGGGGGAGTGAATGCACGCTAAGTCTAGACGATGCCCGGAGCGGGCTATAGACCCACTCATGTGAACTTCCGCTCACCCCCGCCCCAGAATCTTCCCAGGCCCAGATCTCCCTTTTCTCTGAGTGTTCCCACTCCCCAGCCAGCAGGCCATGTTTTAGGGCTGGACCCAGCACCATCTGGAATTGAAACTCCTGATTAGGCCTCCTCGCATGTGAAACTGGGCTGCAGCCCCACCCCCGGGGAGAGTGGCCCTCACTTTCTTTGGTGACACAAAGCTGCTCCTACCCAGGGAGAGCCTGATGGAGTTCAGTGTCCACTTATGGTCTAGTCGTGCCACCCTGGGTACTGGGGCCGGTCACCCTCCTCCTGGGTAAGGCAGGAATCAGGCTGGGGTGGGGACAGTGTTCTGTTACTCTTGAACATGTGCTTTGAGAGGAGCAGCATAAATAAAGAGACACAGCCAAGGGAAAGGTGTATATTTAAAATTCCTCCCCTTCATTTTCTTCTTCAAACGAATCAGTCCCCACTTCTTCATAATCCTTCTCCAGGGCAGCTAAGTCTTCCCTGGCCTCAGAAAATTCTCCTTCTTCCATTCCCTCTCCGACATACCAATGCACAAAGGCCCGCTTGGCGTACATGAGGTCAAACTTGTGGTCGAGGCGGGCCCAGGCCTCCGCAATGGCCGTGGTGTTGCTGAGCATGCAGACGGCCCGCTGCACCTTGGCCAGGTCTCCCCCGGGCACCACAGTCGGGGGCTGGTAGTTGATGCCCACCTGAGGGACAGAGAAAGAGGAGGAGCCACAGAAGAAGATTCAAGTCAGTCAGAGGATAACTCAGGATGGGGCATCTTGGTCACCTGGCATGGCTTCAAGTCACGGTCATGGGCGTGGGAGTGGGTCTGTGGGATGCAGCAGGCGGGATGGGACTGGGGAAGCCAGCAGGTGGTGAGGGAGGAGCTGAAGAGAAAGTGAAAGCAGGCGGGGCAACAGAGCACAAACCCATCTCTACAAAAAAAAAAATTAGGCATGGTGGCCACGCCTACTAGTCCCAGCTACTCAGGGAGGCTGAGGTGGGAGGAATACTTGAGCCCATGAGGTCAAGGCTACAGTGGGCTACAGTGGTACCACTGTACTCTAGTAGCAGGGACAGAGTGAGACCCTGTCTCTCTTTTTTTTTTTTTTTTTTTTTTTTTTTTTTGAGACGGAGTCTCGCTCTGTCGCCCAGGCTGGAGTGCAGTGGCCAGATCTCAGCTCACTACAAGCTCCGCCTCCCAGGTTTACGCCATTCTCCTGCCTCAGCCTCCCAAGTAGCTGGGACTACAGGCGCCTGCCACCTCGCCCGGCTAAGTTTTTGTATTTTTAGTAGAGACAGGGTTTCACTGTGTTACCCAGGATGGTCTCGATCTCCTGACCTCGTGATCCGCCCGTCTCGGCCTCCCAAAGTGCTGGGATTACAGGCTTGAGCCACCGCACCCGGCCCTCTCTTTTTTTTTTTTGAGACGGAGTCTCGCCCTGTTGCCCAGGCTGGAGTGCAGTGGCACAGTCTCGGCTCACTGCAAGCTCCGCCTCCCAGGTTCACGCCATTCTCCTGCCTCAGCCTTCCGAGTAACTGGGACTACAGGCGCCCGCCACCACGCCTGGCTAATTTTTTGTAGTTTTAGTAGAGATGGGGTTTCACCGTGTTGTCCAGGATGGTCTCGATCTCCTGACCTCGTGATCCGCCCGTCTCGGCCTCCCAAAGTGCTGGGATTACAGGCATGAGCCACTGCGCCCAGCCAACCCTGTCTCTTAAAAAACAAACAAGGCCGGGCATGGTGGCTCAAGCCTGTAATCCCAGCACTTTGGGAGGCCAAGACGGGCGGATCACGAGGTCAGCAGATCGAGACCATCCTGGCTAACCCAGTGAAACCCCGTCTCTACTAAAACATACAAAAAACTAGCCGGGCGAGGTGGCGGGCGCCTGTAGTCCCAGCTACTCGGGAGGCTGAGGCAGGAGAATGGCGTAAACCCGGGAGGCGGAGCTTGCAGTGAGCTGAGATCCGGCCACTGCACTCCAGCCTGGGCGACAGAGCGAGACTCCGTCTCAAAAAATAAACAAACAAACAACAACAACAAAAAAAAGTAGGTGGGGAAGGGCTGGGCAATCAAAGGCTAGAGAAGGAGGACAGGGCTGGTATAGGGGGCTCAGCAAGTAGGCAAATGAGTCACGAGCAACATTAGGAGCGGGTGGGGAGGTGTCTGGTACATGTGTATGTGTAAGAGGGAAATGCATTCTAGATGCGAAGTTATTCAAAAGCGTACTCTCCCCCAAGTGGTCATCTGAAGCTCCTCTTTAGTTGTGTTGCAAGTAAATTTAAGGAAGTTTCCCTGCCAAGAGTGAAAACTGTTGGAAGAGGTCACAGGGATATTCCAGAGCAGTAAATAAAGAGAGCCGAAAGGCCCTGGGGTGGTGCTGGTGTTAACCAGGCTCTATGTTTTTGGAAATCGGGAGTTCTTAGAAGAAAAGCAGGGACTCCAATCCAAGAAGGCTGTTGAAGGTCTTGCCAAGTTCTGGCAGCATGGCAGGTCTCCCAGGCTCAGCCCAGCTCCGTCTTGCGGTGGCGCCGCTATCCTGGAAATCTCTCTTCTTCCCAACACATGTCCCAAACCAAAGCCAACCCCAGGAACCATGGGAAACTGGGACAAGTCTAACGTGGCAAACCGTGACATTACTTATGGGGACTGAGAACCACAGGGATGTCCTCGGCCACCTCTCCCACTGAGACCACCACATTTTAATTGCCAGTCTCTTAAATCCATAGCTTTAAAATGCACATCCTCCTGAGGGGCTGGGGTGGGAATGGCAGCCAGCTGTGCAGCAACATGGGTAGCCAGCCAGCCACTGGGCCCACAGCAGCCGTCATTCCTCTTAGGCACAGGTGGCATCTTGGAGGCGGAGGTGCTACTGGGAGAGGGGCAAAGTGGGGAAGGGAAAGGCAATGAATATGAACTTGGCCACGTCACATATGTTGCTAGATCTGAACCGACTGCCATAAACCTTGAGCCTGGGCCAGCTTGCCCTCCTCTAAGTGCTAACATCTCTTGACCTGAGTCAAGCGGGGACAAGCACTGCTGGAGAGAATGTAAGATGCAGTTTAGGCCGGGCGCGGTGGCTCAAGCCTGTAATCCCAGCACTTTGGGAGGCCGAGACGGGCGGATCACGAGGTCAGGAGATCGAGACCATCCTGGCTAACCCGGTGAAACCCCGTCTCTACTAAAAAGTACAAAAAACCAGCCGGGCGAGGTGGCGGGCGCCTGTAATCCCAGCTACTCGGGAGGCTGAGGCAGGAGAATGGCGTAAACCTGGGAGGCGGAGCTTGTAGTGAGCTGAGATCTGGCCACTGCACTCCAGCCTGGGCGACAGAGCGAGACTCCGTCTCAAAAAAAAAAAAAAAAAAAAAAGATGCAGTTTAGCAGCATTCACTCCAGGGAACGTACTTTTCTTAGCTTATGCTAATGCTACCATAATGATCCTTCAGGACATAACCCCAGAGCTTCTGCTGGAAGGAGAGAATGAGGGGGCATTTCCTTTTTGTTAATTTCCCCATCACCCGCCATGTCTCTCTCATTCATTCTCTTTTTTTCCCATTCATTCTCCTACTAGCTTGTTGTTTGTTTCCATTTGAAAAAGAAAAAAGAACTTCATGTTTTGGAAGACCTTGACTGGGTTTGCCAGGATGATTAGAACTGCCACAAAAAAAATAAGCATAGTGTTGAGGCAAAATTGTATATGTAGCTAGGAGGATAGCAGTGAAAAGGAATGCCACACTCTTCACTCAGCAGAACAGCCAGGTCAAAGCCTCAGACTCACACAGGGCAGCCATGAGGCCAGCAGGCAGCTGGTGCCTCACACTTGTAACTCCTGCCAGGAAGAACTGAGGCATGTTCATCTCTTCACCTCCAGCAACGGAGACAAATCCTGACACATAATAGGTACCCGTAAAACCTCTGAATGATTGAAAGCATGACTAGGGGCCGGGCTTGGTGGCTCATGCCTGTAATCCCAGTGCTTTGGGAGGCCGAGGTGGGTGGATCACCTGAGGTCAGGAGTTTGAGACCAGCCTGGCCAATATGGTGAAACCCCATCTCTACTAAAAATACAAAAATTAGCCAGGCATGGTGGTGCACACCAGTAATCCCAGCTACTTGGGAGGCAAAGGCAAGAGAATCACTTGAACCCAGGAGGCGGAGGTTGTAGTGAGGCAAGATCGCACCACTGCACTCCAGCCCGGGCAACAGAGCAAGACTCCGTCTCAGGGGAAAAAAATTTAAAAAAATAAAATAAAAAGAGAGAGCACGACTAGAGGACACTAGTTAAAGGGAATGTGGTAGCTGTTATGATGGCAGAATCTGACAAAAGACCATGAGGGGAGTGGCTGAGCTGTTCACATGCACAGCCAGGCTGCATGCCTGCCGGTCCAGCTCAGAGGGTTGACTTCAACCATTCGGCATTCCTGGTCCTGGGGCCCCAGGGCCTACCCTCGCTATTTCGTATCTCCCCACTGACTCTCTGAGCCTGGCATTTTCCAGACTGCGGGCACCTGGTCAACCACCAGTCACGCGGCTTGCTGGTTTTTGCTTATTCCTGGTTAATGGCAATGGAAAATAGCAATCATAGAATAACTATAAAAGTATCTTATTACTCCAAATTGATTGAGATGTGCAGGATAGATATTTACATTTTCAAAATAAATTGGGAGAGCACATCTTTGTGTGAGAGGGAGGCATCATACTCCTCTGGCAACTGGAATAATTTGGTTAACTCTAAAATTAAAATGGCCACAAAATCATGCTGTACAAGGAAGCGTAAAATATCCATGAAAACTAACTTTAAGTTGGAGGCCGGGTGCGGTGGCTCACGCCTGTAATCTCAGCACTTTGGGAGGCCAAGATGGGTGGATCACAGGGTCAAGAGATCAAGACCATCCTGGCTAACATGGTGAAACCCCCCTCTCTACCAAAAATACAAAAATTGGCCGGGTGTGGTGGCTCAAGCCTGTAATCTCAGCACTTTGGGAGGCCGAGATGGGCGGATCACGAGGTCAGGAAATCGAGACCATCCTGGCTAACACGGTGAAACCCCGTCTCTACTAAAAAAAATACAAAAAACTAGCCGGGCGTGGTGGGGGGCGCCTGTAGTCTCAGCTACTCGGGAGGCTGAGGCGGGAGAATGGTGTAAACGCGGGAGGCGGAGCTTGCAGTGAGCTGAGATCCGGCCACTGCACTCCAGCCTGGGTGACAGAGTGAGACTCCATCTCAAAAAAAAAAAAAAATACAAAAATTAGGCAGGGTGGGGATGGGTGCCTGTAGTCCCAGCTACTCGGGAGGCTGAGGCAGGAGAATGGCATGGACCCGGGAGGCAGGGCTTGCAGTGAGCCGAGATCGTGCCACTGCACTCCAGCCTGGGTGACAGAGAGAGATTCTGTCTCACAAAAAAAAAAAAAAAAAAAAAAAAAAAAGGGCCAGGAGCGGTGGCGTATGCCTGTAATCCCAGCACTTCGGGAGGCCAAGGCAGGCAGATCACGAGGTCAGGAGATCGAGACCATCCTGGCTAACATGGTGAAACCCTGTCTCTACTAAAAATACAAAAAATTAGCCGGGCGTGGTGGCCAGCACCTGTAGTCCCAGCTACTCGGGAGGCTGAGGCAGGAGAATGACGTGAACCCAGGAGGCAGAGCTTGCAGTGAGCCGAGATCGCGCCACTGCACTCCAGCTTGGGTGACAGAGCAAGACTCACAAAAATAAAAATAAAAAATAAATAATAAATAAAGGCCAGGAGCAGTGGCTCACGCCTGTAATCCCAGCACTTTGGGAGGCCTAGGCAGGTGGATCATGAGGTCAGGAGATCGAGATCATCCTGGGTAACACGGTGAAACCCTGTCTCTACTAAAAATACAAAAAATTAGCCAGGTGTGGAGGCGGGCGCCTGTAGTCCCAGCTGCTTGGGAGGCTGAGGCAGGAGAATGGCGTGAACCTGGGAGGCGGAGCTTGCAATGAGCCGAGATTGTGCCACTGCACTCCAGCCTGGGCGACAGAGTGAGACTCCGTCTCAAAAAAAAAAAACAAATAACTAACATTAGGCAAATTGAATTAAATCATGAACACCAAAAGCATGGCCCTTCAGGTCAGTAGATTCCGGCCAATACCAAATCATTACTTGTTGCTCAGTAAACAAAACCAAAGGTGATTAACCAATTTAAAATAGCACCAAACTTTTCTAAAATGGCCGAAACAGACAAAACTTTAACAGCATTTGTGTCTCAACCAAAGCTGAATTCCACTCATGTTACATTTGGTTGAAGTGCCCCTCCCCTTATCATCACATAAAGCCTAAAGCACCCATGGAATTGCGTATCTTTGGTAATCTCCCTCTGCTTCTCTGGTCCTCTCCCCCCTTCCTAAGTCATCAGCTCTCACCTTGAAGCCTGTAGGACACCAGTCTACAAACTGGATGGTCCTCTTGGTCTTGATGGCAGCAATAGCAACGTTCACATCCTTGGGCACCACGTCGCCCCGGTAGAGCATGCAGCAGGCCATGTACTTGCCATGTCTTGGGTCGCACTTCACCATCTGGCTGTTGGGCTCAAAGCAGGAGCTGGTGATCTCGGCCACGGAGAGCTGTTCGTGATAGGCTTTCTCGGCAGAGATGATGGGCGCGTAGGTGACCAGCGGGAAGTGGATGCGGGGATAGGGTACCAGGTTGGTCTGGAACTCAGTGAGGTCCACATTGAGGGCCCCGTCAAAGCGGAGAGAAGCAGTGATTGAGGACACAATCTGACTGATGAGGCGGTTGAGGTTGGTATAGGTAGGGCGCTCGATGTCGAGGTTCCTGCGGCAGATGTCATAGATGGCTTCGTTGTCCACCATGAAAGCACAATCTGAATGTTCCAGCGTGGTGTGGGTGGTCAGGATGGAGTTGTAGGGCTCCACCACTGCAGTAGAGACCTGGGGGGCTGGGTAGATGGCAAACTCCAGCTTGGATTTCTTGCCATAATCCAGGGAGAGGCGTTCCATCAGCAGAGAAGTGAAGCCGGAGCCAGTGCCTCCACCAAAACTGTGGAAAATCAGGAAACCCTGCAGGCCAGAGCAAGCGTCTGTCTGGGGAGAGCAGGACAGGAGAAGAAATCATGAAGACAAGTTTCTGAGAACACCCCACAGTGAAAAACGCCAGACCACCCACTCTGTCTGCCCCATCCCACCTCTCTACAGTGTTTTGTGGATGAAATCAAAACAGCTATGAAGAAGTAAGGAAATAAAAGGAGTTGTACTGATCTTTGGAGGAGTGGCTAAAATATGGGATGGGGCCAGGCACAGTGACTCAATGCCTGTCTGAGTCAGGAGGCTCCATTGAGGCCGAGGATCCATTGAGGCCAAGGATCCATTGGCCTTGGGAAGCTGAGGCAGGAGGATCCATTGAGGCCAGGAGTTCCCAACCAGCCCGGGCAACATAGTAAGATCTACAAAAAATTGTAAAAATGAACTGGGCATGGTGGCGCACACCTGTAGTCCCAGTTACTTGGGATGCTGAGGGAGGGGGATCACTTGAGCCCAGGAGCTCACAGCTGCAGAAATCTATGATCACACCACTGTACTCTGGCCTGGATGACAGAGCAAGACTCTGTCTCTATTTGTGTTTTAATAGGATGGCAAGCTGCAGGGGCACACGCCTCTAGGTACATGAAGGTTTCAGCCCACTAGCTTGGTTGAACAGGGAATGAGAGTTTCAGAACCACAGTGGATGGTGACTTTGCCCTTTGGGGGCCCCAACTCCTTGCCCACTCTCCCTGCTATTGTCATTTGATTTTGTGGGAACTGCTACCTACAGACTTCAACCTAACCTTGGAAGGTGACTCAGGGCACCAATTTCAGAAAGGTACATGGAGCCGGAAAGCCTGAGTTCTAACATCAACTTTGCCATTTCTTGGTTGTAAGAACTTGAGCAAGTTACTGAACCTCTCCAAACTTCTGTTCCTTCTTTTTTATTTTGAGACAGTGTCTCGCTCTGTCGCCAGGCTGGAGTGCAGTGGTGCAATCTTGGTTCACTGCAACCTCCGCCTTCTGGGTTCAAGCAATTCTCCTGCCTCAGCCTCCTGAGTAGCTGTGACTACAGGCACCTGCCACCATGCCCAGCTAATTTTTTGTATTTTTAGTAGAGATGGGGTTTCACCATGTTGGCCAGGATGGTCTCCATTTCTTGACCTCGTGATCCGCCCCCCTTAGCCTTCCAAAGTGCTGGGATTACAGGTATGCGCCACTGTGCCCGGCCACTTCTCTTCCTTCTTAGTGAAAATGGGGACAATAGAAAATCCTCATAAGGTTATTGTGACAATTAAATGAAATAGCATAACATGCTGAGCAAGGACTGATGCGTTGTAGGCACGGATGTCAGCTCTTATCAGAGAATTCACAGAATCACAGGATTTTCCCACTGGGTGTGATTTGAACTTTTGGGGACCACAGACAGCTTTGAGGCCAATGACCCTGACAAGCCCTCCTCTAAACAGAAAAAGTGAACATATGCAAAAATTTGGCACCCAGCCGGGTGCGGTGGCTCAAGTCTGTAATCCCAGCACTTTGGGAGGCCGAGACGGGCGGATCACGAGGTCAGGAGATTGAGACCATCCTGGCGAACACAGTGAAACCCCGTCTCTACTAAAAAAATACAAAAAACTAGCTGGGCGAGGTGGCAGGCGCCTGTAGTCCCAGCTACTCGGGAGGCTGAGGCAGGAGAATGGCGTAAACCCGGGAGGCGGAGCTTGCAGTGAGCTGAGATCTGGCCACTGCACTCCAGCCTGGGCGATAGAGCGAGACTCCGACTCCAAAAAAAAAAAAAAAAAAAAAAAATTGGCACCCTTAGCTCCCAGGCAAAGAACATGTGATCAGGTCCAAGCTTTTCCACTTACAGATAAGCAAATGGAAGCTTAAAGAAAGAAAGTGACACAACCTACAACTCAGAGCTTTATAGTCCAACCAACTGAGTTCAAGCCCCAACTCTGCCACTTTTTAGCTGTGTGACCCAGGCTAAGATATTGAACCACCCCGGCCCTCACTTTCTTCATCTGTAAAGTACAGAAGGAGACCTCCTAAGTATAATTAGTAAGGATTAAATGAAGGAATGTACTTGACATTTGTAATGGCATTTGTAAGTGCCCAAATGGATCAGCAATCTCTTCCTCTTCTCTTCCAAGTTAAATGCTTTGTTAACCTGTGTTTCCAACCAGCAGAGACCTCATCCTGCCTTACACCCGGAAGCTTCCCCAGATACTACCAGAGAGTATCAATGAGTAGGGCCTCAGCCTGGAACACAGTCTATGATGCCAACACAGAGGAAGGGGCATCATCCCTTTGCGTGCTTCTTAAAGAATTTAAGCAGAAATTCCCAAACCTTAGGAGCTCCATCCTATAGCCGGGGGTCACATGCCTCTCCTCAGCCTCATCAAAGAGGCATGGGGCCAATTGTGTCCACTCCAGCCGGGCCCACCCATCCCCTGCCCTCCTGACTCTTACCAGCTTCCGTATGCGGTCCAGCACCAGGTCAATGCTCTCTTTGCCCACCGTGTAGTGGCCCCGGGCATAATTGTTGGCTGCATCCTCCTTTCCTGTGATGAGCTGCTCTGGATGGAAGAGCTGGCGGTAGGTTCCTGCCCGAACCTCATCTTCCAAGAGAGGAAGACCGTTAGGTCCTACTGCCCAGGGGAGAAGCCCCCCTCCCTATCACACTACCGCAGGACCCCCTTCCGGTCTCCCCTACCTATAAAACTCCACGGAGGTTTTAAGCCAGACCACATCATAATGAATCCGCAAAAGGCTACGAGAATTCCTGGGGAGCTCAGGGACTAACAGAGCCAAGGCCTGTGGCTCATGTGGGTGGTGAGAAGCAGGCTGCCCTACTGGCTGGAACCCTAAAAAGCCTGAGCTTTACAAAGCTCATCCAACACCGCCGGCGCAGTGGCTCACGCCTGCAATCCTAACACTTTGGGGTGCCAAGGCGGGCGGATTGCCTGAGCTTAGGAGTTCGAGACTAGCCTGGGCAAGATGGTGAAACCCCATCTCTACTAAAATACAAAAAATTAGCCGGGTGTGGTGGCGTGCGCTTGTAGTCCCAGCTACTCAGGAGGCTGAGGCAGGAGAGAATCGCTTGAACCTGGGAGGCAGAGGCTGAGGTGATCGAGATCTTGCACTGCACTCCAGCCTGGGCAACAAGACAGAGCAAGACTCCATCTCCAAAAAAAAAACCCACAATGACAAAACTTGGGCTGGCCGGGCGCCATGGCTCACGCCTGTAATCCCAGCATTTTGGGAGGCCAAAGCAGGCAGATCACGAGGTCAGGAGATCGAGAACATGTTGGCTAACATGGTGAAACCTCATCTCTACTAAAAATACAAAAAATTAGCCAGGCGTGGTGGCGGGCGCCTGTAGTCCCAGCTACTTGGGAGGCTGAGGCAGGAGAATGGTGTGAACCCGGGAGGTGGAGCTTGCAGTGAGCCAAGATCATGCCACTGCATTCCAGCCTGGGCGACAGAATGAGACTCCGTCTCAAAAATAAAAAAAATAAAAAATAAGCAAAATACCAAAAAACAAAAAACAAAGCGCATCGAACACCAATGCCAGCTGCCTCTCCTCCCTTCCACCTTGACCCTCAAGGTTTCCCTTTCATTTTTCCTTTCATGCTGCAAGGTGTACCAACAGTTTAACTTAAGTCCATTTACATTAACATGTTCTAGGGACATGGAGAAAGATTCAGGATGATCTGCCCAGAACCTAGACCCTCCCAAGAGTTGTCCCACCCCTCAACTCCACCTCGTGGTGGCAATAACACATGCCAGGCATTAGACATATTTTAGAATAATGTGAAGCAAAGCTATGTTCCAGGTCCTAGAGGAGCAAGAGCCCTAGAGAGGCCTTTAAGGGGTCTCTGCTCACTTCCAAGGGTCCACACAAGCAGATCAAGACACATCAGGCCCCAACTATGTCGCCTTTTCTCTTTGGGGTTCCTCTACTGCGTGCAGAAAAGTCATCTGTGCAGTGGCCTGGGAGGTAACCTGCACTTTGTGCATTGGTACAAAGCATCAAGGGGGTGGAGCATCTGCCCTCTGTTGCCCCTAGACATTGGTGTTCAGGCACTATAGTTCACGCCCAGTCCTCTTTGGGGAACTGTCCATGTCTTGCTTGATGAGCGAGGCTTGAAGCTGGGGAAATCCTGATGTTCAACTGAGAGTTGACCCAGGGGTCAGAAATGGGGGAAGTAGCACTATTGGGGGATAGTGTGGGAGGTGGAGATCTGCCCAGACATGAGGCAGAATTCCTCTACGTTTCCTAAACCTGAAGGAACCTCATTCCAGAACTCCAGCAGCCCCTGGCTGTGAAGGAATGTGCCCGCCGTGATAGGCCCCTTTGTGTGTAAGATGCTCTGAGGTTATACCCACCCCTGAGGGCAGACTCCGAAACCTATACTTAGGGAAACTGGTCACTTAGGGGAGTCTTATAATTCCTACAATTATTTGGGTTTTCTTATCCTTAGTATTTAGTAGCAATGTGACCATTTTGGCACGGCGCCGCAGGCCTCGGGGGTTTGAGTGGGAGGCATTTTGTTCGGCATAGAGTCTTGATCACTGTTATGAGATTCTCCGAGAATGTGGGGACCCCAAGGAGCTGACAGATGTCACGTGGGGTGGGAGGCTCCGGTTGCACCAGCCCCACCTTCCAGCTAGAGAGGCTCCTTCCTTAGCTACTGTGGGTCAATGCCTCTGCGGTTTCACGGTGTTCTCTGTGGAGAGGATCTCCGCCCCCACTCACCCACTACGGTAGGCTCCAGATCTATCATGACGGCCCGGGGCACGTGCTTCCCATTGCCAGTCTCGCTGAAAAAGGTGGTGAAGGAGTCATCATCATTGATCTTGCTGGCTTGAGCATCAAAAGTGCCATCTGCCTGGATGCCGTGTTCCAGGCAGAAGAGCTCCCAGCAGGCATTGCCAATCTGAACTCCTGCTTGGCCCACGTGGACTGATATGCATTCCCGCTGTGGGGAGAGGGAAGCATCGAGGTGGTCAGAGAGTCCAGGCCCCCAGCATGCCTTTGCCCTACACCCCCGTAACATTCACCTTGCAGGCCAGCCCGGCCCCAGCCCCGCACTGCCAGCTGGCGTTGAGGCTGCAGGTGCCCCAGCTCTAGAGCAGCTGGACCAGGACTTAGATCTAAAGAAGACACAGCTGTTTTGTGCTTTGCTCTGAAGGTTGCCTCCCAGGGTTAACCTTTTACACCAGGAAAGAAAAACAGAGGGCGGTTGCAAAGATGAAGCAAGGGGCTAATTCCAAACCACAAGACTCCTGCACTGGTGAAGAAGGCCCAAGGAAGAACTGGTGATCATGGCAGAAACTCCTTCAACCTACTCCCACGCAAGCCAGCATTCATAGCCACTCCTGACCCTGACTTTCTGAGCATTGTGCACACATGTGTACATACACGCACACACAGTCTCAGGGTATCACAGAGCGAATGAGCACTCATGAAAGGAACATGCTCTGGAAGTATACGCCATGTCAGTAGTATCATGGTTACCGGTGTAGAAGTAAAGGATTATTTGTTATCCCAAGAGAGGATTGGGAGGGTATAAATTGGGCCCCTCCTGCATGCCAAACAATTGGAAAATCTTTGCAGCCCCATAGCCTGCCCCTTACCTATGCCAGGCCAAGTGTCAAGGAAAGCTGACCCCGGAGTGTCCTTAGCTCTGCCTTGCTCTGATGTGAAGCCACAAGTGCCTGATTGGTATTTGTACTAACAGCTTAAGATGGGGAGTGCGCTGACGGGAATGTAAATTGGTTCAGCCACCGTGGAAAACAGCTTGGAGATTTCTCAAAGAACTTAGAACTACCATTTCACTCAGCAATCCTGTTACCGGGTATACATCCAAAAGAAAATCGTCCTACCAAAAAGACACGTGCACTCACACATTCATGACAGCACTCTTCACAACAGCAAAGACACAGAACCAACCAGGTGCCCAGCAACGGTGGGCTGGATACAGAAAATGTGGTACATATACACCATGGAATACTACGCAGCCCCCAAAAAAGAATGAAATCATATCCTTTGCAGCAACATGGATGCAGCTGGAGGTTATTATCCTATGCAAATTAATGCAGGAATAGAAAACCAAATACCACATGTTCTTATAAGTGGGAGCTAAACATGGGGTACTCATGGACAGAAAAATGGCAACAGTAGATATTGGGGACTACTAGAGTGGGGAAGGAAGGAGGGGGCAAGGATTGGAAAACTAACTATTGGGTACTATGCTCACTACCTGGATGTCGGGATTAATTGTACTCCAAACCTTGGCATCACGATATATACCAGTGTAACAAATCTGCACATGTACTCTCTGAATCTAAAGTAAAAGTTGAAATGATTAAAGAAAAAGGGGGGTGGGGAGAGTGTTTTGTGTGTGTGTGTGTGTGTGTGTGTGTGCGCATGCACGCGCAGGGATGATAGACTCATCGTCCCACCCACACCTTGCCCTGGGGAAGCAGTGGCCCACACAAGGTGGCACTGTGCCTGGGGCAGCTGCCTGAGCCCAACAGGAAGCATGTGCCAGGTCTGTGGGTTTCTATTTTTATCTATGACCTGCCCTGGCATTTTCCAGCTCCAGGTAACCCAAGCCAGGGGCAGAGCTTCCAGAGGGCACGGCTGAGCACAGAAGCCAGTAGATTCCACATCAAAGTGTGGGGCTCCTGGGGACGTGGAAGAATTTCTGGGCATGGAGAGCAGGGCAGCTGCCTCGAGTAGCATCTTGAGGGGTCAGAGTGTCAGGACCATTGCCCCGTAGTTCAATTTTACAACTGTGCCCCCACCCTAGTCCTGTCTCTGCGCTGGAGCTGAGTGACACCTGGTCCTTGCCTTGAGGGAGGATGAGCACGAGGATGAGCACGGGGCAGCCCGACACGGGGTGAAGTCCGACGGGGGACGCAACCCGCTGGATCTCCGTAAGCCTGGTGGCTAGGGAGAGGCTTTACCCACAGAGCGGCCCACGCCCCAGGTTCACACCTGGCCTTCTCAGTTTACTTTCTGTGCTGCATGGCCTGGGCTGAGTTACTGAACCTGTCCTCATCTGAAAAGTATAAGTTAGCCAGAGTTGTTGATGCTGTCTTGCCATTATCATTTTCATTACGGTACTACCTGGTAGCATTTTTCTCCACCGGGAAGCAGCACACATAGAAGGAGCTCCCGGGTCCCTGCTCCTCTCTCCTTTATTGTGGGGTCTAGTCTCTGCCTCCATCTGAGGGTTCAATTCAGACCTAAGGAAAGCAGCGTCTGTATCCAGAAGCCACCAACAACCAGCGAGTTATCCACCCAGACCACGGCGTCACATTCAGCACATGGCTGTGGCTTCCCAGGGAGGTGTGGAAGCTGAGGGGACTCTGGAGAGGCCCGAGGGGGGCCCGGTCCTATATATTATCCTTATAAGTGACAGTATCCTCTGTGGTCCTAACCCTCGGCCTTCTGGGTCTGTCGCCCCCTCACCACCACCACATCCCGACCACCCTCTAGTCCTGCCTACGGTGCTGCCCGGCCCCCAGCCTGCTCTCACTTCTGGAACATTCTGGGGCTTTCCAGGGAGGATGCAGGGATATTTTAGGAAAATCAAAGATCATGGGAGGAAGAGTCAAGGATCTGGGGAACTGAAAACCACTAGCATGACGACAACGTTTTTAGCCTCTTTTAATGCCCTCTTTAATCTCACACTAATACATATGCCAGTCTTTACAAAATGTCTGTCTCTTTCTCTCTCCCCTGCCCCCGTCATGCGCGCGCGCGCACACACACACACACACACACACACACCCCTTAGAAAGAGCTATTTTCCCTATTGAACTCGCTCGTAAGAATAATGGGAGGCATAAAATAGACTCAGAAATGACTGACAGATTCATAGGTGCTCCCAAAAGCGAAAAGTAGCTACAGCAATCAAGAGAGAAGGAAGGTCCCTGCTAACAGGTACCAGGCTCCTTGGAGAGAGGGAGGCGTCCAGGTCCAGGGTGGGGAGTGTGCTAGATAAGCCTGGAATGTTGCATAGCGCCTGGAGGCACGGAGGCTAACCCAGGCGCTGCCCGAGCACCTGAAGAGGCTCCCGTTGCCTAAGACAGACAACCTGAGCCTCACAAGGAGTGATGGCAGCATTTGAGTGAAGCAGGATGCACAGATGAAAATCTGCAAGTCCTCAAAGAAAACCCCCAGAGAAAAACTCATTTGTCCCTATCCAGACAGCCCTGTTAGTTAGGGAAGCCTCTTTTTGTTTTCTTTTCTTTTTTTTTTTTTCTTTGGAGACGGAGTCTCGCTCTGTCGCCCAGGCTGGAGTGCAGTGATGCAGTCTTGGCTCACTGCAAGCTCCGACTACCGGATTCACACCATTCTCCTGCCTCAGCCTCCCGAGTAGCTGGGACTACAGGCACCCGCCACCACGCCCGGCTAATTTTTTGTATTTTTAGTAGAGATGAGGTTTCACTGTGTTAGCCAGGATAAAGAAGGCTCTTTTTCTTTAATCGAAGAATGTCTGCTAAGCAATGTGGACCAAATAATAGATTATGCAATATTGCCCTATTTCATCTTCTAATTACGTGATTGATTTGGACAAGAATGCCAGCATCATTAGGTGAAAGACTGATGGGAACTGAATCTTCGCCTAGAGCCAAAGAATCACTGTTACAGTCACAAGGGGGAAAGTAAGTCCCAGGGTCTCCAGCCTAAGACTGCGATCAACCTCAGCATCGCTAATTGTGGGCCACCCCGACACTGAGGACCTCCTGATGGGACTCAGTGTGACACGCACCACCTGTGAGGCCTTCGTCTCAAAAACACTCAGCCTTCATCACTGAGCCCGGTAGATTCACCTTCCACTTCACAGGCAACACAGGGATCAGAGGGTTAAGTTTAGTGACATCAGAGAAAACAAAATCAATCCAGAAGGTGGAACATCCTACAGGGCAGCTAGTCCAGGTTTGTTTTTTTTTTTTTTTTTTTTTTTTCTTTTTTTGGAGACGGAGTCTTGCTCCAGGCTGGAGTGCAGTGGCATGATCTTGGCTCACTGCAAGCTCCACCTCCCGGGTTCAGGCCATTCTCCTGCCTCAGCCTCCCAAGTTGCTGGGACTACAGGCGCCTGCCACCATGCCCAGCTAATTTTTTGTATTTTCAGTAGGGACAGGGTTTCACCATGTTAGCCAGGATGGTCTCGATCTCCTGACCTCATGATCTGCCCGCCTCAGCCTCCCAAAGTGCTGGGATTACAGGCGTGAGCCACCGTGCCCGGCCCAACCTTTTCAGCTCATGAGAAATGAAGAGCTGGGAGGGGCTGTTCCGTATCAAAGGAACTAAAGCACCACCACCACACGCGTCATGGAGACTCTGACTGAATTCTCATTTGAACAAATCAAAGTATTTGGGGGACAAATAAATTGATTTGCTTTGTTCAGTGTATTCATACAATTGTGGTTAAGTATGAAAACATCCTTATTTTTTAGAGTTGCATCCGAAGAATTTAGGGGTAAAATGTCCTGATGTCTGTACTTTAAAATCCTTTCCAAACACAGCAGATAACAGATGGAAAAATCATTCTTCTTAAATCTACATAATAGGTATATGGGTGGCACATTACTCTACTTTTCTGAAAGTTTGAAATTTTTCATAGTAAAAAGCAAAAATCATCAAAACAAAGGAGACAGAGAAAAAACAGGAGCAGGGACTGCCCTCTCCAGAACCCCCTTACCCTGGGCCATTGCACACAGTCACTTACTCAAACAATATTGACTACGTGCCTACTGTGTCAGGGCTTTGAAGTTCCAGGAAGAAATCACAAGTGAAATTCAAAGTTGCATGAGGCTTCATGGCACTGTGAGGTCCATGCCCAGCCGCAGCACTCTGCAGGCCTCTTGCACCTGCTCCTAGCAGGGACGGGGAGCAGCCCACAGCTCCGGCATCGAGCTCCCAGCTCAGGCACTGAGCTCGACTCCTGCAGCCATGCTGTCTCATCACCCTACCCAGCCTTTGGCCTGGAAGTTCCACAGAGCGGACCCAGTGCTGACGCCCCTGGGAGGCATCCTCACGTCCAAGAAAGGGCATCCATCTATCATAACCAGGGATGTTGTATCGGCTCCGAACATTTAGGATACCGGAGCTGGGCCAGCCTCATGGACCACCTAATAGGAATTCCTTCTGCATTATTTTACAGATGAAACAGTTGAGTTCAGAGAGGAAAAGGAACAAATTCAACGTGTCACAGCTCTGCAGCAGCAAAAGAGCCCGGATCAGAATCCAGGGCTTCTGACCCGGGCCTGACTTCTTTCCTTTAGACCACAGAGCCTCCTGCCTCACTTGCAGCTCTGAACTCCCAGGGCCTTGGGGTGTGCCCACATCTACGTCAATGCAAGACCAAGTTCGGATAGCAGAACTCCAAACAGGAAATGTCTCTGATGCAGAGCGAAATGGAGAATGGCTCATGGGGCGGTCTCTTTGAAAATGGGTCATCCTTCTCTGACAGAACCAGGCGTCTGCTTCTCGGTGCCCGTGTGTGCAGCTGGGGTTGGGGGCAAGGGGCAAGCTGACCCAGCAGAGGATATTTAAGTCATGCGCTCGCTCCAAACTCATATTTCAGATTCCCCTGTCTAGCCAATCAGGGCACATGCCTGTCACTCACACTGCTTCTCTCTCTCAGTTCTATTTTCAGTCTGGGCTTGTAGAGCTCAGACAAGTTCTGTACCCCTTGGCCCCTGTGAGGGGAGGAGATCCCCTGTTTGCTGCAGAAGCCTCTCCCACCCAGCTTCTTCTGGGGGGTGAAGAGGAGGGAGGTGCAGAGACTAAGGAGGTCCCTTCCTCATGAAAAGCATGCCACTTCTCACACAGCCCTCATGCTGGGATAGCGACAAAAGGCACCTACTCATTTCTATAGCAAATCTTTTTGTGTGGTTGAATTCGAGACAGCATCGTGAGGTACTGGGCTCTCATTCATCCTTCAGGTCTCCAGTTA
This sequence comes from Macaca thibetana thibetana, assembly GCF_024542745.1. Lineage (NCBI taxonomy): Eukaryota > Metazoa > Chordata > Mammalia > Primates > Cercopithecidae > Macaca > Macaca thibetana. Next base: position 33,110,046 of record NC_065587.1, read on the forward strand.
AATGTCACTTCCTAAGGGAAGTCTGCAAAACCCCAAGACAGCATAGGGCCCTGCCGTGTGCTCCCCCATCCCCTTCATTCCTGTCATTGTAATCATCACATCGTATTATAGCTGCCTGTTCGTTTTCTCACCTTTCTAGTAGAGAACATAAGCTGTGTGAGGGCAAGGAACCTTTTTCACTCGTGGACTCCCCAGTACCGAGCCCAGTGCTTGAATGTAGCAGGTGCCCAGTTAACACAGGGAGGACTGGAATGAAAACCTTCCCTGAGGGGTTGCAGTCCATGCAACCAGGACAGTGGCCAATGCCCAAGAAGCATACAGGTCAAGCACGGAGGGAGTTCCAAGAAGGAGACATCTTCTAGCTTGGTTTCCTAAAGGAAGAATATTCACAAGGACTCTGTAGAAGGCAGACAGCCAAGATGATCTGGGACAGTCCAGGTGGATGCAGGAGCAGTGTGAGCAAGAGGCAGGAAAACGCAGGCTGGTTCCCGCACTGTCCGGAGCGCAGGCTGAGGAAGGGCAGGGCCAGTGAGACATCTAGGCCACCTGTGACCACTCTGCCTGGGGAACTACTGCCCGCTGAGCCAAGGCCCCTCGCTGGGAAGCATGCGCCCAGTGCCTATGTTTTGCAGAGCATCAGTGAAAGAAATTCTAGAACTTTGCAGCCCGTTTATAATTTTGCTGCAAGAAGCCCTTTTTTACATCAATCTTCTATTCTATTTTAATAATAGTCATTTCCTTTTGCTTTGTTCTCAGAGGACTAAGATAAGCTAATCACCATCCTTGGCAGAAGGAGACTTTGAAGCCTTAAAAAGGCTGTCTTGTGATACTATTTCCAAGTATCACAAGACGGTAAAAGTGGCATATCATCTGGGAGAGGGGCCGACGTGGGCCACAGTGTGTGCCCTGTGCAAGCCGGGGACCGCCCCCACTCCCTGACCACCTGTGCTCTCATGCCCCAGTTGCTCTCAGGAAGCACGTGATTACACCAAATTATCTCTACTTGTCAGGCTGGGATAATAGATCACATATATTTTAGGACCCAGGTCAGGGATGGCAAGTGAAAAGCAGGCCCACAGTGTCACAGAGGGGTAATTAAAGTAAGGACAGATGTGGCTCCTGAAGGGCTGCTGAATTCCCTCTGCTCAGAACTCTTCGATTATAGAGCATAATTGAAATCACTCATAACAAAGAATAGATAGCAAGCCAGACACAGCAAAACCAGAGTCAGCCTAAATTCACTTTAGTGAGTGAAGGTGGCTCGCGAGAGGGGCTCAGATGATAGACACTACAGTTACGGCAGCAACGGGGCTCACAGGAGGCCAGCTCTGGCCATGAGGCCATCTGCTAAGGAGACTCCCAGCATAAGAGGCCGGAGGACGTCAAAGGCCCTTGGGCTATGGCTGGCACTGGGGCAGGTGCAGGAGACACTTAGGAGTTTCAATCCGAAGCACACAGTGCCTGCTCCATCTCCTGCTCTCTTCTGCAGCTTATTATCTGAGAGAACTCCTAACAGGAAGACACTGCAGGGGAAATGCCAACCACAAAGGCCACAGATAGTGCTGTCCGTCCCTTGTGGCCTGAGGGAAAAGGAGCATTTGGTCTGCTTCCTCCCCCAGAGAGTGCCACATCCTCCCACCCACCCCCATCATCACCAGCCCTGTGTCCACCAGCTATTTCCCCCTCCAAAATTATTTTTAACTTTTAATCTCCCTTTGAAGGTCACTCTGGAGCCTCATCAGAAAGCACTCAACAATGGCATTAAGCCCCAAGCTCTGCATGGGCCTGGCCCGATGTTGGGGGCTCCCACTGGACTTACCAACCCAGCAGCTCTGCCCCAGCCGCTGCCCTGTGAGCCAAGGCCCCTCACTCAGAGGCATGTGCCCAGTGCCTCTGGGGAAACCTGCCCTTCGTGATGGGAGGGGAGGAGGAGGCAGCCATGACCTGCAGCGCCTGGGAGCCCACACCGTGCTCTGAGGTCAGAATACACCTATCAACTCCACAGAGCTCAGCCACGCCTGCCTACATGGGGTGATGGGCAGAAGGATATCCATTTGGCCCCCAGAACCCTCTAACTGCTCCATCGTGCTCCCAAGTTCTAAAGGAATGCACTTAAGGAAGCCGTGTTGCAGATGTTCCCACCTCCCTATAAACCACAGAAACTTTGTGCCCCGGTATCATTGGCATGGGCTTGGCTTAGGGCACCTGGCCAGAATTCTCCTACCGCTTCCCAAAAAAGGTGTCATAGTCTGAGCTCCCAGAGAGGTGCGTGCCAGAAGGACACTGGGAGCGGACGGGAATGGTCTGCTGTGGGAGTAGCCTGCTGGTCCCAGCATGGGCCGGTGGCTCAAGACAGAGGCTCTGGTGCCCAGCGAATGTAAACTCCAGCCCCTACTCAGCTTCTTACCAGCTGTGTAACTTTAGGCTCCAGGACAGAAATGCTAAAGGGTATTCGTGGTACCGTGTAGTGGGTAGCTGGGGGGAAGGGGTTGGGGGAAGGTTCACAGAGGAAAAATGCTCATCTGCCTAGTAGCTAGAGAAATGCATTTAAAAATATACATAAGGATTAATTACACTTTTCTTTTTTTTTTTTTTTTTTGAGACGGAGTCTCGCTCTGTCACCCAGGCTGGAGTGCAGTGGCGCGATCTCGGCTCACTGCAAGCTCCGCCTCCCGGGTTCACACCATTCTCCTGCCTCCGCCTCCCGAGTAGCTGGGACTACAGGCGCCTGCCACCTCACCCGGCTAATTTTTTTGTATTTTTTTTTTTTTAGTAGAGACGGGGTTTCACCGTGTTAGCCAGGATGGTCTCGATCTCCTGACCTCGTGATCCACCCGTCTCGGTCTCCCAAAGTGCTGGGATTACAGGCTTGAGCCACCGCGCCCAGCCAATTACACTTTTCTTACCCAGAACCTACAGAAATGACAAATCGAATTCTCCTTAACACCAAGGTCACCTCCTCCAAACCGCCTCCAGGGAGGGAAGTGGAGGAGACAGGACAGCAGCCTGAAACTTAATCCTTGGATTAATAAAGTCATTTTTGTAAGGGTGGGATTCTAGGGGTCTCGGTTTATAGATGTGTCATTTTAGCCTTTTACAAATGAGCCAAATGATATTTTAAAAGTTTCTGTGAGTATAAAATGTTCAACAAAAAATATTTGCCATCAAGACAGTGGAACGCACACAAGTTAAATGTTCTAGATAGAACCTGCTATACAAAATCGAGTGTTTCAAAATAAATGAAAGATATTCCCATTTCAAAATATTTAACCACAGGTTTTCAGCTAAACACCCAAATTCTTAAGCACATTCAAAATAAGGTTTTGCTGTTTGAATTGTTGATTTACCAGGCATTGTCAGAAACTCGTCTGTGGATCACACATTGAAGCTTGTGCACAGGGCTGGGTTAAGATCCTCGGCGCTCCTGTAAACACCCTCTGGGCTCCACTCTGTACCACAATGGCATTCAGATCCAAATTAAAGCATTCAAGGGAAGCACTTGGAAAATCCTAAAGCACTAGCTACCCGCTAGATATTATAAATATTAAATATCAATTCTAGAGTACGCAGCCTAGCATTTGCTTCAAAATTACGGAGGGAGGGAATAAATGAAGTGAGACAGGTCAGAAGTTGGTAATTACTGAAGTTAGATGACGTGTATAATGGCTCATTATACCATTTGCTTTCCGTTTGCATATGTTTGAAATTCCCTACCATAAAAAGTTTAAAAATAATAAAATTCATGTGGTGCCTTGGAAATTTGAATTATAACCCTCTTCATTTTGCAGGTAAAACAAACCCATCCAGAGAGGTTAAGTGACTTTCTTGAAGTCACACAGCTAGCTGCAGAGCCAAGAGTCAAAATTCTGAACTCGCAGCTCTGGGCCCCTTCTGTGGCCGCATACCAGGGGCCCCAGGCAGACATAGTTTCCTGTGGCCACCCTCCCTAATATTCCCAATTTCTTTCAGCTCCCAGGAGTGTCCGGGAGCCCGCGCGGAGGAGGGAGGGTGCTGACGAAACTGAAGCTGGAAGAGTAGAGCTCCGGGGAGCCAGGAGGCCCTGGGCACTGTCCAAAAGTAACAGGGCGGGGCGGAGGGGGTTCTCGCCTGCATTCTGGGTCACTGACAGCTGGAGCAAGCCTGCCCAGGGAACCTGACCTTGGCCATGACATAGGCTTATTCTGCCCTCCCTCTGCCCCCAACCTTTCCAGCCCATCTCCTTACTGCTGAAAGATCAGGGGTCCGGGAGGGATTCCTCGGATTCCGGGCTTTGGGAAAGTGGATTGGGGGCAAATGTTAGCCACCAGGGGCACTGGGGGCGGAGAGGGAGACCCTAGAGAGAGGAACTGCGTGTTTGGAGCCGCCCCTCGGTAAGATCCGCGTCTGCAAATGGAGAAGGGGGGGGCAGGGAAGGGAGCAGCCGCGAGCCCCCTAAGCCAGGGTAGGAAACAGGTCCAAGGTCCTCTGGCCTTTGGAAGCAGAGACTTCTGAGTCCCAGAGTCCTTCGACTCTGACCGCTGGAAAGACCTGGGAGCTGAGTGCGCCCGGAGGACCTCGCCGCGCTGGGGCTGTGCGTGCAGCAAACCCAAGCCGCTGGCGAGGGGGTGTGAGAACGACCTCCACGCGTGGGGGGACCGCGGCGCCCTAAGTCCCCTGTCACATTCCGGGCCCTGTCAATTAGGTTGGGTTTGGAGACGTGACTGCATCTGGTCCCACAGCCGCCCCGGCCCAGACCACCCATCCAGAATCCCCGGACTCGCCCTTCTCTCCACTCTGTCCACAGGCTGCCCACCGACCCCAGAATCTCGCCCGCTTCTCCGTCGGGTTCCCCAGGGTCTCCCTCCCCCTCGTCTGCGCGCAAAGCTCGCATTAGGTCCCTTTAAGGAACAACCGACCCCGGTCTCTTTTTCCCCCGTACGATAAAGGGCACCAGGTGTTCCCGCCCGAGGATGCGGACTCCTCGACCCTGAACTCCCACCCCCAGAAGGCCTTGAGCTCTGCAGCTCCAGGTGGCCGGGTCCGTGCGCCTCCCCGTAGATGCGGCTCTCTGCGCCTGCCGCACGCCTGCAGCCCTCCCTGCCCGGGGAAGCCTTACCATCGCTGCCGCTGTCCTCGCCCGCGCACCTCCCAGCTGGGCCTGCCCGCCCCGACTGCTCCAGATACGGCCGCCTCCGCCGTTGTGACACACCGGGAGGGGGGGAAGCCGGGGACAAGCGCGCCGGGCCCGCAGCTGCCCCCCGGCATCACAGTGCCGGGGAGGGGCGGGCAGGTCACAAAGGCCCCTCCCCGCCCACCCGCGGCTCAAATCTCTGGGTCCTCGGTCCCGCCTCCGCAGCCGGGGGCGCTGGCAGCAGGGACTGCGCCCGCGGGGGAGGCTGCCCTATTACCAAAGCGCACGTGTCCACGTTCCAGCACAGCCGGCGAGAGCAGCCTTCGTGACCCCAGCTGCTGGAGAAGGAAATGTAAAATGCAGCCAGGCGAATCGCGCGGGTCACCCCAAACTTCCGTTCTCCTCCGACCCCCTGGAAAGGCTCCCGACTCGGGTGTAGCTGACCCGAGCGGGCTGCAGCGGCCGCGGGTGCCCAGGTGCCGTCTCAGCCGGGCGGCCTAGGGCCGTGCGTGCTTGGCAAGCTGCAGGGCCTCTGCTCCCAAAGCCTGTGCCTCCTGCCGCCAAGGCCCTCCTGGCTGGTGGAGACGGAAATGAGATGGCATACACAGAGCTCCTGGTACAGGCAGGTGCTCAAGACTGTTCCTGTTTTTACCCTGGGGTACCTCCCACCTCCACCGGGATTTTCAAATCTCCCCCCTTAATCCCTTCCTACCTTTAAGCCCCAAACGTGCCAAGTCACATGTGTGTACTCCAGAACTCATACCAGGATTCCCCTGCCTCTGCCCAGTAGGAAGACCCGCTACAGATGCTGTTGTTGATTGCCCTCTGCTTGGGAAGGGGTGGGCACTTAGTAAGAGCCCCCCTTCACACTTTAGATGTTGGCCCCGTTGTCACCCTGCCCATCTCCCCTCACTTTCCCCCAGGTGGGTGATGGACGGGATGGTCTTTGTTCCTTGTTCTTTCCCTCCAGTGGTCAGTTCCATTCATGTTGAAAGGTGTACCCCAGCCTCTCTCTTCCAGTTTCCTCAGACAACTGACCACCAAACACCAAGCCGCCGCAGGCAAATTCATAGGTTTTCCTTAAGACAATACCACTTTAGGCCGGGCGCGGTGGCTCAAGCCTGTAATCCCAGCACTTTGGGAGGCCGAGGCGGGCGGATCACGAGGTCAGGAGATCGAGACCATCCTGGCTAACACGGTGAAACCCCGTCTCTACTAAAAATACGAAAAGAAATTAGCCGGGCGTGGTGGCGGGCGCCTGTAGTCCCAGCTACTCCGGAGGCTGAGGCAGGAGAATGGCGTGAACCCGGGAGGCGGAGCTTGCAGTGAGCCGAGATCGCGCCACTGCACTCCAGTCTGGGCGACAGAGCGAGACTCCGTCTCAAAAAAAAAAAAAAAGACAATACCACTTTAGCCAGACGCGGTAACTCCCGAAGTTTCCAAGCACAGTTAGAGATCTTTCTACTCTTCCACTCCGAAGACACGCCTGTTCGTGGCCAATAGAGAATGGGAGCAGATTTCTCCTTATGTATGCAGCAATCTGTTCTGTTCTGTTGGCCACCCATTCATAAGGGATAGTACCTGTGTCTTCATCATCTTTGCATTTGGGAGAGTACCAAACACAGTGATTTAAATACTGATAAAAACGGTACTTAGTAAAGCATGCATTGAATTTTTGTCTATCTTATAATGTAAGATCCTGACAATTAAGACTCAGGATTAAGCTAATTGTGCCAAGCACGTGATAAATGCTCAATGAAGGATTTCGGTTATTATTATAACTCTGTATGTATTTCTCTTCCAAACTCTCCCATAGCATATTCTATTACTTATTCCATAGTATTTCTTTCTTTTTTTTTTTTTTAGACAGAGTCTCACTCTGTTGCCCAGGCTGGAGTGCAGTGGCCTGATCTCCGCTCACTGCAACCTCCCCCTCCTGGGTTCAAGCGATTCTGCTGCCTCAGCCTCCCGAGCAGCTAGGACTACAGGCGCCCGCCACCATGCCCGGTTAATTTTTTGTATTTTTAGTGGAGACGGGGTTTCACCGTGTTACCCAGGATGGTGTGGATCTCCTGACCTTGTGATCCGCCCATTTCGGCCTCCCAAAGTGCTGGGATTACAGGCGTGACCCACCGCGCCCGGCCCCCATAGTATTTATCACTTTCTAGTTTGGATTACGGGGGTGTGTGTGTGTGTGTGTGCGCGCGCGTGTGTGTGTGTGTGTCTAAACACTACAAAGCACCACCTTACAGGAAGGGGTGTGGTTTTCATCTTAGTGCCCTCCCACCAAAATTGGCGAGCTGAGTGAGTCAGGCGAGCTCCATAAACACAGCTGGATAAATTCACTTTTCGAGTTCTCTTTTTGAACCACCACATAAATCACGAATGGGTTCTTAAGGTGCTGGGATAAAGATGATGATGATGGTGACGATGATGATACTAGTAATGACGGTGGCCCTGAATTGCCTTTCATTATGACAGGGCTCTTGAACACCTCATCTTTTCCCTTTATGAAAATTTGGGCTGGAGGGAGCCATGACTACACCATAAATGCTAAATATAGCATCTGTGGGTTCCAGGGAGATAAAAAAGGTTGGCTGTTACGGACTGAACTGTGTTCCCCCAAAATGAATGTTTTAAAGCCTAATCCCCAATGTGACTATAGTCAGAGATAGGGCCTGTAAGGGGGTGATTATGATTAAATGGGGTCCTAAGGATATGACCTTAATCCAGAAAGGATATGACCCTAATCCAGACTGGTGTTGAAGAGGAAGAGACACGAGGAGGGTGCAGACGTGGAGAAAAGGCCACATGAGGACACAGCGAGAAGACGGCCATCTGCACGTCAAGGAGAGAGGCATCAGGAGAAACCAACTCTGCCAACATCTTGACATTGGACTTCCAGCCTCCAGAATTGTGAGAAAATTAATTTCTGCTGTTTAAGCCACCCAGTCTGTGGTATTTGGTGATGACAGTCATAAGCAGACTAAGACAGTGGTCTTGGAGTCTTTAGAGAAAATACAATTGGCTGGGCGCAGTGGCTCACGCCTATAATCCCAACACTTTGGGAGGCCGAGGCGGGTGGATCACCTGAGGTTGGGAGTTCAAGACCAGCCTGACTAACATGGTGAAACCCCATCTCAACTAAAAATACAAAATTAGCCTGGCGTGGTGGTGCATACCTATAACCCCAGCTAGTTGAGAGGCTGAGGCAGGAGAATCGCTTGAACCCAGGAGGTGGAGGTTGCAGTGAGCCAAGATAGCACCATTGCACTCCAGCCTGGACAACAAGAGTGAAACTGTCTCCAAAAAAATCTACTTATTTTTGGTTTTTGTCCTCTCTTAAAATTATTTGATTTGTGGCATCCTGGATACTCCATCCCACCCTGCTCTATGCTTTCCTCCCTGGGTAGAAGTTTGGAAAGGGGAAAGGACATGTTTTTAAGTCCCTGTGATGTTTAATTTTATGCGTCAACTTGACTTGGCCACAAAGTACCCAACATTCATTGGTCGAACATTATTCTGGGTGTGTTTGTGAGGGTGTTTCTGGGAGATAAACATATGAATCAGCAGACCATGAAAAGCAGATGGCCCTCCTTAATGTGGAGAGGCCTTAGCCAACCAACTGAAGAACAGAATAGAACAAAGAGGCTGAGAAACTGGGAACTTCTACCTGCCTGACTGTTGAGCTAGGACATTGGTCTTCTGCCCTTGCACTAGAACTTTCACCAGCAGCTCTCCTGGGTCTCAGGCCTTGACTCAGACTGAAACCTCATCTTCAGCTCCCTGGGTCTCAGGCTTCAGACAGACTGGAACCACACCACCAGCTCTCGTGGGTCTCAGGCTTCAGACTCAGTCTGGAACCACGTCTTCAGCTGTCCTCGGTCTCAGGCTTCAGACAGACTGGAACCACACCACCAGCTCTCCTGGGTCTCAGGCTTCAGACAGACTGGAACCACACCATCAGCTGTCCTCGGTCTCAGGCTTCAGACAGACTGGAACCACACCACCAGCTCTTGTGGGTCTCAGGCTTCAGACTCAGTCTGGAACCACGTCTTCAGCTCCCTGGGTCTCAGGCTTCAGACTCAGACTGGAACCACGTCTTCAGCTCCCTGGGTCTCAGGCTTCAGACTCAGACTGGAACCACGTCTTCAGCTCTCCTGGGTCGCAGACACACTGGAACCACGTCTTCAGCTCTCCTGGGTCTCAGGCTTCAGACAGACTGGAACCACACCACCAGCTCTCGTGGGTCTCAGGCTTCAGACTCAGTCTGGAACCACGTCTTCAGCTGTCCTCGGTCTCAGGCTTCAGACAGACTGGAACCACACCACCAGCTCTTGTGGGTCTCAGGCTTCAGACTCAGTCTGGAACCACGTCTTCAGCTGTCCTCGGTCTCAGGCTTCAGACAGGCTGGAACCACACCATCAGCTCTCCTCGGTCTCAGGCTTCAGACAGACTGGAACCACACCATCAGCTCTCCTCGGTCTCAGGCTTCAGACAGACTGGAACCACGTCTTCAGCTGTCCTCGGTCTCAGGCTTCAGACAGACTGGAACCACACCATCAGCTCTCCTCGGTCTCAGGCTTCAGACAGACTGGAACCACGTCTTCAGCTGTCCTCGGTCTCAGGCTTCAGACAGACTGGAACCACACATCATCAGCTCTCCTCGGTCTCAGGCTTCAGACAGACTGGAACCACGTCTTCAGCTGTCCTCGGTCTCAGGCTTCAGACAGACTGGAACCACACCATCAGCTCTCCTCGGTCTCAGGCTTCAGACAGACTGGAACCACACCATCAGCTCTCTTGGGTCTCCAGCATGCCCACCACAGGTCCTGGGTTTCTTAGCCCCTATAATTGCATGGGCCAATTCCCTATAACTCTCTAGATATCACCTATTGGTTCCGTTTCTCTGGAGAACCCTAGTACAGTCCCCTTTTTGCAGATGAGAAACTAAAGTGAAGCCTGGGCTGTTTATGAGAAAGCAACCACCCATATGATTTAGGCTTTTTAAAGAAATTACCCACATCTACTGCATTCCAGTTACTATGTGTGAGTGAAGTTCTTCTTGTATGAATTTTAATGCTATGGGGCCATATAACCAAATATAATAATTACAGTTATGGCCTAAATAGTTGAGCCACATTCATTAGAGCAGGATGTAAGATAATCACCCAGGAAAAGACTCTTGGTGATATTCATTATCTGTCCAATATTCCCCAACACTGAGCACTTTCTATATGCCAAACACTGTAATGGCTTTTACTCCTCACAACAAACCTCTGAAGTTAAATTTTTATTATCCCCATTTTAAAATGAAGCATCAGAAACATAGAAACATTAACTCTCATTGCTGATCACATAATTGGTAAGACCTAGAGCTGGGCTATGCCTTCAGAGAGTCCGACTCCAGAGCAGAGCTCAACTGGATCTGGAAGGGCAAATCTTACATAGAGAGGCTTGTCCTTGTTCTCTTAGGTTAGACTTGAGAGTTCCAATATCCAGGATGCTGCTCTGGGATAGTGGGTGTTACAGATGGAGGTCACCATGTTCGGGGAGCCTGGGAGCCCAGAGGATGAGACACAAGAAAGATCTGTTCATTTCCAGGCACCCCACTGCTGGGGTGAGCCCATGAAGTCTAGAGACCAAACGATATCTTACCATTAGATTATCTAGATTCAAGTACTTGTCCTATGTATTTAACTTTGGTTAGCCCCAAGCACCTTATATACATTCACCCGTGTGTCTCAGATGCTGCAAGGGATTAAGGGAAGTTGAGGGTGAACCATTTTGGCTGCAGGATCACAAACAAAGTGGCTGTCCTTTAAGGTTTACATGGCTTGATTACAGCCGTAATCAAGAGATCACCAAAGCGGAGGTAAAGCGTGGGACAAATTCCCTTGGGAGGGGTGGACCTTTAAGCCAACATCAGGCAGATGCAAAGAACTCAGCAGAAACAGGAGGCAGTGAGAACAAGAGGCAGTGAGCACCGGGAGCGGGAGTCAGTGATAGACCGTGCAGAGAACACTGAGGCTAGGAACTCAGGAAAACTCACCTCCTGCAAACAGGAGGAAAGGCCACCCTGTGACACCCAAGGCTCTGTCACAGATGGATAACCACCTTCTTCCGCTACCAGCTCCTAAAAGAGCACCCAAAGGGCCGGGTGCGATGGCTCACGCCTGTAATCCCAACACTTTGGAAGGCCAAGGCAGGCAGACCACCTGAGGTTGGGAGTTCGAGACCAGCCTGACCAACATGGAGAAATCCCGTCTCTACTAAAAATACAAAAATTAGCCAGGTGTGGTGGCACATGCCTCTAATCCCAGCTACTCGGGAGGCTAAGGCAGGAGAATCACTTGAACCTGGGAGGTGAAGGTTGTGGTGAGCTGAGATCATGCCATGCCATTGCACTCCAGCCTGGACAACAAGAGCAAAACTCTGTCTTAAAAAAAAAAAAAAGCACCGAAAAGTCTGTGTGGGTCTGTGTGGGATAGATTAGAAAAGATGAAGCCATCGGTCATCACCTCCTGCTTTTGGTATTGTGTAGATGGTTAACTCTTCCCCTTTCTGGACATCTCTCTCCTATCCAACACTGAAACAATTGGTTGAATAGTCTCATTTTTTCCAATCACTTCATATATTGCTATGAGTATTGCAAAGTACCCAGTCTTTCTGGACCACGTCCTGGCAGTATGTTGCAAGAGCAGAAAAACAGATCTCTATCAATGGTGTAGATCCACTTTCAAAAAGTAGCCCAAGAAAAAAACCCAGAAAGAAAACAACACTGCTATTGTCTTAACTGTCCTGCTCAGCCCTCGGTGATCTCACAGCATTTTCATACGCAATCTGTTTAGAGATTTGTTATTCACAATAGCAAAAAGGTGGTGGTGGTGCATGTGGGTGTTGACCGGGCTGGGCCAAGAAGCCTCCTCCGGGTGGGCTGACAGGCTCTCACTGTGGCTGTGGCTCTGTATGGGACCGAGACGGGGCTGAGCTGCCCGGGCTGTGGGTGGGGTGGAGGGCCACCAGCCAAAAGACACTTGGAGGAATCGAGCTTCGTGCTGTCCTTCTCTTCTGCCTCTGATACAGAATTTGATGCTGTGACTGGATATTCAGTAGATGTTATCATGGATGACATGTTCCGGTTATTATAGAGAAATTTGTGGACAAGTACTACCAGGAGTTTGAAGACATGGAAGAAAATCAACTCACCTCACGCCTACTTTTTGATAAATAATATTTGTACATGTTATTGAAAGAGATGTGACATTTTGTTACATGCATAGAATGTATAGTGATCAACTCAGGGTATCCAGGATATCCATCACCTTGAGTATTTCTCATTTCTATGTGTTGAGAACATTTCAAATCCTTTCTTCTGTCTATTTTGAAACATATAATACAGTGTTAACAATGGTCACCCTATTCTTCTATCAAGCATTAGAAATCACTCCTTCTATCTATGTTTGTGTGCATCAAGCCACCTCTTCATCCCACATACACACTCTGCCAAGCCTCTAGTAATTGTCATTCTACTCTCTACCTCCATGAGATCAACTTTCACATGCCTATTTTTTTTTTTTTTTTTTTTTTTTTTTTGAGATGCAGTCTTGCACTGTCACCCAGGCTGGAGTGCAGTGGCACAATCTCAACTCACTGCAACCTCCACCTCCCAGGTTCAAGCGATTCTGCTGCCTCAGCCTCCCAAGTAGCTGGGATTACAGGCACGTGCCACCATGCCCAGCTAATTTTTTGTATTTTTAGTAGAGATGGGGTTTCACCATGTTGGCCAGGCTGGTCTCGAACTCCTGACCTCACGATTCACCTGCCTCAGCCTCCCAAAGTGCTGCAATTACAGGTATGAGCCACCACACCTGGCTACATGCCTATTTTTACTAAATGTATTTACTTGACAGAAAAGTGTCCTGAAGGACAGCTGCTGGAGCAGATTGCTGGATTTGGCACAGTCACCTTCACAATATTAGGCACCATAAAGATGAAGGGGCTGGTGCCCTTCATCAAACAGAATTTGATGCTGTCGTTGGATATTTAGTAGACATTATCATGGATGACATGTTCCGGTTATTATAGAGAAATTTTGTGAACAAGTACTACCAGGAGTACTTGCTGCCATAGGCTGGGGACTAGACCTAAGCGATAGTTAGCGGTGACTTTGTTGAGCAAATCATCTTCTATGCCAGCTTCCCTGAACAAGCTGTGGCACTAGGTCCCACCTCCAGGCAATGAAGAGGATCATCCTGGATGTCACCAGCCCACTGGTTTGGAGAGGCTGCAGCTATTGAGGACAGAACAACACATCTTGGAAAGACTGACTGTTCAGCATCTCACCATTCATGGTAAGTACTAAGGATCAAAAACAAATGGCTTGGCCGGGCGCGGTGGCTCAAGCCTGTAATCCCAGCACTTTGGGAGGCCGAGATGGGCGGATCACGAGGTCAGGAGATCGAGACCATCCTGGCTAACATGGTGAAACCCCGTCTCTACTAAAAAATACAAAAAAAAACTAGCCGGGCGAGGTGGCGGGCGCCTGTAGTCCCAGCTACTCGGGAGGCTGAGGCAGGAGAATGGCGTAAACCCGGGAGGCGGAGCTTGCAGTGAGCTGAGATCTGGCCACTGCACTCCAGCCTGGGAGACAGAGCGAAACTCCGCCTCAAAAAAAAAAAAAAAAAAAAAAAAAAAAAAAAAAAAAAAAATGGCTTGACGTGTTTCTCCAGAAACACTTTCTTGTGTTTAGTAACCCTGGTACTCCTCCCATCTCTCAGGTGCTTTTGAATCAGACTGCTCTGGGGCAAACCCATGCCCGGCATTCCAGCTGGGGCCCTTCCGCCAGCAGGCATTCAGTGTGTCAACAGTGTGGAATAAGCCGCTATCATGAATCCTCTTTGTCCCAGCAGCTGTGGCATGAACTTTTTTTTTTTTTTTTTTTAAATGAGGAGACGCATATTTTAGTGATTTTCCTTGTGAAATTGCAAAGACTAGAAGAAAGTTAGACACGGACATATCCATACCTGAATCTCTACCCACTCCATCTCACCCACCACCTGCTTCACAAACTTCCTACCCAACCACCTAAGATGAGCCTTCTGGGCATTCTCTCTCCTCAGCCATCACCTGCCGTGATGTGTCACCCTCACATCACGCCAGGCATTGTCATCGAATTCTCCATTCACTGGTCCTCAATAGCTTCAAAGGCCCCAGACCTCAGGTTAATGACCAAGGAGATTGCATCATCCATCAGAGAGCTGACTTGCCCATGTGCAGGATGAGGCCATTGTAATGTCAGGTCTTAAAAGACAGGGTGATCTCATCACTGCTGCTCTGGTTCGGGTTTTGACATAGGTCATTGAGAAGCTACTAGGAGCCTTGGAAGGTGGCCACATTCTTTTCTTGATCCTGGGCATTAGGGAAGGGTCCATACAGGTGGTCATACTCAGGCTGTGTCTTGAAGTGTAAGAATCACTTTCTGTAGCAGTGCTCCAGCCTCCAATGAGGGTGCCACGTGCTCCTCCTCGCTACTCTCCAGCAAGCAGTTGAGGGCAAAGGGCCAGAGGAAGGTCAAAATCAGCGTGAGTCTTCTCATGCACTCATAGCTCTTTTTCACGTAGGTCAGTTTCAGTCCTTCAACCTCAGCGGGGTTTTTGACTGGGACTGTTATCTAGGGTGTTACTCAAACCAGCTGCCTGTCTTGAGGTTTCTGAATCTCCCACGATCAAAGCTAGTCTTGGCTGTGGGAATCAACTGAAAGTGATGTCCTTTAGCTAAAACCTACATGTGAAAATCAGTCCCTAGTTCTATATTTGAATCTTTGGGTCAAAAAGTCTTCTGTGGATCCTGATACAGTCCCACTGTTTCTAGAAGTCTCTTTAAAGCATTATTTTTGGAAAAATACTTTTATAGATGAACCCTCAGCCTAACCTGGTGGATATGATGTTGAGAATTCCATGATTATCTGCTTAAAGATCAGAGTATCTGTGTGCCTTTTAGTTGTTAGTGCTGTGAAGGCAAAAATGCCCTCTAAGTCGGAGATCATTCCTGTTGTATGGGGTATCAGTGAGTGTAGACCACGTGCTGGAAATAGACTAAAAGCTATCCTCTTCTTCCAGCATATTAACTGTGTTTGTGCATGTTTGCCGAAAATCCTTTCCATATAGATCATTTTCATTTAATCTTATTACCTATTCAGCTTCCAACGTTATCACTTCTTTACTATATGCATTTGTTTCCTAGGACTGCTGTTAACAAATTGCCACAAATGTATGGCTTAAAACCACAGAAATTTATTCTCTCACGGCTCTGAAGGCCAGAAGTCAGCCAAGGCCTCTGCCTCTGAAGGCTACAGGCAAGATTCCTTCCTTGTTTATTCCAGCTTCTGCTGGCTCTAGGTGTTCCCTGGCCTGCAACAGCATCACTCCAATGCCTGCCTCAATCTTTGCTTGACCGTCTTCTGTACCTCTGTGTCTTCTCTGCCAAGGATGCATGTCATTGAATTTAGGACCCACCCTAATCCAGGATGGGTTTGTTAGGTTCTCTGGGACAGGTCGGGACTCTGCAATTTCTTCTTCCTGTCAAAATCTTTCCACCGAGATGGTGTTCCACTCATCATCTCAGCCTGTGTAGGAAGTAATAAATACCTTTGCTGGTCGTCTACCTGCTTTGGTTTGGTACCATTGGTAGCATATTACTGACCAGAAAATATGTACATCACATCTCTAGAAAGAAGAAAAAACATAGCAGTTTAATTCCCAATGTGTACCTTTGATTTTTTAAGTAAAAGTAAGAATCTGTACTGACTTTTCACTTGGTTATTCTGGTTTTAAAGTTGGAGCCACCAACTATGTGTTTTTCTATAATGGTATGTTGCTTACTAAATACTTTTGGACCATGAGGTATATTTGAGGTAAATGAGGTACACTTGAGGTATTTTGCAAGAACCATCTTTTTTTTTTTCAAGTTAGAAAGAGCTGGCTGGGCATGGTGGCTCACGCCTGTAATCCCAGCACTTTGGGAGGCTGAGGAGGGCAGATCACCTGAGATCAGGAGTTTGAGACCAGCCTGGCCAAAATAGTGAAACCTTGTCTCTACTAAAAATATAAAATTAGCTGGGCGTGGTGGCGCATGCCTGTCATACTGGCTACTCGGGAGGCTGAGGCAGGAGAATTGCTTGAACCTGGGAGGCGGAGCTCGCAGTGAGCCAAGATTGCACCATTGCACTCCAGCCTGGCCAACAAGATTGAACTCCATCTCAAAAATAATAATAATAATAATAAATAGAAAGAGCTGAAATGGTCAACATAGAAATAAGAAGGAACACTGCATGGTTACTAACATGGATTAGTGGATTGAATTTTGGCCCCCCAAAGATATGTTTACCTAAAATCTCAGAATGTGACATTATTTGGAATAATGTCATTATCGATTACATTATAGATGGATAATGATATATATATATAATGTAATTATAGAAGGTAATAATTACATTATTCCAAATAATCGAGGACCTCAAGACATAACTGAGGACCTCAAGATGAGATCACCCTGGATTAGGGTGGGTCCTAAATTCAACGACATGCATCCTTGGCAGAGAAGACACAGAGGTACAGAAGACGGTCAAGCAAAGATTGAGGCAGGCATTGGAGTGATGCTGTTGCAGGCCAGGGAACACCTAGAGCCAGCAGAAGCTGGAAGAAACAAGGAAGGAATCTTGCCTGCAGCCTTCAGAGGCAGAGGCCTTGGCTGACTTCTGGCCTTCAGAGCCATGAGAGAATAAATTTCTGTGGTTTTAAGCCATACATTTGTGGCAATTTGTTAACAGCAGTCCTAGGAAACAAATGCATATAGTAAGGAAGTGATAACGTTGGAAGCTGAATAGGTAATAAGATTAAATGAAAAAGAATGCCAAACTCAAAGTGGTAGATATATGCTTACAATAAGCACATATGAATGTATTTTGAAGGGAAGATATCGACTTTTATTTTCATGGGGTGTTTTTAGTAAGGTTGCTTGAATGAATAGAAAGCGTTTCATGTATACTATAAGTAGCATGGACTGTTACACAAAACTGAAAAGAAGTCCAGTCATCCCACGTGGCAGCAGAGCCATACTAGGACCCAGGCTATTTTTCACTCTGGTCAATTTGATTTTTTGGTTTTGACCCCAGCAATATGCACTCACAAATCCATTTTTTTAATTCAAGTACCCACCCAAATCCTACCCATCTGCACCTTTTTCCCTGGGCTGGACTCTTGCCTGTCCTTCAGAGTAGATTCCCACCTTCCGGTCCACAAATCTCCAGCCTTTGTTTTCAGTTACACAGAACATTCCCTCACAAACTCTACTACCTTTCCATTCACCAGCCCCCACCTTCCTCTTCCTGCAAATCGTCACTAAAAGGTAAGGCAGACACCATGTCATTTTTTGGTCTAGTACCTGATTATTTTAGACAACCCAGAGAAAGGGTTGATTTGCAGTTGCCTATATAATTGTATGCACAGTTCTCTATCAGACCATTTAAATCTAACTTAATCCAACTAAATGTGCCTATATGCAGACATCAATATCTATTTAACTTATTTCATGCATCTATTTTAAATAGTTTTAATCTATTTTATATTTATTATGCAGTATTTTCATTACTCCATTGCATATGTATATATTTTATATATATGTGTATATGTATACATACACACATACACATATGTGTATCACTTAATACTTTTCTAAGTTTTTCTTATAGACTTTTACTCATTTTATACAATAATATTATAAAGAAAATGATGGAGGTAATTTTTTTCTTTTTTCCTTTTTTTTCCTTTTTTTTTTTTGAGACGGAGTCTCACTCTGTCTCCCAGACTGGAGTGCAGTGGCAGGATCTCAGCTCACTGCAACCTCTACCTCCCGGGTTCCAGAGATTCTCCTGCCTCAGCCTCCTCCTGAATAGCTGAGATTACAGGTGTGTACCACCACACCCAGCTAATTTTTGTATTTTTAGTAGAGGTGGGGTTTCATCATGGTGGCCAGGCTGGTCTCAGCCTCCCAAAGTGCTGGAATTACAGGCATGAGCCACTGTACCCAGCCAAGGAAGGCAATTTTTGTCCCCATCTTGGAGGTGAGAAAAATTGGACCCAAGAAGATTAAATGATTTATACAATGTTATAGGGCAAATTAGTAACAGAGCCAGAACCAAACCAGTTCGATCCTATATCCAGGAAGTCATATATTTATACTTTTCTTGTGTGTATGTGTGGGACAGAGTCTCACTCTGTCGCCCAGGCTGGAGTGCAGTGGCTCGATCTCGGCTCACTGCAAGCTGTGCCTCCTGGGTTTGAGCAATTTTTGTGCCTCAGCCTCCCAAGTAGCTGGGATTATAGGTGCATGCCACCACACCCAACTGATTTTTAGATTTTTTTTTTTTTTTTTTTTTTTTTGAGACAGAGTCTTGCTTTGTCACCCAGGCTGGAGTGCCGTGGCACAATCTCAGCTCACTGCAAGCTCCGCCTCCCAGATTCACGCCATTCTCCTGCCTCAGCCTCCTGAATAGCAGGGACTGCAGGCACCCGCCACCATGCGTGGCTAATTTTTTTGTTTTTTTTTTTTTTTAGCAGAGATGGGGTTTCACCATGTTAGCCAGGATGGTCTCAATCTCCTGACCTCATGATCTGCCTGCCTCGGCCTCCCAAAGTGCTGGGATTACAGACGTGAGCCATCGTGCCCGGCCAATTTTTAGATTTTTTGAAGAGATGGGCTTTCATCATGTTGGCCAGGCTGGTCTCAAACTCCTGGCCTCATGATCCACCTGCCTTGGCCTCATGATCCACCTTCCTTGGTCACCCAAAGTGGTGGGATTATGGGCGTGGGCCACTGCACCTGGCCTCTAGAAGGCTATATTATAATTACATTAATTACATATTGTCCTTTATTATCATCAAAATCATGCCACCTCTTTGAAAAATAAAAAAATCATCTGGGTGTGGTGGCTCATGCCTATAATCCCAGCACTTTGGGAGGTCAAGATGGGAGGATCACTTGAGGCAACTTCAACACCAGCCTGGTCAGTGTAGTAAGACCCTATCTCTATATTTTTTATAAGAAAAAAAAAGCAAGGAATAAAACAGAGTACATAATATACTACAATTTTTTTTATAAAAAAGAGAAACTAGGATCTATATCCATATTGATTTTGCATTGGTGGAAAAAAATCTGGAAGAATAAATTTAAAACTAATGACCATGGCCAGGCACGGTGGCTCACGCCTGTAACCCCAGCACTTTGGGAGGCCGAGGCAGGTGGATCATGAGGTCAGGAAATTGAGACCATCCTGGCTAACATGGTGAAACCCCATCACAATTAAAAATAGAAAAAATGGCCGGGCGCGGTGGCTCAAGCCTGTAATCCCAGCATTTTGGGAGGCCGAGATGGGTGGATCACGAGGTCAGGAGATGGAGACCATCCTGGCTAACCCTGTGAAACCCCGTCTCTACTAAAACATACAAAAAACTAGCCAGGCGAGGTGGTGGGCGCCTGTAATACCAGCTACTCGGGAGGCTGAGGCAAGAGAATGGTCTAAACCCGGGAGGCGGAGCTTGCAGTGAGCTGAGATCTGGCCACTGCACTCCAGGCTGGGCGACAGAGCGAGACTCCGTCTCAAAAAAAAAACAAAAAACAAAAACAAAACAAACAGACAAACAAAAACCAAACTAATGGCCGCGGCTGCCACTGGGGTGGGTGAACTTACTAAATGAAGTGATGGGAGGTGATATGGTTTGGCTCTGTGTCCCCACTCAAATCTCATCTCCAGTTGTAATCCCCACATGTCGGAGGAGGGACCTGGTGGGAGGTGATTGGATCATGGGAACAGTTTCTCTCATGTTGTTCTTGTGATAGTGAGTCAGTTCTCACAAGTTCTGATGGTTTTAAAGTGTGGCGTCCCCCCCTCACTCTCTCTCTCCTGCCACCATGTAAGACGTGCCTTGCTTCCCCTTTGCCTTCCACTATGATTGCTTGTTTCCTGAGGCCTCACAGCCATGCAGAACTGTCAGTTAAACCTCTTTTCTTCAACAATTACCCAGTCTTGGGTACTTCTCTAAAGCAGTGTGAAAATGGACTAATACGGTTTTCACACTAGACTTTTCAAGCCTTTTTAAAAACCCTATGAATGTATTGCATATTTAGAAAATTAAACATGGTCTTAAATGAACATATAAAAAGGCTCAGCACTTCTTTAAGAAATCAGAGCCATTTGCAAAGCCTATTTCGTAGGCTGAGAACGGGAATCAGAAGCTCTGCCTTTTCTGTGGTGTGGTGTTCACAAGATCCTAAGTTCTACCACTCCAACTCTCCCCTCCTTATCTCACTTAGTTAACAGCAACAATAATAACTAGCACCTGCTCACTATATGCTATGCACCTTTTCAGTGTTTTATATGGATTAGCACCAGTTAATCCTCACAACAAACCTATGAAGTAACTGAGGCAAAGGAAAGATTATTTGAAGGTCAAAGTAGGTGAGTCAAGATACAAACTCGGGCCGGGTGTGGTGGCTCACGCCTATAATCCCAACACTTTGGGAGGCTGAGGCACGCGGAACACTTGAGGTTAAGAGTTCGAGACCAGCCTGGCCAACATGGTAAAACCTCGTCTCTACTGCAAATTCAAAAATTAGCCAGGCGTGGTGGTGTGCGCCTGTAGTTCCAGCTACTTGGGAGGCTGAGGCAGGAGAATTGCTTAAACCTGGGAGGTGGATGTCGCAGTGATTCGAGATGGCACCACTGCACTCTAGCCTGGGCGACAGAGTGAGACTCTGTTTCCAAAAAAAAAAAAAAAAAGATACAAACTTGGGCATTATGGGCCCGGGACCCACCCTCTTAACCACAATCCCACAATGTCTCTCATGTACGCAGCAAAATTACTCCATTGGGGTTAGGCCTCGTTTCTTAAAATAAAATAAATTTAAAAAGCCTTGCAAAATGATGTTTCCTGGGATGATCAATAGAGCACATCTTTTAGCCATTGTCTTTAGCACCTCTGAAAACAGGCACTTGTCTCTATGGAGACCATGAAATCCACAAACAGGACAGAACACGAACAAGTACTAAAAGGGGAGTGGGAAGCATTCCCGGAAGGTTCCAGAGCAGGGGGTGCCTGCTGGACGGAGGATGTCAGAGCCCACAGAGGGACTGGGAATGGGTAGCATGTCTCTGGTGGGGTGACCAAAAACTTTCACCAGCTCCCCAGCTTTCCAGAGGAAGCAGCCCATCCTTTGGGACCCCACTAAGTCCACTGGTAACCAAGAGCATGGCTTATCTGTGAGTCATCTGATGAAACGACCAGCTTGTATTTATACCCACACAGGAGGACGCCCGCCAGGCTCTGTCGTCGCTGGTACATCTGAGAAGGAACACCTCCTGCTCTTTCTCTGGAGGGAGCTGGGCAACGATACTACTAAACAGATGCCAAAGCACTGAGCCCTCGCCTGCCCCACCTCCACCCTTCAGCCCTGGTGCTGGTCTTACTGCTCACCAACTTTTGCTGCTTCTATTTCTTCCTTCCCTAATTCCTAAGGCCAAAATCCAAGTTCATTCAACAAATCTTTATTACTTGGCCTCTTACATGGATGGCCTCATTCCAGGTGCTATGGGGGAGATAAGAACAGAATTCCTGTACCCATATGCCTAGGTTCAAATCCCAGCTCTACCATTTAAAAGCTGTGGGCCACTGGGCACATTAGCCCCTGAGTCTGCTTTGCTGTCTCTAAAATGATAATATCTACCTCACTGGCTTCAACCCGGGAGGCGGAGGTTGCAGTGAGCCGAGATCGCACCACTGCACTCCAGCCTAGCTGACAAGAGCAAGATTCCGTCAAAGAAAGAAAGTGAGAAAAAGAGAAAGAGAGAAAGAGAAGGAAGGAAGGAAGGAAGGAAGGAAGGAAGGAAGGAAGGAAGGAAGGAAGGAAGGAAGGAAGGAAGGAAGGAAGGAAAGAAAGAGAAAGAGGCCAAAGGAAAAAGAGAAATTAGTTATGGAGGCAGAAAAGGGCAGTCAGGGGGGTCAGAGCCAAGGTAAGAAGCCAAAGCAGGGATGGCGCTCTACTGCATTTGGAAAATAAGCCTGTGACATAAAAGTATGCATGCATTTTTCTGAGGGCAAGAACCTGTAGGTTACATTCTAAGGACCATACAAATCCGTTTTCCACTAAGAAACCTCTCCATATAAATTATATTGAGGTCATCGTTAAAGAGGGTTTTTTTCTGGCCAGGCGCGGTGGCTCACGCCTGTAATCCCAGCACTGTGGGAGGCCGAGACGGGTGGATCACGAGGTCAGGAGATCGAGACCATCCTGGCTAACACGGTGAAACCCCGTCTCTACTAAAAATACAAAAAATCAGCCGGGCGAGGTGGCGGGCGCCTGTAGTCCCAGCTACTCGGGAGGCTGAGGCAGGAGAATGGTGTGAACCCGGGAGGCGGAGCTTGCAGTGAGCTGAGATCCAGTCACTGCACTCCAGCCTGGGGGACTGAGTGAGACTCCGGAAAAAAAAAAAAAAAAAAAAAAAAGACTTTTTTCTGAGCTGACACACTTCTACAAAAGTGCTTTCATTTCTTCACCAAGTCTCTGCTATTATCTGACACCTGTCCGTCCCACCTTGGATAGTACAAAAGTGACAAGAGGATGTTAAAAGTTTCAAAGGGGCTGTTGGAAAATATGAGCTGGGAAACATGCAGAGCTCAATATGAACTCGGGTCAGTATTAAAATTACAAGTAGGTCACAGAATCCCAACCCCGCGTATTTGGATCCAGCCCTTGGTGAGTGGACCCTGGACTGTACCTCCCAATCCCATCTTTACCTGCAGTTGTCCGGCCAACATGGCCCCTTCCCGCCTGTCCTTTCCTAACCACCTCCGCTCTCTTTAGTGGAGACGCCGAGCTGGCAGCCATGCTGGCTGCACAGTGCCATTTTCCACAGGTTCTCAAGTGCCTGGGCTGCCAAGAGGGTTAGGTGTTTACATTTATTTTTAATAGAAATGGGGTCTCACCCAGGGCATCTCTTTTCTTCATACTGCAATGTTGCTGGATACATGATCAGACACCAGAAGGTTGGGCATTCTTGCAATACCTTAACAGTACTCAAATCTGCAGCATGGTACTAAGGAAGTTAAAGTTTGAATGTAACCACTTTATTTTAAAGTTTTTTTTTTTTTTTTTTTTGAGACAGAGTTTCGCGCTGTTGCCCAGGCTGGAGTGCAGTGGCACGATCTTGGATCACTGCAAGCTCTGCCTTCCGGGTTCACGCCATTCTCCTGCCTCAGCCTCCCGAGTAGCTGGGACTACAGGCGCCCGCCACCACGCCCGGCTTTTTTTGTATTTTGTTTAGTAAAGACGGGTTTTCACCATGTTAGCCAAGATGATCTGATCTCCTGACCTCGTGATCCGCCCACCTCGGCCTCCCAAAGTGCTAGGATTACAGACGTGAGCCACCGTGCCCGGTCAGGTTTTTTTCTTTAAATGAAATGGGGTTGAAATGAACATGATTTTGTTGACCATGTTTGTGAATTATAGATGCAAGATGCATTGGTAGACTAGTGTGATGGTGTTTTGTGATACTTAAGTTTTACATATCCCCATCTCTGTATGTATCTGCATAGACAAAGAAAAAACAAACTCCTGCTTTGCTTTTATTGAAGGGTTTCCAGGACTGCGGGTCCGCTCCTGAGCTCTAAGTATGTGTATCCTTTGCTTGTATTTTGTATTTAAAAAATAAAATAACCCTTTATTGTTGAGCATGTTGGCATTGTCCCCTTTATTTTTTCTCTTTTTGGGACATATGAAGCAAGTTATTCTTTTTCTGTATCTTTTTTTCTTTTGTAAACTTTTTGTTTTGTTTAAAAATGACTTTATAAAAGGGCTTTTATAACATGCCCCCCTCACACAAAAAAAGAAATGGGGTCTCATTAGGTTGCCCAGGCTAGCTTTGAACTCCTAGACTCAAGCAATCCTCCCACTCTGGCCTCCCAAAGCGCTGAGATTACAGGCGTGAGCCACCATGGCAAGCTGGATGTTAAAAAAAAAAAAAAAAAAAAAAAAGTCTCTGAAGCAGGAGTTGCAGGAAAAAGGAATTAATTAATTAGGGAAAAAAAGCTGAAAGAAAATCAACCAGTATTAATAGTAATTATTTCTGAGTGGTGGGATCACGAGTCCTGTATTTCCTTCTACGCGATTAATATTTTCTAAAATATACATGCATTGCTTTAACACAAGAAAAATATTTGCTGTTTTATCAAGAGGCCTAGAGGTGGCAAACAATGTCTGGACCCCTACACCACGGCAGGAGGAATGCAGAGGCGGGGCGGCGGGGGGTGACGTGACAGGCTGCCAGGCACTGTGCCCACTGTCTGTCCTGTAGCTTCCTACCAGCCCAAAACACTGACGTTTCCAGAGGCAGCAAGGCTAAAGGGCCAGACATTTTTCTGGTTAACACTCCACGTATTCAGCTCCCAAAGGTGCCAGGCCAGGGCGGTGAGGCAGACTTTGGTCAGGCCACGGCTGGGCTGCCTGACTAGGCCAGAGAGTAAATCAGTAGAATTCCCACAGGCCCCATCTGTGGGTGCCATGTCAAAGTCCATCAGCGCCACGGCTTTTCCGTGCTGGGAGGGAGGAAAGCAGATGACGGCACAGGGAGGTGCCCTACTCAGTTCATGTCATGACTTTCTCTGACAGTTCCTTGGGCTGCTTTCAGTGGATGGCAGAGGATACCCGAGTGCCATTCTAGATTTAGAAAGAAACTGAACGTCCAGAGTGTGAAATGGCCTGTTGTCATCTCCCCTCCGTGGCAGTGGTGGTTGCCAGGCTGGTTTGCGTTTGCCCAAAAGTAACAGTAAAGAGCTCTGACCACTACTGTTCACCCTAAACTTGGGGCTGCTGTGCTTGTAGGCTTTGGAAAGAATGGAGGGGTTTCCACACATTAAAAAGGAAAAGGGCACCAGGTCTGTGCTCTGTGACCCCATCACGCAATGGAATGACACACAGGTATGAAGAATGAGGCTGCTCCACATATGCTGGGACTGAGAAAGGTTTTTGTGTTTTGTTTTGTTTCTGAGACCGAGTTTCACTCTTTGTTGCCCAGGCTGGAGTGCAGTGGTGTGATCTCGACTCACTGCAATCCCTGCCTCCCGGGTTCAAGCGATTCTCCTGCCTCAGCCTCCTTAATAGCTGGGATTACAGGTGCCCACCACCATGCCTGGTTAATTTTTTTGTATTTTCAGTAGAGATGGGGTTTCACCATGTTGGCCATGCTGATCTTGAACTCCTGACCTCAGGTGATCCACCCACCTCGGCCTCCCAAAGTGCTGGGATTACAGGTGTGAGCCACTGCGCCCAGCTGAGAGAGTTAAAAAAAAAAAATGTGGCACAGTGTGTGTAGTGTATGTGACTACTATCATTAGTGTATGAGAAAGAAAAGCTTACTATCAGAGACTATCTGGAGGGATAAACAGACTGGCAGGGGTTGCCTCTGGGCACGAAACTGGGGAATAGACAGTGGGAGTAGAAAGAGATTTTATTAGCTGGGTGTGGCAGCGCACACCTGTAGGCCCAGCTACTCCAGAGGCTGAGGGGGAGAACTGCTCCAGCCCAGGAGTTTGGGTCCGGCCTGGGAAACATAGCAACACTGAAAAAAAAGACTTTATTTTCCATGAATACCCTTTTGTAACTTACTTTTGAATTCCGTATTTTTTAATGGTCTGTGGTCTACATACACTCATGTGCAAACACACACATGCAGAAGAACAGGGATCACCTGCATGAAGCTATGAGCTCTTTCCTCATCCCTTCTAGCCCCTTTCTAGAGGCAAAGCCTCCGCCCCCCACCCCCAGGCACTATCTGTCCTGCTTGCACCCACCTCCACCCCAGGCTGGCCAACAGTAGCCTGTTTCCTCTCCATTCCACCCCTCTCCCAAGCCTCCCATCCAACCACAGGAGAGGATTACTGGTTCCTGCTTTCCTTAGCACCCCTAAATGTAAAGGTATCTGTTCTATGTTGCATGCTTCAGAACCCTGCAGAAACAATCAACACGTCCACTGTTAATACACAGATTACCCATCTTGGATGCATCTGCAACGAGCACTCGCCAACTTCGAAGTGGCAACAAAGAAGTTCACAATTACAAGACCATGGGTTCACTATCACAGAAGGGACATGAAACAGGGCCTAGGACACGGGGGGGGGGGGGGGGGGGGGGGGGGCACGGAAAGAATTCTTTGAGTAAGCCTGGAAGGTGGCGGGGCTCACCAGGCCAAGAGCAGGTGCTAGGCCTTCAGCAGGAACAGTGTGAGCCAAGGCACAGAGGCCCAAGGGGAGCATGCTGTAGCTGTGATGGTGGGCAGCTGGAAGGCCGTGCGTATAATGAACTGGGGCCCCACATCCAAGGGGAGGTGTTAGCCAAAAGCAGCACACAGAGGCCTTCAATTCCATGAAGAATTTAGATGTTACCCTGTGAGCCATGGGAAGCCACTGAAGCGGTTTATCTAGGGTAGTAAGTGGGCCCAGATTTTCATTTTAAGAAATCATTCTATAGAAGGAATCTCAAACCTCACCTGACTGCCCTTCTCCCCCCAGGGTTCTAAGCTCTACTTAAAAGCCCATATAAAAAAGCATAGATTTGCTTCCTACAGACTTGAACCATGCCCTAGGGATTTAATTCTAAGGGGCCTGTGAAGTTTACCTACTTTACCCATTTTTCTTTTTTCTTTTTTTTTTTTTTTTGAGACGGAGTCTCGCTGTCGCCCAGGCTGGAGTGCAGTGGCCGGATCTCAGCTCACTGCAAGCTCCGCCTCCCGGGTTTACGCCATTCTCCTGCCTCAGCCTCCCGTGTAGCTGGGACTACAGGCGCCCGCCACCTCACCTGGATAATTTTTTGTATTTTTAGTAGAGACGGGGTTTCACCGTGTTAGCCAGGATGGTCTCGATCTCCTGACCTCGTGATCCGCCTGTCTCGACCTCCCAAAGTGCTAGGATTACAGGCTTGAGCCACCGCGCCCGGCCTACTTTACCCATTTTTCTAAAGAAAAGTTGTTGACTGGCAACCCCCAAAAATGTACCAAGGAAAAGCTAGCAAGCACCTTCTGTATTTTTGGCATCAGCACCAACCAACGACACGGTGCAGGGCAGCCTGCTTGGCCTCTGGGTACAGAAAGGCCAGCCCCTGCCAAAAGCCCTTCTTCATCCTGACAGCACAGCAGTACTCTATGCTTCCCTGCACAGAAACTCGTAAGATGCTTGTGGCTGGTAAGAAAACAACACCGAAACATTTCAGCTCCTCATACGCTAAGGCCTCGGTGCCACCTCCCTAAGGTTTTATTGTTCACTGCCTTCAAAACCCATGTCTCTCCTCTGCCCCGCCCCCACATCCCTTCCAGCTCACCTGATTACTCAGTTCCATTTTCAGCTCAGCAGTCTCTGAGGCTGGCCTACTTTTCAAGGCCACACGAGCAGAAAAATTTGGGCATTACACAAACAACAGAACATAACTAGGACAATGGGACACAGAAAGGGAAGAACCTGCAATGGTGTGTACCAAGGAGGCAAGGATACAAGCAGAACCTGGTGAAAGAGCCAATGGACAATTTGCAGGGCGGGAGGGAGGGGCTGGCGGGGAAAGAGTGGAAAGAGGCACTGAGCGTAACACAGCAAGGCTTGGCCAGGACAACCTGGAAAATTGAGCTGAAGACCAAGAGGCACCAGGCAAGATCACTTTACCCAGCGATAAGAGCTGTAAGGCTCACTTGGTTTTCAGTAGTCAACCGGGTGGTTCTGAAAACCACGCCCCAGTCTGAACGGTAAGAAGGCTCCCAGAGCTTCAAGCGCGTGGCAAGACCATGGGAGCAGCATCTCGATACAGAATTAGATCAGCTCTGGGGAGCACAGCGCAGGCAAGAAGAGGCCCTCTCAGATCGCACTCTAGCTAATTAAGGTACTGTCCTGTGCGGCATGTTTGTTTGTTTTGAGAGAGTGCGGTAGCACAATCTCGGCTCACTGCAACCTTTGCCTCCCTGGCTCAAGTGATTCTCGTGCCTCAGCCTCCTGAGTAGCTGGGACTAAAGGCATGCACCACACCTGGCTAATTTTTGTATTTTTAGTAGAGGCAGGGTTTCACCATGTTGGCCAGGCCGGTTTTGAACTCCTGGCCTCAAGTGATCCACCCGCCTCACCCTCCCAAACTGCTGGGATTACAGGCATGAGTCACCATGCCCAGCAAAGAAGTATGTTTCTCAAGAAGTGAAAGGCCGAGGGTCACTCCACCAGGCTTTTTCTGAACTTCCAGCTCCGTTAACATCCTGACCTGAAGAACCAACCCCTTGCCTTTGCTGAGAAGATGGAAAGTTTCATGGACACAGTCCCTGTCCCCAAACCCCTCCTTTTCAAGGGGCACTGTTCTGGAGGTGCTGTGTCTGCTGGTCCCGCTTTGTTTCCACATCATCTACCACGACCAGCCAAAGTGGGGTGCAAAGGAGAGAGCACCCAGGCAGCAAGACACAGTGCACTCTGCGAGATTAGGCTGATCCCATTTCCCCAGGGGCGCCTGTGGATGTGTCGCTCTGTCGCTCTGCTTCTGTTGCCGCAGACGTGAGGAGCAGAGAGGCTGTGGTGCACAGGGACCCTCAGTCATGGATGCGGAGCTGGTAGAGGCGAGAAGATGCAGCCTTCCGGATCCAGCGGAAGAGCTGGGCCAGCTTGTAGAGGAAGGGCAGGGAGGAAGGGGAAGCTGCAGGGCAGAGGGAAACTACTGTGAACGTCCCGCCCCTCTCGCCTGTCACTCTGCCATCTCCCAGCCTGGGAGACCCCACCACCCATTACACGTAGTTGTTTTGTTTTTTTAGAGGCAGGGCCTCGCTCTGCTGCCTAGGCTGGAGTACAGTACAGTCCGTGTTCGGCTCACTGCAGTCTGAATCTCCTGGGCTCAAGTGATCCTCCCGCCTCAGCCTGCAGGTGCAGTTTCTCCTCCCCTCAGCATCATCGCTCCAATGAGTCGGGCCTGCTGCTGAGGGTCAGGGCCACTGGGCCAGGCCCTTCTGAAGCAGCCTTGGAAAGAGCAGGCTCAAATGTCCTCATGCCATCCCCACTAGGAGACCAGGGTTTACGAGACTAAAGGGCTTACAGGAACCCTAAAGAATCACAAAGAATTTCTAAATCTGTATCAGTCAGGAGGTGGCCAGGGATGAACGCTGATGATACTAAGCATTCCGAGAGCTAACTCGTGACTTCTTTGTAAAGCAAACAGAGCCATCCACGGGGGATCTCTGCTCAGCGTTCAGCAGACAGGTTAGAAAGACACCTCTGAGCTATGTGAAGGAAACCTCACTGGCTGGGCATGGTGGCTCATGCCTATAATCCCAGAACTGTGGGAGGCTGAGGTGGGAGGATCACTTAAGGCCAAAAGTTGGAGACCAGTCTGGCAAACATGGCGAAACTCCGTCTCAACTAAAAATACAAAATGTAGCCAGGCATGGCGGTATGTGCCTGTAATCCCAGCTACTTGGGAGACTGAGGCAGGAGAATCGCTTGAACCCAGGAGGTGGAGGTTGCAGTGCACCACTGCAACCTGGGCAACATTCTAGCCTGGGCAACAGAACAAGACTCTGTCTCAGAAATAAAAATAAAAAATTAGGCCGGGCGTGGTGGCTCATGCCTGCAATCCCAGCACTTTGGGAGGCTGAGGCGGGCGGATCACGAGGTCAGGAGTTTGAGACCATCCTGGCTAACACGGTGAAACCCCGTTTGTACTAAAAGTACAAAAAATTAGCCGGGCATGGTGGCGGGCGCCTGTAGTCCCAGCTACTCGGGAGGCTGAGGCAGGAGAATGGCATGAAGCCAGGAGGCGGAGCTTGCAGTAAGCCGAGATCACGCCATTGCACTGCAGCCTGGGCAACAAAGCAAGACTCTGTCTCTAAAAAAAAAAAAACAAAAAAAATTAGCAGGGCGTGGCGGCAGGCGTCTGTAGTCCCAGTTACTTGGGAGGCAGAGGAGAGAAGATTGCTTGAGCCTAGGAAGCAGAGGTTGCAATGAGCCAAGATCACGCTGGTGCACTCCAGCCTGGGCAACAGAGAAAGACCCTGTCTCAAAAAAATTAATTAATTAATTTAATTAAATTAAAATTAAAATTAATAAATAAATATTTTTTTTAAAAAAAAGCTCACTGAATAAGAGAAAGAGAAATGGGGAAACAGGGAGAATCTAAAGACTAAGTTAATAAATGGCAGTTCTCAAAACAGACGAACCATTTGAAGGGTTTCTGATTTCCTCTTAAATTTTGAAACTTAATCATATTCTAAGTCTAAATTCATGAGAAGAGTAGATGCCGGGCTCGGTGGCTCAAGCCTGTAATCCCAGCACTTTGGGAGGCCGAGACGGGCGGATCACGAGGTCAGGAGATCGAGACCATCCTGGCTAACATGGTGAAACCCCGTCACTACTAAAAAATACATAAAACTAGCTGGGAGTGGTGGCAGGTGCCTGTAGTTCCAGCTACTTGGGAGGCTGAGGCAGGAGAATGGCGTAAACCCAGGAGGCGGAGCTTGCAGTGAGCTGAGATCCGGCCACTGCACTCCAGCCTGGGCGACAGAGCAAGACTCCGCCTCAAAAAAAAAAAAAAAAAAAAAAAGAGAAGAGTAGAGATTAGAACATAACTCACATTGAGTAACACAAAAAAACCTAAAAGAGCGAGTGCCTAAGTTTGGCCTCATGCACCTGAGGGGTCAATCCTCAGGAAATCACCAGGGTTGTTCCCAAATATCACTTAGGGAGCTCATTCCTTCTTCACAGCCAGGCAGAAAACAAAACAACCACCCAAATGTTCAAAAACATGGGTTGTTAGGCCGGGCGCGGTGGCTCAAGCCTGTAATCCCAGCACTTTGGGAGGCCGAGATGGGCGGATCACGAGGTCAGGAGTTCGAGACCATCCTGGCTAACACGGTGAAACCCCGTCTCTACTAAAAAATACAAAAAACTAGCCGGGCGAGGTGGTGGGCGCCTGTAGTCCCGGCTACTCGGGAGGCTGAGGCAGGAGAATGGCGTGAACCCGGGAGGCGGAGCTTGCAGTGAGCTGAGATCCGGCCACTGCACTCCACCCTGGGCGACATAGCGAGACTCTGTCTCAAAAAAAAAAAAAAAAAAAAAAAAAAAAAAAAAACATGGGTTGTTAAATTACTTAGGGGCATTCCTGGGAACTGGAATATTTAGCCATTTAAGGCCATGCTTGAAAGCATATGTATGACATGTAACTGCCTACAATCTCTATATCCACAGAAACAGACTGAAAGCATAGCAGAGTAGCAGATTTCTGTGCCTTTCTTTATACTTTTCTCTATTTTCCACATTGTTTTTTCTTTTTTGAGACAGTTTCGCCCTGTCACCTAGGCTGGAGGGCAACGGCGCAATCTCAGCTCACTGCAACCTCCGCCTCCCAGGTTCAAGCAATGCTCCCTGCCTCAGCCTCCCTAGTTGCTGGGATTACAGGCACACACCACCACACCCAGCTAATTTTTGTATTTTTAGTAGAGAGGGGGTTTCACCATGTTGGCCAGGCTGGTCTCGAACTCCTGACCTCAGGTGATCCACCCGCCTCGGCCTCCCAAAGTGCTGGGATTATAGGCATGAGCCACCATGTCCAGCCTATTTTCCACATTTTCTAAAAGGTATGAGTTTTTCATTTACAACTTGTTTTGAATTAACACTTCATTAGACATTAATACTTGAATTAACACTTTTGTAGACATTCTGATGAGGGGAAGTTTATTTATTTTTTTTTTTGAGACAGAGTCTTGCTCTGTCACCCAGGCTGGAGTGCAGCAGCGGAATCTTGGCTCACTGCAATCTCTGCCTCCTGGGTTCAAGCTACTCTCCTGCCTCAACCTCCCAAGTAGCTGGGACTACAGGCACGTGCCACTACGCCTGGCTAATTTTTTTTGTACCTTTAGTAGAGACGGGATTTTATAATGTTGGCCACACTGGTCTCTATCTCCTGAACTTGTGATCTGCCTGCCTCGGCCTCCCAAAGAGCTGGGATTACAGGCGTGAGCCACCGCGCCTGGCCGAAGGGAAGTTTTTTTAAATTCTGAGGTTCCGGTCAGAGGTCAGCCCTAGAAAAAGTGGAGGCCTATGACTCAGTCCATGTTCAGGAGTCAGCAGAGCCAAGTGGACTTTCTCCCGGCTGCTCTCACAGACTCCAGGACTGGCCTCTCCTTCTGGGTGGGGCTGACTTGTGCCCCAGTCTAGCAATTCCTCCTTGTGGAACAGACTCAGGGGGAAATGTCATAGGAGAGGCCCCCATTCCCAGTAGGACTCTGACAGGAGTACTGACAAACACCCACTCCCACAGGCCCAGCCCTGACAACAACCCCTTCCCAGGAAGGAGGGGGGAAGAGTCTCCACCACTTACCTGGATCAAACCTCACCACCAGGAGACAGAGGATCAAGGCAGCCAGAAGGCTCTTTTTGAAGGGCAGAGAAAAGAAGTGGCTCACCGCAGAGTCCCAAAGCTGGCGAACCAACATCGGTAGTGACAGGAACTTGTGGGAGACAGAGCCTGGCCAGGGAGACAGAGCACAGCTTCAGGGGAGTCACGGGAATCAGCTTCCCTGACCCCAACCTCTGCGCTTGCTTCTAAGAGCTGAGCAGGCTGGGCGCGGTGGCTCACGCCTGTAATCCCAGCACTCTGGGAGGCGAGACCGAGGCGGGCGGATCAGCAGAGGTCAGGAGTTCAAGACCAGCCTAGCTAACATGGTGAAACCCCGTTTCTACTAAAAATTCAAAAAATTAGCCGGGCATGGCCACGTGCGTCTGTAGTCCCAGCTACTTGAGAGGCTGAGGCACAAGAATCACTTGAACCTGGGAGGTGGAGGCTGCAGTAAGCAGTAAGATCGTGCCATTGCACTCCAACTTGGGCAACAAGAGTGAAACTTGTCTCAAAAAAAAAGGCCGGCATGGTGGCTCACGCCAGTAATCCCAGCACTTTTGGGAAGCCAAGGCGGGTGGGTCACGAGGTCAGATCATAAGGTCAGGAGATCGAGACCATCCTGGCTAACACAGTGAAACCCAGTCTACTAAAAATACAAAAAATTAGCCAGGCGCGGTGGCAGGCACCTGTAGTCCCAGCTACTCGGGAAGCTGAGGCAGGAGAAGCACTTGAACTGGGAGGCGGAGGTTGCAGTGAGCACAGTGAGCCGAGATCGCGCTACTGCACTCCAGCCTGGGCGACAGAGCGAGACTCCGTCTCAAAAAGAAAGAGATGGTGACTTTCTGTCCATGGAAGTATTCACAGCTAGACTAGATCATTACTCAAGGAGAAGGGCAGAAAAGATTCAGGGACCAGGGAAAGGGTCTGCAAATTAGTTTCTTATATTCCTCTGGCTATCCCAGCAGATCTCAGCTGCGTCTGTATTGGGGCCAGCATTTAAAGGAAGAAGGACATCCCACCCAGACCATGGTGGAAGCAAGAGACCTTGTCAGAGGACTCCAGCGGAAAGATGACTTTCAAAAGACAAGTCAAGGTCCCAAGACCCAGCAACACCTTCCCATGTGGAGATTCTCCTTCCACTGCCAACTTCAGAGGGTCTGGGCTTCACTTTGTTAAGCAACTCAACAGGCCTCCTATTCTGTGATTCAAGAATTATTTATACAAAGAACTGCTCCTAAGCTCCCAGGAGTTTCATGATGGACCCTGAGGTACAGTGCAAGGCCACAAGTCCACTTTACAGAGGCCACAAAGGGATAATGTCCTACCTTCCTCGTTTGGCTTCTGGGCCTCCTCAGAGCCTGGGTGTTCCTGTTGCTGCTGCTGCCTCGCTGTGTGAATGGCCTGAAGTACATCCAGTCGCCGCTCCTCACCGAAAGCTGCAGAGCCCACCACTAGCTCCTCAGCCTCCGACAAGCAGCCCAGAGGCAGCAGCACCCGCTGCACGTGAAATTCTGCCAAGGCTCCATATTCTGGAAGGTCTTGGTTGGCTGGGTCTTGGAGCCAGGCACCCACCACATCCAGCACAGCTCTAGGCTCTTGCATTTTGCTGTATAAAAGAATGCTGCAGTCCCCAAAAACCCGATCCCAACAAAATTAGAGTCAGTGCTCAATGACTGGTTCATTTCTCATGACCACTATGCTTCTCCTATCCAACCCCTCCTCACTGTGCCCTCCAGCCCTTTCCGATGAAATGTGGATGCTAATGGGAATTTGCCAGGACACACCCATCACTAACAGCATACTCAATGGGAAGCGGAAAGCCTTGCCTCTAAGATCAGGAGCAAGACAAAGATGGCTACTTTGACCGTTTTTTATTCAACAGAGTACTGGAGGTCACAGCCAGAGCAATCACGCAACAGAAAGAAATAAAAGGTATCCAAATCGGAAAGGAGGAAGTAAAATTATCCCTGTCTGCAGCTAATAAGATCTTATATACGGAAAACCCTAAAGACTCCACCAAAAGAGAGAACTAATAAACGGATTCAGTAAAGTTGTGGGATACAAAAATCAATGTACAAAAAAATAGCGTTTATATACCACTGGAAAAGAGACCAAGAAAACAATTCCATTTACAATAGCTACCAAAAAAAAAATACCTAGGAATAAATTAAACCAAGGTGGTAAAAGATCTCTACACTGAAGACTATAAAACCTGATGAAAGAAGTTGAAGGGGACACAAAAAAATGGAACGATATCCTGTGTCCATTCACAAATTGGAAGAATATTATTAAAATACCCAAAGCCATATACAGATTTAATGCAATCTCTATCAAAACACCAATGGCATTCTTCACAGAAATAGAAAAAACAATCCTGGCCAGGTGGCTCACACCTGTAATCCCAGCACTTTGGGAGGCCGAGGCAGGCGGATCATGGGGTCAGGAGATTGAGACCACTGTGGCTAACACGGTGAAACCCCGTCTCTACTAAAAATACAAAAAAATTAGCCAGGCATGGTGACGGGCACCTGTAGTCCCAGCTACTTGGGAGGCTGAGGCAGGAGAAAGGTGTGAACCTGGGAGGCAGAGCTTGCAGTGAACTGAGATCACGCCACTGCAGTCCAGCCTGAGCGACACAGCAAGACTCTGTCTCACAAAAAAAAAAAAAAAAAAAGAGAAAGAAACAAAAATCCCGAAATTCATATGGAACCACAAAAGACCCCAAATGGCTAAAGCAGTTGTGGGCAAAAAGAACAAAGCTGGAGGTATCATATTACCTGACTTCAAACTATACTACACAAAGCTATAATAGTAACCACAACAGAATGGTTCTGCTCTCATGGTATGGCATAAAAACAGACAAAATAGAACAGAACAGAGAGCCCAGAAATAAATTCATGCACCTACAGCCAACTGATTTGCAACAAAGGTGCCAAGAACACACACAGGGTAGACAGTCTCTTCAATAAATGGTGCTGGGAAAATCAGATATCCTTATGCAGGAGACCAGACCCCTACCTTTCCCCACACACAAAAATTAACTCAAAATGGATTCAAGACTGAAGTGTAAAATCCGAAACTATGAAACTGCTAGAAGAAAGCAAAGGAGAAATGCCTCACAACCCTGGGCTGAGCAAGGGTTTTTTAAAGTAAGACCTTAAAAGCACTGGTAAGAAAAGCAAAAATGGACAAATGAAATTACATCAAACTAAAAACTTCTGCATAGCAAAGGAAGCAATTAAGAGTGAAGAAACAACCTACAGAATGGGAGAAAATATTTGCAAACTATCCATCTGACAAAGAGTTAATATCCAGAATATATCAGGAACTTAACAGCAGGAAAAAAAAAAAAAAACCTGATTCAAAAGGGAAAAAGACCTCAATAGACATTTCTCATTTCTCAGAAGAAGATGTACCACGGCCAACAGGTATCTGAAAAAATGTTCAACACCACTAATCACCAGGGAAATGCCAATCAAAACCACACTGAGACACCACCTCGCTCCAGGTAGAACAGCTCTTATTAAAAAGGCAAAAGAAAATCAGTGTTGGCCGGGCGCGGTGGCTCAAGCCTGTAATCCCAGCACTTTGGGAGGCCGAGACGGGCGGATCACGAGGTCAGGAGATCGAGACCATCCTGGATAACACGGTGAAACCCCGTCTCTATTAAGAAATACAAAAAACTAGCCGGGCGAGGTGGCGGGCGCCTGTAGTCCCAGCTACTCGGGAGGCTGAGGCCGGAGAATGGCGTAAACCCGGGAGGCGGAGCTTGCAGTGAGCTGAGATCCGGCCACTGCACTCCAGCCTGGGTGACAGAGCGAGACTCCGTCTCAAAAAAAAAAAAAAAAAAAAAAAAAGGAAATCAGTGTTGGTGAGGGTGCGGATGTGGAGAAAGGGAGCACTTACACACTGCTAATAGGACTGTAAATTGGTATAGCCATTATGGAAACCAGAATGCAGGTTCCTTTAAAAAATTCAAAATAGGAAAGACGGCACTTCCTTTTGCAAGTGGTGGCAAGTGCTGAGAGAATGCCATGAAGGCCTTGGGCACACTGCAAGAGTATCTGCCGCCTGCCCACCCCCAAATGCTGCCCTTCTACTGCCAGCAAATCTCTGCACCTAAGCAAGTTGTTGCCAAGTCCCGCTTCTGGTACTTTGTATCTCAACTAAAGAAGATCAAGTCTTGGCCGGGCGTGGTGGCTCACGCCTGTAGTCCCAGCACTTTGGGAGGCCAAGGTGGGTGGATCATGAGGTAGGGAGTTCGAGACCAGCCTGACCAACATAGTGAAACCCCGTCTCTACTAAAAATGCAAAAAATTAGCCAGGCATGGTGGCGAGCACCTGTAATCCCAGCTACTAGGGAGGCTAAGGCAGGAGAATTGCTTGAACCCAGGAGGCAGAGGTTGCAGTGAGCCGCAGCCCGGGCAACAGTGCAAGACTCCGTCTCAAAACAAAAAAAGAAGATGAAGTCTTCAGGGGCAAGTGTCTACTGGGCAGGTGTTCCAAAAATCCCCCTGCAAGTGAAGAACTTTGGCATTTGGCTACACTATGACGCTTACTGCAGCATCCACAATATGAATGCAGAATAGTGGGACCTGACCACCCAGTGCTACCAAGATGGGCACCTGGCACCATGACCAGGGCCTACACCATCCGGATCATGAAAGTGGAGGAGATTGCAGCCAGCAAGTGCCCCCAGCCGACAGTCAAGCAGTTCCACAATTCCGAGATCAAGTTCTTGCTGCCCTACCAGGTCCTGTGTCTTCAGCACAAGCCACATTCAATACCAAGAGTCCCAACACCTTCTTCTAGGTACAGGGAACTCTCACCAAGTGTCATCAAAATAAACTCAAGAATGGCCAGGTGGCCGGGCGCGGTGGCTCAAGCCTGTAATCCCAGCACTTTGGGAGGCCGAGACGGGTGGATCACGAGGTCAGGAGATCGAGACCATCCTGGTTAACACGGTGAAACCCCGTCTCTACTAAAAAATACAAAAAACTAGCCAGGCGAGGTGGCGGGCGCCTGTAGTCCCAGCTACTCGGGAGGCTGAGGCAGGAGATGGCGTGTACCCGGGAGGCGGAGCTTGCAGTGAGCTGAGATCCGGCCACTGCACTCCAGCCTGGGCGACAGAGCGAGACTCCGTCTCAAAAAAAAAAAAAAAAGAATGGCCAGGTGAACAAAACAAAAATAGAACTACCACATGATCTAGCAATCCATTATCTCCCATGTTTAATGCAGCACTGTTCACAATGGCCAAGATATGGAATCAGTCTAAGTGTCCAACAATAGATGAATGGATAAAGAGAGAGTGTGTGTGTGTGTGTGTGTGTGTGTGTGTGTGTGTGTGTGTGTGTGTGTGTAATGGAATACTATACAGCCATGAAAAAGAATGAAATCTTTTCATTCATGACAACACAGGTGGACCTGGGGGACATCAGGTTAAGTGAAATAAGCCGGGCAGAGAAAGATAAATACTACACGATTTCACTCATGTGAATCTTTAAAAAAAAAAAAGTTGATATTATAGAAGCAGAGAGTAGAACAGTGGTTACCAGAGACTGAGAAAGGAAGAAAAGGGAGACAAAGAGGTTTGTCAATGGGTTCAAAGTTACGATGGGATAGGAGGAATAAGATGTGGTGTTCTATTGCATAGTAGGGTGGTTATAGTTAACAGTAAGGTATTGCATATTACAAAATAGCTGGAAAAGAGGCTTTTGAATGTTCTGATCACAAACAAATGATAAATGCATGAGGTGATGGATATCCCAATTACCCTGATTTGATCATTATACAACATATACACAGCATATATTGAAATGTCAAACTTACCCCAAAAATATGTACAATTACAAGTGTCAATTTTTAAAACTTTGCTTTTTTTGGCCAGGTATGGTGGCTCACACCTGTAATCCCAGCACTTTGGGAGGCCGAGGAGATCGAGAACGTCCTGGCTAACACGGTGAAACCCCATCTCTACTAAAAATACAAAAAAATTAGCCGGGCATGGTGGCAGGTACCTGTAGTCCCAGCTACTTGGGAGGCTGAGGCAGGAAAATGGCGTGAACCCAGGAAGCTGAGCTTGCAGTGAGCTGAGATCACACCACTGCACTCCAGCTTGGGTAACACAGGGAGACTCCATCTCAAAAAAACAAAAAACAAAACAAAACAAAAAAACTTTTTTTTTTAAGAATTAGAAATTCCCAGGATGTAGCAAGCTGCTCTTTCAGCTCGGTCCACTCTGTCATCCCATGTCACTCCTATTCCCTGTCCCCTCCCTTCTTTATATCTATTCTATTCCTAAATTCCTCCTCCCTTATCCTTTATTGCTATGTATGGAACTCTAGGGAAAAAAGAAGAAGTGAAGGGAAAGAATTAGATGTGGAGGGCAATAGTAGGAAAGGGGAAAAGAGTAGGTATTAGGCCCAGATTGCGGAGAGGAGATGCAAATCCTCTTGTTTCTGAAACGATCTGATGAGTCAGCAAAGACGACTCACCACAGCTCCAGGACTTTGGGGGGTAGCTTTTCAGGGACCTGGTAATACTGAAGGACCCAGGAGAGGACTTCTTGCCACCGATCCATTTCTGCCAGGGCCTGGATCCCCACAACACACAGGGAGCACTTCACCTCCAAGGAGCTGTCAGCAGAAAAACCAATTTCAGTTAGAAGTGGTTCCCCTCCATTTCCATGCCCACCTCCACCTTGGGACTGTTCCTCTCCAGCTCCCAACTCAGCAGCCATCATCTCTCTCATCCCTGTTAGTACTTAGATGGGCTTCACAATTGGTCTCATGGGCTGCCCTTTCCCCCAGGAACTAAAAGTTCCTGTAAACCTCTTAAGAGGCAAGTCAGCTATTGCTCAACGTTCTTCTTTGTATCCAAGTGAAATCAGATTTAAATGAAGAGGAAGGGTAATCCTGAGGGGGAAATAACACGCATCACCGGTGTGTGGGACAAAAAAGAGCTGGAACTAAGTTTGCTCAGTGAACAAATGGGCTTGCAGCAAGGTTTCTGGCTGAATGGAGGTATAGCAACTCCACAGCTGGCTAAAAGGCACCACCTAGTAAGGTTCCTCCAGACACCGAGAAGCAAAGCCTTCTGCATTCACTGAAATGAGCTTCCACCCAGTACCCTAAAACACAGCCAGGGCTCTCCAGATCATCCTTCTCTGCGGTCAGCTTTCGCTATTCTACCTAACACCTCCCTGGAGTGGCCTAACCCAACTTTACAATGCAAAGAAATGACGCTCTCACCTGCCAGACAAGGCTGGTGGCACTAGAAAGAGCAATGCAAGCCCAAGGTTTTTTTCTCCGGATTCTTTTCTTTTTCTTCTTTGTGCTAGAGAAGAGGGCTCATTATGTTACCCAGGCTGGTCTCGAACTCCTGGGTTCAAGCAGTCCTCCTGCCTCGGCCTCCCAAAGTGCTGGGATTACAGGCGTAAGCCCTCGCGCGCCCGGCCCTGAATTAATTATTTAATCCATTCTTCCAATTGGACCAGAACACTGCTCCTGCCATGACCCCCATTCCCCATCATCCGCAAGGTCAGGAATAAACAACCTTGGGCGGGGCGGGGCGGGGCGGAGGTACCTGGGAGAGGACTTTTACCACCTGCTTACTGACAGAACTTAGCACTTAATACACATTCAGCCTTCGCATCATGCCATTCTACCCTGGAACAAGGAGCAAATAATTGGCCGTGGGTTCGCCACTAAGCTCTTGTTATACGACTTCCCTCCTCTGTAGAATTGGCACACGATGAGCAACCACCCTGTCGGAGACAAACCACTGATGAAAGCGAGGTGTAAAGCTCCTTGTGGGCAATCTGGGAATGACAGACTCCTGAGACCTTGGGCCCCACCATAAGAGCACCCGGAAATCGGTTCATTTCCGAGCCCAGCACGTACGTGCCCGCGGGTTCCTCTGGCAGGGCGTGGTTGGCCAGACTCTGCCAGGCCCGCTCGCAGGTCTCCAGCGCCGCCCGGAAGTCCAGGTGCACCACCAGAAGGTCGGCCGCCTCCTCCAGAAGGTCCACGGCCGGCGACCGGGCCGGGGCCGCGCGCACCGGCTCGCTGCTGCGCAGAGGTCCCCCAAGCCCCCTGAAGGGGGCTGCAGAGGTCGAGCAGTCGCTCTTCATAACGAGTCCGGGCCCAAGGCCCAGGTCCTCAGACGTCGGAGTGACCGCCTCCCCAGAGGCTCCGGGATATCCCGAGTTGGCCTGGGCGAAAAGGGAGAGTCCTCATCTTTTTGCCCACACCCCTTCCCGAGGTCGATTCCCCGAGAAGGAAAAGGAAGGGGCCTGAGGCAAAGGCAGGGCTCGCCTGGAGGCTGAGGAAGCAGTTTACATGTCGAATTTGCAGGATTCTTGCATCCTTGGAATACCTGGCCCTAGCGTCTCCGGCCCCGCGACACGTGCAGGAACTGCCTCAGCTCCGGGCGCCTGGTTACGGTCAAACACTCTCACCTCGCCTCCCAGCAGCGGGCGCGGACATCTTTGCGCTCGCCCCGCCCCGCAGCCGCACGGCGTCCCAGCGGCGCGGGGTACTCTAGGAGTTGTAGTTCCGCAGCTCCCGGCCCATCGGCTTCTATAACGGGAACAGGCGGGAGATTGTGGACTACAACCCCCAGCACGCCGCGCCCCGGAAGCCGCCCCTGTTCCGTGAGAAAACAAAGTGCGCTACAGCTTCGGAGTGGGGAAGTCAAAACGAAACAAAACTGAAGCCGTCTTGTGAAATGGAGGGATCTTCACTAACCGGTTCCAGCGGAGGCTAACGGAAGAAATGCCAGCAATGGATTTGCAAATACATGCACGCTTCCAATTCAGAGCTTCTGCGACGGCGGCGATCAGGGAATCTGTAATGTAATGTCAAGGCTGAGGCAGAGCTGATCACACATTTTGGCAACCTTAGTCTTGAATTAATTCACACTTTCTCCGCGTTGCCTCCATAGTTTGCTTTGGGAGAATAAATATTGCCTGGTGAGGATGAGGGACTTAGGGTGGAAACCTTCACAAGGATCACTGAGAATATGTTGGTCCCAAGGGCAGTGTTCCAAAGTGAATAGTGACCCCACCGACGCAGGGTTGGGGGCGCTGAGCATAAGGGCCTCATTTTCTCACTGCTTTGTACCCCACCCTGGATTTGTTGTTAGAAAACGTTAAATGCAGATACCAATTCTACCTCCCCACTGTTGTCACTTCCAATCTGTCCTTATTTTATATTTCTCGTTATCGTTTATCACCATCTACATACCAGTGTCTATATTTTACTTACTTTTTTTGTCTGTTTCCTTCCACTATGATACAAACTCACAAAGGCAGACGTTTTTGTCTCTTTTGTCACTGTGGGAACCTCAGCGCCTTGAACAGTGCGTGCCATCTATAGGTAGTCAAAAAGTATTTGTGGAATAAGTGAAGTTGTGGCTTCACTTTTATCTGGTTACAGAGTCCATACTTATCTTTCCTCGGAATCTGGTGGACTTGGTTCTGCCTCAGCTTCCCCTGCAGACTTTTCCGCAAGAGAACAGAAAGCCCAGAAGATGGATGTGTGTATGTCTGGTGACAAGGGTAGGGGATGTATGATGTGAGCAGGTGCCTGTCTAATTTCTAGGAGAGCAAAAATTCTAGGGAAGCTTTGGAGAGAGTTCAAAGGGTAGAGAACTGGGGAGAAACTAAAGCCAAGAGGACCTAGTACAAAAGTGGGAAGCAAGGCAAAGCCCGAGTGAAACAGAATATAATAATGTGTGATTAGTGGATCTGTTTAAAATTATTATTATAGTTACAATTTACCACATACTCTGTTCCCAGTACTTTATTATAAAGTGCATTATGTATGGTATAGTTTTGTTTTTCACAATGTCCTTATCTTACATTGTGTAACTCACTCATGGAATGACTGTGCATGCCCTGAATAGAAAACATACTTAGTTCTGTCCCTGCAGAGCAGAGTAGGGCTCAATACACGCCTTTGAGCCAAAAGAGCCTCGGTTTGACTGAGATTTTGTCACTTACTAGTTGTGTGACCTCGGCAATTTATTTAAATGAGCTCCGATTTCCTCACCTGTACAATTGGGATAACAGTTTGTCCTTAGCTTCCGATGGCTGAGGGAAGAATTAAGTGAAATTGCGCACAAAGCGCCATGCGCGTTAAGCACTGAAAACTGTGAGCCAGGCCTGGGAAGACGGAACATGCTCAGAATCGGCCAGCCCTAAGTGGCTGCTGCCTGGGAAAGTCCCTTTCCTTAATTCCTAACAAATTTCTTGCTATTCCAAATTTGTCCAGGAGATGGACACACAGTCTTAAAAGAAGCAGCCTTGCTAAAAGTAAATTTGCCTATTTCGTAGTGAGACAGCCAGAATGAGGTCAAGATATTTAAGGCAGGAGAGAG
The DNA here is from genome assembly GCF_024542745.1 of Macaca thibetana thibetana. Taxonomy (NCBI): domain Eukaryota; kingdom Metazoa; phylum Chordata; class Mammalia; order Primates; family Cercopithecidae; genus Macaca; species Macaca thibetana. The sequence continues at coordinate 33,152,992 of NC_065587.1, forward strand.
GAGAGCTAGAAACCATGTAAAAATATGATTGTATTCCACTTCTGATTCACCCAATTTTCAACTATTCCCGGGCTTCGTATCTGTCCGTATGTAACCACTGTTTAGCACTATTATGCCCACAAATGGATTCCTCAACACACATCCATTGGGATACATCATCTCCTCTGTGTCTACAAGTACCTAGAATTTCTCAAGCAAAGACACAGAAATGCTAAACAGAAGCGAATTCATTCCCCCTGGGGGAACGTGAATGGGTATTGTCTTTACTTAGCCAACCTTCTCTAAGTTGGGGCTCATGGGACAGCCTTTGAAATCACCTCTTCTCTCATTTCCTCATCCTTGAGATAAAAAACAGTGGAACTAAGGACAGCCCTTTCAGATGTTTAAGGCCAGGCCCATATTAATATTTGTATTGTTGCTCACGCCTGTAATCCCAGCACTTTGGGAGGCCAAGGCGGGCGGATCACGAGGTCAGGAGATCGAGACCATATTGGCTAACATGGTGAAACCCCATCTCTACTAAAAATACAAAAAAATTAGCCGGGCGTGGTGGCGGGCGCCTGTAGTCCCAACTACTCAGGAAGCTGAAGCAGGAGAATGGCATGAACTCAGGAGGCGGAGCTTGCAGTGAGCGGAGATCCGGCCACTGCGCTCCAGCCTGGGCGACAGAGCAAGACTCCATCTCAAAAAAAAAAAAAAAATGTATTGTTTGAATTGCTTCGTTTTGGGAAAACAAGCAGAGCACCTGAGATGCCGGTATCCTCGTTGCGACCCCTTCCCTAGCCCTCCCTAGGCTCTGGAATTTGGGGTTGTTCCTTCCATTCGGCAGAGGGCTCAGTGTGGCTCCTTCATCTGAGGAAGCAGATTTGTTCAGCCTGCTGCCGCAGGGGATGAATTGTTGTTCTTGTAACAGAAAGCACACTGGACTGGAGATGACAGGCACAGTTAGATTCCTGGTTCCTTCAGGTGGGGCACAGTGGTTCATGCCTGTAATCCCAGCACTTTGGGAGGCCGAGGTGGGAGGATTGCTTGAGCTCAGGAGTTCAAGACCAGCCTGGGCAACATGGTGAAACCCTGTCTCTACAAAAATTACAAAAATTAGCCAGGCGTGGTGGCGCATGCCTATAGTCTCAACTGTGCAGAAGGCTGAGGTGAGAGGATGACTTGAGCCCAGGAGGTTGAGGCTGCAGTGAGCTGAGATCACACCACTGCACTCCAGCCTGGGAGACAGAGTGAGACCTTGCCTCAAAGAAAATAAATAAAAATTTTTAAAGAATAAAAATCCTGGTTCCTTCAGTGACAAAGCCAGGTGACCTCTAGAAAGTCACCAGATTTCTTTGTGCCTCAGTCGTCTCGTCTGAGGACACTAATACTAACACCTGCTGCATAGGGTGGCTGTGAAGAGCAGAAGAAACCATGTGACAGTCCACTGAACACTTGTCAATCACGGACTTGTTCAGGCTGATGTAAGGCAAGAAAGAAGAAAGAATTTCGGCCGGGCACGGTGGCTCATGCCTGTTATCCCAGCACTTTGGGAGGCTGAGGCGGGCAGATCACTTGAGGCCAGGAGTTCAAGACCAGCCTGGCCAACATGGTGAAAAACCATCTATACTAAAAATACAAAAGGGCCGGGCGTGGTGGCTCAAGCCTGTAATCCCAGCACTTTGGGAGGCTGAGACAGGAGGATCACTTGAGCCCAGGACTTTCAGACCAGCCTGGGAGCAAAGCGAGACCCCATCTGTATTGAAAAATGTTTTCTAATTAGCTGGTCATGGTGGCACGTGCCTTGTAGTCCCAGCTACTTGAGAGGCTGAGGCAGGAGGATCGCTTGAGCACAGGAGTTCAAGGCAGCAGTAAGCTATGATGCGCCACTGCACTAGAGCCTTCGAGCCTGGGTGACAGAGCAAAACCCTGTCTCAAAAAATAAAAAGCATACATCTGAGGTCAACCTAGCCTGTGTTGCCTTCTCCACACTGGTTCCACATTTCAGGCCAATAAACAGCATCCACAGCTGCCCCATCGAACATCCCAACCAGCCAGAACCCCTCCGTACAGAGACATCTGTGGCAAAGCTCTGCATGCAATAGGTTCAGACCAAGTGGGGACCTTTGGCCAGAAGCGAGCCGAGGAGATAAGTATAGGTGGGGTGGAGATATGTTTTTCCAGGATAGTCAAGGCACGCCTCGCTTGCTCCAGACGTTCATCAGTGGGATGGCATTTTTATGGCTCTTTTTTAAAGCCTGGACTAGGAGTTCAGGGCAGAACTCGTTGCTGCCTCTAGTGTTCCTCTCCATGTAGACACAGCAGAACTCTGCTTCTGTGTCTAAGAAGTGACCATCATCATCGTCCTGTATAGCACTTTACAACAATAATAGTGATGGCTCAATTTATATAGTATGATATTGACTATGCAGTAGGTGTTTTTCTGAGTGCTTTATTTATTTAGTTAGTTAGTTATTTGAGACAGGGTCTCTCTGTGTTGCTCAGGCTGGAGTGCACTGGTGTCATCACAGCTCACTGCAGCCTCAACCTCCCGGGCTCAAGCAATCCTCGTAACTCAGCCTCTGAGTAGCTGGGACTACAGGCACATGCCACCACGCCTGGATAATTCTTTAATTGTTTGTAGAGACGGGGTCTCACTATGTTGACCAGCTTGTCTTGAACTCCTGGGCTCAAGGAATCCTCCTGCCTCAGCCTCCCAACGTGTTGGGATTACAGGTGTGAGCCACCACACCTGGCCTGAGTGCTTTACATTTAACTCATTTGAATCCTTATAACTATATGATGGAAGCCCTAGGCTCACTCTTATTTTGTCAAGGAAGAAACTGAGTTATGGGGAGGTTAAATAACTTGCCCAAGGTCACCCAACAAGTGCATAGTGGAGCTGGGGGAGGTGCGGGGACTTAATCCGGGCCACTGGGCTCCAGTCTTTCTTCTTAATTAGTATAATACTGGATCTACAAGGTACTATTGCTCGTCTTATTTGACCTTGAAAGCAAACCTGTGAACAAGGTCATATGGGTATATTATTATTATTATCCCTATGGATAGATGGGCAATGAAAGCTTGGAAACTCTGCCCAAGTTTAAAATCCATGGTTTCGCCGGGCGCAGTGGCTCACGCCTGTAATCCCAGCACTTTGGGAGGCCGAGGCGGGCGGATCACAAGGTCAGGAGATTGAGACCACGGTGAAACTCCGTCTCTACTAAAAATACAAAAAATTAGCCGGGCGCGGTTGTGGGCGCCTGTAGTCCCAGCTACTCGGGAGGCTGAGGCAGGAGAATGGCGTGAACCCGGGAGGCGGAGCTTGCAGTGAGCCGAGATCGCGCCACTGCACTCCAGCCTGGGCGACAGAGCGAGACTCCGTCTCAAAAAATAAATAAATAAATAAAATAAAATAAAATAAAATCCATGGTTTCAATGGAAAAGCTGGGAAGGAGGTTTCTTACCAGATCCCATGCCCAGGGGCCATGCTTCAAAGGGCCTCCACAGCTCTTCTTCATCTGCCTTGAAGGTGACTTCAGGAGCCCCTCCGTTTCTTACCTACCCCAGGAGTCAGAAGATGCCTTCAGAGAAGGCTGAACAAACCTTCATGATGACAGACCAATTCATTCCCTCTCCAAGCCTGAGGAATGAAACCAGTAATGGGTGTGCACTGGGGATAATTCAGCCCTGGCTCTATTGTGGAAGGATATAAAGATGCTCTTCCCTCCCAGAGTCTTTCCTGATCCTACCTAATTCAGGCGAATCACTCTTTCCCAATCGTGCTCTGCTTTTTTGATGCCTCACCTGTGGGTCCTTCCAAGTTTCCATAGTTCCTTATAGTTATTTGTGTCATTCCCCTGTTGTACAGTGTCCTCCTTGGGCAGGGACAGGGTCCCACTCATTCTAGGATCCCGGTGCCATCTAGCTTGGTGTGAAATAACCGCATGTAATGCTACAGAGGGGCCCCATCTCCTCTGTGCTGTTCGGTGTCATATGGCCTTGACTTTCAGCCACCCTTGCTGGTGAGCACTATGTGAAAAGGTCAGAAGCTGAGAAGGTCCATGCCCTGGCCCAGGCCTGCAGAAAGAGAGACACTGGCAGATGTTTCCAGATACTGATCTGCCCAGCCTGACTTCTTGTCTATGAGCAATTTGCAACTAGAGTTCTTTTCCTTATTTCCTAGCAAATAATCTAATAAACTCAGTCACTCTGAACCACAGAATTTTAGAGTTGGAAGGAGCCTTATACTACAGTCAAGGAGAAACTGAGGCCCCACTCAGCATCTGTTTCCAGAGCAGAGGAAGAAGGACACCAGATGCAACACTTAAAAGCTGGTGAAGTGAGGAAAACAGGTGTCCGTGGATCTTTTTAACCAATGACATTTCAGTTCACTTCAAAAGTTAAGGGCTACTCAGCCAAGCTCCAGTCTACTTGGTTTTGTAAAGACCTTTCTCTGCAAGTTATTATGTTCAGGAAAAATGACCCTTCCAGCTGGGCGCGGTGGCTCACGCCTGTAATCCCAGCACTTTGGGAGGCTGAGGTGGGTGGATCACCTGAGGTCAGGAGTTCGAGAACAGCCTGGCCAACCTGGTGAAACCCTGTCTCTACTAAAAATATAAAAATTAGCTGAGCATGGTGGTGGGTGCCTATAATCCCAGCTACTCGGGAGGCTGAGGCAGGAGAATCACTTGAACCCAGGAGGCGGAGGTTGCGGTGAGCTGAGATCGTGCCCTTGCACTCCAACCTGGGCAGCAGAGCAAGACTCCATTTCAAAAAATAAAAAGAAAGAAAAAAAAAATCACCCTTCCTGGGATTCACAGGGCACAATTCTTGGAGGTGCCAATCATATCACACATCATGTATGGGGGGTGGTGCCCCTGGAGTTGTGCAGCTTTACAGCGTGCCAGGCCAGATGTGGCAGCCTACCCTGTTCCTGTGCCACCCTAACACGGGCTTTGATGGCGAAGTCCAGATACATTCAGTTTTCTGGGGACACTCTCAGTGGTTTGTGGCAACAGCAAAGGTTCTGCCCATCCCCCCAGCCCTAGACTCTTATCCTCCCTCACTGAGGATGGGCTGCTCAACAGACAGGCTGCCTCTAAGCAGGTACAGACCTGCCTGCGGGGAGTTCTCTGGGAAGAAGAGGATCCCGAATGGCAAGGCATGCAGTCACCATCCCTTCTATTTTGTGTCCTGCTGGGAAGCTTGTTTGTTCTTTGTGCGTCTGGTTTTGAAATGTAGCGGGACAGTGGAAATATATTACAGGTAGACTCCACACACCTTTCCCCTAATCCCTCGTGACAGAGGTGATTACCTGGGCAGCATGAATGAGTAGGTGAGTTCATAGTTCTCCTCTCTTGACAGCCAGAGTCTAAGGGATCAGAAAAACAGAGGTGGAAAAACAGGAATCACATGTTACCATAGCAAACAAGGAAACTCATGTGTACACAGCCTATGATTGAAACCACCATGTTATTACAGCCTATGAAATAAACAGAGATGAAAAGGCGTCTCTTCTTCCCTTCCCAGGGCCATGTTGCAGGGACTCCTTCCCCTCTGACTTCCTGTCACAGGCGTTTGTCATTATGATTTTCACCAGCTGCTCCTGGTTTTCAGAAACTCCATTTTCCATACCTGAGAAAACCTGTGAGATTAAAGGACCCTATGGATCCAAGGTTTTACAAACGGGAATCTGGTTGTAAAGACATCCACTGTCTTTTGTCTTTTGTATCCACTGTCTTTTGTCTTTTGTTTTTGCTTAAATGATACATACCTAAAGTAAAAATAATTCAAAGACACAAAAGTACAAAGAGAATGAGAATCATCTGAAATCCCACCATTCCCAATAACAGCTTTTTGCACTTTGCTGCACATCCTTCCACAAGCACACACGGTGTACATGTGTAGCTACACACAGTTATGCCACTCTGCACCCTGACTAACTCATGGCACATCAGGGGAATCCTTTTTATTCTTCAATTGGATATTGGAATTACTACCTAAAACAAGAAATCAAATAATCCTGCTGTTGCTAATAATGACTTAGCTGTTTACAGTTCTCCGTAGCTAAAAAGCAAGTGTATGTACATTCTTGATCCCATATAGTCCTGAAGCTGCAAGGAGAACTCTGGGGTGCCCATCTCCCTTCTTTGTATGCTTAATTCTCATCATCCTTCACATTTGTGTAGTACTTTACAACTTAAGCACTTTCACGTTATTTGATTTGATTATCATGAAGTGAGATGGTCAAGCACAAGATATGTAAAAATGATTGCAATGACAATAATAATAGTCGTAACGATATTTATTGAGAAATTAGTATGTGCCAGGCTCTGGGCTAGTTCCATTACATGCGTTGATGCATTGTTTCATTTAATGCTCATCATCCCCATGTTAAACGTAATAGAACTACAGCTTAGAGAGGCTGAGTAGTTTGATCACAGTTCCACAGCTAATCCAGGTGGAATTCTAATCCAGGTGTTTCTGACTTTAAAATTCCTTGTTATTCACCACTGCGTCATACTGCCTCTTATAACGGCTGATCTTTGTGCAGCACTTTACAAAAAACTCTAACATATATTATCTCAATTTTATAGATGAAGAAACTAAGGCCACAGAGGTTACGGGTTTGCCTGAGTCTCAGAGCTGGGATCCTAACCAGTGTGATTTCACCTCTGCTGCTGTTTCCACGGCACTGTACCAGACTCTCTCCTGAAAGAAAAGGTGCTGGGTGTCAAAACTCTTCTCTCAAGTCTCCAGAAAGGGGAGTTCTTACTAAGGTCTTTCAAAAATCCTTCCTGCCGCAGTGAAATCTGTGTTCCTTTTTCTGTGGGAACAAAGGTCAGTCTCTTGCATAGAGACTGAGCTGTCATGCGCTAGTTGGGAAGAAGGAGATAAAGTTCACGGAGCTCAGGTCTGGTCTGGATGGTTTCTTCTTCACCATTTTCTTGTGCGTTTGGCATGGGGCAGAGTTGGTCTGTCTCATTCTTTTTTTATTTTTTCAGAGAGGAAGGAGGGAGCCTGTTTATTCTTGAGGATATGAAACTAGAGATGATACAAAATAGAATGAGATGCAGGGAAACCATTTAAACCCAGGGCGAGTGGAAGGCACTTACAAGGAATTACACAGCATCCTTTTGACGAATAGGCAAAGTGTTGGTTTATGGAGGCATCTGGGCGATCAAAATTAATATTTTCCCCTCTAGAGATAACAAGTGTTATTTATAAAGCACTCCTTTCTGGAATGAACTCACAGCAGTGAATGGGTGTTGGCTAATTACCCCACCCAACAAACAATCGGGCAGCAAGGAAAACAGAGAGATAATTATACCCATTTTACAGGTTGGGAGACTGAGCCATGAAAGGAGCGAGGCCTTGCTCAAAACCAGCTCATGGAGAGCTGAAAATAGAAGGCAAGCCTCCTAATAGGACCCTCGCATCTCACTGTGTACAGTTTTCCTGCTTTCAGATGTCCTCCTGAGAAAGGACACACTGCTTGCTCTCCAGAGAAAAGCAGCCGACATTCACTGGGGACTACAGCTCCCAGCAGACACCGAGAGGAGACAGGGCTGTGCCCCTAGTGCCCATTCCAGATTCCCAAATATGGAGAAGCACTGGGTTTTGGAAGAGGAACGGAATGTTTACCCTTGAGAGAAAGAGAGAGGGAGGATGAGGTAAGTTTGGAATATTTAACTCTGTCACCTAAACGCCTGCCTGGTCTTTGAAATATAGCAGCCAAAGTCATGATCTTTTAATACATCTTTCTAGAAGATCTCACTTTTTAAATTCAGCAGTCGGTTGAGCAGAAGTCTGCTTTCTCCTAGGATTAGATGTGTGATGATGGGGCGTTGTAGTTCCAGGAGGCCAGATACCCTTTTTCTGACTCTGAGCAGCTCAGAAAGTGATGGTGGGAAGGAAACCCAGGGGAAGATGTGCTCTGCTGCAAAAGGAGCGGGCGGATGTCCCTGAGGCTGGGGCTGCTGGCAGGCTTGCTGAACCAAAGGACCAGCAGCCTGGGAGGATAAGGGTTACTCTTTGTCTGCCTGGGAGGCTGCTGAGCCCGCCTGGTGGGAAAGGCATGAAAGAACTATTCCCACCAGCTCGGTCTCCATTCTGTCAACAAACATTGACAGAAGCCCCTTTGCTGGAGGCACTAGGCTGGATGCTGAGGGGGATGTCTGACACCGAGCAGATCTCTGCCCTCAGGAGGCTTCCCCTTGAGGATGGAAAAGGAAAGATGGAGCAAGGAAGAAAGAGACAGACAACTTAGGGCAGCGTGTTCCTACACCTTTCATTCAGTGTTTATTTAGCCATCGCCCACCGTGTGCCAGGCAGGCACTGTTCTAAGCCACTTGGAATGCAATGGTGACTATGCCAAAAGAAAAGGCTTCTGCCCTTATAGATTTCACCTCCTGGCAGCCCCTGATGTCTGGGGGAAGAGTTCTCCAAGCAGAAGTAACAGCAGCAAGTGCAGGGCCTTGAGAGGGGTGTGAGGGTGGTGAGCGTGCGAGCAGAAGGCCAGTGTGGTGGGAGGGGAGTGGACAAGGGCAGGAGCAGGAGGTGGGAGAGCCAGGCTGGGGTCAAAGCACACAGGGCCTCATAAGGATTAGGCGGGATTTCTTTCTAGTTGTAGTGGAAACCATTGAACTGTCCCCAATGAGGGGAGCAGACTCTGAAAGAGTCTGGAGAATGGTGCGAGGGTGTTTCTGAGCAGGGATGGACAGGAGGACAGATTCTGATCTAGAGAGAAGGTGCTGCTGTCAACAAGACCCTCAGAAGCTGGGTGTGGAGCTACGCTAGCCCATGGCCTGTTCAGTCCATCCATCTGTCCAGAGACGTGGTCACTTGGGAAGCAGTGGATGGCGAGGCTGGAGAAGGAGGATTAGGAAGATGTTTGTTCGTTTGTTTTTTGAGACAAGGTCTCACTCTGTCACCCAGGCTGGAGTGCAGTGGCACCATCTTGGCTCACTGCAACCTCCACCTCCCAGGTTCAAGCAATTCTCGTGCCTCAGCCTCCCAAGTAGTTGGGATTACAGGCACACACCACCACACCCGGCTAATTTTTGTATTTTTAGTAGAAATAGGGTTTCACCATGTTGGCCAGGCTGGTCTCAAACTCCTGAGCTTGGCCTGCCTTGGCTTCCCAAAGTGCTGGGATTACAGGTATGAGCCTGTAATGATGATGCACCCAATAATGAGGCTGCACCCAGCCTCATTCAGAAGATTTTTGAGTCAGAAGGCTCTGAGCCTCAGGTTAACAGTAACAGGGAGACTTGGGTACATAGAGCCATTTTTCACAGACTTTGATGTCCATCTGAGAACCTGGTCTCCACCAAGAGGGCACCGTTTTCCCCTAAGAGATTTGTTGCTTTGGAGGCTTCTGAGTGCCACACTGAAACTAAGGTGGCTGAGCTGCACAACTCCAGTGGCGCCGTGGACTCTGTATTGTACGTGAAAGGTGCCCCCAGTGCATGACGTAAACCACAGGGCAAGGCAACTGGTGGCACTGCGCAATGGCAGAGGCACCGGTTAGCATTTGGGGAATGAAGTGTCAAACCCGCCAACAAGGACACATGGCACTTTAGTCACTCCCTTGACCCCCGACCCGGCAGAGCTGGCTGCAGGACAGGAAGAGGAATGGGGACGAGAAGAACGGGGTGAGAGAGAGCTGAGAGGGAGAATGGAAAAGAGGAGTTAAAGGAGTAGGTAAGGGAAGAAGCACTTAATTTAGGTCATCCTTTTGCCTAGCAAAATGTGAGAGGGAAGTGAAAGAAGGGCAGAAAAAGGGAGAAAAGGATTGTATAGGTGGCTGAGTTGCAAGTAGTTTTTTGTTTAGTTTTTGTTTTGTTTCGTTTTGTTTTTTTGAGATGCAGTGTCGCTCTGTCACCCAGGCTGGAGTGCAGTGGTGCGATCTCAGCTCACTGCAAGCTCCACCTCCCGGGTTCACGCCATTCTCCTGCCTCAGCCTTCCGAGTAGCTAGGACTATAGGCGCCTGACACCACGCCCAGCTAATTTTTTTGTGTGTTTTTAGTAGACGGGGTTTCACCATGGTCTCAATCTCCTGACCTCATGATCCGCCCGCCTCAGCCTCCCAAAGTGCTGGGATCACAGGCATGAGCCACCGTGCCCAGCCTGCAAGTAGTTTTAGTAGAATTGTCCACAGCTGTGATCACTCTGGTGCAGTGTGGCATGTATCATGGTCCCGCCAGTCTGTGGAACTCGGGACAGTAGCAAGGCACCGAGACTGCAGCTCTGGGGGTCTAAAGAAGACCCTGCCCATGAGGAAGACAGTAGGCTTGGAGCCATCCAGTTCCTGGACATGCAGGCCAGCTGCTAGTCCACATTAAGCTCCCCACCAAGGGGTCTCATCCTCACTGCTCCCTTTCTGTCTGATTTTGGGGAGACCATGGTCCCACCCCAATAGGTCAGAGCCGAATCAGTTCAAAGCAAATGACAGTCCCTGCCATGCTGCTGCTTCTCTCAACCCCCAGCAGCCAAACAGAAGAAGGACTTTGCATGAAGAGGGAGCAGCAGACTGTTGTATGTGTGGCAGGGATGATGTGATGGGATTGGTGCGTTCTCTGCCCAGTCAGATCCATTTTCAATTCTCAATAATAGGAAGTAGCAATAAAAGATTCTCTCCGGGCCGGGCGCGGTGGCTCAAGCCTGTAATCCCAGCACTTTGGGAGGCCGAGACGGGCGGATCACGAGGTCAGGAGATCGAGACCATCCTGGCGAACACGGTGAAACCCCGTCTCTACTAAAAAAAATACAAAAAACTAGCCGGGCGAGGTGGCGGGCGCCTGTAGTCCCAGCTACTCGGGAGGCTGAGGCAGGAGAATGGCGTGAACCCGGGAGGCGGAGCTTGCAGTGAGCTGAGATCCGGCCACTGCACTCCAGCCTGGGCGACAGAGCGAGACTCCGTCTCAAAAAAAAAAAAAAAAAAAAAGATTCTCTCGGACCATCACATCGAGGTTGCATACTTCCTTGGACATGCAAGATCCAGCAGATTGTAAAGCGAGCTATAATAGTATTTAGGAGACAGGACAGACAAACCAATGACATCACCTCTCCTGCCTCTCACCCTGCCTCCTTTCCAGAGCTATTGCATTTAGAGCAGTGTTGCCCCCTGCTCCCTTCACCAAATGCAACTGGCATACAGCTGCAGACACGGCTGCTATGCCCCATCCATCCTACAGGTGCCCATTGTCCAGTGAAGAAAGGTCTGACTTTGGTGTGATAGCGTCAGAGTGTCTGGAAAGAATCCTCCAGCCCCCAAACCACCCAAGAATTACATAGCTGTGCCCCATCATGCTGGCTAAGAACCTCTGCCTCTGCCTGCACCAGCATGACTTTAGCTTAGCAAGCCTCGGCTCTGAGGGATGACGCAGCTTTGACCGAGGGAAGCCACCACTGCCTGCCTGTTGGTGGGCACGGCCAGGAAGACTCCTTCAAGGAGCACAGGCTCATTTCATCCATCTCCCGGAAGCAGCTTGCCCATGTCCCTCAGGACCCAGCCCCTGCCTGCCTTCCTGGCCTCATTTCTCACGCCCAGTCTCCTCCTCATACCCACAGCTGCAGTCATAAAGCCCGCTCTGCCACTGTCCTGGTCCACTCTCTCCTCTCCCAGCCTGGGACTTTAAGCAAATGACTCCTTCTTGGAAGCCCTTCCCTGCTTCCTGGACAGGCTGACCCCTTTTAACCCTCCAGAGTTCAGCTCAATTATTACCGCTTCTGGGAAGATTTTCCTGAACCTCTCCTCGCCTCTGTCAGATGGGTGACTAGCTCCTCGTCTGTCTTCCTGTGGCGCCCTGTACTTACCTGCATTGCAGCCGGCTCACCGTCTGCTTACGGAAGCAAATCCCACACCGAAACTATTAACTCCTGCAGGGCTTTGCTGCGCATTTTATTTCTAACTCCTAACCTAGCTAGGCCGTGAATATTTCTTGAATGGATGATCAGGATGCCATGGCCTCGTGAGTCACCAGGTCTCCACTAGCGAGGTAAAATAAAGAAGTAAGGCCGTGATCTCAACTTTCCAGGCCAGTCACCTGTCTTTTTTTTTTTTTTTTTTTTTTTTTTTTTTTGAGACGGAGTCTTGCTCTGCCACCCAGGCTGGAGTGCAGTGGCCGGATCTCAGCTCACTGCAAGCTCCGCCTCCCGGGTTCACGCCATTCTCCTGCCTCAGCCTCGGGAGTAGCTGGGACTACAGGCGCCCGCCACCGCACCCGGCTAGTTTTTTTGTATTTTTTAGTAGAGTCAGGGTTTCACCGTGTTAGCCAGGATGGTCTCGATCTCCTGACCTCGTGATCCGCCCGTCTCGGCCTCCCAAAGTGCTGGGATTACGGGCTTGAGCCACCGCGCCCGGCCAGAGTCACCTGTCTTACCAAGCACATCCGCGTCCTGAGGTGTTGACTCCTGCACCCATACTCTAAGCCCTCCCTTGGGCTCCCCCAACCCAGTCCTTATTCCCACCTCTGCCACCCTTTATTCTGAGGCTCCCCTTGGGCACTCTGTGACTAAGAAAACAAAAGTGTCTCTCTGGATTACCAAAGAGAGTGTGCTGCGTCCTTGGATAAGGACTTCCTTTTCCCCCTTCTCTTCCTGAGTCAGGAGAACCTGGGCTGCACCCTTTCCAACTGCGGATCAGCCTCTGCTCGCATCCCACTCCAGCCCCCACCTGAATGGGGGAGGGAACACAAAACCTCAGAGAGGGTCTGGAGGCAAGAAGCAAATTGAGTTTGAAAAACGGGACTTGTACAAGCAAAATAGAGGTTGAGAATATCAACATTCAGCTAGGAAAGCAGAGGGGAGAGGTGATAGGACGCTGCCTAGAGGCCTCGTTCAGGCAGGTTGGGAATGTACAACTGGAAGAAAACTTTAGTCAGATATCAGCAGGAACCGTCAGTGTTTTACTCAGTGTTTTAACAGATCTCCACTGTGGGGATTGTCTCCTTGGAGTCAGAGTTGGGAGTGAGTGTGAGACCCCTGGAGGCCCTTTCTACCCTGGAATTCTATGCTCTAGGCCAGCTGTGGCCTTCCTGGGACCCAAGTTCCATTAAAGCTATTTTCATCAGCAGTAAATTAGCTAGTCTGGGAGGATGGGAAAGTACAGCTTCTAAAGGAGGCAATTCACTGGGTCAGGATGCCCTGAGGCAACAGTGGAGAAGCTTTGGATCCCAGAACAACAGCCTCCAGTGTTCAGGATGCGGTGGGTTAAGTGGGGAATCTCCACAGAGCCTGACCCATCCACAGAGCGGGCAACACCAGGACCCCCGGATAAAACTGCAGAGACTTCCGAGCTCCCTGGGGCTAACAGCTCACCATTTGTAACACTAGCTATTCAGGCAATGAAGCTTACGGTCCAGGCTTACTCTTAACAATAATCCTGGCTACTGCCATTAGACTGAAGCTCAGAAAAGTTAAGAAATTTGCCTGACACTACCAGGTAGTAAATGGCAGGGCCAGATCCTAACCCAGAAATGTGACATCAACTCAGCTATGACACATCACTCCATCTCCCAGTGCTCCTCCCCGAAGAACCGATTCAGTGAGTTGGCCGGTGACAGGGACGGTCTGGCCTAAGCTCCACTCTTCCCTTCCCAGAATAAAAGGGAAGACTGAGATCTCAGTGCCTATCAGATTTATGTTGGTGGCACACAAGTGCTGCCTCTGAAGACCAACATATGTGAAGACCAACATATGTGAAGACACAACATATGTGAAGACACAACATATGTGTCCTTTTTCCTGGCTGGGCCAGGTTCTTTTAGCAAGCAAGAACTCACTGGGCTGTGCAGAAAAAGCAGGGTTGGAGGGAGAGTCGAGCTAAAGAGGCGCCTGGAGTAGTGGAGAGAGCCCTAGGCTGGGTCAGAATGTCTAGCTTCTTTTTCCAGTTAGTGCAGAACAAGTTACTTCCTCTCCAATCCCCAGAATCTTTATCAAGGAAAAGGGTGTGGGGTGGTGTAGAACAGAGGTATTAGTATAAGGAAATGCCCACTCTACTGACCTTGCTGGGTTACAAGGATAAAATGCAATCATTGCTGTGAAAGAACATTGACTAATATGAAGTGCCGTATGTAGTCATGTTTTATAAAATCCTTAAGCGCTTGTGTCATTGACTGTCCAGCTCAGTGTGTTTTATAGTGAGGTACTGGCACTCAAATGCCCAGCCTAAGCATTTCGATGCCCTAGGGCTCTCTGTAATCTGTTGATCAAATCATCCAGCCACATCAAAATCTTGACAAGATCAGTCCTTCCTGACTGTCCACTCTTGAACTCTGAACTCCTGATATTAACCTCAGTTCCACTTTTCTAAACAAGTTGGCCAGGCGAGGTGGCTCACGCCCGTAATCCCAGCACTTTGGGAGGCCGAGGCGAGTGGATCACCAGGTCAGGAGTTTGAGACCAGCCTGGCCAATATGGTGAAACCTGTCTCTACTGAAAATACAACAATTAGCCGGACGTGGTGGTGGACGTCTGTAATCCCAGTTACTTGGGAGGCTGAGGCAGGAGAATCGCTTCAACCTGGGAGGCGGAGGTTGCAGTCAGCCGAGATTGCGCCATTGCACTCCAGCCTGGGCAACAAGGTGAAACTCTGTCTCTAAATAAATAAATAAATAAAACAAGTCAAGTTCTTTCTCATCACTGGACTTTGCAAATTCCAAGTCCTTAATTCAGAATACTTGGTCTGATCATCCCTACCCCACATCTAAGGTCAACATTCAAAAAGCAGAGACCAGCCGGGCATGGTGGCTCATGCCTATAATCCCAGCACTTTCAGAGGCCAAGGCAGGTAGGACACTTGAGCCCAGGAGTTCAAGACCAGCCTGGGAAACATGGCAGAACTCTGTCTCTACCAAAAAGAATACAAAAATTAGTTGGGCATAGTAGCGGGCACCTGTAGTCCTAACTACTCAAGAGACTGAGGTGGGAGGATCACTTGAGCCCAGGAGATGGAGGCTGTACCTATTATTGAACTACTCCACACCACTCCAGCCTGGGCAACAGAGTGAGACTTTGTCTCAAAAAAAAAAAAAAAAAGGCAGAGACTGTCGTGTTTGCGTCGTACATTGCAACATCAATGCAGTGCAGAATGGGTGTCAGTAAATGCCTGATGAAATATGGATTTCCCTTCAATTTCCCTTCCCACCTCTGCCTATTTTTTTCCTTGCTACTGAGATGGTGATTGTTCTGACCTCATTCTATGGGGATGCCACAGAGATTAGCTCATTAAAAATGATGAAGCTCTCCTGACACTTTGTGTTAATGTTTAACAAAAATAGCTGGGGGTGTAATGACTCAGGGAGACAACGGAGAAACCCTTTGACTTTCTTAGATGGGCAGGACAACCAGGTGCCCCCGTTCTCCCACACACTAGCTCTGTGGGAGCCCTGACCCTTGCCCTCAGTGCCTCCCACCCTGCTCTCTCCTCTGGGCAAGGCAAGGGACATCCCCAGCCTTAGCCTGGGAGGCCGAACCCCACCCACCGTCGCTTTGGACATGGCCTCTCCCTCTGGGAGATTCTTGCAACCGTGAGCTTTTGGAAGCATGGCAGAGTCTGGAGGCCACAGTCACCTGCTGCTGAGGTTCCCGCATCCCTGCCCCTTTGCCAGATCAGACTGTGGGGCTGGGGTATGTGAAGAAGGGCAGTTTACTTAGTTCTTCCCTAGGATAGAGAAAAGGGAGGGGAATGGTCACTGGCAGTGAATAAATTAAAGACCCATGCCGGCTGGAGACCACTGGGGAAAAAACAGCAAATCCGTGAATTATCCTGTTTACACCAGAAGTAAACTGATAGTCTGGACCTTTACCTAATAGACTGTGCTGAAATCACAGGCCATTCACGAGGAAAGATGCATGGAGCTGTGTCTTTGCTCCTCCATATTCATTAAAGACTTTGGCACCACTCCACTCCAAGTCTTGCCATCATCCTGAGTAACTTCAGTGTCCAAACAGACCATTCATTTACAAACTCGGAATCACAACCCATTAATGAGTCATGAAATTGATTTTGAGGATTGTGGTCAGCAATCTTTTTCTAAAGAAACGGAGTAGAAAGAAAATATTAGAGTACTTCACATGTAGGAAAGGTGGTTTGGGGGTAAAATATTTATTTTAATTATATATATGATATAAAACATATGCTAATAATAGGTTATTTCCATGACATAATACCTTCATCTCTAATAGGTCACGGTGTAAACTATGTTTCTAGTTGTGGGCCGTAATCAAAAGTCTAAAAGAGAAAGGAGTATATACAATGGAATGTTATTCAGCCTTACAAAGGAAGGAAATTCTGATACATGCTACAAAACGGTTGAACGTTGGGGACATTTGTGCTAAGTGAAATAAGCAAGTCACGAAAGGACAAATATTGTATGGTTCTACTTTCATGAGGTTCTTAGAATGGTGAAATTTATAGAGACAGAAATCCGGAGAATGGTGGCTGCCAGAAATCCGGAGAATGGTGGTTGCCACGGGCTGGCCAAGGTAGAGGGGGAGGGATGGGGAGTTGTGGTTTAATGAGTACAGAGTTTCTGTTTTGCGAGATGGAAAGAGTTCTGTGGCTGGGTGGTGGTGATGGTGGTACAACCATGTGAATGTACTTAATGCCACTTAACACACTTAATGTTCTTCATACAATGTACTTAATACATTTAAAAATGGTTAAGATGGGCCGGGCGCAGTGGCTCAAGCCTGTAATCCCAGCACTTTGGGAGGCCGAGACGGGCAGATCACGAGGTCAGGAGATCGAGACCATCCTGGCTAAGACGGTGAAACCCCGTCTCTACTTAAAAATACAAAAAACTAGCTGGGCGTGGTGGCAGACGCCTGCAGTCCCCGCTGCTCGGGAGGCTGAGGCAGGAGAATGGCATAAACCCGGGAGGCGGAGCTTGCAGTGAGCTGAGATCCGGCCACTGCACTCCAGCCTGGGCGACAGAGTGAGACTCCGTCTTTAAAAAAAAAAAAATGGTTAAGATGGTTAATTTTATGTTATGTGTAGTCTACCACTTTTTTTTTTTTTTTTTTGGGACGGACTCTCACTCCATCTCCAAGGCTGGAGTGCAGTGGTGGGATCTTAGCTCACTGCAAACTCCACCTCCCGGGTTCACACCATTCTCCTGCCTCAGCCTCCCGAGTAACTGGGACTACAGGCACCCACCACGACGTCGGGCTAATTTTTTGTATTTTTTAGTAGAGACGGGGTTTCACTGTGTTAGCCAGGATGGTCTCGATCGCCTGACATCGTGATCTGCCCGCCTCGGCCTCCGAAAGTGCTGGGATTACAGGCGTGAGCCACCGCACCCGGCCTCTACCACACTTTTTAAAGCCCTGGGAGAAACCTCCCACATCCTTGACCTCACGTCAGGTGACTTTGGTCTCCACTCATGTTCAGCTCCCATTCTGAAGGCTACACCCTGGTCCCAGCCATCATCAGGAACTACTTTATCTTCCACTCTCTGACCTCATCGTCCTATCTTTCCAACTTTCTCACTCCTTTTATTCCTTCTGTAACAATGTTTCTGTCTGGTTGCATCCCTGAAACTTTTGACCAATCTACCCCCTCCTAGTGAGGCCACCTCCATTCCTCCCGAAATTGCTGCAACAGTCGTCTCACTGGTCTTCCTGCCCAGAGTCCTGCCCACTCCAGTTCATCCTCAACTTCGCATTAGGAGTGCCATCTCTGACGTTTCAATCCGATCTTAACACTCCCTATTTAAAACCTCTCAGAGGCCGGGCGCGGTGGCTCAAGCCTGTAATCCCAGCACTTTGGGAGGCCGAGATGGGCGGATCACGAGGTCAGGAGATCGAGACCATCCTGGCTAACACAATGAAACCCCGTCTCCACTAAAAATACAAAAAAATTAGCCGGGCGTGGTGGCGGCGCCTGTAGTCCCAGCTACTCAGGAGGCTGAGGCAGGAGAATGGCGGGAACCCGGGAGGCGGAGCTTGCAGTGAGCCGAGATCGCGCCACTGCACTCCAGCCTGGGCGACAGAGCGAGACTCCGCCTCAAAAAAAAAAAAAAACCTCTCATAGGCTCTCTATTGACCTCAAGATAAAGTCCAAACTCCTTAACAAGGCAGACAAGCTGGGGTGCGGAGCGGCTCCTGGTTGATATGCCTCCCTTCTCCGCTGTCCTCCTGCATGGGCAACGTGTAAGCTTTAACTTTATCAGCAGGTCTTGCAGTGCACTGAGCTTTCACTTTGCTTCTGGGTGCTAGGGTCCTCCCCATCCCATTCCTTCTTCACTTGGCTAACTTCTATCACTCAAGACTCAGTTGGCCAGCACTTCCGGGAGTCTCCCTCTGTCCTCACCAGGCTGGATCTGGGGCCCTCAGGTGAGGTCCCGTAGCACCTATGCCGGGCCAGATCAGAGGGCTCGCCGCTCTGCACTGTAATGACTTGTTTCCTTTTCTCTCCACCCTGACCAGACTGTCATCTGCCTTCCCACACAGCCAGGCACTGTGTGAAATTCACTGTGGCATCGCCATGCCTGTTACACTGCCTACCACAGATAGACATTCTCTGAGAGGCGAGTGGGTGGGTGGACAGGAGGTTGTTCGAATGGGTGTGGACTGCACAGATTTTGAAATTCCAACCTGGGAATCAAGTTCCATCAAGACTTTCAGCTGGAAACACATTTGATCAAAGATGGTTTATCCAAATTAAGAATAGTTTCTGTCTTTGTATAGCACTCAACGGTTTGTAGCCCGCTGTCATATTTATGATGCTGTTTAACACACTTAATGACCTGTGAGTTAAGAAGGAAAGCTATCATCATTACCACATTGTAAATGAGGTGCGTATGTTCACCCAAGGTCAGAGAGTTAGTGAATGTCAGAGCCAGGACACGCACTCAACCTCTTCCTTCCGCTTGCTCTACCCCACTGCATTTAACCTTTAGGAATAAAAAGAATCAGAATAGCTAATCCTAATATTACAACCTTTCAGAAAACAGGGAATATGTATTTTCTGGCTTCTGTGGGATTCTACCAAGGTCCTAGTTCTCAGGTACTTAGAAAATATTAACTAGCTCCACTGCAGCAAAGCTATCCTTGATGTGCCTTGCTTTTTCACATTTTTTAGAAAAAGAAACAAAAACAAGTACCCCAAAAGACCAGTGTCTAACAACACATGGAAATAATGCCTTATATCCACCCTTCATCTCTGCAGTTGCAAATCAAGCCCAGTTTCTTTTATTTGGTTCTCAGTAGAGAGAAATAAATAAAGCATGAATATCATTTCTATCCCATCTACATCCAAAAAGGCATGAAAAGCGTTTATCACTATTCCTCATATAAATAACCTCTTCCATCTGCTTGCTGTAGTCTAATTTAAGTAGTCCTAATTGCATTCTGCATAGGACCTATTTTCCAAGTATTCATTTTATTTGTTCTTATATGGACTGTATCCAATTGCTCCCAGTCTCTTTTACCTTTAAAGCCAAAACTGGACATGAGTCACCAGTAAGTTTCTGGTTAAAGCCAAGAACAGTGGGAGGATAACGTCATGGGCCTTCAGCCTTGCTCGTGATGCTCATTTGAGTGTGTCTCAGGCACACGCAACTACACTGTGTGTCCCCAGAGGAAGGCGAGCACTGTGGGGCTCAAGTGCTGCTGCTTCTGCCCAGGGGGAAGCACAGACAGAGCATTTAAATGACAAACAGCTCTTCCTCTTTCTCCACATATGCACCCCATAGGCACTTTGGTCTCTACCTGGATCCGTTAAGCACCCATAACCATCTTTTGCAAAAGTGAACTTAGGCTGGGAGAGGTGGTTCATGCTTGTAATCCCAGCACTTTGAAAGGCCGAGGCAGGAGGATCACTTGAGGCCAGGAGTTCAAGACCAGCCTGGGCAACAAAGCAAGACCCTGTTTCTACAAAAAATTTTAAAAAAGTAGCCAGGTTAGGCCGGGCGCGGTGGCTCAAGCCTGTAATCCCAGCACTTTGGGAGGCCGAGACAGGTGGATCACGAGGTCAGGAGATCGAGACCATCCTGGCTAACACGGTGAAACCCTGTCTCTACTAAAAAATACAAAAAAAACTAGCCGGGCGCGGTGGCGGGCGCCTGTAGTCCCAGCTACTCGGGAGGCTGAGGCAGGAGAATGGCGTGAACCCGGGAGGCGGAGCTTGCAGTGAGCTGAGATCCGGCCACTGCACTCCAGCCTGGGCGACAGAGCGAGACTCCGTCTCAAAAAAAAAAAAAATAATAAATAAATAAAAATAAAAATAAAAATAAATAAAATTAAAAAGTAGCCAGGCATGATGACCCACACCTGTAGCCCCAGCTCCTCAGGAGGCTGAGGTGGGAGACTCTTAGCCTGGGAATTCAGGACCGCAGTGAGCTATTATCATACCACTGCACTCTAGCCTGGGTGACAGAGCGAGACCCTGTCTAAAAAAGAAAAAAGAAGAAGTTGAGGAGCACCAAAGACACAGCCGGCACAGTGCTGCCTTGCTTGGCTGCCGCATCTCTACGCCTCTTTGAGCCCACAGCCATTCCCAGACTGCAGGAGCAGATTCAGCCCCTCGACGGTCTCTCCTCAGTGTGCAGCGTCCCCATTCTCCTCACCTGACACAGCCTAGCTCAATGGGCCCCCGAAGAAGGGATTCTCTTGCTGGGCCAGCAGGTTCCTACTCCAACTGTGCATCTTAGTTTCAGTGTGAGTCACTGTGGGACCGTAGGCAGGGTCAGATGCCCCCAAAGGTAGTCAGGTGTCAGTCCGGAGATCTGTGGGGACGGTCTGGACTAATTTCCCTGGGATGGCAGGGCTGGAGGGAGGCCTGGCATCAGGAAGCACATGACTGGCAGAAAGGGGAAAGGAATACCAATTTCCATCCTCCCCTGCAAGGCCGCAAGACACTCCTAAGAAAAATTACCACGGTGTGCTTAGCTGGAGCCAGTGTTGTCTATTTTCTTATAATATTAATTACTGCCTTGTAACTGTAAGTTAACTGCTTGATTTTAAAAGAGCTCACAGATGAAAGCTAAAAGAAGAAAAACAGAGGAACTGGAAATTCCACACAGCTACGAGCAGCAGATAAAAGCTGCCCCCCTACAAATGCAAATCTAGATGAAGAGAAGGTAAACAAGATAATGCCAGCTAGGGTTGTTCAAGGAAACAAGAGAGTGTTCTATAAATATAACCAGAAAAAAAATATTTGTCTTAGCAGATGAGATCATCACACATGGCTCATGATAGAGATCTTTTGTTGCTCCCTTAATTGAAGCTTGGAAGAGAGCAGAAATGAGAGCAGAAATCAGACTACTGCCCACAAGGTTCCAGTGGGCTGGTCCATGTTTAACTAAGTGCAGCTGAAGTCATGAAGACTCGATGCCATCAATCTGAACTATGGCCTGTGTCTCACAGACATGTGGGCCCCGCCCTGCCCACTCAGCACCAAACCGGCTATGGCTCACCCGCACTGAGCAAATCAGGGGCAAAGCCGGGAAGGGGCACACGGCCACGGGCTGAACACAAGCCTAGGGGCAGGGAAAGGCCGAACAAAGCCCCAGCCTCCACTTTTCTGGGACTTCCTTTTCTGAAGGCTACTCCCCATGTGGGACAGGAGCTGGAGCAGAGCTGGAGACCTCCACCCATAGCCAGTGCCTGCTGCATGCCACGTGAGCTCTCGGCATTGGGACTCTGGCAGTGAACAAGACAAGCCCCCAGCTCTGGGAGCTGGAGATGAAAGGCTTCGGGGGTGGCTGGAGACAGCCAACAGAAATGACAACTAGCCAAGATAATTTATGTACTCATAAGTATACACTGAACACAAAATGCACACACACCTATAATCCCAGAGCTTTGGGAGGTCCAGGAGGGAGGATCACTTGAGGCCTGGAGTTTGAGGCTGTCGTGAGCTACGATCACACCACTGCAGTCTAGCCTGGGTGATAGAGTGAGACCCTGTTTCAAAAGCAAACCAGAACAAAAGTGCAGCCAGAGAGTGATGTGGGGCTCCTGTAGCTCACAAGGTTAGGGCAGGCCTGTCTGAGCAGGTGTCAGAGTTGCAGCCTGAAAGGTGAGGGGGCTGCTGTGTAGCAGGGAAGAGTGTTCCGAGAAGAGGGACCATCGAGTGGAAGGGCTCAGAGTCAGAAAAGAGCTTGGTGTGTTCAGGGGACAAAAAGAAGGCCCATAGGACAGTGCCAGAGAGACCAAGGGAGAGGAGGGAGAAGAGCCGCAAACGCCGGCAGGGCCAGCTCTGTCGCTGCAGGCCACCGGAAGGGGTTTGGATTCTGTTGGGTTTTTTAAGGGGAAGAGTGCTGTGATGTGGCATGTACTTTAGAAAGGGCTAAAGCACTCTTGGGCTGCTTTGTACAGGATGGGCTAGAAGGGGCCAAGAATGGTGATAGGAAGACTAGATAGGGGCTTTGGTCCATGGAAGAGAGGAGGGTGGCCAAGATCTGGGTGGAGGAAGTAGAGGTAGTTAGTAGTTGTCCACTGGGAAATGCGTTTTGAATGTAAAAAAAGTGGAGAGGACTGGCTGGGCGCGGTGGCTCCCACCTGTAATCCCAGCACTTTGGGAGGCCAAGGCAGGCGGATCACGAGGTCAGGAGATCGTGACCATTCTGGCTAACGTGGTGAAACTCCGTCTCTACTAAACAAAATACAAAATATTAGCCAGGCGTGGTGGTGGGCGCCTGTAGTCCCAGCTAGCCGGGAGGCTGAGGCAGGAGAATGGTGTGAACCTGGGAGGCAGAGCTTGCAGTGAGCCGAGATCGCACCACTGCACTCCAGCCTGGGCGACAGAGTGAGACTCCATCTCGGGGAAAAAATACAAATAGAGAGGACTTACTAATGGATTCATTGTGAGATGTTAAGGAAAAGCAAAGAGTTCAGGGTGAGGTTTTTGTCCTGAGCAACAGGGTAGAGTGGTTTCACTTAGTAAGATGGAGGAGATTGGGGAATAAATGAGTTTGGAGTGGGAGGGAAGCAAGTCTTCTGTTCTATTTATTTGTTTATTTATTGAGACAGAGTCTCACTCTGTCACCCAGGGTACAGTACAGTGGCGTGATCTCAGCTCCCTGCAACTTCCACCTCCTGGGTTCAAGCGAGTCTCCTGCCCCAGCCTCCCAAGTAGTTGGGACTACAGGCAAGTCTTCTGTTTTAGACATGTCAAGTTTGAGACCTGTTGGGCGCCAAGACAGCACATAGCCTGGGAGTGCATATGAGTCTGAAGCTCGGCTGGAAGATCAGCAGAAGGTCAAAGGTGAGAGTCAGTAGCATGTGTGTGGTTCTTAAAGCCCTGGGGTAGAGGAGCCTAGGACCAGAGTGCGGAGAGAGAAGTGATGGAAAGACTCAGGACAATTAGAGAACAGGAGGAGGAGGCAGCACAGGAGGCGGAGGCTGTAGCCATTGCAAGAGGAGCATATGGGCCGGCTGTGGGCCTGGAAGGCCTGGAGAAGAAGCACTTTGAGAGAGGGTGCTGCTCTGTGTCAAGCCATGCCAGAGGCCAGGGGAGGGGACATGGGGGGATTCCCTACTGCCCTGGGGAAGATGGAGGTCAGGGGCAGCCTCATGAGGAACCATGAGAGGGGATGGTGGAGACACGAGCCAGGCAGAGTGAGATGAGGAGGGAGTGTGGGGAGGTGGGGAGGCAGTGCACACAAACTGTAGGATGCTCTGCAGCACCAGGGAGAAGGACAGGTGGTGACAGCAGAAGAGGAACGTGCCTCAAGCTCTTTGAACAGGTTGTTGGGCTGCCCCTACCACACCCAACTCTACCACTTATCAGCCACCTGACCCGGAGCAACTCACTGAAACCCCATGAGACCCCATGCCTCTGCTGCTGCTGCTGTTTTTTTTTTTTTTTTTTTTTTTGAGACGGAGTCCCTCTCTGTTACCCAGGCTGGAGTGCAGTGGTACGATCTCAGCTCACTGCAACCTCCGCCTCCCGGGTTCAAGCGATTCTCCTGCCTCAGCCTCCCGAGTAGCTGGGATTACAGGCGCCCACCACCACACCCAGCTAATTTTTTTGTATTTTTAGTAGAGACGGGGTTTCACCATGTTGGCTAGGCTGGTCTTGAACTCCTGACCTCAAGTGATCTGTCTGTCTCGGCCTCCCTAAGTGCTGGGATTACAGGTGTGAGCCGGTCAATCTTGTCTTTTTAATTGCAAATGACAAGAGAGAATGGATTGGAGGTTAAAACTTTGGGAGAGAAAAGGGAGAAGCCACGTAAGCAGAGAAGAGAGGGTTCCAAGAGTCCTCATAGAAACGTGGCCTCAGAGAGGGACAGAGACCCTTCTGCTGCTGAAACAAGGCAGCCTACAGTCGCCAGGGTGTCCTGTTGATCTCCACCGTGACTCCTGCCCAGGACCACCCCAGTGCTCAAGCAGAGCAGCCTCACCTGCTTTAGCTATGACGTCCACCCTGCGTCAGTGGCAGAAGCAGCCCAGAAGCCTCCTGTCGGCTTGTTTCTCTGGGGTCCGATCCCCTGAAGCAGCAGCAGGTTTCCCACCATCTTTATCGCTTTGCCTCTGCCCAGCATCGCCACATGCAGTGCACGTGGGGAAGAGCTCATTGGGGAAGATTCTGGCAGAAAGATAACCAGAAAGTTTGCACCAAAACCCAGCCTGACCTCTCTCTCCCCTGAAAATGGGGTGCATAGACTTTTTTTTTTTTTTTTTTGAGATGGAGTCTCGCTCTGTCACCCAGGCTGGGGTGCAGTGGCCGGATCTCAGCTCACTGCAAGCTCCGCCTCCCGGGTTCACGCCATTCTCCTGCCTCAGTAGCTGGGACTACAGGCACCCGCCACCTCGCCTGGCTAGTTTTTTGTATTTTTTAGTAGAGACGGGGTTTCACCGTGTTAGCCAGGATGGTCTCGATCTCCTGACCTCGTGATCCGCCCGTCTCGGCCTCCCAAAGTGCTGGGATTACAGGCTTGAGCCACCGCGCCCAGCCGGGGTGCATAGACTTTCTGTTCCTTGCACATATAGTAGTCTGTTTTGTTGCTAGTATTTAACCAGCCTTATCCAACTGTGAGGCCAGGCTTCCTCTGAGGCCTCTGGGACCTACCCCAGCAAATGGGGCATAGAATCTCCACTGCCTCCTTTAAATGATGGGCTAGGCAGTGACTGGGGAGATGCAGGGAGGAACCCCAAAGATGTCCTCCTCATACTGTTCCAGACAGAAAGAGCCAAGTCTTGATCTGTGCTGGCAAAGTAATTTTTCAAACTGGAATTGCTGGTAAGGCTGCTTCCCTAAAAGGCAACTCAAGTCCTGTCCCCGGCCTGCCTTTCCCTGGAGCCATGGCTCCCTGCCATTGTGCAGCCATGGAGACTTCCACAGACTCTCTAGGGCACAGGGTTCTTCTAGTCCATTCTCCCCTATCTCAACCCCTTAACTCCCCACTTAGCCACCCTCACCCACTCAGGATAACAATGAACACTTGGAAAACTTCTCTAATAATACTCTAGAAAAGCAAAAACGGCGCAGTGGCTCACGCCTGTAATCATAGCACTTTGGGAGGCTGAGGCAGGCGGAGTTCAAGACCAGCCTGGCCAACATGGTGAAACCCTGTCTCTACTACAAATGCAAAAAGAAAAAAATTAGCCAGGCGTGGTGGCGGGTGCCTGTAGTCCCAGCTATTTGGGAGGCTGAGGCAGGAGAATCACTTGATCACTTGAACTCCGGGAGGTGGAGGTTGCAGTGAGCTGAGATCGCACCACAGCACTCCAGCCTGGGTGACAGAAGGAGACACCGACTAAAAAAAAAAAAAAAAAAAAAAAAAAAAAAAATCCCAGCACATTAGGAGGCCAAGGCAGGCAGATCATGAGGTCAGGAGATTGAGACCATCCTGCCTAACACCGTGAAACCCCATCTCTACTAAAAATACCAAAAAAAAAAAAAAAAATTAGCCAGTAGTGGAGGCAGGTGCCTGTAGTCCCAGCTACTCGGGAGGCTGAGGCGGGAGAATTGCTTGGACGTGGGAGGTGGAGGTTGCAGTGAGACGAGATCGTGCCACAGCACTCCAACCTGGGCGACAGAGGGAGACTCTGCCTAAAAAAAAAAAGGCCGGGCACGGTGGCTCACGCCTGTAATCCCAGCACTTTGGGAGGCCAAGGCGGGCCGATCATTAGGTCAGTAGATCGAGACCATCCTGGCTAACACGGTGAAAGCCCGTCTCTACTAAAAAAAAAAAAAAAATAGCTGGGCGTGATGGCGGGTGCCTGTAGTCCCAGGTACTCGGGAGGCTGAGGCAGGAAAATGGTGTGAACCTGGGAGGTGCAGCTTGCAGTGAGCTGAGATTGCGCCACTGCACTCCAGCCTGGGCAACAGAACGAGACTCCGTCTCAAAAAAAAAAAAAAAAAAAAAAAAAAAGGAGAAGAAGAAGAAAAAAAGAAAAACAAAAATGTCCCTAGTTACACATGGTGCAGCTCCCAGCCCAGACTTCAGACTCTGGGGTGGCACAAGGTCTCCAGGAATCACTTCCAAAAATGCTTCAGTCCAGCCCAGCTGTAGCATCTACACTTGTGTGATGGGCTTGGGTCTCAGAGTGTCCCTGTTGTCTGGTTGTCCCTGGTCTATCAGATCACTTGGATGCCAGATGCATCTGATCATCTCTTCCCTGTCTTCTCTATACGGTTGTGGTCCACTCAAAGTAGGACAGTCATCATCCCACCAAAAGAAAGATGGGGCAGGGCAACGTGGCTCATGCCGATAGTCCCAGCACTTCGGGAGGCCAAGGCAGGAGGATTGCTTGAGCCCAGGATTTTGAAACCAGCCTGGGCAACATAGCGAGATCCCATCACTACAAAAAGTTTAAAAATTAGCCAGGCAAGGTTACGAATGCCTATAGTCCTGGATACTCAGGAGACAGGTGGGAGGATCACTTGAGCCCAGCAGATCGAGACTGCAGTGAGCTATGATTGCGCCATGGCACTCCAGCCTGGGCAACAGAGCAAGACCCTGTTTCAAAAAATAAAAAGATGGGTTCAGCCGGGAGGGGTGGCTCATGCCTGTAATCCCAGCACTTTGGGAGGCTGAGGCGGGTGGATCACCTGAGGTCAGCAGTTCAAGACCAGCCTGGACAACATGGTGAAAACCTGTGTCTACTAAAAATACAAAAATTAGCTGGATGTGGTGGCAGGAACCTGTAATCCCAGCTACTCAGGAGACTGAGGCAGGAGAATTTCTTGAACCCAGGAAGTGGAGGTTGCAGTGAGCTGAGACCACACCATTACACTCCAGCCTAGGTGACAGAGCGAGACTCAGTCTCAGAAAATAAATAAATAAATAAATAAATAAATAAATAAATAAATTTTTTAAAAGATGGGCTTATCGAGGACCATGGGTCTCCTTTGCTCTGCTCTCGAGGCCCCTCAGGCCTCCTTGGGTTTTCACGCCGGCAATAGGAACTGTGGCTCGGACCACGTGTCAACACCACATTTTGCCATCCTTCTCTGCTCTGGGCACCACCTTTCTGGCCGTCTTCACCTGAGCCTTGGGGTGAATTCTTCCTGTGGGTCCATCTGACTTCCCAGGCAAGAAACAGGAGAGGTTTTTAAAATCCCTATTATTACTTGAATATCTGAAGCACTTGGAATAGGAGGGGAACAGGAAAGGAAATCCATTAAAGGCACTGTGAGGCAGATAAAACGCAGAGAGCAGAGAACCGGGGTGAGTGGGAGGAGATAACAGGGTGTAAGGAGCGCATCACCGCAGCCAGCGGCACGTGGCGTTTGCCAGCTCCCTAAACGGACAAGGGCAGAACGCGTTTCAGTCTGCCTTTGCACGAGAGGAACTAATCCCCTTGGAAAAGGAATGGGTTCTAAGAGGGTCAAAGGAGTTGCTCGAGGCACGGCGTCATTCGGCGGCAGCAAGGGAATGTAAACCAGCTGCGCGCAGGCAGCGCCTCCGTGCCTGTTCTAGCCGGGCGTCGGGCTTCCTGTGTGGTCCTGAATCCGTCTTCTGCTTTCTGGAATCTTAAATGCACTGGCAGATGGTGGGGACTTTAGAGCTATGTTCCTTAAATATTCTCAGGCCCTAGAGAAAAAGATTCTTGTTTATTCTCATTAGCTTACTTATGTTTCATAACACCCGCACCTTCTTCCCAACAAAACGTGAGGTGTGACTGCACACACAGGGCACGTCCGGAGCACCCAATGATGTGGGGTGAGATTCCAGGAGGCTACTGGGGTCATGTACGTGCCATTAGCACTGCTTTCTTTCTGTTTTTGTTTAAGACAGGGTCTGGCTCTGTCACCCAGGCTGGAGCACAGTAGCACAATCAGGCTCATCTCATCTACAGCCTCCAACTCACAGGCTCAAGGGATCCTCCCACCTCAGCCTCCTGAGTAGCTGGGACTCCAAGGGCTTACTGCCATGCCCGGCTAATTTTTGTATTTATTTATTTTTTGGTAGAGATAAGGTCTCGCCATGTTGCCTAGGTTTGCCACAAACTCTTGGCTCCAAGCAGTCCCCCTCCTTGGCTTCCCAGCGTGTTGCGATTACAGGCATGAGCCACTGTGCCCAGCCAACAGTAGCAAGACCTGTCTCTAAAAAATAAAATTGTTTTTTTAAAAATCAATGTAACTTGTTGGAAAGTATTGTAAAGGCTAATAAAGACATATCGTTCCCCCCCGAGAGGCTCTAGGTTCTCCTAAGCATCATCCGTGCGTGTGGCGAGATCCACATAATAACTAAACTTCTGAAGAAAGTTATCTTTTTCAACTCAGTCATGTGGCCCTTCGGGTTGACCTGTCTGCTTCTTTTTCCTTCTATGAATGATGATCTGGTTTTGACCCAATTGGATGCCATCCCAAATGCTATCTAGATACAGATGAAGTTCAATTCGTTCAGGTTCCTATCTTGAAGCCAAACGGCAGTCAGCGCCATTTTCAATGCGGGTTCTGTATTCATCTTCAGAAAGACTAAGTCAGTAGTAGGCCGGGCGCGGTGGTTCACGCCTGTAATCCCAGCACTTTGGGAGGCCGAGGCGGGCAGATCACAAGGTCAGAAGATTGAGACCATCCTGGCTAACAGGGTGAATCACACCACTGCACTCCAGCCTAGGCAGCAGAGCAAGACTCTGTCTCAAAAAAAAAGAAAAGAAGATCAGGGTCTTGATTTCCACTCAGTCCTATAGCGTTTCATGTTTATTGATTGACTGGAGGCTGGATGCAGTGGCTCATGCCTATAATCCCAATACTTTGGGAGGCCAAGGAAGGCAGATCACTTGAGCCCAGGAGTTTGAGACCAGCCGGGGCAATGTGGCAAAACCCTGTCTCTAAAAAAAAAAAAAAAAAAAAAAATTTAGCTGGGCATGGTGGCATGCGGCTGTAGTCTCAGCTACTCAGGGAACTCAGGTGGGAGGATTGCTGAAGCCCAGGAGATTGAGGTTGTAGTGAGCTGAGATCACACTCCAGCCTGGAAGACAAAGTGAGACCCTGTCTCAAAACAATAAAAATAATAAAGAATAAAGTGAGACCCTGTCTCAAAACAATAAAAATAATAAAGAATAAAATTGAATGATTGCAACCAAACTTCACATAGTAAAAAAGCGTATAAAATAATTTTGATGGCCGGGCTCAGTGGCTCACACCTGTAATCCCAGCACTCTGGGAGGCCGCAGCAGGCAGATCACCTGAGGTCAGGAGTTCAAGACCAGCCTGGCCAACATGGTGAAACTCCATCTCTACTAAAAATACAAAAATTAGCCAGACATGGTGGTGGGTGCCCGTAATCCCAGCTACTTGGGAGGCTGAGGCAGGAGAATCGCTTGAACCTAGGAGGCAGAGGTTGCAGTGAGTCGAGACCACACCATTGCATGCCAACCTGGGCAACAAAAGCGGAACTCCATCTCAAAAAAATAATAATAGGCTGGGTGCGGTGGCTCACGTCTGTAACCCCAGCACTTTGGGAGGCCCAGGTGGGTGGATCACCTGAGGGTCAGGAGTTCAAGACCAGCCTGATCAACATGGAGAAACCCCGTCTCTATTAAAAATACAAAAATATAAGTGGGCATGGTGGTTCATGCCTGTAATCCCAGCTACTCAGTAGGCTGAGGCAGGAGAATCACTTGAACCTGGGAGGCGGAGGTTGCGGTGAGCCAAGATTGTGCCATTGCATTCCAGCCTGAGCAACAAGAGTGAAATTCCATCTCAAGAATAATAATAATAATAATTTTGATGTGGGTTTCATTCATTGTCTTGAACGAAAATGGCAGCCAATGTTAAAAGTCTGATGTTTTTATTGGGTGTCGGTGACATTTGACAAGTATCAGAGGCTACCAATATCACTGTTACCCAATAAAAACAGCAGGCAGAGGCTACTTGTCAAATGGATGCCTTGTGAGAAGACAAAACCTGAATCTGCCACCTCAAAAAATAACCCATTGAGTGTACTAAATGTGCCCATTAAAATACTGACAATGTTTTCATAGCTAGCAATTGTCCTTTCACACACATCAGCAGGATGTGTGACATGTCACTTTATTTATATAATACTTATGTAATAATACTTTCATATTATGCTTTTTCTGAGTATATTTTAATTACCAATTAATCTCATTTTATTTTTTGAGAGAATGGGTAGGTAGAAGTGAGTATTTTAAAAATCAGGGCTGGGCACAGTGGCTCACGCCTGTAATCCCAGCGCTTTGGGAGGTCAAAGCAGGTGGATCACTTGAGCCCAGGAGTTCGAGACCAGTCTGGACAATACAGTGAGACCCTGTCTCTGTAAGAATTAGCAGGGTGTGGTGTTGCACGCCAGTGGTCCCAGCTACTCAGGAAGCAGAGGTGGGAGGTGGGAGAATCACTTAGGCCCGGGAAGTCAAGGCTGTAGTGAGCTGTGATCGCACCACTACGCTCCAGCATGGGTAACAGAGTGAGACCCAGGGAAGTACAAATGGCTATTTTAAGAGAATATAGGCAGCGTGTTGTGGATCTGGTAAGAAGTCCAACCAGAATAGCTAGGTCTAGGGCCTGTGGTAGAACTAAGACTTCAGATGAGGATTAATGAGGGTGGGGTGGGCCTGGAGAAGTAAAGAAAGAGAGAGGAAGGATGAGGGCACCAAACTGGTTCTACTTCCTCCTGAAGGCCTCCTAGCAGAAGCCATTAGCCAACAGCAGGTGCACTGCATATACAGGAATGCGACTGGAATAGATGTCTTAGCCCTGTACAAAGACTGCATCTCAGTTGTATCGAGCTGGTCCTGCTATTCAAATCCTACAGACCTTATTGAACTTCCAGACTCCACCCTCTGGAGGGTCTCCTTCCCTCTCCTGTACCCCAAAACCCTGAGCTCGTCAGGATTTCATCTGGCCTGTGCAGCTGCCCCCCCAGGCCCTCCAGAGAAAGAGAGGACAGCATGTTGGCTCCCGGGCCCTGGTGTTTCACTCTGAGGAGGTGGGTGGACGGGAGGGTGGGAGCCTGGAAAGAAAGTCAGGAGGACCTCATCTCTAAGTCAGAGAGTTGGCCTGATGAGGAGAGTGTCGGTGAATGGCGTCTTGCTGTTATTTCTCTGTATCCCTGCTGGGGATGGGAGTTCCTGGCAGCTGGCCCTGGCCCTGGCCTTGGCCTTTGTCTCCCTACACTCTCCTCTTGGCACAGCCAGAGGCTTTCAGTGTTGTGCTTTCAGGGTCACATGGTTTAAGCTTTGCACAGCTGCCGGGGGAAAAAGAGAGAGTGAGGGAGAGACTGAGACAGAGAGCACTCGCTCCATTCTTACCATATATGAGGCTAAGCGATGGATATCGGCATGACTCAAAGCCCATGAAAGCAATCTCTGCCTGACTCTCACCCCTCGCTATGGAACACACTGCCTCTCACCCTACTTCTGGGCTTTTCACACCCAAATCCTCCCCGGCCCTCCACACACAAGCTTCCACTGACCCCCCATGCACCCTCCCCTGAGTACACACACACTCTCACACCACACAAAAGATGTGTGTGCGCACTGTCTTTTTTTTTTTTTTTTTTTTTTTTTTGAGACGAAGTCTCGCTCTGTCTCCCTGGCTGGAGGGCAGTGGCGCGGATCTCGGCTCACTGCAAGCTCCGCCTCCCGAGTTCCCGCCATTCTCCTGCCTCAGCCTCCGGAGTAGCTGGGACTACAGGCGCCCGCAAGCGCGCCTGGCTAATTTTTTTTTTTTTTTTTTTTTTTTTTTTTGTATTTTTAGTAGAGACGGGGTTTCACCGTGGTCTCGATCTTCTGACCTTGTGATCCGCCCGCCTTGGCCTCCCAAAGTGCTGGGATTACAGGCGTGAGCCACCGCGCCCGGCCGTGTGTGTGCACTTTCTATCAAACCCATGGAAAGAAAAGCCAGCAACTTAACCTAATAACTTTTGCACATCATGGCGGACAAGAGCTTGCTCTGGCAATTCTCTCCCCCCCCCCCCCCTCTCTCTCTCTCTCTCTCTCTCTCTCTCACACACACACACACACACACAAACACACACAATGCCCATGCCATGGGTGTTTTCCATACTACTTTAAGATTTTAGAATCTCTGTCCTTAGTCTCTCTCCAGTGTAAATTCTTGAGTGCCATCTCCTGTTTTTCCACCAATGCTGCACCTTTCCCATCAGAAAAGTTACTTACTTCGATCAGACTTCTCACTCCGTGGAGTTTCAGAAGCCAGCCCTCCCGTGTCCCCAGCCAGCCAGTGGTCAGTGTTCCTCCTCTGCCTCTCCCACAGCACCTTGGCCTGTGCTGTGTAGCTTCTGCATGCTTCTACCACTGTTTGTAGCCTCCATCAGCAATTGCAGCCAGCACTAGCCAATGCAGGTGGGGACCGTGGTCTGCCTCACGCTGCTTTAGGTCACCTTGCATTGTCTTTATGAGCTTAACATCACGAGCGGTCACCGGTAATATGGTCTTACAAAGTATGGTTATGATGCAAGATGATTTTTTTAAACAAACATATGAAGTCTTAAATATTCAAATAAGGCTTCAAATAATAATGTGATCACTGCCACTGCCATTATTCTCTTACCTCTCAAGGTCATCAGTGGGAAGGCAGCGTTCACTTAGGTGAGAATTTTTTTGGTTTTTTTGGCAACAGGGTCTTGCTGTATTGCCCAGGCTGGGGTGCCAACACGGCTCACTGCAGCCTCAACCTCCTGGCTCAAGCTATCCTCCTGCTTCAGCCTCCCAAGTAGCTGGGAGTACAGGTGTGTGCCATCATAACCAGCTTATTTTTTTAAGTTGTTTTGTAGAGATGGGGTTTCACCATATTGCCCGGGCTGGTCTCAAACTCTTGGGCTCAAGTGATCTGCCTGCCTCAGCCTCCCAAAGTGCTGGGATTACATGCATGAGCCAACATGCCTGGCCGACATTTTTGATATATTGTTCCCAAGCTAGTATCTCTTTTTTTTCTTTATTTTTTTCTGAGACAGAGTCTCATTCTCTAGCCCAGGCTGGAGTGCAGTGGTGCAATCTTGGCTCACCGCAACCTCTGCTTCCAGGTTCGAGCAGTTCTCCTGCCTCAGCCTCCCAAGTAGCTGGGATTACAGCCATGCGTCACCATGCCCAGCTATATTTTTGTATTTTTAGTAGAGACGGGGTTTCGCCATGTTGACCAGGCTGGTCTCAAACTCCTGACCTCAGGTGATCTGCCCTCCTTGGCCTCCCAAAGTGCTGGGATTACAGGCATGTATCATTATTTTATAGGCCCAGTTCTGCTACATCTAAGAAGTTTTGAAACATAAAGATAACACACAAATATATTATAAAAGCCTACATTGCTTATACCTTGGTTTGTTTGTAGGAATTGCATCCTGTAGAGTAGGGGTTGGCCAACTGCAGCCTGGGGCCAAATCCGGTTTTTGTGTGACCTGCAATGCAAGTTCAGAATGGTTTTGATATTTTTTAGATGAGTCAAAAAATCTAAAGCAGAATAAGATTTCATGATACATGAAAATTACATGGAATCCAAATTACAGTGCTTATAAATAGTTTTATTGGAGCACAGCCATGCATACTTGGTGACATTCTCTGTGGCTCCTCACACACTGAAACAAAAGGTCAAGTCATTGCGACAGACACTATGTGGCTTGAAAAGCTGAAAACATGTGGTGTCTCGTCTCTTACCAGAAACGTTTACTGACCCTTGCTCTAGGTGCCACTTTTCAATCCCTGAATATCTTTGGGAAAAGATATGACTCTTTTAGGAAGAAGTGTGGTTTACTAGAAACGGAATCCTTAAATAACAATGGCTTAAACAAGGTAGAGAATAATTTTTATTTTACATAAAAGAAGTCTGCTTTTATATAAGCAGATTGGGCTGATACAGTAATCCTGTGGTCATCAGGGCTGAGGCTTCTTCTGTCTTTCTCCTCCGCCATTCTTACTGCATGGCTTCCATCTTTCAGATCGCCTCACAGTCACATAATGGTTGCTGGAGCCCTAGTCATCACATGGTGTTCCCAGTAATAGAAAGTAGAAGAGGTGGCCGGGCGCGGTGGCTCACGCCTGTAATTCCAGCACTTTGGGAGGCCGAGGCGGGCAGATCATGAGGTCAGGAGATCAAGACCATCCTGGCTAACATGGTGAAACCCCGTCTCTACTAAAAATACAAAAACTTAGCCGGGCGAGGTGGCCGGCGCCTGTAGTCCCAGCTACTCGGGAGGCTGAGGCAGGAGAATGGCATGAACCCGGGAGGCGGAGCTTGCAGTGAGCCGAGATGGCGCCACCGCACTCCAGCCTGGGCGATACAGCGAGACTCCGTCTCAAAAAATAAAAAAAAGAAAGAGAGAAAAAAGAAAGTAGAAGAGGTTAGGATCAAAGAGTTCCAGCTTAACCAGCTCCCATTAAACAGCTTCCCCAGAAGCTCTACCCAAATATTTCTTCTTATATCTAATTGGCCACCTTCATTTGCAAAAGAGGCTGAGATATGTAGTTTTGTGGCTGAGAACATTGCCACCCAGATAATGCCAGGGTTCTGTTAATGAAGCAAGAGGAGAAAGTAGATAAAGGTTAGGCAACTGGCCATCTCTGCCCTAGGAACAAGTGGCCTTTCTGTGTCCTTTTCAATATACGCTGCATACTAGTTTCTCATAAACATAAGAATTATTTTTTCAAGCACCATTTTTGTTTGTTTGTTTGTTTTTTGGTTGGGACAGGGTCTCGCTCTGTCATCCAGGCTGGACTGCAGTGGCTTGATCTTGGCTCATTGCAACCTCCACCTCCCAGGTTCAAGAGATTCTCCTGCCTCAGCCTCCCAAGTAGCTGGGATTACAGGCACATGCCACCACACCTGGCTAATTTTTGTATTTTTAGTAGAGACGGTGTTTCGCCATGTTGGCCAGGCTGGTCCTGAACTCCTGACCTCAGGTGATCTGCCTGCCTTGGCCTCCCAAAGTACTGGGATTACAGGCATGGGCCACCGTGCCCAGCCTCTTGCTCCCTCTTTCAACAGGTTTCCGTCTTTCCCATGTCTCCTCTTCCCGAATACCTTGGCATCATTGAGACTGGAGAGTCACAGCAACCTCTTTCCTAGTTGTCTTGCCTCTAATCCTGTGCTCTTTTTGTTTTATTAACTTTTGTGCTTGAGCCATTTTTTCTTTAGTTACTTTGTACCAATAATTATATTTATGTAATTACATGAACAGTGATATAATTCTATTCAACAGCATATATTAATGTTCCAGGGACCAGGTACCAAAAAAACACAAAGCTGTTAACAAGAACGTCAAACAAATGTGTGGGCTGGGTGCAGTGGCTCATACCTGTAGTTCCAACACTTTGGGAGGCCAAGTCAGGAGAATTGCCTGAGCCCAGGAGTCCAAGACCAGCCTGGACAACATAGCGAGACCTCATCTCTACAAAAAACATAAAAAATTATCTAGCTAATTGGTGTTGGCAGGTGCCTACAGTCACAGGTACGTGGGAGGCTGAGGTGGGAGGATCTATCGCTTGAGCCCAGGAAGTAGAGGCTACAGTGAGCCAAGATTGCACCACTGCACTCCAGCCTGGGCAACAGAGTAAGACCCTGTCTACAACACACGCACACACATACACACACACACACACACACAGAGAGAAAGAGAGAAAGAGAGAGACAGAGAATGTGGCCTGGCCTTAGTCTCTGTCACTTTTTTTTGTTTGTTTGTTTTTGAGATGGAGTGTTGCTCTGTCACCAGGCTGGAATGCAGTGGTGCAATCTCTGCTCACCACAACCTTTGCCTCCCCAGTTCAAGTGATTCTCCTGCCTCAGCCTCCTGAGTAGCTGGGACTACAGGCACGCACCACCACACCCAGCTAATTTTTGTATTTTTAGTAGAGATGGAGTTTCACCATGTTGGCCAAGATGGTCTCAGTCTCTTGACCTGATGATCCATCCACTTCAGCCTCCCAAAGTGCTGGGATTACAGGCATGAGCCACTACACCCAGCCTACTTTTCTTAACTTACTAAGTTTATATGTGCTAGGCCAGGTGCAGTGGCTCACACCTGTAATCCCAGCACTTTGAGAGGCCAAGGTGGGAAGATCACTTGAG
Source organism: Macaca thibetana thibetana (assembly GCF_024542745.1). Classification (NCBI taxonomy): domain Eukaryota; kingdom Metazoa; phylum Chordata; class Mammalia; order Primates; family Cercopithecidae; genus Macaca; species Macaca thibetana. The sequence goes on from NC_065587.1 coordinate 33,189,426, forward strand.
CTTAGGAATTTGAGACCAGCCTGGGCAGCATAGCAAGACCTCGTCTCTATAAAAAATTTAAAAATTAGCCTGTGGTGGCATGCACCTGCTACCTCAGCCTACTGAGTCCCAGCTACTCAGGAGGCTGGAGCGGAAGGATCACTTGAGCCTGGGAAGTAGAGACTGCAGTGAGCCAGAGATTGTACTACGCACCCTAGCCTGGGTGACAGAGCAAGACCCTGTCTCAAAAAAAAAAAAAAAAAAAGGTTTATATGTGCTTAAAAGAACCAAGCCTTTTATTGAATATTGAAGATTCACCAAGGATTTTATTTGATCATGTAATATAATTATAAAATCATTATAAATAAGCCATAAAATGTACGAAAGTATATCTAGTGAAAACTAAGTCTCCTTCCCATTTCTGTCCCCCGCCACCAGCTCTCCTACCCAAGATAACCACTTATTGAGTATTCTCAAAGATGGTCTATGCCTTTCCAAGTCCACGTGCATATGTATGCACACATGTGCCTGTATGACATTTTCCAGCAGAAGTGGTAGCGTATCATACACACTGTTCTGCATCTGCTGTTTTCATTTAGCAGTATGTCTTAGGGATTATCCGCCTATAGCCAGATCTACCCAAAGCTCAGATATGACTGTGACAAACCAATGAGCAAAATGTGGGATATACACACAATGGAATATTATTTGGGAATATTCTAATAATATTAGAAAAAGAATGAAATTCAGCCTGCCATGGTGGTTCACGCGTGTCCCAGCACTTTGGGAGGCTGAGGTGGGTGGATCATCTGAGGTCAGGAGTTCAAGACCGTCCTGGCCAACAGGGTGAAACCCCATCTCTACTAAAAACACAAAATTAGCCTGGTGTGGTGGCGCATGCCAATAATCCCAGCTTCTTAGGAGGCTGAGGCAGGAGAATCGCTTGAACCCTGGAGGCGGAGGTTGCAGTGAGCTGAGATCACGCCACTGCACTCCAGCCTGGGCGATAAGAACAGGACTCCGTCTCAAAAACAAAACAAAACAAAACAAAACAAAAAGAACATTGATTAGGTGCCTTGGTAGATTCAAGCAAAGAGATGATGATGGCTTATACCAGATAGGTGATGTGAAGTTAAAGAAAAGTGGGCAGATTAGAGATATATTTTGGAGGCAAAATAGACAGGAGATTGGAGCCTGGCATAGAGACAGAATGCTGCCCAGAGTCTCTAGTTTTTACATTTGGGTGGGTGGTGGGCCATTCCCTGGGGGAAGTTAAGTTCCTGGGACTTGGGAGTCAGGACCCTTGGGTTTTAGTCCCAGCAGTTTCTGTCTCTGGGAGTCAGGCAGGTGACTTCCCCTCTGTAGGTCTCCTCATCTGATGAGTAGGTAAACTAAATCCTTTCTGAAGTCCCTTCCAGTAAATGGCTCTACAATCAAACTACTAGATATTTACATCTTAGCGAATGTTCATTTCTGAGTTTAGTTTTTTTCCATAGCACGAACTGAGATGTGCTGTGGGCTTTTGAATGGGAAATGGGGATGCAGGGGAGAAGGACATTTGAGAGGGTGGGGTCCTAGGAGCCTGCAGGTGGCCTGAGCAAGCTGGAGATAGGGAAGCAGTGCCAAGAGAGATGCACAGAAGTGGACACCAAAGGGTGCACAAAAGCTATTCCTGCATCCCAGGCCAGCCAAGGGACAGCCCTCCCACAGAGAGAAGGGTACAAGGGAGGAACTTTGACAACGATTAATCAGTTTCAGTGAGAGAGAAAACCTAAAATACAGCCAGGAAGAAAAAAACTCCGTAGCATGATCCAAATCTGATGGGATTTCATAAGATATCCCTCTAATCCACTTCCTTTGCTTTGTAATTGATTTTAGCCAAAGCAAGCCTCCGAAAGTTAGGCTTTTATCCCCGATCTTGTGCCTGGCATTTGCTCCAGGCGTCTTGTAGCCCCAGTGAAGATGTGAGTTCCCAGGAGAATGAGCCTCGTACTTGTGTTCTTTTACCTCCTTATATTATACCCGTAACAGAAGCACCGTAGGTGTTTACTGATACCTCACATCTAGAAAAGGTGCTGTGGAACAGTCATGCCCTGACCCGGACTTCATGCCTTTGTCTGTTAAGTACAGTGATTTGTCACTCCATCCTGGACAGAGCTTGGGGGGAAACCGAGGTCTTCTCTGTGGAATGTGAGGTTTTCCGGTCTGTGGCAGGCCCAGGCTTCCCTAAGGCGGAATAAGAAAAGAAGGGCTTCGTGTTTCTGAGGGAGACAGTGGCTAGTGGTGCAGCTGCTGAATGACGAATGACGACCCAAGGCAACAGAGAGGGCTGTGAGCTGCCCTCACCCTGGCCCAATGCTGCCGAGCTAGCTCGACTCTTGTTCCCTCTGTGTTGCAGTGGCCACCAGAGCAGAGAGTGCCCATAATGTTGGCCAATCAGATGAGGACTGCAGAACAGGAGAAATGGGAACTGTGGTCCTGAAAACCTGTGCTTTCTTGGCCCGATGAAATGCAGAGTTATGTGAAGCTTGTGTCTTCCCGTGTGATAGCGTGCTTCTGGCTTTCAATATCCTGAAAAACAACCCACTAAACGTATGTGTATACACATATGCAGGAAAGCCTGTACATCTATATGCTTTTACATGTGTATATGTATAGCAGAGATCTGCTTGCTCAGGAAATATACCCCTGGATGTGTTTGTTGTGATTGATACACACACAGGAATATCCATCTGAGAAGGCTGGTATATATCTGTGTGCTCGTGCCCAGATATATAGAGGGAGGGGCTTTGAGCTGAGCCTGGTCCCAGGTGCCTCTTGCTTGTGTTTCTGGGCGAGGAGAGAGCCGAGTGCAGTGAACATGCTCTCTCTTTTTTTTTTTTTTAACTAATTAATTAATTTATTTATTTTTGAGACGGAGTCTTGCTCTGTCGCCCAGGCTGGAATGCAGTGGCACGATCTCTGCTCACCGCAAGCTCCACCTCCCGGGTTCACGCCATTCTCCTGCCCCAGCCTCCCGAGTAGCTGGGACTACAGGTGCCCACCACCACGCCCGGCTAATTTTTTTGTATTTTTAGTAGAGATGGGGTTTCACCGTGTTAGCCAGGATGGTCTCGATCTCCTGACCTCGTGATCCTCCCGCCTCGGCCTCCCAAAGTGCTGGGATTACAGGCGTGAGCCACCGCGCCCCGCCGTGAACACGCTATCTTGCTGCCAGGCCTCCGACTGCCTGAGGACGCCAGTTGTAACCTTGCCACTCCTCAGCCTTCCCCACGGCTGACGCAGGAGGCGAACCCCATGAACTGCTGCCTGATTAGCAAGGCTGGGCAGGTGTCTGCCTCCCAAAGAGGGAGCTAGGGTGGGGGCACCCCACAGGTGGCTCCGCAGGAGAAAGGGCTACCAGGGGAGCCCAGCCACGGGGGCACCCTTCACTCTCACCCCACAAGCTTTTTGTTTCCATCAGGAGATATTTGATTCAATAGATCTGAGACATGATCCCTGCTCATTTTCACTCCATACATTCTTTGCCCACTTCCATTTCTGTCTAACTCAAATTCTCTGCTTCAGTCAAATTAGCCTGCTCATGGTTTCCTGAATATAGTTGGAGATTGCCTGCCCCCGGGTCTTTGCCTGCCCCGTCTCCTGCCTTGGAATGTGCCTCTCTACCAGCCACCAGCTGCTCCGTAGCCCCCCGCCCTCCACCACTTCCAAACACTACCGAGGTCCCTTTCCTACTAGAAGCCTTCCCTGACCACCCAGCTGAGTGCGTTCTCCCTGTGCAAAACCCTCTCCCAGGTTGGCCATCTGCTGCTGGCATTTAGGGTTAGCTCTCTGTGGGCATGAGATCACAAACTTGCCTTTCTCATCAGACACCCTGGTGTGCCTGACCAGAGGCCCCTCTCCAGGCTTCTTCTCAGGCCTTTTAAGTGTCCAGAGTGTTTTAACCAGTCACCCCCAGTTTCTGTGACATTGCCCTCCACACATGGCACAGAGATAATGAGACGATCTAACAAAACACCTCTACTAACCGCACGTAGCACGTGGTCAATGTGCGGCCCCTGCCTTAAACCAGATAGTAACCAGTTAAGAGTTGATATTCTAGGCCGGGTGCGGTGGCTCACGCCTGTAATCCCAGTACTTTGGGAGGCCGAGGCGGGCGGATCACGAGGTCAGGAGATCGAGACCATCCTGGCTAACACGGTGAAACCCCGTCTCTACTAAAAATGCAAAAAATTAGCCGGGCGAGGCGGCGGGCGCCTGTAGTCCTAGCTACTCGGGAGGCTGAGGCAGGAGAATGGCGTGAACCCAGGAGGCGGAGCTTGCAGTGAGCCGAGATCGCGCCATTGCACTCCAGCCTGGGCGACTAAGCAAGACACTGTCTCAAAAAAAAAAAAAAAAAAAAAGAGTTGATATTCTTATTTGGGTATCTCAAGACGACTGGAAGTCTTCATTTATCGAGTTCTTTACTCCAAGCACTAAGCCTTCTTGATAATCCACTCTGAAAAATCATTTCAGGGGCCCATTTTTGTTTGTTTGGTTTGGTTTTTGCTCTTCTTGGCCTATAAAATTACCTATAGGAGTGGATGAATATTAATCTAGGACCCAAGACCCTGAGCTCTGACCTTAGCTACCCGTTATGCTGAACTACAAGGACGACTGGCCAGTTTGGGAATGATTTGAACTGTCTGCACGGTTCTCTTTTGAGCTTCCTGTTTTATTTTATTTTATTTTATTTTTTCCCTGAAACATCTCTCTAGAGGTTGGCTTGGGTAACAACAGCACGCTCACTGCTAGAACTCTCGTCCCAGACTCAGTAAGCAGCCAGCATTCACCAAGTATGAAGTTTCTGATACCCAAATGTAGGCTTTCCCTCTGTAAGCCAAAATTGTCCACTTGGGAATCTGAATCAGAAACTCCTTGGGGGATGTGGAGACTGGAGCGATTCCCAAGTCTGCCACAGGACATAGCTTTCCATGTGGACAGTGATACTGAAAGCTGTGGGGTAGACAAGCAGGAATCCTCCCTCCTGGAAACTTTCACTTCCTCCAGCCAGTCCAAGGCTAGATTGGGGGTCACTGTAAATTTCCGAGCAGCCCAGGATAGGAAGCCCAGTCTCTGGGGAGACCTTGTCAAAGGCCAGCATCTTTTTTTGTTTTTTTTTTTTTTGGTTTTTTTTTTTTTTTGAGACGGAGTCTCGCTCTGTTGACCGGGCTGGAGTGCAGTGGCCGGATCTCGGCTCACTGCAAGCTCCGCCTCCCGGATTCACGCCATTCTCCCGCCTCAGCCTCCCGAGTAGCTGGGACTACAGGCGCCCGCCGCCTCGCCCGGCTAGTTTTTTGTATTTTTTAGTAGAGACAGGGTTTCACCGTGTTAGCCAGGATGGTCTCGATCTCCTGACCTCGTGATCCGCCCGTCTCGGCCTCCCAAAGTGCTGGGATTACAGGCTTGAGCCACCGCGCCCGGCCAGGCCAGCATCTTTGACATCTGTTAGATCTGTCTTGGCTTCCAGTTTTGCTTGAGATCACCTTTTGCTTCAAGCTGACTCGATTGCCTGCTGGTCAGCTCTGGAGCCGTCCACTATTGTGACCATAGTGGTCTCCTCCAGCCAGCCCTGAATTCTGTCTGGTTCTGTTCCCTAACTGTGATGAGTATGCAGGCGCTTGCCTCTTCCACACCTCACACATGTTACCTGCAAGTTTGCACTGCACCTCCCAACCACAGCCCCCTGCCTGCCTGGGGCAGAACGTGAGATGGGAGGTGAGAAAAAAAAATCAAAGCTCTCCATTTTACTATTTACAAACTGTTTTGGTCAAAAATGGAGTAGAGGAACAAACTGATGAAACTATTAAATAAATAGAAATTTCTAATAATCCTTTACATTCTCATAGCATGATCGGAGTTTATGAAGTGTTGGCATATGCATTGCCATATAATCAATCCTCACACATGCCCCCATAAAATGGGGCCATAAACTGGTGTTACTATTCCCATTTGACGATGAGGAAATATGTGCTTTGGAGAAGTCTACTAATTTGCTCGATGTCGTGCAATTACTAAATGATACTGCTGGAACTGAAACGCAGGCCTTCTTCTTCTAGGTCTAAAGACGTTTTTGAAATACCTCTGGTGTTCACTTATCCTTGCTCTTCCTGCCATCCTGTACCAGGGCCAGATCAGAAGTGAATGATCTAAATGCTCTGTGTGACCTAAGTACGGCCTCTGTCTGGCTTTTGTCTCGGCAGATTGGGCTAAGTCCAGGGAGGAGCACTGGCTGTTTGCAGGCGTGTGGACTCATTACGTCCAGGTGGAGGAGACTAATGGGAGTAATGGCTTACTCACTCACTCACTTACTCATTCACTCACTTACTCACTTAGTTACTTACTTACTTGGCTTCAAGCCAAGGGGCCGCTCCCAATTCTTCAGCCCCAAGGGGTCTCCTACAGTAAAAAAAAAAAAAAACCCTCACTGGTATGGGATTTATGCCACTGAGACAATGTGTTTGGTGCCAGTGACTCCGCTGGTTAGAATGAAAGAAAGGGGCTGACTCCTGGCTGTGTGGAAACCACAGAAAAGAGGATGAGGTTCCCATGGGCACACCCTCTGCTTCTTCTTACCCTTGGGCTTAGCTGTGTCTAACAGAAACGGCAGCAAGATATGCCAAGCACAGACCTGCCCCCCTTCTACGGCCTGGACAAAGCCATAGGGAGGGTTTGGTCCTAGCCCTGTCTCCACCCAAGGTGAGATGTCATCATCAGAAAACTCCTATTGGGCATCTACCTGCAGCTCGCAGGATAGCAGTGATTTCTGTAACACCATGCCCTCCAGCAGCAACGCAGGCGCCCTGGTTTTGCAATATTGTGGTGGTAGTTCTGAGTATCCCTGGGGTAGGGTAAGGGACAGGAAGTGTTGTTGATACATTCTCAAAATGTATCAAAATTCACACTGATTTAAAAATAAACATATACCATCTGGCATTTTTAGGAAAATGAAGAAGGGATGGGTTTGGGGAGGATGAATTGCTAAGTGGCACAAAAACAGGCTATAACCACTCCAAACAGATATGAGTCATTCAGAGGAGCTCAGTCTTGTGTCTTTCATTCCAAACCCCTGAGCCAAGCAGACCTGGTAGCAGAGCTGGAGGGTGGCCAAGTCCAGGAAGCCAGGCTGGGGGCAGGAAATACAACAGGGTAGTTTTTAGCTGGTGTCCAGGGAACAGAGGGGGTGATGGAAAGAGGAGAGGCAGAGGAAACCCATTACCACCTGGTGTCTTGCTACTAAGAAGATGGAATTCACTTCAGATTTTGGTCCCTTGGTGACTTAATTACACATTGAAGGTAGACAACTTACTGAGACGCAGAGAGGGTAGTGGGGGAGGAGCATAAACTCTGGAGTTGGTAGGATGACATGAGTAAATACATATAAATCACCTAGAACAGTGCTTAATGTTCTAAGTAAAATACTAATGTTGGTTATTGCTACTACTGGGTGCAATGAAGAGCTGCAGTGGAAATTCAGGGTCCTAGAGTGGCAATAATGTGCAACACAGCTGGGTGCAGTGGCTCATGCCTGTAATTCCAGCACTTTGCGAGGCCGAGGCAGGCAGATCACCTGAGGTCAGGAGTTTGAGACCAGCCTGGCCAACATGGTAAAACCCTGTCTCTACTAAAAATACAAAAATTAGCGGCCGGGCGCGGTGGCTCAAGCCTGTAATCCTAGCACTTTGGGAGGCCGAGACGGGCGGATCACGAGGTCGGGAGATTGAGACCATCCTGGCCTACACGGTGAACCCCGTCTCTACTAAAAAATACAAAAAACTAGCCGGGCGAGGTGGCGGGCGCCTGTAGTCCCAGCTACTCGGGAGGCTGAGGCAGGAGAATGGCGTAAACCCGGGAGGCGGAGCTTGCAGTGAGCTGAGATCCGGTCACTGCACTCCAGCCTGGGCGACAGAGCGAGACTCCGTCTCAAAAAAAAAAAAAAAAAATTAGCTGGGCCTGGTGGTGCCCACCTCTAGTTCCAGCTACTTGAGAGGCTGAGGCAGGAGAATCAATTGAACACAGGAGGCAGAGGTTGCAGTGAGCCAAGATGGCGCCATTGCACTCCAGCCAGGCTACAAGAGCAAAACTCTGTCAAAAAAAAAAAAAAAAAAAAAAAAGAAAGCAACACAAATGCATTTAAGACAGAAACCTGTTCTGCAAAGAGGAAGGGGTACCAGTAGATGCAATTATGGCAGCCTGGGGCTTTCTGTAGGCCAAGTTTAGGCTACCTCATTGGAACAATATAATGTAGTTTCAGAACTGTGACTTCCAGCTTCAGCAGGCTGGAAGAAATCCATCTCCCATTAATCTTTCTATCGGACTCCAGGAAAAAAATAAAGCAAAAATGTTTTCCTATTTCATCTTTAAGAAAGTCAAATTATTCAAGATACACTGAGCACCTACTCTGCATAAAATAGTCTAATGATTCTAGAAGTTAAAATGAAGTAAAAGGTTTGTTTCCTGCTGTTAAGGATCTTATAATCCCTTTGGCAAGACAAGGTCAATACTAATACAGATGAAAATGTAATCTTCTTCTTGAACAGTAAGAATCTATACCTTCACACATTTTTCTCTTTGCCCAGACTTTGAGCAAGCTTAGATTTAAATTCAGTGGCCAAATTCTGAAGCAACTCACTTTTCCTCAGAGGTCCTTCTGGATTCAATTATTTATTTATTTTTGAGATCTGGTTATGAGACTGGCTAATTTTTGGCAGAACCGGGGTTTTGCCATGTTGCCAGATTGGTCTTGAACTCCTGGGCTCAAGTGGTCCATCCGCCTTGGTCTCACAAAGTGCTGGGATTACAGGTGTGAGCCACTGCGCCTGGCCGGGATTCAATTTTTTATTAAGAGTTTTATTGTTTTTTTTAAGATACATATTCTAATGACAAATCATTAGAATTGTTTTGGGAATCAGAAGGTCAAAAGCACTAAAACATTATCTACCGGGCATGAAATAGCAGTACCAGAAAAATAACCTGACTGGGCATGGTGGCTCATGCCTGGAATCCCAGCACTTTGGGAGGCCAAGGTGGGTGGTTTAATTGAGCCCAGGAGTTTGAGAGCAGCCTGAGGAATATTGTGAGACCCTGTCTCTACAAAATATACACACACACACAAATTAGCCAAGTGTGGCGTCATGTGCCTGTAGTCCCAGCTGCCCAGGGAGCTGAGGTGAGAGCTCTAGGCCGCAGTGAGCTGTGATTAGACCACTGCACTCCAGCCTGGGCAACAGAGTGAGACTTTGTGAAAAGAAAGAAAGAAAAGGAAGGAAGGAAGGAAGGAAGGAAGGAAGGGAAGGAAGGAAGGAAGAAGAAAGGAGAAAGAAAGAAGAAACAAAGAAGAAATAAGAGAAAGAAAGAAAGAGAGAAAGGAAGGAAGGAAGGAAAGAAAGAGAAAAAGGAAGGAAGGAAGGAAGGAAGGAAGGAAGGAAGGAAGAAAGAAAGAAAGAAAGAAAGAAAGAAAAAGAAAGAAAGAAAGAAAGAAAGAAAGAAAGAAAGAAAGAAAGAAAGAAAGAAAGAGAGAATCCATGAAGAATCACAGAATCTTTGAGTTAAAGGGAACTTGGAAGTCATGGAGTCAACTTCTGCCCCAAAGTAGGTATCCTCCTGTAAGCTCTCAGATGCTTGGATCCCAGCATTTCCCTGAGAACACTTCCAGACCATTCTGTGGTGAGTCAGCAATGTTGGAAAATTCTTTGAACAGAAATCCATCTCCCATTCATCCTCGTCCCTAATGATCCTCCTTCTGCCCTGTGGAGTGACATAGAACAAGCCATCTACCTCTTCTTCATTAGCAGCCATTCCCATACATAAAGTCAGTAATCATGTCCTTCAGAAAACTCCAGGCTAGACATGCTCAACTGCAGTGGCCCCTCATCCTGCTGAGCAGTGCCCAAGGCCTGCAGCCTCCTCCTCTGGTGGATGAACTCTAGTTTATCAAGGTCCCTCTTGGAACCTTGTGCTACAGAGTGGTACAAATATGACCTGGCCAACACCAAGATTCCTGGGCCAGTTGCTCCCTGAAACATCAGGTTACTCTCTGTCTACTAATAGAGCTCTGAGGTTGCATTAGCTCTTTCACCAGCCGCTTCCCACGTGGGGCTCTTACTGAACCTGTTGGTTGACTTAACTCCCCTATCTTCTGTTTCACATGCACAAGTCAGGCCTCTACTTTGCAATAGATATTTTCAACCAAAAGTGCAGGCCATTATATTTATTCATGTCAAATCTGAACTTATTGGTTTTAGTCTAGCAAAAAGTCCAGGAAGACCTTTCTTTCTCTTTTAGAGACAGGCTCTCACTCCATTGCCCAGGCTGGAGTGCAGTGATGCAGTCATAGCTCAATGTAGCCTCAAACTCCTAGGCTTAAGGGATCCACTCTTGTGCACCACCACAGCTGGCTACTTTCTATTTTTTTTTTCATAGAGACAGGGTCTCGAGCTGGGAGTCCTAGTGCACACCTGTAATTCTAGCTACTCAGGAGGCTGAGATGAAAGGATCCTTTGAGCTAGGAGTTCAAGGCTGCAGAGCTATAATTGCACCACTGCACTCCACTCCAGCCTGGATGACAGAATGAGACCCTGACTCTTAAAAAAAAAAAAATGTAACAGGTTCTCGCTATGTCGCTCAGGCTGATCAAACTCCTAATCTTAAGGGATCCTTCTGCCTCAGCCTCCGGAGTAGCTGGGATTACAGGCTCATTCTTAATGTTTATCCTATCAACTATAGATTATAACTAAATTTTCATGTATTTTTGATTAGCTGTCTATTCTGTCACTTGCAAGTGTAGGCAGCCTGCCTTCAGACTTCAAGATTACTAATGAGATGCAGAGTGACCTTGAACTAGTCAGTTAACCTCTGTAGAGCTCAGTTTCCTCATCTGAGGAAAGCAAGGGAGCAGAGAATGACCTCGTAGGTCCCTAGGAATTTCAGTATACCTTACGCAAATAAAATGGCCAGCTGGTAAAAGACAAGGAAGGGGAAAAAAGCATGGACTGACCCCTTTCACTCATGGCATAAAGTGGTCAAATAAATGTTCTGTGTTCAAATATACGTATTTCAACTTTAAACCTCAGACATTGTCTTCAGATAATTAAACTCTGAGAACAACATGGTAGATACCTTCATTCATAATTAAACATTCAATTTTTGCATAGTGCTAGTCTGTGGGGGAGAAAAGCTGTAAAATTTACAGGTATTTTGTCAATTTAATTGCAATACATTCGTTCCTAAATTCAGTTTGTTATCTAAAACTACTTGATGATGAAATATTAGTCTTTTTTTTTTTTTTAGACAGAGTCTCGCTGTGTCACCCAGGCTGGGGCGCAGTGGTGTGATCTCAGCTCACTGCAGCCTCAGCCTCCCAGGTTCAAGCAGTTCTCCTGCCTCAGCCTCCCGGGTAGCTGGGACTACAGGCGTGCACCACCACGCCTGGCTAATTTTTGTATTTTTAGTAGAGACGGAGTTTCACCGTGTTGGCTAGAATGGTCTCGATCTCTTGACCTCGTGATCCGCCCGCCTCGGCCTCCCAAAGTGCTGGGATTACAGGTGTGAGCCACTGCGCCTGGCCTGGAATCGCTTTAAACTTTTTCAGCATTTGTTTTTTTCCCCACTGAGAAAGTTAAGTGTGGTGGGAGGGAATCTAGTCCTTTTGACTATTTTAAAATAGTCCGTCTCAAAACAAACAAACAAAAAGGGATTCTAGAGTTGATGTTGCGCCCCCCGCCCCCACCTTCTGCCCTGAGCCCTCCCTCTTTGTTGTCTTCTCTCAAGGAAGAAGACAGCAGCATTAGGCCTCATTTCATCTTGGAGGATGAGATCACACAGCCTTATTGCTGACCTTTGACCCATCTATTACTCTAGTTGCTTTTCCTGAGGGGTCTCCCCTACTCCACCCATCCGAGCCCAACACTCTCTGACAACGTTTTTAAATGTATCCAATCATCCATCAGCAGTAAGCCCATCAGCAGATAAAAACGTGAGTATCGGGCCGGGCGCGGTGGCTCACGCCTGTAATCCCAGCACTTTGGGAGGCCGAGGCGGGCGGATCACAAGGTCAGGAGATCGAGACCACGGTGAAACCCCGTCTCTACTAAAAATACAAAAAATTAGCCGGGCGCGGTTGTGGGCGCCTGTAGTCCCAGCTACTCGGGAGGCTGAGGCAGGAGAATGGCGTGAACCCGGGAGGCGGAGCTTGCAGTGAGCGGAGATCGTGCCACTGCACTCCAGCCTGGGCGACAGAGCGAGACTCCGTCTCAAAAAAAAAAACAAAAAACAAAAAAAAACAAAAAACGTGAGGATCGGAGGGACCGGGCAGCTTTTCTATAGCAGGGCTGGGGCTGAGGCCATCAGAAGGGTCACTATGAAGTGAGCTCCAAGCTCCAGCATCCCTGGCTTAACCCAGGGCCTTGGAAAGCTCACCCCTTTCTCTTCTTTTCTCTCCCTATTCTTACTTATAGAGGATTTTAAAATAGTAAAGGAGATACTGTGTTTTTCTGAGTAAATCAAAATAATCAACCAAAAAGCTACAAAGAACTAACCCTAGTTTCCCAAAGGATTTGTGAGCTAAATAATTTAAATGCCATATGCCAGGTGAGGGCACAACAGATGTGTGGAGGGCAGTGGAGTGGGACCGTGCAGGTCCTGTGGGGAGCGGGGCTCAGTGAGTTGGAAATCCCCATTGGAGAGGATTGGAGTGTCTTTAAAATGTTATTACCCTTGGACCAAATATTCCACTTGTGGGATCCAACTGGAAGGAAATTATTCACACACGGGCAAGATTTATGAAGAAAAAATTTTATTGCCATATTTACAATCAATAAAAATTGGAAATATTCAATAAAAGGGAAATTATGAGATACTCATATGATAAAAATATTGTATGACATTTAAACTAATGTTTTTTAAAAGTCCTCAAAGGAGGAGGAATTTCCCACAAAGTTATTTTTAACAAAAAGCAGGATGCAAGTGTGTGTGTGTGTGTGTGTGTGTGTGTGTGTGTGTATGGTTTTATCTCAACTTAGTTTAAAGCTAGAAAGCTAGAAAAAAGACTGGAAAGAAATACGAATATTACACATGGCTTTCTCTAGGTGATAAGATTATGGATGCTTTTATTCCTTTATGTTTCTATATTTTTCAGTTTTTCTAAAGTAAACATTTTGGCGGAGTGCGGTGGCTCATGCCTGTTATCCCAGCAGTTTGGGAGGTTGATGAGGGCAGATTGCTTGAGCTCAAGAGTTTGAGACCAGCCTGGGCCATGTGGCAAAACCCCATCTCCACAAAAATTAGCTGGGCATGGTGGTGCATGCCTGTAGTCCCAGCTATGCAGGAGGCTGAGGCAGGAGAATTGCTTGAACTTGGGAGGCAGAGGTTGCAGTGAGCTGAAATTGCGCCAGTGCACTCCAGCCTGGGCAATAGAGCAAGACTCTGAACTCAAAAAAAAAAAATCTCCAGGGTCAAAAATAAAATAAAATGAGAGGTAGGAGAAATTATTAGAGATTCTGGAACTTCTAGGACATTTTTCCCTAATATCCACCCAGGCCATGCCCAGAGGGCCTTGCATCTTCAGCTGTGGCATCAAACAAAACTGGGAATTGCAGGTTTACCACTTACTTAACTGTATAACCTTACACAAGCAAGTCACTTACTCTCTGTGCTTTTAGGTTCTTAATATGTAAAACAATGTTTTACATTAAAAATTAAATGAAATAGCTCCTGAAAAGCCCAGGCACATTGTCAGAGCTCAGTAAAAATGTGTTCCCTTATTCTATTACTGGGGCAGAACACGTGCAGGTTTGTAGGCGGGGAGACATTAGTGGACACACTGGCTGGGTGATGAAGTGGGGCTCCAGAGGATGAGCGGAGATTGCGTCTGAGCCAGCACCCTGGCCTTGTCAGTTCCCCTCCTCACATGATGGACATGAGGGGAACACGAATGAGGAACACAGCGAAGGAAATACCACCTGGGACCAGCGAGAGTCCCTCCCAAGGAGTCACCAGCCCAGAGTCGGCCCTCTTCTGAGCCGGCGGCCGGAGTCAATCTGCTTTGGACAACACAGCTTCAGATGGAGATATACTGAGGTCAATGATCCTTGAAGACAAAATAATCTCTGGGTTTCTTTCTGCTCTGATTATAATGTTGCAATTATAATGAGCAGATGCTGATAGGAATGTGGTCAAATCCATTCCGTCTTCCATCTAACTTATTTTAGTGCCTGGTAGATTTCTGTCCAGCTCCACCGGCTGTGGCAATGCCGGGCCTGGCTGGAAGTGTGGAAGAGGCTGACCGGGCTCCAGCAGCAAGAGGTTTTCTCCGGTGGGGAGCGGGTGCGCGACCTGATCATTGGAGCGCTTGCAACTGTAGCTCTCCCCCAGGGCTCTGAGCTTATCTCCAGGGTCAGCATCATAGTAATAGTAAGAACTTCATTTTATAGCATTTTTCAATCGATAAGACAACGTCGTATCCTTTATACCGTTGAAATTTCACGACTCTTCAGAGGTTACGCGACTTGCTCAGTATCCTACACTTAGTTCCTCCTCTGGCTTCCGGAGACCTGGGTGCCGAAGCCACTGCAAGGAGGTATGTGTTCGATTGTGAGCCCAGCGAACACTGGCTGTGTAGTTAGCAGAATTCGCTGGGGAAGTGGCCTCAGGAGAGTGCTGGAATTTCTACCCTTAGAGGTGCTAGCAACGTGTGTCGAGAGAAGGGGTCGGAGAGGGGTAGAAAATGAAAAGATGGGGAGGAAGAGAAAAGGTTCGCTTTTGGTTTTGGCTTGAGCCTCACCCGAGCGTCCCACGCCGCAGCTCTGCGGCCTCTTGGGGGCGCCAGCTCGCGTTGCCATGGCGCTCACGCGGAGCAGCAGCCCGCCCAGCTAGCAGCGCGCGCTCCTGCAGCCCCGGCAGAGTCCCGGCGCCGAGCGCCCGCGTAGGCAGGCGCCCGCGTAGGCAGGCGCCCGGGGCAGCCTTGCGTCCTCGCCGCGCGGCTTGAGAAACCCCTGGCCCTGGGCGAGTGGGCTGGGCTGTGCAGCCCCCGAGGCTAACTGGGCGGGATCGCAGCTGCAGGGGTTGTGCGAGCAGCCACGGCGGCACCTGTGTCCTGCGGACACCCACCCTGCCCCTGCCGAGGCAGGCGCCCACCGCTGGCGGTGATGCGGCTGTGAAGCCCTAGTCGGTGAGTACCCTCCAGTCCCCCTGTGGGCGAGCGAATCTAAATGACAAGGTTATGCGTTTTGATGGATGCCTTTAAGAATCACTTATTTAGATTGCTTATGACGGGGAAGCGTTTCCTTTGTGACATCTTTGGGTTTCTCGGATCCATTTCGTTTCCCTCTAAATGCTGTCCTCTCTCCCCTAGTGGGAACGACACCCTGTCTCCATGTCTCGATCACCGCACGACACCCACCAGTGCGGATACCACGTACCACACACTCCCCAGAGCCTGCCGGAGAGCAGAGCTGTCTCCCAGCCACGTCCGCCCCATTTTCATTGTGCTCCTATCCCGCAGTCAAAGGAAGGGCGTCCCCCCAGGCACCCCCGAGGTAGGCCAGGTGTGTCAGGACAGCCAGCAGGCCCCTGGCGAAGCCGGGTTCGCTCTGGCGAGCTCAGCGCGGTGAGCCCATGAACTCTTTAGGAGCAGCGGCTGCTTCGCGCGGGGGGACGCCGGTTTCCCTCCGGCAGAGGGGCCCTGCGCCAGCCCGCGGCGCGCAGTGGTGACCGAGGACCAGTGGCGCACCCGCTTGCGCTCCCAGGCTGCAGGGCGCGCTGCGCCGGCGCAGCTCCCGGGCGTGTGCAACAAAAGGACCGCCAAGTTCATTCTCTACTGGAAGCAGAGGGAGGGGCCGCATGACTTCTGGAGGCGGCATGTGTCTTAGAATCAAATGGTTATGACTCCATGGCAAATGCTTTCTGTGTGTCAAGTCCTCTCCGTGCCTGCCAACCCCTTCCCTCCTCTCTCCTCCCTAAAATGCTTTCTTATTGGCCTGGCACTGTGATCAACTGTTTAGAATTTTCATTGTTGTAAAGAAATGAAAAAAGGGTGAAACCAAGACAAGCTGTAGGCTGAAACGCTGGTGCTATTCATTAGCTCTCCGACCTGGCTGCTGCGGAGATTTTTAAAAATCCTGCTGCCTGAGTCCCATCCCCGGGGATTCTGACTTAATTGGTCTGGGATATGGCCCAAACACTGGGATTTTTTAAATTTTCTTTTTGTGGGGAGGAGTGGTGGGGGGAAAATTTGGAGTGCATACTGGATTTTTTTTTTTTAATTTCCCAGGTGTTTCTAATGAGCTAAGGTGGCCACCCACCATTCTAATCAATCAGGGTGACATTTTTCCAGGTTAACTTGGTAATAGTTTAGTCTCTCAGGCTGCTGTTGGAGGGCAGGGTATGCAACTGTCATAAATGCCTACAAGCTGCAGGCAAAGAGAGCTGGCAGGGCCTTGGGCTGCTCCAAGAAGCTCAGGATGAAGGCAATGTCTCAAACGAGGGAGGGATCATCACTCTCAGAATAAGTCCCTTCACTAAATGAAGTGTTCTGATCTATATTCCAGGGCAAGGGAAAGCAGATGCATACCTTTGCAAGTCTGTAGCGTGAAAGCTGTGGCCCCCTGTACATTTGTGGACTTCATGGCTGCCTAGGTACTAACCAGAGTCACATGTGTATGTCCCCCCACCATCCACCCACTACAAGGAGAATGGACACTTAGAAGAGGGGGCCGGGCGTGGTAATCCCAGCACTTTGGGAGCCTGAGGTAGGCAGATTACTTGGGGCCAGGAGTTGGAGACCAGCCTGGCCAACAGAGTGAAACTCAGTCTCTACTAAAAATACAAAAATTAGCCAGGTGTGGTGGTGCATGCCTGTAGTCCCAGCTACTTGGGAGGCTGAGGCATGAGAATAGCTTGAGCCGGCCGGGCGCGGTGGCTCAAGCCTGTAATCCCAGCACTTTGGGAGGCTGAGACAGGCGGATCACGAGGTCAGGAGATCGAGACCATCCTGGCTAACACGGTGAAAACCCGTCTCTACTAAAAAATACAAAAAACTAGCCGGGCGAGGTGGCGGACGCCTGTAATCCCAGCTACTGGGGAGGCTGAGGCAGGAGAATGGCGTAAACGCGGGAGGCGGAGCTTGCAGTGAGCTGAGATCCGGCCACTGCACCCCAGCCTGGGCGACAGAGCAAGACTCCGTCTCAAAAAAAAAAAAAAAAAAAGAAAAAAGAGAATAGCTTGAGCCAGGGAGGCGGAGGTTGCAGTGAGCCAAGATCACACCACTGCACTCCAGCCTGGGTGGTAGAGTAAGACTCTGTCTCAAAAGGAAAAAAAAGAAAAAAAAGAGGGGTTAGGAATGCGGTAGTCACTCTAGAGAGAGAAGAGGCAACAAGTAAGATCACCTAGAAATTATAAAGTGTTATTCTTCTTAGGCCTAAAATCCTTCCAAATGGCGAGTCCCTCCTAAGCCTATATGGGAAATCCTAGACACTTCCTCTCCCTGAAAATTGGAGCCCCGGGGTAAGATCTTCCCCACAGGTACTGTTGCAGACTGGGGGTCGGGGGCAAAAAGTTTCCTGTAACCCTTGCCTTCTAAAGTTACCGTGAATGCTCATAAACACCAAGGCAGGCGGACGCAGACACTACACTACACAGCGAGTTCACAGTGACTAAGGGGCTCAAAGAAATTAGGTAAGGCCTTAAAACTCGGGGCCTGAAATGTTAAAATTTTACATACACTAGAAAATGTGATCTACCCACCCGGTGTCGGAGCTTCACCAGGCACAGCTTCCCAATGCCCTCGCTTTCATTTTGGTTAAGTAGAGAAAGGGTTAAGATCTTCTGGAAGATAGGTATAAATGATGGTACCATATCTTCTGAAACCCTTGGGCATGAGAGGATTAAGATGTTGTTTAAAGCATATACAACCCACCCGATGTGGACGACAAAGCTTGATGTGCCAGGGCCACTGAGGGAGTGGCCGGGAAGGGTGTCCCTACCATAGAATGGCCACAGTCTCCCACGTGGCCTACCAGATTGCTCGTCTCTGCATACTCCTCTCTGCGTTCCCATGCATTGACTACATTCCCTCCCTCTCCCGTGCCCCACTCCCTCCAAGCAACCCCAAACAGTTAGAACAACTTCCATCCTTCCCTTTAGTCTTTGCTTTTCTAGTCTGTGCATAGCCATTGACACATCATTTTGTTCCTTCCTGGAGTCAATCTGACCTCCTGAGACAATGCCTTCATTTCACCTGGGCCTCCCACAGGTTTCCCTAGTACTCACCTGGCTGAGCTGGGCGATGGGCATGCTTCAATCTTTCGCTTTACCGGAGCTGCCACTGACTAATTCTGCGTGAAGGATGGCTCACAGAGGCTTCTGCTACTTCCAGCCCAAATGTCCTTTCCTGACAGGTCACCTCAGGGCTGATCCATCTCACGAGACAGGGCAGGCCAGCCATGTGAGGGCTGCCAGCCCAGTAGATGGCTAATCCAGGAATAGCAAAACCATGTCTCATTTCTATTACCCCTCCCTGCCACGACCACCAATATCTATTCTCTGAAAAGGGCAATTTACTGCACAGGCTACTGGGGGAAAAGGTCCAGTTGATCCAGCTTAACCCATGTAAATCAGTTCATCTGTAGGGCGCTACCTAAACTCAGAGTGGGACTACTGGAGACATTGTGTGGCTTTAATAAATTCCCTTTTCACACTTTTTCAAACTGTGGATTGTGACTCATCAGTGAGTCATGAAATCAACTTGGTGGGCCATCTCATTTAATTTAATTTATTTATTTTATTTATTTGAGACAGAGTCTTACCCTGTCTCCCAGGCTGGAGTTCAGAGACCAGATCTCGGCTCACTGCAGCCTCCGCTTCCCAGGTTCAAGTGATTATTGTGCCTCTCGAGTAGCTGGGACCACAGGTGCCCAACACCACACCTGGCTAATTTTTGTATTTTTAGTAGACATGGGGTTTCACCATGTTTGCCAGGCTGGTGTCGAACTCCTGCCTCAAGTGATCCGCCCTCCTCAGCCTCCCAAAGTGCTGGGATTACAGGTATGAGCCACCGCACCCGGCCTATTTATTTATTTATTTATTTATTTATTTATTTATTTTGTACTTTTTAAAGGTTTATAGCTGTTTTATTTAAAAGTATACATTTAACACAATAAAATAAACACTGATATATTGAAGCCTGGTTAATAGTAGTATGACAATATATGTCATTTTGATTATTACATTATTTTAAACAACAAACTACACTGAAAAATTAATGCTGATAAAACTCTTGGTCATAATATTAAGAAATACCATATATAAATTGAAAATATGATTGCTTAAAAATTGAAAATGGAGGCCGGGCGCGGTGGCTCACGCCTGTAATCCCAGCACTTTGGGAGGCCGAGGCGGGCGGATCACAAGGTCAGGAGATCGAGACCACGGTGAAACCCCGTCTCTACTAAAAATACAAAAAATTAGCCGGGCGCGGTGGCGGGCGCCTGTAGTCCCAGCTACTCGGGAGGCTGAGGCAGGAGAATGGCGTGAACCCGGGAGGCGGAGCTTGCAGTGAGCCGAGATCGCGCCACTGCACTCCAGCCTGGGCGACAGAGCGAGACTCCGTCTCAAAAAAAAAAAAAATTGAAAATGGAAGTGCACTCGTTTGGACAGTCAGAGTTTAACATAATCTGAAAGGAGAGGACCTCTGACCCAAAATGTATCTTTCAGGTCAAGAGAAGGAAAAAGAAGCGTAGTTTATCTGAAAGGATGACAGGAGTTTGTTTCTTCAGGTGGAATATTTTCCCAGTGTCCTCAGGTTTTGCAGTAGAATCATATCACTGAGCACGAAGATTTTCCTTGGGAAGCTGCCCTGTCAATTTTATCTGCCTCCAAAATTGTTCTCTTAAAAACATCAGCAGCAGTCTCATTTTCTCCAGCAGAAAATTCCAAAAAAGCTGCCAAAGCTTCCCTGATCACTCTTTTTTTTTTTTTTTTTAATTTTTGAGACAGACTCTTGTTCTGTCATCCAGGCTGGAGTGCAGTGCTGCAATCTCAGCTCACTGCAACCTCCGCCTCCCGGGCTCAAGCAATTCTCCTGCCTCAACCTTCTGAGTAGCTGGGATCACAAGCACACGCCACCTTGCCCAGCTAATTTTTGTATTTTTAGTAGAGACAGGGTTTCGCCATGTTGGCCAGTCTGGTCTTGAACTCCTGACCTCAGGTGATCTGCCTGCCTCAGCCTCCCAAAGTGCTGGGATTACAGGCGTGAGCCACTGCGCTCAGCCTGATCACCCTTTTCATATGCAGGTCTTTCTTATTTCCAACCGACGCAAGAGATATTTCCACTTTCCCCACCATATCCAATGATTTGCCATGGATAACTGTAATCACTTCAGAACTTTTCATTGATGTGACTGAATACCCAATAATACAACCATTAATGCCTATGGAGTTTGTCTGAGGAAAAATGGAATAGTCGTCTTGGGTGGGTTCTTTTTTTTTTTTTTTGAGGCAGGGTCTCCCTCTGTCGCCCAAGCTGGAGTGCAGTAGTGTCGTGATCTCAGCTCACTGCAGCCTTGAACTCCCAACTCAAGCAATGCTCCCACCTCATCCACCTGAGTAGCTGGGACTACAGGCATGCATCACCATGCCCAGCTAATTTTTGTATTTTTTGTAGAGACAGGGTTTCGCCATGTTGCCCAGGCTGGTGTCCAACTCCTGGGCTTGAGTGATCCACCCTCCTCGGCCTCCCAAAGTGCTGGTATTATAGGCGTGAGCCACTGTGTCCGGCCAGGTGGGCCATTTTAAAAAGAAAGAATAGAAAATACCAGAATGCATACATGTAGTGAAGGGAAGATTTGTGTCCTGAAATTTGTGTTTCAGTTTTTTTTTTTTTTTTTTTTTTTTTTTTTTTTTGAGACGGAGTCTCGCTCTGTTGCCCAGGCTGGAGTGCAGTGGCACAATCTTGGCTCACTACAAGCTCTGCCTCCCGGGTTCACGCCATTCTCCTGCCTCAGCCTCCCGAGTAGCTAGGACTACAGGTGCCCGCCACCACATCCAGCTAATTTTTTGTATTTTTAGTAGAGACGGGGTTTCACTGCGTTAGCCAGGATGGTCTCGATCTCCTGACCTCATGATCTGCCCGCCTCGGCCTCGCAAAGTGCTGGGATTACAGGCATGAGCCACTGCACCCGGCCTGTGTTTCAGTTTTGTATACTGTGTGTGTGTGTGTGTGTGTGTGTGTGTGTGTGTGTGTATTTTTTTTTTTTGAGACAGAGTCTTTGTCGCCCAGGCTGGAGTGCAGTGGTGCAATCTCGACTCACTACAACCTCCGCCTCCCAGGTTCAAGTGATTCTCGTGCCTCAGCCTCTCAAGTAGCTGAGACCACAGGTGCCCACCACCATGCCCTGCTAATTTTTGTATTTTTAGTAGAGATGGGGTTACCATGTTGGCCAGGCTGGTCTCAAACTCCTGAGCTGGGGTGATCCACCTGCCTTGGCCTCCCAAAGTGCTGGGATTACAGGCGTGAGCCACCGCGCCCAGGCTGTATATGTATTTTTGTGTGTGTGTACTGAATTGTGATGCAAAATATATTTCTTGTTATGAATCATGGTGAAGAAACTTTTAAAGTCGTTACCTTAAGCAAATACTGACAGAAACTGGAGTTGAATCAAAATGAAATATTAAAAGGTCAAATTCTTCAAGAGCTAGCAAAAAAATATAATTCAATATATTTTAGATCTATGGATAATTTTCAAGTTAGAAGAATCCATGGGGAAAAAATTGTGTTCATTTAAATTTAAAATTTCTATCGGCTGGACGCAGTGGCTCACGCTTGTAATCCCAGCACTTTGGGAGGCCAGACGAGGCAGGCGGATCACAAGGTCAGGAGTTCAAGACCAGCCTGGCCAACATGGTGAAACCCCGTCTCTATTAAAAATACAAAAAATTAGCTGGGTGTGGTGGCGGGTGCCTGAAATCCCAGGTACTCAGGAGGCTGAAGCAGGAGAATTGCTTGAACCTGGGAGGCGGTGGTTGCAGTGAGCCGACATCGCACCACTGTGCTCCAGCCTGGGTGACAGAGTGACACTTTGTTTCAAGAAAAAAAAAAAAAAAATCTATCAAATGAAAAAGGAACAAAGTGGGGGAAATATTTGCATTATATATTACAAATTAAAAGTTAACCTCTGTTAGGCCGGGCACGGTGGCTCATGCCTGTAATCCCAGCACTTTTGGGGGGCGGAGGCATGTGGATCACAAGGTCATGAGTTTGAGACCAGCCTGGCCAACATGGTGAAACCCCATCTCTACTAAAAAAAATACAAAAAATTAGCCAGGCATGGTGGCGGGTGCCTGTAATCCCAGCTACTCGGGAAGCTAAGGCAGGAGAATCACTTGAACCCTGGAGGTAGAGGTTGCAGTGAGCTGAGATCGCACCATTGCATGCCAGCCTAGGCAAGGAGGGCAAGACTCCGTCTCAAAAAAAAAAAAAAGTTAACCTCTGTTAAACCAATAATTTATTTCAGAAAAGGAGAAGGGGCATGGGAGCGTGGACAAGGGAGAGGCAGAGACTCGAGGATTGACTCGGGCCTTTGGAAGGCCGGGTTCTGGAAGGCTTTTTTCCTGAGGGTGGTGGTGCAAGAGAGTTAGTGGTAAACTAGTTACAATTTCTGTTCCCCCGACTACATACTGCTCTTTTGATGTTGAACCACATATTTAATAAAGCATTTTGAATACTGCAGAAAGAAAAGAAACATTTTAAAGAATTTTAAAGCATTACAATTCTATGCATAACTGTGTACTGTATGATTCCATTTATATAACACTCTGGAAAAGTTGCAACTATAGGGAAAGAAAATAGAAGAGTGATTGCCAAGGGCTGTTTGGAGGGAGAATGGGACTACAAAGGCCCAGCAGGAGACTTTTCAGGATCATAGAACCATTCGGTGACCTGTCTATAGTTGTTAAAAGCCATAGAACTGCACACGAAAAAGAATAACTTTTTGATATGTGAATTATACCTGAATAAACCTGATTGGAAGACAAAAAACAACTCCCCAGGGATAAATTCACAGTTCATAAGAAGAAATTCATCTACATGAGGCAATGCAATGAACAATACATTGGTATGTGTTCACTGTTGATAGCAATCAAAAGTGCAAATTACAACACCATTATACTGTTATGCTTCTTGCTAATGGTTAATAATTTTTCAAAACCACAACATAATGCTATTGAGGTTGCAGTAAAATTCCATATTTATTGTGGGTTGCATTATAAATTGATAACATTTGTGGGGAATGCAACATGATAATATATGGGAAAAGTCATAAAATTACTACTACTGTGTAGGAAAAGCCATACAATTACCAGACCCAGGAATTTATCCCAATAAAGTTAGTTAACAAAGATTTTTTAAATTTCAGATGCATAAAAAATACTCTCTACTGTGTTGGCTGTAATATAAATAAGTAGAAATCACTGAAATGTCTAATATTACAGGGACGGTTTAAAATTTTGTTGGTACATTGATACAGTGGAATATCTTGCATTCACAACCAAAGCCTAAATCAAAAGGCACTTAGAAAGAAACATGGAAAATACTTCTGATAAAAGGAACAAAAGCGAATAGAGCCCAGCAAGCACATCATGTTCGTAACTGTAATAATCTGTATGCATGTGCCATATTTGTGCTGAAGTGATGGATTACAGATGAGTCTTAGGGTCGGGGGTGGTGGGAGGCCATGGCAGGCGGATCACCTGAGGTCAGGAGTTCGAGACCAGCCTGGCCAACATGGTGAAACTCCGTCTCTACTAAAAATACAAAAATTAGCCGAGTGTGCTGGCAGTCACCTGTAATCCCAGCTATTTGGGAGGCTGAGGCAGGAGAATCGCTTGAGCCAAGATCACGCCACTGTACTCCAGCCTGCGTGACAGAGCGAGACTCCATTTCAAAACGAAAAAATGAGTCTTAAATCTTAAATTTGCAAAATTATCTTGCTGTTGTTATATTGCCTTTTCAATAGCAAAGAACCCCCCGATAAAACCTTCGAGATTGGAAGAAATGAATGTAGAAGAAAAGAGAAATCCCAGAAATTATGATATATTCCAATGTAGAATGTTTTTTCTTAGCCCCAGAAACCGGAAGAATCCCAAGAGTCACAATTATGTTGAATAAATCCAGGCTATGTGGGTTTTCTTTCACTCTTGCTGTCATTTGACTTTGGTGAAGTCCTTATTTATGGCAGGTAGCTTGTGAATATCTACTGACTGTTGAATCAATGCCAAGGCCATCTTTTAGTTGTACTTTTCACAATCACAGGCCTGGGAAAACTTGAATTTATCTATGAAAAAGCATCAGAAATCTTAGTACAAGTAACACTTTCTCTCTCTCTCTTTTTTTTTTTTTTTTGAGACAGAGTCTGACTCTGCCACCCAGGCTGGAGTGCAGTGGCTCGATCTCGGCTCACTGCAAGCTCCGCCTCCCGGAATCCACTCACCTCAGCCTCCCAAAGTGCTGGAATTATAGGCACGAGCCATCATGCCTGGCCTCTCTCTCCCCCACTCTTAGACACACACACACACACACACACACACACACAGACATTTCTTGGTTTCCTGTCTGTGGAAGTCCTACCAGAAAATTCAGATACCCTCAGGAAAAAGAGCATAGGGTGCGCATAATACAATCGAATTCTCCCATCCAACATGCCCTGGGAGAAGGAAGAGAGTAAGAATTTTCATTCCTCTGAAGGATGATGAAAATGAGGCACTGAGACACCAAATGTTTATCTCGAGTTTATGTAGCAAACCAAAGGTTCAGGAGAACCCAGGCACTGTATATTAGGCCATTCGATCAGAAAATACCAGAGCCCAGAAGGAAGAGAACAGCTTTTCCAAGTTGTTAGTTTTGTTCCTGCTCTTACCGTCTTCCCCTTCCCTCTCTCCCACGTCCAAAGAAAAAGCTCCATCACCTAAACATCCACATCAGGCACGCTTCTACAAAAGCCGCCCCACAGCTCTGCTTATTACATACCCTTCTTTCCCCTAGGAGTTGTGACCTACTTAAAATATTCTTCCAATTCTCTTAATGGGGTAAAAAGTCCCCAAAGCTATGTTCCCTATGCTGGAAAAATGGAAGTCCTAAAAATAAACAGTTGAAGAGAAAGTGTTAGGCCGGGCGCGGTGGCTCACACCTGTAATCCCAGCACTTTGGGAGGCCAAGGCGGGCAGATCACAAAGTCAGGAGATGGAGGCCGTCCTGGCTAACACAGTGAAACCCTGTCTCTACTAAAAATACAAAAAATTAGCCGGGTGTGGTGGCAGGCACCTGTAGTCCCAGCTACTCAGGAGGCTGAGGCCGAAGAGTGGCGTGAACCCAGGAGGTGGAGCTTGCGGTGAGCCAAAATCGCACCACTACACTCCAGCCTGGGCGACAGAGTGAGACTCCATCCCAAACAAACAAACAAACAAACAAAATAGAGGGGGAGAGAGACAGAGAGATCGTATTTGGATCAACTCAGAAGCAGTAATCTTTGGACGAAAGATGCCAATTGCTTTGTTTAATTTACTATGCAGATAAAATAATTTCCATTCTTAGGGACGGGTATTTCTGTTTACTAAGCACATACACTAGGCCCTGTGCTTTCCTATGCATCACCTATCCATCCTCAACAGCTCTGTGGCTTTGGCATTGCTACACCCATTGTGCATTTGTATGTGGGAAGTGGGGATTTGAAGTCATTTTGCTCTCCCAAGAAAACCCATGCTCTTGTCATGACTCCACATCAGACAGACTTGGGTTCAGATTCTGACTGTGGCACTCATTAGCTGTGTGACGTTGGGCACATCTTTTAACTTCTCTGAAGCTCGGCTGCTTGTACTAAAACAGGGGTAATGACAGAAAATGAGGTTATTAAGAGAATTAAGAGAGTACACCTCGGCTGGGCGCGGTGGCTCATGCCTGTAATCCCAGCACTTTGGGAGGCTGAGGCGGGTGGATCATAAGGTCAGGAGTTCAAGACCAGCCTGACCAATGTGGTGAAACCCCATCTCTACTAAAAATACAAAAATTAGCCAGGCACAGTGGCAGGTGCCTGTAATCTCAGCTACTCGGGAGGCTGAGGCAGGAGAATCACTTGAACCTGGGCAGCAGAGGTTGAAGTGAGCCGAGATTATGCCACTGCACTCAAGCCTGGGTGACAAAGTGGGACTCTGTCTAAAAAAAAAAAAGAGAGAGAGAGTGAGTATACCTCCAGGGTTTTTTGATTGTAAACAACAGATATATACTCTAGGGCTAACTTTGGAGAAGGATGGAAGAAATTTATTAGAAGGATATGAATTAGCTAATATAACTGAATGCAAAGCAAACAGCCAGGTCTTGGAAAGGATGAGAGCCAGGCCAGCTGAAAAGATGTCGAGAACAGGGAGGTAACTGCCTTCCTTCTTCAGGGGATTCTTGACTGCATGAAGCAGCTCCGGTTTTCAGTTCTGTGGTTCTCTGCTTGACACTCACCTTGCAGGAAGAGAGGTCAGACTGGACAAGGCTGGGCCATGTGCTGCCTTCCTCATGGATGGAGAGCAAGGTGCCTCCATCCCCATGCCCACCGGGCCTGCATGCAGTGGGGGAAAGGTAGTTTCCACAATAGAAGCTAAGATGTAGGCACTGTTACCAAGCAGGGGGGTCTGAATGCCAGGCAGGCAAAAGCCACAGTTATCCACCGTGGAGCTGACGCAGTCAGACGTCCCAGCCCAGGACCTGGCATAAGGGAGTGGCTCCATAAATGCTTGGTTTTGCTGGTGGTGTTTTCACATGACCTCCTGCGAGGCAGCAGTTCCAGACCAGTAAATCACCATGTAACAGTGCATCTAGAAATCCTAGCTCAGCATTCTTTGTAGGCGTGTCATGTTGTGATACACACAGAAGATGGTATTTGAGCAGCGAATATCTGAGGTAAACTGACAAGGTGCTCCTGCAGGAGGAGACTGGCTGGGAGGCTCTGGCCACCCCAGACCTTTCTGGCAGCGCTGGGAGCTGAGGGAATCAATATGGCACTTATGGGCGATGCACTGGTGAAGAAGCCCAATTAGATGATAGAACTTCAGGCCCCCCGCCCACCGCCATCGTCTTGGTCTCAGCTCTGCCTGGCCCTCCCTTACCCCTCCAAAAGTTTGAAAGAGGGTCCCTCCCCATGAGGGCTGAGGCCTGAGGCCTGAGGCCCAGTAGAGTCAGCAGTGGTACCTCTGCCTTTGCCCCACCGATGACTGCCAGCTATCTTCTGCCACTAGCTCCTTAGGGCTTTCATTGTCAGGAAGTCAAACTTTTCAGGAAATAAAAAGTAACCTGTCTTCTTATTTATTTATTTTTTTTGAAAGAGTCTTGCTCTGTTGCCCAGGATTGATGCAGTGGCATAATCTCTGCTCACTGCAACCTCCGTCTCCCGGGTTCAAGTGATTCTTCTGCCTCAGCCTCCTGAGAAGCTGGGATTATAGGCTCCTGCCACCATACCCGGCTAATTTTTGTATGTTTAGTAGAGACGGGGTTTTGCCCTGTTGCCCAGGCTGGTCTTGAACTCCTGACCTCAGGTGATCCACCCACCTTGACCTTTCAAAGTGCTAGGATTACAGGTGTGAGCCACCAGACCCTGCTGTAAGTTCTTTTTATAATTTTTTTAAAATTATTTTATTTATTTTATTATTATTATTTTTTTGAGACGGAGTCTCGCTGTGTCACCCAGGCTGGAGTGCAGTGGCACTATCTCGGCTCACTGCAAGCTCCGCCTCCCGGGTCCACGCCTTTCTCCTGCCTCAGCCTCCTGAGTAGCTGGGACTACAGGCACCCGCCATCTCGCCCGGCTAATTTTTTTTTTTGTATATTTAGTAGAGATGGGGTTTCACCATGTTAGCCAGGATGGTTTCGATCTCCTGACCTCGTGATCTGCCCGCCTCGGCCTCCCAAAATGCTGGGATTACAGGCGTGAGCCACTGCGCCTGGCCATTATTTTATTTTTTTTTAGATGGAGTCTCACTGTTGTTGCCCAGGCTGGAGTGCAATGACTTGATCTCAGCTCACTGCAACCTCCACCTCCTGGGTTCAAGCCATTCTCCTGCCTCAGCCTCCTGAGTAGCTGGGATTACAGGCATGTGCCACCATGCCCGGCTAGTTTTGTATTTTTTAGTAGAGATGGGATTTCACCATGTTGGTCAGGCTGGTCTTGAACTCTTGACCTCAGGTGATCCACCTGCCTCAGCCTCCCAAAGTGCTGGGATTACAGGCGTGAGCCACTGTGCCCAGCCAACTTCTCTTCTTGATGAGGCCGGGAACATCTGGCCCAAGGGGCCTAGACGATTTTAGAGCATTTATCTCTCTGCCTACTTGTCAATGACAGCATTGATTATGAAAATCAATGATTGTGCTGTGATACACTCCCTGGAGGCCGAGCTGCAATTGCTGGTGCTCACATGGGGGTTTCCAAGCAGGGCCAAAAGCAGCAGTGCAGGCCTGTGATCGCTGAGGCTGCCAGAGCACAGAGGAGACATTCAGTCTCAAAGAGATATGCATGTTCTTCTCAATCGCTTTTCTTTTCTTCCTGCTTGTTTTTTTCTTTTGGTTGCCGGGGGAGGGGGGCTGCTGTTTTAAAATTGTGTTTATTTTTTCCCCATATTAGAGTATGTTCCGTGCTCCATTCTCTTCCCAAATGAAAAAGTACAAATAAGCAAAAAGAAGATAATATCAAAACACCCAACTCCTCACCCATCCCTCTATTCACCTGGCTGTGAACATGTTAGTATTTATCCATCTCAATTCTCCTTCTTTCTAACCCTCCAAGCCTCCACCTCCCGGCAGTGAGGTGCTTTGCCTGAAAAACCCTGGCTCAAGGTGGAAGGAACTCTGCTCCTTTTCTGCCAGTGGGAGCTGAGATAAGAAAAAAGGAAGCTCACCTCTCAGAATACCTTTTTCATCTCCCCATGAAATCCTACCATTCTTTTGAGTGACCTCTCAAATACCCGCTCCTCCATGGAACGTTCCCTGCTCTCTTAGATAGAAGCCTTCTCAGTCTGAGACAGCACTTTCCACCTGACAAAGACTCTCTCTACCCAAGTCTCACTTTCCCTGCACTATTGTTAGCTCCTTAAGGTCAGACCCTATGTCTAATTGTCCTTGGTACAGCTCCCAGCAACCAGACAAGTGCCTTGCCCATCACAGACACCAAGGGATGAATGAAAGAAAAATAATCAGACGCTTAAATCAAACAGGAGTTCACATGATCTCAAATGCGAGTGAAGAGAAGGATTTGGAGTCTGTCCTGTGCACAGGACAAAGGAAGGCTTGACATCTTTCCCTTCCCTACAAGAGGCTCCTCCCCTCAGGTGCGTCTTCTCTGAAATCTGAAAATGCCGATGTGTATACTGGCGGTTTCAAGCTCATTAGTTCCATTCTGAGGCTTTATCAGGGCATCTTCTACCACTATTCCACTTCCTAAATGGGAAGTATCGTATGCTTTCTCCCCGCTTCCTTCCCTCCCCTCCCTTCCCTCCCTTCCCTTCCCTCAGTCCTTTCCCTCTGTCGTTTTCTCTTTTACAATTGAAAACAGAGCTGTGTAAAATAAGTCATATTCAGATAGAACCCAACTGGGCTGAATTTGACCACATGTAATTTTGAAGCCAATGTTTTAATTTTATTTTTTATTTTTATTTTTAAAGACAGGGTCCCACTCTGTTACCCAGACTAGATTGCAGCAGCGGCATCATCATAGCTCACTGCAGCCTCCACCTCCTGGGCTCAGGCGATCCTCCTGCCTCAGCCTCCTGAGTATCTGGGACTACAGGTGTGCACCACCAGGCCCAGATAAGTTTTGTGTTTTTTATAGACAGGGTCTTGCTTTGTTGCCCAGGCTGGTCTTGAACTCCTGGCTTCAACTGATCCTCCTGCCTCGGCCTCCCAAAATTCTGGGATTACAGGCGTGAGCCACTATGTTTAGCCTGCTGTTTTTATCTTTAACAGCAACGTGTCTGAGCAGTGGAGGAAGGCAGGACTAGAAAGGCTTCCCCTCCTCACTGTAAAAGGAACCAATGACAAGGGCAAGTTTACTTGTTTTAGTTCTGCAGAGGTATAGCACTTATTCCTGTCTAGTGCAGAGCACAGAGCCCTAAGGTCAGTGTTCAAAGAATCAAGTCCCACAGAATGTGTGTGTGTATTTTAATATATATTTATATATATAATATATATATTTATAAGTTTTTCTTGGATGTAGTGCATACGAGAATATAAGTCCAGAAAAACTCTGTTTATAAAATTTGCTGTGTTTCCCAGAGACTTTCAAGAATCCAGCCCGAAATCGCTTAGGGAAGGAGTCCTCCTGCGAGTTACAGAAGGACTCTAGAAATCCCTGTTTTGGGGATGTTTGTGATGTGCAATTGCAGACTTTATTTTGCAGTGCTTTAGTAACTAGAGATTTCTTCTGCCTATTCCCATCTTGGTTTTGTCTGTTTTCACTACATAGAATTTCTGGTTACTGCTGAACATACATATGGCAATCAGTTAGGGGAAAAACCACCCAATTTTTAGCCATTGTATTGTGAGAAATTGATGCAGAAGTAGATTTGCAACTTTGTCAAATTGCATTTTAATTTCCTTTTTTTGTAGAGACAGCCTCTTGCTGTGTCACCAAGGCTGGAGTGTAGTGGTGCTCACTGCAGCCTCAAACTCCTCAGCTCAAGTGATCCTCCCACCTTGGCCTCCCAAAATGCTGGGACTACGAGTGGAGCTACCACGCCCAATCTTAATTTCCTACTTCCTGGCAGGGTGAAAACATGCAAATCAGTCTGGAATTAGTTAAAAAGTAAAAGATATATAATTTTCTTAAACCTCACTATAAGATATTAGCCTAGAAATAAACCCCAGAACCTAGGATGGTGTCTTCCAGCTCTAGGACATCCCAATCCATGGATCTCCCTAGCTTTTCTCCAGAACACTGGGTAGGTTCCAAACCAGTCCCTTAGTATAGAAGAGGGGTAAGAACATTGAGCCTTTCATGTCTTCAGTAGGTCCACATGACTGTGAATGCAGCCCAGGAATCACATTTGTTCTAAACCACTGTGTTCTTCCTTCTTGACTCTCTTATCCAACGGATAGATGGGATGGGCTTTGGAGCCAGTCCAGGCATCCTGGGAGCCATTAGGCTACACATGGCTTGGGATTTCCCTGGAGATTGCCTAAAGCTGAATACCCTTGGGGGGCCTGATAAACTGAACTGGTGGCAGTCATGGGTGTGTTATTTGGAATGCTTGGAAGGGAGGGACTGAGCTTCTATTGACCATGTTTTTTTTTTTTTTTTTTTTTTTGAGACGGATTTTTGCTCTTTTTGCCCAGGCTGGACTGCAATGGCACAGTCTCTGATCACTGCAACCTTGGCTTCCTGGGTTCAAATGATTCTCCTGCCTCAGCCTCCTAAGTAGCTGGGGTTACAGGCATGCGCCGCCATGCCCGGCTAATTTTGTATTTTTAGTAGAGATGGGGTTTCTCCATGTTGGTCAGGCTGGTCTCAAACTCCTGACCAGCTGTAATTCCAGCTACTTGGGAGGCTGAGATGGGAGAATCGCTTGAACCCAGGAGATGGTGGTTGCGGTAAGCCGAGATTGCGCCACTGCACTCCAGCCTGGGTGGCGCAGCGAGACTCTGTCTCAAAAAAAAAGAAAAAAAAAAGAAATCAGAATTTTTTTTTTCCTTTCTTTGAGATGGAGTTTCACTCTTGTTGCCGAGGCTAGAGGGAAATGGCACAATCTCGGCTCACTGCAACCACCGTTTCCCAGATTCAAGCGATTCTCCTGCCTCAGCCTCCCAAGTAGCTGGGATTACAGGCATGCGCCACCACGCCCGGCTAATTTTGTAATTTTAGTAGAGATGGGTTTTCTCCATGTTGGTCAGGCTGGTCTTGAACTCCTGACCTCAAGTGATCTGCCTGCCTTGGCCTCCCAAAGTGCTGGATTACAGGCGTGAGCCACTGTGCACCGCCCAGAAAATATTTTTTAAATTGAAAACAAGACAGCGTACTCCACAAATCTTCTACCGGCTCCATTGTGGATTGAATTAGATGATTCTCCCTGTTGTTTGTGATGTGTCCAGTTATTTCTGGGCACCCTCCACCTCCCCAGGACACTGCCCATCTCCCCAACCCAGGGCCATTTCTCAACCCAGTGCTCCTTCTCCTACTAGAGGGGTGGACTTTCCAACATGAGCACCTACATTTAGCTGTGGATGGGATCCACTTGCACTCTCTGAGGGGCTCAGGCAGATTCCTTCCTTATGGAAGGGGGTCTGACATTTAATCACCCCATGCACTAAGTACACACTTCATGTGCGATCCGTCAGGATAACCCACACAACCTGCCAGTTCTTTGCTTGTAGTGGGTGCCCAATAAATGTTTGAATGCATAAAGAAAGCACTCAGATAAGCAGACATTTTAGAGCTCTCTGGGGATGAGAAAAGAGCGCGCTATGGGAGTGAGAATTAACTTGATTGACTATGGCTGGACCTGGCAAAGAACAACTCAGAAGTATTGGCCTCAGAATTACCTTGTTCAGGCTGCTTAATCCATATTAAAAGTTTGCTGCTCCCACACAATTTTGCTAGGCTCTCCAACCCTGTGAGGATGTCAACAGTTGAAAAAGAAGAAATAATGAGCCCAGCCTGTATTTGCAGGGGAGTGTTAAAACTGCCAGCGGAGCAGGATAGTTTGCTAAACAGCCCCTGAGAACTTTCCCAAACTGGTCGGCAGCAGCATTGCACACAGAAGTTCCTTCTTCATTGACACGGAGCTAATTCTAGCCACCAGCACTCCAGTGCTACGGGGCAGTTTTGTGGCCGTTTGCTATTGAATTTGCCAGATGTATCCGAGACAGTCTCACGGGCAGAATATAAACAACAAACCAGTATAAAGAAGTCCACAGTGATTCTCCCCCTTCACCGAAGTCTTCTTTGGCTTGTTTTCTGACCCCTGGGGGCGCTCCTTGTACCACACTCCCTAAACCCTGCAGCTTCGGTTTTGCTATTTTGTATTTGTTTCCTCTCTGGTTGTTACATGCAAAAAGGTTGTGTTCATGCAGGGAGCAGGAATTGCAGTGGAAAGAATGCAGTGTGGAAAGCCAGGCTCAGTTACTTACCAGCCTTGCTACCTTAGCCAAACGGTCATGCTCTCTGAGCTGCAGTTTCCTTCCTCATCTGTGAATAGACTCCTACCAACTCTCCTCACATGACTGTTTCGAGACTGAAATGATATTGTAGGTATAGAAATAAATGTAAACGTAATATAAATGTATGAGGCCTGGTGCAGTGGCTTATACCTGTAATCCCAGCACTTTAGGAGGCTGAGGCAGGTGGATCACCTGAGGTCAGGAGTTCGAGACCAGCCTGGCCAAGATAGTCTCTACTAAAGATATCTCTACTAAAAATACAAAAAATAGCCAGGCGTGGTGGCACAAGCCTGTAATCTCAGCTACTCAGGAGGCTGAGGCACAAGAATCACTTAAACTCAGGAGGCAGAGGTTGCAGTGAGCTGAGATTGTGCCACTATACTCTAGCCTGGGTGACAGAGTGTGACCCTGTCTCAAAAAAAAAAAAAAAAAAAAAATTAAAAATGAATAAGTAAATATATGAAATTATCTTTCATCTGGCATGCAGTAGATTCTCAAGAAACTCAAGACAGTATTGCGTTGTGGAGTTATGGTGGGGGACACTAAATGTCAGACCTCTGTGTGCACTCGGGCAGATCAGTTTCACTAAGCTCTCATGTTTTCCTCAGGAGGGCGAAACGGTACTAATGGGAATAATAATGGAACATCACAGAGTTGATATGAGGGTGAAATGAAATAATGCAGGCAAACACTTCCCAACAGTACCTAGCACATAGTGAGCACTTAATAAATGTAAGCTGTGGCTGCTGCTGCTGCAGCCAGCAGGGAGACAGGGAAATTTGTCAATAAGAAATGTATATTGGCCGGGCGTGGTGGCTCCCGCCTATAATCCCAGCACTTTGGGAGGCCAAGGTGGGCAGATCTACCTGAGGTCGGGAGTTCGAGACCAGCCTGACCAACATGGAGAAACCCCCTGTCTCTACTAAAAATACAAAATTAGGTGGGTCTAGTGGCGCATGCCTATAATTCCAGCTACTCAGGCGGCTGAGGCAGGAGAATCGCTTGAACCCAGGAGGCGGAGGTTGCGGTGAGCCGAGATCATGCCATTGCACTCCAGCCTGGGCAACAAGAGCGAAACTCAGTCTCAAAAGAAAAAGAAAAAACAAGAAATGTATATTGGGGCAGAGAGCATGGACAGTTGGGTTATGGCAGGGCACAGAGTAGAAATGGGAGCTCTGTAAGCTAGCAGCTTCTGGTAATCAATCTGGAAGGCTTCATGGAGGAATGCACTTTCTGGAACTCTTTCGATTATAGTTGGAAGATTAGTTATCTGGAGCTATTAGAAAGCGTATCCCAGGGGCTGGGCGCAGTGACTCATGCCTGTAATCCCAGCACCTTGGGAGGCCGAGGCAGGCAGATCATGAGGTCAAGAGATCGAGACCATCCTGGCCAACATGGTGAAACCCTGTCTCTACTAAAATACAAAAATTAGCTGGGTGTGGAGGTGGATGTCTGTAGTCCCAGCTACTCGGGAGGCTGAGGCAGGAGAATCACTTGAACCCAGGAGGCGGAGGTTTCAGTGAGCTGAGATCGCGCCACTGCACTCCAGACTGGCAACAGAGTGAGGCTCCATGTCAAAAAAAAAAAAAAAAAAAAGGAAGGCCAGGCGCGGTAGTTCATGCCTGTAATCCCAGCACTTTGGGAGGCTGAGGTGGGCAGATCATGAGGTCAGGAGATTGAGACCACCCTGGCTAACACGGTGAAATCCCATCTCTACTAAAACAGAAAAAATTAGCCAGGCGTAGTGGTGGGCGCCTGTAGTCCCAGCTACTCAGGAGGCTGAGGCAGGAGAATGGTGTGAACCTGGGAGGCGGAGCTTGCAGTGAGCCGAGCTGCACCACTGCACTCCAGCCTGGGCATCAGAGTGAGACTCCATCCAAAAAAAAAAAAAAAAAAAGGAAGGGCATCCCAGACACCCTACATGATTTGGAAGCTGGTTGAGTGGGGGTGGGGTGACCAGCTGTTGGGAAGTTGTGGGAAGTTGAAAAGTTCTGAAATAAAGAAGGTGGAGCTGAAGCTTGGTAGCCAAACTGTAAACCTAGCAGGCTGGTGTAAAACTCTAAAACCAAGCAGGCCCCAAGGAATGGTTAGAAAGTCTGAAGTTTGGCTTGTAGTGAGCTTGAAAGCACAATTGGCCATGTGTGGTTGAATGGCGTGTCACAGACTGAGTTAGGGACAAGCACTTTGGCAGCTCTCGGAGGGGTGAGCAGTGGGGTTTGTTGCTGAAGGCAGGAATTGTGGATAGCTCATTGGGTGGATGAATTATTAATCGAAGCTCTGATTATGAGAAGGAAGGGAGAAGGAAGAGAAAGGGGTGCCTCTTGGAGAAGTAGAAATTATGAACTACTTGGAGGTGGGCTCCACATATAACAAGAATATTCTTCTCTAAGAGATGAGGGGCCCGGAAAGCAGACTGGCTTCGCCTTTACCAAAGGTGGGGTAGATACTGTCGCTGAAAGTAGGTGTCAGAGAGTCTATCCACTTTCAACTAAAGTTCTTTTTTTTTTGAGACAGGGTCTCGCTCTGTCACCCAGGCTGGAGTACAGTGGCATGCTCTTGGCTCACTGCAAGCTCTGCCTCCCGGGTTCACGCCATTCTCCTGCCTCAGCCACCCGAGTACCTGGGACCACAGGCGCCCGCCACTACGCCTGGCTGATTTTGTTTTTGTATTTTTAGAAGAGATGGGGTTTCACCGTGCTAGCCAGAATGGTCTCGATCTCCTGACCTCGTGATCTGCCTGCCTCGGCCTCCCAAAGTGCTGGGATTACAGGCGTGAGCCACCGCGCCGGGCTTAAAGTTCTTTAAGATGGTGGATTGTGCCCAAAGTTGAAGAATATTTGCAGGTATTGCTATTCCCGTGCAAAGGATGATAGGATCCCACATGAAGTGAGTGAAGGCTGTGAGACACCAAGTGCAGTCCAGTATCCTTACTGGACCAGATGATGAAACTGAGGCCGAGGGTTGGACTTACCTGCTCAAGGTCATACAGATATATTTGGTTCAATTCGCTCTATAT
The DNA here is from genome assembly GCF_024542745.1 of Macaca thibetana thibetana. Classification (NCBI taxonomy): domain Eukaryota; kingdom Metazoa; phylum Chordata; class Mammalia; order Primates; family Cercopithecidae; genus Macaca; species Macaca thibetana. The sequence continues at coordinate 33,225,632 of NC_065587.1, forward strand.
TTTCTTTTTCTTTTAGTTTTTTAGACAGAGTCTCGCTCTGTTGTCCAGGCTGGAGTGCAGTGGCACGATCTGCGCTCAGTTCAACCTCTGCCTCCTGGGTTCAAGTGATTCTCCTGCCTCAGCCTCCTAAGAAGTTGAGATTACAGGCGCGTGCCACCATGCCTGGCTATTTTTGTATTTTTAGTAGAGATGGGGTTTCACCACGTTGGTCAGGCTGGCCTCAAACTCCTGACCTTGTGATTCACCCGCCTCGGCCTCCCAAAGTGCTGGGATTACAGGTGTGAGCCACCGCACCTGGCCTCTGCTCTGTATTTTCTCTTAGCGCCCTCCTCCAAAAATATGAAATTTCCCCTAACCTCTTTGCTTCCCATCTGTACAGTGTCAGAATGAAAATTCTAGTTTCACTTTGTGGCAGCTAAGAGCAACAAACAAGTCTCCTTTATTATTATTTTTTTTTTATTTAGATGGAGTCTTGTTCTGTTGCCCAGGTTGGAGTGCAGTGGCACCATCTCGGCTCACTGCAACCTCTGCCTCCCTGGTTCAAGTGATTCTCCTGCCTCAGCCTCCAGAGTAGCTGGGACTACAGGCCCGTGCAACCGCGCCCGTCTAATTTTTGTATTTTCAGTACAGACAGGGTTTCATCACGTTGGCCAGTCTGGTCTTGAACTCTTGACCTCTCAAGTCATCCGCCCGCTGCAGGCTCCCCAAAGTGTTGGGATTACAGGCGTGAGCCACCACGCCCGGCCGACAAGTCCCCTTTAAATACATCCTGTCTTCTCTCCGCTGGCAGGCTTTGATATGCCCACCGGGTTTCTCCATTGGCCACTTCATGTGGCTTCTCGCCCCTTCCAAGATTCCCAACCAATCACGTCTTTCCCGTCTCCCGTTGGGCTTTGAGGAATGTACCATATGGACCCTGCGGGGGGACGGAGAGGACGAAGGGCGTGGCGACAGCTTATTTCTTTTCCTTTTGCACATATCCCGTGAGATTCTGGCAAGGCCGAGCGTGCAGTTAGCAACGGGGTCCCTCAAGACGGGGGCCGCGTGCCAGTTTTCGAGGTGCGCCGAGATCTCTCGCCCCCGAGGCTGGGGTCCTGTGGTCCGGCCCGAGGGCCGCAACCCCCGCCCTTCCATGTGCCCGCCCATCCCCCGGCTGCGCCGCTGCTCCGGCTGCTGCTTACCGCGCCGGACGCCGGGGCTGCGGGACAGGGCAGCACTGCGCGACCACGGTGACGCCGGCGCTGAGGGACACCGCAGCATGAGGCAGAGGTAAGGACGGGGATTCGGGACTCCAACTGCCCCCGGGGAGCCGCATCGTGCTCGCGCCCGAGCTCGGGGTCTCGGGCCCCGGGCTGGCCCCGGCAGGCGACTCTGGAGCGGGTGGCCCCGCGAGCTGACGCGCGCCGAGCCTCCCGCCGGGGCAGCGCTGAGGCCGGGACCCGCCGCGGCGCGGGCGCCTCCTTCCGGCGGCGCTTGTAGCCCTGCGCCCGGCCGGCGGGCCGCGAGGAAGCCCCCGCCCCGCGTTCCCGTGTGGTCGCCTCCCGCCGGAGGATGCGCGGCCAGTTGCGCCGGCGGGTCCCGAGTTCCCGGGCAGCAGACGCGGGGAACCACGGGGACGCTGCCGCGTCAGGCGTGAGGCGGAGGGAGGGGGCTTAGCCCGGCGCTGGATGGGGGGATTTTTGGGGCGGGGGAGGTCTCTGTGTTTACTGGAGTCCGCAGGCTCGGGGCCGAGGCTCCGTCGGGTCCTTCCTCCGCGACCCGGCCCCCGGGGCCTCCCCGTCCCGCTGCCCCGGCCTGGCGCTGGCGTGTGCCAAGGGTGGGCTCCTGCGACCCTGGCAGGTAGGGGGCTGAGAGGACCCTGGCGCGCCTTTCGATTTGTGGGGGCGGTGGGTGCGGCCGGGCAATGGCAGCCGCCTGCGCCTCTGGTCTCAGTGACACCCCTTCCCTAGCTGCCTTCCGAGGGGACCGCACTCTTGGAGGTCTCCGGGGCACATTGGAAATTCCCAACTTAAAAACCACCTTGAGGAGCCCTACACGGAGCCGGGCTTGCCTGGCCTAGCAGAAAGCCAGCTGCAGCCAGAGCCTCCGCCTGGCATGGGGCACTGGTGAGCCGCCACCCCACGTGCTCAGTGATTAGCGGGGAAGAAGGGGTCTGGCAGGCCCCTCAGGCAAGGCCTCTGTGCCGCATCCCGTTAAGGGGCGGGGACCAGCCCCATATCTTGGCTGATTTTCCTGACTCTGAATACAGAGAAAGTATGTCCAAGAGTTCAAACCACATTTGTGTTCTTTTAATGGTGTTTAGTGCAGATGTTAACTGTGATTTATGTGAAACGGGTTGATGCAGAGGAATGAAGGTCAACTGTGGACAGGTGGACAGCTTTTGTTTGTTTGCCTTTTCCCTAAGCTTGTTTTTAGTGGGATGTGCATGGAGAGGATGACATTTGAATATCGGGCCACCAATGTGTATTTGGCCCCATCTGACACTTTGCTCCATAGACAGTCGTTGTACCCCAGGGATGAGGATGAACTAGGTTCTAAGCTGAGAAAGACATCTTCCTACAGTCGCTGCCGCCTGAGGGAAAGCTCCGCCTTCTGGTTCCCTGGCCGCGCACAGGCCAGTTCACTGTGGTTGCCTTCTCCCGTGAGCACCTCTCTGCAGCCCTCTCAGGGGATGCCGTTCATTCCGTATGTGATTGCCAGATGTACTTCTCAGGTCAGAAACCCGGCCCCAGATTGTTCGAGTCCTATAGTGAGTTCTTCTTGTGCTCCAGGCTTTAAAAGTTATAAGTCTTTTTGATAGTGTATTCAATAGCATGAGCCAATTGTATAGTTAGAGGAAAGACATGGTTTGGGTGTTCCTCCTGTAAAGGATGTTTCGGAACTTAGATCTAGTTCCTCGTCAAGGCTGTTTATTTGTGTTTACGACGCTAACATTTGAAACGTCTTAAGCTTGACTGCATATTGTGATTCTTCCCCCCCCCCCCCCGACCTGGGATGATCCTGTTCCGTGATGGTTATTCCATGGTGTTACTAGGTGTGGAAGAGAAAATGGGCTTTGGAAATAATGTGCGTGATGAACTTAGCACAGTCCTTGGCACATAGCAGATGTTCAACAAGGTCATTTTTCCTCTCTTCCTTGGGTTTGAGAGACCTGGGGATGATGAAATCGGATGCAGTTTTGGTTGCATGCCTGTTTTTAAATTAGGGAGTTGAGGTGCCCCCCATTCCTCCTCCCACTCAAACTCCCAGCTCTTCAGACATTTCCGTGGTAGATTAAAAATGAAACTCACGTCTTGGACCTAGAAGTAAAAATAAGGAAAAATTGAGCTCTTCCTCCTGGATCATGCGTTGCGCTTTAAAGGAAGGATGGCACATGCCTTGGAAGAGTGGTGCACCATTCAGTACAGAAGAGCAGAGGGTCAAAGTGGACCCTTTCCTGTGTCTGTGGAGTAGTCCTGCAGGTGAGGATTTTGGTTGTCGTTGGTTTCACATGTCCAGGTGGAACCAGATGAATCACCTAATATCTCCTGGCACTGGCATCTGAGAAGTGGCCCAGGATGGTCGAAGCCTGACCATTGGCAGAGTGCTAGCTTTGCTGGGCCGTGCCTCTGAACTGGGATCTGCTGGGAGCAGCCATTTGCCTCCTCCAGCTTGTAGCAGATTTCATGTGAACAGACCAAAGGGCCATCAAACCTAATGTTCTAGAAAAAGTAAGAGTCATCACTGACTTATTTTTGTTCCATGATATTATGGGACCTGGCATTTTAATAATAATTATGCTCTTGGCCCAGCGCAGTGGCTCACGCCTGTAATCCCAGCACTTTTGGAAGCTGAGGCGGGCGTATCACAAGGTCAGGAGTTCAAGACTAGCCTGGCCAACATAGTGAAACCCCGTTTCTACTAAAAATACAAAAATTAGCTGGCCGTGATGTTGCGTGCCTGTAACCCCAGCTACTGGGGAGGCTGAGGCAGAACTGCTTAACCAGGAATCGGGAGGTGGAAGTTGCAGTGAGCTGAGATCATGCCACTGCTCTCCAGCCTGGGCTACAGAGTGAGACTTCATCTCAAAAAAAAAAAAAAAAAAATATATATATATATATATATATAAAATTATTATTATTATGATGCTCTGGATTTACTACTTGTTGCTGTTTATTTGAGGAAGTGAAAACTTTTTCGTGACCTGTTAATCTAATTGATTCTTACTCATCTCTGAGGTCGTCAAAGTTTAGTAGGGTCTATTATTCCCATTTTATAGGCAAAGAAATGGAGGTGACATGATTTGCTTTAAGTTGCAAACGAGTTAGTCCCTGAAGTGGGATTTGAATTGGATTTTTCTTCCTTTTTTTTTTTTTTTTTTTGAGACAGAGTCTCTTGCTCTGTTGTTGCCCAGGCTGGAGTGCAGTGGCGCGATCTTGGCTCGTGCACTCCGCCTCCTGGGTTCAAGCGATTCCCCTGCCTCAGCCTCCCAAGTAGCTGGGACTACAGGCACCTGCCACCACACCCGGCTAATTTTTTGTATTTTTAGTAGAGATAGGGTTTCACCATGTTGGTCAGGCTGGTCTTGAACTCCTGACCTCAGGTGATCCGCCCGCCTCGGCCTCCCAAAGTGCTGAGATTACAGGCATGAGCCACTGCGCCCGGCCCAGGTTTTCCTTCTTAAGTTTCACTTCACTGGTACCTTTAGGGGGAGAAAAATCCACACATCTTTTTCTTTTTTCTTTTCTTTCTTTTTTTTGGAAGCGGAAGAAGTTAAAGATCCCAGATCATTGTGCTTTTCTGATGACTAGATAGTGGATGATAGTTAACATTTATTGAGTGTTTATCTGCAGGAATCTGTGTTAGGTGCTGCGTAGACATTACCTCGTTTATTCCTCACAACAACATTCAAGGTAGAACTTACTATCCCCAGTTTTGCACATGACAAGGTTTTGTGAGGTCCTAAGTCAATGGAGTGATAGTGAGTGACAAAGCCTTGAGAAGACTGGGCTCAATCCTGGACTTTCTGATTCCAGAGTGTGTGCTCCTCCTAACCCGTGTGCTAATGGGCCTTAGGGATGACTAATGGGCAAGCCTGAGAGCCCTGATGCCTGCTGCTGCCACCACCTCAGATCTGATGGGTAGTGGGGGTTGGACGGAGCTTTATGTTATGTTCTATTGCAGTACAGTTTTCACACCCTGGTCTTTTCCTTTGCTAGAAGCATTCGTCTAGCCAGGTGGAGGGTCATTACTTTAGAAAAAATAATCAGAACTGAGAAAACATCTGCATTTGCAGAGAATGAAGTATTTAATAAGACCAGATGGGCCGGCGCAGTGGCTCATGCCTGTAATCCCAACAATTTGGGAAGATGAGGTGGGCAGATTGCTTGAGGCCAGTAGTTTGAGAGCAGCCTGGGCAACATAGCTAAACCCTATCTCTACAAAAAGTACGAAAATTAGCTGGGCATGGTGGTGTGCACCTGTGATCCCAGCTATTCTGGAGGCTGAGGTGGGAGGATTGCCTGAGCTCAGGAGACCGAGGTTGTAGTGAGCCGAGATCACACCACTGCACTCCAGCACTCCAACCTGGTGACAAAACAAGACTGTCTCAAAAACAGACAAACAAACAAAAAACTAGATGGGAGATTAGGGACAGAGAGAATCAGAGAATCAAAGAGAATCAAAGTGGTTTGTGGACAGAGGAAATTAGTGATACTCACACCCAGAGACCATCTTTAGTGTCCAGGCCATTTTGCTTAAGCTGCTGGTGAAATTGTGAAACTGGAGGCACTTGTGCTAAAATCTGTGCAGTAAATAAGGTTCTCGGGTTCTACTTTAGGTGGCAGAGTTGGAAATCTGATTCCTTTTTGGTCTTTAGCTTCTAATGTACTTTAATGCAGTACATTGTGGGCATGGTGGGAATGTGGTTCAGAAATTTACCTAAACTCTGTGGACTTCCCCTTCTCTCCAGCCACGCACTCTGTCATCTTTGGTCCCACTCTTCAGATTTCAACTCTGATTCCATGGAGTTGGGGGGTGATGGGTGGTGTCAGACACTCAAGTGCTTGGGTTGCTCCGGTGGGGAGAACAGCATTCTGCCCCCATGGGCCTCAGTAGTACATGACTTGCTGTTTTCTTGGGGGTGGGCTTTAGTCATCTCTAGCTATAAAGGCACCGCTATCAAGAAACTGGGAGGAATGACCAGGAAACTGTCACCCCAAACCCTGCAGTTGGTTGCATTTTTTTTTTTTTAATTGAGATAGCATTTCACTCTGGCGCCTATGCTGGAGTGCAGTGGTGCGATCATGGTTCACTGCAACCTTGACTGCCTGAGTAGCTGAGACTACAGGCGTGCACCACCAAGCCTGGCTAATTTAAAAAATTTTTTGTACGTGCACCACCAAGCCTGGCTAATTTAAAAAATTTTTTGTAGAGATACGGTTTTGTGACATTGCCCAGGCTGGTCTCGAGCTGCTGGGCTCAAACCGTTTGCCTGCCTCCGCCTCTCAAAGTGCTGGGATTACAAGCGTGAGCTACCACGCCTGGCCCCGATGACTTTCTCATTGACGAGTTCAGCAGAGGAGAGATGATTGCCACAGTTTTAAAAAAGAAAGATGCCAGGTATGGTGGCTCACACCTGTAATCGCAGCACTTTTAGAGGCCGAGGCGGGCAGATCACCTGAGGTCAGGAGTTCCAGACCAACCTGGCCAACATGGTGAAACCCTGTCTCTACAAAAAAAAAAATACAAAAATTACCCGGCTGTGGATGTTGCACACCTGTAGTGCCAGCTACTCAGGAGGATGAAGTAGGTGGGTCATTTGAGCCTGGGAGGCCAAGGCTGCAGTGAACGGAGATTTACCACTGCATTCCAGCCTTGGTGCCAGAGCAAGACCCTGCTGTCTCAAAAAAAAAATTAAAATAAAAGGCTGAGTGCAATGGCTCACGTCTGTAATCCCAGCACTTTGAGAGGCTAAGGTAGGAGTATTGCTTGAGGCCAGGAGTTTGAGACCAGCCTGTGCAACACAGTGAGACCCTATCTCTACAAAAATTTAAAAAATTAGCCTGGTGTGGTGGTGTACACCTATAGTCCCAGCTGCTCAGAAGACTGAGGTGGGAGGATCACTTGAGGACAGGAGTTCGAAGCTGCAGTGAGCTATAACCACACCACTGCATTCTAGCCTGGGTGACAGTGAGACCCTGTCTCTTGAAAGAAAGAAGAAAGGGAAGACAGAAATCAGATTAAAGAAGAGAGAAGAAGTGAGACTGTTGGCTTGTACCTTGATGAAAGGTGGAAGTGGAAGGGCAAGAGCTTCTGCTAAGCAGTGAGTACCTTGGCAAGGACAACAGTATCTTTTTCGTGTTCTGTTAGGCCGTGCCTCTCTAGCGCCCAGCTGAGTGCACGTGTGTTATGTGTGAGGGAATCTAGCAGAGGAGTCTTCCTGCATTAGGCACATCTGCAGGTGTCTGTTGAATTGTTTATCTGCTGAAGGATTCAGTCTGGTTAACTCTGGCAGGAGATTCGGTCTGGTTAACTCTGGCAGGAGAGGGACAGACAGCACAGCCATGTGGTTAACTAGTAGCTTTAATGGACTTTTCCTATGTAAAGGTGAAATGAAACCTTAGTGGGTTCCATCTTCTCCTCTCTCCTGCCCATGCTTCTTCTTTTTTTTTTTTTTTTTTTTTTTTGGAGACAGGGTCTTTCTCTGTGGCCCCGGCTGGAGTGGCATGATCTTGGCTCACTGCAGCCTTAACCTCCCGGGCCCAGGCCATCCCCCAACCTCAGCCTCCTGAGTAGCTGGGACAGCAGGCCCACACCACCACACCTGACTAATTTTAAAATTTTGTGTAGAGACAAGCTCTCTCTGTGTTGCCCAGTTTGGTTTTGAACTCCTGGGCTCAAGTGATCCTCCTGCCTTAACCTCTTAAAGTGCTGGGATTATGGGCATGAACCACTGCGCCCAGCCCCCTGTCTCTTTTCGGTTGCCAGTTGAAGTCTGGAGGTGGCATGGGTCCCGGGAGGCCGGTGCCAGTGTTGGAAGCTTGGGAAGAGAGGAGGAGCAGCTTGGTCGGGGGGAAGATGCAGAGTGCTCACTCCTGGCACCTGCAGCCCCTGGGGGAATGGCAGCTACCCTTTAGCATGGACTGTCCCCAGCCCACAGAAAGTCAGCTTACAAAGGTTCTAGCATATTCCTCCCTCCTCCACCAACAAAGCCCCTTGTTGTGGCTGGGAATTGTTGGGCTGTGAGGGGACAGGGACGGGGTGGGAGAGCAGCACCTGGCACTTGATGAGCACCGCAGCGATGGCAGCAGCAGAGATGCTTAGAGACCATCAGCCGTGCCACGCTCTGTCCTGAGTGCCCACGTGTCTTAATGCGCTCAGTCCTCACCACAGTGGACAGGCTGGGTGCTGTTATGATCTCTACTTTTCACACTAGGAAGTGGGGCACAGAAAGCTAAAACAAGTGGTGGCGTCAGGATTTAGATGAAGACATTGGGTTTTGGACTCGTGCTCTCGCAGACCAGTTGAGGGCAACTGACTTGGGCGTCTTCCACAGGGTTATCTCCGTCCTGGGGGTCACCCCTTGCTGTCTTCAGACCCCTCCTCCATATTTCCCTCTCTTCACTCTGGAGTTATCTCTGAAATGCCAGGAGAGGTGCATTGAGGTGAATTGGCGTATTCCTTGAAATATTCCTGGCCTGTTTCTCAGGGGGTGGAGTCAGGAGGTAATTCTGAAGCACTGGGAGGAGAGCGTGGGTGCAGTGGGGCTTCCCAGGGGGGCACTTAGGACACTGTGTGTTCAGGGACCTGGGGCTGTGCCTTGGGATCCAGAGAGTGCTGAGGGCAGCCTTGCTTCTGGAAAAGGTGAGGAAGCCCTTCCCTTCCTTCTGATTCCCAAGTTGTGGAACCCAAGCAGATCTATTATTGCCCCAGCTAAAGTCCTTTATGTATGGTTCTTTTAAGAGAATGAGCTGGGCCGGAGGTGGAGGAAGGCAAGGGGAGGGAGAGCATTAGGACAAATACTTAATGCATGTGGGGCTTCAAATTTAGATGACAGGTTGATAAGTGCAGCAAACCACCGTGGCACGTGTATACCTGTGTAACAAACCTGCACGTTCGGCCGGGCGCGGTGGCTCAAGCCTGTAATCCCAGCACTTTGGGAGGCCGAGACGGGCGGATCACGAGGTCAGGAGATCGAGACCATCCTGGCTAACACAATGAAACCCCGTCTCCACTAAAAATACAAAAAAATTAGCTGGGCGTGGTGGCGGCGCCTGTAGTCCCAGCTACTCGGGAGGCTGAGGCAGGAGAATGGCGGGAACCCGGGAGGCGGAGCTTGCAGTGAGCCGAGATCGCGCCACTGCACTCCAGCCTGGGCGACAGAGCGAGACTCCGCCTCAAAAAAAAAAAAAAAAAAAAACCAAACCTGGTAGCAAAAAAACAAACCAGCATGGTAGCAAGCCCCCCATTCCTCCATCTTCTTGAAGTATTTCTTTGTCATGTGCTGTATTTGGAAGCTGATGTATTGTGGGAAAAGGCCTAACAGGACTTCTTACTACTGGATATGATGAGTGAGATACCGTTTTGCTTGAGTCTTAACTTTTATTTTCTAAGACCTTTGGTTCCATTTGATCAGTGCACGTTCTGCACATGTATCCCGGAACTTAAAGTAAAATTAAAAAAAAAAAATTAAAAAAAGAGAAGGAGCCACCTGGGAATCCTCATCACTGTGTGTAATTGGCACGTGAACTTATGGAACAGAACCTTTTACCCAGTTTGGCCATGACTAGTCAGAGTCATCCATTTTCCTGAGAAAAAGGAAAAAGGAAATATTTTAACTAGTGACATGGGCTTGGGTCAGTTTCTTTCCAAAACAGATAGGCTTTCTCAAAACCACCCTTGCAGGGGTAGGAAAAACAAACTTTCTGCTTTTGGTATTCTAAGCACCTTTAGACAGTGGGGTGTGTGGACAATTATATAAGAGAGTCGTAACAGTGACCACTTCACCTTCCCGTGGCCAGACTGCGCACACTTCATTTCTGGTCTTCAGGTAGGGTCCTTTCACCCCGTTTTATGCAGGGAAACTGTTCCAGTGAGGTAAAGGGCCATAAACCCAATAATGTGCATAGCTAATAACTCCAAATTCCGTGAGATAAATGTTGAGGGAGCAAAAGGAGGAGGAATGGGGCAGAAAAAGACAATATGAGGCAGGGAAAAAATTCACATGTGGCAGCTTGAATCGGCCCTCAGGGTGTAGGAGCACCGTAGGAGCACCGTGCTAGGCCCTAGCGGAGGGTGGGAACACAAACAAGCCCCTGGGCCTCAACCACCCCCAGGGAGCCAGGGAGCAGAGGGGATTCCTACTTTAGCGATCCTTTACACACTGACTTTTTTCAGCACATTGATTGAGCACCTGTTGTATGTAAGTGCCACGTGGTAAGACAGCCTGTGTCTGCAAGAGGTTGATATTTCTAAGAGGTTAGATGCATTGTCAGCCATGCAAGTGCAGTAACCTGGATTTAACTGGCCAGGAAGCCCTGGACATAGAGTGCTAAGCAAATTTATGCTAACTAGTAAAATATTCTTGATTTGGTTTTGTTTATTTCTTGCACATAAGATTGAGAATTTCTAGAATTTACCTACCCCCTGTGGCTGCTGTTTGTGGAGTGTTTGTGTTTTGCAAACAGGATCACTTTGCAACTCCTTCCTGAGGACCAGCCCTGCACTTGGCTCAGGAAAGGCTGGGACCATTTCCCTTGCCTGCAGGCTGCCCTCGGGCCCGTCACCACTTTGGACCTGGTGCTCTCAATGTGCTTGTCCTTGCCCAGCTACTCATCGAGAGGTGTAGGTGCCCCAAGTGGACCGGGCAGCCCTTCCTAGAGGAGCGTTTTTTTTTTTTTGCGGGCTGTGCCCTTTCCTGGGTGCTGTAGCAGCGGTGGATGGGAGCAGTCCTGGGCATGGAGGCGCCTCATCCATGCTTTGGGCATTAGATTGTCCATGCTGCTTCTAAGGCTCCTTTCTAACCCGAGGACCACGGTGCTGTGTCTACCACGGCCTCGGAGCTGGTTGGAGCCTTGTGATAATGTCATCAGCCAGCATGGTAGCAAGCCCCCCATTCCTCCATCTTCCTGAAGTATTTCTTTGTCATGTGCTGTATTTGGAAGCTGATGTATTGTGGGAAAAGGCCTAACAGGACTTCTTACTACTGGATATGATGAGTGAGATACCGTTTTGCTTGAGTCTTAACTTTTATTTTCTAAGACCTTTGGTTCCATTTGATCAGTTCCATTCAAACAGAAATTACGTATATCTTCTAGAAATGAGTTAAACACCTAATCTCTGCTTCCTGCTATATTAATATAGCTGACTGGCTAACATGAAGGACACTTTACATGCTGCTAATGACAGGTTCCCTCTGTGCATGACCACCAGCCCGGGGGAAGGGTTCATGGCTTAAAGGTATCTCTTACCCTTCAGGCAAAGTTAATGTATGGAAACGTGGATTTATCTTCAAAATAAACCAGTGTGTATCTGTACTTCTTGGCTTGAAATTAAATTCTTCACAGTAAAGGAATTTTGCAACAGAGTTCCTTCTGTAGGAATTTAAAAATTTACCTTGCTACAGACAATATTTTAGGCAGTCTGATATCCCACCATTGGTGGGAATGACTGCCTGTCACTTTCACCTGCCTGCCCCTCTTTTTCCCCCGACAGCACTTACACACATGCAGGCTCAGAGGCACAGGTGCTCCTGACTCTGCCTGCAGTCTCCCAGGCCTGTTATCTGGGCCTGTTGGTGCGGCACATGGATCTAGGTGCTGTCACAGACTGTCAGTTGTGGAGTGTCCTGGCAGGGCCTGGCTGGCCTAGTGTCTGCTCATGCAGTATTCATCTGCACGCCAGGGGCCGTCTGGACCATCTCTGCTGCGCTGCCCCACTCAGCTCCGTGTGCAGGTGCTTTCCTTTCTTGCTTGTCTCCAGGCCATTTTTCTAAGCTTTTATGAGGTCCGGATGCTTAGGCACAGGCAGTAGGCAGGAAAATCCAGCAGGGCATATAGATCATTCCCAGTAGTAAAAGAGGTCAAGGGGTTTGGCTAAAAATCTCGCTTATATTGGGATATGGGAAAAGTGAGAGGGAACTGATTTCTCAGGAATCCGCTTCATAATATATGTCATGGCATGTTTGCCTTCAATCCTCATGACAGTCTCACAAAGTTACCCATGTGAGGCCCACTTGAAAGATGAGGCACATTGAGGTTAGATGACTTGCCTGAGATCTGTCACCTGGTAAATGGTGGAGCTAAATCAGAGTAAGACAGTGAAAATGCGTGTGGTTAAGAGCTTGGACTCTGGAAGCAGATTGTGCTGTACTATACCAGTTACTAGAGTGTGTGACCGGGAGTGTGTTCCTTATCCTCCCGAGACTCAGTTTCCTCATCTGTGCAATGAAGGGCGTAACAGTCCTACTCACCTTGTGTGGTCGTAAGCACTAGAATCCTCCCAGGCACGTGGTAAGCACGCAGCGAGCACCCCAAGCATCAGCTGGTACTGTCACTGACTGGTGCTCCTGAAACTTGGAACGGAATTCTGAGGCTTGGGGCTTCCTCTCCTTCAGAGACAGTCTTCAGGGGAGCGTGCTGGGTCCAGACTATCCAGTGATGAGCACAGGTTTCTCGGCAGTGTTTGGATGGGTGAGAATGCACAGTACCACCTCCAAGGGGGAGTTCTTTCCTGTCTTGCTGGTCCTCTCTTCATCCCACTTGCTCCCGCTCTCTAACTGCCTTTCTCATCAGTGTGAAAGCATCTGCAGAAGCCTGTTCTCTAGCTCACTCCCGATCCCCTGGGGCTTTGCATTTTTTTTTTTTTTTTTTTTTTTTTTTTTTTTTTTTTTTTGAGACGCAGTGGCCGGATCTCAGCTCACTGCAAGCTCCGCCTCCCGGGTTTACGCCATTCTCCTGCCTCAGCCTCCCGAATAGCTGGGACTACAGGCGCCCGCCACCTCGCCCGGCTAGTTTTTTTTTGTATTTTTTTAGTAGAGACGGGGTTTCACCGTGTTAGCCAGGATGGTCTCGATCTCCTGACCTCGTGATCCGCCCGCCTCGGCCTCCCAAAGTGCTGGGATTACAGGCTTGAGCCACCGCGCCCGGCTGCATTTTTTAAATTAGCCATTCTTTAAACCTCCTGAAATAACTTATTTATTAAAGTTGTATCCATTGGTCCCTTCCTCCACGTGTTGTGTTGTCCTGGGTTTTAGGGCAGGGCGGCTTCATGGAAGTGTACTACGACCTTGTCTCTGCTCATGACAAACCCGCCTGCTTCAGGAGAGCCAGGAGTAATATACACAACAGTTACGGGGAAGAAAAGGGACGAAATACCCAGATGGCATAGACAGTGTGGTTCGGGAAAACAAGCGTGCTATTACTTCTTGAAAATCTATTATATGCCAAGCACCAGTTCAGAAGATTTATATGCATCATCAGCCCTGCAAGTTGGGGATACTGAGTCATTCCCTCTTTACAGATGAGGACCCAGAGACAGAAGCATCGTGCAGGGGTACCCAGCACATGGGTGAGAGGAGCTGGGGGTTTGAACCTGCGACCGTGTTGACTTCTGTGGGCCTACGGAGGAGATGCAATTTGAACTGTGCCCAGGCCATGGTAGGATTGTCTAAGTGAGATGTGGGGGTGCTGGGGTGAGCACAGGCTCAGGGCTGAGAGTGAGCAGCTTGCGTTCAGGGGCAGCGAGGAGGCCAGCCTGGCCAGGCTCGGTTGTGTTCAGCGTTGGTTCTGTCTGTGTGAGGGGAGGTAAGTAAGATGTGTTCCTTGCCCTCTGGGATCTTGGTGCAGCTGGTGAGACAGACACACAAATAGATGATTTCAGTGCTGTATGGTAAGAGCTGTGATGAGGGTAAGTATGGGGAGCTGTGGGAGCAGAGCAGGGGGAGCCGGGAGCGTTCCCAGAGCCTTGCCCTGACTGCGAGGGCGAGGTAAGGTAGCGGCAGGCTTAGCGGTGTAAGGCAGGAAGGGATTTGAAAGACAGAGAACAGCAGGAGCAAAGGCATGGCCTTGAGGGCTTTTCTTGTTTATTCTCATGGTCGAATGGATGTCAGGGTACAGTGTGGGCTTTATGGGCATCGGGGAATCTGTCAGGGGTTTGAACACAGAGTGATGGCATGGAAGTCGAGTTTTAGGTCAGTCTTGTGGAGGCGGGAGAACTGAGTCAAGCAAGATCAGCCGGGGAGGATTCAGCACACTTTTTTCTGTAAAAGGCCAGAAGGTAAATGTTTTAGGTTCCATGAGCTGGTTGGACTCCGTGGCTGCCTCCGTCTGCTGTTGTGTGAAGGCAGCCACAGAGAGCACAGAAGTGGATGGCTGTGGCTGGATCCCAGTAATGCTTTTATTTGTGGCCTCTGAAATTTAAATTTTATGTCATTTTTACATGTCACAGAATAGCCTCCTTTTCATTTTTTCCCCAGCCCTTTAGAAATGTAAACACCATTCTTGGCCTGCAGGCTGGATCTGGTGCGCAGGCGGTGGTGTGCCCACCCCCGGGTCTGGCGCGTGGGCGGTGGTGTGTCCACCCCTGGCAGGTGGGGATGATTCAGGTGTGACACGACAAGGAACTGGAACAGGAGGTTGGCAGCGGATGTGGAGAGGAAGGGACCTGATGCCAGATACATTTTTGGGAAGAGGACACTGATAAGATAGAAGGGATAAGGAAAGGGCAGCACCCCAGATAATGCTGGGCAGGTGCCTTCCCAGCCCCCTGTTGGTAAAGCTGGCCTTGTTTTCCAAGTGTCAGCAGTATGACTTGGTTCTGAAGAAAAACCCAGAGATGGTGGATGCCGCAGACTTCCCTCAGCATTGTTAGCTGTCCCCATCGTCTCCCTGGGAGTGGTGCTGTGCCAGTTTCTCTGCTGCCTTGGCCTCAGGTGTGCTGGGCAGCAGGTGCCCCCTGCTGTGACTGGGGCAGCATGCCCACCTGTTTTTGGGGCCACAGGTAGTCATCTTTAGGGCAACTCTATTTTGATATAATTTCCTGTTTACAGAGAAGTTGCAGAAGGAGTACTAGGCACTCCCCGTCTATTACCTGGATTTATTAGATTGGATCGTTTGACCTCATTTGCTTTATCATTCTCACCATGTGTAGATGCATTTTTTTCCCAGACCAATTTGAAAGTTGAAGACATTGTGCCCCTTTACCCTAAATAATTGAGTGTGGGTTTATCAAGAATAAGGATATTCTTGTCCACACCACAGGACAGTGATCAGGAAAGTTCCCAGTGACAGTGCTGTTTCTGTCTTTGAAGCTAGCATCCCTCCAATTGCCCTTGCTCACAGAGTACCTGCCGTAGGTAGTGACGTGGCAGCTGTTCCATACAGGTGGGAAGGTACCTGCCCGTCTCTGCACACACACACCTGCAGTGGTTCCCCAGCACCCATGCTAGGCTGCCCGGGGGGCAGCAGGCCCAGCAGTTGACTAAAGGGAGAGCAGGCCTAGGGCTCATGGATCACTTGTCTTGATCGTCTGAGCTGCAGAGGGTGGGGACTGTGCTTTCCTTCACATAGCTCCTGCCAGTCCCTGCTGCCTCCAGGAGGAAGGCCATCTTCTGAACGAAACAGCCACTCAGTTACAGTTTCAAACACCTTCTCTTTCAGCTTTCCTCTCCTCCATTGCCTATCAGTCTATGGAAAATGATTCTTCTTATTCCTTTTTCTTTTTTCTTTTCTTTTTTTTTCGAAACAGGGTGTTGGTCTATCATCCAGGCTGGAGTGCAGTGGCATGATCATAGCTCTCTGCAGCCTGGAACTTCTGGGCTCAAGCAATCCTCCTTCCTCAGTCTCCTGAGTAGCTGGGACTGCAGTTGTGCACCCCTATGCCTGGCCAATTTTTCTTTTATTATTAGTAGAGATGGGGTCTCGCTGTGTTGCCCAGGCTGGCCTCGAACTCCTAGTCTCAGTGATTCTCCTGCCTCAGCTTCCCAAAGTGTTGGAATTACAGAGGTGAGCCACCACACCCAGTCAAAAATGTTTCTTCCAGGATGGATTTTTTGTGTGCTTACTCTTGAAAATAAAATGGAATTAAATTGGTGTAATCTATTTTGGAACTAAATGGGAAAAAGGAGGTATCCTACCATTTCTGACGTAGGACAAAAAGGCATTTTCTTTTGGCTACTTAAAAGACTGAAACTAGAAATAGGGAAGTGTCTGATGCATATTCCGTAGTTCCTTATGAGTAGCCTGCATAGTTCAAGGGGAACCATGGGAAAGAAATCTGGGCATTCTGTGCGTGATGAGACAGGGGTAGAGGGATGCATTTTTCTCTGTGTGAAGTGGATGACTCACTGCGTCGAGCTAAATTCTCTGTGACTTAACTAAGTGCTCAGTCTTTGCCTTAAACCTACTTAGATGGGATCAAGACCCTGTACTGTTCAGTCATTACCTACCTCTTTTTTTTTTTTTTTTGGAGACAGAGTCTCACTCTGTTGCCCAGGCTGAAGCGCAGTGGCACCATCTCGGCTCACTGCAGCCTCTGCCTCCCGGGTTCAAGCGATTCTCCTGCCTCAGCCTCCCGAGTAGCTGGGACTACGAGCGTGTGTTACCACGGCTGGCTAATTTTTGTATTTTTAGTAGAGATGGAGTTTTACCATGTTGGCAGTCTGGTTTCGAACGCCTGACCTCAGGTCATCTGCCTGTCTTGGCCTCTCAAAGTGCTGGGATTACCCGCACGAGCCACTGCGCCTGGACCAGTCATTACTGACCTCTTAAGAGTCATTCTTGTGGCTGGGCGAGGTGGCTAACGCCTGTAATCTCAGCACTTCGGGAGGCCGAGGTCAGGAGTTCAAGACCAGACTGGCCAAGATGGTGAAACCCCGTCTCTACTAAAAATACAAAAATTAGCCGGGCGTGGTGGCGGGTGCCTGTAATCCCACCTTCCTGGGAGGCTGAGGCAGATAATTGCTTGAACCTGGGAGGCGGAGCTTGCAGTGAGCTGAGATTGCTGCCACTGCACTCCAGCCTGGGCGACAGAGTGAGACTCTGTCTCAAAAAAAAAAAAAAAGAGTGATTCTTGTGTCCCAGCATATCTGAAATTCAAGAGTCATGAGTTCTGCAGGGCCTGGGGCTGGGCCTGAGAGAAGGCAGGTGGGTCCTAAAGGAGGGTGAAGATGCGAGTGGCCTCTGCAGACCCTGATCTCCCAGTCTAGATGAGAAAGCCTCCGTTCTGCTGCTGCGCAGTGAGCTCAGGTGAGTTACCTGATGGTTTCACCTTTGTCAAGTAGGGTGGAATTGGCTGCCTACCAGTTTAAAGGGGCCTGCTGGGAATAAAATTTGAATATAGAATTGGGCAGGCATGCTTTGAAAATATAGAATACGGCCGGGTGCTGTGGCTCACGCCTGTAATCCCAGCACTTTGGGAGGCTGAGGCAGGCGGATCACGAGGTCAGGAGATCGAGACCATCCTGGCTAACACGGTGAGACCCCCGTCTCTACTAAAAATACAAAAAATTAGCCGTGCCTGGTGGCAGGCGCCTGTAGTCCCAGCTACTCAGGAGGCTGAGGCAGGCGGATCACGAGGTCAGGAGATTGAGACCATCCTGGCTAACACGGTGAGACCCCGTCTCTACTAAAAATACAAAAAATTAGCTGGGCGAGGTGGCGGGTGCCTGTAGTCCCAGCTACTCGGGAGGCTGAGGCAGGAGAATGGCGTGAACCCGGGAGGCGGAGCTTGCAGTGAGCGGAGATCGCGCCACTGTACTCCAGCCTGGGTGCTGGGTGGCAGAGTGAGACTCCGTCTAAAAAAAAAAAAGTACAGAATACAAGTGCCGTTTACTTACTGCTGCTTCCCCCCCGCCCCAGGCAGAGGCTACTGCTCACTACTAGTGTAGGAGGACCAGTGACAGAGGTGTCAGAAGCTTCCCTGGCAGGACCTGCTCATCCTCTGGACCTTGTAGTTTTGTGGAATCCGCAAGGCAAGGCAGACAGATCCAGCAAACACCAGCTTGAAAGTACCAGGGACAAGTAGAGGGAGTAGATAGAGGTCATGGGCTCTGTTCTCAGAGTTCACAGTTCACTTTGGAAGTCAAGGTGAATACTAAAAGAGCAATGTGGGCACCAGGGAGGCAGGGAATCAGGCACGCAGCACGCGTGGGCATTCTGCTGCGCAAAAGGCAGGGGCTGTTCCCTCCCTCCTGGACCTTCCTCCCATGCTCCAGGCACACCCTGCGTCAGGGCTGTGGGACAGACTCCCCCTCCCTGAAACACTCTTTCCTGCAATATTGCATGCGAACTCCCTCAACCCTTCATGCCTTCGCTCAGATGTTACCTCCTCTGGGAATCCTCATGCCCCCCAGTGTAAAATGTCAGTGTGTCTCCTTCCTTCAGTGCTCCGGATTCCCTGTACTCTGCTTTACTCTCCGTTTTTCCGGAGCACTGACCCTCTAGCGTGCTGTGTTGCTCGCTCATGCTTTCTGAGAGGTGGCAGGGCCCGGGCTCTGGAGACAGGCTGCCTGGGGTTGATTTGTGACTTCACCACTTGCTACTCATATGGCTTTGGGTGATTATTTAACCCCTTTGGCCTTGGTTTCCTCATTTGTATGAATAATACCTAACTCAGAAGTTTTGTGAGGATCAAGTGAATTTATATTTATAAAATTCATAGCATTAACACCTGCCATGGAGTCAGAGCTGTATTATGTAAGTGTTTAATAAATACAGCTTTTATTGTCCGTCTTCTTCCACAAAAATAGAAGCTTCATGAAGTCAGAAACCCTATTTGTTTTGTTCTCTGACAGATCCCTAAGCATTTAGAGCAGGACATGGGGCAGAGCAGCCCATCTGTGTTCACTGAACAAGTGACTGGGTGGGGGGTGGGGGGGTGGTCTGGGAAGGCGTCAGGGAGCGGTGGGGTATGGGTCAGTGCTGTGGATGGCGCAGGCCACTGGGTCCCTGTTCCAGCTCTGCATTGGTGGCCGCGTAATCTTGGACCACTGTCTTCATCTCTCGGAGTCTCTGGGGAGGCCCTTCTCGCAGAGGCGTACGCAGGATTAGGTGAAACACTGTACAGTATGTGCCAAGTGCAGTCTTGGCCTGGCTGGCAGCAGATGGCTGGGGAATGTTAGTTCCTTTTCCTTTCTCAGCACCCCTGGAATAAAGGAGTTGGGAACTGGCTCTCCGGGCAGTGGAGGAAGTGGGTTCAAGGGAGGGACCGGGGAAGTCCTGAGTCTAGGTGTTGAGCAGGGGCAGAAACAAGATGTCGGAGAGATGGAACTTGCCTGGCAGGAGTGGTTTCTAAGAAGAGCTGTTGATTGTTGAACTTTGATGCTAAGGTGAGGGTTTGGATTTTTGGGGGATAGCTTTATTTTGGTATAGTTTCAGAAAAGTTTGAGAATAGTACATGAGTTCCTATTTACCCTTCACCTAGAGTCACCAGTGGTTTGCGTTTTACCCCATTTGCTTTTTCATATTTTTTTCTTCTCTTTGAATTTTTTTTTCCCAGAACAATTTGTAAATTAGTGAAAATGTCCCCCTTAACTCCTGAATCCTTCAGTGTCTGTTTCCTGGGAACAAGAATATTCTCGCGGAGTCTGATAGGGCACCCTAGCATAGGGTGCTTCCCCAGAAAGTGGCACAGTGTGAAGGTGTCCAGAGAGGATGAAGGTGTGGCGGGCAGTGTGGAACAGTGTCCACTGAAGGGTGGGGTGGTGAGGACAGGGTAGTGACTGGCGGGCGGTGTGGAACAGTGTCCCCTGAAGGGTGGGGTGGGGAGGACAGGGTAGTGACTGGCGGGCGGTGTGGAACAGTGTCCCCTGAAGGGTGGGGTGGGGAGGACAGGGTAGTGACTGGCGGGCGGTGTGGAACAGTGTCCCCTGAAGGGTGGGGTGGGGAGGACAGGGTAGTGACTGGGCACAGAGAAGAGACGTGGACCAAGAGGCCTGGAGTGGGAGCAGCAGCGCTGTCTTCTGGGGAGGAAAGCTGCGTAGAGACTCTGAGGAGGCAGGTTTAGCTTCAGCCTCGTGCTTGGGAGCACAGAGTCAGAGTTCGGAGGTGCAGCTGAGTCTGAAGGACGCTGCCGGCCTCCATCCTCGGAGTGCACAAGGTTCTGTCATGAGGATAATAGGTAGAGATGAGTGTACTGTAGTCCCGTGTGGACTTAGGAGTCACTAGTGACAACAGCAGGTGGAATTAAGACCCTTGGTTGTTAAAGAGTGGGAAGGATGGTGGGAAGCCAAGGGCCAAAGCCAGTCTAGGGGGGTGCAGGAAGGGTCCCAGGGAAACGGGGAGGGGTGAAGACCCAAGGAGGTTGAAGGGAAGGTGGTGCAGCAATGTAAGAAGAGACAGGATTGGCCACATGCGGTGGCTCACAGCTGTAATGCCAGCGCTTCGGGAGGCCAAGACGGGAGAGACCAACCTAGGCAACAAAGAGACCCCTTCTCTAAAAAAGAAAAAACAAGAGAGAATGAGAGAGACTGACTGAGCTAGAAGAGACCCATGGGGCCCAGAGGCATTCCCAGGCTGCATCCTCAGCCCAAGGTTCTCTGGGTCTGAGGTACTTTTTGGACTCTGTCCTTTCCAGATCAGGAGCCGAGCTCACAAGCTTTAAGGAATACTCTATGACTGACGCCACCCAGGGTGCTAAACCCAGTCAGACTGTTGAAGGATTTAAAATGCACTTCCCCGCTGCCTAAGTGTTTTTGTAGAAGAAATACCTCAGGGAGAATGTATTAAAGAAAACTTTTTAATTTTATTTTCTTTTTTGAGACGAAGTCTCATTCTTTTGCCCAGGCTGGAGTGCAGTGGTGCCATCTTGGCTCACTGCAGCCTCTGCCTCCCGGGTTCAAGCGATTCTCCTGCCTCAGCCTCCCGAGTAGCTGGGATTACAGGCGCCTGACACCGCGCCTGCCTAATTTTTGTATTTTTAGTAGAGACAGGGTTTCACCATCTTGGCCAGGCTGGTCTTGAACTCCTTTCCTCTTGATCCACCCACCTCTCCCAAAGTGCTGGGATTACAGGCATGAGCCACCGCGCCTGGCCAAGAAAACGTTTTCTATTTCAGCTTATGCTAAGTTTTAAAAATGGCATTTTCCCCCATTTTTGAAAAGATAACGTGTTACATGTGTGGTTCCTCCAATGCCCGGCTGTGGGAAAGCCTGGATTCCCTTTGGAGCACAGACTTCAGGAGTGCAGCCACTGCGGGGCTGCGCTGTGTTTCCACAAGTGCCGTCACCACCTTTCATGTGCTGAATGCTGGGAATTCAGTAGTGAGCCGTGGACTACCAGAGCCAGCCCGTACCCTGTTGTTACTTTTTTTTTTATTTTTTGAGACAAGGTCTTGCTCTGTTGCCCAGGCTGGAGCGCAGTGGTGCAGTCTCGGCTCACTGCAACCTTGACCTCCAAGGCTCAAGCGATTCTCTCACCTCAGCCTCCTAAGTAGCTGGGACTACAGGCAGGCACCACTACTCGCTGCTAATTTTGTTAATTTTTTGTAGAGGCAAGGTCTCGCTGTTACCAAGGCTGGTCTCCAACTCCTGGGCTCAAGCGATCCGTGTACCTCAGCAGGTGTGGGCCACCTCACCCGTCTCTTAAGGAATTTTGCAAGTGGGTTGTTAACTGCCGCCATTATAATTAAATGAATTATAATAAAGACAAAGGTAATAAATACTCAAAACTCATCACTTCCTCGTGACCTTAGCATCACCTGTGCCATCCCATCTGAGGTGTCTGGTAGAGACATGTAGTGATGTGCCGTACGCATCTCTTCACAACTGTGTCTGCACTCAGATATGTCACGTTGGGGTCTGGACATTAGCCTCGGTGGGAGCATTTACACCATGGACACTCGAAAACATGACACATTAGGGCTGGGTTTATTGTTTTATTCGTTGTCTAAGAAAGTGATGAAGAAAATGTTGACATTGCAGTTTAAACTTACAGTGTTTTGTGTCTATAGCCATTATATTGTGAATAGTACAAGAAAATTGAGTAAATATTCTTCTGGTATTTGAAACTAGTGTCCAGTTCAGCAGAGAAGTTGTTTATATCATGATTGATCTTTATCTTCTTTCAGTTTTGTTTTATTCCTTAAAGTAGAGTAAATGGCCACAGATGTAACAGTTGGACCAAATTTAAAAAAAAAATCTAGAAAAGCCTTCTGGAAGAATCAGTTGGCTCTGTGGAATTTACAATGAAGAGTATTATAGATTTTATTCCTATGTGCTTTATTATAGTATATAATTGTGTATTTTATATATATTTATTACTATATTGTATATTTTATTACCATTGTGTGTGGCATATCTTTTATATCATTAAAATTGAAAATAAATGTCTGTCCATATAAATACATGCACATGTTTTTGGAGACCAGTCTGTTAAGCATTTACTAGCACAGTACCGCAGTGGGTGAAATAAATACTGCCCTCCTGCAGTCCACAGTGTCTGGGGAGGACCGATAGACAGATGAGCACAGACGCCTCCAAGTGTGCAGGGCACTGATGGGGGCCAGGGCAGGCCCAGCCAAAGTGCAGGACCTGGCACTTAGTCGGAGGTGAGGATGGAGTTGAGCAGGAACCGAGGGTGACTGGCCGGCATAGCCGCATCTGGGCGAGGCTGAGGCAGCGGAGCAGACGGGCAGATGGTGTGCCTCCGCGGAGTGATAAGGCGGAAACCATGGCGCTCTGGAGAAAGTGGGTGTGGCCGGAGTGCACAGCTGCTTGTTGGAGGTTGCATGAAGGGCACATTGACAGCCTGAGGATTCTGCCGTCAGGCGGGTTGTCCCCTCCGTTGCCACAGATACTTTTAGGCTTCAGACAAGGGGTGTTAAAGTAATAATTGCTGTGAAGTAAATACTTAAGTTCAGCAAATACAGACTGTCCAATTCCTGTGTTCAAGACTCTGCTGATGGTTTTCCGGGAGCCGAAAGGTGTCCTTGCCCACTAGGAATGTATTCCATGGTAGGGAACCAGACGTGTGTGCAGTCTGCTGTAGTAGCAGGCAGATTTGAACAAAGTGCTGTGGAGGAGGCCATTAATTCTGATTGCGGGATGGGAAGGCAGGAAAGTAGTTTGCAGCAATTTCCTTTTGGAAGCTCAGAAGAATGTCCTACCTTTCACCAAAGGCCCTTACCGTCTTTATTTCCCAGTTTATCTCCGTTCCCCTGCCCTGAGCTGCTGCTGTTTCATGAATGCTAATTCTGCCTCTAGCCAGACTGCTAGAGAGGACCACATCCCATGCTTCCTCCTGTTCCTCAAGAGCTCGTATTACGCACCTTCAGAAAGACTTGCTGGGGGCCAGGTGCGGTGGTTCACCCCTGTAATCCTAACCCTTTGGGAGGCCAAGGCGGGAGAATCCCTTGAGCCCAGCAGTTCCAGACCAGTCTGGGCAATATAGCGAGACCCCATCTCTATACAAAATTAAAATATTAGTTGGGTGTGGTGGCATATGCCGGGCGTGGTGGCGGGTGCCTGTAGTCCCAGCTACTTGGGAGACTGAGGAAGGAGAATGGCGTGAACCCGGGAGGCGGAGCTTGCAATGAGTCGAGATTGCGCTACTGCACTCCAGCCTGGGCGACAAAGCAAGACTCAGTCTCAAAAAAAAAAAAAAAAAAAGAGTGCTACATGGCTCAAAGCCGGAGCAAATAAGACGGCCAACAGAACATTAGTATGTAAGTTAAATGTTTTATTTCTTTGTAATCTTAGCTGATCAATATAGGCAGAGGTGGATTGCCAAAATATGTTGTGGGGATCAGGGTAGAAGACAGTGTAAGTTTTTCATTCTGGTAACTTGTCCACATAACCCAAATTCACTTCTTGCTGTTAAATTCCATGTCTTATACTAGAGTAAATAAAGCTGAAAATCTAATTAGATAACACAAGGGAGTTAAGGTTACAGTGGGAAACAGCACTGCCCCATTTTCTTGGCTTTTGCTTAAATATAACCTCAACGCACTTGTATCCAGCCTCCAGCTATTCCCAGAAGCCTGGAAGCAATCACTGTGCTCAGCAGTCATCAGTTTATGGCTGGCTTTTTATTTTAAATCATTGGCATGCTGGATAAAATACATGTATATATAGAGTTTGTTTGTTTGTTTTGAGACGGAGTCTCACTCCGTCACCCAGGCTGGAGTGCACTGGCGCGATCTCGGCTCACTGCAAGCTTTAAAGAGCTTTTGTGACTTAGGCTCTGCTTTCAAAGGATTATAAGTTTCCAAAAGCTAGAACAGTCACCAAACGTAAGTTCTGCGTGTTAAAGGTTATGAGAGTGTTACAGACTACCTAGCTGTAGAGACTTCTTTTGTTTTGAGACGGAGTCTCGCTCTGTCACCCAGGCTGGAGTGCAGTGGCGCGATCTCGGCTCACTGCAACCTCCGCCTCCCGGGTTCACGCCGTTCTCCTGCCTCAGCCTCCTGAGTAGCTGGGACTACAGGTGCCCGCCACCACGCCCAGGTAATTTTTTTTGTATTTTTAGTAGAGATGGGGTTTCATCGTGTTAGCCAGGATGGTCTCGATCTCCCGGGTGAATCTTCAGTCTTTTCTGTTGTGATAATTAAATAGGAGGAGGAGCTCAGGGGGCTTGTCTTTTATTTATTTATCTTAAACATTTTTTAATTTACTTTTTTTTTGAGACAGCTTCTCACTCTTGCTGGAGTGCAATAGTGCAATCACAGCTCACTGCAGCCTCAACCTCCTAGGTGCAAATGATCCTCCCACCTCAGCCTCCCCAGTAGCTGGGACCACAAGTGCGTGCCACCATGCCTGGCTAATTTTTTGTAGAGATGGCATCTCACCGTGTTGCCCAGGCTGGTGTCAAACTCCCGGGCTCAACTCATCTTCCTGCCTCGACCTTCCAAAGTGCAGGGATTTCAGGTATGAGCCATTGCACGTGGCTGGTCTGTCTTTTAGAAAGGGCCCATGATTGCCTGCGTCTAAGCCTGGCTCTGGTTGGTCTCCCTTCTGCATGCAGCAGACACCGAAACTCTGAACTGCTGCCCCGGTTCCACAGTGGGGCTGGAAGGGGTCGGTTGTGGCCATCAGCTTTACGCCCTGTGCTGCCTCCACTGTCACGACCTGTGTGTGGCTCCATCCTGGGCCTCATGATGACCAAGCCTGTGTCCCAGGCCTTCTGGGGAAGAATCATATATATGCTCAGTTATATACCCTACAGAAGTCTCTTACCAGATTTGAGACTGGTAGAAAGTTTCTCCCGTTTGGTGAGCCATCTGTTCTGATGTCCTTTGAAGTACAACATTCCCTCCCCAGGCCTCCCCCAACCCTTGTTTTCCCCATGGTGAGGCTTGGCAAGCATTGATGCCACAGGACATGAGTGAAGAGGGTGGCAGCAGGCCCTCTGTCTGCATGCACAGGCCTCTCTTCTCCCATTTCCTCCCATCTGAGTGGTGAAGGAGGCTTACTCACCCCGCGGAAGAGTCAGGAGTAAAGGCACACAGCAGGCAGGCTTGGAGTCACAGGACGCTCCTTAAAGAACTGAGTACTACTGGGCATGGTTGAGGGCCCCCTGTAGCTGGAGGTGGGCAGCCCATGTGGGCCCAACTGGGCAAGGCGTGACATGCCTGACGCACAGGGGCCTGAGGGCAGGTCTGTGCGGGCATTGTCGGGACTGCGGGCGCTTGGGGGCTGGCAGTGCCAAAGGCTACTTATGCTGACGGGTCAGGTTACAGCTGCTGTGGGAACTGTGGCCTCTGAATTTCCTGGCTTATGCGTGGAATTTCAGTTGCACAATACTACAACAACTTGGATTCTTTTTCCTCCCTTTCCTCTCCCTCCTTGGCACTTAATTTTATATCACAGTGAATAAGATCCATATCTTTCTGCCCTTGCCCTTTTTCCTGGGGCAGACAGTCTTACCCACCTTCCTTCTCCTGCTGCCCCAAAGTGTGTCTGCCGGGAGACCAGCCCAGGGTCCTGACCTGTGGGAATCTTCCTTCTGCTTCCAAGGCCCTGAGGATGGGGGTGAGCTGCCCGGGATGGGCTGTTGTGTGTTGTAGGGGGGTTCAACCTTTCTATGTGCTTACCCCTCCCCAATGTGCCTTGCTGTCCCTACTCCCGTATGTCTGTTCACCTGTTCCGTGTGCCTGGCCCACCCTCCCAGGTGGCTTAGCCCGGTTCGCCCCAGACTTCAGTTTCTACTTGGAGTCCCGCCCTCTTTGGGAAACCCGTCATCACCAGCTTACCTGAGAATTATTTCCCCTTCCAGTGGACCATGTGACTTGAGCATTTCATTTGGTGTTTAATCAGATACTGCCTCAGGATATATATTTTCTTGTCTCAAGATTTTTTGTGTTTTGTTTGAGATGGGATGGGATGGTCTGGTTCCTTTTTTCTACAAACCAAATTATAAAATTTGAGGGCCAAGATTTTAACAGTACCTTGCTTATTAAGTAGCTATTGGTTTGTAACTGATTTGCTGAATGAGCACATGTTCTTAGTGTTTGCCTTGAGGAGCACACTGGGCTTGCAGACAATGAAAGATGGAGAAAAAAGCGAGGCCCTTGCATCCAGATTCGTTAAGAGGCCTTGCCTGGCCTTGTGTGGGGTGGCCTGCCTGCCTTGCCATCTCCTCTTCCTCTCTCACTGAGCCCTGAGCCCACTGGCCAGTGGTGCTGGAAGGCCATGTCTGTTGTCACCTGCCTGTGCACCTGTGCTGCTTCTCCTTGCAGCACAGCTTGCAGGAGCACCTGCAGGCTCCTCCTTTCCCTGGGCATCCCCCCTCCCGGGTCGGACTGGATACCACTTCATTACCACCTGAAGGGCCAGGGGGCCCCTTCTGATGTTTTCTCTTACGCTGCTGTTCTTTTTCTCACAGTGTGTCAGTATGGACGTACCTGTGTATTGATGTTTTTATACAAATGGTTGTGTCCACCACTGTGCTTCCATCTCTGGGGCACAGGAGACATAGGAGTTCTGTTCACATTCTGTGCTTAGCCCCAACACAGTGCCTGGTGCCTGGTCGACTCAGTCAGTGCTAGATGAATGACCTGTTGTTTGTTTGTTCGTTTGTTTGTTTTGACATGGAGTCTTGCACTGTCACCCAGGCTGGAGTGCAATGGTGCAATCTCGGCTCACTGTAGCCTCCGCCTCCTGGGTTCAAGCGATTCTCCTGCTGAGGCCGAGGAGGCTGAGGCCTCCCAAGTAGCTGAGAATACAGACGCGCAACACCATGCCCAGCTAATTTTTTTGTATTTTAGTAGAGGAGGGGTTTCACCACGTTGGCCAGGCTGGTCTCAAACTCCTGACCTCAAGTGATCCACCTGCCTCAGTCTCCCAAAGTGCTAGGATTACAGGCATGAGCACCCAGCCCCCCTTTTTTTCCTGACACAGGGTCTTGCTCTGTTGCCCAAGCTGGAGTGCAGTGGCGTGATCTCGGCTCACTGCAGCCTCCGACTCTGGAGCTTAAGTGGTCTTCCCACCTCAGCCACCTGAGTAGCTGGGACTTACAGGCATATGCCACTATGGCCAGCTAATTTTTTTGGTATTTTTTTGGTAAAGACGGGGTTTTGCCGTGTTGCCCAGGCTGGTCTCGAACTCCTGAGCTCAAGCAGTCTCTCCACTTTGACCTCCCAAAGTGCTGGGATCACAGGTGTGTGCCACCATGCCCGGCCTCCAGAAGACTTTTTTTTTTTTTTTTTTTTTGAGACGGAGTCTCACGCTGTTGCCCAGGCTGGAGTGCAGTGGCGCGATCTCGGCTCACTGCAAGCTCCGCCTCCTGGGTTCACGCCATTCTCCTGCCTCAGCCTCCTGAGTAGCTAGGACTACAGGCGCCCGCCACCGCGCCCGGCTAATTTTTTGTATTTTTAGTAGAGACGGGGTTTCACTGTGGTCTCGATCTCCTGACCTTGTGATCCGCCCGCCTCGGCCTCCCAAAGTGCTGGGATTACAGGCTTGAGCCACCGCGCCCGGCCTCAGAAGACTTTTTAACAGGTCATGGAACACAGTTTAGAAAATGCTGCCTGCAAGCAGGGTGGGGTGCTGAAATCAAGGACAAGATAAATAGAATAGGAAAGACATAACAGATAAAAAAAATTTCCACATTAAAAAAAAATCCTGCCCAATTAAATGGCTTGGAAAGACAATTGGACTTGGTGCCTTTTCCCACCAACCCCAATTCAAGGACCTATTTAAGCCACCTACTGTGTGCCAGGAATTACAGGTGTTAGGGGAGGGAACACAGACAGGAAGTGGTGGGGAATTGCTAAATTCTGCTTCCGATTTCGGATTTTTAAAAAATACATACGTATTACTGCTAAAACCTGATGCTTCTTAGGAAATGAGAACTAAAAAGCACAGAAGCCCATCTGCCACATCGTGAGTCGGTCACAGCCGTGACTGCAGAGTTCTGTTATCTGACTCCCAAAGGGGCCTCCAACCAGTGGGCCCTGGGGCAGAACACGAAGATCCTCTGAGCATGGCCCCACAGCTGGTCAGCCGCTCACTCAAGGACCAGTGGGCCCTGCGGCGGAACACGAAGACCCTCTGAGCATGGCCCCGCAGCTGGTCAGCCGCTCACTCAAGGATGGACGGAACGGCAGATTTAGAACCTGGCGTCCACTCTCAAATCCCATTCAACAGCGTGGGCGGGGGACAGTGGAGGGGAAGCCATCTGTTCTCCCTTCTCACCAGGCTGAGAAAGGTGGGTGTTGAAGGCGGGGCCGAGAGAAGAGCCCACAGACCCCGCTCAGGGAGACTTTGCTGAGGACAGTGGCACAGAGCCTACTAACCTGCTGGAGGGGCTGGAGCAACGGCCCAGTCCCTCCACACACTGTGAATCCTGGCAGCCAGGGTAGAGATGTGGACCAAAGGGAAGTCTGATTACCAGCTATACTATGACCTCAGAGCACCCTTCTCCTCTGACGAGCTCCCAGTCCTTTCATGGACGTGACCTCACGAGGCCCTCACACTCCTTCCATAGGCATTTTCTCAGGCAAGTCACAGACAGCATCCCAGCACACAGAGCTGAGAGCCGCAGTCCTCTCTAAAACATGGGGAAGCATGCATCCATCCCAGGGTGTCGGCAAAGAGGCCGTCCTAGACGCTGCGCTTCTCCCAGCTGTTCTGGCTGGCAGCATCGGCTGCTTCTCAAAAATGATTCTGAGAGCTTAGGAAAAAGTGAATACCTCCAAAGTCCCAAAATAAGTTTCTAGAATTCCACAGAACAGAGTAACAGTCCTGCCTCACCCTCCTCACAGATCAAGGGCCCGTGTTGCCTTAAATCATTTCTAAGATAAGCCAAAAAAGGAGTAAAGGCAGCAGGGAAGAAGGAAGAAAGAAGGAAAAAAAAAAAGCATGTGTCTTGCCTAGATCAAAGGAGTTCTCATTTTAATCTCAAGACGGACACTGTCATTCCACAATGCCTGTCGGCTCCAGACCAAGCCAAGCAGCATGATCTGCAGGCTGCTCGTCATTTTACATTTCTTTTTTTTTTTTTTTTTTTTTTTTGAGACGGAGTCTCGCTCTGTCGCTCTGTCGCCCAGGCTGGAGTGCAGCGGCGCGATCTCAGCTCACTGCAAGCTCCACCTCCCGGGTTAACAAGCTCCGCCTCCTGGGTTCACGCCATCCTCCTGCCTCAGCCTCCTGCCTCAGCCTCCTGAGTAACTGGGACTACAGGCGCCCACCACCATGCTGGCTACTTTTTTGTATTTTTAGTACAGACGGAGTTTCACCATGTTAGCCAGGATGGTCTCGATCTCCTGACCTCATGATCCACCCGCCTCGACCTCCCAAAGTGCTGGGATTACAGGTGTGAGCCACTGTGCCCGGCCGTCATTTTACATTTCTTTCTTGTCCTTTAGAGAAAAGTACATATATTTTTACAAGAGTCCTCATTTGGCCGGGAATGTGAATTCTCTCCGTTTCCTTTCTTTCCTCTTCCCACTGCTGAACTTGGTCTCATGCTTCAGGATCTCAGATCCACCCTTTCTTCTGTGAAACTTGCATCTATTTACCTATTTTTACAAGCATCATTAAAATTTTTTTTTTTAATTTTTACTCTTTTTTTTTTTGAGATGGAGTCTTGCTCTGTTGTCCAGGCTGGAGAGTACAATGACGCGATCTTGGCTCACTGCAACCTCCGCCTCCCGGGTTCAAGCGATTATCCTGCCTCAGCCTCCTGAGTAGCTGGGATTACAGGTGCACGTGACCACACCTGGCTAATTTTTGTATTTTTAGTAGAGACAGGGTTTCACCATGTTGCTCAGGCTGGTCTCAAACTCCTGACCTTGTGATCTGCCCACCTCGGCCTCCCAGAGTGCTGGGATTACAGGCGTGAGCCACCATGCCCAGCCAATTTTTACTCATTTTTACAGTAGAGAAGGGGTTTTCGCTGTGTTGCCCAGGCTGGTCTCAAATTCCTGATCTCAAGTGATCTTCCCATCTTGGTCTCCCAAAGTGCTGGGATTACAGGCATGAGCCCCCACACCTGGTCCTCATTTTTATTATAATATGTACATAAATGTTTATTGAACTGAATCTTTTAGAAGCCTGTCCTTAACCTTTATCTCTCTTCTGAGCTGTTGTCAGTGGGATCCCCATGCTGTAGGCTTGAGTGTGTATGTGTGTGTGGTTTGCACGCACACTGCCCGGTGGCCAAGACTGTGAATCCATAGGGCAGATTCATCAAATATTGTTGCTTGAGTAAATGCCTCAAATATATGTGTTCCACTTTTTTTGCAGTGTACGTAGATGCCGTTGTGATGAACAGAATACAAATGCACGGGAGAATGTTGAATTCTTAGTAACTTTTTGATTGTTAGGCATTATTTTCAACCAATAGGTCGTATGGAACAGCCTCTATCACATAAAGATAACAAAATCACTGATGGTGAAAAGGAGTCGTCCTGCCAGGATAGACCAGGGACGCTGGCCATCCTGTTCATTTGCATCTGTGCTGCAGGTGTTCTGTTCTTTCAGTGTGTGTTGGTTGACCGCTTAGCTGGATGGTGGCCCTTGTCCGTGGAACCTCTGTCTCACCTACCCTTGATGTCCCTTGGAGTGCGTGCACACATGAGTGCCCAGGAAGTACTTACAGATTTGACTTAGTCCTTGGATCCGATTTCCCCTGTTCCACTACCCATTCCCATCTGCTATTTTACTTTCTTGAAATCCCTCTTACTTTTCTTCCTTTGTCTAGTTTTTACAGGTAACCCCTAACCTCCAATAATTTTCTGTCAATTAATTGCAGCTGCTTCCTGAGCTCCTGCTGCACATTCAGTAAGCCTCAGGCTACACTGGGGGCAGAGACATAATCATTGAAATAATTACTCATGGACCATTTTTGCCAGGTATCATGGAAGGTGCTTTAGAAATGCATTCTGTCATTTACTTCCTGGAAGTACCCTATACAGTTGGTACTGTCTTTATCACCATTGGCAGGGGAGTTAACTAGGAATTGAACAGCCAAGTGTGTGGCAGAGTCAGGATTAATCTCAGTCCAACTCTCAAGCCTGTGCTCTGAAGTCCTCTGCTACCCTCGTCTCCTGAGGATTGGTCATGGTTCTTCCCCTGAGGAATATTCCGTTGGAGAAACAGAAACAATACAAACAATACTGTCTGGATATGAATAAGGATTGAATTGCGGGCCGGGCGCAGTGGCTCAAGCCTGTAATCCCAGCACTTTGGGAGGCCGAGGCGGGCGGAACCCGAGGTCAGGAGATCGAGACCATCCAGGCTAACACGGTGAAACCCCGTCTCTACTAAAAAATACAAAAAATTAGCCAGGCGAGGTGGCGGGCGCCTGTAGTCCCAGCTACTCGGGAGGCTGAGGCAGGAGAATGGCGTAAACCCGGGAGGTGGAGCTTGCAGTGAGCTGAGATCCGGCCACTGCACTCCAGCCTGGGCGGCAGAGCGAGACTCCGTCTCAAAAAAAAAAAAAAAAAAAAAAAAAAAGAGGAGTAAGGGGGTGGAGGGGCTCAGAAAGAACGAGAAGAGATGGAGGCTTCGTGAAGAAGGCAGGTCTTCTGCGGGGTTCTGGAATAAGGCTGGAGAGGGGAGGAGGAGTGCTCAGGTGTGGGGAGCACACCCAGGCCTGAGGGAGTGGAATGTGCCCACGGGCAGTGAGGCCACCTTGGAGGGCAGTTATTTCAGGGAAAGTGGGATGAAGCTGGGTGACCAGAGTCAGGGACTGGAAATTCGGCGGGAGGCATGAAGTAGTGAATGATAAGGAAATGTGTATGGTTGTCAAGCAGGACGTGGCAGGATGAGGTTTCTGTCTCAGAATGATGAAGCTGGCAGCAGATGGCAGATCCTGCATGGCATGGAGTTGCCTCAGACTCCTCTCTAGTTTGTGTTTCTTGACTCTTCATTGCCTGTGTGCCCCGTGGCCCGGTATTATTTCTTCTGGTCCTGGGAACAGCTGTCTATACGGAAGTTCCACGTTGGTTGGTCAAACCACCCTGGAGTGCAGTGCGGTGAAAAGGCAGAGAACGTGGAGGTTGGAGACCTGGATTTTTGACTACTGGCTTTATAGCTTACTAGTTGGATAAGTGACCTAACCTTTCTTAATTCTATTTTCCCCCTTATCTGTAACTTGCAGATAATTATAACTACTTACAGGGTGGTTTCTGGATTAAGATGATAGCAGATATCACTATGGAGGCTGTTAAGTGTTTATGGTTCCAGATTTCCTGGGATCAGGTGTCAGCTCTTACTGTGTGACTTTGGGCAAGTTACTTAGCCTCTCTGTGTCTCCTTTTTCTTGTCTATCACATCAGGCTGATCGTTGTATTAAATACTTAACTCACAGTGAGAATCAGTATCTCAGTAGTAAGTGATGAATACATTATAGCTGCAGTTATTCCTGGGAGCCTCATCTTCATCAGCGCCAGCACTGCAGTCCCTGGGATGGAGTCAGGGCTTTCTCGAAGGTAGGAGACCAAAGCATGGAGACTGTCTGATGTGTGGTAAGAAATCATCTCTAATCACTGTGTTAGTGACCTTCCTTCAGGGCTTCTCTTAAGCATTGAAATTATAGGTACCCTTGTGCCAGTTCTAGGGTCTTTTAGGAGTTCCAGGTATTATTGCAATCCTGTAAAAAGTCAGTAATTGCTTTCTGATACAGAAGGACTCTCGTAAGCACAGCCATTCTTAGGCACAGAAATAGTTCCTTTCTTTTCTTTTTTTTTTTTTTTTTGTAGAGACAGAGTCTCACTCTGTTGTCCAGGCTGGTCTCAAACTCCCTTCTTTTTAAATAGAAGGGGAGGGAGGGAAAGGAGAGCAGAGGATGCATGGATTTCCTTTGGCCCAGTTTCCTCCCTCTGTCAGAGGACTTCCTACCGCAGGGAGTGGGAGACACCTGGGCGGGGCAGGGCCAGCTCTGCTGGATCTGCCCTGGGACTGAGTGGTACGAAGCCCCCACGGGGAGCCGCGCACCTGCTCTGTGCCCCTTCAGCGATGGCGTTTCTGTTTGGGAGTGTTTGCTTTCCCCTTTTCCCAGACCTCCACCACGCTTCACTTTAGCGATGCACTTACGGTCCGCAGTGCTGTGCGGCTGCTGCTCTGAAAACCCCCAGCCCCTCGTTCCTGAACCAGCCAGTGCCCCAGCATTTATCTGTGTAGAGCAATTCGGGGTTTTTGTTTTGCTTTGTTTTTTAAAACAAGACTCAAAATCATTGGGCTTTATCCCTTGTAGATGAAGTGAGAGTTGCTTTCTGAGGACTGGCTTGTACCAGAATCCAGCTGGTTTTCAGTTGCTGCAGATCTTTAAAGGGACAGCTTATTTGTGGACCAGATTTCTCTACCCACAGAAACGTACTGTCAGCAGGTTCTCATGTGGAGGTGGGTTACAGATGGCAGAAACGCCTGAGTTTGATTTTAAATTTTTAATCTCGCGTGGGGTCAAAGTCCTGTGGAGCTCATCTCTTTGACATCCCCACCCTCGCCCGGTTAGGGCTGGTCGGTGATACACTGGACGTGTGCTGTGTGCGGAGATAGTGCCGGGACCCAAAAGCAGATCGTCACGTAAGAATCGGGGCTCTTCGCTGAGGCCTCTGGTGTTGGCAGCAGCGTCCTCAGCCAGCAGCTACTGTGTACATGACTGGGAGACGGGCTTTGTGCATTTGGCCTCAACCGTATCAGATACGAATGTGAGGGAAGAGCCCGGTGCTGTGGAATGCAGGGACAGAGGGCACCAGCAGGCTGGCCTTCCTCCTCTTGAGCTGAGGAGAGACAGATTTTTTTGGGTTTTGATCGGCTCTTTTCTTTATTCTTGTTAGAACACGGAATTCCAGCTCCAGTAGTAACACCATTTTGAATCCTTTGTTTGTAATGTCGTGGAGACTAGGATTAGGAAGCAAACCAACCTTTGTCTGCCTTTGAGGAAGGCCCAGAAGGAAGTCTTTCTGTTATTACCTTAATGGTACCAATTAGTTGGTAACCAGTAATGGTGGTTATTGCCATTGTGTTACAAAATTTGTGAGGGTCTTAGATTATACTGTGTATTATAAATGCAATGAGAGTAGGGACCACGTCCTTAAAATATGTCCCCACGACCTTGTGTCTATTTGAACCTGAGCTGGTAGTCTGATGGGTAAAGCGGCTCCTTGTCTGCACCAGGGCATCTTACCTTGCAAGGCGATGCTCGTCCTGTGGGATTCATGTGGGTGTGGAGTAGGAGGAGATGCAGAAGCGACCCTCCTGGCTGGATCAGCACCGGTGGCTGTGTCTTCAGTGGAGCCTGACTTTATTATCCACTTGCAAAGTTTATGGTGACTCCTGTGGCTTATGGAGCACTTTGATGGGGGTACGGGCTCAGAGGAAGGGTCTTACCTCAGTGCCAAGGGGTGTCAGAGATGCTCACTGTCCTCCTCCCCTTGGGGTCGCATGGAGGTAGGATGGTGCTTGGCCGTGGCAGGGTAAGGAACCGGCGACGGAGGCCCATCACGTGTTCATAGCTGTCCTGCCTCAGTGCTTGGGAGATAGGGACTGTCAAGTCCTTCCCCTGCATTTATGTGAAGGCAAGGGGAGGAAAATCATTGTCATTAAAGAATGGAGATGGCTGTCATTTCATCTCACGCCATGGGTGTCCCTGTCTTCCTTTAAACATCCGGTGTCCAGCTTGGGCAACATGTCGAAACCGTCTCTACGAAAATGCAAAAATTAGCCAGGCGTGGTGACACGCCTGTAGTCCCAGCTACTTGGGAGGCTGAGGTGGGAGGACTACTTGAGCCTGGGAGCCGGCAGCTGCAGTGAGCTGAGATCACCTCACTGCACTCCAGCCTGGGTGACAGAGTGAGACCTGTTTCAAAAAAACATGAATAAATCTGTGTCTAGAAAGGTTGTAGCTGAAGTTACATTATTGATTGGAATAGAAGTGTTTCTCACTGGCTAGGTGTGGTGGCTCACACCTCTAATCTCAGCAGTTTGGGAGGCTGAGGCCGGAAGATCACTTGAAGGCAGGAGTTCGTGACTGCCTGGGCAGCATAGTGAGACCCTGTCTCTAAAATTAAAAAAAAAAATTTAGCTGCGCATAGTAGTGTGCTCCTGAGGCTAAGGCAGGAGGATTCCTTGAGGCCAGGAGTTCAAAACCAACCTGGGCACCTACAAAACAACAAGGTTTGTGACCTTCCTGCCCCTTCACAGGATACAGATAAGCAGTGAGTAACACCAGTAGCTGGTGTTTATGCCGCCCTGTGTAGCTCATTTGCTTCATTTCTCTTCAAAGGGTCTTTGGAAATTGCTTATCCCTGGCACCTAAAACTACACCTGCCATAGTTAGTGCTCCAAATTTGCCGAATGATTCTCCCTTTTTTTTTCTTTTTCTTTTTCTTTTTTTTTTTTTTTTTTGAGATGGAGTCTCGCTCTGTGGCCCAGGCTGGAGTACAGTGGCGCGACCTTGGCTCACTGCAAGCTCTACCTCCCAAGTTCACGCCATTCTCCTGCCTCAGCCTCCTGAGTAGCTGGGACTACAGGTGCCCGCCACCACGCCCGGCTAATTTTTTGTATTTTTAGTAGAGATGGGCTTTCACCGTGGTCTCGATCTCCTGATCTCATGATCCGCCTGCGTTGGCCTCCCAGAGTGCTGGGTTTACAGGTGTGAGCCACCACGCCCGGCCGACTCTCCCTTTTTAAATTCTGGTTCTCACTACCACAGTTCTAACCTGTCCCCTTTTTTCTTGTGCTCGAGCACCCTTGGAAGTGGCCTGGCCACAGTTCCATCTTCCTTGATGCCACCCTCCTGGCTGCAGTCGGGCGGTGCGGCTTTGAAGGCTCCTGTCCTGCCCCCAGGTCCCACACCAGCTCTCCTACCTGGCTCTGAGAGCCCTGGGTCAGCTGCCTGCCTGTGCAGCGCCACTTCTCTGCCTCTGCCCAGCCTGCGAGTGCCTGCTGAGTGCATGCTCCGTTGACACTGTGCTTCCTCTCCCTGAGTGGCCCTCTCTGTTCCTTCCCAGAACCCAACCCTGTACCCCGAACAGCCCAGCTGTGCAGTTTAGGAAATGTTTGCTTGTTCGCTTTCGCACTTACGTTAGTTTTCCCCAGGATCTTGAGCTTCTGGAGGGTTGGAATGATGTCTCGCTTTCCTCTCCCAGCAGTCGTCACATGATACGTACAGTCAGCAAGCGCTTGATTGACAGACCTACCCCTCTCTCCAGCCTTGAAAATTATCTGTAAGAAGCACTTTCCTATCTTTGCCTCATTCTGAACCCGTTTTTCTGTAGGTCCTATAGTCTCTCTTAGTTTGAATGTTTAGGAAATAGATTGTATGGATTCGCCTAGGAAAGGAAACCCCAAGCAGATATTTTTAAAGGCTAATCTTGTGGTACTGCACAGCCCCACCGCTTGCCCGTTGGAAGGTGAGGTGGTGGTGAAGAGGAGCACCTGGAGGCAGGCAGGCCATGGTGCTGGTGGCAGCAGCAGGGTGGGGGTGGGGTGGGCCTGCCTCGGAAGGGGTGCTAATTCTAGAATGGCTAAGGGCAGGCCCAGCCCCAGAGTGGTTAGGGGTGCAGGTCCTGTTTTCCCACGCACACCCCAGGTCTGGGCCACCTCCTGCCATGTTGGAGATACGATTGCTTCCTGAAGTGGCACCCAGGAGTGTGTGTGGGAAGGAGACTCCAGGAGCTCTGTGGAGCTGTTCTGGACCTGTTCAGGATTGGCAAGGGGCTCTGGGAGCAGATCCCATGGGTGTGAGACTAGGTGTCCATTTGCTTGGGGAAGGACCATAGGGGTGAGAGGGCTGGGGGAAGGAGGCAGGTTTGGAAACTGACCACCCCCCGGGTCAGATCTGAGGGAGAAAGGGGCCTCCACTAGGTGACCATTGCCCGGGGCTGACGCTCCCCCAGTGAGAATGGCCACAGGTTTTTCAGTCCTTTCTGCTGCCTCTAGTAGGACCCAGCGGGAAGGAGATTTATGTTTGTGCTTTGTTAGCTTGTTTTTCACTTATCTCTTCAGTTCTCAGACCAGAAATCTTTGCTTTTCCTTCTGGTTCTCACACCTCATGTTTTATCCGTTAGCAGGTCCTGTCATTCCTGCCTTCATGTTTGGCTTCTCTTTACAACCTACACTGACTCTTAGGCCAGGCCGCCGCCAGCCATTCTCTGGATTTTTGCGGGCACTTCCAGATTGGCTTCCCTCTGCCCACCCTGGCATCCCAAGGTGTGCTGGCAGCTGGCAACCAGGAGCCCTGGTAACACACGGTAGCGACGTCATTCTTCCCTGCTCAGACTCCTGCAGTGGTTCCCCTCGCACCCTAGTCAAAGCCAAAGCTGCCAGGTGGCCTACCAGGTCCCGCACGTCTGGTTGCCCTGCTTACCTTGTGTCCCAGCACCTCCTGCTGAGCGTGTGCTCTTTCCGTGCCTGGAGGACTCCCAGCGACCCCGTGCCGGCTACTTCCGTCCTTGCTCTGCTCCTGCTCACCTCAGAATCTCCCCGGCACAGCCTAGCACTTCCTGTCCTCCTTCCCCACTTTGCAGGCCCCCAGGTCAAATCTGACCTCCTTCCCCTCACCCTCTCACCCCCATGGTCCTTCCCTAAGCGGACGGGCACACAGTCTCACACGCACAGGATCCGCTCCTGGAGCCCCTTGCCAATCCTGAACAGGTCCAGGTCCAGAACAGCTCCGCAGAGCTCCT
Source organism: Macaca thibetana thibetana (assembly GCF_024542745.1). Taxonomy (NCBI): domain Eukaryota; kingdom Metazoa; phylum Chordata; class Mammalia; order Primates; family Cercopithecidae; genus Macaca; species Macaca thibetana. Next base: position 33,263,681 of record NC_065587.1, read on the forward strand.
GGAGTCTCCTTTCCACACACACTCCTGGGCGGGGTGTTCCAGGGCACGTGTTTCCTTCCCATGTGCTGGGTTCACATGTGTGGTACCTGTCTCCTCACTAGAATGAAGCTCCATGAGGACAGGAATTTTTGTTTTGTTCACTCTTCTGCCTTCCGTGGCACATAGAGTGAACAGTAAGTATTTGCTGACTTCATTTGTTCTGCATCCATTATGTCCTAGGACCAGGCTTCAGGGCACATGCACATGCATGTACATAGAGGCCTACACACTCAGGGAGGAGGATATGAATCGCTGGCCCCTAGTGAGCTCACTGCCTAGTGCGGAGCACGCAGCAACAGTGTAGGGGGAACAGCACCCATGAAGAGATGCTGCGGAAGCTGCTGTGGGAATGGGAGCGAGCTAGCCGTGCTGGGGCAGGGAGCCACAGCCTCACTCAGCCTGGAGGGAGGACGCCTTGCCTGGAACCGTGGTGCTGCTTTCTGTGCACACCTTCTCTTCCTGTGTCCCCATGAGGCTGAGAGAGAAGCCTCCTTTTGCTCATCAGTTTATCCACAGACTAGTGCCCTTTGCTTACAGAGTCCACTCCTAGGCATTGGAATACTGTTGAGTCTTGAAGGTAGGGAAGGTATCATGAGCTTTTCATCTCATGTCAAAGGAGTTCAGTTCTTTCAGCCTTGCCTTATAAGGTCTGTCTTCCATTCAGTTAATTTTTTTTTTTCTGTACCCTTTCCAGGTTCCCCCCCGCCCCCGCCTTTATTTGCCTTTATTTTTCTGTCCCAGAAGGATTCTGTTCTTATGGGGAGAATTAACCTACTTAATTCTTTACTAACAAAAACAGTCTTGCCCCCCCCCAACCCCACCCTTTTCCACACATAGGCTGTCATCTTTGTAAACCTCCACTGGTGCTGGCTGCGTTTATAATATACTCCATATAAAACAGGCCCTGAGACTGGGTGTGGTGGCTCATGACTGTAATCCCAGCACTTTGGGAGGCTGAGGCAGGCGGATCACCTGAGGTCAGGAGTTCGAGACCAGCCTGGCCAACATGGTGAACACCCAGTCTCTACTAAAAATACAAAAATTAGCCGGGCCTGGTGTCTGTAATCCCAGCTACTTGGGAGGCTGAGGCAGGAGAATTGCTTGAACCTGGGGGTCAGAGGTTGCAGTGAGCTGAGATTGCACCAGTACACTCCAGCCTGGATGACAGAACTAGACTCTGTTTCAAAAAAATCCAGGCCGATGGCCGGGCGTGGTGGCTCACACCTGTAATCCCAGCACTTTGGGAGGCCAAGGCGGGTGGATCACGAGGTCAGGAGATGGAGACCATCCTGGCTAACACGGTGAAACCCTGTCTCTACTAAAAATACAAAAAATTAGCTGGGTGTGGTGGTGGGCACCTGTAGTCCCAGCTACTTGGGAGGCTGAGGCAAGAGGATGGCGTGAACCCAGGAGGCGGAGCTTGCAGTGAGCCTGGGCTACATAGCGAGACTCTGTCTCAAAAAAAAGCAACAACAACAAAAAACCAGGCCAGGCGCGCTGGCTCATGCCTGTAATCCCAGCACTTTGCAAGGCCGAGGCAAGTGGATCACCTGAGGTCAGAACTTCAAGACCAGCCTGGCCAACATGGTGAAACCCTGTCTTTACTAAAAATACAGAAAAAATTAGCTGGGCGTGGTGGTGGGCACCTGTGATCTCAGCTACTCAGGAGGCTGAGGCAGGTGAATTGCCTGAACCCGGGAGGTGGAGGTTGCGGTGAGCCGAGATGGCGCCATTGCACTCCAGCCTGGGCAACAAGAGTGAAACTCCGTCTAAAAAAAAAAAAAAAAACAAGCCCAAAAAACTAAAAAACAACAGGCCCTGAAACTAAAAAACAACAGGCCCTGAGACTGGGCTGCCCCGCTTCAGCCCACTTCTTGTGGTCAGTTCTGTCCCTGCTGGCTGCTGTGTGGTGGTGCTATAGTCCACGCCATGGATGGATGATTCAACTTACCCTGCTGAGGGCTCCCTCTGGTTTTTGGGATAGGGAAGCCAGTTCTCTAGCTTTAACGGGATGAGGGTGAGGATGGGGTGCAGCTGAGGCCCAAGGCCAGTGGAGGGGATGCCTTAGCAGGAAGGCAGATCTGAGCTGTGGCCCCACTGTCTTTTCTTTCTTCCATAACTGCCTCTGGCCATCTGCCATCATCATCAGTGTGTTGAGTGCATTCAACTCAGTCTCTCTGACCGTTTTTAGGGAACAGAACACAATTAACAACATGGCCTGAGGACCCAAAGTGACCCTAGCAAGGGTGAGTCTTGGCCGATGAGGTAATGGACAGAGGAGATTTGTTGAATTCTGTAAAGGAGGGTTTTTCTGCAGGAGGTAGTAGAAGATAAGCTATCCAAAAAGTGTCATAGGTTAATTGTAATGGGGTCCACGTTATTTTAATTGGTGAGGAAAATCTATAGGTTTATACTATCTGGGGTCCACTAAAAGATCATGTTGTGCCAATTCACTGGGTATTTTCCTAAGATTTCAGTTACGGGTAATGTGGAATTTTTAGGTTTTTCGGGATGAATCTTCCTTGGTCTAACTCCCCGAGGAAAGCTCTGCTCTTTTCTTAGTAGCCGGGCTTGCCACTTAAGAAACTCTAGCTACCACAGCTGTCTTCCATATACAGGCACCATTTAACAAGCTGCCGTGGTGGGGTCTCTCTAGGCTCCCTGTGACTCTGTACCATTTCATCTTCTTCAGAGCTTTTCTTAGTAAAGAAAGTCTTTTTTTCCTTCCTTCCTTCTTTCCTTCCTTCCTTCCTTCCTTCCTTCCTTCCTTCCTTCCTTCCTTCCTTCCTTCCTTCCTTTTTTTTCTTTCTCTTTCTCTCTCTCTCTTTTTTTTTTTTTTTTTTTTTTTTTGACATAGTTTCACTCTTGTTGCCCAGGTTGGAGTGCAGTGGCTTGATCTCGGTTCACTGCAACCTCTGCTTCCTGGTTCAAGTAATTCTCCTGACTCAGCCTCCCGAGTAGCTGGGATTACAGGTGCACGCCACCATGCCCAGCTAATTTTTTGTATTTTTAGTAAAGACTGGGTTTTGCCATGTTGCCCAGACTGGTCTATAATTCCTGGCCTCAAGTGATCCTCCCTCCCAAAGTGCTGGGATTATAGGCGTGAGTCACCGAGCCCAGGCTCTCAGTAAAGAAAGCTTTCTATTCAGATTTTTTATCAGTTGAGATTAGTTTCAGTCGGAAATTGCAAAATGTGGCTTAAGCATGAAAGAAGATTTTCTTTTTATGTAAAAGGACCCTAGAGGTGGAAAGCCCAGAGCTAGTATAGCCAGCTGCATGGCCATCAGGATTCTCGTTCCTTCTACCTGGACTTGCTAGCTAAAGTCTGGTGATTGTGTGGTCCACTCTACGGATTGACAGGTAAGAGTTCAACTTGACCTAACTCCACTGCCATGGCACATAGCTTCCTCATCCTTAAGGTTACCTCATGACAAAGCATGGCTGCTGGAGCTCCAGCCATCTTTCTTTTCTTTCTAGGTCGAACACCAAAGGGAGGAAAAGGAAAAAAAGACAAAAGGTTTTTCTTTTTTCTATTTTTGGAGATGGAGTCTCACTCTGTCGCCTAGGCTGGAGTGCAGTGGCACGATCTCAGCTCACTGCAAGCTCCGCCTGCTGGGTTCACGCCATTCTCCTACCTCAGCCTCCCGAGTAACTAGGACTACAGGTGCCCGCCACCACGCCTGGCTAACTTTTATAGTTTTAGTAGAGATGGGGTTTCACTGTGTTAGCCATGATGGTCTCGATCTCCTGACCTCGTGATCTGCCCGCCTCGGCCTCCCGAAGTGCTGGGATTACAGGCGTGAGCCACCGTGCCCGGCCGACAAAAGGTTTTTCTATGCGAGAGACTCCTTTAAAGGAGTCTTTCAGGAAGACCCACACACTCATGCTTATATCTCATTAACCAGAACCTAGAAAACAAGGTCACAGCTAGCTTCAAGGAAGGTTGAGAAATGCAGTTTTGTAAACGAGTGCATCACTGGCTCTAGTAAGACTGGGGTACTGTTACTAAGAGAGAAATCTTTCTCCAGTTGGTGTCTGACTTCGTCTCTGTAGTGTCTCACGTGAGCACCTTCTGCTTCATGTGAGTCCACTTCTGCCTGCCCTGTCTCCTGTGGCCATCAAGAGGGGCTGAGCATTGTATGCATGTAGCAGTCCTCCCTCCAGACACAGGCTGGCTGTTCTCGCAGCTCTCCTTTGCTCTTCTTGGAGCTAAGTCGTTGTCACAGTGCAGGAGTTGGTTAGAAGTGAGTGGATTTCTTTTTTCTTTTCTTTCTTTCTTTTTTTTTTTTTTGAGGCGGAGTTTTGCTCATGTTGCCCAGGCTGGAGTGCAGTGGTGCGATCTTGGCTCACCACAACCTCTGCCTCCTGGATTAAAGCAATTCTCCTGCCTCAGCCTCCCAAGTAGCTGGGATTACAGGCATGCACCACCACGCCTGGCTAATTTTGTGTTTTTAGTAGAGATGGGGTTTCTCCATGTTTGTCAGGCTGGTCTCGAACTCCTGACCTCAGGTGATCCACCCGCCTCGGCCTCCCAAAGTGCTGGGATTACAGGCGTGAGCCACCACGCCTGGCCGGAAGTGCATGGATTTCTGTAGGTACCATAGCAGTGTCAGTGTGAAGCTTGGCATACCTGGGAGGTTGCTGCCTCTGTGTTTCTGGGCTCTTTTCCCCATCCCCTTTCTGAGTCTGGTTCTGTTTGGAAGTTGTGATCTTGACATGTGGCCCTTTTAGCCCCATGTCTTAGCACCATGGGGCCCCGGAGTAGTGGGCTCTGGATGAGCACGCAGCACCCTTGAACATGTTGGGTCCAGCCAGTGCAGATGTCGGCATGAGATGCTGATACAGGCATGTGTGTGCCCTCTGTGGCTCCCTTCTGCAGCTGCCTCTCCTACGAGACCAGGAATTTCAGAGGACACTCTCTCAAGAGCCCCTCTTCCTGGACATTTTCTTCCCTTGTGCTCGTAAACATTCACAAACACCGTTTAATGGTCCAAGATTTTGGTTTATGACTAAAAATCTGAAATTCCTAAAATCTCTGTGGATTCAAGTCCTAAGGAACCCTGGAGCAAACATTCAGCTGAGTGAGCTAGTCAATCTCTCAGATCTTTTCCAGGTCCAAGGCTTGGCAGCTCTGTGATGCTGGCTGGGGCTTTTCAGGCGTGAGATCTATTTCCACCTCTCGCTCTAGGCTGGAAGTTGTCCAGGAAATTGTCACTGACATATTGAGATGCATAGCAAATGCAGCTGTCAAGAGAAATGTGGGGTTCATCTTAGAAAATGCTGTTCCAAGGATCAGCTTGAGAAAGTGTTAATTTGTAAGAATTAAATGAGCATATTATGGGATGTTGGAAGGTGGGAACAAGTGTGTAAGTGAGTGTAGGCATCTCTTGGCTTTTCAGTGGTTCTCAGCCAGGGCCCTCTCTGGATGCAGTCTGCTTTCCCTGCCACACACAGCTTCCTCCAAGGCCTTGGCTAAGTATGGCCTATTCCTCAGCCTACTGATAGCTACGTCCCCTCCCAACAGGGAGGACACGAGGAAGGTTCCCTGTGGAGAGTGGGATGGAGGAGCATGGATTTTACTGGAACAGAGGGATAAGAGCGGGTGTTGGGGGCAGGGCAGACACACCTGTGGCAGAGGGTTAGGCTGGAACAGGCTGCAGCATCTCTCCCGGACAGATCCTTGGATTCTTTATGGTGCCTGCTTTTCTCTTCTACCCTAAACCAGGGAGATTTTGAAGGCGTGGAGCAGGAGAAAGGAGGTGATCACAGTGAATAGCCACCATTTACTGAGAGCTTGCTGTGTGCTGGACATTCTCAGTAGCTCAATGCATTGTCATTTAATCCTTAACCAGAATTCTGCTGTGTGGGTATTATCAGAGAGGCTGAATAACTTGATTAAAGTCACACAGTTAGTAAGTAATTAAAAGACTTGAAGCTGGGTGCAGTGGCTCACACCTGTAATCCCAGCACTTTGCAAGACCTAAGTGGGAGGATCACTTGAGGTCAGGAGTTTGAGACCAGCCTAGCCAACATAGTGAAACCCCGTCTCTACTAAAAATACAAAAATTAGCCAGGCGCGGTGATGTGCGCCTGTAATCCCAGCTACTCGGGAGGCCGAGGCAGGAAAATCGCTTGAACCCGGGAGGGCGAGGTTGCAGTGAGCTGAGATCACGCCATTGCACTACAGCCTGGGCGACAGAGAGAGACTCCTTCTCAAAAAAAAAAAAAAGGGAAAAGACTTGAATCTAGTTTGTTTGACTCGCTTGCCTCTGCCCTTAACCACACTGAGATTCTGCTGCCCTGTTTCATTTGTTCATCAAGTGTTGGCATGTCCATGGTGTTTGTGGCATGGTTTAACAAGGCTGCCTCTTTGCCTGGCCAAACTTTAGCCAGCCTTTTGAATCTTTCGCTAGGCCCATCTATGTACTTCCTTGTAAAATCAAGTTTTAGCAAAGAGCATTGCTGAGTTGGTTTAGCCAGAAACCCTCATCTTCTGTATCTGATGTATTCCTTACCCTCCCCGTGCCCCAGGGGATGTCCGATCACCCTGGCCCGTCTTCAGCAAGAATCCTGTTAGGTTGGCTGAGCCAGAATCTCCTTCCCCCGATGTTCCTCTTGGTGATTTTCCATGCACTGACCCCACCTGCTCCTTGGCTTTGAATTCCCACTGGTCCATGCAGTGTTAGGAGTTGAATCTGGTCTCTGTCCCCGACTGCAAGGCCCTGTTGCAATGGTCCCTGTACCTACCATAGTGGTGCTTCCTTACTGTATTCTCACAAGTAGCACCAAATAATTTTTTCTTTAACAGGTTCTAGGTGCTAAGGATGATAGCAGTAAGCCAGACGAAAAGCTTCTATACCCATGGAACCTCTATTCTAGCAGGGGGAGTTTCCCATCTTCTTTCACAGTTTCCTGTATTACATCTGTCTCACCTCATATATTTCATATAAATGTCACACCCTTTCCCCAGAATGCCCCTTACATGACTCTTCCTTTTCTTTTTTTTGAGATGGAGTTTTACTCTGTCACCTGGGCTGGAATGCAGTGGTGCGATCTCGGCTCACTGCAACCTCCACCTCCTGGGTCTAGGCAATTCTCCTGCCTCAGCCTTCCAAGTAGCTGGGATTACAGGTATGCACCACTGCGTTCAGCTAAATTTTGTATTTTTAGTAAAGATGGGGTTTCACCATGTTGGCCAGGCTGGTCTCAAACTCCTGACCTCAGGTGATCCGCCCACCTAGGCCTCCCAAAGTGCTGGGATTACAGCATGAGCCACCACATCCAGCCAGTCTTCCTTTGCTCAACACTAGAGCAAGGAGTTTCTTGTCTGTTGGACTTTGGGGTATTAATGTCCCACACCCTGATGTCCCCTATAGCCCCCATGTCCCAGAGAGATCATGTCCAGACAGCAGGACAGCCAAGGTAGAGTGCCTTCTAGGGGGCTTGGACATTTCCCCAGGCCTTACTCCTGGCCTTTCTGGACAGATTGTGTCCCATCTTCCCAGGGAAGGGTTCTCCTGGCTCACATCCAATTGCATTGCCTACCGCACTCCCCAGAAGTTGTTTCAGAGGTGGGAAGGGGTAAAGGGCGTGCAGTCAGCCCTTATTTGGGAGCTGACATTAGGGCTGGTTGCAGAGAGGTTCTTGTGCTCAATGTATTTTAGTGGAGTAATTTATTATTTTTCCTTTGGAGTCTGGTTCAGGCCCGACAGGTACAAGAGAAATTTGGCTGAATGTTACTGTCTATCTTCAGACCAGATTCAGGGGCCTGGAGAGAGATGCCTCAGTCTGATCGAGGAAGGATATGGGAGAGTGCTTCCCGCTGCAAACCGCGTGTGCAGGGCTGGAGTGGCTGTGCACACCTTGTGTTCCTGAGCTCCGCTGGGCAGAGGATTTTGGTTGAAGTTGCCAAAGGGATGGGAGGCAGAGTCGCTGTTGTCGTCATCTCCAGCCTTTGTTGGATAGTCTTCTTTTGCCCGAAAAGGAAACAGAGAGGTTAAGAACTCCCCAAGAGCCACATGGACAGAGCTGGGATCGAACCGAGGCTCCAAGTCCCAGTGTTCTTTCCGGGACTTCATGCACAGACCAGTCTTTTCCACATCAGGCAGGTCCTGCAGAACTGGCGCCCGGGTTGTGCTCAGTGGCCTCTCTGAAGCCCTGCCTGTGTGGACCCCTCTACCCACTGCCTTCGCAGCAGGCTGTGGGAGCTCGGATGGCATGTGATTGGCTGCTTGGTCTTTTCTAGCATGTGATTGGCTGATTGGTCTTTTATAGCGTGTGATTGGCTGCTTGGTGTTTGTTTTATAGCTTTTGATTGGCTGCTTTGTGTTTTATAGTGTGTGATTGGCTGCTTCCTGGGCCTCTTCCCTCTTTCTGTTGCTACTTCTCCCCCACACAGTGGACCCAGGTTGACTTAGTTCTGCCTCTTCAACTCCAGGCCTGTGGCGAGGGTGAGGCTGGGAGAGCAGGGGCAGTGGAGCCACGCGTGCTGATATGCCACATTGTACAGGCCTGTGGGCTGGATGCTGCGGATTTCCTTGGAGGTTTCTCAAGGAAATGAAAACTCAAGGTTGTGTTGGAGGGGTCTGGCGAGGAGAAGGGGTTGCTGGGAGGTTGGGGGCACCTGCCCCTACTTAGAGCAGTGCTTACTTGTTCCAGGTGTTAGGGATAGGCTGCTAACAAAAGGTTGAATCACTTAGTCCAGTTCTGTCTTTGTACAGAAAAGAAAACCAAATCCTTTCCCAGGATGGGTTGTCCAGTAAGCATGGAGCCAGTGCTACAGCCTCGTTCCCATCCTTGCAGTTCATTCCACCCTGGGTGTTCATGCATCACATAGCAGCACTTGAGTTCTAAGTGATTTGGCTCTTGTGGGGCACTTTTACGAAATTTTAGGCCGGGCGCGGTGTCTTAACGCCTCTAATCCCAGCACTTTGGGAGGCTGAGGTGGGTGGATCACTTGAGGCCAGGAGTTCGAGACTAGCCTGGCCAACACGGAAATACAAAATTTGTACTGAAAATATAAAAATTAACCGGGTGTGGTGGCGGGTGCCTGTAATCCCAGCTACTCAGGAGGCTGAGGCAGGAGAATCACTTGAGCCTGGGAGGCGGAGGTTACAGTGAGCCAAGATTGTGCCACTGCGCTCAAGCTGGGATGCCTGAGCGAGACCCTGTCTCAAAAAAAAAAAAAAAAAAAGAAATTTTAAATACTGGTTTTTAGAGGCAAGTTAATAGATTATTCTCTAATTGTTCCGTAACGGAAGAGTGTTTGATTTCATGGCAACCCTGAGCAGTCATTTTATTCCTCAGCAGTCATGGATTTGGTGTTTGACCTGAACAAGGTCATGTTTCTTCTCTGTGCCCTGAGTTTTTCCTTTGGGGAAGCAGGGATAATGAGTACTAGATCCAACAGCAGCAGAGTGTGTCATGAAAGGAGGAGCGTCATACAGGGACTCGTATCTCTCAGTGCCTTTATGATACTTGCCAGTGTGTGAAGCACTTTCCATTGCTGAATTTCACCCACAATAGTAAGGTAGATGGAGCTCGGGTCATAGTTGTCATCGTGTAAGCATGAAGATGGACGTGGAGAGGTTGTGCGGCTCACTAAATGACGGACCCCGGGGCCAGATCCCTGTCTCCTGATCCTGATCCAGCGCTCCCGGCTGCGCCACCCTGCCTATTCACAGTGGGCACACTGCAGGGTCGCAGGTGACCTTTCCTTACAGTCTGGGCATTCATTTCTGTCTGTGGAGGAACTTGTGGAGTAAGGGCAGTGCCACTTTGAGACAGTGGAGGAAGTGGCCCAGCCAGGAACCCGGGCCACATCGCCAGATGCCCAGTTGGAGAGAGCACTGCTTTGGCCCTTCTCCCGGAAGACCCGTGGTAGGAGACTGGCCCAGGGTGGGGCTGACAGTGGGACCAGGGTGGGGCTGACTGTGGGATTTCCTTTCCTGTTCTTTATGGGATGGTGGGTATTTAGAAATGTCTCATGAAGCATTCTTTGGCCAGAGGCTGTGGTGTGCAGAGTTCATGGCTTTAGCCTCTGAGCCTTTACCAAGTAGTGGCGCTGGTGGGGCTGCCCTCCGCAAGACATCTGTGGTGATGTGACTCTTCCTCAGATCAGCAGCAGCAGTCGTTCCCTCCCCCGAACTCATTCCCAAGCTAGTCAGTAAGACTCTCTTCAAAGGGAGTTGTCCTGTAAGTCCTGGCGACAGAGTGGTGCAGTTTAGGGGTGCTGTTACGTGTTTTTAAATGGACCGCTGGCCGGGCGCAGTGGCTCATGCCTGTAATCCCAGCACTTTGGGAGGCCGAGGCGAGTGGATCACTTGAGGTCAGGAGTTCAAGACCAGCCTGGCCAACATAGTGAAACCTCGTCTCTACTAAAAATAAAAAAATTAGACAGGCGTTGTGGTGAGCACTTGTAGTCCCAGCTACTTGAGAGGCTGAGCTACAAGAATTGCCTGAACCTGGGAGGTGGAGGTTGCAGTGAGCCAAGATAGCGCCACTGCATTCCAGCCTGGGTGACAGAGCGAGACTCTGTCTCAAAAAAAAAAAAAAAAAAAAAAAAAAAAAAAAAAAAGGCAGCTGTACCCTGTGAATGACCTGTGCGTTTGTGCTTCTTTCTTGCCTGAGTTTTTCCCTCCTTCTGAAATACTGTTTCCTCTCTTCCTGATGACACACTGCCCCCACACTTCTCCAGATTCTACTTAATCCTCTACAGGCTGTTTCTGATCACATCTCTCCTTTTCTAGACCACCCCAGGGAGTCTCTGGAAGCACTCTAGCTCCCATCGATCAGCAGCATGGGCTTGGCCCAGGAGCTTGTTAGAAGCAGGGCATCTCTGGCCCCACCCAGACCTGCTGGACCCAGATTCGCATTGTGCCTGGCTCTCCCGGTGCTTTGTGTGCACACAGGGTGTATCTGCCCCTGCATCGTGTATTGTCCTTATCACGTTTTATTAGGGGTCACTGCCTGGCTGTTTCGTCCTCTGCTTTACAGATTCATCTTTTGTTTGGACCCCTTTGTAGCACCTGATGCATCCTTGGCATTGAGCAGGCACTGTGGTATTTGAGATTGACTGACAGTCCCCATCTATTTGAAAACTTGTGAGATCATATAGGGAATTGCAGGAGAGATGTGGCAGGCACACTTACAAAAGTTTATGACAGAGAGGGCAAGAAAAAGTAAGAGAGGGCATAGTGAATACATTTGAATCTCCCCGGTAAGGCACTGTTTGGGGAGGGGCACAGGTGTTGGAAGCAGCCCACCCTTAGCCAGGCAGTTCCCCCTGCTTTGTCACTCACTGTGTATAAGCTTCCTGAACCTTAATGTAGTTGCCTGATTTCTCCAGTGGGGTAACGTTATACTCATAATGTTGCTCGGAAGATAAAATGAGATAGTGCAAGTGAATCATGTCACAGTGTTTGGCCGTAAGGGGTAGCTGGGTGTATGTACTCAGCCAGAGCTAAGTGTTCAGTTACATTAGCTGGATTTTTGTTAATCTTTGAGAAATCTTGATTGATTGATTGATTGATTTGTTTATTGAGATAGTGTCTGGCTCTGTCACCCAGGCTTGAGTGCAGTGGCATGATCTTGGCTCACTACAACCGCCACCTCCTGGGCTCAAGCCATCCTCCCATCTCAGCCTCCAGAGTAGCTGAGACTACAGGCACATGCCACCATGTGGGCACAGCGAATTTTTGTATTTTTTGGGAAGACGGGGATCTCACTCACCATGTTGCCCAGGCTGGTGTCTGGAACTCCTGGGCTCTGAGATGCCCCAGACTCAGCCTCCCAAAGTGCTAAGACTGCAGGTATGAGAAATCTTGTTCTTAAGAGGGACAAAATAGACAACCTTCTGAGACTCATATTCTGTCTTCCCCTGTACTGCTCCCTGATTTCCAAGATGAGCCCCAAGCTTCTGAGGAGCAGGGTCTGTGTCTTGTGGGTGCCTGGTGTCAAATGCTCTGTGGCTGGTATGTGAGGACTGGGGAGGGGAGGAGCAGGAGCTGGGCAGGGAGAGCACTGCCGCCTTGGCACATCCTGCCTTGGGACACCGTCGTGGCTTCCAGTGTCCATGCTGCACAAAACAAACTACCAAGAGGTGGAGTCTACTAAAGTAACCGTCCTGGGAGCTCTTGGGATTCCAGCTGGAGAGCCAGCAAGATTGTGGCGGCACTGTGGAAACATCCTCCCCAGCTCTCATGCATCCTCCTGCGGGGGCGCTTGCAGATTGCTGTGGAGGGAGGAAGGCCACGCCAGAGCAGGGCAGGCAGTGGGAGTGGGGACTTGCCAGACTGCAGTGTGATTTCTTTTCCGGTGGTGGGGATAGGAGGGAGGTGGATGACACAGGCATCTGGTAGATCAGCTCTGGAGCTTTCAAGCTCTCGTGCCTTGCTTTACAGGAGCAGAGGCTTGAGAACACAGGACCTTAGAGTTGATATCCTATATCTGTACTGGCAGTTTGGTGGGTTTTTTGTGTTTGTTTTTGTTTTTAACCTTTTGCTGTTAAACGCATAATGTTTGTCTGTCTGGTAGAAGGCACAGTGTATGTAGATGAATCCGTTACTGTATTTAAAGCGGTTTGAAGATGAACATCATTAAGTTAGGGCCAGGTGCAGTAGCTCATTACCTGTAATCCCAGCACATTGGGAGGCTGAAGTGGGAGAATCACTTGAGCCCAGGAAGTTTCACGTGGGTGACATAGCAAGCTGCCATCTGTACAAAAATTTTAAGAAAATATCAGCTGGGTGTGGTGGTGCACACCACCACCTGTGGTCCCAGCTACTCGGGAGGCTGACGTGGGAGGATCGCTTGAGCTCAGAAGTTGGGAGGTTACAGTGAGCTATGATGGCACCACTGCACTCCAGCCTGGACAACAGAGCAAATAAAAATAAGATCACAGTTTGTTCTTGAGGGGATTGAGGCATCTTCTGATACTTGTGATTTCACAATGCAGGTTGATGCAAAACCGGAATGAGCAGAATTCACTGTTCAGTTCGTGTTGGGAATTCTGTCTCAGTGGCGCGGACAGAACACTGTGAAGGTGAGGGAAAGCAGGGCTGCAAATTGGCGTTTGGAACGAGGCAGGCACCCAGGTCCTTTCCTCTTTCCTTAAGGGGTTTCCTTCTCTCAGTTACCTCTTCATGAAGGGAAAACACTGTCTCATTGGCAGTTTGGCCATGCTGGGGGGCCCGCTGTCCTCTGGGCGTGCAGAGGCTGTCTTGGCGGGCACAGCCTTGCTGGCAGGGCCCAGGCTGCAGGATGAACGCGTGCAGGAGCCGTAGACTGGCCTGGGAGAACAAAGCGGGGAGAGGGTGCCAATCCAGCCATGTGGCCTTGTGGCCAGTTCTGATCTTAGATGGGCAGCAGACGTTTGATGTGCTGCATTTCTCTTCTGAAGTCTCACTCCTCCTTTCTTTGTGATTTAAACAATTTCTTCCCTCCCACTTTTTGTCCAAATTCCGCAGTCCATAGTCTTTGAAATCTGAAGTATGGAGAGGCAATACCAGGGCCCTCCCCACCCACCTTCCGGCTTGGCAGGGGTATCGTGTGGTTCAGCTGGGCCGTTTGCTGGAGGGCAGAGGGAGGGGTGTTCCCCAGGGAAGAGGGCAGGAAAGACCAGAGGTTAAAAATAGGCAGCTTGTAGGAACCTGCCCACCACTCCCTCGGGTCACATGTGGTCCTCCTGTGATGCGCACACTTGGGGTAGGCTGGCTTTGGAGCAGAGAAGGGGAAAATAGATCAGCCAGCTCTCACTTAAACATCACACTAGCAGCTGGCTTTTCCTCCGTGTTCCAGATAAGGGGAACTTTCCCCAATCACCTGGTGGCTTTGGATTTGTGTCCCCTGGTACTCTGGGGATGTGTCCACATGTGTGTGCAGTGCCTGTGTCTGTGTGTGTGTGTGGCAGTAAGATGACTCAGTGTCGCACGTGCTGAGACATTCCGGGGCTGCAGGTAGGTGTTCTCACACAGGCTCGCGTAAGGGATCTTTGCACATACAAACATGTGTCCCATTTATAAGTTAGTTCCCTACACTACATGAGAGAACTCTCCTGGGCCATGTGCGCGCAGTAAATACACATGTGGGTCGTTGTTTCACAGGGCAGTGTCCTGGTTGCAGGGCAGAGTGTCAGAATGCAAGCTGTGCTGGCTGCTCTAAGATGGTCCACAAGCTGTGAGGCAGCTTTTGTTCTCTTTTTGTTCTTTTAGGAAGTAGGGGTGCCTGCCCACCCCCAAAGCCAGGGAAAGTGCCGTCTTCTCTGGCCTCCTGGTCAGGTAGAGCTGCTCTGGTTAAAACTGGCAGGAGCATCCAGTCTCTGCTGCCTGCTACAGCCACAGGGGACTTCCAGGAAAACCCAGCCAAGGACTTGAGATGCCGCCTGCTTTGAGTCATCTGTACCTGCTTGCCACACTCTGCTCCACTTAATACCCTGTTGTTACTAGCAAGGATTTCCTGTCCTGACTTTCAGTCTGGATTTTGAATAACTTGATAAGGTGATTGCTTTTAGATCCCTCTGGGCCTGTGTCTGCCCCTCCCTGTAACCTGAGAGAGCAGCTGGGCCCTTCAGCTCCTGTGGCCCTTCCGCCACTGAGTGAACATGCTCCTGTGGGACTTGGCCTGTGTGACCCACCTCATCCCTTTTATCTCGTTCTTCCTGCTAAATACAGCCTCTTCTCCCCCTCATCCCTTCTTTCTCTGCTCTCTGGGCAGAAGAGAAGCTTTGGCTGCAGTCTTTGATGTGGGAGGCTAGACTGGAAGGCATCCTGGGTAGGGGAGGGAGGTGCGTGGTGGAATTGGGGCATGCGGGGGCTGTGTGGAGGGGCCTGCTGCCTTCGCCGAGCCCCTCCTCTCCCTGGGCAGTAGTTGCTCGCCACGTCTCGAGGAGAAGAAGCCAGGTCCTCCCGTGAATCCTGCTGTTTTCCTCGGGAGCGTGGGGACGCGGGAGTGTGAATGATTGAAGGTCTTCTGGCTGGTGCCTGAGTTTTGGGTTGTTTTTCTTTGAGGTGCTTCTCCTGCCCCCACAGGGCCTGTGCAGGGGTGCTCAGAGCCCACAGCGGACGTTGGCAGCATGTGTGTGGGGAGCTGGCCAAGGACCCTGCTTTCTGTCTGGGCCAGTGCCCAAGGTGTCCTCTTAATTTAGATTTTCATGTGCATTAGTGGCCGAGGGTGAAGGAGACGCAGGCCCTCAGGTGCTTTTCAGACTTGAGCCCTCGGCTGGCAGTCGCCTTACTCCACTGCTGGCTAGGCTGAAATGCGGAAAGAAATATGGGGATGGGGGCTTCCTCATGGGGAATGGTAAAGGCTGAAATGGTGTGTGAGAGAGGACTTGAAGCTTTTTTCCTGGGAGTCAGGGAAAGTTGGAGTTGACAGTTGGAGTTGACAGTTGGAGTCAGCCCTAATGGGTACAGACTGAGTCCAGCCTGAGGTATTAGACCCTATATTTATTGGCTTAATCTTAATTGTACACCTGATCATACTGTTAAAAAACAAAACAAACAAAAAGGTCCCCTGACCTTTTGTCTGAGTGAGAACTTCATATTTAGTGGCATTTGATAGTATATTTGTCATTTCTAGTAAGTTTGATGATCTTGGAGGTGTGCAGTAATGTTCCTGGAACTGAATAGTATAGTGGTCCCAGGAACTGTGGGGAGAACCCTGCTCCGCCTCAGCCTCTTCTCCCATCTGCTGCCGTGGCCTGCTCTACCCTCGGATGGCTGTTGGAGGGCCCAGCAGCCTGTGCTTCTGTTAACATGTTCAGTTGTAGCCTATTTTCAGTTAAAAATGCAGTTTCTCCCGCCTGCTTTCCCCTGGAGCTGTGCGTGAAAGGGTGTAGTGCCCTGCTCTTGACACCTGCCTGTCCCTGCAGTCCCGTCGTCGGTGGGTGCTTGTGCTCCCTGCTGCCTGGCACTGCTGGGTTCTCAGGAGGCCCGCACACCGAACTTTGCATGGAATGTTGCCCTTGTGCCATTAGCAAAGCGGAGGCTGGGTCGGCTCTGCTGTCGCTGCCTCCGACTTCATTGTTCGGGACTTAATGTAATAATATGCTTGAACAGGCGGGAGATCACATTAGCTTGGCTCTGCAGTTGTAAACAATATTTGCTCTGTGAGCGTTCTCCTTCACCCCCTGCTCTCCTGGGACCCTGCGCCCTCTCCTACTGCCACCCCCTCTCTCCTTGCATATTCTAACCTTGGCTAAACAGCTTCATTCATGAGATGGCCAGTGTTTTCTGGGAGGAAAGTGGCTGAAAATAATGAAGTCCCAAGAACCTCTGGCTGTGACGCACAAGTAAACACTGATTAGTTAGTTTCTGGGTAGAGGTTTTAACCGATGTCCATATCAACCAAAGTCTTTTTCTGTCTCTTCACTGGAGTGGAACCCTGTTTGAAAGCACACACACACATGCACACACATGCACTCAGGTAACAAAAACAGCTTTCCTAAGGCCCTGACTCTGTCCTTGGCAGGGAGCACTGGGCAGATGGGACAGAGTGCTGTCCGTGTTGGCGGGGGTGGGAGGTGGAGAGGGGCAGGAGTGCAGGTGCATCCCTGGGGTGCCTGTTTTTTTCCATAGAAAGGTTTTTGTCCTCTGCTTCTCACTCTCTTCTATAGTTTGATGTAGAAAAAGGTAAAAGAAAAACTCCACCTCCCACCTGCGCTGCCCTTTCCAATGTTAACGATTGCAGTGGTTGGTTTCATAGACAAAACGTGCTCCACCTTCTCTGTGCTGATTGGTGGCCAATGATGTCATGGCATAAAGCTCAAACTGATTGTTTTCTCTATGGGACAGGTCCCAAAACAGCAGACAGCAAAGCTGTTATTGCTCTTTTGTTTCTTCCAGTTCATGCTATCAAACAAGATGGGAAAGGTGGGAGCAGAGCCACAGCTGCACATCGCCTGAACTGTTCGTAAAGCTCAGCCTTGGGCACCTAGAGTAAGGAGGGCTTCTCACATCAGAAAAAAGCCTTTGTTTTTCACGAGAGCAACAGTACTTTTTACACTGGAGGTATTTTGCCTGTCTGCTTTAATCTCTGTTAAGAGAAGGATGGATGTAGCTCAGGGTGCGGTGGCTCATGCCTGTCATCCCAGCACTTTGGGAGGCCAAGGCAGGTGGATCACCTGAGGTCAGGAGTTCAAGACCAGCCTGGCTAACACGGTGAAACCTTGTCTCTACTAAAAATACAAAAAATTAGCCAGGCATGATGGCAAGTGCCTGTAATCCCAGCTACTCAGGAGCCTGAGGCAGGAGAATTGCTTGAACCCTGGAGGTGGAGGTTGCAGGGAGCCAAGATCGCGCCATTGCACTCAAGCCTGGGCGACAGAGCGAGACTCCATTTCAAAAAAAAAAAAAAAGAAGGATAGATACAATTTCAGAGAAATCTCTTCTGGCCCAAGAAAGAGTAGGAAGAGGAGTTGCTTTCAGGGAAATAAAAAATAATCAGAAAAATGTCATTCAGTTCCTTGCAGAGCTTGGGAATTCTTCCTGCCGTCAGCATGTGTCCATCACAGAGGTGAACTGTAGTTCTGTAGCAGTGGCTCTGGTGTGTGAGTTTAGCATCGCCTGCGTTCTGAAGGGTCTGAGGGCAGAAGCTACTCAATGAGATCTGCTTTCACCCTGGGCTTTGCTGTGCTGTAGAGAGGACGGTCGTGCTGCTGAGAATTCAGCGAAGCAGGCCTGGCCCAAGTCTCTTAGGGCAGCACCCATCAGGCCGGAGCCCTCTGGGACTGCCCTGGTTGACACTGTGGGCCTGGCCCACCGGGTGCTGCCCAGCAGCATCACGGGCATCTCTAGGTGCTTGCCATCTACAGCTGGTCAGACCCTCTGGAAGCCTGGTGTGAGGCCAGGCTCCGTCAGAGGGCTTCCGCAGTGGCCCGACAGCAGTCCCCCACAGGAAGCCCTCTTTTCATCAGGGGTCTGCGGGCGACTGTCTTCAGACTTGGTGAGGTCTCTGAGCATCTGAAAGCCACTCTTCTTAGATTTTACATATGATCATTGCCACTTCCTGCCCATGGATCTGCACAGACCTTCATGGCTGCTTCTAGAAAGCTTGGCTGTCAGAGCCACACCACTCCGCTGAGTGGAGGAGGTGAGGCATGTCTGACAGGAGGCGGTACGGGCAGAGGACTGGACGAGCCTCCCTCCCCATCCACAGAGCTGTTCTCAGTGGGGCTGGGCTCCATTTACCCTTCTGGAGCACCCTGGGCTTTGATTTGTTGGCTGAGAGGAAACTCCGCAGCTGGCTGGACAGCCATGGTCACTTGGTGCATGGACTTCCTTCGCCCGCTTGGCTGTGTTTAATCCTGTGCCTCCCTGCAAGCATACAATCACCGGGCTATCTTTAGCCGTGTTGCGGTGTGGCTGCACCCCTGGAGAGACAGAATGTTATAGCTGGTTCACATTTTCCTGAACAAAACAGACACACTCCGAGATTAGGCAAGTCGTTTCCTTGAGTGCTGTGGCTGGGCGCCTCTCCTTGTTGTCTGAAGGCTGGGGGTCAGAGGAATTTGCCACACTGGTGGTTGACGTGCAGGTAGGGGAGAAGGCCCGCCTGATGGTAGGTGAACCTCTGCCTGGTCCTCTGCCTGTGCTACAGCCCCAGGCCTGCCTTCAGCTTTCCCCCTCCTGGGCCCTGGTGGCACTTTAGAATGGGGGTGGGAGGGAATGAATTACCATGCCTGCCCCAGGCCACCACAGATTCTGATTGAATGGGTCTGGAGCGGGGCCTGAACATTGGTGTAGTTTTAAAGTTCATTGGTGATTCTAATGAGCTTTATGTATACCCTGTGAAGGCCGACCAAACAGCTAACCTCACAGTACAGTAAAAATATATTTTTCTTCTTCGCTTCTCAGTTCCTGTATCCCAAGAGTGGCATATTGAAAGCATGTGGCAGTTCTTTCTCGAACTGAGAACTGCCTGAATTTTATGAACAGTGACAGCTGTTGCTCTGGTGTCGCATTTGAAGCTCAACCTGTTTCTACTTTCCGTCTTTTGACTTCCGTCTTTGCAGGGGGCCCCTTGTCTCCTGGGAAGAACCCAGTTGCAGGGTCTCCTGCAGGTCCTCATAATCCACTGGCCTCTCTCCAAGCCCCAGGCATTGTTCTTCCAGAAAAGCTGAGAATGGGGATGAGCTCAAGACCACACCTGCCGTCATCATTATCCACTGATTGACAGCTGTCATCTCCACCCCAGAATGACTAGTTTTCAACTTGGCTTACATGGGTGCCGTGTTGCCATTGTTCTCATGATGGAATCTCTTTGGGCAGGAGTCTTTCGAGTCTGTTAGGGCAAATGCAGGCTGAGAAAAATGATGTGGAGCAGTTCTGAGTGAACACTTGTTATGAGGCAAAGAGAGCAGGTGAACCATGGGGTCCTGCTGTGTCTGGTATGGAGTGGAAGCAGTGCTCTGCTTGGTCTATTCATCCTGTGGCCTGGGCATAACTGGCTGTCTCGTGCTTGCTTTAATGGGTGGGTTGGGGAGGAGTGGGTGGGCTCATAATTCTACCCAGGGCTCTGATATCACAGGACTTTACGTGGCATTTGGCTTGTTTTGTGTAAATCATCCTACCCTGATTAAATACCTCTTGAGCTATTTGATGCTGGCCTGTCCTGTGAGGTAAGGCTTGTAGCCTTTCCTGTGAGAAATTAGTCCACAGATCTGGAAAATGTTCTTTAACTGCTTGAGTATTCTCTGCCTGATTTTGACTGCATCCTCTGCCTGGTTTCCCTTTCTGATCCTCTCTCTGGCTGCCATTGCTTTTGTTTTTATGCTACATTGTTGGATTTATCCTACCTTTGCCTCTTTCCTTGTAATGAGCTTATTTTTTTATTCTTTGACTCTCAAAGTTGTCATATTCTTCCCTGTATTCTGCCACTAGACTTGACTATTTCATGGAACTAGTCCTTCCCTATTCCCTTTCATCTTTGGGTTTGATTTGGCTTTTCTGAAGTTGTGATGTATGGGTTTAACAGCCTTCATCAGAATCAGTTTCCTTCTTCCTCGTCCTTCCTTCCTTCTTCAGACAGAGTCACACTATGTTGCCCACACTGGAGTGCAGTGGTGCGATCATAGCTCACTGTAGCCTCGATCCCCTGGGCTCAAGTGATCCTCCCACCTCAGCCCCGTGAGTAGCTGGGGCTACAGGTGCTTGCCACCGTGCCTGGCAGGATCAGTTCTCCTCTTCGTAGGCTGACTCACAAATAGTTTTCACCGTTAACAAGTCTTATTTTGGAAGTTGTATCCAACTGGCCCTGAAAGGGCAGATAGTAAAATGACAGTTGATTGATACCTTGAAAATAATCAGATGGTGGCATCTCCTTGCCTAGGTTTTTGTTCTTAACTTCGGAGGTATGAAGTCCAGGGGCCTTCTCTGCTGATCTGAAGGCATGTTCTGGCCTAGGAGTGGTACAGGACTGCCGGCTGTGATGCTTTGACTCTCAGAGATTATTAGTACCTTCAGTAAATCCAGTGTGTACATACTTCTGTGCCTGCGGAAAAGGGCTCGGGTCATCAGTGTGCAGAAGTGTTGCTGGTTCCGACGTCCTCTGAATTGGTTGTCCAAGTTTCCATGGTGTCTTGCATAGAGTAGCTCTTTCTGGCATTAGGTAGGCAGAATTGACTGGGACTATTTGCTGTAGAGGAGGGCAGTTGCTCTGATTTAACATAAAGATAGCAGCCTGGTTTCCCAATCACTCTCCAGCCAGGGAGGACTTTTCATGTCTGCATGTGGAAAGAAGTGTTTGTCTAGCTCCTTTGGAAATAATTGATGTCATCTTAACAGAATTGCAGAGAGAGGCAGGTCTGTTCTTCATAAGGTATAGAGGGTTGAGTCAGAGCCCTTCGTGTGGCCAAATTCACTATTCAGAATTCAGCCCAGTCTCCCAGGCTTCCCGCCCTGCCTCTGGAGTTTGGCCTCCTGGGGGGATGGCAGGGATACGTGGCTACTGCTTGCCCCTGCAGCACCTTTGTGAGATGGCAGGGGGTACAGCCCTTCTTCTCTGTGGCACTGGTCCTCAGCTGGTGTGTGGCTTGCTGAGTGGAGTGCCAGCTGAATCTCAGGCCCTGTTCCCTGACCTGCTTTGTCTTAGTCTGTTTTCTGTTGCTTGTAGCAGAATGCCTGAAACTGAGTGATTTATGAAGAAGTGAAATTTGTTCTTAACAGTGATGGAGGCTGGGAAGTCCAAGGTTGAGGGGTGGTGTCTGGGGAGGGCCTTTTTACTAGTGGGGACTCTGCAGGCAGTACAGGGCTGATCACATGGCAAGGGAGCTGAATGTACCAACTCAAGTCACTTTCTCCTCTTTTGAAGACACCAGTCCCACTCCATGATAACCCATTAATCCACTAACCCATTAGTCCATGAATGGATTAGTCATTAACCCCAGTGGCTTCCTGAAGGTTCCACCTCTCCGTACTGCCACATTGGAGATGAAATGTCTACAAGAACTTCAAAAGGAACAAACATTCCAACCACAACACCCCTTTACTGGGAGCTTGTGTACTGTACATGGTAGCCGGGGCGGGAGCAAGAGCCTGGGACTCACGCAGGTCCTGAGCTCTGACGCCTGTGTAGATGTGCGCTTCGCCTTCACTGCGTGTTACCCAGATGGTTTTGCTGCAGGTGCTGAGTGACCTTGAGATGTCAGCTCGAGCCAGGAGCACTGGTGTGGAGAGTGGTGGGCCGACTTTCACAAGTGAGCAGCAGCTTCACCCTCTGCCACACTTCCATTTAGTTCTTTTAGACTCTGGGTAACAGAGCATCAGCTTAGACCGAGGCACTCCTCATTCATTTCCACACTCAAATCTCTTGTCCAGAATTGAACTTGGCGTCAGAGTGCAGCACGGTGGTCTGCCAAGTTTTAAGCGCAGGAAGGCACAGAATCCCAGCGGTCGAATACAGCCTCCTCCGTTGGTAAGGAGGAGCGTTGGTAACACAGCAGCGTAAGGAAAAGGCAGCTCACCCCTACCAAATCTGTATTGCCTGTGGAGCTGTGTTCATGGCAGAACCCTGCTGAGCTTGACCATATGTCCAGCTATTGAGTGATCTGAGTTCAAACCTACTTCCCTCCCCGCTGGTTACTCTGGTCGCCACATGGAGGTATTAGTTTGTATTTCATTCTTGACACCTGTGAGTTCTTTGTGGGGAAGTGGAATAATTAGGGCTTTAAAGTGAGGCGCTCCTGAGTTTGAATGTTGTCGTCCTCTGCTTATTAGCTGGGCAAGTTAATTACCCTGTGATCCTGAGTTTTCTCATCTGTACAGTGAGAATCATGAGTTCTTACTGGATTGTTGTGAGGATGAAATGAAATGAAAACACTTCTGTGAAGTGCCCAGTACCATGCTTGACACTTAAAAAAAATTAATAAATGAAGATAGATACTCTAATCAGCCAGACACGGCCGACAGACCTCTCATGCCTCCTCCTTGCAAAGAAAGGAATGTTTGTAAAGTCTCATACTGAGCTTGAAATCTGACCTTGAAATATAACTGTTTGCCAGAAGGTGAAGAGAATATGTGCACTTTCGCAAGTAATTTGTTGGCTTCATTCATATCTTGACTGCTTCAATGCTGAAAATGAGATGAGACATGGTCCTCACTCCCAGGAGCTCATGAATCTGGGGAGACAATCACGTAAACTGGTTATGAGAGAATCATTAAACTTTCCAGGGGTCATGATAGAAGTTAGTTTGAGGTATGGTGAAGTCAGCAATCTGTCTTTGATAGCAATCCATCTTTCTTTTTTTTTTTTTTTGAGACAGAGTTTCGCTCCTCTTTCCCAGGCTGGAGTACAATGGCGTCATCTTGTCTCACCGCAGCCTCTGCCTCCGGGGTTCCAGTGATTGTCCTGCCTCAGCCTCCCAAGTGACTGGGATTACAGGGATGTGCCATCACGCCTGGCTAATTTTGTATTTTTAGTAGAGACAGAGTTTCTCCATGTTGGTCAGGCTGGTCTCGAACTCCTGACCTCAGGTGATCTGCCTGCCTCGGCCAAAGTGCTGGGATTACAGGTGTGAGCCACTGCGCCCGGCCTATCTTTTTTGTTAAATAAGTATGGGACTGAAGTAGATGGGGGAAAAAGCTAGACTTTGGCATTATCCAATTTAAAATAACGTCCTTAGAGAATTGATGGGTCCTCGGAAGGACCTATGATAGAACAGTTGGGGAGTATTGCTTTGGCCTACTTAAAAGCAGTAATGATGGAAAGAAGCAAAAAGAGATAAAGCAGGTAATTTACTATTTAAGCAAGTACCATTGGTAGCTTGCTGTGCGACTCAGGATGTTATTTCATCTGTTTTGACTTCTGTTTCTGCATCTGTCAAGAGGAGACATCAGCGTCGGCCTTCCAGACTTACGGAACTACAAGTTGTAAGTGGGATAATCTGCATGGAAGTACTTGGAGAACCATGAAGTGCTACCTACCTACGTGGTGGGGTTGGGGACATGTGGGTGGACGTCACTGCACTCTAGCAGAGGAAGGTGGCATCAGAGAGGAGACCTACCAGAGGAGTCAAGACCAAGCACGTGCTCTTCCCTCTTGTCCTGCAGGCCTCTGCTTTAAGTTACTCCGAAAAGCTTTCCTGACTTAGGGCCTCTTTTTTTTTTTTTTTTTTTTTTTGATTGTTAATTAATTTATTGGTTTAATGGTAATTTCTTTTTACAATAATGACTTTCAATTCTAGAGAAAACATTTTTTAATTGAGGTATAATTTTCATGCAAAATAATCTGCAGATTTTTTTAACTCTTATGGTTAGGTGGGCATTGACAGATGAATGTATATCCACATAACTTCCATAATCAAGATACAAACTCTTTCTGTTAACTCAGAAAGTTTCTTTTTTTAAAATTATACTTTAAGTTCTAGGATACATGTGCACAACGTGCAGGTTTGTTACATAGGTATACATGTGCCATGTTGGTTTGCTGCACCTATCAACTCGTCATTTACATTAGGTATTTCTCCTAATGGCTAACCCTCCCCCAGACTCCCACTCCCTGACAGGCCCTGGTGTGTGATGTTCCCCTTCCTGTGTCCAAGTGTTCTCATTGTTCAGTTCCCACCGATGAGTGAGATCGTGCAGTGTTTGGTTTTCTGTCCTTGCGATAGTTTGCTGAGAATGGTGGTTTCCAGCTTCATCCATGTCCCTGTAAAGGACATGAACTCGTCCTTTTTCTATGGCTGCATAGTATTCCATGGTGTATGTGTGCCATGTTTTCTTAATCCAGTCTATCATTAACAGACATTTGGTTTGGTTCCAGTCTTTGCTATTGTGAGTAGTGCCGCAATAAACATATGTGTGCATGTGTCTTTATAGTAGCATGATTTATAATCCTTTGGGTATATACCCAGTAATGGGATGGCTGGGTCAAATGGCAATTCTCATTTTAGATCCTTGAGGAATTGCCACACTGTCTTCCGCAGTGGTTGAACCAATTTACACTGCCACCAACAGTGTAAAAGTGTTCCTATTTCTCCACATCTTCTCCAGCATCTCGTTTCCTGACTTTTTAATGATTGCCATTCTATTTTTTTTTTTTTTTTGGAGGCAGAGTCTCGCTCTGTCGCCCAGGCTGGAGTGCAGTGGCCGCATCTCAGCTCACTGCAAGCTCCGCCTCCCGGGTTTATGCCATTCTCCTGCCTCAGCCTCCCGAGTAGCTGGGACTACAGGTGCCCGCCATCACGCCCGGCTATTTTTTTTTTTTTTTTGTATTTTTTTAGTAGAGACGGGGTTTCATCGTGTTAGCCAGGATGGTCTCGATCTCCTGACCTAGTGATCCGCCCGTCTCGGCCTCCCTAAGTGCTGGGAATTGATTGCCATTCTAACTGGCGTGAGATGGTATCTCATTGTGGTTTTGATTTACATTTCTCTGATGGCCAGTGATGATGAGCATTTTTTCATGTGCCTGTTGGCTGCATAGATGTCTTCTTTTGAGAAGTGTCTGTTCGTATCTTTTGCCTACTTTTTGATGGGGTTGTTTTTTTCTTGTAAATTTGTTTGAGTTCTTTGTAGATTCTGGATATTAGCCCTTTGTCAGATGGGTAGACTGCAAAAATATTCTCCCATTCTGTAGGTTGCCTGTTCACTCTGATGGTAGTTTCTTTTGCTGTGCAGAAGCTCTTTAATTAGATCCCATTTGTCTATTTTGGCTTTTTGTTGCCATTGCTTCTGTTGTTTTACTCATGTAGTCCTTGCCCATGCCTATGTCCTAAATGGTATTGCCTAGGTTTTCTTCTGGGTTTTTATGGTCTTAGGTCTAACATTTAAGTCTTTAATCCATCTTGAATTAATTTTTGTATAAGGTGTAAGGAAGGGATACAGTTTCAGCTTTCTACATATGGCTAGCCAGTTTTCCCAGCACCATTTATTAAATAGGGAATCCTTTCCCCATTTCTTGTTTTTGTCAGGTTTGTCAAAGATCAGATGGTTGTAGATGTGTGGTATTATTTCTGAGGGCTCTTTTCTGTTCCATTGGTCTATATCTCTGTTTTGGTACCAGTACCATGCTGGTTTGGTTACTGTAGCCTTGTAGTATAGTTTGAAGTCAGGTAGCATGATGCCTCCAGCTTTGTTCTTTTTGCTTAGGATTGTCTTGGCAGTGGCGGCAGTGGTTCCATATGAACTTTAAAGTAGTTTTTTCCAATTCTGTGAAGAAAGTAATTGGTAGCTTGATGGGAATCACATTGAATCTATAAATTACTTTGGGTAGTGTGGCCATTTTCATGATACTGATTCTTCCTATCCATGAGCATGGAATATTCTACCATTTGTTTGTGTCCTCATTTATTTCGTTGAGCAGTGGTTTGTAGTTCTCCTTGAAGGACTTCTTTATTCCTCGTAAGTTGGATTTCCAGGTATTTTATTCACTTTGTAGCGATTGTAAATGGGAGTTCACTCATGATTTGGCTCTCTGTTTGTCTGTTATTGGTGTATAGGAATGCTTGTGATTTTTGCACATTGATTTTGTATCCTGAGACTTTGCTGAAGTTGCTTATCAGCTTAAGGAGATTGTGGGCTGAGACGATGGGGTTTTCTAAATAAACAATCATGTCATCTGCAAACAGGGACAATTTAACTTCCTCATTTCCTAATTGAATACCCTTTATTTCTTTCTCTTGCCTGATTGCCCTGGCCGGAACTTCCAACACTATGTTGAATAGGAGTGGTGAGAGAGGTCATCCCTGTCTTGTGCCAGTTTTCAAAGGGAATGCTTCCAGTTTTTGCCCATTCAGTATGATATTGGCTGCAGGTTTGTCATAAATAGCTCATATTATTTTGAGATACGTTCCATCAATACCTAGTTTATTGAGAGTTTTTAGCATGAAGCGCTGTTGCATTTTGTCGAAGGACTTTTCTGCATCTATTGAGATAATCATGTGGCTTTTGTTGTTGGTTCTGTTTATGTGATGGATTACGTTTATTGATTTGCATATGTTGAACCAGTCTTGCATCCCAGGGATGAAGCCGACTTGATTGTGATGGATAAGCTTTTTGATGTGCTGCTGGATTCTGTTTGCCAGTATTTTATTGAGGATTTTCGCATCGATGTTCATCAGGGATATTGGTCTAAAATTCTCTTTTTATGTGGCCTCTCTGCCAGGCTTTGGTATCAGGGTGATGTTGGCCTCATAAAATGAGTTAGGGAGGATTCCCTCTTTTTCTATTGATTGGAATAGTTTCAGAAGGAATGGTACCAGCTCCTCTTTGTACCTGTGGTAGAATTTGGCTGTGAATCCATCTGGTCCTGGACTTTTTTTGGTTGGTAGGCTACTTCTTCCTGGTTTAGTCTTGGGAGGGTGTATGTGTCCAGGAATTTGTCCATTTCTTCTAGGTTTTCTAGTTTATTTGTGTAGAGGTGTTTATAGTATTCTCTGATGGTAGTTTGTATTTCTGTGGGATTGGTAGTGATATCCCCTTTATCATTTTTTATGTGTCTATTTAATTCTCTCTTTTCTTCTTTCTTAGTCTTGCTAGTGGTCTATCAATTTTGTTGATCTTTTCAAAAAACCAGCTCTTGGATTCATTGATTTTTTGAAGGGTTTTTTGTGTGTCTATCTCTTTCAGTTCTGCTCTGATCGTAGTTATTTCTTGCCTTCTGCTAGCTTTTGAATTTTTTTGCTCTTGCTTCCCTCGTTCTTTTAATTGTGATGTTAAGGTGTCGATTTTAGATCTTTCCAGCTTTCTCTTGTGGGCATTTAGTGCTATAAATTTCCCTCTACACACTGCTTTAAATGTGTCCCAGAGATTCTGGTACGTTGTGTCTTTGTTCTCATTGGTTTCAAAAAACATCTTTATTTCTGCCTTCTTTTTGTTATGTACCCAGTAGTCATTCAGGAACAGGTTGTTCAGTTTCCATGTAGTTGAACGGTTTTGAGTGAGTTTCTTAATCCTGAGTTCTAATTTGATTGCACTGTGGTCTGAGAGACAGTTTGTTGTGATTTCTGTCCTTCTACATTTGCTGAGGAGTACTTTATTTCCAATTATGTGGTCAATTTTAGAATAAGTGCGATGTGGTGCTGAGAAGAATGTATACTGTGTTGATTTGGGGTGGAGAGTTCTGTAGATGTCTATTAGGTCTGCTTGTTGCAGAGCTGAGGTCAAGTCCTGGATATCCTTGTTAACTTTCTGTCTCATTGATCTGTCTAATATTGACAGTAGGGTGTTAAAGTCTCCCATTATTATTGTGTGGGAGTCTAAGTCTCTTTGTAGGTCTCTAAGGACTTGCTTTATGAATCTGGGTGCTCCCGTATTGGGTGCATATATATTTAGGATAGTCAGCTCTTCTTGTTGAACTGATCCGTTTACCATTATGTAATGTCCATCTTTGTCTCTTTTGATCTTTGTTGGTTTAAAGTTTGTTTCATCAGAGAGTAGGATTGCAACCCCTGCTTTTTTTTTTTTCTTTGCTTTGCATTTGCTTGGTAGGTCTTCCTCCATCCCTTTATTTTGAGCCTATGTGTGTCTTTGCATGTGAGATGGATCTCCTGAATACAGCACAGTGATGGGTCTTGACTCTTTATCCAGTTTGCCAGTCTGTGTCTTTTAATTGGGGCATTTAGCTCATTTACGTTTAAGGTTAATATTGTGTGAATTTGATCCTGTCATTGTGATGTTCGCTGGTTATTTTTCCCGTCAATTGATGCAGTTTCTTCCTAGCATCAATGGTCTTTACAGTTTGGCATGTTTTTGCAGTGGCTGGTCCTGGTTGTTCCTTTCCATGTTTAGTGCTTCCTTCAGGACCTCTTGTAGGGCAGGCCTGGTGGTGACAAAATCTCTCAACATTTACTTGTCTGTAAAGGATTTTATTTCTCCTTCACTTATGAAGCTTAGTTTGGCTGGATATGAAATTCTGGAATGGAAATTCTTTTCTTTAAGAATGTTGAATATTGGCCCCCACTGTCTTCTGGCTTGTAGGGTTTCTGCCGAGAGATCTGCTGTTAGTCTGATGGACTTCCGCTTGTGGGTAACTCACCCTTTCTCTGGCTGCCCTTAACACTTTTTCCTTCATTTCAACCTTGGTGAATCTGACAATTCTGTGTCTTGGGGTTGCTCTTCTCGAGGAGTATCTTTGTGGTGTTCTCTGTATTTCCTGAATTTGAATGTTGGGCCTCTCCTGTTCTAAGTCACCATCGCCTGTGCATATCCTTCCCAGCACCCATAAGTTGTAATTATGTGCTTGCTTGCTTACTTGTTTATTGTCTGTATTT
This sequence comes from Macaca thibetana thibetana, assembly GCF_024542745.1. Taxonomy (NCBI): domain Eukaryota; kingdom Metazoa; phylum Chordata; class Mammalia; order Primates; family Cercopithecidae; genus Macaca; species Macaca thibetana. The sequence continues at coordinate 33,292,422 of NC_065587.1, forward strand.
TCCACTAGACGGTAAGCTCCCCAAGGGCAGGCACTGTGTTTCCATTCACCACTGTCAGTTTAATTGCAAGCGTAGGTCTTGACGTATACCACGCACTCAATAAATAATGTGCCAAATGGAGTGAAAGATGGCAAGACACGTGGGTCTCTGCCTGACACACAGCTGTTCTGGGGATTCTCAGGTGCACACCTCATTGGTATCTTCTCCTACAAAGCCGTGTGCACATCTGAGAAGGGTATCCAAGAACCCTGCTGGTGCAGGTTCTAAATGCACAGGCTGAATCTATGACTCATCCCTGCCCTTCCCCCACATGTCCCTTTCTGCCCATTTAGGGATGCCAGACTCAGCTTGCATTCAGGGTACACATTGAATTCGATCAGTCTGTCCCTTCAGAAGGGACAAGTCACTCTGGACTTGGTACCATGGAGTTGGTAACTTGCTGGTAGCTTGCCAGGCAGGGAGCATGTGTCCTGTTGGCTATTTATATAGCACACAACCCTGGTCCTGGTCAGAAGCCACACCCCACTGGGCTCCCAGCTGTCTGCCAGATCTGATGCCAAGCAGTAGTGTGTGGGTGTTCCTTAGGATGTGAAGCCTGGTACAGATGCCATTCACAGGTTGCTGGGCCCCTCAGATCACTGTTTCTCAGACCACTTACGCAATACCCTTGTGGGGCTTTTGTTTTTAGTTTCTTTCCAAATGGTGGTATAACATACATTTTATAAAGTGCACAAAGCTTAAGTATGCAACTTGAATTTTTATGTATGTGAACATCTGTGTGTACCCAGTAGGGTTTAGTCAGTGGAGTTAGGGATAAGGGACTTATTGCAGGAATTAGACTCTGCACAAGTTGGGGGACCAGGGGATGTGGGGGTCCAGATGGTGGGGAGGTCAGAGAGGAGTCACTCCCCAGTCGCCTGAAGCACTGGTGTGGGTGGACGCGCCCGAGCTCACAGGGACGCCCGGAACCCGGTATGTTACGGAGGTGGAGCCGCTGGAGGGGAGTGTGTGGGGAGGTGCGGCCTGAGGAGCTGCTGTCCAGTTGGGTCCGCCCAGTGACTGGTGGGAGATCTGGGGCCTGTGACTGGCCAGCAGGGTTGGCGTAAGGAAGAGGAGCTGGCCGCAGTGTGGAGGGCGGGGTGGGCTGGGACCTCCAGGTGCCCATGTCTCTGTCCTTCACCTCATGGCCACTGCTTCAGTTCACCTTCCAAGCTTTAGGAAACTTCTTGGTGTGGCCAGTTCTAACTCAGACTCTAACTGGGGGCCCTGGGAAACAGTTCCCAGCTTAACCAAGTCGACACAGCAACCCTGTCCAGATCAGGGTCCCAAGTCCCAGCCCTGCCCAGGTAGCTACTATATGAGTCGACTTCTGTACCGTAGACATAAACTTTGTTCTTGTCTTTGTGCACATGGAGTCATGCAGTATTTTCTGTCCTGTGTCTGCCTTCTTTTGCCCAGCACTAATCTGTGAGTTTCGTCGGTGTGGCTGGATGTTGCAGTAGTTCATTCCCCTTTCCTGCTGTGTGGTATTCCATTGTGTGACTGTAACTGCACCGTATCACTTTGCTGCTGTTGGTCATTTGAGTGTTTCCAATTTTTGAGTATTATGAATAAAGCTGCAATGAACATTCTTGTACTTGTCTTTTGGCTAACATAAGACATTCATTTCTGTTGGCTGTATCCCCAAGAACAGAATTACTGAGTTTTAGGGTAGATGTATATGTAGCTTTAAGAACCACTGCTGAACAATTTTCCATAGTGGTTGTACGGGTTCACACACCCATTGTCTGAGCGTTCCAGTTGTTCCCTATCGTTGCCTACTTGTGGTATTGTCAGTCTTTAATTTTAGTTACTCTGATGGGTAATTGGATCTCGTGGTTTGGACGGACTTCCTGGTGACTACTACATTGAGCACCTGTTCACATGCCTTGGTGATTTGAGTGTCCTCTTTTGTGATATGCTTGACCAAATCTTCTGCCTGGTTTTCCTTTGGTGTCTGTTTTTTTTCCTTACTGATTTATGCAAAATTTTTCTACATTCCAGATACGAGAGTTTTCTTGGTTACACATAGCCCTTTTGCTTTAAAGAGGTTTGTTCCTTCTGAAATAGAGCACTGAGGCCGGGCGCGGTGGCTCAAGCCTGTAATCCTAGCACTTTGGGAGGCCAAGGCGGGTGGATCACCTGAGGTCAGGAGTTCGAGACCAGCCTGGGCATCAGGTGAAACCCTGTCTCTACTAAAACTTCAAAACTTAGCCAGGCATGGTGACACATGCCCATAGTCCCAGCTACTCGGGAGGCTGAGGCAGGAGAACCACTTGAACCTGGGAGGCAGAGATAGCAGTGAGCTGAGAGCGCGCCACTGCACTCCAGCCTGGGCGATGGAGCAAGACCCTGTCAAAAAAAAAGAAAAAGAAAGAAAAGAAAAGAAAGAGAAAGAAAAATGAAATAGAGCACAGATGGCTTTCAGGCCTGTTTACAGAGGGAAGCCTTTGGAAAAAATGTTGTTACTTACTGGTCTTTTTTCAGGAATTGGAAGTTAAATAGCCCACCTTACACATGGTTTTAAAAACAAAATATTGAAGGCTGGGCATAGTGGCTCATGCCTGTTAATCCCAGCACTTGGAGAGACCAGGACAGGAGGATTGCTTGAAGCCAGGAGTTCGAGATCAGCCTGTGCAACAGAACTAGACCGTGACTCTGCAAAAAAAAAAAAAAAATTAGCCGGGCGTGGTGGTGTGCATCTGTAGTTCCATCTCCTTGGGAGGCTGAGGTGGGGGAAATTTTTTGAGCCCAGGAGTTTGAGGTTACAGTGAGCGATGATGGCACCGCTACACTCCAGCCTGGCAGACAGAGAGAGACTCTTTGAAAAAAAAAAAAAGGCCAGGCGCCGTGGCTCACGCCTGTAATCCCAGCACTTTGGGAGGCCAAGGCACATGGATCACAAGGTCAGGAGATCAAGACCATCTTGGCTAACACAGTTAAACCCCGTGTTTAAACCATCTTGGCTAACACAGTTAAAAATACAAAAATTAGCCGGGCGTGGTGGCTGGCACCTATAGTCCCAGCTACTCGGGAGGCTGAGGCAGGAGAATGGCGTGAACCCGGGAGGCGGAGCTTGCAGTGAGCCGAGATTGCACCACTGCACTCCAGCCTGGGCGACAGAGTGAGACTCCGTCTCAAGAAAAAAAAGTTCTAAGGGTGCCAGTCATCAGGGTAGTGCCATTACAGTGATTGTGTTCACCCCCCTATGGTGCATGTAGCACAGTATATAAAGCCACAGTGTAACATGTCTTCCTAAGTGTTCTGGTTGTTCATCGTATCAGGGCAGTGTTATTTCCAGGAGTGAATGTGTTCACCAAAGTGTGGTGCATGTACTGCGTTACGTAAAGTTGCCTTTATGTTTCTTAAGTACTCCTTGCACATGTGAATCACAACAGTCTTAATTCGGTGAGTGAATGTGTTCACCACAGTAGATATGTCTCATACGCTACACGAAGACGCATGCAGACAGGTGTTTCTTTTTCTTCTTCTTCTTTTTTTTTTTTTTGAGACAGAGTCGCTCTGTCGCCCAGGCTGGAGTGCAGTGGCACAATCTCGGCTCACTGCAAGCTCCGCCTCCTGGGTTCACGCCATTCTCCTGCCTCAGCCTCCTGAGTAGCTGCGACTACAGGCACCTGCCACCACACCAGGCTAATTTTTTTCTGTATTTTTAGTAGAGATGGGGTTTCACCATGTTAGCCAGGATGGTCTTGATCTCCTGACCTCATGATCACCCACTTCGGCCTTCCAAAGTGCTGGGATTACAGGCGTGAGGCACTGTGCCTGGCCTGCAGACAGGTGTTTCTAACAGTACTATTCCTCGCATCAGGTCATGTTCCTGCAGTGGGTGAGTGTGTCCACCCACAGCATATATGCTGCATATAGTAATGTGAATGTGTCCACCCTCTGCATATATGCTGCATATAGTAAACTATGGCAAGACACATGTAAATAAAACCCCAATTTATCTCGAGTGCTTAGAGTATACACACAGAAGCCAAACCTTTAATTCACTCCCTAAAGATGTGAGTGTGTGTTGGGGGTCTGGCACTGCTAAATGCTGGGAATAGAAGCCAGACGGAGAGACACTTGCTGTCTTCTAGGAGCCCAGCACCTGGTAGGAGGTGCTTGGAGAGCAGAGGTAAGATCTGTGTGTAGGAAGAAGGGCAGGGCAGAGTTGTTCTGGGAAGGGCTTGGAGATGTGACCCTAATGCCCTGATGGATGAGTAGGTTCATGTTCGTTATCTGCCTTAGTTCAGAGAAGACCGAAGCAGCTCAGAGGACAAGCAGAGGTTCAGAGAAGTGTGTGCACAGGCGGGGAACGTGTGTTCTAGGTTGTGAAAACAAACCGTGCCGGAAAGAACATGGGTGTTCCTGGAGTAGCAGGCAGACGTCAGGGGCTGAGCACAGGGGTGTTGGGAGGTTAAGGTGATGAGGGTGGAGGTGAAGCAGGACCTGCAACCCCAAACTTAGCCTGGCAGGAAAATGGTGTCTTTCGAAGTGTAAGCAGGGGGTGGCTTAAGTAGATTTGTTTAGAAAGATCACTTTGGAAGAAACATAGTATGGGAATTGCACACTTGAGCAGGGTGTATTTGTGTTACACCCCATGTTCACAGCAGGCTTATGCACAGTAATCAAAGGTAGAAACAGCCCAGCTCTCCATTGATGGGTGAATGGAAAAAGTAAATGCAGTGTGGACTACAATGGAATTATTATTCAGCCATGAAAAGGAATGAGGTCATGGTATATGTTACAATGTGGATGAACCTTGAAACCCTTATACTAAGTGAAATAAGCCAGACACAGAGGGACAAATACATGATCCTACTTATGTGAGGTACGTGGAGTAGACAGATTCATAGAGCCAGAGTAGAATGGTGATCACCATGGGCTGAGGAAGGGGGAAATGGGGAGCCAGTGTTTAATGGGTACAGAGTTTCTGTTGGGGATGACAAAAAAGTTCTGGAGACAGACGGTGGCGATGGTTGTGCAACATTGTGAATAGATTTAATACCACTGAATTGTGCAATTAAAAATGGTTAGAAACAACTTTTATATTGTATATAGCTTAATACATTAAGAAAATAAACCAAAATTACCTTGAGGAAGGGTCTACATTTAGGAGACTATTGCAGGAGTCCAGGTGTAGACAATGAAGTCCAATGCAGTGACGTTAGAAAGGAAGGAATAAATGGGCGAGGAATTTAGGAAGAGCAAATGCGAACATACCCTGCACTGCACTGCGTCCCCACCATGCTTAGCATGGTACAGTTGCCTGCACGCCCGCGCCCCCAGCCTTTTGCAGTGGGAAGTGAGGGTGGTGTGGAGGCCAACACCTGGTGTTCTGACTTAGGTAGACAGCAGTTTTACTAGAATTGTGATTCAGGGAGAGACATAAGTTTGGGAGGGAAGGTGGGGTTCTGTTTTGAGTAACCTGAGTTGGAGGCGCCCTGGCATATTCTGATGGAGATGTCCAGGGCACAGTTACAAAGATGGCGCTGGAACGAAATGGAAAGAAAGAGGGCCAAGGACAGAGCCCTGAGCGCCCTCTCTACTTAGAAAGTGGCATAAAAAGCCAGAGGAGCATGCAGAGAGAAACCAGGGCAGGAGAGCTCAGCCGCATAATCCTTCGTTCTCCGCCAGCTTGGCTTTTTGGTTACTCTACAGATTCACACTTCTCCCTTGGGATATTCCTTTTCCAAGCCAGGCTGTTGTTGGGAGGGCACAGACGTCCTGGAATGCCAAGGTTGAGGATGGTGAAATGGGCCTAGGGAAGGGTGTTCCTCTCTGAGTTGGACTGTGTATCGGGAAGTTGTAGAGCTTTAGTCTTCTAACCATTTCTGCTTTGTTGATTCCACTGTCCCTTCATTGCATCTTTGCTCATGTTCTGCGTATGAAGAAAAATTGAGAGCTTTGACCAGCATCAATGTCAGGATGAAAGACATCGGTAAGACCTTACAGTCCCATGGATACCATCAATTAAAATGCCTGTGCATTTATGTTTTCCAAGGTCAAAACTTTTTTTTTTCCACAAATTTTATTTCTTTGATCAGCGATTTAGAAGATTTTTGGGTTTGGGACTTACAACCCATCGTTTTATACAGTATTTTTGAAAGCATCCGGGAGGAAGGGACAGTGCCTGTTTGAGGATTTAACTGAAACGTGTTTGGTTCCTTGGCTGTAGTGCTGAGATCTGTCATGGTGAAGAGAGATTTGTGCGGTAGTACCGTTCCGGCACTGTGGAAGGAGGGGTGCCGGGAAAACATGGACAGATGAACGGCTTCTTCATTTTAGCTTGGGGAGCACTATTCTCAATAAGAGTTACTTAAAAAAAAAAAAAAATGTTTAGGTTTCCAGGTCCTCCAGCCAAGCCCAGTTGAATGCTCTTCAGGCAGAGGCAGGATAGCTGTGACGTCCTCAGCTTCCTGCCTGCTCTGAGCTCCCTTCGTGTTGCTGAATGGGCAGCAACAACAGGTAGATATCAACCTCTTTTTTCACATTCCTCGTAAAACTGACTGAATCATAATCGTCTTCAGGTTTGGGAGATATTAAATATCCCTTCCAGGGTGATAGAGATATTCTGATACTAGATTGTGGTGATGGTTGCACAAGTTGGCAAATTTACTAAAAATCACTGATTGTACACTGAAAACGGGTGAATCTTATTGTCTGTAAGTTATACCGCAATCAAGTGGTATAGAAAAACATGCCCTCCAGTCCTGAGAACAGTATGTTTTTCTAGCCTGGTGGTGCTTTTGGGGGAGCCAGAAGCCCTGCTCTGAGTCCTTTGGCTTCCTGGCCGAGCCCTCCAGAGGTCCTGAAGTCAGGAACTTGGTACAGCTTGTGGCTCTCACCTGGCTCTCCTCCCCTTGCTCCCCTGCCCTTGCTCTCCCAGGTGCTCGGCACCTAGCGTGGTTGGAATATTTACCAGGAATGAGAAAAGCCCATTTTGGTTTCTGGCCAGAGGGTAGCTCTCCAGGATCCAGAGCCCAATATCCAGTTTGTGGCTTATTCGGATCCCATGGCTCTTCCCGCCCCATTGCTATTTGGTCAGTTTCATTGCTCTGTTGACACCCAGTTTGCAGGGTGTGTTAGGCCATTGTTGTGTTGTTATAAAGAAATACCTGAGATGGGTAATTTATAAAGAATAGCAGTTTAATTGGCTCATGGTTCTGCGGCTGTACAGGAAGCATGGTGCCACCATCTGCTTCTGATGAGGCCTCAGGAAGCTTCCAATCATGGCAGAAGGTGATGAGGAACTACCATGTCACCTGGCGAGAGCAAGAGGGCGAGGTCCCAGGCTTTTAAACAGCCAGATGTGAACTGAGCAAGAACTCACTTATCACCAAGGACGGCGCTAAACTGCTCATCAGGGATCCACTCCCGTGATTCATTCACCTCCCACCAGGCCCCACCTCCAGCATTGGGAAACACATTTTAACATGAGATTTGGAGGGGCAGACATCCAAACCATTTCACAGGGCAAGCGGGGAATTTTGGGGAAACTTCATTTGAAGTAGGAGAGGAGGTTGCACCTGTGGTTAAAGAATGATTTCAGTTGTCTATGCTGTCTAACTTTTTACCCTCTTTCTACTGCTTTCTTCCTAAAAGTATCTAGGTGATTGGAAATCAGGTGACACACTTTCCCTGCCCTCGTCCCAAATGCCTTTTATGCATTGGATTGTAGTGGTAGAAGGCAAGGTTGTTTCAGTATTTGATTGTTTGTGATCTTCTCTTCAAGAGTAGTAGCCTCCATGATGGCGAAGGTCTTGTCTGCCTCCACTGCCGTGTGCCAGCTCTTGTCACATACCAGTTTGCTAATACACTGATTTGCTGTTGCCAACAGGGATGGAAGCTTACTGTGAGCGGTGGGTTGAGTTGCCCTGAGGAAGGAAGGTCAGAGCACTGGAGCTATTGTGGGCATGTTACTATGTCATCCTGCAGCAATACTTATGAAATACCTGCTGTTCTCACACTGTGGCTTGAGATGCTCTGGGGCTTCTGGTTGGATGTCTTCTGAAATACAGGGTTGCTTAATTAAAGCCCTTTAACAAAGTCTTTATGTCCATGGTGTTTAGCACAGGTTGAGTATCTCTTCTGAAATGCTTGGGATCAGATGTGTTTTGGATTTCATATTTTTTTCAGATTTTAGAATATTTGCACTATACCTACCAGTTGAGCATCCCTAATTTGAAAATCTGCAATCAGAAATGCCCCATTGTTTCCTTTGAGTGTCATGTTGATGCTCAGAAACATTCAGATTTTGGAATATTTCCAATTTGGGATTTACAACCTATATCTATATCAAATATTTATTTAAGTTGAACAGAGTACATTGGCTTTTCCTTGCCCCAGTGAGTGGTATTTCTCAAGGTGGTATATTTAATGTGTGGCCGAACTGGTCTGAGGGGGTGAGACGCGCCTGATCTGCTGGCTGTGCCCTAGTGAGTTGGAGTCTGTGGTGCTTGGCTGCAGACAGAGAGCTGTCCAGGATTTGTGAGAGGGCTGATGGTGTCCTTTGGTGGCATTCCCATAAGGATGGTGATATGGTTGGGCTGTGTTCCCACCCAAATCTCATACTGAATTGTAGCTCCCATATTCCCCACGAGTTGTGGGAAGGACCTGGTGGGAGGTAATTGAATCATGGAGGCCGTTACCTCGATGCTTTTCTTGTGATACTGAGTTCTCATTGGATCTGATGGTTTTGTAAGGGGCTTTGCTCCCCCTTCGCTGTGCACTTCTCCTTGTTGCTGCCGTGTGAAGAAGGATGTGTTTGCTTCCCCTTCCACCATGATCATAAGTTCCTTGAGTCCTCCCCAGCCATACTGAACTATGAGTCAGTTAAACCTCTTTCCTTATAAATTACCCAGTCTCAGATATGTCTTTATTAGCAGCGTGAGAATGAACTAATACAGATGGCTTCCCTGGAGTTAGACTTGTGGAGGCCACAGTTGGCAAGAGGGTCACAGCAGTAACACTTTCTAATATCCCTTAGGGAACACTTCAGATTTTAGGTTTCAGTCCTTGGAGCAAGCCAAAGAATATGTATCCCAGAGCCAGCAGGCCAATGAGTCCTATGCCTGTAGCAAACTAGACAGACAAGTGCTTTAGAAAACCAAGGGGTGGGTAAAGCCCAGCTCAGAACCTGAGACTGCCACTTGGCCCCAGCAGGGACTGGAAGGTGGCCTGGGCTGTTTGGCCATCACGTCTTAGGCCAGGGTAGATGTGGAATGGAGCGGGTAGGCCCCTCTGGCTCTACACTGGCTAATCTTATTGGTGCTGAATTGAGTAAAGATTAATAAGTCTTCTGTAGAAAAAAAAAAAAAATGTGGTAGGTTGCTGGCTTGGAGCCCAGAGCAGTTGGAATTTTGGAGCCCAAAGAGATCATGGCAGTTGGTTTTTGGCAACTGGTTTTTGGGAGAAAAGAAACCACAGTTTTGGCTATAGTTCTATATGCCCTAGACAAGGTAGGGTCACCCCTAGAGCCAGGGATGCATAAGTGGGGAGAAGTTGTGGGCTGTCAACTTTCACTCTGCCTGAGTGTAGCTTGGGGAATTTGCAGTATTCCTTGAGCAGAAGAAAGTAAGCTTGTGACTCACTTTCTCTGAATGTTTCATTTCCAACCAAATGCGTCTCCTTCCCATGGAGGTGGTGTGGTGAGGGATATAGCTGGGGGAGTGATCTCAGAGGTCAGTGGCCATCAGCAGAGGGAGAGGTTTGGCTTGGAGAAGCATTTGATCCATTGATTAATTGTGCCTAAGTCCCATCCTCTTTTAAGCTAATTTCAAGGGAAAACACGTTCCACTGAGCTGGTTTAGGGTCGGTTGTCTAGATTTATTTCTGCTTTGGAAAGAACAAGAGATTTTCTCCATGAAAACAGGAAGAAAACTATGGCCTTGGAGCTGGCTAGCCCTGGTTCCCCATTCCTTTCTGTGCTTGGGTTTGAGCATGCAGAGCTACCTTACTGGAGAATAAAGACCCTCCTGTGCTCACCATGCTGCGCCCTGGTGCATACACTTGAACCTGGTTTTCTTCCTTCCCGAGCCATTTGCATCTGTAAGAAGCCTGTGGGGCATGAGCCTTCCCTTCAGCCAGTCTAATTCTTGGAAGCTTCAACATCACAATACCAGTGACTTAGTGTCTGAAAAAGGTAAGGATCATCCTGGAATGTGAAGGGAAAACAGCAGTCCTGTTCACAATCAGGAGCCATTCAGACATGCCTTAGGGAACTCAACTTTGGCTGCTTCCTGGTCCTTCTTATACCCCCTAAATTGTAACAAGTTAGTAACAAATTAATCATCATGCAAATACCCTTTCTCCTTTTGTGTAGTTCTGTGACATTAGATGTTATGGCCCAGGTGAGCCTTCTGTTTATCTTTTCCCTTCTTTCTTGGCGTCTGCCCGCATCTGTACTACGTGCAAGCATGAACCTGAATTCCTCTACCTAGCCAGACCCAAACACAAAGGGGTAGGCAGACCTGGACTTAATTCTGGAGCAAGTGAGGAGTGTTGAAGGGGAGGCACGCACCCAGGTGGGAGGGAACACAGAGGAAAAGGTGATTGGTTGCCTGGGGCTGGGGTGGGCGGGGTCACTTTAGTGAAGTCCGGAATGCGAGCTGCAGTCTCCAGCGCAGGAGGGGCATTGTAGGCAAAGGTGAGGAGGCGGCGGCGGTGAGGAACGCCTAAGAGCGTGGTGCATACCGGGAACCTGAGAGAATGGGTTGCATCTATTAATAGTAGTGAGAGAGGTTGGCTTTTTGAGCCTTGCTGAGAGTTTGGATTGTTTCCTAGTGTCAGCGGAGGCAGCAACGGGTCACGTTGGCTCCTACGAAAGACCCTTCTGGCACTCCTGGAGTATGTTTTGGAGCAAGTTTAGATTAAGGGGCAATTGGCCGTGCGCGGTGGCTCACACCTGTATCCCAGCACTTTGGGAGGCCGAAGTGGGTGCATCACTTGAGGCCAAGAGTTCGAGACCAGCCTGGCCAACATGGTGAAATCCCATCTCTACTAAAAATATGAAAATTATCCAGGTGTGGTCACACACGCCTGTAATCCCAGCTACTAGGGAGGCTGAGACAGGAGAATCACTTGAACCCTGGAGGCAGAGGTTGCAGTGAGCTGAGATCACGCCATTACACTCCAGCCTGGGCAACAGAGTGCACACACACACAAAGATTAAGGGGCAGCTGCGCTAGTCCCAGCTGGTGTCAATCAAGGAAAATGACCAAGACAAGTCTCAAGTCTCAGTCATTTTAAGAGGTTGATTTGCCAAAGTTAAGGATGCGTGCCCAGGAGACGGGCCTATGCCTTTCTCCGAAGATGATTTTGAGAGCCTTAGTATTTAAGGGAGAAAGTGGGATATTGAGAAATACGCAGTTTTCATGTTGAGGGAAGGGAAAAATAGTCATCGATGCCTTTGACTCTGAATCTGCATTTTTACATGAGGTAACGTAGACAGTAGAGCAGAGGAAACAGATATGCATTTGTCACAGGTAGGCAGAGGGGTGACTTTGAGTCTTATGTCCCCGCACCTGTGAAGATAAGCTGTCAACTCACATTGCCATGGTGAATTTTGACAGAAATGCTTTAGGGTAAAGATCTTGGCACCCACAAGGAATTTCCCTGTGGGCAAAATGTGAGGGAGTCGTCTTTGTAGTCATCTTATTCAGGAACCAGAATGGAAGGTGGGTTTGCATGACACTTCCCAGCTCGGGCTTTCCCTTTGGCTTAGTGAGTTTGGGGCCCCGAGATTTATTTTCCTTTCACGCTAGGAATCTCAGGGCTTCCACCAGGATCATGGTAGGGAGATGAACATTGTAAAGTTAGAATCAACAGGTTGAGTTGAGGAGTGGAGAACAGAGAAGGGTCTGAGATGACCCCAGATTTCCATTTGGTGGGTGGCGGGTTTGACTCCATGTGTGGTAGGTAGACTTCCTTGGTGGGAGGCACCTGTGGATGGCTAAGTGGAGATGTTTAGTAGCTTTGGATCTCCAGAGCAAGGTCAGAATGATAAAAATCAAGGGCCATCCAATTTTACGAGAGCGGCAGATGAAAGAATTGCAGCTGAGAGACTGGAGGCCGGCGAGGAGAGTGGGCAGAAGCAGGAGGCAGAGCACAGCCAGGGGAGGGCGGGTTCCAGGAAGCGCTGCAGCCAGGGAGCTAGCCAGATAGGACTGGAACGCATCTGAGCCTGCCTGGCTTGAAAGCCACCGTCACCATCAGTGGAGTGTTGGAGACAGAGGCCAGATTGGAGAGGGAGTGAAAAGATGACCGGAAGAGGGTTATTAGGAGGGTGGGGATGGGGTGGAGGAACCAGTGGGGGTATTGTAGAAGGCAGTATTGGGGCCCCACCTGTGTGTGGAGATGACGGGGCAGGTACGGCCACGTCAGTCCTCACTGTGGGGACTTGCAGAAAATATGCTTTTGTCCCACCCCCATTCTACTCCTGAGGCTGGCGTTTCACTTGTGCAGCTCTCCCTCTCACTGGGCAGTCTCCTCGTCGCCGCCCAGCAAGTATCCATTGAGTCCTGTGTCCTCCTGCCTCAGACGAAGAAATGTTGCCTTGTCTGACACCTGGGCTTGTGGCAGCTTCGTGGCTTTCTCGTGCAGATGTTAGCCATACAGGTAACTTGGAATCAGAAATATTATGGGTCCTCCTCGTCTCTGGGGAAGTGGGCTGGGCCTGTTCCATAGCATTTGCTGACACTGATACCGCAGTTCTTTTCTCGAAACCAGTTTCTTTTTATAGGGGACGGTTACACTGAAAGTGTTTGGCTGTTGAAACAAAGCTGCCTCCAGGTCCTGGCTTCTGACAGGCTCTCTTCTCCTGCTGGCAAGAACAGGTCCTGAGCTGGGTGTAGGGCCTGCTGGGCAGAGCCTGTGTGAGCCATGTCCGGGGCCGGTTGTGGTCATGGAAAAAGGGCAGGTCTCCAGGGGAGCCCCTACCCCGCTGGGCAGAAGCCATCTGGACTCCCCTTGAAGGGTTCCCAATCTCTGTGATTCCCAGCCTGGTGACACTGCCTGAAAGCACACAGTTCATTTTCATTTGATACGACTTCTGTCTCATATCCTAACTCAGTTCTGCCTGGAGAAGTTCGTATACCTAGCCGTTTGTTCATCAAGTGGCCGTCACTGTGCACCACCTGTTGTGGTCCAGGGACTGTTCCAGGTGCAAGGACACAACGGTGAACAAAATGGCAAAAATCCTCACCCTTCCAGAATTTACATTGTAGCAGAAAGATAGATTGTAAGTAAATAACATTTAGAGTCTGGGTGTGGTGGCTTACACCTGTAATCCCAGTGGCAGGCCGAGGCAAAAGGATTGCTTGAAGTCTAGGAGTTCGAGACTAGCCTGGGCAACATAGTGAGACCCCCATCTCTACAAATAAAAAACAATTAGCTATGCTTGGTGGTGTGCGCCTGTGGTCCCAGCGACTCAGGAGGCTGAGGCAGGAGAATCACCTGAGACCAGGAAGCTGCACTGAGCTATGATTATGCCACTGCACTCCAGGCTGGGTGACAGAGTGAGCCTGTCTCAAAAAAAAACAAAAACAAAAACAAAACAAAAAACCCCACAAAAAACAAAAACATTTAGAGTGTGTCAAATTGTGGTAAGTGCTTTGGAGAAAACCAGGGAAAGAGGATGAGCAGGTTTAAACAGTGGCCAGGGAAGTCCACATTGAGAAGCTGGTGTTTGAATATATGTGTCAGCTGCATTAGTAGAAGGTTCGTGGCCTGGAAGTCAGAGCTTGTTTTCTCTGTTCACCACTGTTACTTCTGGAGCATAGAAGAGTGCTCGGCCCATAATAGATGCTCAGTAATATTTTTTGAGTGAATGGATCGGAGGGAAGAGCATTTTTAGACAAAAGGAGCTGCAGATGCGAAGGCTGAGGTGAGAGGGTATCTGGTAGGTGGGGAACATGGGGAGGCCATTGCGGCCGGTGGGGATGGGAGAGGCTGGTAGCAGGAAAGGAGGCAACAGAGGGAAGGCATGTGTATGGGCGCAGGTCTCATGGGGGCTCCATGAGGTCAGAACTGTTTTTGTAATAATACTGAGTACTATTATGTGCATTTCCCGCCCTTGTTTGCCCAGGTGTGTACAGTGGGCTTTTCTAGAGGCTACGCGATATGTGCTGCTGCTGCAGACAGAGCAGGTGGGAGAATCTGGCTGCCAGACATTAAAGAGATTTGCAGAAATGTAGAATGCTGTCACTCTTCTCACTAAATTTCTGTCTTGGAAAGTAATTTTTTTTCATAAGGTATGTTAATTGTTATTTTAAAGTGAATTAATGTTGACATTTTGTCTCAGGTTTAATTTTACATATAGTAAATATTGATAGCTCTTTGGGTCCTCAATAATTTTTTTTTCAGAGAGTCTCGCTCTGTCCCCCAGGCTAGAGTGCAGTGGCATGATCGTAATTCCCTGCAGTCTCGAACTCTGGTCCTCCGTAGCTCTGAAGTGTGTAAAGGAGTCCTGAGACCAAAATGTTTATGACACGTTTATAGGGCCTTGTAGGCCACTATTTTATATTTGCTTTTATGCTGGCTGAGATGGGAAGTCATGGCTGAATCGGCTGAGGAAATTTAGTGAAGACAGTTTACCAACTTCTGATTTGTCCTTGAGGACAAAGCAGGTGTATCCGGGCGGGTGGCAGGCTGTGGAAGGGCAGCCTTCTCAGCAGGAGAAGGCTCTGGAGTCACTGTGTGCTCATGCTCCACTCCCTTCTCATAGCTGGGCTTACTTCTGCCAGGGGAGATAGAGGGAAAGGACATGCTTTGTACACAGTGTCCACAAGATGCGGGTCGAGAGTGACGGGCAGGGGCAGGGCGTTCTTTCTTGGGTGTGGTCAGCAGAGCTCTCTCTGATAAGGTGAGCCAAGACCTGAAGAGCGAGGGGCACTCTGCATGACTGGCCAGGGCAGCCCCGCCCAGGGAGGCCTTGGTGAGCAGGAGAGAGGCCATCTGGCTGGGCCTAAGGAGTGCTGGGGAGAGTGGCAGGACCTGACCTGGGGCTGAGGTGCGGCAGTCAACGTGTCTGATGCATGTTTTAAGTGGATGCTCTGGCTGCTTTGTGGAATATTCTGGAGGGTGGGTTTGGAGGAGCAGAAGTAGGGGAGGCTCATGCAATGAGCAAGTGAGAGCTGGTGGTGTCTCGATGAGGATGACAGAGAAAACATGGTGAGAAGTGGTTGGGTTTGGCTGTATTTGAAGGCAAACACAGAATTTTCTGAAGAACGAACTGGGGGTTGTGACAGAAAGGCAGACGGGGGTAAGGTTTTGGGTGGAGCTTCTGGGTATCTGGTGGTGCTGTTTACCAAGACGCAGAACACTAGGGAAGGAACAGGCTCTGGCGAGCGGCATCGGGAGTGGGGCCTCCAGTGCTTCAAGTTAGAGATGCCTGTCAAACGTCCAGGTAGAAATGTCGCACAAGCGATTGGTTGTACAAGTTCACGAGAGAGGAAATAAATATTAAGGCACCTTTAGTTATTGCTACTGTGTAGATGAAGCTACGAGAGGGAGGATCCCCCAGGGCATAGCTTTCACAGGGGGTTGTGTCTCAGTGGGTCACGAAGTCAGTACAGTGGGCACCGCCATTTTCAAAAAATGAAATAGAATTGAAAACAGTATCTCAGTAGTAAGGGTTGTTGTAAAATGTTTACTTTTATGTCGACTGATGGGGGAATTTTGTCCTATGAAACGTTTTTAAAATTAAATTTATGTAAAAAGAGAGCTGTGTCCCAGATCACAGTACGAGATTTTTTTTTTTTTGACTGTAGATCACAGTTTAAAAGCCACTGATGTAGAAGGAGATGTAATTTCAAAAGAGATCAAAGACTGAGTTGATTCCAGGGCCATTTCAACATGAGGAGGCTTGGGATGGGTCTGGGACCAGCAAAGGATGCAGAGAGGGGCTATGAGGCCACAGCCGGACCCAGAGGGTAGTGTCCCCTTGTCCTGGAGGCTGGTGGGGTTGTGTGGGGGTGAGCTGTGACTTGTGCTGCAGACAGGTTGAGGAAAACGGGTTGAGAACTGATCATTGGATTGGACGGCTTAGAGGTCATTTATGAACTTGATGAGGCATTTCTGTGGAGGGCTGAGGACAAGGTCTACTTGTTGGAGGTTCAAAGATAGTGGGAGAAGAGAAAGTTGTGAACAAAGCATTGACAATTCTTTCAGCGAGTTTTACTGTCAAGGGGAGCAGAGTAAGTTAGTTGGAGTGGGTGGGGTCTGGACTGGGTGTTGAAAGGCGTGTCCTTGCCGAAGACAGTTGAGTGGGGTGAGGGAGGATCACTGCAGGGAAGGGACCAGTGTGGGAGGCAGCATGCTTGAGTAAGAACAGGGACAGGGTCAGAAGCACAGGCGGAGGCTGGCTTCAGCTAGACGTGCCAGATGTTGCTCACTGTCATTGGAGGGAAGGCAGATGAGGTGGGCATAGACATTGATTACCGATAGAAGCTTGTGGAAGAATGCCAAGAAGGTGGAGAAACTGAGAACCATGGCGGAAGAGAAATGGTGTTTTTGTTTATGGTTTTTTTGTTTGTTTGTTTGTTTGAGACTGTGTCGCTCCATCCCCAGGCTGGAATGCAGTGGCGCAACCATGGCTCACTGCAGCCTCGACCTCCTGGGTAGCTGGGACGACAGGTGTGTGTCCCTATGCCCAGCTAATTTTTAAATTTTTTGTAGAGATGAGGGTCTTGCTATGTTGCCCAGGCTGGTTTTGAACTCTTCCTAAAGCAGTCCTCCTGCTTCACACTCCCAAAGGGCTAGGATTACAGGCATGAGCCACCACACCCGGCCTGTTTTGGTCTTCTACACAGAAATGGAATCCTTGAGGAATGAACATTGATTGCAAGCTGCTCAGCTTGGTGCTGTTGACATGTCATCGATAGGCAGGTGTGGGATGGCTGGTGGGCCTAGATGACCTTTCAGATGGTGCTGAGCCTTGACTGCAGTGTATTTTGTGCTTCTGTGGCAGTGATGACAGGTAGGCGAGACATCTGAGAAACCCCAGATTCTGTTCCAGGTTAGTCTCCTGCCAGCTGTGTTTTGGGCCAGTGTTGGAAAGCCTTAGCTGCGGGCTCTGTCCCGGGAGAGGAAGGAAACGACCTGACCGAGTGCCTTGGTGAGACTTTGCCTGTTTTCCGCAAGTTCTCCAGTCATCTTGTGAGGTATTTCTCTCGCTCCGGACTGCTGGAGCCTTGGCCCTCTCTGAGCCCCTGTGTGCCGTGACCTGGCGGTTGCGCTGTGCGGCCTACCAACCAGCCAGCTTCCCGGGTCTGCACAAGTGTAGGTGAGTGGGAAGCCCTTTAATCAGCAGAACCTTATTGAGCACCTGCTGTGTACCTGGAACTGGGTACGTGGTGCTCAGCAGAGTATTGGGTTGGTGCAAAAGTCAGTGCGGTTTTTGCCGTTAAAAGTAATGGCAAAAGTAACTGCACTGACTTCTGCACCAACCTAATAGATTGGAATCCGGCCCTTGAGGAGAACAGCTTTTTCTTGGGATTCTCCTTTAGTTGTGTTTCCCCACATCCTCAGTGAGGCTTTCTCCCCACCCAGAGGCCTTTCCTCACCCCTGAGAGTAGGGTTCTTGGATTGGTGGGTCAGGAAGGTGTTGGTCTTTTGGTCTGTACTGTTGTTGACAGTGGGCAGGTTGAGGTCCACCTTCTGCCCTTCCCCAGGCTCCTACAGTAGATGGAGTGGTATTAGGTGGTTGGAAAATGTTTTGTAATTGACTCCTCGTAGGTGTTGCTGATGGCTGGGGTGCAGGAGCCTGCTGCAGAACGCTGACTGATCCGGACCGTGTTAGCACTGTTTTAGTTGCTTTGCCTTTTGGCAGCCCGTGAGAAGAATTACTGTGAAACCAGACTGCTCTCACTGCCATTTGGAAAGGGCTCCATTTCAAAGGAGCAGATGCAGTGATAAATCATGAGGAGAAAAATAATCCTGTTTTGTGTGTCCTTGCTAAATTTACTTGAAACTGCATATCCATTGCTAGCTGGGCAGCTATCTTCCTGGCAGGCAAGTTCCTGCTCTCGGGTGGTTAGGGACTGGAGGCATGCATTCTCATGAACTTTTACTTCTCAAGCTGTATTCTCAGGTGGTTTTTCATAATGGCTAAGGACTTAGGCTCTCAACTGGACAAGTCTGGACCCAAAACATGCCTGCACTGCCTCCTTCTTGCTCTGTGACCTTTCACCTTCTTTCAGCTGCACTTGCCCCGCCTGCAGAATGGAGGTCGTACATGCTGCCTCGCGGGATGGTGGCAAAGGTGCCATAGGCGCGGATGTGACACCAAGTAGTAACGACTCAGTATCTTCTGTCATGTTTAACATTACAGTTTGGCAGGAGTTACACAGATCCTACTCCTTTAGGCCTCCCCCCCGCCGCCCCCCGCCCACCCAATGCCATTCTCACGCTTTCTAGAGCAGATGGAGGGAGAGGGGAAGAGTGATAATGGAGCAGAGAAGTTCCAAACCATTTTTCTTTCCTTCAGAAAACAAAACCATCTGAACCCTGTTGTTCCGTCGTATAGACTGAGTATACACTTTCATTGCTGGGGTTTATTGATAAACTGCTAGATGATAACAGCGCTACTGTTGGTTGGGCCTTGCTCTGTTCCTGGCACGGATAAACATTCTACATTCATTACCTTACTTCCTACAGAATTCTGTGATTTTTGTTTTACAGATGAGGAGATTAGGATGGTGGGCCTCAGGCATTCTTCTTCATTACTTGTTTTGGGGGTTACTTTGAATGTGAACTGACATCATCATCGGTGATGATGTTTATTTGGTGCCTCGTTGTGATTCAGACACTTTAATGTGTGTTTGGGGTGACAGAACTGCAAGGCAGAGGTCAGCTCACTTCTAACTCACTTCATTTCTCAGTTGCGTAGATGTTCTTAACTTGGTTTTCATGAAGAAATAGGTTGTTAGCAAAGAATAGAAATGAAAAATTAGAAAAGATACAACATAAGGGTTAGGACCATATGGTCCTGCAGGATTAGGGACTTGGAAGAGAACCCAGAGGTTATCTGGGCCCAGCTCTTCTCAGATGCCTCTAGAGAGGGGTGGTCCACACGCAGCCCAGCAGAGTGCGGGTCATGAGAAAAGTGCCACACTCTTGTGTGTGTTCTTCATAGACTGTCACTGCCCGCCCAGGTTGACTGTGCACTCCTGGATACCGCTTTTTGGTAGCACATTGGAAGTCTCTCTCTAACATGTGTCCATTTCTCCTTCACCTTCTGCAGCCACGCAGGACAGGCTAGTGCTTTCCCCAGGACTGGTCCTTCAAGTACGGAGCTGCTGGGCTCCATCCTACCCTCATCACCTCCACAGAAACATGACCTATTTCTACTCCAAGTCGGGTTATAGCGCAGAGACCCAGTCCCTACCCTAAGAAGTTCACAGTTAGTGGAGGAGAGAGACATTTAAATAATGTCCTTGCAGAGTGGCAGGAGCAGATGAGGAGTGCAGCCGGGTGAGTGACAGGCAGGAGAGGGAGAGGGCACAGTGGTGGGGGGAGGAGCTGGCTTCATGTTTTCTCTCCATCCTGCCGAGTGTCAGCTTGATGATAAAAAGGATGGAGAGTCAGGATAGATCCCAGGATGCAATACATGTGGATTCAATACCTTCTCATGATAGAAACACTCACCAGACTAGGAATGGAAGAAAACTACTTTCGCCTAGTAAAAGCCGTATGTGAAAAACCACGGCACGTGTCATATTCAACAGTGAGAGACAAAAAGCTTTTCCTCTTATGATCAGGAACAAGACAAAGATGCCCACTTTTGCCTCTTCTATCCAACATAGTACTGAAGTTCTATCCAGAGCAATTAGGCCAAAAAAAGAAATTAAAAGGCATCTATATTGGAAAGGAAGACAGTTATCTCCATTTGTAGATGATATGATCTTATGTGTAGAAAATCCTACAGATTCCACCAAAAAAACCTGTTCAAGGCTAATACATAAATTCAGCAAAGTAGCAGGATACAAAGTTAATACACAAAAATCAGTTACTTTTTTTTTTTTTTCTGAGATGGAGTCTCGCTCTGTCACCCAGGCTGGAGTGCAGAGGCATGATCTCGGCTCACTGCAAGCTCTGCCTCCCGGGTTCACGCCATTCTCCTGCCTCAGCCTCCTGAGTAGCTGGGACTACAGGTGCACACCACCACACCGGCTAATTTTTTATATTTTTAGTAGAGACAGGGTTTCACCGTGTTAGCCAGGATGGTCTCCATCTCCTGACCTCGTGATCCGCCCGCCTCAGCCTTCCAAAGTGCTGGGATTACAAGTGTGAGCCGCAGTGCCCGGCCAGTTACATTTTTATATACTAATAGTGAACAGTCTGAAAAGGAAATGATGAAAATAATTCTGTTTACAGTAGCATCAAAAATAATAAAACACTTAGGAATTAGCTAAGGAGGTGAAAGCCTTGTACAGTGAAAACTAAAAAACATCACTGGAATAAATTACAAGATAAATGAGAACAAATTCATCCTTATGGGTTGGAAGACTTACTATTGTTAAGATGTCAGAATTACCCAAACAATACACGTTCAATATAATCCCTATCAAAATCCCAGTGATTTTTTTTTTTTTTTGTAGAAGTAGAAAAACCCTTGGCCAGGCGCAGTGGCTCACGCCTGTAATCCCAACACTTTGGGAGGCCAAGACGGGCGGATCATAAGGTCAGGAGATCAAGACCACCCTGGCTAACCTGGTGAAACCCTGTCTCTACTAAAAATACAAAAATTAGCCGGGCGCGGTGGCGGGCACCTGTAGTACCAGCTACTTGGGAGGCTGAGGCAGGAGAATGGCGTGAACCCGGGAGGCGGAGCTTGCAGTGAGTGGAGATCACACCACTGCACTCCAGCCTGGGCGACAGAGTGAGACTCTGTCTCAAAAAAAAAAAAAGAAATAGAGAAACCCATCCTAAAATTTACATGGAATCTCAAGGGACCCTGAATAGCCAAAACAGTCCTTCTAAAGGAGACCAAAGCTAGAGGACTCGTGCTTCCTGATTTCAAAACTTACTATAAAGCTGTACTAATCAAAACAGTGTGGTACTGGCATAAAGACAGACATATAAACCAATGGAAATACAATAGAGGCCCCAGAAACATACCCTAACATATATGGTCAAATGATTTTTTTTTTTAAGAAATGGGGTCTTGCTGTATTGCCCAGGCTGGATTCAGGGTCCTGGGAGGATCAAATAATCTTCCTGCCTCAGCCTCATGCACCTCTCTTGTGGTCAAATGATTTTTGACAAGGATACTAAGACTACTTGGTACGAAAAGGACAGTCTTTTCAAATGATGATGCTAAGTTGCCTGTGTTGCAGGAAGACAGATCAGGCGCCCGGGGCATATTGGCAATTTGGGTGCTGGTTTCTGAGGGAAAATATTAATCCATAGTGCATTTTTCATCTAAGCTTCCTCCTGATGGCGTTCCAAAGCAAGTGTTCCTCTCCACCTACTTTTTTCTTTTTTTGGTTTTTGAGACAGGATCTTGCTCTATCTCCCAGGCTGGAGTGCATTGGCATGATCGTGGCTCACTGCAGCCTTGACCTCCTGGGCTCAAGCAATCCTCCCACCTCAGCCTCCCATGTAGGTGGGACCACAGGCGAATGCCACCACACCCAGCTAATTTTTTTGGTTTTTATTTTTTAAAGAGATGGGATCTCACTGTGTTGCCCAGGCTGGTCTTGAACTCCTGGGCTCAGGTGATCTTCCTGCCTTGGCCTCCTAAAGTGCTGGGATTACAGGCATGAGCCATCGCACCTGGCCTTCTACCCGCTTTCAAGATCTATTTAGATGAGACATATGTCTGACTGAATGGGCTAGGGGAAGGCGCAGTTCACAGATTGCTGTGTAAGATTCAGAGATTTGCACGTTCGCTGGTATGTTCATGGTGCATTGGTTAGGGAGAAAATGAAGCTTCACTCTGATGCCATACTCTCGAAGTGTCATTCTTATTTTGTTGTTTTGTTTTTTTCTTTTTCTGTTTTTAAAGATGATTCTCCTTTCTACTCCCCCAGAAACATCCAGCTACCTCTTCTAAGAACTAGAAATTTGAGTGTTCTCATAGCCAGCCAGAAGTCAGTGACAGTCTTCAACTCTTGTTGTAAATAGAAACATAACCGTGTCCTGCATGTGCTTCAGAGGCCGTCTCTGCAGTGCCGTCCTCCACAGACAAGGCCCATGCGGGGCTTCTGAGTCAGCAGTCAGCTGCCGTGGACAAAACATGCAGGCTGGAGTCAGCTGGCAGAGACTCACAGATGCCTGGAAACCTGGCATCACCTCCTCTTCCTCCCCGCAACCCCCCTGCCCGGCTCCGCACTTCCTCTACCCCTTCCTTGCACACCTTGGCTTTTCAGTTTCTGGGATTTCTGGCACCTTCCTGCCAGGTTTCCTGGTCAACAGGTTCCTGTGATTATGAACTGTACACAGGGTGGTGCAGGACAGGCCAGGAGGAGCATGATCTGGCTTTGACCTTCAGGAATGAGGGAAATGGGGGCGGTAACAGGAATAGCCCTGCTCCGCCGTGCTTCCCGGCTGTTGTCAGAGCCAGTGAGAATGCTGGGTAAGCCCCTTGCAGAGTGAGACAGGCCCAGCCCAGCAGAGCCACAGAGCAATGCTGTCACACTCTGGAGGAGTCTTTGCGCTGCAGTCATTCAGCCGCAAAGCAGGAAAAGTGAGGCAGCCCAAGGGAATTCATCTTGTGTTGTCTTACCTTGAGTGCCGGTCGCATTGTTCCAGGAGCCAGCCTGCCTCTGTTCATCTGTTGTCCCCAGTGCCCTGCAGGTCGAAATGTCTTCGGCCAGAGACTTAATACTTGCCTGCTGGTTGGCTCTGCAGCTCTCTGGGAGCTCTGGCTGACATCTGTTAATTTAAGTGTTTTTCACTAGCAGAAGGATTGGGGACAGTTATTAGTGAAGGCGTTCCTCTGTAGTGGGGTTTGATTTGAAAGTTCTTTATGGTGGTTAGCAGCTCTTCGGAAGTGAATTATTTCAAACCGAGTGGGTTACAGCTAACCAAGGGGTTGTTAGCTCACACGGAAGAACTCTTCTTGGGAAATAAGTGCCCAAGACCCTCTTTCAAGGAAGGTGTAAGCCAACGCAGGCGCTATGACAGGAAGGGTTTTGGAATTATGGGTTGCAGGATCTTTAATGTCTTGACTTCAGCAAGAATGTCGTGGTTCTGAGCGCTCTGAATCCTGGCAAGGAGTCGAAAGTGGCTACTGTTTAGGAACAAAGAAAAGTCATTTTCTTCTTTGACATGAGGTAGCGGTGGATGAGACCCAGTGTATGCAAAGCTTACCAAACACTGTGACTCTGGTGTTTAGGTTGACTGAAGGCAGGCAGAGCATACAGACAGGGTCCGGATTGTGCTGTGCCGTGCCGTGTGCTTCTCAAAGAGCAGGTAAAGCCTCCAAAGTCCCCACAAAGAGGTCAGGAGGCAGAGAGGGCCCCTGATGTAGAAAATGCTGCGGGACCTTTGTTTCTAGTCATGGGCTGTCAGCTGCCACCGTTTCTCCTGCCTTCGTATAAGCACATCTGCTCTTTCCTGCCCTACAAGCCATCTTTTGACTTTCTGACATTTATAAGATAAGCCTTGACTTGTAAGAGAAACAATGGGCCCTTTTTAGGAACTGTAAAGTACTTATCTTTCTGCTACCTAGAATAAAACCTTTCTTTTTGGGGGAAACTGAGTGTTAATTCTAGTTAGCTCCATTTCTTGCTGGCCTCCTAGCCATGTGGCTATTGGGAGAAGCTATATGTGTTAACAGTGTATTGTTTTTTCTGGATTTGTTTTGTTTTGTTTTGTTTTTGAGACAGGGTCTTATGCTGTCGCTGAGGCTGGAGTGCAGTGGCACAATCTCAGCTCACTGCAAACTCTGCCTCCCGATTTCAAGCAATTCTCATGCCTCAGCCTCCTGAGTAGCTGGGATTACAGGCGTGTGCCACCCTGCCTTGCTAATTTTTGTATTTTTTGGTAGGGATAGGATTTCATCATGTTGGCCAGGCTGGTCTTGAACTCCTGACCTCAAGTGATTCACCCACCTTGGCCTCCCAAAGTGCTGGGATTACAAGCATAAGCCACCGCACTGGGCCAACGGTGTAGTTTTTAATATCTAGAGCCAAGAGCGGTTGTTGAGTACGTGACATATCTGAAGCGAAAAGCCGAGCCAGTGTGTTCTGTCTGCAGTGTATCCTCCACATTATGTGATGAGTGTTGTGTCTGTTGACATAGAAAACATAAGGCGGAGAGGGCAGTTCCTTGTATTTAGTTATGACTTTCTCTCATGAAACTTAAGATGCATCTCATTTGGTTTGGTTTAATCCCATGATACCATGGTGAGGTGCAGAGAGAAGTGGCATGTCATTTCTACTTCACACTGCTGCTCAGTGTCTTACCCAAAGTGACAGCTTCAGGGCCTCTCCTGTGTCATTCTGGAACATGGCGCCTGTCTTCCGAGAGTTGGTTTCAGCAGCACCTGCAGCTGAATAGTGGGTAGTTTCTTGCTTCTACATGCCTCCTGAACACAGTGCATCAACCACTCCCTTCCTCTGTCTGCGCCCAACCCCAAGGGTACATCTTTAGAGCAAAGTCCAGTCCAGTTGTGTTGGTCAGCCTCGTGGTAAATGGGTGATGTGCCTGTGCTGGACCGTTGTGATGTGAGCACCAGGAGCAAGTGCTGTGGGCATGTGGATTTCTCAGCAGTAGCCTTGGAGAACTTCAGAAGTGAAGAGTCTTAGGGGTGCTGTCTAACCTACTTGCCTTACACACAGGGAAACCAAGGGTTGGTGTGACAGTGCTAACCCCGGGTTGTGAGCGGGGTCATGCCGCTGGGGTCTGGCTGTGTGGGCTCAGCCCTGTGGTCACGCTTGCCTCGCCACCCTGACCCACTCTCCACTCTCTAGTTTTGTCCTTTGTACTTTTGCCTCCCAGTACAGTTCCAGTGGCGAGGATTCACCAGATGTGATGCCAAAACGATTCCGCAGACTCACAGGAGCCGGTGGGTGCAGGTGGGGAAGGTGGCTCGCTCTTTCACCGGCACCGAGGAGTGCTTCTATTTTTAATCCATTGGCCTGATGTCTCCGTTTAATCTGGGGCCTAAGCTGGAAACCTGGGAGTCACCCTTGCCTCTTTGATCCCTATGAGTCACTCAGGCCTGCCTGTGTCACTTTCCCATGTCCTGCACCTCTTCCCTGCCTGGCTAACATTTATGCTGAGAGACTCAGCTGTCACCTCTCAGAGGCTCACCTTCAGTGGGGACCCCGCTTCACCACCAATAGTGACTTAGATCCTCTTTCTCTGTTTCCCAGCTCCCCTTGTGTCTCCCTCTTTAGTGGCACTTGGTACGGTCCATCAAGACATTCTGTGTCTGTGTCTGCCTCATCTCCTAGACTATCAGATCCTTGAGAGCAAGAACCATCCTGCTCACCTTTCCAGCCCCAGTGTCTCGTAGTGCCTGGAGTATTGCAGGTGTGCAGTCCATACTTGTGAATGGATGACTGCGACACTTGAGAACTCTGCTTTGAAGAGGAGTATGTCTCCTGGAGAATGTTTGTAGACAGAGAAATACTAACCGTCTTTTTCTTTCTTTTTGTCAGATTAACGTGCCAGTGTCAGGTGGACCCACAGCCATCCCACCGCCCCCTCTGGGAGTGCTGAGAGTGAGGCAGCATGGAGGAGAGGAAGCATGAGACCATGAACCCAGCTCATGTCCTCTTTGACCGGTTTGTCCAGGCCACCACCTGCAAGGGAACCCTCAAGGCCTTCCAGGAGCTCTGTGACCACCTGGAACTGAAGCCAAAGGACTACCGCTCCTTCTATCACAAGCTCAAGTCCAAGCTTAACTACTGGAAAGCCAAAGCCCTCTGGGCAAAGTTGGACAAACGGGGCAGTCACAAAGACTACAAAAAGGGAAAAGCATGCACCAACACCAAGGTAAGCTTTGATCCTGTTGGGCCCTGGGGTCACTGACATGAGGATTCATCCAGATGCCAAAGAGGAGGATTGAGTTAGAGGTAGGCTGAGTGAGCACCAGGCAAAGTCTAGCCACAACCTAGCACAGGAAATCAAGCTTTGACCTGTTGAAACTTTGTGGATCTCTTACCTCTTTTTGTTAGACTTGCATGACCCAGACCCTATTTTAAGCGTATTTCATGTATTTACATATTGAACGTTCAAAGTTTCAAGTATTTAAGAATAACCAAAGTCAAGTGGCATGGGAACTTTTTATTTTGCCAAAGCTCTCTTTTGAACCTCACGTGGTTCGGAGGATGCAGGTCACTTAGCAGGGACGTAGCCAAGCCCTACTGGTATCCTGTCTGAACACGGCTTTGGGGTTCTTGGCATGTCCTCTTTCCAAAGTCATCGTTCCATACTCAGTAACTGGTAAGGTATGCTATTTGCCAGCTTGGGATTTGCCACAAGCTTCCAACCTCTTCCCATCCATGTTCCAAAGGTCTGTTTTGATTCATAAGCAGGGACTTTGTGAACCAAAGTATTTCTGTTGCTTTCTTCACCACGTGGAGAAATAGGTAGGCCCTATTTCTCGAAGCAGGTAGGCCCAGGCAAAGACCTGAGTTATGCACTTGCCTTTGTTGGGGTAGCTGCAAGGAAGCGGCTATGGAGAGATACATTTCCTACTTCCCTCCTTAGAAGAACACCTAATGTGAGAAGTTTGGAACAAGCTAGCAGGGACACAAATTTGCAGATGACTTCATGGCTATGTTATGTTCTTTCACGAGCTTTAATTTGTGCAATAGGGTTACCTAGAGCCCCACCCCCAGTGGATTTGCATTGGGGTAGATATTCATCAGCAAAATTCAAGAACTGTGAAGGTGTGACATTCATGAGTGAGTACTGGACTCTACTAAGAGAAAAACAAAGCCAAAAGCATTGCACGTTTTCCTTCTGCACACACAGAGCAAACTACTTAAGATATGTGTCCAGTCTCCTGCTGAGTACTTCTCTGGAGTGTGGATTTTCAAGATCGTATTCCTGGACTTTCAGTCTAGAAATGGGGATTTTGGAACTCTTTTCAGCACATAAAACTTTGTCTTGAAAATTGCTTCCTGGGAATCATGCGTGTGGTAGATTCATTCCAGCAGGCTTGAGATTGTGTACATAGGACTCTGTATCTCTTTGGACAGAAATCTGCCTGACCTAGAAACCTTCCAAACGGTCCTCTCTTGTTGATGTAAGATTGCATTTGATTTTCATATCATTTGTTGAGATGATGGCCACTTAAATATGCTGCAGATCAAGGGCCTTCCAGGCTGTCCAAGGTGAACAGGTGCCGGGCTTGTGTCTAGCACTGATGGTTCTGTCTTCTCCATTCATGGTGATCACTAGCTCTTCTCTTCAGCCATGGCAGGTGTTCTGCTGTGACCCACATAGGTGTGAAGGTTTCTTGGCAGTGGGGAGAATAGCCCTATTTCAGGGCTTTAGGGAGTGATGATCATACGATCATGAGACTTCTTTAGAATTGTTTGTTGGAAGTGCTGCCTGCCCTGAAAGCAGCTGTGTTTTTCAGTGTCTCATCATTGGGGCTGGCCCCTGTGGTCTCCGTACAGCCATCGACTTATCCTTACTGGGGGCCAAGGTGGTTGTTATTGAGAAACGAGATGCCTTCTCCCGCAACAACGTCTTGCATCTCTGGCCATTCACCATACATGATCTACGAGGTCTGGGTGCCAAGAAGTTCTATGGCAAGTTCTGTGCCGGAGCCATCGACCATATCAGTAAGTAAAACTAGCTTTCCTGTAAGGTTCCACCCTACCCCTCGCACACGTGTTCATTAGAAAGAGATAGGTGGATTAGCTGAGGAATTCATATGCCGCCAAATTTCTTCTAATCTCATTGCTGTCTTTCTTGTAGTAAGTGCACTCATCTTGAAGTAAAAACACCTGCTATGCAGTGGTTCTGTAATTTAGGACTCTTAAATGTGAGCATATCGGTAACCTATGAAATTGTGGGGTTTGACCTGAGGATTTCTCAGTTAGGTCTTGGACTCTTACTGAGCTCTTGCAGTTTGCGGGATGGGCACTGGGGCCAGGCACTGGGGAAACGATGACCAGTTTGGGCCCAGACCCTCTGGTGGTCCTTCTTGCAGTGGCAGAAGTACACAGGCGTGCAGCTGTCTGTGCTGTGACCTGAGACGTGCTCTACTAATATAAGCACAGAGTGCTGTGGGGACAGAGTCCTGGGGGAAGCCACGCTTGCAGAAGGAGCAGAGCCCTGGCCGGGCCGCTAATGGGAAGGGGATAATGGCATCCCTCTGGTTAGGTGGTTCTTGTGTGGTCTGCAAGCCCTTGCTGTACTTTTCTCACCTCCAAGCTCAGCCCGGGGCTGTGCTTTTCTGAGATCCTACAGGGTATGAATACAAGTTAATGCAATCAGCGGTGTTTGACTGTAAGTGGCCAGAAAAGCAATTCAGAACAGACAGTGTGCGTTATGAAACTGAAGGCTTTTTATTGATTATCATTAATGCTTTCAGGAAAGCTTTATCAAGGAGCCTTTGTTCTGAGCTTCTCCAGATGTGTCCTGTAAACACATTCAGTCATGGAACCTTTTGCTGTTTGCAGCAGCTGTGCCAATTTATCAGACGCTGGCTGGCAGTCACCACATTCCACTGGCAGAGGAAGCGCTGTGCCCATCTGTTGGCTGTAGTTTATAAAGCATCTTGGAACCCACAGTTCTCTGCGAAAATACTATGCTAGTGCAGAGTTTAACAAGTCTTTGGGAGTGGGACTCAGAAGGGTGGTGGCTGTGGTAAACTGGGGAGAACAACCAAGATGACGTGAGGAGGGTTTGCATTGCTCCTGGCACATTAGACCCAGTTAAGTTTGGTCTTAAGAGAGGACCGAGGGTCATTAACTCAGTGGATTTGTCTGCCTTATTTGTGGCAAGATTCATCTTAGGGTTGAGAGGGTCTTCTACCAGGGCCTAGATCTTTATCTCTACAGCTTAAGTCCCTGCCATGTCTGGTGCCTACAGGTGCTCATGGACGTTGAATAAATCAATCAGTCTCACTATGAAAATAAGCAAGATTGTCAGTCATTCTGGCCTCAGTTTCCATAGCTGTAGACCAGGAGTGGCAGGGGGAATGGGAGGAGGATCTGGTTGGATTATGATTTCCCTTCTTGCCTTGTAAGAATGTGTGATGATCAACCAGGAAATGGGCTGAAAGAGACGCCCGTGGGCGGGGAGGTCATGCAGCAGCTCTGCATCTGACTGTGGGCTGTACCCTGTGGGTGCATCTGCCTCCTGACCTAGCAGGATCAGAGATGCCACCAATATGGCAGCCCCGAATTGGAAAGATGGAAAGGAATCTCCTGTAGGCCACAATCCCGTGTTGTCTCCAAGCTTTTGGTTGTTTAGAACACTGAACCCAAGAGGTAGGAGTGTCCTGTGTGTTGCTCTAGAACACTTTTCTTTTTTTTTTTTTTTTTTTTTTTTTTTTTTTTTTTTTTTTTTGAGACGGAGTCTCGCTCTGCCGCCCAGGCTGGAGTGCAGTGGCCGGATCTCAGCTCACTGCAGGCTCCACCTCCCGGGTTCACGCAATTCTCCTGCCTCAGCCTCCCCAGTAGCTGGGACTACAGGCGCCCGCCACCTCGCCCGGCTAGTTTTTTTTGTATTTTTTAGTAGAGACGGAGTTTCACCGTGTCAGCCAGGATGGTCTCGATCTCCTGACCTCGTGATCCGCCCGCCTCGGCCTCCCAAAGTGCTGGGATTACAGGCTTGAGCCACCGCGCCCGGCCTAGAACATCTTTTCCACTGGGTTATATTTGCCTTAAAGAAAGGAAGAAGTTACGGAGTGTGGCTTCGGAATGTCTCCTGCTACAGCAGGCTTTGGGAATCTGAATGAAGGGAGCGTGGGTGGTGGGGTGGGAGCCTGAGCCGCGACACGGATGGATACCCCCTTCTCCATGTGTTCCCACCAACACCATCTCTGTTTTCTCCCAGGTATCCGTCAGCTCCAACTAATACTTTTGAAAGTAGCCTTGATCCTAGGCATTGAAATCCATGTCAATGTGGAATTCCAAGGACTTATACAACCTCCTGAGGACCAAGAGAATGAACGTAAGTTATACTGGAGGAGTGAAGAAGGCGTGAGAGGGTGTTGATGGATGAGGAAGATGAGATTGAGGGAGCAAACCAAAGGCCCCTGAGGGCTGCTTCCAGAGCTAGCCAAAGCCTGTGCCTGTGGGGACGTGGCCTGGATGCAGCCTTCGATGTCGCAGGTGCACATGTGGTGGGCCCTCTGCAAGGCTTCTTTCCTTCTGTGGTTTGTCCCCACTGCTTTTTTTTTTTTTTTTTTTTTTTTGAGACGGAGTCTCGCTCTGTCGCCCAGGCTGGAGTGCAGTGGCCGGACCTCAGCTCACTGCAAGCTCCGCCTCCCGGGTTCACGCCATTCTCCTGCCTCAGCCTCCCGAGTAGCTGGGACTACAAGCGCCCGCCACCTCGCCCGGCTAGTTTTTTGTATTTTTTAGTAGAGACGGGGTTTCACCGTGTTAGCCAGGATGGTCTCGATCTCCTGACCTCGTGATCCGCCCGTCTCGGCCTCCCAAAGTGCTGGGATTACAGGCTTGAGCCACCGCGCCCGGCCTGCTTTTTCTTTTTTAGACGAGAGTCTCACTCTGTCACCCAGCCTGGAGTGCGGTAGCTCAGTCTTGGCTCACTGTGACCTCTGAGCAGTTCTCCTGCCTAGGTCTCCAGAGTAGCTGGGGTTACAGGCGCACGCCACCACGCCTGGCTAATTTTGGTATATTTAGTAGAGACAGGGTTTCACCATGCTGGCCAGGGTGGTCTTGAACTCCTGGCCTCAAGTAGTCTGCCAGCCTCTGCCTCCCAAAGTGCTGGGATTAGAGGCGTGAGCCACCGCGGCCAGCCTCTGTCTCCACTGCTTCTACACATAGTGTTTTTGGCCCAGGGTTTTGTGCAGTTCACATGACTGGGTATCTAGAGATGGTCCTGGCTGTGAATGTGGTCTGGGTGGTGACCCCCATTTATTTGGTTTTGGTCCACAGGGATAGGCTGGCGGGCACTGGTGCACCCCAAGACTCATCCTGTGTCAGAGTATGAATTTGAAGTGATCATCGGTGGGGATGGTCGGAGGAACACCTTGGAAGGTATTGGTCTGTGCTCCTCTGCCTGACTCATAGCAGAGGGGAAAGCGGATGCTGTCCTACCCCTGGGGTGAGACTGTGTGTGACCAGGGTCCTCTCTTTTGAGAGCCTGAATGTGTGCTTCCTGCCCTGATGGAATGGCAGGTCCTGCCTTCCTCTAGCCAGCTGGCACTCGGGCCGCTGCTTTTATTTTATTTAATTATTTCATTTTTGAGACAGGGTCTCGTTCTTTTGCCCAGGCTGGAGTGCAGTAGTATGAGCACGTTCACTGCAGCCTCCATCTGCCTGGTCTCAAGCGATCCTCCCATCTCAGCCTCCTGAGTAGGTGGGACTACAGGCGCGTGCCACCATATCCAGCTAATTTTTTTTTTTTTTTTTTTTTTTTTTTTTGAGACGGAGTCTCGCTCTGTCGCCCAGGCTGGAGTGCAGTGGCGCGATCTCGGCTCACTGCAAGCTCCGCCTCCCGGGTTCACGCCATTCTCCTGCCTCAGCCTCCCGAGTAGCTGGGACTACAGGCGCCCACAACCGCGCCCGGCTAATTTTTTGTATTTTTAGTAGAGACGGGGTTTCACCATGGTCTCGATCTCCTGACCTTGTGATCCGCCCGGCTTGGCCTCCCAAAGTGCTGGGATTACAGGCGTGAGCCACCGCGCCCGGCCAGTCCAGCTAATTTTTATGTTTTTTGTAGAGATTGGGTTTTCCCCATGTTGCCTAAGCTGGTCTCGAACTCCTTGGCTCAAGCAGTCTGCTCGCCTTAGCCTCCCAAAGTGTTGGGATTACAGGTGTGAACCACCTCACCTCGCCCAGGCTGCTGCTTACAGGGCACTCTTGCTGGGGCACTAGGAGACGAACCATACCTTGAGTGGCTGGCACCTGTAGGACTTAATCTACATATTAATAAGCAGGTACTCCCCCAACACATCCCTTTTTTAAAGAGGAATCCCTGGTACTAAGTAATATTCCAGCCAGTCAGATTTCAAATTGTTTGTTAACGGAGACTTTGAATTCGTTCCTGAATTTTCATATTCCTAGGTAGGTAAATACCTTGTTTTCATCTGCAGAAGAGCTGCCCTAACTTTCCCATCAGTTCTCATCCCCAGCTTTCCCTGATGTCTTTATCAGCACCCCCACTTTCATTTGAAGTGATCTTCCTTCTCTAGCCAGCGATTTATCACCTCCCTCCAGGGTTTCGTCGGAAAGAATTCCGTGGCAAACTGGCCATCGCCATCACCGCAAATTTTATCAACCGAAATACAACAGCAGAAGCTAAAGTGGAAGAGATCAGCGGTGTGGCTTTTATATTCAACCAAAAATTTTTCCAGGAACTGAGGGAAGCCACAGGTTGGTGTTGATGTCTCCGGAGCCTAGGATAGAAACTTAAATAGTCCCTGGGGACGTTTTCTTGGGGGGTTGGTGGGATGAGTGGCCGTCGGGGTGTCTCCTGCACTATCTGCCCCTCCCGCTCTTTTCACTCCTGTGCCTTGTTCCTAGCGCAATGCTTCCTGCAGAACTTGTCTCCTCCTCGCGTATTCTTAACCTCCTCACAGTGACTGGGCTGCTCTGGGTTTTGTTTTTCGTTTGAGACAGGGTCTCGCTCTGTTGCCCAGGCTGGAGTTCAGTGGCGTGATCTCAGCTCACTGCAGCCTCGAACTCCTGGGCTCAAGTGATCCTCCCATCTCAGCCTCCTGAGTAGCTGGGACTAAAGGCAAGAGTCTAATTTTTCATATTATTTGTAGAGGCGGAGTTTCGCCATGTTGCCCAGGCTGCTCCCAAACTCCTGGGCTCTACCTGCCTCAGCCTCCCAAAGTGCTGGGATTACAAGCGTGAGCCACCACACCCAGTCTGAGTTTTTTTGTTTGCTTGTTTATTTGTTTTAAAGCGTTCGTTCTGCCTCCACTGGTTCTTCCCAATGCCTGCCCTGTGCTGTGATGCTAAGTCATGCTGCTTGGTGTAGCTGCTGGCCGGTGGCTCCCTGGTTTGGTTGGGAAGCTGACTTTAGGCCTTTTAAGTATGTAGTCTTCTTCCTGAGTTCCAGCTCAGGCTTGAAGGCAAACCATGTGTCAGATAGCAGTGAGATTGTTGTATGATAGGTTTTGAATAGATCAACGTGGATATTTTGCTAAATGTGCCTTCATTCTTTTGTTTTCTAGAACTTGATTTCTTTCCATTACATCTATTTTTTAGACTAATTGAATTAGAAAGTCAGTAGTTCACTCTCTGCTTCCAGGCGTCAAGTTGTCTATCCTGTTCTTAAGAATCTAGGAGATTCCTCCAGCTTCCTTGATGACTGTCCCGAGAGGCTTAACCCGATAACTAATCCAAGCCCTCTTTAGAGGTCAGCCTCTTTTTTTTTTTTTTTTTTTTTTTTTTTTTGCTTGTTTTGTTTTTATTCCCGTCCCTCCAGTTCTGTTTCCTAGCAGTCATTGTTTTTAGGATCGTTTGGGGTGTTGAGTGAATACGGATAAACAAAGCTCCCTGTATTTCCATGAACTAATGATGCAGGACGTGAGAATCTGGGCTTAGACACCTTTCCCTGCCTGGAGTCTCAGGCGCTTGTCTCTGTAGTCCTGTGTGTAACCTTTCAGGCTGCCCTGATGCACCTTCATCTCAGCAAACTCTTACATGCACACATTTGTCTTCTGGCCCTAGGTATTGACTTGGAGAACATCGTTTACTACAAAGATGACACACACTATTTCGTTATGACAGCCAAAAAGCAGAGTTTGCTGGACAAAGGAGTGATACTACATGTGAGCCACGGATTTCCTTCAAAACTCTTTCTTATTGAAGTGGTTAATATCACCAAGAGAAAGAATTGTCTGATGGGTTTTTCCTGCAAGGGAATGAAAATGAGTACTGAACGCATCTTCTGGTAACCCCTGATGTTTTCCAGTTTAGCGTGAACAACGCTTACTATGGCTGATTGCAAATGTAAATAAAAATGGGGGGAGAATAGTGTAATGAACCCTCACGTACCCACCATCCAGCTTTCACAGTTGTCGACACATGGCCAGTGTTCTGTCAGTAATACTCCAGCGCACTCCTCCTTCACCACGGGATTCTTGCAAAGCGAGTTTCAGATGGCATTTCATGCATAAACATTCAGTTTAATGTTAGGTGATGGGGTTTCTGGTTATTGTTAATTCCATATCTGACTGATGATTGCTTGGTTGAAGAATTATCTTCTGGGAGGGAGAGTGATAGAGGGAAGGGAGTTTGACCAAGAAGCAGTGATTGGTGTTTATGGGAGCCTGATGAGGGTTCTCGTGTCACTGCAGATACAGCTTTCAGAGGTCCAGGCAGCACTGACAGGATCAGGCTACCTTAGGCCTCTTTATGACCACAGAACAGGTCTGAGCGTCCATCCTAGCCAGGTCCAGCTCACCTGTTTCTAGGTGACTGCATGGCATGCCCTGAGACGATGGCCTGAAATATGAAGTCAGAAGACCACCACGTGGATGGTCCCTGAAGGAGAGTTTTTTAAGTCTCGCCTGGTCTCATTGGTCTCAACGTGAGAATCACTGTGCTCATGTGATGAGAAGAACGGAAGCAGAGACACCAGTTGTGCTGATTCAGGCCTGTGCAGTTCCCACAAGAGTCTCACAGCTGAACTTCAGGGAGTCCTTTGTCTTTGCAGGGTGGTGTGAATGCAGTCTCTTTAGTCTGAGCTGCAGTACTATCTTATCTGACAGCAGAGCGGGGAGTGAGCTGATGAGCACGTGCCAGTGGCAGAGAGCTCCCTCTTTCTACCCAGGAACCTTGAGCTGTTTCTCAGCACAGCCATCCTGTGTGCCTTCAGGGAGAACCAGGACAAAGCTGTTTATACAGCCCACTCTCCCAAAATCATAAGCAAGACGTATCCGGTTAGATGCTTTCTAAAATTGTCTTGCTGGTTATCTGGTACTACATCAGGGTTGTATTGCTGTTAGTAAGAAATAGCCAGTGAAGCAGTTCGTACGCCTTGAGACAAGGTGAAGACTTAAATCTGCCACCTAGGCAGAACTGTGGTTATCAGTCAGCATTCGATAGGAACAGTCTAGAATGCCAAGACCTGGTTTACTTTGCCTTCGTGTTTCTTTTTTTTTTTTTTTAAGAGGGCAGAGGCCATACCTTCGGTGTAGGCTGTTAAACACTAAACCCATGTGGCTACTTAGTGTTGAACAAACAGTCTTTCTAGGACCAACCTGAGTGTTTGTGTTTTGGCTTTAACATCTTGTAGTGGTGGCTGAAAGGACCATCAGGGCCACTTAGAAACCGTAGGCCCCACTTTCAGAGAATAAAGACTTGGCTCAGTGTGCCAGGAACCTCCAAAACAGAAAAGGAGTTTTTCAGTCCTTTGTTCTTCTTTGTTTATGGGTTTCTATGGAGTCCTTCAGAGTCTCATTTTACTATTTTGAAACCCTCTGTTTCATTTTCAACATATTCCTTCCCAGCCTCCTGAACTACCATTGCTCCCACCTCCATGTCTTTTTGGCACTCAAGCTTTTTTGGTTTCTTCCTTTGGGTGTCATGAGTTACGCAAGGCTGAGTGTTTCATGTGGTCCCATTTGACAAAAGCCATTTACTACCCGGAAGATAATGAAATGCCCTTTCAGTTCACAAAGTACTATCACGTATGTGATACTCAGAACAACCCTGAGGCAGATAGGATAAGATCAAAGGAATAGTAATTATTCCAAGCAAATGGAAAAGCCATGACTGTGTGTTTTAGGCAGCAAGGTCTATGTTCTCTTGGGAATAATCCAACCCCCCCCCTTTTTTTTTTTTGAGATGGAGTCTTACTCTGTCACCCAGGCTAGAGTGCAGTGGTGCTATCTTGGCTCACTGCAACCTCCGCCTCCCAGGCTCAAGCAATTCTCCTGCGTCAGCTTCCCGCGTAGCTGGGGTTACCAGCGCACGCCACCATTCCTGGCTGATTTTTAAATTTTTAGTAGAGACGAGGTTTCACCGTGTTGACCAGGCAGGTCTCGAACTCTTGTCCTCAAGTGATCTGCCCGCCCCAGCCTCCCAAAGTGCTGGGATTACAGGTGTGGGCCATTGTGCCTGGCTGCCTTTCCCCTTGCCCCTTTTAATGGTATAAAATTTTGGTTTTGTTTTTTGTTTGTTTGTTTGTTTTGTTTTGTTTTGTTTTTGAGACAGAGTCTCGCTCTCTCGCCCAGGCTGGAGTGCAGTGGCGCGATCTCAGCTCACTGCAAGCTCCGCCTCCCAGGTTCA
The DNA here is from genome assembly GCF_024542745.1 of Macaca thibetana thibetana. Taxonomy (NCBI): domain Eukaryota; kingdom Metazoa; phylum Chordata; class Mammalia; order Primates; family Cercopithecidae; genus Macaca; species Macaca thibetana. Next base: position 33,328,820 of record NC_065587.1, read on the forward strand.
CGCCATTCTCCTGCCTCAGCCTCCCGAGTAGCTGGGACTACAGGCGCCCGCCACCACGCCCGGCTAATTTTTTGTATTTTTTTAGTAGAGACGGGATTTCACCAGGTTAGCCAGGATGGTCTCGATCTCCTGACGTCCTGATCCACCCGTCTCGGCCTCCCAAAGTGCTGGGATTACAGGTTGAAAGTTTTGGTTTTGGAATGTGGAGTCCCTTCAGGGGGAAGGAGAAGCTGTGGCCCTGGGTCATATAGGATGGTTCTGGCCCAGTGCCAGGGCTTCTCCATCCCTACCCTCCTCTTTCTCTCGAGACAGGACTACGCCGACACAGAGCTCCTGCTTTCCCGAGAAAATGTGGACCAGGAGGCTCTGCTCAGCTATGCCAGGGAGGCGGCAGACTTCTCCACCCAACAGCAGCTGCCGTCTCTGGATTTTGCCATCAATCACTATGGGCAGCCCGACGTGGCCATGTTTGACTTCACTTGTATGTATGCCTCCGAGAACGCCGCCTTGGTGCGGGAGCAGAACGGACACCAGTTACTAGTGGCTCTGGTCGGGGACAGCCTCCTAGAGGTGAGTGCTAAGCATGGCAGCGCTCTGTGGTGGGGGCAGGAATAATTAGGAGTGAATCTGGGCATCCTAGGTCTTGGAATGAGCGTCTGCAGTGTTGTACAGCACAGGTAAACCCCCTGCAGGAGTCACACCAGGAAGTAGGGGAGCGCTACAGGCCACTGGGAGCCCAGGCTTATTAAGTATGAATGGAAATTCTGCACCTTTTTTGACTTGCTCCCTACCAATCGGGGAAGCAGAGCAGTTTGTTATTGAAACAGTTGCCAAACGCTACTGTCAACAGCAAACTCTTTGTTCCCTAGTTTATTTTTCCTGTTTTGAAAGGTGTTTTATTTTTTAATTCTTTGTTTTGTGTCTTATTTACAGCCTTTCTGGCCAATGGGAACAGGAATAGCCCGGGGCTTTCTAGCTGCTATGGACTCTGCCTGGATGGTCCGAAGTTGGTCTCTAGGAACAAGCCCTTTGGAAGTGCTGGCAGAGAGGTAATGGGAAGTAATCTGGGTTTCCTTTCATGAGAAAACTGGAAAGAAGGAGTGGTTTATTCTTCAGGCAGAGTGCAAGTTCTTCCTTCTCTTTCTGCTTTCTTAATTAAAGATGTTTTCATGTGGAAAAGAGGAGAGGCGAGATAGGATTTCATAAAGTCATAGAAACCTAAAGATGAGTCTCCTGGACTAAGTCTTCTCTTACTCCTTTCCAAGATAAATTTCTTACTGACAGAGAAGAAATTAAAAGTAGCTTTGAATTCAGAGGAAAAATGCCAAACTGCTTATAAATGTTTCTCAAACCCCTAAATGGGTTATGTTGAAGCAGATTTTTACAAATGCAATAAAAATCCTGTGATTTGCTTTCTGATAAGGAACTAATGCCTTGACCAGAATAATTGAGGGATAAGATTTCCCGGATGAAATTGGAAGTTGATATTACTTTATTTTGTCTCTTATTTAAGGTATTCTGACTAAATATAGTGATAATTCTTTTTTTATGTTGATTATCTTTAAAACTGAAGTAGATATTGGCATGCTTGAAAAAATAAAAGAGTAAATGTGTGGCCTTTTGAGTTGGAGGCAGCGTCTATGGGTACTGATGGTGTTGTGCCTGCTCTCTCTCCTCGGCTTTTACCCATGGGATCACTGCAAGTGGGTGTGGGGAGCAGGGGCTGACGTAGGGCCCAAGAACACTGGTCAAGGATGAGGATCGGGCATGTCAGGTGACTTGCTGGGCTGTCAGAACTACCATGAAACGAGAGGGAGATGTTCGTGGTGCTGGTCCCGACTCAGAGTATATTGCTGTGTTATTGCAGGGAAAGTATTTATAGGTTGCTGCCTCAGACCACCCCTGAGAATGTGAGTAAGAACTTCAGCCAGTACAGTATCGACCCAGTCACTCGGTATCCCAATATCAACGTCAACTTCCTCCGGCCAAGCCAGGTGAGACCTTCTTGTCAGCATTTACTTCTGGGCCCATCTACAGGACTGATGAGAATGCTGATCTATTGAGATGTGTGCACCTATTAATACCACACATATAAGGATGCTTTTTTAGTAATCCAGATAGATGTCTCTCTGAATTGGTAGAAGTAGATACTATTTTGCATTAACAGATTGAGAGCTAAGGCATAGAGTTGTTAAATGACTTAAGAGAAAATCAAACGTGATAAGAATCCAGGTCTTCATGCCACGTTTCCTAATTCAAATTCTTATTGTAGGGAAGAGCACTTGCCCCATAGTGAGGAGAGGTAACTTCCAACTGTGTTGTTGCTGCCAATCACCTGTGACTTACATTCTCTGAGCCTCAATTTCTTTACCTGAAAAATGGGAATAATAATCCCTGACTACTCAAAGAATTATTGTGAGGACAAAAGAGTTTGTTCACGTGAAAGAATTTGTTCTAGTCTAGTGTAATTCTTTTTTTTTTTTTTTTTTTTTTTTTTTGAGACTCTCGCTCTGTCACCCAGGTTGGAGTGAGGTGGCGCGATCTTGGCTCACTGCAGCCTCCGCCTCCTGGGTTCAAGCAATTCTCCTGCCTCAGCCTCCCGAGTAACTGGGATTACAGACACCCACCACCACACCCGGCTAATTTTTGTATTTTTAGTAGAGACAGGGTTTCACTGTGTTGGTCAGGCTGGTCTTGAACTCCTGACCTCGTGATCTGCCCACCGCGCCCAGCCCCTGGTGTAATTTTCTTTTCACCTTCTACTTGAAGTTTCCACCTTTAGGCCTCCTGTTAGAGGCAGCGTCATTAGTCCAACCGAGCCTCTTAGAGGGAGCCTTCTGTTAAGTGGCAGCATCCGTCATTAGTCCAACCAAGACTCTTTGAGGGACCTCCATGGCCGAGTAACTCATTTTTTTCTCTTTTTTTTTTTAAAGACAGGGTCTTGCTTTGTTGCCCAGGCTCTCTGGGTGTGGTGGCACTATCTTGGCTCACTGAAGCTTTGACTTCCTGGTCTCAAGTGATCCTCCTACCTCAGCCTCCCAAGTAGCTGGGACTACAGCTAATTTTTAAGTTTTTTGTAGAGACAAGGCCTCCCTGTGTTTCCCAGACTGGTCTCAAACTCCTGGCCTTAAGCAATCTGCTGTCCTCGGCCTCCCCAAGTGTAGGGATTATAGGCGTGAGCCACTGCACCCGCCCTGTGTAGCTGATTTGTAGCACAAAGTGCCATAGTTAAAATGTATTTGTTTTTCTTCAACCCCACCTTATTTCATAAAGGATTTAAAGGTCATCATCCTAGCTTCTGTCTGGACTTTGCCCAGCCTGCTATCCCAGACTTTCCTTTCAGCCATTCTTCTCTTAGGTAGGAATTTGCTGCTTGATATTTGATTTTCCTTCTGTTTGACTTTGTAAATTTCTGCCAGGTGCGCCATTTATATGATACTGGCGAAACAAAAGATATTCACCTGGAAATGGAGAGCCTGGTGAATTCCCGAACCACCCCCAAATTGACTCGCAATGGTGAGTTCTGGCGGTGGCTTTTTAAGATGCAGGCAGCCCCTTCAGAGAAGTCTGTACTCATTCACTGAGCCATAAGGTGCGGTCCGAGGCCGTGGCTGAAGCACTGTCTGAGACAGTGGCTGTCAACCAGGGGTGATTTTGCCCTCCAGGGGATACTGGTAGTTGTGTGGGGACATTTTTGATTGTCATGATTGGGAGTGGGTACTCCTGGCGTCGAGTGGGCAGGAGCCAGGGAGTGGTCAGGAGCCAGGGATGTTGCTAAACATCCTGCAATGCACAAGACAGGTCTCCATCACACAGAATTACCTTGGCCTGAGGTGTTATGAGAGCATAGAGAGAAACCAGATACAGATGCTGGGCAGAGGGGAGAGAGGATAGAGTGTCAGAGCTAAGGTTTTGGGGGAAGACCTTGTGGAAGAAGTCTTTGGCTGGGTCCTGCAACATTGCCAGGATTCAGTGACAGGTGAGGACCACTCCAGATTTTGTACGTATTGAAGGCCCTGAAGACTTTTTTGGAAGAGAATGACATGAGCGCACACCTGGTCAGCCACATGTGAGAGGGGATGGAGGAGGGAAGTGCCAGAGGCAGGGAGACCAGGTCGAAAAACATAGCCATGGTCAGGCTGAAGGTGGTGAAGGCCCAGATCTGGCCCTGATGCTGAGGATGAAGAAGAGAGGAGGTAGTGGAGGAGACCTCAGACTTTGGGCCAGATGCAGCTGAGTCCTGGGCCAAGCTTTGCCATTGGTGAATTATGCGGCCTCGAAGAGGTGATTGAATAGCTCTGAACTTCGGTTTCCCTGTCTGGGACGTGGGGGCAGCAGTGTCTACCTCACATTGTGATCATGAGCGCCAGGCCTCCGGTGGATGGTCATTCCCATTGTTCGTTATGTGAGAGAGAATGGTAAGGAGGTGAAATCGATGGGCAGGGCCAGCTGATCACCTTGTGGGGCGAGAGGTGGGTGTTTGTAGATGGTGTTACATCAGTGTAGGCAAGGCAGAGGGAGGGCTGAGAGGGTTGAGTCATTTGGACATTGTGAATTTGATGTGCCATTGGGATGCCAGGGTGGATGTGAGGACCAGCAGGCAGTCGGAAACATTTGCATTTTTCTCCCCTGGAGCGTCTTCTCTTTGAAAGCAGAGAGTGTATCTTTATTCACTGTTTTTATTTTAGAGCCTGGAATACTGAAGTTGCCTATTACATATTGGATGGTTGGATATACACATAGGAGACAGATCTGAGTAAAAGCTCATTTCTGAGCCAAGAGATGGCACCAGAAAGTGGTTTTATGTGTTATTGCAGAATACATTTTCGCGGTGAAAAACCTAAATGAAACAGGATTTTCATGATACTTGGCTTTTGTCTTGTGTTCACAGATTACTAAATGACTTAGTGCAAACTTCAGTTGCCCTCGGTGAGGGAACAGACTTTCTTGGATATAAATAGTTCGTAGATTCTCCTGAATGGCCCGTATGAGAGCTCTTCTGATGTGGTTAATAATAGGAGTTTTAAAGAGGCTGTTCAGGTTTTAGAAGACGTTTCAATGAACTGTAAAAAGCATCCCAGCACATGTGTTTGCCTATTCAGTTTTTCAGGGTTGAGAATTCGTAGTATGAGGTGCCAGGCTCCGTTCGGGGACTGTCTGATCTGGGGCCCCAGTGTTGTCAGCAGAGCCCTGCAGGGCTTCTTCTCTTGGCAAGTTATACAGTGCCTTGGAAGTGCAGGGGCAGGGCCTGGTGCTTTGGGTTGAATGTGCCACCCTGTAGGATGGAGCCTTTTCTCCTCTCCTTTTCCCAATGCTACTTTGGAGGGGGAAGGCTTCCTCAGCCAGGTGCCGGCGACTACCTGAGAACTCAGAGCTGCTGCAAGCCAGGCTGGCCACACAGTAGGTGGCGCTCCTCCACCTCAGTGCCGCAGGGACAGCGGGCTGCGGCTGTCAGGCTGTGGTCCCTCAGGATGCTGGGGGGTGGCATTGACCTTAGAGTCTGGATAAACTAGTAGTTTCTTTTCTTAGAATTCACTGTCATGATACCATTTGCATAACCTTGTTCCTCACTGTTTTCTTTGATTGGAAACTAGTGTTGACTGTTTTGTCCCTACCCTCAGTAATTTTTCAAAGTGGACGTGTGTCCTGCAAAGAGGATTCTCTGTCAGTGTTACCAGGTGACCACACCTCCAAGAATAATGTGTTTTGTTGTTTTAGAGTCTGTAGCTCGTTCAAGCAAACTGCTGGGTTGGTGCCAGAGGCAGACAGATGGCTATGCAGGGGTAAACGTGACAGATCTCACCATGTCTTGGAAAAGTGGCTTGGCCCTTTGTGCAATTATCCATAGATACCGCCCGGACTTGATGTAAGTTGTGATCAAACTTTATGTTTTTTTAATATTCCCCAAGGATCTCAGACCACTCTGTTATCAAGTAATATTTTGTCCTTTTTCCTAGAATGAGGTTCATAGTATACTTTCTCTAGAAGGCAGTGATTTTGATTTCACTGTATTTGAAACTCTGTATGTCATGTATTATATAGCTCAACCCAGGAATGATTTTTATTTTTATTTTTTTCCAATAAGTCTTTTGCGCTCCTATAGCTGAGTTTTAAAAATCACAACACTGATAAGTCAAAAACTGGTTTTGATACCCACCTCGGCCTGTTAGCTTCACACAGAGGAAAACTCTGTTTACTGACCCCGATTGAACTCTTCGTTTCAGCCAGCTATCTCTCAAAATCTTTTTTTTTTTTTTTTTTTTTGAGACGAGGAGTCTCGCTCTGTCCCCCCAGCTGGAGTGCAGTGGCGCCATCTCGGCTCACTTCAACCCCACCTCCCGGGTTTACGCCATTCTCCTGCTCCAGCCTCTGGAGTAGCTGGGACTACAGGCGCCCGCCACCACGCCCGGCTAATTTTTTGTATTTTTAGTAGAGACGGGGTTTCACCACGTTAGCCAGGATGATCTCGATCTCCTGACCTCATGATCCACCCACCTCGGCCTCTCAAAGTGCTGGGATTACAGGCATGAGCCACCGCGCCCGACCTAGCGCTCTCTCAAGTTCTGTGGGTCACAGGGGAAACCTGGCTAGAACATTTGGCCAGCTCAAGGCAAATGTGTCACTACTAACAAAGCAAAACATCATGAACACTTAACCAGTTCATGATGGTTCATTGGTATTTTCTCTGTGTTAAAGACTGCATTTTTTACAGACATATTCTGTTGTCCTACCCACCTATCCCAGTGACATCTCCTTTGGCCATTCTCCACTCACCTGTCTATAGAATCAGCACTCTGGGGTGACCCCAGGTCAGCTGTGGGGGCCAGCACACTCAGGTTCCCCCATTGGCATTTGTTACCACGGAAGCCAGACAGAAGGATTCAGAAGCAGAGCATGTTGCGTTATTTTGGTTTCCTGTCCTTTCCATCATGAGGTCCACTTAAGAGGCCAATTTCTGTTTGTTTTGTTTAATGATTGCTTAAAGAATCCTGCAAGATATAGTTGCTATTTATATGATGGTTATAAACTGACGAGGCAAGAGCTGGTAAAAATAGCCTTGTGCAGTGTGGATTACCAATGGGGATTTCTGGTGTGCTTGGATGGAGGTAAGTGACCTCTGCTGCTCCTGTCACTTAGCTCACCCAGCAGTTGATAACAAGTAAGTAAGAATAGGGCTTATTCACTCCCGCCAAAGAAAGGGGGTGGGGCAAGGAAGAGCAGCTTGGGAAAGATTGTAGTCAGTGGCAGAGGATGGGCAGGTGAGTCAGCTCTGTTCCGAATGGAACAGGCAGAAGTGGTTGAGGGAGCCTAGCAGGTGGGGGTGGAGGGGCACCGGGCGAAGGTTAGGGGACCGTCTTCTGGGAAGGCAAAGCAGCACAGGGACAGCGCGGCACTGTTCAGCAGCAGTGGGGTCATAGTTTCAGGGGCTGAACCTACAGTGAGGGGGAGTTTGAGAAAGTGGAAAATGCTGTGGGGTCCTAGGTTAACACAGAATAAGGGCTGCTGGGTTAGCCTGAAGTCATGTAAGGAAGAATGCGATCAGTCTTCTGAAAAGCAAGAGGCTTAAACCCAGTAGGAAATGGCCATTAATCTAAATAGGAAACTTAGCAATGGAAACATTTTTTGAGGAAGATTTTGGAATTTCCCCTCCAGGAGAAGGCTAAGATTCATCAGAGCTGATTTAGTACCTTAACAGCTCGTCGGGTCTAAGGGCCATGGTGGGTGACAGTCCCGGGCCTGTAGGGGTAATCTGATTCAAATAGATGTATCGTGTTTTCACATTAGTTTAATATGGATGGGCCATATGCAAGGATCAAGATATGTTAAAGATAAGATAGTTCCCATTATTTTTTATTTTTATTTTTAGAGACAGGGTCCCCCACCCTATTTCTCGGGATAGAGGGCAGTGGCACAGTCATAGCTCATTGCAACCTTGAACTTGCAGGCTCAAGTGATTCTCCTGCCTCAGCCTCCCACATAGCTAGGACCATAGGTACATGCCGCCATGCCTAGCTAATTTTTAATTTGAATTAAATTTTTAATTTAAATTGAGCTCCGGGGCTCAAGCAATTCTGCTGCCTCACCATTCCAAAGTGTTGGGATCACAGGTATGAACCACTGTGCCCAGCCAGTTCCTATTCTCAAGCTCACATTTTAGTGGTAAATTTGTGTTACCAGAAAAATGAGAGTAGTTTTTCGACTTTTTCCCTTTTTTTTTTCTTTGGTGGGTAAACCTTTCATCACTTCCTGAGGTTACTTTGCTTTTCCTTAGTAAAAAGAAAAAGAACAAGAGGTGAGATAAAACAGGTTTGTTCTAAGGTGTCCACGATGCACAGCACCCTGGATTTTAGCTGAAAACAGAGAAAGGACGATGACTCCAGGATACCGTGTTTCTGTTTAAGGACAGTCAACCTATCTTGATACATTTTCCTTGTCCTGTTTCTCAGAGATTTTGATTCTTTGGATGAGCAAAATGTGGAGAAGAATAACCAACTGGCCTTTGACATTGCTGAGAAGGAGTTGGGCATTTCTCCCATCATGACAGGCAAAGAAATGGCCTCCGTGGGGGAGCCCGATAAGCTTTCCATGGTGATGTACCTGACTCAGTTCTACGAGATGTTTAAGGACTCCCTCCCCTCTAGCGGTAAGGCCCGGGAGGAGCTGCTGCACCACCCCCGCTGCTGTGCTGTGGCCCGGCTGTTCCTTCCTTCCTCTCGACTGTCCCGCAGCAGTGCCACCAAACACAAAGTTACTCTGTGTTCTTACCAGTTAGCTGTCAGGGAAATCTCTGGAGCTTTGCTTCATTATTTTTCCCTTCTCTAGTAGTATGTTCTCAACCCCTCATTCTTTCCCAAATCTTTCTCGCTGCATTTATAAAAATGCAGAAATCGTTCCTGTACCAAGTCTTTTTCCATGACTCCACCACCTTCTAGTGCTCGCGCTCTCAGAGCCAGCCTTTTTGAAGAAGTGGTTTGTGCTTGTGGCCTCTGCTTCTGCACGGCCCAAACTTCATAACGGGTTATAAGCCGGCTTCTCCTCACACTGCGCTACCGCAGCTGTTCCCCAGTGAGGAGGATTCCCACCTCCTAACTCTTTTCTCAGTTCCCATCTCTCACGCACTTGCTTTTCTGCATTGTGGGGCGCCGGAGAACGATGTCCCTTTTCTTGGAATCCTCTCGTCTCCTCCATATCTGTGATCCTGAACCACACTTGTCCCCCTTCTTTCTCCTGTCACTGTGCCTTCTCCGGCTTCTTTCTACTCCTACCTCTTAGCACTTACCAAAAGTCTTTGCTTGGCCCTCAGCTTGCTGCCTCAGGCTCTCATAGTGCTACAAAAAATATTCCTGTTGTCATTAATTGTCACTTTAGAGTAAGTGTAGCATGAGGCTAGAGTGTTGGCTGTGGGGTCTGACCTGGATTTACAGTATCCCAGGCTTCCACTCCTGGCCTTAGGCAAGTTACTAAATTTTCCTGTGTCTCGCTTTCTGTCACCCTGTCTTGTAAAATGGGATAATGGGTGTAAAATGGGGATAATATGTATAATTACATTGTGCTGTGCCAAGAAGGATGTTCGGCCAGTGGAAGTACTTAATAAATGTTAGTGATTTACTATGAATTAATGACTATTTTAAAAATTACTGTTGTTATTAATGAAACATTGAAATCCAAAAAACTTGTGTTACCACTTTCCAGTACTTTCCAGCCCATGTATTCTTGTAGGGCTCGGTGGCTTTTCCTGGTTAGCCATGCCATTCTTACAACAGAAAGCCACAGCTCTAACACTGATGTACCCATGCAGTGCCACCCGTCTGTGTGCAGCTCAGAGCGTGGCATCTGCATACACTAAAACCAGGAACCCTGAGTTCATCGCCTCTCTGCTTTTCTCTCTCCCTCCCTCTCTGTCCGTTCCGAAATTTTTATCACAAAACGAGCCTTCAGCACTCTGCTGTAACTAACAATCACAGCCAGCTTCCAACTTCTGAAAAGCAAAAGTGCAGGTTTTGGTAACTGAAGTAGATTGGGAAGAAGAGTCATTTTTGTTGATGTGGATGAAAAAAAGAAGGCTCAGTGTCCATACCCAAGTATGCATTTCCTCCGTGGAGTTTCCTGCTGAGGCCACGTGTTGTCATAGCTGGTGAACCTTTAGAACTTTCTGAGGCTCTGCGAACCATCCATAAGGGAGAGTAGTTTTGGGCGGGATTTTGCGTTGCCCTCAAGGGCTGTGCTTGAACATCACTGGTTTCTGTTCCCAGACACCTTGGACCTAAATGCAGAGGAGAAAGCAGTCCTGATAGCCAGCACCAGATCCCCTATCTCCTTCCTAAGCAAACTTGGCCAGACCATCTCTCGGAAGCGTTCTCCCAAGGTATGTGGAGGAGTCTCTCGACCGGCTGCAAAGCTAATGGCAAGGTATGTGTGGCTAGAATAATGCAGTTTCCCTTCTCCCTTGGTACAGGATAAAAAGGAAAAGGACTTGGATGGTGCTGGGAAGAGGAGAAAGACCAGTCAATCAGAGGAGGTGAGATTCACTTGGGGAATTGCTAGAATGGTCATGAGGAATAGCCCTTTTTGGTTAAAATCCTTCATTTCCACAATGGTATTGCCAGGTCTTTTCCTATTCATCCTTTATGAGAATTTCTGCTGGGCTTTTTCTTTTCTTTTTTTTTTTTTTTTTTTTTTTTTGAGACAGAGTCTTGCTTGTTGCCCAGGCTGGAGTATAGTGGCGTGATCTGGGCTCACTGCAACCTCCGCTTCCTGGGTTTGGGCTCCTGCCTCAGCCTCCCAAGTAGCTGGGATTACAAGTATGTGCCACCACACCCAGCTAATTTTTGTAAATTATTTATTTATTTATTTATTTATTTTGAGACAGTTTGGCTCTATTACCTAGGCTGGAGTGCAGTGGTGCAATCTCGGCTCACTGCAGCCTCCACCTCCAGTGTTCAAGCGATTCTCATGCCTCAGCCTCCCAAGTAGCTGGGATTATAGGTGTGTACCACCATGTCCTGCTAATTTTTGTATTTTTAGTAGAGATGGGGTTTCACCATGCTAACCAGGCTGGTCTCAAACTCCTGACCTCAAGTGATCCGCCCACCTCATCTTCCCAAAGTGCTGGGATTACAGGCCTGAGCCACCGCGCCCGGCCAGGTCCCAGTACTCTTTATATGGCCCTAGCTTGAGACTTGCTGTCCCCTTGTGGACACGGGAGCTTTGAGAGCTGAGCCAGACCACCAGCCCCCGTGCCAGGTCCTGAGCGCACTTCTGTGAGGGAGGGACATGGGGGGAGCCTCCTGTCACAGCGCCGGGTTCTTTGGGGTTGGTATTGATCAGGAGGAAGCTCCCCGGGGCCATAGAGGAGAAAGACCGACCCTGGTGAGCACTCTGACAGACAGGAGGATGGACGTTGCCGTTGGGAACCAGAACAAAGTGAAGTACATGGCAACCCAGCTGCTGGCCAAATTTGAAGAGAACGCACCCGCACAGTCGGTCGGCACACGGAGACAGGTAAACCCAACCCGTGCCTCGCCCACACTGATGTGGTCAGGCCACACAAGAAGAGGGGATCTTTTCTGTCCATTGAGATGGGCTGTGTCACAGACCCTGCGGTTCATGGGCTCAAGACGGGCGTCTGGCTTTCCCTCGCCTGACTGCAGCAGAGAAGAGCCCTTTATCTGCTTGCTTCAGGCTCTGAGGGTCGCTCTGTCCTCAGCATTCTGGCCTGGGTTGTCCCCTGACAAGAATCAGCAGAGGGATCTAAAAGAATCTGTATTCATATACCTGTACATCTGTGCACGTTTGCAGATATATTTAAATTTAGAGAAGTACACACTTACTGAGGAACATGCTGAGAAGTACAGTAAAGGTAATGAAGCCACCTGTGATTCTATTAATTTTTTCCTGCCCTTCTTTCTGGTCTTTTTTTTTCAGTGTATTCTTGTTTTTGTAGATAAGGTCATTCTTAACATATACTTGTCGATTCTCCTTTTTTCATTTCACCTTAGGCATTCCCATGTTGTCCCTGACTCTACAAGCACCTTCTAGAATGTGTGGGCATCAGGCTTCTCTTAGCTGTTGCTCTAGTGTTGGATGTTCAGGTTATTTCTCATCTTTCATGATAAGATACAGAGATAAACGTTCTTATGATAAACCTTATTTTGTGTGTTGCAGCAGTTTCTCGGGATATTTTCCTAGGACTATGAGCATTGAGTGCTAAGTGGCACTCCCACACACCATGCATGAGAGTGCATGGCAGCAGCTTGTGGCTTGGGGTGTCTTTGTTAGGGTGTGTCTCTCCCCTTGCTTGTCTAAAAGTCACTCTGACTTCTTACAAGAGGTGGGCCTGGGATTTTGGAGATTGACACTGCAAGTGTCTCATAAATCTCCATGATAACTGGAGAGAGCAGCCGGAGGGCAGCGGCCCCTTCTCTGAATTTCCCTTCACTCTCTTCATCTTCTCCATGCCCATCAGCCATTCTTCCTATGGACCAGATGGGTGGGAGCAGCTTTGCTTGGAGTCTGACCGTAATTAACGACCTGCCACATCTAGTCTTTGCACGCCAGTCTTTTCATGCTGTGGCTCACAGAAAAGGTGATGATATTCACTGATAAACAGTTGAGGTTGTCTGGAGGCTCTGGCAGTCCCAGGTTCCCCTGCCTTGCTTGGGAAGGCTGGAATGCTGCCCGTTAGAGGAAGGTTGCCTCTAAGAGAAGGTTACTTTCCTCATTTTGGATGGGAATATTAGTTTTCCAAATCAGAATTAGTGGTTTCGACTCAGAGAACATTTAGCTTGGAAAAGAGATGATGCGTATTACAGCTTCTGTTTTCCTTTTTCTGTTCTTTTGCATTTGCTTTTGGTTTGGGGGAGGCTGTTTGCTTTGCTTTAGAAGTGTAACTTTCTAAGAATGAATCCTCCCTCTTCCCCACAGTTCACAGGTGTGGGGCTGTCCCCTGTGAGTTCTTTCTGTTCTTCTCCCACCTTAATGTACTTTTATTTTGTTTTGTCTCCATGTCCTGTCCCCACCCACACTTGGCCTGTGTGTCCCCAGCTGACACAAGAGCGTGGGGCCAGCCAGCCGTCCAGCTGCCTGCCCGGGCAGGTTCGCCCTGCCCCCACCCCGCAGTGGAAACAGGTAAAGGAACTGCCAGGGCCAGGATGGGTGCTGTCTCTCCAGGCCTTCCCACCCCGCTCCTGAGCCAGCCAGGGTTCAGGCCTGTGCTCTGGAATCCTAGCTCATGAGGGCCGGAAGTCTCCGCTCATTCGAGTAGTAGCTTTGGGAAAACATTGAACAGGCAGGGCTGACTGATTGCACGATTTCTGTAACTCCTGGGGATTTGAGAAAGAGTTAACAGGGAGACTGTTGATTTGGTTTGAAACTCGCTGAAGCGGTGTGGTAGGCGGCTCACCTAGGGGTACCCGAGCTCTTGGGTTTGCTGTTGTCCATTTGTCTCAAGCTGACTTTTTTCCAGCATGTCTCCTCGTGACCCTGGGAGAGAGAATTCTGAGTATGTCAAGCCTGAGAGTTGGGGCGTGGAGCCTTTTAAATAGGAAAATGTTATCCAGGAAAATAGTCTGGAACTGTGCGTTTGTGTTTGTTTTAAATCCTGGATGAAAGTATTCCTGGATGTTTTATTGGTGTTCTCTCTACATTTAAATGAATGTTTTTGGAAATTTTCACTAAAACCTTGGCAGGATCTCCCGGAAAACTGCGTATCCTAAGTGGTACAGAATAGGGCAGGTGATGGCATGCACTTTCTAAGAAAAAACCCAGCAGAGGAATCGGGAGCCCTGACTGTGGCTCCTCCATGTCACAGATGAGCAAGTCCCTGCTCTCGAGTGGAGCCAGGGTTGGCTGCCTTGTAGTCTGATATCATTTAGGTCTGCTGAGATGCCGAGAGGGCCGTGAGCTGGTCCTGGATGCCGTCAGCGCCTTCCGTAGTCGGTCTCCCCGGCCTCCTGTGCTGTAAAGTGACTTTATGGTCAGGAGATGCTGAGGGGTGGTGAGTTGGGTTTTATTTAAGTTACTTACATTCCGGCAAAAACGTTCCTTTCTAACCGTTCTTTTGTAACATAGCACGTTAAAGACAGGGCCCAAAAGGCTGAGATGGAATTTTGGGAGCAGTGTCCAAACTCACAACAGGAGACAAATTCACCCTTTCTCTGTGCATGAGGGAGGTCTTCTGAAAAATCTAATTGGAAATTTACTTGCATTTTATTTTCTTAACCTTGGCCTTGATGTCTCGGTGGAAGAATCGATTTGAAAGATGATGTTTAGTTGAGGATCTGTTGAAGGGGAAAGTGAACTCTAAATTGGATTCCAAAACCTCTTACAGTATTCATAACAGGTGCCTGAGGTGGGAGGAGCAGAGGGAGAGGGAGATGAGGAGTAATGCAGGCAAGTGGGGGAACGGGTGGCTGTGGCTGGAATGGTGCTGAGGGGCCGCTGGAAGCATCCTCCCTGGAGAATGTTGGTAGTCACTGCCAGCGCAACTTGTCACCTGAGTCAGTATGGTCGTGGTGGAGTAGGAGACTGGCAGGCTGTATGGGCAGTGGAATAGAACCATCAAAGTCAAACGCAGGTTCTGTGGGATGGGCACCAGATTACAGTTGGAGACAGTAGCTGGGCAGATGTATAAATGAGACTTGATTGGTGAGAAATCGTTAGCAGTGAGAACCCCATTAGGTTCTTTGGTAGCTTAGGGGATATCCAGTAGGGATCTGCGAATTTATCAGGTGGCAGGGAAGTAGCACTGTGAACCAAAACTCACAGTTCTTATGTCCGTGTGAAATGTATAGTATTCACATAGAACTTTCTCAGCTCTAAATCATGAATTTAGGCCTTCTAAATTTATCTCCTGAAAGAGTTGGAGTTGCAGTGTCAGATACTTGCAGAAACCTGGGACAGAGGAACCCCAGTGGTACCCGGGCCCTGCGTCTGATGCCTCCCATGGCTGGCCCTCCACATCTCCCTTCAGGAAGCGGGGCTGACTGGCAGCACCCCATTGTGACTCATAGTGCTTCTCTGGAGGTGGTTCAGAGGCAGGAGGGCATTGCCTGGCAGGGCAGTGATAGCTGAGTTGACAGAAGGGTCACCTTCAGCCTAGGTCATCGTATGGAAGAGGGAAAATAATAGCAGCTCAGCCTGCCAGTGGCTTCCCTTTATTTCCTTCCTTTGTAAACGCTGTGGCTCTTCCCATCCTTTTGCCTTTTGATCTCAGAAACACATCCTGAAGGCAAGCTCTGTGCGTTAACCAGCCCTAGTTTGGAAGTAGATTGTCATGGGAGCTCTGAGCGAGTACGGGGCTGTTTCCCCAGGCCTCGTGGCTTCCCTGCTCACCTGCTCCCTGCATGCTGCCCTGGGCACAAGGAGATGAGAGTTTCCCTGGAAGATATCAGAGAGGCCTGGGAATGTGTGATTGTTTCTCAAATACCAGGGACTTTGGGGCTTTGTAAATTGTAGACAGACTCTCGAAGGGAATATGGTGGAGGGGGCAGAATGAGAGAAATGCCAGGGACGTGTATATGGCATTTGAATGTTAGTGAGACACCTTTAATTTTAACATAATGCTCCTGCCTTTCTTGCATTTCCTTGTTAGTTTCCTGAAGCCCTTTGAGTACAGGGACTGAGGGGAGGGCAGCAGTGCCAGCCACTGTCACAGCTGTGCCCTGAAGAGGCTGCTGCTTCGCTGTATTGGGTGCACATGACCAAGCCCTTGAGAGGGGGTCTCTGTGTCCCCTCTTGGCGGTTGGCCTGTTTGCCCTTTCTCTCTACTCATCAGCAAGCCTATTTCTTATATCCCCGGCTTCCCTGAGAAAACCATTGTTCCCTGGCACCTGGAAGGTGCTACCTGCTGGTTCTCCCCAGTCCTGCAGATCACCTCTGTGGCTGTGCCCAGCAGAGGGTGCACGTCCCACCTGGGGGCCCACGGGAGACCACTGGGCTGCCGTCTGAGGATGAAGGGGCAAGGAAAGGCCTCCCTGGGGTACTTCTGACAAACGCCCTTCAGTCCTCCCAGAACCAGCCTCCACGTGGCCACTGTTTGAATAATGTTCTCTCTGTTTGTGTCTGTTGGTGTAAAAGCAACGGGAAAAGGAGTGTTCTCGGACCTGCCCCAAAAAAGTGATCACCCTGTCTCCTCCCCCTACTCCACCTCCCTGTCGGGCGCATGGCAGCCAGCAGGTGATCCTCTCTGCATGCTCCGTGGTCCTGTCTCTGTCTCCCTGCCTGTCTGTGTAGGTGGCTAGTGTAGAGACCAAGTCAGTTTCCCTCTTCTCAGCAGTAACTGTCAAGAAGAAAGGCCATGCGTAGAAACCATTTATGGTGGAAGCAACTTTTATGGCCCTCAGGATGGTGCATCCTACATTCACACCTGACCCTGGTCAGTCCCACCCACACCATGG
Organism: Macaca thibetana thibetana; assembly: GCF_024542745.1. Classification (NCBI taxonomy): domain Eukaryota; kingdom Metazoa; phylum Chordata; class Mammalia; order Primates; family Cercopithecidae; genus Macaca; species Macaca thibetana. Next base: position 33,345,217 of record NC_065587.1, read on the forward strand.
AAACATGACTGTCCCACCATGAACTAGAAGTTCAGCTGTAACTGATGTTTGTCACGCATCCGAGGCCCAGAAGCCCTAAGAGCAGCCTGTTTTTCTGAAACCCCGCTGAAGGCAGCCCTTTTCTCTCGCTGCACAGTGAGGTGGGGTGAGGCCTTCGGGCGCTGCCACAGGGCTTCTCCACGTGAGTTTCGTTCCTTCTGATCTGGGAGCTCTGCCTCTTGCCCGTTCAGCGTCTTCCAACAAACACTCCTCCCCGCTGCACTCGCACACCAGGCAGAGCGTTCAGGAGCGGCCCCGGAGCCAGCCGCAGCCGTGGCTGGTGAGAACAGCAGGCAGTGAGGACAGCGGGCATGTGTCCGTGGCATGTTTGTAGGATGGCATTGTTGACCTTCATGGTATGTTTCTATAAAATAAAATGTGAGTTTCAAGAGCAGAATCTATGGAAAGACATTTTCCCACCTAAGGTGGCCTATTTAAAGGGTGATCGTAGTAACGAGACTGATTTTGAAGGCCCCACCTGTGTCCATGGCTCTCAGAACTGAGCCGTTGCAGGTTGAGCAGCTGCTGGGTGCCTTCATCTACACGAGAGCTAGCCGTCCTCAGCACCTGCTGTCACCTGGGAAGCACGCTCAATGCTTCTCAAGCCGTGTCTCCATCAGTTCTCACAATAACACTGTGAGGCAGGTGCTATTATTGGCTCCGTTTTCTAGGGAGGAGACTGAAGCATAGGGTGGAGAGGCCGTGTCACGTGTCTGAGTCACATAGTAAGCGCTCAGTGCATAGTGAGGTGGGGTGATGCCTTCGGGCGCTGCCACAGGGCTTCTCCACGTGAGTTTCGTTCCTTCTGATTCTGGGAGCTCTGCCTCTTGCCCGTTCAGCATCTTCCAACAAACACTCCTCCCCACTGCACTTGCACACCAGGCAGAGCGTTCAGGAGCAGCCCCAGAGCCAGACTGGAATCTGACTTGTGGGACCGGGGCCACGCTCTGGCCTCCCCCTGCCCACAGAGACATTATGCTCACGGGTGCTGGATAGGAGCAGCCATGTCAGAGGCCTTGGGACTGTTTTTCCACCGGCTCACGGCTGTAAGGCGAACCCTCAGCCAGCCAAAGAGTAATGCAAGCAGCCTTCCCTGATCCTGTGAGTGCAGCTCCTGGCTCCTCAGATGAGCAAGGCCATGTCCCTACCTACAGGTCTCTACCCTCTCACATATACCTTCCCGTCCATTCACCAAAAACACATTCACTTCTCCCTTTAGTAGATTATTCTTTGGCCCGATGCTCCTGTTCAGGGACCACTCCCCACTCTGGAGTTTCCTTTGGACTGCTGTCTTAGTCCTTTATTCTAGCCAATTTCCACCTCCCCACCTTTCCTTTCTAAAATGTCTTGTTGTGGAATGTGTCACCCTTTTAACCTGCCTCTCCTTCTAAACCTTCCATTTGATGCCTCTGATCTTACACCACTGTGTGAAAGAAGTATGCTTGTTCCACCTTGTACTAACCGTAGTTCATTATTGATCTGTGTAGCTGGCCTCACTGGAGGCCGGCGGGGGCAGAATGGCTGTGCAGAAGGTCGGCCTTGTGTCATGGGATTTGATACGGATGGGATTATGGTTACCTGGGAATGGGGTTAGTAGGGGAAGGGGATATGTGTTGAACTCTGAATTTCTGCCCCTGAATTTCCCACTGTTGCTTAGTAGATCCAAACAGAGCATTATGCATGGAGCTTAAGTTTCTACTTTATTGCCAACAGACATACAGGGATCTTGATGCTGACAACCGTGGCAAGCAGAGCCCCCACCATGAGAGGGTAAAAGAGCATGAACCCGTGGCATGGGATGCTGAGAGCCAAACAGACGGGGCACGCTGTGGTGGTGGGGCAGCGGGAAGGGATGTGGGGGATGGCCCCCTCCCCTTGCTTTTTGCACACTCTTGTCACCCAGCCAAGAGCCAGAATTCTTTTTGCTAGCAGTGTTGAGCAGTGCAAATAGCATTCGCTGTAAAGCAGGCACCCATCTGGCATTCAGATGGGATGCTGACCCTAAGTGTGTGTGTTCTGGTAAAGGGCCTTAGTGACTTCCCGTTTCTGCCCACTGTTCCCCTTCCAAGACCATGCTATTTCTACCCCCGAAATACGTGCCAGTGGTAGAGTAGTAGCATTGGACCGTCAGATATGACTTCTTAGGGAAAGGGTCTAGATCAGTATTCAAGTGGCATTCAAAAGTCACGGATCTTGAAGTGGAAATCCTGAGAGCCAAAGCTCTTACCAGCGTGAGGATTTTTCCAGTAGGGTAAGAATGAGGGGGAGAAAGGTAGGTGATGGCAAAATGGGGCTGTACCCGTGGAAAGCTTTAGTCTTTTCTGAAAACTAAGGGGGAAGTTACTGATTGCAGCTGGCCATCGTATAATGTGAGGGATAGCCGAGATGCCCAGTTAAAGAAGCTGGCTTACTTTAGGAAACTTTTGTTCTTGTTGTTCGTACCCGTAAAGATCTCCGAGTGGCTGTAGCTCTGCAGCTACTGGGAAGAGTCATCTCTAGTTGTTAATCTCACAAAAGCCATTTTGAGAAATGCAGTTGTGGCCAAGCAGTAAATTAGGTTACCCCTCGGACCCGATAGGAGCTAATCATAGTGCCATCTTCCTGCACCCTCTCACCGGGCTAGCAGCGGGCAGTGTGTGTGCTGCCTGAACCTGGTGCTGGGTCGGGGAGAGGAGACTGGGCTGGAGGTGAGCGTCTTTCCCATCCCCTTTCCATGGCCTCGCCCCACTGTGCTCACCCTTTTTGGGGCTGCCCCCCCCCCGGCACTGTGTGCCCAGCCTCTTTCTCCCTTCTTCCCAGGCTGTGTCCCCTCAAAAAGGAAAACAGCCCTTTTCATTGAGCAGGGCAGTGCCCTCCATTTTGGGGATCACATATTTAATGAGAGACTGATAATGTTTAATGAAACAGTGCCTAAAAGAAGGGAGGGGAAGGCCGGGCACGGTGGCTCACGCCTGTAATCCCAGCACTTTGGGAGGCCGAGGTTGGCGGATCACGAAGTCAGGAGATCAAGACCATCCTGGCTAACATGGTGAAACCCCGTCTCTACTAAAAATACAAAAAATTAGTCAGGCGTGGTGGCGGGTGCCTGTAGTCCCAGCTACTCGGGAGGCTGAGGCAGAAGAATGGCGTCAGCCCAGGAGGCGGAGCTTGCAGTGAGCCGAGATCGCGCCACTGTACTCCAGCCTGGGCGACAGAGCGAGACTCCGTCTCAAAAAAAAAAAAGAAGAGAGGGAAGCATGTTGAATAGGAGAGATTGGCAGTGAGAAACAATTTGAAGTTCAGGGCTGCTGTGCAGAGAGGGGAAGAGGTAGGGTTTTGAGCTCAGGAGGCAATAGTTTGCAGAGATGATTCTCTCTTTTTCCCTCTGAGCTGGTTTCTGCACTCCTCGGTGCAGGGCTCCAGACTGGATACTTTTGAGGACTTAAGTTCTTTTCTTGGACTTTGCCGCCGTCCTCCATAACCCTGCATGTGTACTCACCTGCTCTCTGCCCACCTCTGCCCAGCCCCCCACTCCTCCCCTTGGCTGTGACTGCTCTGCCCCCCAGGAGGCTACTGAGTCTTCCTCTTGCTTCCTTCTGGTGGGTGGTGCTTACAGCCATCCTCCCCAGCTCCCTCTGGGGCCTGTGTTGCTGAGCCCAGGGCCAGGGAGCTGGCGAAGTGTCTGAAGCAGAGGCTGTTGAAGTACCAGGTAACTGCCGCTCCATGTTGCCACTCCACGGAGCTATGAAGTGCACGTGACTGAGGTAGAGAGTGTGACCGATCTGGCTTGGAGCTGGAGGAGCAGAGGGCTTCCTCGTACCATGAGTTAATGCTGTCCTTCCCACCTGTAAATAGTTCATTCTGAACCTGGTGGGAAACTCAGCAGTTACTGGTTGCCAAAGCTTTCAGTCACTGCCTCACTCTCTGGCGACTGGGTTCCTAGCTGCATGGGCCCACGGCTAAGGAAGACCCTTGCTCAGTTTTGTTACATGTGCTATGTGCAATCTGTAGAGGACTTGGGCTCAAGCCTTTTCTCCTCATCGTTGCTTGGGATTCAGCTGCCTCCTTGGCAAGGAGAGCCTCTTTGAGCACTAGTGGAAGGAAGAGATGCTGCATTTCTGGCCCTTCTGTAGAAGGAGCAAGCTTCACTCTAGATTTGCTGTCTCCACTGTCTGCTACTTCTAAGGCCAATGGAGTGATGGGGTGGTGGGAGAATCTTTTTGCCCAGGAGAAATCCCAGCTCAGGCCGGGGGTTGCTCTCTGCAGAGCACAGAGCATGTGAGTCAACGAGACCCCCGCTCCCTCCCCTCCTTACCCACACAGAGGGAGGGCGAGGCTGTGCTGGGTGGCCCACAGCTGCGGGACTGCGTTCCAGGGCGTGCTCTGCTGCAAGCATGAGGGAAGGACAGATAAAAGCAAAACGGAAGCCTTGCATGGGCCACTTATGCTTCTGGGAGCTACTTTTTTTTTAGTACACATGGCATTTAGATAAAGGTCTAGAGTAAAAGGCTGTACAACTGCCAATCATCTTATGTTCAGAGGTCAGTGTGTGACTTAACATTTCCTTTAATTTTGTTTTTCTCCATCTTGTATTTTATAGCCAGAGCCCGAACCTCCTCGTCGATTTTTTGTCGACCAGTGGGAGCTTTCTCTTAGTCTCCGCTCCTCTGCCCGCCCCGCCTCTCCCTCCTCCGACTCCCTCCGACAGGTAGCATGGCCTAGGACTCACTAAAACTCTGCCCTCTGCAGCCTCCACTCACTTCACTTTTGCGAGTGTCATGTGCCCCAGGAGGTTGCAGGGTTCCTCACTTGGGCCTGCCTCCTGTAGGGAGCCGGCTGCATGTGTCGCTGTCTGCGTATGTCGGTCTGGTGTGTGAGGGCTGTGGCACACTCCTCAGCTAAAGTGGCTGCTGGCTTTCGTCCAACTGTATTTGACACATCCAGGTCTGTCGATGTGAACCGGCTTTGATGCTGTTTCAACTATATCAAATAATAATAAACGTTTTTCGGCCACTGGCTTTTTTAACTTCACATGTCTTCCAAAATAGTATGTGTTACAAAGTAGGAGCCGCAGTGTAACTAAATCACCTCAGTGGAGGGGTGACCATGCAGTGTTCTGGCTGCCTGTTGTCATCATTTGAGGAGTGAACGCGGCTGTCACCTGAAGTAGCGCTGGTCCAGTTGTGGGGAGTTTCTAGAGAGATTGGAAGATCTCTTTGCCACTCCTGTTGGTATTTCCCATCCTGGGTTGACGCCGGACCTCCCGGCATATGTGCATGGTAGCATATGCACACATGTGGTGTGCAGTGGGATGGATCCTGCAATGGCTACATTTCTGCTACTTTTTAAGAGGGATGAGAAGGAAACCATCACTTTTCATGCCAGAAACAAGTAGAACTTGAGCCTTCACCTCTCTTGTAGGGATGCTCGTCAGTGTTGCCGACTTGCTGAGAACTGAATGTGGCAGATGCCTTTGCGTGGGCAGCCCCAGACTGTCACTGCTGAGGTTGATGGTTTAGTTCAGGAGGGAAAGGTCCTGGCTGAGCAGTGAGGGCCCAGGGCTGGCTTGGTGTCCTGGCCTCATACTTGGCATCTGGCCCACACTCCCCTCCCCTGTGTCTGCTGCAGAATGAGAGAAATGCCATTTTCTGCTCCCTCAGTGTCAGCTATTAAGTTATCTGCTCAGCTCTGCCTGGTGTCTGTCGGTCCCAAGCCTAAGCTTCCTTAGTGTGCCTAAAGAAGGTTTAGATCTAAGAGCCACGTGTTTGTCTTGGCCACTAATAGGTATAATCTGTGAAGTTAATGGGCAAATGGCACCAATCCTTGGGAATCTTATTTTTGAATTAAAAACTATAATTGCTTCTTCAGCTCAGCTGAGCCTTGAGCTGAACCACAAGAACGGCTTCCTCATGTGTGCATCTGTGAGTCCCCCGAGCGCCTGCTTCCCCCTGCCCGGTGCTTCTGTGATTCTTCCTCACACGAGGCCTTATGCGTCTGTCCGTTCAGGCCATGCCCTAAGGGGGCTGTTGGCATCCCCAGGATAATGGCTCGTGGTGAGTTTCTGAGTCAGAATTAGGGTCAGGTTCCCCCCGGGGGCAGGGAGCCCCCTTCCTCCATGAAGTTCATGAGAGGAGCGCCACCCACGTGGTGGCGTGGCCATCTCCACATGGAAGGGTGACCTGGGTGTGGGAGTCTCTAGAGGACTTCCTCTCAGGACAGGTCACGGCAGGGCTGCCTGGGCACCCAGCTTAGCTGCGAGCAGGGCGGCTCACAGTGGAGACCTGGAAGTTTCTCTCGTGGTTTCTTCAGTGTTGCCAGAAAGAGGCTTGAGTTGGTTGGGTTTTTTTCTCTCACCTTTCTTCAGCCTCTAAAGTAATCCCTCCTGGCCTAGAACACATTCCCACCTCCCTGGGCTGATGGAGCAGCTTGGCTGCACGGCCACACCTCGTGGCCAACACGCCCAGCCCAGTCTAGAAGGCTTTGGCCTCAGCACCTGGATGGGCCACACGGGCCTCATCATGCTGCCCTCAGACCCCCAATACCATCAGCAGGGAGAATGGGCTGAGAAGACTTCTTCCAAAACAGCCTGGGAGCGTTGGCTGCCTGTGGCAGGCATTGTAGGGTCAAGCATCAGGAAGCAGGAAGAGATGGCAACGTCCGCTACCCACACGGAGGCGGCCTGTGCAGGAGCGAGCATGGCTCCTTCTGAGTGAGGAGATGGCCTCCTGGACCGTGAAAGGCGGCGTCAGCCTGGGCACCACTGCGTGCATGGGGGTGCCCCTCGAGTTCTGTGAACGCAGCCCAGCTGCGCAGGACCCAGGCCCTGCCTGCCCGTCTCTGCGCGTTCGCCCTGCCTTCTACCACTATTGCCTGGAATTGTGCAGTCCACAGAGATGGGAGAGACCCAGTTCTTCCCGAGGAAGACGCTTTCCCTGCAGCGGTCCTGTCTGTGCTGGTACCCCTGTGTGGACACTGACACGATGTTTTTCTTACCACCCGGTTTCCCTGCCTGTGAGCACTGTGTTGGCATGGTTTGCTGCTGCACCTTGTATTCAAATTGCACTTCCCAGAGATTTCTTTTTTTCCCATGTCTTCTTAATATATGTATTTTTTTCCTTCTCATTTCCCTTCATTCTGGTCATTTTGTAACCTTCAACCAATAGAAGTATATAAAGATGTACACGGGCGGAGTGAGCTCATTGGCTGAGCAGATAGCCAATCAGCTTCAGAGGAAAGAACCACCCAAAGCCCTTCTAGACAAGAAGGAACTGGTAAGAGACGTCTCCAGGCACTGTCTAGCTAGACGCAGCACAGCCGTGGGAAACACACCTGTGTGCTTGAGTCGCTTGTAACTTGTGTAGCCCGTGTATGCCATGCAGTAATCGCTTTTGAGGTTGTCTGGATTTTGATAACCAGATTTCTAAGACTGCAGTAGTTGTTGTGTGAGTCCAGGGACCCACATATATTCACATGAACTACGTCAGCACTGAATAGATACAGATACAGCTACCCTCAGAACAGGACTCTGCCAGCGTTTCCATTTGAGCTGGGGACCCTCGGGCCCCTTCTTGCCTTCTTCCATGTGCGTCTTTTCCATCGTGCCCCTCCCAACCCTTCTCACCCCTCTCCCTCCATTGCTGTTTCTCTAAGACTCTTTCTTATCAGTGTTTCCCAGCGTCGCCAGGCTGTATCATAGCATTACTCAAGTCTGGTGTGAGGCACTGTGATGCTGGCTCCCTCGTCCGCGGCAGCCTGACCTGGGCTTTTGCGGTTGTGCCCAGTGTTCCTTGTCAGCGCGTGGAGGCAGTGACCGTGGTGGTGCCGTCACTCTGTGGCAGAGCCAAGAGCACGGTTGACCCTAGCCAGTCAGTAGTCTGTCTCAAAGCAGACCACTTAGCGAGGGTTGGCTTTGTCTCGCCAGGCTGTGCCTCTAGGAGGGCCCGTGCGGCACTCCCTGAGGTGCTCCCCTTCCTCCCGACCGCCACCTGCAGGGCTCCATGAAGAAGGAGTTCCCGCAGAACCTGGGAGGCAGCGACACGTGCTACTTCTGCCAGAAGCGGGTCTACGTGATGGAGAGGCTGAGCGCCGAGGGCAAGTTCTTCCACCGGAGCTGCTTCAAGTGCGAGTACTGCGCCACCACCCTGCGCCTGTCGGCCTACGCCTACGACATCGAGGATGGTGAGACACCCCACGCCTCAGGTCCCACGGAGAAACTGGGCTTGGACAGTGTTTCCATCTGAGCTGGGCGCCTTCGGGCCCCTTCTGCCTTCTTCCATGTGCGTCTTTTCCATCGTGCCTCTCCCAACCTTTCTCGCCGCTTTCCCTCCACCGCTCTTTCTCTAAGACTCTTACTATCAATATTTCCCAGCGTCACCAGGCTGATGAGAATGGCATGCGTTTACCCAAGTCATTTCCCTGACTTCAGGGACACTTACTTGTGTTCTGACCTCAGGCTGTGAACTTGAGATAAAAGGAACACAAGACGAGGTTTTCGTCTTTACTTTACAGAAGGGGACTTGCACATCCATAGAAGTCACATATTTTGCCTCAGGTTGACGATGACAGCAAGTTGGAACTGGGTCCCAGGCCCCTGGGTTCTCAGACATTTGCTCTTGGAGATGCCTGCAAGGTGGTCCGTGTTAACGCCTCTCTGGCATCCGTCTGATCTCTCTTTGGTGGGTTGTGAACCACTGCACAGGGCCTGAATCTGATTTACTGTGGTGTTCAAGGCCTGGTCTTTGGCAACATGTGCCAGTTTTTACAATGAAAAGACCTTGAGGTAAACAGTAGAGAATTCTGCACACAGATGATAGAGCCGTCATGATGGGCAGAGGCAGGCTGGCTGCCATCTGAGGACCCTGCATTGATGACCCCCATCCCCATTCCTATAGGATGCTGCAGGGACTTCGTGGAAGGCAGTCTTATAGATTCCAGAGTAATGAGGGGGCCTAGATTAATAGGACAGGCAGTAATCTTTATAAGGTGGCATAAAGACCCTGACATTGATAAAAGATTGCGTGGCTGTGAGATCATACAGTGATGTCATCTAGGAGAGGGATGCCATGCAATTAGGACCTAGTCACTTCAGCTGTCCCGAGGATGAACAGACGGGCACCTCTGTCAGAAGGAGCAAGGAAGGAGCCCAGAGAGGTGAGCCGAGACAGACTGACTCTTGCATGGTGCCTGGCCCTTCTACTGTGTTGGTAAAAAGCACTCTGAGTCGGGGAAGAGTGGAAGAATTAGGATGCTGTTTAGATAAGGCAGGCAGATGGTTTGCTGTCAAGTCTTCTGTTCCACCTCTCCCACACACCTGCTCTCTGGATAGCACGTTTGATCTCAAGGATGGGGCCTGGCAGAGGGAGCCACCCAACCTCGCTCAGCTGTCCCTGATGCTCAGGGTGTTCTAGTTAGCTTCTCACCGTGGAGTCTGCCCGGAAAAAAGATGCTGCAAGGCACAGCTGATTGATCTGCGGGTACTTTTGCCCATGGGTGTGTGTGCATCTTTGCTGCCTTCTGTGAAAGATGCGGAAGTGTAATGTGTGCCTCCAGGAGCTCACGGTCCTGTGGGGATGGGGCCCATGAGGAGTAGCAGGCGACACGAGTACGTGCAGCGAACGGCTCGGTGCACAGCCTAGGTTGTGGCTTTGTAGACGCGCGGGGAGGAGGAAATCTGTGAAGTTCAAGAGCGGCTTGGAATGACCTCGCTGACCCTTGGCTAGACTTCGAGAGAGAAGGGTATGGTGGCGGAGTAGAGGGCAGACGTGCGCACCTGGCAGGACCTCGGGTGGCAGCGAGAGGCCGGGACAGGATGAGGCCAGCCTGATTGAGTGCAGTATTCTTAACACTGGAGCAGAGAAGACAGCCGTTCTAAACCAGCTCCCCAAATTTTAACCCAGCTTAGCCCCTCCACAGACCTCCCCCTCATCTGTCAGAGGACAGATGGACTACAGCCAGTAAGGAACTTTAGGGGCACTGAAGTTTTAGCCTGTTTTTTATCCAAGTTGCCGAGTGTCTCAGAAGTCTAACTGAAGAGGCTCAGAGAACAAAGAATAAGCTGGGGAGGTTGTGGCATGAGGAAGTAACCGAGGCCTTGTGCTGGGCCCCAACTCATCACGCCCTTTGTCCTCACAACAACCCCATTAGGTAACTCTTTTTATTATTGTAATCAGAAGTCAGGAAGCTGAGTTCAGAGAACTTACATATTGTTTGTTCAAGTTGACACAACTAGTAGTAGCTCGCTTGCACCAAATGACACCTAAGATTCATTCCAGGGCAGAGATTCAGGGATTGTGACTCCAGGCCCGCTGCCAACTCCATACTAGTAAATTAAGAATCATATTTGAAGATGTCCCCGTGTTTTACTTGTGGTGGTATTTGTTCTGTCTTCAGCTCTTTCTCGAGGATGCCGTCTGCTCAAACACAGAGCTGCGCTTTTTTTTTGCGAAGCATTAGCTCATTTGTGATCGCTGCCAGCTCTTAAGACAAGGACTCTAAATTAGTGTCAGGCCTTCCCTGTCATCTTGAGAAGAGACACACACCACTTCCACAGGTGGTGTGTGCAGGGTGGCCCTCATCAGTGACGAGCCTGAGACTGTCTCCATGCCTGCCTCTGTTACACCCCAGTCTGTTTCCACAGAGCAACTGGAGGGATTTTAAAAGGTGTGACTTGGATCTCACCAATGTCCTAGCCAGTGCCGTGCAGACAGAGCCCACAACTTTGTCCCAGGTGGAGAGAGCATTGCGTGTCCGCCCCAGCCTCTGCCGTCAGCTGCCCCCAGTGTGCTGCTCTCTTTGCTCCAGTGTCTTTCCATCCCATAAGCGTAATGAAGCCACTGCTCCTTAGGACGTGGCTCTGCTGTGTCCTCTCCTGGAGTACACCCCCTGGTCTCCACAGAGTGAGCTGCATGTGGCCCACATCTCCATGTGGCGCTCCTCAGAGAGGGGTCTGGCTCTTTTGAAAGAGGGCAGCTGCCCAGGCACCGGTGCGCCCGTGTGATTCTCCATGCAGGGCTCGCACTGTGTCATCTTACCCATGCATCTCGGGAGAACAAGTCTGCCTGCCTGGGGCTCTCGGTGTTCAGATCGGTGGCTGTCATACAGTGGCACTCAGGCCTGGGTGAGTGAATGAATGGACGGCCCACTTGACCTTGGGTTTGCCCTGTGGCCATCTGTTTTCTCCATTTCCCTTTTCCAGTCACTCCCGTATTCAGTTATCAGGATCCTTAATTTGGACCATTGAGAATCAAGTCACTTGACTGAATCACCCACAATTCGTAGCTAATTTTTAAAAACATAGCAAGGCTGGGTTTACCACTGAGGCAGGCATGGTAGTGTCGTGGTAGTGCAGGCTCTGGCACCAGCATCCTGGACCACATCCGCCTCTGCGGTTCACTGACTGGGGGACACGCTGGGCAGGTCGCTCGGCCTTCTGTGCCTCACTGAGGAAGAGGTGGATACTAATGGCACCTGCGTCACCGGCTTGTTTGAGGATTAAATGAGTTGATAGATGGAAAGCAGTTAAAGTAGTGTCTGGCACTTGGCAAATGTTAACATTAAAATTAGCTTCTTTTTTTTTTTAAATAAGCAAAAAGTGCCATCGTCTTGAGTTTGGGAAGGGATATGGGGAGATGCGCATGATTTGTGCCACCTCATTTAATATCTCCACCTATGAAGTGGGTACTGTGTTCATCTCCATGGGAGGAGACATGTTCCAAAAGACAGATGAGTTCACACGGCTGCTGAGCAGTTGAGACGGTGTTGGAACTGAGATCACGCTTAGCGCTCACGTTCCTCGCGTCGTCTGTACTGCCTTCCTAGAGAACACAGGTTGCTGGAACTTTCTGATTAGCCTTGGAGATCTTGTTTCTGAAATGTAAACCTCCTTTCTTTATTAGTTGAGGATACCAGAGCAGGGTTCAAGGAGGATTCGGTTGAGTTCAATTGAGTTAGAGTTGAAGATCTGGGATTCCACTTTTGCAAAAACAAGCAAATTGATGTAGGAAAAAAATAGAAGGAAGAAATGAAAGCCATGATAGCATTTTAGTTTTCTGATACTGTAAGAAGCAATGCTCTTGGTTACAAGTAATAGAAACCCAGTGCAGATTACAGTTGCAGCCTTAGCTTTACAGCTTCCGGCCAGATAGCAGTCCTCAGGGAAGGGCTGCCCCTTCCCTCACCTCCCTCAGCATCCCCATAACGTCTCCAGCGAGCCTGCCTTTAGCCACATGCCAGTCCCCAGAGCACCCTGTCCTGGGTGGGGTGGAGGGAGTGAGTCGCTGAGTGGCCTGGGTCATGTGTGACTGGTGGTGGAAGCTCAGGCCACGTGGTTGCCAACCCCTGTCAGAGTCTCATGGAGGAGGGAAGGGTATTTCTTAAAGAATGAGATACAAAACAGACCAAAACAAGTAGCACATGATCCAAGCACTCGTACATCTTATCTTATCCTAATTATTGGTAGCCAACATGTACAAAAGCTGAGTGGCTTATTCAGATGGAAAAGGAAGTTGTGGCCAAGCTCCAGGCGACAACCCATGGCTCCACCCCCCTGGTGGAGAAACAGGCGGTAAGATTGGCCGGCGTTTGGCCGTCAGGGTCAGGTGTCACCACTGTAGAGTCTCTGCATCCTGACCAAGTGCCAGTAGCCAGTGAATCGTTCTGAGAAAGTATACTAGGCATTATGAAAAGTATTTAAAATCTGTGTCTTCCTAATAGATTTATTCAGCATTGGATAGGAAGTGCAGGTAAAACAAGTCAATTTCTCTGAAGGAAAAGAAGAAAGAATCAGATCATCAGGGAAAAGGAAAGGGAAGAATGCCATCTTACCCTTATTTTCTTTGACATTTAGGTCCTCTTGTAGCTTTGAGATCAGGGAAGCTCATTTGTCTAAGAAGCAGTCTCTACAAATGAGGAAAGTGAAATGAGATTACTTCTGTTTCAGCAGTTTTTATAGTAGGGTTTATCACTTGAGATTCAAAAGTCTTCGCTCTTTAAGTGAGAGTAAAAAAATGACTCTGTGGGTTAGTTCCATTACCAAAGTCATGGGGAAATTCAAGTCCAGTGTTGTTCAGATTTTTCTGACCACACTCCCCATGGGGATACACATTACATTGAGACCCAGACACAGCTGCAAGTTCCAAGAAGTAATGTTTTATTCTCATCGCGCCACAGTACACTCTAGTTTCGTTTCGTTTCGTTTCGTTTCTGTTCTGTTCTGTTCTGTTCTGTTCTATTCTATTCTATTCTATTCTATTCTATTCTGTTCTGTTCTGTTCTGTTCTGTTCCATCCTACTTATAGTCCATTGCAGTATTTTTTGTTTTCTAATGTCCTTTCCTGCTGATCCTGACCCTCTGAGGGGACTGGGAGGGGGTGAGGGATAGGGTGCAGGAGGGGGAGCAGCAGAGATGGGCCTGTCAGAGCCGATGCCTAGCGATGCCACACCCCTGCAGCCTCCACGCCTCCACCCCTGCAGCCTGCACCCCGCACTTGTATTCATTCTTGCTTTCCCCAGCAATGCTACTCCCAGCGTTTCATGTGACCACATCTTTGTTCCTCACACACTGCCACTTTGTTTGCTGGCCCTGCCACACAGGCCTCACATCTTCGCTCTGGGCACTGATTGGGTGATGGCTCAATGGCCTTCACATTCCCAAAGGAAAAGACCCCGTTCAGGCCAGGGGAGAGGAGGGCTAGAATCAAAGTTTACTGGGAGAAACTGGCTTCCCAGTAAACCAGAAAGCTGGGCCCAGGGAAGGCTGGGTGGCTTGATGGCCTCCTGAGGCTGGAGGAGATGGAAAGGAGTGGCTGAGACCAGGGAGGCACGTTCAGGATCAGTGCCTGGCTCATCACCTCTGTCCCTGCCTCTTGCTGTCCACAGGTAAATTCTACTGTAAGCCACACTACTGCTATCGACTCTCTGGCTACGCACAAAGGAAGAGACCAGCGGTGGCTCCCCTGTCTGGAAAGGTAATGGTGACCGTCCTGTAAGTGGGGGAGAAGCAGTGGGTGTTGCAGCAGTGTGGCTATGGGCCAAGGGCGGCCAACGTGCAAAGACCCCTGCAGCCTTGCCTCTCCTGGAAGTGGGGAGGGCCCGAGACGCAGTGGCACCCCAGGTGGGGAGGGAACCAGCTTTTCATGGATGATCTGAGGTTGCCTCGCTAAGGTGAAGGCTCCACCTGCCGCCTGAGTGGGACCCAGGAGATGATGCAGCTCTCCGTCTCAGCTGCGTAGACATCTGCCTTTGTCAACACACATCTTTCTGAGAGGACACCCTGCCACTGGGGTGATGCCCACTCATGTTCCACATGATTAAAGCCTCCCCCAGAAGGGCAGAGTGGGAGAGAGACTCTGTCCGGAGGATCCCTCTGCTCCTCGGTGACCCCACCCTCACTCCCCACAGCCAGAGGGCACCATGCCTACAGGGCCTTTCACTCATTCTGTGAGTTATTTGAGAACTTTTTCCTTTCTTATGCTCTCTTTAATGAGGGTGGCTTCTCCACCTCTCTCTGCCAAGGTGAACCCAGCAGTCTCTTCAGCATGGCTGCCACCTTGTCAGCACGCCTGCCTGTCAGTCCCCCTTGAGGGCTTCTGTTGCCCGCAGAGGGACTTGCAGGAAGAGGTGCACCTGGGTGGAACTAGACGTTGATTCCTGGTGACTCAGGAGGCTGAGATGGGAGGATTGCCTGAGCCCAGGAGGTTGGGGCTGCAGTGAGCTATGATGACGCCACTGCACTCCAGCCTGGGCGACAGCAAGGCCTTGTCTCTTAAAAATAAATAAACAAAATTTAAAACCAGCCTGTCAGATTGTCAGTGCCTCTGGGGCTTTGAGGATTTGAGTGCATCAGTCGGAGCCACTCTTGTTTTTCTCATGAACTTTCCTAGGAGGCCAAAGGACCCCTGCAGGATGGCCCCACCACAGACGCAAACGGACGGGCCAACGCCGTGGCCGGCTCGACTGAGAGAACCCCAGGTAGCCTCACTTCCTTGTTTGGCTGGGTGGCGCGTCACTCCCTCGGCCTCTGTGACAAGGCCAAGGGCATGAGCCAGCACCTCCAAAGCAACATTTCTTCATTCGGGCATCAAGTGGCCCAAAACCCTCTGGACTCCTTTTTCATGTGCCAGCTGCTTGCGTTCGGAGTCCCCTTTCTCTATGGCCTGTCGGAGGTGCTGGTGCAAATCGGAGGGGAGTTCCGCTGGCAGGCTGTGGCCCAGTGAGGGGGCCATCCGGTGGGCGGCAGAGCCGTGAAGTGCGATCCCTCAGCCCCGTCCCGCAGCATCACACATGAGGGCGGCCCTGGTCCTGTGTGGGTAGACAGGAGCTTGCAGGCACTCAGACACTGCTCCCATTACCACTCCTGATGAGGCCAAGGCCACTCGGCCCCTCATGCAGTTTGCTTCCAAGCTCCTCTGACGGCCTGGAGCTGCGTTGATTAAGCCCCGTGGTCTGGCTTTGCATTCACCTTCACTTAAGATTCTGCGTCCTGTTCCGCGTCACTGTGTGTGGATGAGCTGTGGCTGCTCTCCTGTCTGCCCTGCACCGTGATGGGGCATGCCCCGTCCTGACCCCGTGGCCACTGGGCTTCTCATGAGGTCCCAGCCCTCACCTGTCCCACTTTCATGACCACTTCCTTGTGTTGGGAGGTGAACAAAACCATCTCTACCTCTAAAAACACATTTATTCTTGTCATAGCATGGCAGGACTTGCCGGGTTTGTGGGTACAAGGCCTGTTGGGAAGAATTATGTAGGTTTTTTCCTTAAAATGGCCTCTCTCGGCTCCATGTAAAACTTGCCTGAGATGCGTCCGCAGCTCCACAAACTGCTGGGTGTTCTGAGTGTCCCACGTGCAGCTCCAGGCGGTTCACAGCCCAGGGTCACTGGAGTAAGAGGGGGCCAGCAGGGCTGTGTTTCTGTCTGTCACACTTTCCTCTTGTTCAAAACACATGTATCTCAAGCAGCTATGTACAAAACTCGTAAAAATGGAAGATGGTCAGCCAATGCCAGGAACTGTGGAGGAGTTGGTCATAGAATTCCTGTGGTGGGACAAGAGAATTACCCATTTGGCCCTCACTGAGAGGTTCCAGAGATGCTTCCTTTCCCTTCCCTAAGAGCTGGTTCATGTAGGCCTTGTGGTGCTCATTCTGGGAGAGGGAGAAGTGCCCAGAGGCCAGGCGGCACACCCTGGGAGCACTGAACTGGAGGCCGAGACCCAGCAAACCCCCGCCAAGCCGGGTGAACTCAGCTTCTGCTACTGAACGTGCCCTTGTTATAATCTGAGCAAATTGTTTAAGTGCCCTGCAGGTGGGACCAACATTTTAGAGCCATGTTTCAACCATTAATGACATTTAAACCTTCTGCAGTCTTGAAGATCTTTATAATCTGTCTTAAGTACCAACAGGCCTTTGCAGCTGACACTCTCAGAGCACGGGCAGAATCACTGGTAGAGGAAAATAACCAACAGGGTCTAGGCAGAGACTTCGGCTTATGCTATAGAATATACATTCGTTTGGGGAGAGCGCCACCTTGTTAGTCTGGGCCCTGTTTCAGCAGAGATGGATTTTCTGAGGAACCCGACTACTCAGTAGAACAACTCAAAAGAGATTAAACTTTCCATTTGGGTTTGGAGTACAGAACATTCTTTAAAAAGAATGAAACACAACGAAGTTTAGGTTATTCCTGAATGAAGCCAGGTTTGCTGACTTTCCCATCTGGTTCAGGTTGCCATTCTTGCCATCTAATTGAAAGTATAATGGGTTTCAGGTTTTTGGGAGTTCTAAAGAATTAAGGGTTCCACAGAGAAGAAGAATGTTCTACGTAGTGGGGAGAGAGGGTGAGAGCTGGCAGTGTGATTAAAGGACAAAACCTCCAAGAAAGAGTCAGAGCCCTGAGGACGTCTCGGTCCACGTGGCTCTCGATCCTGAGCCAGAAGGTGACTTGGTATAGCACGGGAGTTCACAATGTGGTGTCCTGAAGGAATCACAGTGTGGCCCCATACAGTTAATGACAGGCACTGTCCCCCAGCTTAGGCGGCAAAGGTCAGTGAAGCTCAGGGCTGAGGGGCTCACCCTCCAGCAGCTCAGAGTCCGGAGCACCTTCCCGATGAGCTCCCTCTGCTGCTAGCCTCGGTCGGAAAGGAACAGGATTATGGGCGGTATTTTATGGCTGGCGTGAAATAGATACCTTTTTCTCCTTTGATAGAGATTTCCTTCTTTAAATATGAAACTGAAGCTTTGATGACTTAACTAGACTTCCTTTTGAAAAATTTCAGAAAAGCTCAGGTGTGGCTGGGCGCGGTGGTTCACGCCTGTAATCCCAGCACTTTGGGAGGCCGAGGCGGGTGGATCACGAGGTCAGGAGATTGAGACCATCCTGGCCAACATGGTGAAACCCCGTCTCTACTAAAAATACAAAAAATCAGCTGGCGTGATGACATGCACCTGTAGTCCCAGCCTTTCAGGAGGCTGAGGCAGGAGAATCTCTTGAACCAAGGAGGCAGAGGTTGCAGTGAGCCAAGATCGCACCATTGCACTCCAGCCTGACAATAGAGCTAGACTCCATCTAAAAAAAGAAAAAAGAAAAGGGAAAGCTGAGGTATTTCAGGGCCCCAGAATGTATGTGGTAGAGACTAGTCATTAGCGCAGACCCATGGTAGCCACCTCCGCTGTGTGCTCGACCGGAAGAGGCCATGATGAAGGCCTCGATTCTCTTGTGTGTAACTCAACCATCCTCCGTAGACCTACGTCCCCAGGAGGCAGGGCTGGTAAAGCTATGACTGGGCAGTGTTTGACCCAGCTGTGCTTTTACTCTGTGCCTCCTCTTTATATTGTGGCATTTCTTCTCCTTTATGTTCTTTTTCTTTCTATGCCAAAATTCTTGCTATTGCCAAAACAAAAACAAAACAACACACCCGTACCCAATTAAACCCACAGTTCAAAGAACCCACACTAGGTCGGCTTTAAAGTGTTGTCTTTCTCTGGTAACCAAATCTGTACCTGCTGCCTAATTTAGTGTTTGGGGGCATTGTTTACAGTATTTTTGTTTGTAATGTGCTTTTAATATAGAAATTCTCTTTTTTGTTCTTAAATCTATAAATGCTCTGTTTCCAAGCTTATACTTAATACTGCATATTAGTGGTCCTGGCACAGATTTTCTTACCCTGGCCTCGTACTATCCACCATGACTTTAGAAAAAGTTTGAACAACAATAGGCAGAGAAAGGAAATCCCCAAATGGGATTATTTCCCCCTGGGACATAAGAAGTTTAGTTGCAGGTTTCTTGAATTCGTTTTTGTCCAGAGGAATCTTCTTTTTATCTGATATGGTCGATAACCAAAAATGAAGCAGGGCAGCCGAAGGCATAGCCGGAAGGGAACAGAAGACCTTTTTCCGCCGAGTGCTCATCACCGGGTTCGTTGGCAGTGCCGGCCAGAGATGGAAGGGGAGAAACACATTAGTTTCCTCTCATCTTACGAAAAAGATGATCTGGAGTTAAAAAATGAAGGTCACAAGTGGCAGTTGCCTGACCCCTGTCCCCAGACACTCCTTTCCTGATAACCTTGAGGTTCCATAGTTCAGATCCTGAATGGGCTTTTAGGAAGTACAGGCCTTTCCCACACCAGCTAGAAGGGTAGCCAGGCAGTAGAATTTCATTCAACCCTAGGGTTCCCACCTGACAGAGGGAAGTTAGGAAGTCTTACTGCTTCCCAGGTCCTCTTCCCTTCTAGGCATTTATGGAAAGCCTTTTAGTAGAGCAAAGGGAACCTCCCCCTGGGACTTACAGTAATAATAATAATTGTGAAGCTGTTTCCAAAGCTTCTTGTTCTGGTTCTCAGAACCACGGGAGCCTCACACTGGGGAGCCGTACCCAGGTCAGGGCTTTGAGGACACACAGCAGCCTAAGGGCAGCATGCCTGTAAGGAAATGAGTGGGTGGGTATCTCAGAAAAGCAGCAGCACACACCCCCAAGAAATGGCCCCAAGAGCAAACTAGGACAGCAGGGGCTGCTGCCACCGGGGCACCACAGAGAGCCGGGCACCCGCCTCACGCGTCTTCTGTCTGGCTTGCACACTGGCTCCACTGAGTTAGCTGTGTGAGCTCACTCCTGTCTTTTGGTGGTTAGTGCATCTTCAACTCTTTTCTGCAGGACACTGGAAGATTCTTAGGCCGTCCCAAAAGGGGTTCCACCATAGCCTTGAAGGTCTGAGCAGGGCACCAAGGGATTCACTTTTCTCCCGAGGCATTCAGCTTGGGGTGCATGCGGGAGGGGCGGACAGCCAGCCGGCTTCCCGGCGGCAGTACGAGAGCCCAACAGGAGAGGATTAGCTGTGCCAAGGAACACTCCGCTGCTGCCTGTCTACTGCGGCACTCGGGTGTTTTCATATGAAAGAGCCCTCGCTGGCCCCCGTCCCCCCGGAGCAGCTCTCTTGGCTTCCCCATAGATCAGAGCAGCAGGGCCCTCGGGTCTGCTTGGCATTCTCAACAGTCCAGGCCAGGGAGGGCCTCACCCCCCAGTCGCTCACAGCTCTGCTGTGACACCGTCATTTTCCTCAGAGCCTTGCTGGTTCCGAGAGTCTGGGCAGTATCTCCTGGCCTACTTGTGGCCTGCCCTCTCCTTAGCCCTGAGGTCCGTAGCCTCTTGCTCTCCTTTCTCTGAAATAAGTCATTCGGAATCCTGGTGCCTACAGAAAGGAGAGAAGGAAATAGGGTGTGGGAGGCGCAATAAGTGACAATAAATTAAGAGTCAGTAATAAGGATGGATACATAGATGTGCATAATTTTCAAATCTTAGCCCTTGGCTGCTGCTGCCTTCCCATTCCCCAGCAAAAAAGGGGAGGGGATGTTTAGAGCAATGCACTGAAGCTTCCAGCAGGAAGGTGGGGATTGTGTGGAATCAGAAATGGGATTCCGTGCTGCCCATTGGGAACACCCTGGAAAATCCCCTTTGGATCTCAGTTTCCTTCTGAAACTTCTTGAAATCTGTTCTCTTTTCTCAAAAATTCCTTGTCAGTTTCCCTAATTAACACACTGCCTAAGAAGAATGCCGTAGCACAGACATGGAAGGAGAGCAAGCTATGAAAATGGGCCACTCTATTTTCATGCTAAAAAATAGGGCAGGATAATGCCGTATAGGACCCAGGTCCCACAAGTGCCCCCGAGATAAAAACACCCATGTGGGGCTCTGAAAGGCAGCAGCCAGGCAGAGAGTTCAGGACGAGTCTCTCCAGATTCCAGCCCCTTTCACAAAGCCCTGAAACCTCCTTGAGACTCAAAAACCAGCCCTTGCAGCTCACTCAGCCAAGCTCCTCACAAGTGCCAGCAAGTAGATTAGTCATAATGAAACAAGGGGCGGCGAGGCCCATTGGCACTCCTGCCCAGGTCAGGTCATGGCACTGTGGTCTCCTCTCACCACCGCCCAGAATTCTCAGCACCCTGTTGGCTGCCAACACCTCTTTCTTTATAATTGCTCCTTGTCTCCTCACCGCTTACCTTGGCGGGAGGGGGTGGTAGGCTTGTGCGCAGAAACACCTTTCATTGCCCGGGAGGGGACGCGGGCCTCCAGGCAAATGGGACTCTCCATCAATTACTTCCGGGTTCTACCAGCCACGTGAACGCCAGCTCCCTTTTACTTCCTGTGAGCCAACTTCCACATCGCTTTGCAAAAGCAGTTTATGGACACTTTCTGAATATTTTGGGGGCACTTTAATGGGTCTCCAAGAAGGACAGTGGGCAAGAGGGTGAATCACTGCCAGCATCCTCACCCTAACTCAGGCTAGCTAAGCCCAACCTGGTCACTGATGTGCTTGTCCTCCCGACAGTAAGAAATGTGCCATGCATAGGCAGGATGTGCCCAAAACAGGAAGAAGGCACGTGCCCCTCAGAAGGCCCTCGTTGGCATGAAAGGGGAGTTTTGGAACACCCTTCCACAGACTGGGAGTCTAGGGCCCCAGCTCCGCCTCGCTGCAGACTCTTGGGGACGTGCAGGGACAGCTACTAGAAAAATCCTTACAGAACTTCTCTTGGCCTCTTGTGTTTTCTTTACCTCTATTTCTTTCTGTACTTACCCAGTTCTTTGTGCTTCTACATTAATCACATGAGACTGCCCAGGTGTGACTGTTAAGTGACTGATTTCCTTATTCTGTGTTCTGTAAAACATCAGAGTTACTGCCACTTGATCACTCTTATTTCATAGACAGTGCAGCCTGATTTCTTTTAGGTCCATGCTTGGAACTGTTGGTCTTCAGTAATTGTTTTACATTGAGTAGGCCCTGTCCCCAGAAGAACCCAAAGCGTTTCAGCCCAGTGCCTCCTTCCTCGCTGGGATTCTGGAGCCTTCTGCAAGGTTAGATTGTCCCTGCACCTGCATCTATCTCAGTGTTACCCCGCCTCGGCCAGTGCCAATTCCCCAGGAAAGGAAAACCAGTGGAAGGGCACGGGCCCTGAGTTGTTCTGGTGACAGGCGCTCCTTAAGGTAGAATTAATTCCTGAAGACCAACACCAGGCAAGGTCCCAAGGGCACGGGGACTCAGGGCTTTCGTGGGTCTGGGTTTTCCTCAACAAAAACCTGGCGAAACCAGCGCCGTTTTCCTGGCAGAGGCCTAAATGAGTATGTTTTCATGCTGTTCTGATGCTTTTCCGAGGCTAATGAAGCCAGGAACACTGTATAAGAGAGTTCCAGAGAGGGGCGTAGCCCTGGCGTTTGGTTGTTTCTTAGAGCTCAAAACTGAAAACCAAAAAGCATGATGAGCCGACTCCTGCACCTGAGGGAGAAGAGCCAAGCCGCAGGGCCGTGTTCCCCAATCTTGCTGGCACCAGGGTCTGGCTTCATGGAAGACAGTTTTTTCACAGACCGGGGTGGGCAGTGGTTTTGGGGTGAAACTCTTCCACCTCAGATCATCAGGCCTTAGGAGCATGCAGCGTGGGTCCCTCACATGCTCGCTGCACAAGAGGTTCCGGCTCCCGGGAGAATCTCGTGCCGCCGCTGATCTGACAGGAGGCGGAGCTCCGGCTGCTACACTCACTAGCCAGCCACTCCCCTCCTGCTGTGCGGTCTGGTTCCTGAGAGGCCGTGGGTCTGTGACCCAGCCGGGGCCACGGCACAGGGGGTGGGGACTCCTGTCGGAGTAGTTTTCGTGGACAAAGTACAACCTGGTAACCAAGGAAGAGCTGGTATCAATTAACAGGATTACAGCGGCATATTTATTTATGGTTGCCCTTTTCCCCAGAACTAAGACTCTCAAAAGACCAGGTTACAGTGATACCAGCTATAAAATTTCTTTCCCACCATTTTACTACCAAGAGACTAGGCCAGCAGGTTATTTTAAAAGTAAACATTTTCTTCTAGAGTTTCATCTAATATGAATTACTGTGAACTAGCTACTGCCTGCCTTTTGGCCAGTTCAGCTTTCTTGGGGCATTGGCGTTGGTAGAGGCACAGGAACGCTGGGGTGGAGGGTGCAGGGACAGGGCTCTGGGATGTCAGAGAAACAGGAAGCACTGGGTGCTCAGTGAGGAGAACGAAGGGCCAGGGAGGCAAGAGCCAGTCCGCACTGGTTTGCTGTGTCGCCGAGAGCCAGTAGCCATCCTTCGTGCTGCTGAAAAGACCGTGCTTAGGGCTTGTCTGTGTTTGCAACCAAGAAAGCCCTCTTCTCTACTGAAATACTTTCCCCAAATAAAAATAGACAGTAAAACTTGCAGTGCCTTCATGCCTGCTGTTTTCCCCACGGGTGACTGATGTTGGTCAGTTAGCCATGGGGGCCCTTGCCATGCTCACTCACAGAAGACGATGCTGGGAGACACAGTAGCGGCAGCAGCAGTAGCTAACATGTAGCACACGCTGTGTACAGGCCCTGAGCAGATGCTTCATGTAGCTGACCTTGGATCCTCACAGCAGCCGTAAGGGAGGCCCCGTGTTGCACATGGGGAAACAGGCACACAGGAGTTAGGCATGCTTGGCCAAGGCCACGTAACCAGTAAACTCAGAGTTGGGTAGAGGCTGTGCAGAGGACACAGGAGCTGCCGTTGATCGTTCCCTGCGCCCGGGCTCGGCAGCGTGGGCGAGAGGCAAGAGCTCTTTGCATAGATGCCCTGGAGAAGCCAGTGGGTGTCCATTTCATTACTCCTGGAAAATACAGTCTCCCAATTTATTTGACAACCATCCCAGAGTTGGGAATGTGCCTTTGGAAAGACAGCACATGAAGTAAAGGCAAAGGATTTCATCACTGAGGTGCAAGGGAGGAAGTCGTCAACAGAAATGGAGGAGAATGCTGCCATCTGAATTGACTGTAAATAATATGAAATGGACCTTCTCTTCATTTTCTCTATATCATCCCACGTTTTGGTCCTCTCAAATCAAGCCTGAAGTTTTGTTGTGAAGAGTAAGCCCTTCTTCCTTCATCCGTCCGCCCTGCCGGTGATGTGGAGGAAGGGGGAACATGTTTGGGGGATGTTTTTTCTTCAAGTTCCAGTGTCACCGCTTCTAGCTTATCAATCTGTTGGCTTTTCCTCTACCACCTCATTTTCTGATACGCTTCAAAGGCCTGAGTGATGGTGGAGCTGACCCTTCCATGGTGTTACAGCTTCACAGCTGCCATTCACAGTCCTCTTACGACATTGCCTGCCCTGGGCCTGTGTGGGGTTTGGGATAGGGGAGGAAGGGATGATTTTGTAGCTCTTTTTGTGCTGAATATGGACGTTCTGATCTACTCAGGTTTGGGCCACTCTGTACTGAACTCACACGTAAAGGAACTGACTCTTCAGTCTTTGGGCTAAGTGTGCGTGGGAAGTCCTGGTTGCGCCTGCCAACTGCAATGTGGTTCAGCACAGAGAGGTTTTCAAGAAGCCTCCTAGGCATGCGCGGCACGGCCTGGCCTGACTTCGGCAAGGCACACTGTGGCAGGGGCCCTCAGAGCTCTCAGGTTGGAGGTTTCTGGAAAATGGGGAGAAAGAAGAGTTGAGAACACGGAGTAAAGGTAGATGTGTTTTTCCATGCCACGTTCTCCAGTGAGTTTTCTTCCTGGGTTTAGTGAGGCATCCTGCTGTAATGTCCAAGTAGAACGTTCTGTCTGTCAGAAGCTTCTAGCATCCAGCCAGGAGAAAGTGAGTGAGAGGGCGAGAAGCCCATCAGATTCATCTCTGTGGTCTCCTTTAATTCCTGCGGCCTCACGCACATGACACACATGGACGGAGGGGTGGGGGATGTGCAGGTGCCCTCCAGGGGCATTGCTGGGAGGAGCAGAGTCGCCTTCCATCAGTGGAGTTGTGCCTTGAGACAAGGGGAAGTTCGGGCGGCTCATGCAGCTACTTGGGGTACAGGTGCCCAGCGAGTGGCAGGGACCACATTTGTCACAGCATGCACCTCTGTTGTGGATTTCCTGTCTGTGGACAGCAAGCCCAGAGCTACCTGTTCACCAGGCAGTCCTCGGTTGGTCCTCCGTGTACTGCACTCCTGCTGGTCAGGCATTGCACCTTGGCAGCCACGGTGAAGGGTCGTGAGCTCACCACTCTGAATGCAGCTGCTCAGATCAAGCCACAGTCAGAGGGTGCGGAGAATTGGTTGGTCGGCCTGTTTGGTGAGAGATTAGAAATGACTTGATCTAACTTGTAAGCCAGGGCTTCTCCAGCCCAGCACTTGGGCTGGATCGTGGACGTCTTGGGCTGGATCCTGCTTTGCTGTGAGGGCTGTCCTGTGCCTCGTGGTGTGCCGGGTATATCCCTGGCCTCTCCCTGTCAGACATCAGTGGCACCCCCTCCCCAAGCTGTGTCAATAGAAAATGTCTCCAGGCATTGCCAGGTGACCCAGGGGAAAAATCACCGCAGTTGAGAACCACGAATCTGGACTACAGTTAGAAGAAAGGACGTGACCTTGACATGCTGTCGGCCTCAGTTATATTGTGGGAGGAGTGGGAGTGGGATAGAGGAGTCCATCAGGATAGAGGGCGGCGAGAATCAGAAAAGTGATCCAGAATGGCGTTGCCAGCTCCCAGCCCAGGCCTCCAGACCTGTCAGCCCCCACAGAACCGTGAATGCACTTCCCGGTGGCTGTGCTTCCTCAGAACACGTCGGGACCCCATACGAAGACTGCGTGCTGTAGGACAGACGGTGCAGATCATTTTAGAAGGCAGACCTACAAAATAAAAGCGGAGATCCTGTGTTGTTTTCTGTACCCCAGTGGATGGGCACACCCCTTGGTGGTGGTCCCAGCCTCGGAGAATGGAGCTGGGTCTCAGTAGAACCAGCACAGATCTTGAAACAGAAGATGTTAGTTTGAGTTTCAGTTCTGCCACCTGTCCTGCTTGCCGTCATCACCTCTGTGGGCCTCAGTTTCACCACGTATAAAATTTTTAAATGAAGAAAAATGCTACCTGCTCCTCTGTCTGCTAAAGTTGTTGTGAAGAGCACATAAGAGGTATGAAACTTGTTTATTTAAAAGCATTACAAGAGTATCAAATATGATTGGCATTGGCAGGGATTCCAGGAAATGCTGGAAGAATTGGAGTGAGGGTGAATTAGAATGGTTTCTACTGGCTGTTTACAGGTCTCACTCTCTGGCCTGTGCCTGCTGTGGGGTTAGAACAAGGTGGCTCATTGAGCCAACAGAAACTGGGGGAAGCAGAAGAGGTGTGAGCTTGGCTGTCTCCAGGCTGCAGCAGAGTGGGCTGGGGGCGTTGACCTGCGTTGGGTGCCAGCTGTTTGAAGCACTATGAAATCTCTATGGGCTGCTTGGCTAGATTTGGCATTGCTTTTTCCCTCAGCCTGCGTGAATGGGATGTGAAGGCACCTCCTGATTCCATGACACCCTAGGGGCTCGTCACTATAGTAACAAAAGCACAAACAATCCTACACAGGATTTACATTAAGCTAAATACTCCTTTTTTTTTTTTTTTGAGACAGAGTCTCGCTGTGTCACCTAGGCTGGAGTGCAGTGGCGTGATCTCGGCTCAATGCAGCCTCCATCTCCCAGGTTCAAGCAGTTCTCCTGCCCCAGCCTCCTGAGTAGCTGGGATTACAGTCACATTCTCCCACGCCTGGCTAATTTTTGTATTTTTAGTAGAAACTGGGTTTCATCATGTCGGCTAGGCTGGTCTCAAACTCCTAACCTCAAGTGATCCTCCCGCCTCAGCCTCCCAAAGTGCTGGGATTACAGGCGTAAGCCACCAAGCCCGGCCTTCATTAAGCTAAATTTTCAACTCCTAACCTGAAAGTCGGAAATGTGAGTGGGAGCCAGGTAGCTTTCTCTTAGGCAGAGCAAGGGTTTATGTGTGGTCCCAGGGCTTGTCTGGGGTTGCTGGTTAGACCCAGGAGCCTCGGTGTTACCCTGTGGCCCATTTGGAGGAGAGGAGGGTACCTGATTTCCTCTTTTGGAATCAGTGCGTGATTGGGTGCTTTATAGGTGATGATAGACCTGCAGCTGCTCAGCTGCTGCTGCTGATGCAGAAAGGGTGCCCCGAGCCTGGGCTGTGCGCTCCTGCACCGTCAGCCTTTGTTCTTAGTGTCTGTCTTCTCGTTAAGAGCCTCTCCATCCCTAGACACTAATGATTCTCTTCCAGGCTAGCCTCAGTGATCCCCTGACAGGTGAAAACGGAAGTGTGACTGTGATCGATGTTTCTCTTCCAGGCTGGCCTCAGTGGCCCTCTGACAGGTGAAAATAGAAGTGTGACTCTGATAGATGTTTCATAGGGTAGCCTTGGACACTGCTGCAGGCAACTTTCGTTTTTTTTTTTTTTTTTTTTTTTTTTTTTTGAGACGGAGTCTCGCTCTGTAGCCCAGGCTGGAGTGCAGTGGCCGGATCTCAGCTCACTGCAAGCTCCGCCTCCCGGGTTCACGCCATTCTCCGGCCTCAGCCTCCCGAGTAGCTGGGACTACAGGCGCCTGCCACCTCGCCCGGCTAGTTTTTTGTATTTTTTAGTAGAGACGGAGTTTCACCGTGTTAGCCAGGATGGTCTCGATCTCCTGACCTCGTGATCCGCCCGTCTCGGCCTCCCAAAGTGCTGGGATTACAGGCTTGAGCCACCGCGTCCGGCCAAGGCAACTTTCATTTCTTTCCAGAAATCCATCTGCAGCTAGCCAAGGGAGTATGTATATGTGATTTTATGTCTCTGAAAGAAAGGCATCTGAACCTATTTATGAGAGAGCCTTTTGTTGGAATGTGGGTTTGTCTCTGTGGATCCTGCGATGGAGACTGAGCCTGCCTGAGGCTGTGCGGCTGCTCACTGGAGGGTCACATCAGAGCTGGCTTTGGAGGCATTCTGGACTGCGAGGGCCAGGGGCACTCTGCTCTGGAGGACGGGAGGGTTGGAATAGAGCCCGGAGTCTCGGGAAAAGCACGTCAGCCTGGACTTGCTCATGCTGATCCGTGTCCTCCTCTGCCCTTCCCCCGCCACGTGTCAACACTGGGCCCCTTTCTGGTGAGCAAGCTGCTTCCCAGAACCAAACTCCTCTCTACCGTGAAGTCAAGTGCTTGTGTCAGGACATCAAGCCATTCGAGGCAGTCTCTTTTCAGAACTCTGACGCCCTCTGTGCCATTGGCATCTTGACCAGAATTTCTCTCTTGAGTGCTATGAGAACTGTTGCTATCTCAGTAGACTTGCCCTTTCCATGAGTTGGCAGCTCCCATTGGTTCTTGGGGCCCTGCATAGCACGAAGCGACCTGACAGGCATAGTGGTCATAAAGTCTCTGCGTTAAGATGAGGAAACCAAGGCCAGAATGTGCTCAACATTACAGTGAAGCGAAGCT
Source organism: Macaca thibetana thibetana (assembly GCF_024542745.1). Lineage (NCBI taxonomy): Eukaryota > Metazoa > Chordata > Mammalia > Primates > Cercopithecidae > Macaca > Macaca thibetana. The sequence continues at coordinate 33,372,961 of NC_065587.1, forward strand.
CAGACACAGGATTAGAACTCTTCAGCCTGATCACCTACTCAAAACACTTTATGGACTATCTACCCTGATGCACTGATGGCTTCAGGAACACAAAGATGATGAGAATAATCGCTCTCCCCAGCGGAGCCTCTGGTTTTGGAGTCCATTCAGACCTGAACAGAAGGGGAGGGATGCCCTAATAAAGATGCGTGTAAAAGCCCTTCAAGGGTGCGAAGTGGAGCCAGAAGCAGGATCCGGTAACGACAGCAGAAGTAGGGGAGAAGCCATCCTTCCTGTCTTCACCTGCCCCTCAGGATTTGAGAGGTCAGCCCTGCAACTATTGACTTGACGGATTACTTGTTATTTAACTGTAGGGAACCTCCAGTTCATGAGCCACATATTTGAACCAAAGAGTTAAAATATTTCAAACCCCAGTGTATAACCACTACCCTTTCTGAGATCTTACCCGGCTACATCCGGGTGGGCAGATAAGGAAGATAGACAGCTAGAGCACAGCACTCATGCAATTTAAGAGGAGACCCAGCTGAATTCCAGTGCTTTAGACATGTCCACAGTCTCCCAACACCAAGAAGCAGCCATCAGGAAGGATGGCCTGGCCAGCTGATACGAATCAATTCAAGGTTTACCTGTGAGATAGTATAACACACGAAAAACATGTTTTCAGGAGAGCTGCATGACACACCAGTGAGTTGTATGTTACTGGAGAAGTGGGTTTATAGCTTAAAAGAAACCTCTTTGCCTTGACCAGATACATTGATGTGTGCCAGGATTTCCATCTGCCAAAAAGGCACCTTGGGAGATGATGTGATAATAACAGTAAAAATACCCTAACAGTAACAAACTAACTTGGTCAGGCACAGTGGCTCACGGCCTGTAATCCCTGCACTTTGGGAGGCCGAGCTGGATGAATCACCTGAGGTCAGGAGATTGAGACCATCCTGACCAACATGGTGAAACCTCATCTCTACTAAAAATACAAAAATTATCTGGGCATGATGGCATGCACCTGTAATCCCAGCTACTCGGGTGGCTGAGGAAAGAGAATTGCTTGAACCTGGTAGGCGGGGGTTGCAGTAAGCTGAGATTGTACCACTGCACTCCAGCCTGGATGACAGGGTGAGACTCCCTCTCAAATATATATATATATATTCCATTCTGGGCCAGGCACAGCGGCTGACACCATAATCCCAACACTTTGGGAAGCCAGGGCAGGAGGATCACTTGAGGCCAGGAGTTTGAGACCAGCTTGGGCAACATAGCAAGACCCTGTTTCTTAAAAAAATTCAAAAATTAGGTGTGATGGCGCACACCTGTAGTCCCAGCTACTCAGGAGGCTGAGACGGGAGGACCACTTGAGCCCGTGATTTCGAGGCTGCAGTGAGCCATGATTGCACCCGGGCACTCCAGCTGGGACAATAGAGTGAGACCCTGTGTCAAAAATAAACAAATTCCTGCATGCTCGAGTGAAAGGACTGTTAGAGACTAGGGTTAGCCTTGGCTCTGGCTCAAGTGAGTCTTTGGACATGTTATTCAACATCACTGACTCAGAACCCTCAGTGTAATCACAGGGACTTGTGGGATCTTGTGACGTTCAAGGCTGCGTGTGTAACCTGCCCGTCGTCGTGCCCGACACAGGCAGTCACTCAACAAACACTGCTGCTTCTCTCTCATCGCCCGCTTCACAGGCAAGAAACACCTCATGTCATGTGATCTTGGAGAACTCCTGTGAACACACACTCCGTGCCAGTAGGAAGCCACAGAAGTTGTTTGTTGGAGGCAGCGTGTGAGGACAGAAACCACCCTGCCATAGCAGTGGCTTAGAAACTTGCTTTCCACACATAGCTCTGGGGCTTGCCCTCCTGGAATGAGAACATAGCTGTCAACGGTACAAAAACGTGAGTCCCATCAAGCAGCCTGCCAAGGCAAGTGACTGGGGCAGCAGAGGAGAAAAGCCCAAGTTGGTGGCAGCAGGTGTCTGAGAATGAGCGCAGGAAGACCTTTTGTACACTGTAGGTCTCTTTAACAAACCCTCTGAATCTCTCCTCCCCGGGGGTGACCTCCTAAAAATAGGCTAGAGCAGATACCAGATGACGTGCAGCTTGACCGGAGGAACAGTGAAGTCCCCGAGGCAGGTAGTGACCCATCCCACTACTTCAGATTTCTTTTTTTTTTTTTTTTTTGGAGACGGAGTCTCGTTCTGTCGCCCAGGCTGGAGTGCAGTGGCCGGATCTCAGCTCACTGCAAGCTCCGCCTCCTGGGTTTACGCCATTCTCCTGCCTCAGCCTCCCGAGTAGCTGGGACTACAGATGCCCGCCACCTCGCCCGGCTAGTTTTTTATATTTTTTAGTAGAGACGGGGTTTCACCGTGTTAGCCAGGATGGTCTCGATCTCCTGACCTCGTGATCCGCCCGTCTCGGCCTCCCAAAGTGCTGGGATTACAGGCTTGAGCCACCGCGCCGGGCCACTACTTCAGGTTTCTAAGTCAGGATGGCACCCATGTTGCCAATGGGATCTCCTGCGGGAACTTTAGCTCAAAGGAAGATAGGAGCGAACCAGTATCCGAGCTGATTCTTCACTGTATTTTGACCAACCCAGATCAAGGCAGCGGGGTCCTTCTCAGCTTCGTACATTCCGTAGGCCTGGCCCTAAACAGGAAAATGTCTGGGGAGACACGGTTCCGAACGTTTCAGAACAGCCGCACTTCACTTGGTTTCATCCCTGTTTCCCAGTGTGTGAGGACATGTGGGGGAATGTAGGGACTGTATTGTTTACAACTTGAATGGGGTCAAACAGATGGAGGCATGGGTCCCCCTTACAGCCCTGTCCATGATCTGGGCTCTGTGCGAAGAGGGCATCCCGATTTCACAGGGTGATTTTGTGAGTTTCTGAGAGCAGTGGATCAGGCAGCACGAACGTGACTGTGACCAGTTTTGCTGCGGACTTGGGAACTTGGACTCATGCTGCCAGCCTGGTCATCTCTTCAGGTTTCTCTTCCTTACATCTCCCCTGAACTTTGCAGTTCAGAATGGGTTCATGGCTTGGTGCTTCCTTTAGTTCAAGAAGATCGGGGCGGGGAAGGCTTTGGGTGGACATGTGGGGAAGGCAGCTGAAATGACGTTAGCTGGGTTGGGCGTGGTGACTCATGCCTATAATCTCAGCTACTTGGGAGGCCGAGCTGGGAGGATTGTTTGAGACAAGGAGTTCAAGACCAGCCTGGGCAACATAGTGAGACGCTGTTCCTACAAAAACACAAATAAGAGAAATAACCAAGATGAAATGATGTTAGTTGATCTTTCTTCAAAGTCACAGCAAAAATACCCAGTACCGCCTGGTAAAAGCAGCAGCAGGAGTGACAGGGACTAGCTTAAGGAGAATCTCTGAATTCCATAATGGCAGGAGCATACTTCTCAAATGGACGAGTCATTTCTTTTTTTTTTTTTTTTTTTTGAGACGGAGTCTTGCTCTGTCACCCAGGCTGGAGTGCAGTGGCCGGATCTCAGCTCACTGCAAGCTCCACCTCCCGGGTTTATGCCGTTCTCCTGCCTCAGCCTCCCGAGTAGCTGGGACTACAGGCGCCCGCCACCTCGCCCGGCTAGTTTTTTTTGTATTTTTTAGTAGAGACGGGGTTTCACCGTGTTAGCCGGGATCGTCTCTCGATCTCCTGGCCTCGTGATCCGCCCGTCTCGGCCTCCCAAAGTGCTGGGATTACAGGCTTGAGCCACCGCGCCCGGCCAAGAGTCATTTCAAATCACAGCTCCATTCTTGCCGGAAGGTGACCACAGTGGGCCCCTTTTATCTCCCTGGGGTCATCAGCCTCTCTTAGCAGATGGGTGACACCCATACGCTATCCAAATGTGGGCCGCCCCAGGGCACAGATCTTGTCTGCTGTGTCACTGGCTGGAAGCAGGCGGTCAGGAAACATTTGTTGAATCAGTGATGGGATGAATGAACCCCTGCAGCCATCCTACTTACAGACGTGGGAAACAGGACGGGAATCAGTCTCTGCACACAGCACCTCTCCCTCAGTCCTTGTCAGACTCGGATTCCATTCAAACTTCCCCAAGCTTATAAAGAAGGAAAAGAAAAAGGAATGGCAAGACAGGCCAGAAAGAGGCAGAAAAGGCCCTTGACATACTGATTTCCGATGTGACACCCTTCTCGGTGGCCCAGAGCCCTGAAGTGCCCTCAGCAGCTGCCCTGCCGAGTACAGGGGCTTTGCCACCACGGCAGCGGGGAGGAAGAGGAGCTGCCTGCTGAGGCCCTGGGCAGACCCCGCCTGTTTATATCCTCTGCACCCACCTATGCCTCTCCAGGAGTCAGGTGGAAGCAAATAAAGCTCCCTGCCAGCTCTTGCCCGTCAGCCAAGAGCAGGTTGTCCTGTTAGGAGAAACGTTTCTTCCAGAATGATGTATGGAGCTTGTGCAGGCAGTGATATTCCAAAACAGAACCTGAGGTGAGGCCCAGAGCCGCCTTCCTATTTAGGATGTGGCCCAGATCCTGGGAGCTATTTCCTTGTGGTATGTGTGGGGCTGTAATTGGCCTCCCGGTGACCTGAGAGCTGCCTGCCCTGACCCAGTGAAGACTTGGCCTTGGAAATGATTGCGGATCTCACAATCATTTGTGAAGTGATCCCGCGTTGAGCTGGAAAGTCTGGAAAGTCGCTGTTGGGTTGTTGCTGCACTAAGGCATGTGAAGTAGAGGGCTGGGGGTGGGGCCCGCTAGCCGGACAGGCAGGGTGGACTTTGGCTTTGCAATCCAGCACCTTGCAAAGCGCGTCATTACATCTGCACTCCTGCTGTCTCCTGGGCTCTGCCGTTAGTTGAGGAGGGAGGAGGTCACAGGGCCGTCTTCGCTGCCCAGGCCCCCACTGTTACTGCTTTCACTGTCTTGGTTTCTCATCACCGTCTGATTCATCTGACAGACAGCCCCTTCCTCAGGACAGAGAATCCGGGATGCTGATTATTTTGATTTGTTTGTGCGTGTGGTTTTGTTTTTTTTGTTTTTTTGTTTTTTTTTAATTTCTCATGGCACTTTGAGATGAAGGGCTGGCAATGTGGAGCATATTTTGGCAGTTGGTGAGTTTGGGGTCCTTGCCCAGTGTCCTCTGAGTGCCACCTTCCCTCTGGCCTGCCAGTGTGCCTCCGTGTCCCTGTCTCGCCACAGGGTGAGCCGGAGCTCTGTGTGGACCTGCTCCGTGGCCTGGTGGGTCTGGCACAGGAGAGGCAGCTGGCCTCCCACCTCCCCTTTTCCACCGTCCCCCGAGCAGCGTTTCCGCAGGCTTTCTCCGGGGACTGGCGTGTGAAGTACCTGCACGGTTCCCAGAGCTTCTGGTTTCTTTTTTGTGGGTTGTAGCCAAGCCGCAGATTAAATCAGCGTTTCCCCTTCCAGAGCCCCGGCCCTGGGCTTGGACTGCCACATGCCGTTGCCTGACAAGCCATTGGTCTGCGGGGTTTGCAGAATCTCCAGGGCAGTAACAGTGGGAAGACTGAGTGCCTGACATTCCAGATGCCAGATTCTCTGCTCCAAGAAGCCTGCGTGAAGTGCTGTGTCCCTCACCTGGAAAATTACAGCGGGGAGGAGACAGTGGTGAAGATGCCCAAAGGGGAAGGCTAGGGCTGTTGTCAGTCTAGGGACAGCATGGCGATCTCCTGAGTGATGCCTTTCCTCCTCAGGTTCAGATCTTGGCTCCAGGGCTCACTAGCTGTGTGAACTTCAGTTACTTCATTTGCAAATGACAGTGCCTCACAGAATGTATTTATCTTGCAGCCGGCTAACTCCATATGCCTCCGGAACACATTTCTTGACTCTACCAGGCATGCTCACTCACCTTCTCTGTGTTCTCCCTTGGGACCACGTGCGTACTCACGAGGCACGTTGGACTGAAATGATTTCTACAGGACCCTCTGCTAGCCTGCAGCTCTTTTAGAGTAGAGAGTGTTTTAATCTGCTTTGTTTTCCATGGTCCTAGTAGCATGCTTGCCGGACAGTATGAGTTACCCACGCCAAACAGACATCTCTTGGATGTTTTCCTTCCTGAGTGTTTGTTCACTCTACTGTAAAATCGCTTCCATCTGAATTGTTGCTTGTTTCCCGGAAGTGATGGTTCTTACCCTGTTGTTCTTCTCCCATCTGAAAGAAATATCCCTTTTTATTCCGTGTTTATGGAATTCCCAGAAAGCTGATTCTTGGGTAGTTGCTTGATCTCCCTTTCTCATCTGCTTTCCGTTGAGTGGCAGTTGTCAAAAATAAATGATGGAAAGAATCGAATGGCGCCGCAGTCAGGGTATCCTCAGGCCTCTCCCCTTCATGATGGGGAGGCTGTGGATTTTGAGGAGAAGGAAGGATGGGAAGACTGGTATTTGGGGATGAGGAGCTGGTGCAGTTAGGGCCTTTGCTCTCCCGGGGCCTGGGAGGGCAGGTCTGGAGAAACTTGAGGCCGGATGTGTCAGAGTTGTTCTCTGCCTCTTTTCTGCATTACCTGTAGTGCACATTCCCTCACCTTCCAGATGCCCTAGCCCAGCATCATAGCATATTCTTCTGTGCCCTGAGCTCAGTGTTGGAGAATGGAGCAGTGATGTTTAGAAAAGACCCCCACCAAGGAGCCAAAGGCTCAAACAGGTGGGCACTGGTACAGGGCACCAGTGAACCCAGGTATTCGTGTTTTGCCCCTTCATCACACCATTACCTGAATCTGTATATAAATACGCCACTGGATCTTGCTTTTCTAGTAAAGATTCTCTAGTAAATTTGAAAGATGCTATTTGCTGGAGGATGCCAGTAATTCCAACAGATGTGCCAAGACCTTATCCTGTGACTACCGGGGTTCATTAAAAGCTCTTTCTGAGGCCGCCACAAAGACGTTCAAACACTGCACACGACAGAAGTGCAGGCCTTCAGAAAACACTTCACGCACAACCTGTCACAAAAATTGCTAAATCACCCACTGCTTTCCTTTAGCCGGTTTTTGCCTGATGGACCACCTGTCTCTCAACACTGGCTTGTATGATGTGGCATGCCAAAACCCAGCGTTGTCTCCTAGAGCTTAGAATGTTGTAGGAATCGGTAACCTGCCCAGCCAGGATGCCAGGCCAGTCATGACCTGCTGCCTTCGGCACCTCTGCACCTTCTTTGCCTCCTTAAAGGTCTGGTAACACGGCCGGGCGTGGTGGCTCACGCCTGTAATCCCACCACTTTGGGAAGCCAAGGTGGGCGGATCACAAGGTCAGGAGATGGAGACCATCCTGGCTAACACGGTGAAACCCCGTCTCTACTAAAAATACAAAAAACTAGCTGGGCGTGGTGGCGGGCGCCTGTAATCTAGTACTTTAGGAGGCTGAGGTGGGTGGGTCACGAGGTCAGGAGATAGAGACCATCCTGGCTAACACAGTGAAACCCTGTCTCTACTAAAAAACAAAAAATTAGGCGGGGCACGGTGGCTCATGCCTGTAATCCCAGCACTTTGGGAAGCCAAGGCGGGCGGATCACGAGGTCAGGAGATCGAGACCATCCTGGCTAACACGGTGAAACCCCGTCTCTACTAAAAATACAAAAAATTAGCTGGGCGAAGTGGCTCACACCTGTAATCCAGTACTTTGGGAAGCCGAAGTGGGTGGATCACGAGGTCGGGAGATAGAGACCATCCTGGCTAACACAGTGAAACCCCGTCTCTACTAAAAAACAAAAAATTAGGCTGGGCACAGTGGCTCATGCCTGTAATGCCAGCACGTTGGGAGGCCGAGGCAGGCAGATCACGAGGTCAGGAGATCGAGACCATCTTGGCTAATACAGATCAAGACCATCTTGTCACCATCTCGGCTCACTACAAGCCCCACCTCCCAGGTTCACGCCATTCTCCTGCCTCAACCTCCCAAGTGGCTGGAACTACAGGCACCCACCACTACGCCTGGCTAATTTTTGGTATTTTTAGTAGAGACGGGGTCTCACCATTTTAGCCAGGATGGCCTTGATCTCCTGACCTCGTGATCTGCCTGCCTCGGCCTCCCAAAGTGCTGGGACTGCAGGCGCCCGCCACCAGGCCTAGCTCATTTTTTGTATTTTTAGTAGAGACAGGGTTTCACCCTGTTAGCTAGGATGGTTTCAGTCTCCTGACCTTGTGATCCATCCATCTTAGCCTCCCAAAATACTGGGATTGCAGGCATGAGCCACTGTGCCCGGCCAGAGTGATGGGATTTTAAAATCACCTGGTGTGACCCCACACAAAGGACTCAGGCCGAGGTCGCCAATGATGCTGAAACCACAGGATGAAAGGATGCAGGCAGGGCACCCCGTGGCTTCTGGGCATCACTCATGGAGGACTGATGGGGAAGTGTGCCTGTGCGTTGGAGAGAGGCCTGGGCGCCACCTCCTTGAGCGGTCAGGCCTGGTGTCCTTCCTCTGAGCAGCGGTGCTGCAGTAGGGGCAGCATCACCCACGTGGCCTTATAAAACAGAAAGTGCCTTATCTAACCATGAGGAGACAGATCTGCAGGCAGCTGGCTGGGCCGCCTCAGTGACGGGGCACGTACCTGGTGGGGACTTGGATCCCGGGGCAGGCCACAGTGGGGGACGCACCTGGTGGGGGCCTGGATCCCTGGGGCAGGCCGTGGGGCGTGAACCTGGTGGGGGCCTGGATCCCTGGGGCAGGCTGTGGCAGGGCGTGAACCTGGTGGGGTCCTGGATCCTTGGGGCAGGCTGTGGGGGGGCGTGAACCTGGTAGGGGCCTGGATCCCTGGGGCAGGCTGTGGGGGGGGCGTGAACCTGGTGGGGGCCTGGATCCCTGGGGCAGGCTGTGGGGGGGCGTGAACCTGGTGGGGGCCTGGATCCCTGGGGCAGGCTGCACCGGGGATGCCCTTCTCAGGCAAGGCTGCTTCAGGGGCACCTGGCTCCTGGCTGCCTGAGGTCTGTCCCACCCCCCTCACCACCAGTCACCCTTGCGGGGAGACTGTGTGGTGCCCTCTGGGGGCCGGGGTTCAGGGTGATGAAGGAGAGAGAACGCCCTGACCTAGAGGGCAGACAGGGCCGCTTTCCTTCCTCCTATATAGCGAAATTCCCACTCTCACGCCAGGGTCCTCTTCTGGCCTGTGGCAACTCCGTGAATGCTCTGGCCTTCGGCCTGCCCCACGTCCTGGCAGGAGGGCCCGCAGCCTGGGTGTCAGCCCCCACCCCCACGCCCCGTCTGTGGTTGGAGCTCAGTGTGGTGCTTCTGTGCTTGTCCTGCAGGTTCAGGCGTGAACGGCCTGGAGGAGCCCAGCATCGCCAAGCGGCTGAGGGGCACCCCAGAGCGGATCGAGCTGGAGAACTACCGCCTTTCCCTGAGGCAGGCCGAGGCGCTGCAGGAGGTGCCCGAGGAGACTCAGGCCGAGCACAACCTGAGCAGCGTGCTGGACACGGGCGCTGAGGAGGACGTCGCCAGCAGGTCAGCGCACAGGGCTGCAGGATGCCCACCCGCCACCCAGCCCTAACAGCCTCCTTACCTCTGTGTGCCTCAGTTTCCTCTCCGTGAAGGGAGGTAACGTAGTTGCCTCCTCAGGGAATTGGCGTGCGGGGAGAGTGAGTCCATGCCCTGACTGTTGAGAGCAGCACTTGGCTCACGGAGGCCTTGCAGGTGGCTCTGCACAGTGGCCTCACTGGGTCCTCCTCACAGGAGCCCCATAAAGTAACCAAGACGCTGACAGTGACCACGGCTGGGGTCACAGAGGCTGGAGCCGAGATTCCAACTCAGGCTTCTCAGGTGCCAGCCCAGGAGGCCTGCTATCTTCCCTGCTGCCCACAGTCCATTCTCCCCAGTCCCTTTTAGGTTCTTGGCCTCATCTTGCAGTCAGTGAGGACTCCTCCATCAGACTCAATTCAGAGATTCAGGAAGTATTTATTCCTTGAGGACCTGACATGTCCCCAGCTCCAAGTTTGTCACTGGGAAGGGAAGTAGCAGGCTCCGCCCCCCAGTTATTTACAGATTCAGCAGAGGGAACCGGGTGATTCAGCCGCCAGCACACTGCCAGCGCACTGCACGGGCCGTCTTGAGGGAGGCCAGCCCATCTCCCCAGGCATCTTTTTTTCTCCTGTAGGTAAAGGGACTGAAAATTTGTGCCCCAGGGGCCACGCGCAGCACCAGTGGATGCATGCTTAGGCAGTTCCTGAGCTATAATCACTTCCAGCTGGGTGATGCCTTTGGGGATGTGCGTGCTTTAATTCCAGGACTCCCTGTATCTGCTGCCCTGCACCCCAGGGCTCCCAGTGTCAGCGGAGAAGGCTTCAAAGTGCTCAGCCAATTACAGATGATCACAAGAGCCAAGAACCAAAAGGGGGGCCAGTGTCCTGCAGGGCTTCAGGACAGGAACTCAGGCTGCAGCCCCGAGGGGCGGAGGCCCCAAGTCGCCTTGGAGAGCGTTTGAATCACACACTAGGCACCTTGATTTAGCCACGATGAAGGGAACATGTGGGGATAAGGAGAGCAGAGCAGGTTTTTTTTTTTTTTAAGGTCCAAGAACACTTTCCAGAAGGTGTTTGCTGGGCCAAGCTGCTTTCAGCTGCACCCACGACCTCAGCCCTCGTGTCAGACACCCTCTGACTAGACTCGTTCTTGGGCTGCCTCCCAGACGGCTCCTCCATGCATGCCAGGGGCAGCCTCTGCCTTGGCGTCTGCAGTTCCAAAGCTGTCACCGATGACGCATCCTCATCTAGAACTCTGCTTCTCTATCCAGGGCACCCACAGAGGCCCCACCGTCCTCACTGTGCCCAGATGAAGGGGAGCCCATATTCTCTCTTCACTGGCCCTGCAGTGATGGTGAGAGATGCGTGTGTCAAAATGCATTTAGAAACCCTTGAGCAGAACTACTGGCTTGACCTTGGGCTGAGTGTGCTTCAGCGCCTTTTTCTCCACTGTAATTTATAAACTGTGAGAGGCAGGGGGCAGCAAGTTCATGTAATGTAGCAAGGACATTCCAGGAAGGCTAACCCCTGGCATTTAGAGCAGGCACCTGTAATCCCAGCACTTTGGGAGGCCAAGGTGGGCCCATCACTTCAGGTCAGGAGTTCAAGACCAGCCTGGCCAACAAATTGAAACCCTGTCTCTAATAAAAATACAAAAATTAGCTGGGCATGGTGGTGCACACCTGTAATCCCAGCTACTTGGGAGGCTGAGGCACCAGAATTGCTTGAACCTGGGAGGCGGAGGTTGCAGTGAGCCGAGATCACACCTCTGCACCACTGCACTCCAGCCTGTGACAGAGCGAATCTCCATCTCAAAAAAAAAATTAAGATTGAAATTAAAAATTAAAATAAAGGCCAGGCACAGTGGCTCACACAAGAGAATCACTTGAACCCAGGAGGCGGAGGTTGCAGTGATCTGGGATTGCACCATTGCACTCCAGCCTGGGAGATGGTGAGACTCCACCTCAAAAAAAAAAAAAAAAAAAAAAAAAAAAAATTTAAATTAGCATTTGGTGCTATATAGAATGAAAAATAGTCTCTTAAAAGTGAAGAGCTGGGCGGTGGCTCACACCTGTAATCCCAGCACTTTGGGAGGCTGAGGCAGGTGGATCACTTGAGGCCAAAAGTTCAAGGCCAGCCTGGCCAACATGGTGAAACCCCGTCTTTTCTAAAAATACAAAAAATTAGCCTGGTGTGGTGGCCATCGCCTGTAATCCCAGCTACTTGGGAGGCTGAGGCAGGAGAATCACTTGAACTCGGGAGGCAGAGGTTGCAGTCAGCCAAGATTGTGCCACTGCACTCCAGCCTGGGCGACAGAGCGAGACTCCATCTCAAAAAAAAAAAAAAAAAAAAAAGTGAAGAGCCCGAGCTGGTGCAGTGGCTCATGCCTGTATTCCCAGTACTCTGGGGAGGCTGAAGCAGGCAGATCACCTGAGCCCAGGAGTTTAAGACCAGGCTGGGTAACAGGATGAAACCCCGTCTCTTCAAAAAATACAAAAATTATCCGGACCTGCCTACCTGCCTGTAGTTCCAGCTGCTCAGGAGGCTGAGGCAGGAGAATCACTTGAACCTGGGAGGCGGAGGTTACAGTGAGCCAGGATCATGCCATTGCACTCCAGTCTGCGAGATAGAGCAAGACTCTGTCTCAAAAAAAAAAAAAAAAAGCACCCTGAGGAAGGAGTTATACATGTTGTCTTACTTCCCTGGGTGGCCGTAGGACACAGGACGGAAAGTGTGTGGTGGTTTTCTCTGTCTTCCCTACAGCACCAAGCACAGAGTTGGGTGCCCTTCCAGCCCTCGTCCTTCCTTGCTGAAATGTTAGACTGGAAGATGAGAAATGGTATCATTTTAAGGCATTAACCATTCCAGCCAAGGAACTCTCATTTCACAAGTTTAGTGGAACTCTTAACGTTGGCCTCTGCTGCAGGGGACAGCAGCGTGATGTTTCAGAACCTGACTTTGGAGTCAAAGCCTGGATTTGAAGTCCAGCTCTGCCACCTGCTAGCTGTTGGCAATTTACTCAACCTCTCCATGCCTCAGTTTCCTCATCTGCAAAGGTGCTGCACTTGATAGGTTTGTTTTGAGGATTAAGTCATATGAAGCACGGACAAAGGCCGATGCCCGGAGTTACTGCTGCTGTTCCTCTCCTGGTGCAGCACAGGTCTCCCTCACTGGGAGGGGCAGGGCCAGGCAGTCGTCTTGTATTGGTTTCCTTAAACAGGGGGTTAATGCCCGGACGTGGGCTAGGCTCAAACTCACCCTGTCCGAGAATGTTGGTAACCAAGCTTTCCCATGCCAGAGTCACCCAGGGCTTGTGATGAAAGCACAACACGTTGGGCTGAGTTTCTGATTCAGTGCCTCTGGGGTAAAGCCCCAGAATTTTTAGTTCTAAAAAGTTCCCAGGTGCTGCTGTGGTCCGAAGACCACAATTTGAGGAACACCCCTTTAATTTTTCTAAATTTCTCTGATGATAAACATCACCTGGGATGCTTGGTTAAAAATAAAATTGCAGCCAGGCATGGTGGCTCACACCTGTAATCCCAGCACTTTGGGAGGCCGAGGCAGGAGGATTACTTGTGTCTAGGAGTTCAAGACCAGACTGGGCAACACAGCAAGATCCAGTCTCTACAAATTAGCCAGCGTGGTGGTACACTCCTGTGGTCCCAGCTCCTCAGGAGGCTGAAGCGAGAGGATCGCTGGAGCCCAGGAGTTCACTGCCTGGGTGACAGAATGAGGCCCTGGCTCAAAAACAAAACAAAACAAAAACAAATGTAATTTCTAGGCCCTCCCTGGAGTATCTAATTCAGTGGGTTTGGGGTGGAGGCCAGGAATGTCAATGTCTAACAGATCCCCCAGGTGAGTCTCATAATCGATTCATGGTTTAGTCACACAAGCGCCTATAAATCCTAAACCTTGTCACAGACCCTTGGCCCAGGCCTAATCCGCTTCATGCCTCTACCTTGCAGTCAAGGTGGGGCCTGTCTCCTGGAGGAGACCCTGGAAATAGCACCTTTGTTTTCACTGGAAAGGTCAGTTGGCCAAAGCCTGGGGAGAGCTGGCTTTGTGATGTTAGTGGTGTTTTTCCATGATTGCCTTCCTTTCTGGAAGAATGTGCCCCAGGCAGCAAAGGCAGCTGGCGCCGGGCCCGTGTGCTGAAGATGTTCAGCGTTTCCACATTCTTGGCTCTGGGGAGAAGTCAGGAGGGCTAGCACACACAGACGTTTTCTGATGAGACAGGCAAGGTCACAGGAAAGTAGATGGCACGCGTTGCTTTCTGTCAGAATAATACGCAAGTGAGAGAAGGCTGCTCCTTCAAGGCTGGCCGTGAATAAGTGGGGATTTCTGCCTGTTCTCTCCCTCCCGCCTCACCCACTTTTCCTGCAGAGGCAGTTCCTGAGCCATTGCCGAGCAGGATGCTAGTTTTAGCGTGGATTACATTTCCACCGGGTGAAGCTTGCCGCATGATGTCCATCTTCTCCAGCCACCTGCTCAGCATTAGAGTGTTTGCACAGTTGTCAGGGAAGGGAACCCAGGGGCACAGCCCAACAGGACAGAGGATTGCCAAGTCCCTCTGATTACGAGTGGGTTAATTTAAAAGTAAAAACCATGGTTCCCCGTTGCCCTTTGAAAACCACCCAGGAACTTCAAGTGGTTCCTGGCAGCAGCCTGTTCATTCGTGGTAGGGTCTGCTTGAATTCCTGGTCTGCACTTCTCAGGTTACATCCAGGCAGTCGGGAGCTTGATCGAGACCTTCTCCCTGGTCTTGTCACTCTGACAGAGGCTACTGGCTGGGAATGCTTGGGTTCTGGGAGAACCACCCAGGAAGGCACAGTGTGACACCGTGTGGGCCCTGGTGGGAATCCCAACTTCTTATGCAAATGACCCGACTTCCTTAGGCTTCAGTCTCATCATTTATAAAAGCAGAGCAGCCCCGGGACCTGCAGCATTTGTGTGATTAAATGAGCTACCCAGGGAAAGCAGCTTGTGCTGTGGGCACACGGTCAGGGCCGCCCTCCGTCAATCACTGTCATCCTCGGATCTACCCCTCTTGACACGCAGAGGGCTGCAGAGCACATCAAGTAGGTCTAACCTTGTCTGTTTAGAATCAAGTGGGTGTGCCCGTTGGATTTCTTTCCCATGCTAGGTCCGCCAGTGTCTCAGTGAGAAGACAGCTGGGGGGAAATTCAGAGCAGGTGCTTTGAGTTGAGTAGCTGGGTATAAACTGAGGCAGGGAAGGATTTTGCTGGACACTGTTCTAACTGGAACAGCCAGCACCTTCTGATGGAGGCTTTTCCGGGGGACAGTCGGGGTGCAACCTCTGACACCTCTGAAAGTAGCGTAAGCCTGCCCTGGCTTTCACTGCAGCCCCTGGCACATTCCTGCTGTCCTGGCCACGCTTGGCCCTGTGAGGAGGACAGTGGGGACCCGGCACCTGCCCTTGGAGAGAGTGTGGCCCTGGGGGAGGCAGACTCGAATCAAGCAATCTCACAGGGCAATACGTTGTCACCAGTGCCAAAACAGATCCTGTGAGGTGGGAAAGGTGATCCTGATGACTAGATCTTCTGACCCCGTCTCTCCCGGGAGGCTCTGTTCTGAAAAGTCACCCTCTCCCCAGAGGGAGGGTGAAGTTGGTTGTCTGTGTTGCATTTGTTTCTGGTATAGTGATCTTCTGTGCTGAAGAAGTTTCCAGGCTAAGGTCGGCCGCACTGCAGGTTCCTCCCTCATCTGCCCTCTCCCTCCAGATTCCTCCCTTGTTTGCCCCTTCCCTCCTGGTTCCTTCCTCCTCGGCCCCTCCCTCCAGGTTCCTCCCTCCTCGGCCCCTCCCTCCAGGTTCCTCCCTCCTCGGCCCCTCCCTCCAGGTTCCTCCCTCCTCGGCCCCTCCCTCCAGGTTCCTCCCTCCTCGGCCCCTCTCTCCAGGTTCCTCCCTCCTCGGCCCCTCTCTCCAGGTTCCTCCCTCCTCGGCCCCTCTCTCCAGGTTCCTCCCTGCTCTGCCCCCTCCCTCCAGAGACGCAGGTGCTCGGAGCTTCGAGGCACTGAATTCACACTGAGAATCTTGTGTGTGACTTGCAGGACCTGGGCAGACCCAGAGACTGCCCCAGTCCTTTGAAAACGATGGACTGAGCCGGGCGCGGTGGCTCAAGCCTGTAATCCCAGCACTTTGGGAGGCCGAGACGGGCGGATCACGAGGTCAGGAGATCGAGACCATCCTGACTGACGCGGTGAAACCCCGTCTCTACTAAAAAATACAAAAAAACTAGCCGGGCGAGGTGGCGGGCGCCTGTAGTCCCAGCTACTCGGGAGGCTGAGGCAGGAGAATGGTGTGAACCCGGGAGGCGGAGCTTACAGTGAGCCGAGATCCGGCCACTGCACTCCAGCCTGGGCGACAGAGCGAGACTCCGTCTCAAAAAAAAAAAAGATGGACTGGAAAGGAGTTGGAAACCCCCACCCGGTTCCGAAGAGAGGGTGGCCTGTCTGGGGGCGGCATGCAGAAGCAAGCGCCAAGGTCTCTGGGAGGCGGGCTGGGTTTGCCGCTGGTGCGGAGGTGAGCATTGCTTTCTGCTGTCTTCTGTGCTCCCGTGGTCCTTGAGCTGTTGTGGAACCAGCTGATGCCACACTAACGGCTGTGGGCTGGCCTCGCTGGCCTCATCTTGGGACATTTCTTCAGTGCCCACATTGTGCCTGTGCAGCTGTCCTCACAACGTGGCGCAGGGTGAGGACAGGCCTGCACTGAGGCCCCTCCCAGTGAACTGCAGTGCGGCCCTGCCCTGCTGCCAACTGCTGGGCCGCCTTGCATAGGCCCTGGCTGCTCAGCTGGGAAGGAGGAACCGGGGCCTGCTCTTGGCCCAGCGAAGATTTGAGATGAGCATAGATGCATCCTGAGCCTTGCTTTGTGTTCAGACAGTGTTAAATGACATGCAGTAGGTTGTGTATTGTGTTCATTAATAAGAAAATAATGAAAACACCAACGTAAGGCAAAAGAATACCAGTAAAAGTAATGCCGAAAATAATCAAAATCCAGATGCCAGGTTTTCCATGGCCCAGATTCTTAGGTTCACCCACTTTAGACTTCTCCTCCCGGCCCTCCGCCCCCTGTGCTTGTGTTTTGCTACGCTTTAGCATGCTGTGCGTGCACCTTTCCTCCCCTTGAGAATAAGGAGCTTTTGTTATTTTTATATTATTTGTATCTTTATTTTTTGTAGAGATGGGGTGTACCCGTGGTTGCCCAGGATGGTCTCAAACTCCTGGGCTCAAATGATCCACCCGCCTCAGCCTCCTACAGTGCTGGGATCACAGACGGGAGCTGTCGGGCCCAGCTGAGCATAAGTCTTTTCTGTGTCACCTTTGTGTTCCCTGCAGTGTCTAGCAAGTGCGTTGTAAGGGGAAGATAATTGAGTAAGTTTTATTCAGGTAAATGAACGGGTGAAGCCAATTCACTACCTGAGCTCCTCGCGGCATATTCCTGTGTCCACTGGCTGAGCCGGAGGTGCTCAGAAATGTTCGCCAAGTGAATGAATGAGCAAACTCAGAGAGCACAAATAATCAACTCACAGTCCCGCAGCCAGCCAGTAGCAGAGCTGGTGCGGCACAGTGAGGAGTCAGCCAGCTGGAAAGAGGGAATACGGCCCACAAGACTGCCCCACTTATGACCCCAGTGGCGAGTTCCAGAGTCTCCCAGAATCACCTGCAGGTTTGACAGTTTGCTAGAACTCGCAGAAGTCACTGAAAGCTGTTGTCCTCATGGTTATGGTTCATTACAGGGAAAGGGCACAGATGTCAGTGAGCCAAGGGAAGAAGTAAGTAGGGTGAGTCCAGGAAGGAACCAGACTCAGTTTCTGTTGTACTCACTGTGGGGCCAGGACGACCATATTCTCTCGGTATCGATGTGTGATAATACGCCAGGAGTATTGCTCACCTGAGGAATACTGAGACTCTGTGTTTGGAGTTTTTATGACATAGGCAATGATTGATTGATTGATTGTCCACATGGTTGATCTCAGTCTCCAGGTCATTGGATACCGTGCGACCCAAAGCCTCATCCTAATCACATTACTAGACTGTGCAACATGACCTGAGGCCCCCGGCAAACAGTGACAGCCCCATCGACAGGGCATCTCAGGCATGTCTGGTTTACCTTCTTGAAGCCAAGACAAGGGCTGGGGTGCTGTCTTTGGACAAGGCGAGCTTCTTCACCTGGCAGTGGTCGCCCTGGCAGTGGTCGCCCTGGCAGTGCCCCTCAGTGCTCATCGTGGCGTATTCGCTGGTTCGCCCTCTCACACACAAGCGGGCTGTGGAAGAGCCTGCCTGGGCAGAGAGAGGACACACCCTCGCAGGAGGTCAGGGCAGATGCCCCCTCGTGCCTGATGCTTCTTGGGTTTTGTTGGGTCAGAGGTCAGGCTGTGGCTTTAACGTGAAAGCCGATTGCCCCCAGCCTCTCACTGCAGGCAAGGCCTCTCCTGAAAAAGATGCTTTGGGAATTATCAGACCACGAAACACTCAGAAACAACTCCATTTATGCAGCAATGTTGGGGGTTTTGCGCGTATTGGAGCCCCACAGGTTGCAGGGAACCCGGTGTTGTTCCTGTCCTGCCTCCCTCCACAGGGCAGGAGTGGGGTACACTGCTGCAGGAGGGTGGCCAGAGTGAGGAGCTACGGTTGGGGTAGTGTGCGTTGTGGCGTGTGCGTTCTCACGGGGGTGCAGCTTCCTATGTCAACCATGCTTGCCTGCAGCTGCGAGGCGAGTGCTTGGCAGTGCAGCAGCCGACAGGAGTGACGGCCCTGGGGTTAGAGGTTTGTCCCCACCCTTTCCCTGTCGTCTCTGTCCTGTGGCTTTGCAGTGAGCAGTGCCTTTGCCGTCATTTCCCTGTGTGTCCCCACGGCACATGGTGGGTTCTGAGGAGTGCCGGGAAGTGGAATCTGTCGCCCCACCCGGGCACACGGACTTTGATCATCAGCTGGTTCAGTCCAGGCCTTTCTGGGCCCCGCTTCCCCCACCACGCCCACAGCTCTCCTGAGAGGCTTCTGACAGGCCTCAGTCACACAGAATTGAGTTCCTCTAACTAGGCAGCAGGCCAGGACCACCATTCTCGATTCCCAGTGTCATGGGTTTATATCAGAAGGAGTCCACTGCCCTGCTTGTGCCCTCAAGGCCCTGTGAAACTTAAACCAGCGATCTCGGGGTTTGCTGGTTGAAGCACCCTGAGGGATGGGGCTGTGCCTTGAGTTTGAGCCGTTGCAGTCAAGAACTTCCATGGGCTCCCTAAGGAGCTGCTCTCCCAGTTCTGCACGCTCCCCTCAGCAGGCAGAGGTTGGGCCAGACCCACAGGCAGCCCTCGGTGGTCCCCTCCCCACCCCATCCACCTGAGGAGAAGCGCGCGAGGTCTATGAGCAGGAGACATTCTTCCCTTTGTCCCCTTAGTCGGGCTTGGGTAGGTGGCTCCTCATGCCCGGGTACCCTGTCCTGCTGATGTCGCTCTCTCTGCCCTCCCGTCTCTCTCCACCTGCTCAGCAGCTGCTGCGCCTGGGACGCATTGCTTCTGACGGTGGTTCTTCCCTTTCCCCTTCTCGGTTTTTCTTCATTCCCTCACTCTGGCCGTGTGGTTATTTCCTCACAGTAGTTCCGAGTCTGAGATGGAGGAGGAGGAGGACGAGGAAGAGGAGGAGCCTCGCCTGCCCCCCTCTGACCTGGGTGGCGTTCCGTGGAAGGAGGCCGTGCGGATCCATGCGCTTCTGAAAGGGAAAAGTGAAGAGGAGCTAGAGGCCTCGAAGAGCTTTGAGCCTGGGAATGAAGAGGAGGAGGAGGAGGAAGAATATGAAGAGGAGGAGGAGGAGGACTATGACGAGGAGGAGGAAGAGTCCAGTGAAGGTCAGAACGAAATCTGTGCTCCTAACCCTGCCCTGTCTCCCAAGGTGATCTGTTTCATGCGTGAGTGTAAGAGGTTTCTGGGGCTGACGTCACACGGACGTGCCTCCTGCACAGCCCAGGGGCCACCCCTCCCGACTTTAATCATGGGGGGCAGAGGGAAGGGCACTGTGGCGTTGAGCAGACGGTTGGCAGTGGAAATAACGTCCCTTGTGCACGTTGGTTTAGAAATTGGAAGTAGAAGGCAGAGAGCCAGTCCGAGGACTCACCCAAGTTAGGCCACTCGTTCTTGTCTCCTCCTCGTTTTCTCTTTTTGCCCTTTAGTTTCAGTTGAAAAAATTATTTTAATAAAGAAAGGGAATTTAGCTTTCTAGAGGATTCCTTGATCCTAGTCTAGGGTTTCGGAGGTGGCTATGAGCTTAGTGCCTCAGTTGATGGCATCCAGGGCAGCGTTTGGGGGACAGTGTCCTAAAGGGAGACTCAGGCTCAGGGGACAGCTGCTCTGAGATTTTTCTATTCTGCCCCTATCTCTGGCTGTGTGTGGCCTCAAGGGATGAGGAGGGACGTGTTGGGCCTGTGCAGGAGAGAAGGCCATTCTTTCTCTGCTCCGGCAGCACAGAAGCCTGGGGGATGGGGAAGACGGAGCTAGGGCAGTGGAGATCTGAGTCCCCAAAAGATAGCTGTGGAATGATCAGGAAGGACATGACCTTTAACTTCTGAGCACCAGTGACTCCCTGCAGTGGTCAGAGGAGCGGTTGCGTTCTCAGTGGCCCCAGGCCCCACAGAGCTGGCACTGAGTTCATCTCTGCTTCTCCCGGGTCCTGTGTGCTTGCTGCCCAGTCTCATCCGGGGATCTATTTTCTTTGGCACACAGGCCTGAGCCCTTCCCTGACAGGGCTCATGTTCCTGATCCAGTCCCCCGGGAGCTGTGCAGCTCCGGGATGCTGGCCCCAGTGAGGTGGGTTGGACCAGAAGGAACTGCACCCTTGGGCGTCCGCCTGAGTGGTTGGGGTCAGGGACTTCCTCGGGCTCCCTAAGGAGCTGCTTTTCCAGTTCTCTACTCTTCCCTCCAGAGGCAGAGGCTGGGCAGGACCCACAGGCAGCCCTTAGTGGCCCGCACTCCACACCCAGTCTGCTGTAGGAGAAATAGGGTCTGTGGACCTGGGCTCTCCCTCCATGCCGCCGTGTCTGCAGAGCCAGGTGCCGGCGTGGCCTCTGCTAGCCAGCGGAGTGAGCACGCACCGCTGGTCCAGGGCACAGTGTTTTGTTTGCACTGTTCCAGACATCGTCATCTCCATGTGATGATGATCACTCGGCAGCTCTGAGCCCCGGCACAGCTTAGGGTCGAAGCGTGTTCCCTTTTCATTTCCTGTAGGAAATGAGCTTTAACTACACAAACACATACTGACAAATTCAGCTGAACTCCGAAAGTCCCGGACAGGAGCCTGTGTCGCTAGCCCAGGTGCGAGTCTGTAGGGCAGCCGACCTCGGTGCCTGTGCAGGCAGTGGCTGGACACCACTGCTCCCTTCTCTTCCCTCCACTTATCTCCCTGTGGGATTCCGGATGCTGTGTGGGTTTCTGGCTCCCCCTGCTGTAGAAGGGGAGTACTGCCCCGGGACACACCACTCCTGCAAGGCCGGCGGCCACACCAGGTACCTCCCACAGGAAGATTTGAGGGCATTGAAAGGTACCCCCTTTGCCCCGTGCCCACCTTCTACCACAGCTCCCTGGCAGCCATCCAAAATGTGCCTCCAAGAGCATATCTCACAGACAAAGGCCTGGAACTGAGCTCTGCACACACCTCGCTGGGCTCCTCTCCCTGGTCCCAGCCTGCCCAGACAGCCAGGTGCAAAGTAGCATGTGAGTCAGAAGAGGTTCTGGCGGAAGTTGGAGAAGGCTCCAGAAGTGGCCTCGCGGAATGCAGCCCCACCTATGCCCCATAGGTTTTGCTGCAAGCTCCTCATCTCCAGCCAAGACTTGGCTGCTTCTCTGATGCAGGACACCTCCTGTCACCAGCACAGGTGACTTTAATGTCTCTCTAAGAAAGGAAGAAATGGCCGGGCGCGGTGGCTCAAGCCTGTAATCCCAGCACTTTGGGAGGCCGAGACGGGCGGATCACGAGGCCAGGAGATCGAGACCATCCTGGCTAACACAGTGAAACCCCGTCTCTACTAAAAAAAAATACAAAAAACTAGCCGGGCGAGGTGGCAGGCGCCTATAGTCCCAGCTACTCGGGAGGCTGAGGCAGGAGAATGGCGTGAACCCGGGAGGCGGAGCTTGCAGTGAGCTGAGAACCGGCCACTGTACTCCAACCCGGGCGACAGAGTGAGACTCCGTCTCAAAAAAAAAAAAAAAAAAAGAGAAAGGAAGAAATGTTGGCTTGTGCTGTCGATACATCCCCAGGGCTGCATGTATTAGCAGGAAGCACAGCAGGACTCTGAGAGAAGAATGCCTCTCTTCTCTTTGTTGCTGAGGAGGTAGAGAGAGTCCTGTGACATCCAGGCTGTTAGGTGACTCTGCTGTGACTCAGTCCCACTCAGCACCATAAAGAAAGGCAAATTGACCTTAGAAAAAGTCCACAAATCTATAAGACCAGCAACTCCAGCAACGGGCTGATACCCCACGTGCGGCAGAGCTCATAACACTGGGCGGTCTTGCTGGTCCTTTCTGCTCATTTCACATTCCCTGTTGCTTGAAGAGACTGTCATAGTGATTGAAGCCAAGGCCAGATTGTCTGGTTAGACTCAGAGGAGGCATGTCACCCGTTCCCAGATGGAAGCTGGCTCCTGGCAGGAACACAAATCCTTCAGATCAGGTGGCACATGCTCTTGCTGCCTGAACAGCCACCTTCCCTTCCCAGTTGCTGGCTGTCCCTTTATCTTAACCTAACTGTGTGGCACGGTCCGACACTAAGTACAGGGATCCCACAGGGCAGGGATCCGGAGGGGCCACTGGTGAGTTTCCATATAGCTGAGAAACCAGGTCTTATTTCCAGAGGTGATAAGCAGGGCACCACATGGAGTTTTCAGGTAAGAGCTTTGACCTCAGAAGTGTCGGTCTCATTCTCGCCTGTGAACTTCCAAAGGTTTGGAAATGGACATGCAAGAGCTCTGCTTCCCTCCCAGTCATCGCCTCCCCTGACTCTACCCTCCACTGGGATCCATGTCCTTGCCTCAGACCCAGCATGCAGCATGAGGCCCGCTAAGGGAGGGGGACTGTTTCTCTCCAGCAG
Organism: Macaca thibetana thibetana; assembly: GCF_024542745.1. Lineage (NCBI taxonomy): Eukaryota > Metazoa > Chordata > Mammalia > Primates > Cercopithecidae > Macaca > Macaca thibetana. Next base: position 33,395,481 of record NC_065587.1, read on the forward strand.
CAGCTCCAGCTGCAGAAGATGCCAACCAAAGTGCCCGCAAAGTCTATCTCTGTCCTGTGTGAGCTGGCCAGCTGGTGGCAGAATGACACAATCTCTTCCCACCTCTGTCGTCACCCAGCCATCAGCTGGGCGAGTGGTGCTGGGCACCTTGCTGTGTGACCAGCAGGGGCAGGGTAGTGCATTCCTGGGTCTCACACTGTGCTAGGCAGAAAGCAGGTCCTTGTGGCTCCTGGGGGCTGAACCTGCGGAAGCAGGCTGGAATCTGCTGTGTTTCCATCTTGGCACATGGGTCGCCTGAATGCCGCTTAGGATGAAAGGAGTCTCAGAAAGGAACGTGTGATTCTCTTCACTGAATTTAATGGTACACATATGGCTGGAAATGACTGGGTCACACTGAATGAGCAGCAGGACTGTGCGTGTGTGTCTGTGTGTCCGTGTGTCTGTCTGTGTGTGTATACTTGTGCATACATGTTCTTAATTTTTACTTCTTTCTGATTCATCCTGATCCTGGCCAATGCTGTAACTTCTCTTTCTGTTTCCTTTCCCGTGCTATTTCATCACCTCCTTCCCCACCTCATTTCTCCACCCCTTGACCCTGGGACACTAGCCGGGAACCAGAGGCTCCAGCAGGTCATGCAGGTGGCGGATCCTCTGGAGATCCAGGCTGACGTGCACTGGACTCATATCCGTGAGAGAGAGGAGGAAGAGAGGATGGCGCCGGCCTCTGAGTCCTCTGCTTCCAGAGGTAAACGCTCCCAGCCGCAGGCTGCAGCGTGCCCGCAGCACCACTCGCCTGCTGCCTCTGTCGCCACAGGGGGCCTTTCTGTCAGGGCAGAGCCTCGTGTGAGGTCACACACGGGAGCCGGGCGCATCCCGCTTTGCTGCTGTCAGTTGTGACACCTGCACTTTTCATCTGAGGATATGTAAAGTTCTCTGTGGATTAAGAGGTTGTGGACTCTTTCTCCGTTGATGCGAAGTGGTAAAACGAGCATGATCTTGGGTAAACCAAGAATTTCCTGTCTTTCTCTCATGTTTCTGGCCACGGCTGCTCTTTCCTCACTTTGTAAAACGTTCTGGTCCTTCCCTCACAGAGTGTGTCTGGACGTGAATGTGTGTTGGCAGGAAGGGGGCGGGAGGGGCGTGTTTGGAAGTGAAATGAAGTCTTGGGAAGAGATTTCTATCCAGGAGGCCTCTAGAGTAGCATCATCACCAGCCCCAGGCTTTAGGTGGGACAATCTGTGTCACACAGTAGGATGAAGATGCACCTTATTCTGGTTTCTTTTAATAAAGAAATAGCAATAAGAAGAACCGTGGAGACTGTTGAGGGACGTGGTGGCCGCTGTGCCATCCTTCCCAGCGTGCCGTCTTCCAAATACCCACCTTCAGTGTTACCTCTGCTGTCACTCCTGTGTGTTCACATTTTCATTCAGCACCGGTCACGGGCCACACACCCTTCCAGGCTCTGAGCATACAAAAGAGGCGTTTCCTGCCATCATGAAACAGCATTTAATAAGACGTTTGTTCCTCCCTGGCCCCAAATCTTCACCTCTAGGCAAGACCAGCCTCCATTTCCAGCTTGTGATGGCGCTGTGAACACCTGCAGCACTGGGCTGGCCTGTGAGCTCGGGAGTGCTCTGCAGCCCTGGGCCAGCGGCGGCCCTACCTTGGGTTTTCCCTCTTCTCTTCGCATCCCGATTCTCCATCACACAGGCTAACAACAGGGCTCGCACCCCTTGTTGGTGCCGGACAGGCCTCTGTCCTGAACGCCGTCTCAGTTTCTCTTCGGTTTGGGATTTTAAGGATGACCTCGGCTCTCCTCGTGGGGAACGCATATTGCTGTGTAACTTTGTATTTGTCGTCTGTTTTAAATTCAGTGCCCGACCTTCCCTCCATACGCCGCGCGGCGGTGCAGGCCTGGCTGGAGACGGTCTCCGGAGGTAGTCTGGTGATGTTCACTCTCTCCCCACTCACCGTAACCTCTCTCTAGGCGGCTCTGCTGGTACCTTAACACTAGACTCCTGGGCCTGTTGCAAGTGCATGCCAGGGCGGCGGAGGCGGGTGGGGGCACCTGCATGTCTTGCCAGACAGCCCGCCCTTGCATGGATCAGACGCACACCCCCTCCTTCAGGGCAGCTCAGAGGGAAACAGACACAGGCAGGTTTGTATTGATAGAGTCGGGTAAAAAGGCCAGAGCCCAAGGAACGTTTTTGGCACTGAGATGTTTAAAGTGTGTTGAGGATGAGGTGGGTCCTGATTGAGTGTGAAAGGGGAGGAATCAGAAGATATTCCACATCCTACCAAGGTATCAGAGAAGGAGGCAGTCAAAACCAGGGGTTTATGGGAGGATGACGGTGGAGAAGGACGGGCAGAGGATGGGTGGATGCTGTTCAGCTGACAGGCTGGGTGTGACCAGGGGTGACACCAGCCAAATCCAGCCTGAGCTGCAGGCGTCTCATCGAGTGCAGGAGATCGTTGAGCAGCCTGAGTTGTCCTTCCTAAACGTTTCTGGAACTGTGTGTTTCTCACCGAGGGACTACCAGCATTTGGGGCAGGACAGCTCTTTCCCTCACAGAAGGTTTAACATTCTGGCCTCCACCCTTGCAATGTCCGTGCAGCCTCCACCACCCATGAAGACACCAAAAATCTCTCCACGAGTTGTGAGACACTGCCGGAGGAAGGGCAGCGGTGCCCCCAGCAGCACCACTGTCCTAGCGGTCACTTCTGGGATGCACACATGGGAGCTCATGGGGCTTCACTGGCCTGTCCCTGTGTCCTCCCGGCAGTGGGAGAAACAGGCACACAGCCACAGGGGAGGGCCACTGCTCTTTGTACAGAGACGGCCGGCTCCCCTTCTAGACAGTGTGGGTCCCTAGGGCAGTGGGGCAAGAGCCCCCCAGCTGGTGGCTGAGGGAAACCAAGAGCTGAGCGGGTCAGTGGCTCCTGGCTTTCATAGCGCGTGGCTCATCAACCTGCGTGGCAGCTTCTAGCACCCTGCACTCCGTCTTAACCTGAATTTCACCCCCAGATCCACCCCTCAAGCTGTGTCTCTTTCAACACCGCTGCTGCTGCGTTGATATTTCTCACCTGTTTTTGTCTCTGTGACGATTGTTCCTTTCAAGGTCCTGCCGAGGAGTGTAGACCTCTCACCCACCTGACTCTACCACAGGCATTTCTTAGTAGAAAGTCTACAGGAGAGCCACGTGAAGGACCAAGGCACCAGGGCCGGTCAGGCTAACCCAGGGTGCCCTGGGCTGTGCCCGGCTGGGAGGCCTTTGTGGGTCTCCTTCGTGCTAGCCTCCAGTTCCCTCGCCAGCAAGAGTGTAGGGTTGCCATCTGGATCCCTGGGCACCTAGATTCACCCCAACAAATCTGTCAGGTGTAGTGGCCGTCTCCATGGCGCGGGCCGGATTCTGTTCTAAACGGGGCTTTTGTTCCTCCTTTTCAGAACTGGTGTAGTGCAGCCATGAATTCTTTTGTCTTTGCCTCAGAAGTCCCACTCCCTGGTATTTGAGGAACTGTCTTCCTTGAGTGGCCAAAAGCAGTGTTCTCACACCGAGGTTGTAACCCATAGAAATACTTGAGGCATCTCCCCCTGCTTCCCAGCAGGTGCCGTTGCTATAGGATAGCATTTGGCACGGCCAGCTCCGTGGGCCGCTCTGGCATCTCAGGGAGGCGCATGGCCCTAACTGTCAGCTAGTCTGGGAACCCACCCATCTCTCCCTGTGACGTGGCCTGTCTGTTCCCTTCCAAACCTGTTTCATGCAGTTCTTCAAACACTAGATTTGAACCGTCCTCTTACAAACTGTGCATAAAAGATAAACATAAGCTTAAGGAATTATTAAAGAAACAAAAACTCATATAACTGCCACCCTGGTCAAGGAGTAAAACGTTACCAGCGTCTTCTAAGTGCCTGGCCTGTGGAGAGAAGATGTTGCTTCCGAGGCTGTGCCCTCCCATTTCCACACAGCTTTTTAAGAAATCCACCTAACCGGGCGCCGTCGGTTCCCTGCTCCCCAGCCTGGGGCTTTGATCTGTGCAGACTCTTGTGTATGGACATCAGAGCATAACACCTTTCTCCTGAAATTAAAACCCTTAGGGGTAATTTGGGAGTGGCTGGGCTTGAACCCTAGGAGAGCCTGCAGACCCCCCCGGTCAGTGGTCCTGTGGGTGGTGCGGGTCTCAGTGTCCTCAGAGCATAGCGTGCCGCCCTCTTCCTGCCAGTGCAAGTTCTGAGTGTGGGAGGTGGGGACAGGGTGTGTGCGTGCTTAGGGGCTGGCTCCAGGGGAGGGGAAATTGTCGAGGGCTTTGCCTCATTTTGCAGCCCTGAAGGGCCACTTGGAGTCCAGAGGATGAACTTTACATACCCTCAGCCCCCAGTGCTCTCCCTAAGTATTAGTATTTCTCTAAATTATCGCAAGGGAAGCTCGTCTGGTGCGCCTGCACGCGGCACTATGGACAACCCCCTCGGCCGACTGGACCTCAGCCTTCTCGCTGAAGAAACAGTCCCTCTAATTCTATTGCAGGCTGAGTGTTTCTTATCCAAAATGTTTGAGACCAGAAGTGTTTTGGATTTCGAATTTCTTTCGGATGTTGGAATCTCTGCGTATACATAATGAGAGATCTTGGGGATGGCACCCAAGTCTAAACACGAAATGTATTTATGTGTCATATATACTTTGTACACGTAGCCTACAGATAATTTTATACAATATTTTTAATACTTTTGTGCATGAAAAAAAGTTTTGGCTGTGTCACCACGTGAGGTCTGCTGTGGAATTTTCCGCTTGGCCTCTTGTCAGCACTCAGAAAATTTCAGATTTTGGAGCATTTTGGATCTTGGATTTTCGGATTCGGGATGCTCAGCCTGCGTTATGAGGGCTGAATGGCTCCTGGTGTGTGAGGCGGTCAGCACACGGCCAGGCTTTGGTAGATGCTGTTGGGCCTCGGCCCAGAGAAGCAGCGTTTCCCCTTCCACCCTCCTCCAACTGAGGTTCCTACAGCAACGTTTGGGGAAAGAGGAACAGTGCCCCCACCTTCAGCCGCTCTTCTCTTCCCACTTGGCCCCTAGCACTGAGAAATGCCAACCTCCTGTGTTTGGGGGCCCTGGGCCCCCCAGTGCCCGTGCTGCGTGTGGAGAGCCCCCTGGGCCTGGCAGCATCTCCCTTCTGGGGCCTGCATGGCACTGCCCTGAGAAAGGCAGTACCTCTCACCCCCATGAAGATGCAGCCTGTCTGTTCTCCTTTTCTTCCTTCCTTTGAACCTTTCTGCTTTGCAGCTCCGTTGGATGAGAATGACCTAGAGGAAGATGTGGACTCGGAACCAGCTGAGATAGAAGGGGAGGCAGCAGAGGATGGGGACCCAGGGGACACTGGTGCTGAGCTGGATGATGGTAGGGGTCCACCCTCCCTGCCCCTGTGGTGGGAGCTCAGGGAAGATGAAGGCAATATGCTTTCCAGCAAAATCAAGCTCAGTGAGGGCGCCATTGGGCCTCCTGGTTCCTTCTTGGCTCCGCCATGACTGGAATGCATCTCATTCCACCTGACCACCACCTACCCACGAGCCCCAGGCGACTTGGCCTGCACTCGTCCGGCTGCGGCTGGGTGCCTGAGCCAAAGCTGCGGCTTTACACAAGGCCTTTAATCTAGCTGACTGGCTCCCAAAGCTAGATACCCGGAGGTGTGCTCTGCATCGCAGTCTGGTTGTGAGGGGCTGACGGGGTCAGGGGCGAGACTGGGAGGAATGAGAAGAGCCCAAGCTTGTGAGGGGGCGCAGGCCTCAGCTGTGGGGTTGGTGTGGCAGTCAGGGCTGCTGAGAGGAGGAGGTGCCTAGAAGGGGGCCTGTGAGGCCAGGCCTACCCTCCACAGGCACACCCTGTCTTTCTCTGTCGTAGTCCATCATGTGTGACTGTTGCTGTATTTAGAAAGAAACAGCCCCACAGGCTTTGATGCGGCCCCGCTTTGCCAAGGCAGGAGGGTGCTCTTGGCCAGACCCCTCAGGAGCCGGGGTGGTCTGGTAGCCAGGTCTATCCCTGCATAAGAAGGGCCTCCTGGTCTGCACCTGAGCAGTTGTGTTGCAAATGAGCAAGTGGCGGGGCTGCTCTCAGGCGGAAAAGGAGTTGGCCTCACTTAGGGTGTGCACCTGCTTCTGCCCCTTCCCTCTGCCAGATCAGCACTGGTCTGACAGCCCGTCGGATGCTGACAGAGAGCTGCATTTGCGGCACGCAGCTGAGGGGGCAGCAGAGCCGGAGCTGAGGGTATCAGAAGATGAGGAGAAGCTGCCCGCCTCACCGAAGCACCAAGAGAGAGGTGAGCCTGTCATTCATGGGAGAGACAACTTCAAGAATTCCTGCAAGAGCCGTGTGCACAGGAGAGTGGCTCAGGGGCCAGGCACCTCAGAGCAGAGCCACGGTGCACGCCAGCCTCCGAGGTGCAGGGAGCTCCTTGCCTTTTCCTCCTCTGTCCACCCTCCTTGTGCCACATGCTGCTGCAGATGCTTTGGCCAATGGCCCTTTCCTTGTGTACTTTGGGTCTGGGAGAAGGTAGAAGGTTTGCCTGAAGCTCTGCGTGCAGAGCCTGCACGTGGAGGAAGCCCACACTCTGACCTGGTGTTGACAGGAGCACCTGCAGAAAGTGCCGGGCAGCCCCGGGAAGACGCTTCCAGGACCCTGGCCTCTGAGACAACCTGTGCTTTCCAGAAGAACGGGGAGCAGACTCAGCGACCTGCCCTCCACCCTCCTCTCCGCCCTCTGGGGCTGGCTGATAGGGGTGCCCTCCTAGCACATGGCGGGGCTTCCTCTTGTAAGGCCCTGTGTTCATTCTTTTCAGGTCCCTCCCAAGCCACCAGCCCCATCCGGTCTGCCCAGGAATCAGCTCTTCTGTTCACTCCAGTCCACAGCCCCTCAACAGAGGTAAGGGTTTCGGGCTCGCTGTGGGGTACAGAGAACTAATGGGACCCCAAGGACACATATTAACCTCTGTTTCGGGACCCATGGTGTGGGTCCCACCAAACTGGGGCTAACATAGCCTGCTGGCCTCCTCATTCTGAGGAAGACTGAAAACTCTCGTCCTCCTTGTAGTAAGTGGAGCTGTTGATGACAGGCGGGCCTTGGAGTTCCAGCTCAGTACTCTTGGGGATGAGGCTGTCTGGGTGGCATGGGTGGCACCTACTAACTCTGCCCCACTCTGATCCCAAACCTGAGTCGTCTACCCCATGTCACTGTGTTAGGTACACATACCACATGTTTAATTTAAACATAAATTTATTAAAAATAAATAATTTATTGTACATAACAAATGTATAATAGATATATTAAAATTATGTTTAAATATGTTATACATTTATTTTTATAATAAATTTATTTAAAATAATTATAATTTGTTTTATGATAAATGGTATAATAAAATATTTGATATTTTATTCAAAATAAATTTATGTTCAAATTAAAGCAATAATATTGATGGGATGATTGGTTTAATATGACAAATGCATTTTTAACATTATGTTAAAATAAATGTATAACCATTGAAATTTACAACATCCAGCCAGGCGCAATGGCTCACGCCTGTAATCCCAGCACTCTGGGAGGCCGAGGCGGGCGGACCACGAGGTCAAGAGATCAAGCCCATCCTGGCCAACATGGTGAAACCCCGTCTCTAATAAAAATACAAAAAATTAGCCAGGCGTGGTGACAGGCACCTGTAGTCCCAGCTTCTCGGGAGGCTGAGGCAGGAGAATGATGTGAACCTGGGAGGCGGAGCTTGCAGTGAGCCGAGATTGCGCCACTGCACTCCAGCCTGGGCAACAGAGCGAGACTCCGTCTCAAAAAAAAAAAAAAACGACATCCATGCAGACAGCCTGTGGTGTGTGAACCACATGGAGAATGCTGCAAAGCCAACTGTGACAGCAGGTCCTGTGGAACATGGTTTGAGAAATACCGTCTGCAGGCCAGATCAGGGAGAAGGCTGGAATACAAAGCCTACATCTGCTTGAAATAGTCTTTGGGATTCTAGGAAGCATGGAACTATTCGGTGATTGATTGATTGATTGATTGATTTTTTTTTTTTTTTTTTTTTTTTTTTTTTTTGAGACAGGATCTCACTCTTGCCCAGGCTGGCATGGGCAACAGTGCAGTGGCATGATCATGGCTCACTGCAGCCTCCAACTCCTGGGCTCAAGCAATCCTCCTGCCTCAGCCTCCCAAAGTGCTGGGATTACAGGCATGAGCCGCTGCGCCTAGCCTGTTCACTGATTTGATTTTTTTTTTTTTTTTGAGATGGAGTCTCGCTCTGTCTCCCAGGCTGGAGTGCAGTGGCGCGATCTCGGCTCACTGCAAGCTTTGCCTCCCGGGTTCACGCCATTCTCCTGCCTCAGCCTCCTGAGTAGCTGGGACTACAGGTGCCTGCCACCACACCCAGCTAATTTTTTGTGTTTTTAGTGGAGACAGAGTTTCACCGCGTTGGCCAGGATGGTCTCAATCTTCTGACCTCGTGATCTGCCCACCTCCGCCTCCCAAAGTGCTGGGATTACAGGCGTGAGCCACCACGCTCAGCCATCTGTGAAATGGGGAGGCTTTGTTTGAGACTCTTGGATGGGGTGATTTAAGGACTGGTGTAGGAATCTCTGCACATCTTTGGGCTTCCTGGGGAGGACAATTTGATCATAATGCACCGTGATAAGTAGCTATTGTAAGTTTTCTTACGGTCCTGGCCCCTCTGTATGTATGTCAGGGATCTTGGCGCTCTGGGGCCTCCTGGAGGGTGAGAACTGCATTCATCCGTGTTCTTTTGGCCAGTGTTCCTATGAGTGAACAAAGAATATAGGATGTATTTGAGATGAACCAAACCCTGAAAACCCGGTTTGTCTAAACTAAGCAGAGTGGTTCTAAACACTGAACAACTGGGGCAGAAAGTGAAAAGTGTTCTCCTGGAGCTGTTCTAATAACAGCTGGAAGGACGGGGAAAGTCCTGCAGCAGGCACAGGTGCAGGCGCTTTGAGCGAGAAAGCTCCGTGAGGATGCTGCTGGCTGTGAAAGCCCCCACTTCTCAGTGGCTTCTGTCTTCCTTCCCTGCAGGGGCCCCGACTCCCACCTGTCCCTGCCGCCACCCGGGAGACATTACCTGAGGAGCGCCTTTTCCCTGAGCCTTTGCTCCCCAAAGAGAAGCCCAAAGCTGATGCCCCCTCAGATCCGAAAGCTGTGCACTCTCCCATCCGATCGCAGCCAGTAGCCTTGCCAGAAGCCAGGACTCCGGCCTCACCAGGGAGCCCGCAGCCCCGGCCGCCGGTGGCAGCCTCCACGCCCCCACCCAGCCCACTCCCCATCTGCTCCCAGCCCCAGCCTTCCACCGAGGCCGCTGTCCCCTCCCCTACCCAGTCCCCCATACGCTTCCAGCCTGTCCCAGCCAAAACATCCACCCCACTGGCCCCTCTCCCTGTCCAAAGCCAAAGTGACACCAAGGACAGGCTGGGCAGCCCCCTTGCTGTGGACGAGGCCCTCAGAAGGAGTGACCTGGTGGAGGAGTTCTGGATGAAGAGCGCGGAGATCCGCCGCAGCCTTGGGCTCACCCCTGTGGACCGCAGCAAGGGGCCTGAGCCCAGCTTCCCCACGCCTGCCTTCAGGCCAGTGTCCCTCAAATCCTATTCCGTTGAAAAGTCCTCCCAGGATGAGGGACTCCACCTTCTGAAGCCTCTGTCTGTCCCCAAAAGGCTGGGCCTGCCAAAGCCAGAGGGCGAGCCTTTGTCCCTGCCAACCCCCCGGTCCCCCTCGGACAGAGAGCTGCGGAGCGCCCAGGAGGAGCGCAGGGAGCTGTCCAGCAGCTCTGGCCTGGGCCTGCACGGGAGCTCCTCCAACATGAAGACACTGGGCAGCCAGAGCTTCAACACCTCGGACTCCGCCATGCTCACGCCACCCTCCAGCCCGCCCCCGCCCCCGCCGCCGGGTGAGGAGCCCGCCACCTTGCGGAGGAAGCTCAGGGAGGCCGAGCCCAGCGCCTCGGTGGTCCCGCCGCCCTTGCCCGTCACATGGATGCGGCCCCCCCGGGAGCCTGCTCAGCCCCCCAGAGAGGAGGTGCGGAAGTCTTTTGTGGAGAGCGTGGAGGAGATCCCCTTCGCTGACGACGTGGAAGACACCTACGACGACAAGACTGAGGACTCAAGCCTGCAGGAGAAGTTCTTCACGCCCCCGTCCTGCTGGCCGCGCTCGGGGAAGCCTCCCCACCCGCCCCTGGGCAAGGAGAACGGGAGGCTGCCTGCTCGGGAGGGGGCGCTGCAGCCACAGAAGAGGGGGCTGCCCTTGGTCTCCGCGGAAGCCAAGGAGTTGGCCGAGGAGCGCATGCGAGCCCGAGAGAAGTCCGTGAAGAGCCAGGCGCTGCGGGACGCCATGGCCAGGCAACTGAGCAGGATGCAGCAGATGGAGCTGGCCACGGGCGCCCCCAGGCCCCGCAAGGCATCCTCAGCACCCTCCCAGGGCAAGGAGCGCCGGCCCGACTCCCCCACACGTCCCACTCTCAGGGGCTCCGAGGAGCCCACCCTGAAGCATGAAGCCATCAGCGAGGAGGTCCTCTCCGCGCCCTCGGACTCGGGGGGCCCAGATGGCTCTTTCACTTCATCCGAGGGCTCCAGTGGGAAGAGCAAGAAGAGGTCATCACTCTTCTCCCCCCGCAGAAACAAGAAGGAGAAGAAGTCCAAAGGCGAGGGCCGGGCCCCAGAGAAGCCCAGCCCCAACCTCCTGGAGGAAGCTGCCACCAAACCCAAGTCCCTGTGGAAGTCGGTCTTCTCTGGGTACAAGAAGGACAAGAAGAAGAAGGCCGACGACAAGTCCTGCCCCAGCACCCCCTCCAGCGGGGCCACGGTGGACTCTGGCAAGCACAGGGTGCTTCCCGTCGTAAGGGCAGGTGCGTCAGCGGCCGGGCCCACTTGCAGGCAGAGCGGGAGGGGCTCGGGTCACTGGGGCTCTCAGGATCCATGCTCCCACTGCCCCCCCAGGGGTTCTCAGGAGCCGTGCTGACCTAGAGAAGGGACTGAACCATGGGTTCACAGGGCATAGCCCGCTGCGTAACAGAGTTCTCAAAGCCAGCTTGAAACTGTATCAGGAAGACTATGGAGGTTTGTGCCCTTCCTAAAGTCAGATGACCCCAGAGGGGCCCACTCCTGCACAGGGCAGAGGGCAGTGCTGCCAGGAGGGGCTGGGCAGGCCCGGGTGCCACCTGCTTGGGGTCAGCTGTACCCTGCCCAGGCAAATGTATCCCCCAGGATGGGGGAAGGATCCCTTAAACTAAAATGAATGCAGCCCCCTATCCAGCCTCCGCTGCATGTGGGAACGTAGAATCAGGAGAGCGCTGCGCCTGCTGTCTGGCACCATCCTCACGTGACCTCCCTCTCTCCACAGAGCTGCAGCTCCGGCGCCAGCTAAGCTTCTCCGAGGACTCAGACCTCTCCAGTGATGATGTCCTTGAGAAGTCCTCGCAGAAGTCACGGCGAGAGGTGGGTAGTCAGGCAGGGGGGCTTCACGGGGCCTGGGCCCCTCTGCTCACTGCTGGGCTTTGGTGGGGTAGAGAGGAAGAGCAGAGCTGAAGCCAGGGATAGACAGCTAGTGGCGCACAGCCTGCTGACCGTTGACCCCTACACACTGAGGTGGTCACACTGGACTTTCTACATAGGAGCTGGGGCTGTTGGCATTCACAGCAAGGGTTCCTGTTTTCTTGTGAAGAAGTAAAGACTGGAGCCATTCCTGCGTCACACTCCTCTTCGCTGGAGGAGGCAGCCTGGCATTGTCTATTTCTTCCTTGTCTATTCTTCCCCAGGGCCTAGAGAACACTGCCCAGTCCAGGGCTGCTGGCAGGAGCTGGGACCTCAGGCACTGAGCATTGTGCCTGGTCCTGCCCACTTGGTGGGTTTGATAGTTAGGGAGGGTTTGTCGTCTTAAAGGACTGGTCCAAGAACTGACCTGCAGGGCTGCTAGGTCTGACTCCGTCCCTCGCTTTCCAGAGCCCAGGACTTTGGGTGGATCCAGTGAAGGTGGAGGGGAGAGGAATCAGAGCACACTCTAACAGGCACCTGTCAGCATACAGGGTGGGCGGAGCCCTGGGGCCTGTGCTCCTCCTCCTGGCTGGGGGCAGCCTGGCTGTCTCCTGCTTCCTGCTTCCCTTTTGCGTGAAAAGCTTCCCCAGAATGTAGCATGCCTTCGTTGCAAGGCTTCTGGGGCTTGGACTTGAGTCTGCCCTCTCCTGCTGCCCAGTAACCCAGTCAGGCTACGTGGTGCGCCTGAGCCCGTCACATGCCCATTCAGTGAAGGTGGCTCCTGCAGCCTGAACCAGTTCCTCTTTAAATAACTCAGCAAACTGGACGCTTTATTTCTCATCCCCTCCTTCGTCTCCCTTGGCCTTGCCAGCTCTTTGGCCGCTCTCCTAGAAGATTCTAGAGAGCCAGACCTCTCCTCCTGCTCCACCTTCTGCAGAGCCAGGCTTCTTTGTGCCCCAGCCAGGCCAGCTACTGAGTTAGGGTTGGGATCTGTGCCTTCTCAGGGACTGGGAGAGTGTGTCTTCTTCAAGGCTACCTGTCGAGCTTTCCCAGGTGGTCGCACTGGGGCTGAGCTGTAATTCCCCTGGGTTTCTGTGTGGGTCCCTAAACACATCCCAACACTGGTGACGGTTGCTGCCTTCGGGGGCAGCAAAGAATGGAGAATGTGGTCCCAGGCTCACTGCCGCAGTGGTGACAGTGTGGACATTCAACCTATTGGGTCATGTTGGCCACCCACCTCCACATCCTTCACGTTGTTGTGGTGGGCAGTGTGCCCACTGCTTCTCCATCTGTGAAGCTGCCTGGGCTGGCTGTGCCAAGGCTAGTACTTGGTGAGCCTCCCCAGGGCCCAGCAGGTGTGAGGAGCAAGGGAGGAACAGGAACAGGACCCCAGGAACAAGCCATGGACACCAATCATGGAACCCTAGAGCCAGAGGGTGGCCTCTAAGGCCTCATGCTCCAGGGGTACCCACAGAGGCAAAGTCATTTGCTAGAGGTCACATAGGGAATACTAAAGTCAAAGTCAAGCCTAGGGGACAGACAGGCTAGTGGATGGCCGACCTAGAGGACGGCCAACCTAGGGGATGGCTGAGGACCAAGGAGACGGTCAAGCTAGGGGATGGATGACCTAGAGGACAGTCAAGTTAGGGGATGGATGACCTAGGGGACCGTTGAGCTAGGGGATGGATGACCGAGGGGACAGTCAAGCTAGGGGATGGATGACCTAGGGGACTGTTGAGCTAGGGGATGGATGACCTAGGGGACAGTTGAGCTAGGGCATGGATGACCTAGAGGATAGCCAACCTAGGGGATGGATGAGAACCAAGGAGACGGTCAAGCTAGGGGATGGATGACCTAGGGGACAGTCAAGCTAGGGGATGGATGACCTAGGGGACTGTCGAGCTAGGGGATGGATGACCTAGAGGGCGGCCAACCTGGGGGATGGCTGAGGACCGAGGAGATGGTCGAGCTAGGGGATGGATGACCTAGAGGACGGCCAACCTGGGGGATGGCTGAGGACCAAGGAGGTGGTCGAGCTAGGGGATGGATGACCTAGAGGACAGTCGAGCTAGGGGATGGATGACCTAGAGGACAGCCAACCTAGGGGACTGCTGAGGACCGAGGAGACAGTCGAGCTAGGGCTTGGATGACCTAGGGGACAGTCAAGTTAGGGGATGGATGACCTAGGGGCTGTCGAGTTAGGGGATGGATGACCTAGGGGACAGTCGAGCTAGGGGTTGGATGACCTAGGGGACAGTTGAGCTAGGGGATGGATGACCTAGAGGATGGCCAACCTAGGGTACGGCTGAGGACCGAGGAGATGTTCTTGCTAGGGGATGGATGACCTAGGGGGCAGTCAAGCTAGGGGATGCATGACCTAGGGGACCGTCAAGCTAGAGGATGGATGACCTAGGGGACCATCGAGCTAGGGGATGGATGACCTAGGGGACCATCGAGCTAGAGGATGGATGGCCTAGGGGACCATTGAGCTAGAGGATGGATGACCTAGGGGACCATTGAGCTAGGGGATGGATGACCTAGGGGACCATCGAGCTAGGGGATGGATGACCTAGGGGACCATTGAGCTAGAGGATGGATGACCTAGGGGACCATTGAGCTAGGGGATGGATGACTTAGGGGACAGTCGAGCTAGAGGATGGATGACCTAGGGGACCATTGAGCTAGGGGATGGATGACTTAGGGGACAGTCAGGCTAGGGAATGAATGACCTAGGGGACAGTTGAGCTAGGGGATGGATGACCTAGGGGATGGCCAACCTAGGAGACAGATGACATGGGAGAAGGCCAAGCCACAGGCAGCTGACCTGACTCCCACATGGTGTGGAGTCAGCCTGAGTGAGAGCTGGGTGCTGTGCCTTTTCAAGACATGGATGCTAAAGTGGAAAGCAAACTGAACAAAAACAGCCATAAAGGACATTTTGGAAACAATTAAATTTAATAGAGGACTGGATGGTAGTATAAATGTGTAATATCATCAGATTGTTAAGTTCCTTGCAAGTGATAAAGGCACTGTTAATGTACTTTTATATAGGAAAGTTATATAGGAAAACGTCTGAGTTCTTAGGAAGTACATCTAAAATGTTTAGGGACGAACGATCATGATATCTACCAATGATTCATTACAAAAGGTCATATAAAAGATGACAGATGAAGCATGTGGCAAAATGGTAACCTCTGGCAGATACAGCTGAGAGGCTTGTGGGTGTTCATTGTCTTCCTCTTTCAACTTTCTTGTGGGTTTAAATTTTTCAAAATGAGTGTGGGGAGCAGGGGCTCTAAAGCGAGGATGGGGTTTGACCTGCCTCAGAAGGAGGAAGCCGCTTCTGCCAGGCCGGGATCCCAGGGCCACTCCAACGGCACAGGCGCCTCCTCCTGCCTCACAGCGTCTGTGAAACAAGAGCCTGGGTTTTGTTTTGTTAGAAATTTTTAAACCGGTCAAAATAACTTATATTTTTATTTAAAATGTTTATTATAGAAAATTTAGGATAATTCAGACTTTTAAAAAATCACCTGTAGCCCAACCTACAAGAGAGAACTTGTGTTTACCTCTTTTCTTTGCTTCCATTTGACTTTAAATACAAGCAACGCAGCTGCCTCTTGAGCCCGGCAGCCCACCAGAGTGTGGCCTGGGCACCCTGCCACGCCGCATCCAGTTTCACAGCAGAACTCCAGCGCCTGTGGCTGGCCACCACAGGCACACAAGGACGGGTGGTGACTTCGCCCCTCCCAACCCGGAAAATGGGTGGATTGTGGGAAGGCAGCCACTGCCTCCCATTACCGTTGACATCAGCCACAGGCAAAGCTGTTAGTGCTGTTCCTTAGGGTGCGGTGTGTAGTTCCTGTGGGCTTTTTGCAAGCCGCTTTGGGAAGTCATCTGTCTCTCTTTTTTTCTGAACCAGCTTGTTCTCATAACAACATTCTTTTGCTCTGATTTGTGAGAGAGGTGGGTCCACCTGAGGCAGGCGGGACACAGGTGCTCAAAATCGAAGGAGGCAAATTTATTCTTGGGACGCACAGCTCCGCACAAGGCCGCCCCATAGATGGGATGGACGGAGCAGCAGGGAGCATGGCCAGGGCTGCAGCAGGCCTGGAGCTCTCAGGACTTCCCTGTCTTGTGAGCCACCACACACCCTGGTTTCCTTAGTGCCTTTCAGCCGTTTAATATGGCTGGTGAGACCAGAAGAGCAGATGGGACTCACCTTGGCCCTCAGAGCGGCTCTGCGCAAGGTGTAATAGAACGAGAAGAGGCTCCTGCTGCTGCCTGACGTGCTTTGGGTGAAGAGCAGCTACTGATGCTAGTTCACTTCCCTTTACTGGGCACAGTCAAGAAATGGCAGCTGGGTGGCACACAGGAACACTGCCAGCGGAGAGCCTATCGGGGAGATGGTCGGCTTCCTTCCCAGTTTTGCTACGTCTGTCTGTCTCTGAGAGCAGGACCCCCTTTCCTCCCTCCCCTCCATTCCGCCTCCCCGGAGCATTCAGCAGGGAAAAGTGGACTGAATTTCCACAAGCACATGGTCACTCGAGGAGAAAAGCATCTAGAATCACATATTTTAACGGCTTTGACTTTACACAAGGGACATTGGGATGAGGCGAGTTTTTGGGGAGGTGAGGAAGAAGCTGTTTCTTCCCAATAAAAGAGTGAACCCCGGCTGTTTTCAAAACCGGGTCCACTCAGATGCCGCCACTAGGACCTTCACACCCAGATTCCTACTTAGGCAGTCCTGTGTGACTTTGTGAAAAATAATCACGTGTTTTAAGTCTTGTGTGTTTGTTTTAAACTTCTAACTTATTTTGCTCCATTTCTGTGTTCTTAATTTTTAATTTGTTAATCATTATTATTATTACTATTCTGTTTTGTTTTCTGATGCCATCCCCTTAAAAGTCGATTTATGTACCACACGCCTTGGCATTCAGGAGATCACATGCATCAAAGGTAGTGTCTCATTCCCGTCAGCTGGTCACTGTTGCATGCATGTCTGTGATTAACCACCTGTCGCCGGCCCCGGCCCTCCAGCCACATCCTCACTAACTCTGTTTGTGCGTGCATGGGGCAGTGGCACACACTGGCAGCAGTACTTCCGTTAGGCGCGTCATGAGCGGGAAGGAGGATGAGACACCTGCTCCTCACCGGCTGGAGTGCATGTGGTCATTTTGCTCCAGGTTCCTCGGGTCGGGACCGAGCTGCTCCTATGTGGCTGGGCACCCCAGAGAGGGGCAGTTCAGCAGCCCTCAGCTCTGATCAGCAAGGTGCAGTGCTGAAACGCCACTCATGACCCTTCGGGACTGCCTGTTCGCGGGACCCTCTGTCGTTTGAGCTCTTCGAGTGAAGATTATGAGTATAGACCCCAAGTCACATTTGTCATCTTTGAAGTCTATAAAAGTTTTCTTGTTGGCCAGGTGTGGTGGCTCACACCTGTAATGCCAGCAATTTGGGAGAATCACTTAAGCCCAGGAGTTTAAGACCAGCTTGGGCAATATAACAAGATCCTGTCTCTACAAAAAAAAATTTTAAACCCATCTGGGCGAGGTGGCACACGCCTACAGTCCTGACTACTTGGGAGGCTGAGGCAGGAGGATCACTGGAGTCCAAGAGTTTGAAGCTGCAGTGAGCTATGATTGCGTCAGTGCACCCCAGCCTGGGTGACAATGAGACCCTCTCTCAAAAAAATCTTTTATATAGTCTCCTTGTTTCATTTTCTTAGAGGCAATAAAGAGAGTCTTATGAATAAAGGCAAATCCCTAACCTTTGCCCCTCTGGTTGCCCACGGTTTGTTCAAAGCATTTGATGCTCCCTTGAGCCCTTGGCACCCACGTAGGCAGGGGGCTGTGGCCATCCAGTCCATGGACTTGCACTGGATTGGCCCATTACCTCCTCTGTTCTTGATGGCACTGGGTGCAACAGCCCTGGCCAGGCCACAACCTCTCTTCTTCCCAGTGGCCAACGGCTGCCTCTGCAGACCCCAGAGTCGGTCCAGGTGCACCTCCACAATTCTTTCTTCAGACTGTACTTGACTTAAAAGAGAAGCATCCCTGTTCTCTCTACTTGAGTGTCATGTCTTGGAAGACTCTCATGGATACTGCTCTTCTGAAGGAAGTGGCCCTTGATACCAAACAAGAAAATAAAAGGATCCTGATTTCTCTCTTTCCTTCCCTTGTAAGCCTCCTAGAAGCAGGAGGCTTGGTGAAACAGCCTACCAATGTTTTTACTCCCACAAAGTTTTAAAGACCAGACATCTTTATTGGGGAAGCAGGTGATCTCAGTGATAAAGCAATGTGTGTCCCTTTATTGTTTTAACTGCCTAACAGTCAGTCCCCACTCAGCCTCCTGTCCCTGTACAGAGGTGGGCAAGTGTCTCACTCTGTGGATCTTAGGTGTGCCCGTGGCACTGAGGGCTGCTGCAGGCTGGGGACTCTGCAGACCTCATGCCCTCTGCCTGTCAGCACCCCCGTCCTGCTAGCACTCTACAGAGGACAGCTTGTCCTGTCTGCCTGGGCACCAACTCCAACATGGGGGACAGACCTCTCCAGGCCCCCGCTGGCCTGCCGCCCACCCCTGTCCTAGGCCTCCGTGCACCTGACTGAGGAAATTTCTCTTGTTCTCTCCAGCCAAGAACCTACACAGAGGAGGAACTGAATGCCAAGCTGACCCGGCGCGTGCAAAAGGCAGCTCGGAGACAGGCCAAGCAGGAGGAGCTTAAGCGGCTGCATCGAGCCCAGGTAAAACCATGGAGGATGGGACCAGGGCATATGCGCAGGAGGGTTGGGCAGCATCTTCCTCTCCACCCAGCTGCTCCCTGCCGCACAAGCCAGTGCAGAGCAGAGCAGAGGCAGACAGGCCTCCCTGCCATCCGGATCACCTTTGGCTGGTGCAGCCACAGAGGCCCTGCCTTGGTGGAGCTGTCAGTCAAAAGGGAAGAGCGGGCCGGGTGCGGTGGCTCAACGCCTGTAATCCCAGCACTTTGGGGGGCTGGGGCAGGCAGATCACTTGAGGTCAGGAGTTCGAGACCAGCCTGGCCAACATGGCAAAACCCCGTCTCTACTAAAAAAACAAAAATTGGCTGGGCGCGGTGGCTCACGCCTATAATCCCAGCACGTTGGGAGGCCAAGGCGGGTGGATCATGAGGTCAGGAGATCGAGACCATCCTGGCAAACACGGTGAAACCCCATCTCTACTAAAAATACAAAAAATTAGCCAGGCGTGGTGACGAGCCCCTGTAGTCCCAGCTACTCGGGAGGCTGAGGCAGGAGAAAGGCGTGAACCTGGGAGGCAGAGCTTGCAGTGAGCCAAGATCGTGCCATTGCACTCCAGCCTGGGCGACAGAGCGAGACTCCATCTCAAAAAAAAAAAAAAGGAAGAGCCCTGCATTGAGTTTCCCAAATCCTTCGTTGTGGAACAATCATTGTAAATCACCTTGTTCAATTGTGAGGAGTGTCACCAGGATCCCTTTGTGGCCCCTCAGCCTCTGATAGGCCTGGAATTTTTGTGGGAAGAGGTCAGAGCTCTCCTCCCGTTCTCCAGCTTGTGTTCAAGCTGCACAGACCCTGAATCTAGACCATTGTAGATTTCTCTTTTTTTTTTTTGTTTTGAGGCGGAGTCTCACTCCATGGCCAGGCTAGAGTGCAGTGGTGCTGAGCTCACTGCAACCTCCGCCTCCCTGGTTCAAGCAATTCTCCTGCCTCAGCCTCCCGAGTAGCTGAGACTACAGGCGCCCGCCACCACGTCCAGCTAATTTTTGTATTTTTAGTAGAGACGGGTTTCACCATGTTGGCCAGGATGGTCTCAATCTCTTGACCTCGTGATCCACCCGCCTCAGCCTTCCAAAGTGTTGGGATTACAGGCATGAGCCACCGCACCCAGCCTTCTCTTTTAAATTTTCTCGTAAAGATGGGATTTCCACTGCACTCTTCAGGAACCCCCTCCAGCACTCTAGCATTCTTGCCATGAGAACAGTCTGAGGTTCTGGTACTCAGGCCCCTCCTGCTACAGTTTACATCCACTTCATGTCTCTGCAACACTCCTGGGAGGGTGGTCACGACTACTTGAGCCATGTCCATACGCTTTGGTGCTGACTAGCAAGGCCCGGAGCCTAGCGTCTGCACAAGCTGGGTGGTTCTGGTGCAGGTGGTCTCCACACCACACCCTGAGCGCACCGCCCACAGATTACAGCCCTTTCCAGAGCGGCAACTCATTTGTTTCCCCTCATGCGGGTGTGGAGTTGTGTGTCCTCCTGAAGCCAGGCTGGAGAGCCGGGTGCTCAGGCTGTGCTGTCTGCCGTAGATCATCCAGCGGCAGCTGCAGCAGGTGGAGGAGAGGCAGCGGCGGCTGGAGGAAAGGGGCGTGGCTGTGGAGAAGGCGCTCCGGGGCGAAGCAGGTACTGCCGGGCTCCCTCCTAAGCTCTGCTCCTGTAGGAAACCCTCCCTCCCGCCGTGGTAGGCTAGTTCTACTTCACCTCACCTGGAATTCAGCTGCTTTTCCAGCAGGATTTTCTGGGGCCCTTCATCACTGAGATCTGGGGCTTCCTGTTAAGCAAAAGAAAATACCTGTCTGAGACAGCCCCAGGCCCATCCTGCTCCGCAGCCCCTCTGGGCTGCCGTTTCCCGTTTCCCGCAGAGCGAAACTCAGTCCCCAGCATGTTGATGGCGAGCGCTGGCTCTTCCCACTCCTTCCCACCCCTCCATTTACTCTAGGAGGGAATAACTGAGAGTGAGAGAGATTGAACCGCAAGGAACCATCACAGAACTGCACTGAGCAGGTCCCCAGCCTGCACCCCACAGGCTCCCTCCTATCGTTAGTTCCCTGGGACCCTCCTGCCCACAGAGCCCTAGGCACCGCTGGTGGGGGAGCATGTGGCCACCCTCGGCACACGCAGATTTCCAGAGGGCACCCGGGCCCTGTGTCTGCTGAAGGCCGGCCACTCAGGGTAGGGCTGGAGAGGCTCAGGACATGTGACTAGCCAACGTGGAGCAGACTCCGGGGAGTGACGGGCAGGGCCCTGTGCTTGTGACTGCCAGGGAAGCACTGGAGAGTGTGTTGCGCTCATTCCTGCCCTTCCACTCAGGGAACCCGCGGGGCTGCACTCAGCATAGTTGCGCACAGAGAATGCAAGGGAGTATCTGAGGCGTCTCTGGCCCAACGGCCCAGGAAGTCCTGTTGGTTCGGGACCTTGAAGCTGTAGGGCCAGCCCGGGGAGTGCAGTGGCCACTCTGCCTTCTCAAGCATCCACAAATCTTCGTCTAGTCTCTGGATGGGGAAACTGCCATCTCTTTATAGCCTGCAGGTTCAGCGTTCAAATCGTGAGCTGGGGATGAAGAAAAGGAGTGTCCTCTGACTTCCTCACTCTAGTGTGGCAGAGGGGAGCAGGGTGCCTCTGCTGACAGGCAGGCTGTCTGTGAAACGGAAGAACTGGGAGGAGGCGGCCAGGAGCAGGGCCAGCTGCTGCCATCTGATCTTGCTCAAAGACTGACCCATGGGTTCCTGGGAAGTGCCTGGTGTCAAGATGAATTCCTATGACCTGTAGGACTGAAGTTTGTGCGGTGGGGAGTGAGGGAGTCAAGAATGGAAGTAGGTCTCCTTTGCCGGGCCCTTTAAGGCCTGGAAATTGCAGCTTATCAGTCTCCTCAGTGATGACCTTCAGGCAAAGAGAGGGGATGGGGAGAAAGGTGAGGATGCAGATGTTTTTGGTTTGGGCTCACCTGATGCTGTTAATGCATGAAGCCTGGGCTACCAAAGGAAATGCAAAAGCTTGAAGCACTTAGCGTCCGATAGGCCAAGACGACTGGGCTGTGTTACTGTGAGACAAGCACAGCAAGGCGATTTGGGTTCACCTGAGAGGGTCCGAGGTTTCCCGGCGAACCTGCGGTACCCCTCCCCCCTGCCCTCCTCAGTTAAGCCTGAGCCCAGATGGAGTTGGCCCCAGCCCACCTGTGCCCGACTGCGTCCGGGCCTGCGGGGCCCTGCCCTCGTGCTGTTTCTCTTCTTGCAGAAGATATCAGGAGAGAGCCTAGGCCCGTCTTCATTCCTTCTTGCCCTTCTCCGCAAATTACTTCTGCCAGGATGGATAGATCTCAACACACAGGCAGAATAACTCAGCAGTGTGTGCACCCACAGTTCGTGGTTTAAGCCCTTCAGGAAGAAGACAGCACTCTGCCCTCCTTACTCACAAGGTGGAGGTGGTGGTGCCATCGAGGTTGGTGGTTTCCGTAAAGCACTTGAGTGCCCGTGGCCTCCGAGAAGTCTGAGTGTAAAACCATGCTTCAGTGCCTCTGTCACAGGCCCTGTTATTCAAGCTTCTGCCAAAGGGCCGGAAAATAACATGCTGTTGAAGATTGGCGTAGGATTTTGCCAGAATTCTTTCTTCTAGTTGTTAGATACATCTCCTCAAACATATACAACCTGAATGCCATCTAAGTCAGTGGTTTTCAAGCTTGTTTTTTTAGCAGCAGAACCCTTTTTACAAGATTATAAGTTCAAGTTTAAAGTCAAAAAGAAGCACTCTAAAATGCTGATAATTAACATAGATTTGAAAATACAGGTTATAGCAGAGAGCTGTGGACATGACTGAGTCCCAGCATCCAGCCAGTACACGCAAGAACTGTAGTTGCTTTAAGTGAAAACAGGGCTTTTTTGTTTGTTGGGTTTTGGGATTTTTTTTTTTTTTTTTTTTTTTTTGAGGCGGAGTCTCGCTCTGTCGCCCAGGCTGGAGTGCAGTGGCGCGATCTCGGCTCACTGCAAGCTCCGCCTCCCGGGTTCCCGCCATTCTCCTGCCTCAGCCTCCCGAGTAGCTGGGACTGCAGGCGCCGCCACCACGCCCGGCTAATTTTTTTGTATTTTTAGTGGAGACGGGGTTTCATTGTGTTAGCCAGGATGGTCTCGATCTCCTGACCTCGTGATCCGCCCGTCTCGGCCTCCCAAAGTGCTGGGATTACAGGCTTGAGCCACCGCGCCCGGCCAGTTTTTGGATTTTTTAACAGCTTACTTAGAAATCTCAGGATATTCGCAGTTTAAATGATGTAGATACTAGACGTTTAAAATGAGGCAAGAGCTTTTTTTTTCACAGTTGGATCGTAGCAGATCTAACAGCAGTTCCTATTCCTCATGACAAACAAGAGGCTCCCAAACAGTAAACAAAAACCCAGCTACGCTGGAATACCACAGCAAAACGTGTTACCCACCTAAATGAAGGGACTCGCTGACAGGCGTGCATGCTGTCACTGAGCTGTAGCTCTCCTGGACAGACCCTGAACGATGGCAGGTGAGCACGATGCTGCAGGCCAGAATTTAAATAATGAATTAAATGTCCTCTTCACTAACACATTCCCGAGGAGTTCAGTCATTGACACACAGAGAGAGGCGGAAACTTGATCCTGAGGGTACCACAAACTCAAGCTCACCTGGCAGCACAGATTATTGGGTTGATGGTCTCCAGTGGGTGAAAAGTTGGCATATAAAACATTTGGGCCGGGCACAGTGGCTCACGCCTGTAATCCCAGCACTTTGGGAGGCCGAGGCGGGCGGATCACCAGAGGCCGGGAGTTTGAGACCAGCCTGACCAGCATGGAGAAACCCCGTCTCTACTAAAACTACAAAAAAATTAACTGGGCGTGGTAGGATTACATGCCTGTAATCCCAGCTACTCGGGAGGCTGAGGCAGGGGAATTGCTTGAACACGGGAGGCAGAGGTTGCGGTGAGCTGAGATCGCGCCATTGTACTCCAACCTGGGCAACAAGAGCGAAACTCTGTCTCAAAAACAAAAATATTTGAAGGTGGTGTGTCTTATTTTAATAAGGTCTCTTAAAAGAGCTACAAGTGTTTGTACATCAGGTATTTGGGAGACCCCTTGGAATGCCTTTGGAAGAATCTTTAGGGTTCCACAGAAGCTTGAAAACCACTGTCCTAGTCCAAACTCCTTCCTTTATCTTCAGCAAATATCTCTATCCAAAGATGTTTCTGTTCTGTTTTTCAAGATGGGCCTTAGTAGGTCTGTTGGGATATTTCCTTGTGATGCATTTGAGAAAGTCTCAGGAATTTTCGGGAATTATGGTTCCTACCATAAGAATATAAGAATTTACAAATATATCATGTTCCTTCTCTTACGTGAATTGAATACATCCCTTCCAAGGCTGGTCTCACGTCACAGTTCCCTGTGGCCCTGCTCCTCCTTGGCCGATGCCGTCTGGGAAGCCCAAGTGTGCGTGCTACTGCTGCTCTCTCTCCTGCTTCTGCGTCCCATTCCTCTCCTTAGTCTCTTGGCACCTGGCTGAGCCCTGAAAAAGGCAGTGGCAGCTGGGCATGATAATAATCTGGAGTCTTCTCATCATGGCAGTCCACCCTTCCCTGGGGACTGTAGTAAACTGGCTGGAACCTGCTACCATCTCACTCGGTGGTCTCCAGCTTCCATCGCCGTCTGAGGGCGTCAGACTTTGTTAGCCAAGCTGCCTTTCCAGAGAAGGGCTCTGGCGTGGACCTGCCATCCCGTTCTCCGTTTGTCTAAGGTACGACAACGTATGGCCAGGCCGCAAGGCTTAGCTTCAGCGCCTTTGATCCTAGGGCCAGGCCACGACTTAGGTAATTTCCAGTCCTGGGGCACCTGGGAAAGCTTTTTGTTACAAAACCATCGGTTCAGCCTTGAGCATGCGTTGAAAAGCTGGGGCAGGACCGCATTCTACTACTGTCTGCTGTGTCACTCTCAAGGGGAGGCCCTCAGGTGGGACTGGAGACTGTGAGGATCTGCATTCAGAATGTGGGGTTTGGAGAAAAGGCAACACCATGGCGGCCGAGTGCTGTGCTCTGTGTGTGTTTATGATTCTGGGGAGATGAGGACCGCCCGCTCAAGCCCACCCTCTTGGCAGCGCCCAGTCTGCATCTCAGGCATGGAAATTACATAACGCTCTTGACCAGACAGCTGCGGAACTACCAGGCTAGGAGTGCCCTGGGCCGGCAGACCTCCAGGAGCCTTGGGGCAAGTGCCTGGGGGAAGAACTCTGCATCAATCTCTGCTCGTTTCCTGTTTTTAAGAAGGCCAACTGAATTTGGAGGCCTAAGCCTCGAAACAGGATCCCCTTCCTCTCAAACCCATTCAGCAAAAGTGGGTGTGCAAGGCGTTTGATAGAGTCAGCAGTGGGGTCGTGGGAATTCCTGGGAGAGCACCGACTGTGTGAAACCTAAGGATTGCAGAGCTTCTGTAGGACGTTTGCCTCCTGCCTGCAGCTTCCTGAGGCTGGGGCTTCCAGTATCACAACTGACAAGCAGGCAGCCCCGCACTATTAACCCTTAGTTAGAGAAGGTTGAGTCCCAGGGGTGGGAGTTCCCAGCAAAGCCAAAGCCTCTGTCCTGGATGTTCCCTGGCGTGCGTGGGATGTGTTGATAGTGACTGTTGACTCCCCGCGGTGGGTTTGACTCACTGCCCTCCTCCCACAGCCACGCAGTATGCAGATACGGCATGTGTGGACATGCGGTGTGTGATGCGCTTAGGCACGCATGCTTTCCAGCCGTTCCTCTGCTGCCTCGCTGTGTCTGCGTTTCCTACGCTCCGTATCATTGATTGCTTCGGGTGTGGGGGGACAGGAGGGTTACCTGATGGAATAACTCTCTCTTCACCGATTCCTTGTTGTAGACTATTGGGGAGAGTCTTATTACAGTGACCTCATCGACTTGCATCTGGGTGGTATGTATGGCAGCATCCGCGCTGACACTAACCCCGCTGACACCCTTTCTCCACCCGCGCTTCCCAGCCCCTGCTCACAAAAACAAGGAGAAATCAACCCAGTAACCAAATGGCAAAAGCACAGACCCTTTTCCAGCTCAAAACAGCAGCGTGCTGATCTCCCCGCTGCCCACATGTGCTCTAGAGGAAGATCTGAGCTTGCTTTTGCTGCCTGGGGTCGTTTTCATTTTTTATGATAAAACTTTGCCCACCCCACTCCGAGGCCAGCCTTGCGCCTGCATCCTGGTCCCCTGAATACACACACTCCAACACAGCTTTTGCCCTGAATCTCATCCCTCACTGCTTGTAGGAGTCATATCTGCTAGGGAGCTCACTGCCTGCCACCCTTACGCAGAGAAGAAAACACGCCAAGATCTCAGCCTGACCGTTTCCACTGGGGTGTGCTCTCATTTCTCCCCGAAGAGCCGAGTGCCAGGGAAAGGCTTCTCTCTGTGATTTCTGCCCAGATTCACCAGACTCAAAGCCAGGTTGACAGGTGCCCATAACAACATCCCTCCCTCCTTGCTCTGTCCTGGGGCTCACTTTGTACTTCTTTTCAGTGAAGACAGGAAAAGCTCAAGGCCACGGTTCTCACAGTGTGGTCCCTGGACCAGCAGCAGCATCACCTAGGGGCTTGTTAGAAAGGGACAGTCCTGCCCCAGACCTGCAGAATCAGAAACTCTGGGGTGAGGCCTGGTTATGTGCTGTCACAGACCTTCCAGTGGGTTCTGATGCCCTCTAGAGCAGGAGAACCACTAGCTTAGAGGTTGCAGTATGTTTGGCATCTTGCCATTTGT
This sequence comes from Macaca thibetana thibetana, assembly GCF_024542745.1. Lineage (NCBI taxonomy): Eukaryota > Metazoa > Chordata > Mammalia > Primates > Cercopithecidae > Macaca > Macaca thibetana. The sequence continues at coordinate 33,421,519 of NC_065587.1, forward strand.
ACTAGTTCAGAGGAATGACTGATCCCTGTGTCTCATTTCTAAGCTTTGGGCAGCTTTTCCCTGGGCAGCTGCCATTGTGTCGAGGGGAATGCTGGGGGCTCTGGCTCCTCCCCCCTGTCCCTGTCCCTGTGTGCTTGATGTGGCAGTCTGCCCACTTCGTCTCCCCGTGGAGGCTCCATGCCTAGAGGTGGCCTTCAAACAGAAGAATGGCAAAGATCATTGTCTCATGTTTTACCCTGACCCCATTCTTTTAAGAGGGTCACTTCTTGGCCCATTCATTTAAAAACCAATGTCATAATTCTGTGATTCCACCTATCAGACAGTGCCACATCCAAGGCGGGGCTCTCGCCTCCCTGGGAAGAGAGACTGTTGCTGTCTGTGCTTCCTGTGTTCTCCGATCCCGCGCTCCCACGCACGCACACCCTTGGAGACTCCATCGGTGTCCCAGGGCTTCCGGTGTGTTCCCGGACCTCCACACTCAACAGCCACTGGTGCTGCAGAAGGGCCGGTGCTTACATTCCAGTTAACAGACCCTTTTCCCGTCTAATGCCTCTTGCCTCCTCCTAACATCACCTCGGGAGTGTTCATGTCCATGCTAAGCAAATTTCCATGTGTGAAAAAATTCACACCTGTTATCCCAGCAATTTGAGAAGCCAAGGCAGGTGTATCATTTGAGCCCAGGAATTTGAAACTAGCCTGGGCAAGATGGTGAAACCCCGTCTCCATAAAGAAATTTTCAAAATTATCTGGGCATGGTGGCGCGTGCCTGTAGTTCCAGCTACTAGGGAGGCTAAGGTGGGAGGATGACATGAGCCCAAGAGTTTGAGGCTGCAGTGACCTGTGATTGCACCACTGCACTCCAGTCTGGGCAACAGAGCAAAACGCTGTCTCTTAAAAAAAAAAAAAAAGAAAAAAAGATTTGTTTACATTCAGAATCTCCTGGAAGGGACTGTCAGAACACATTTCTTTAGGATTGTATCCACCCTTCCCTCGCAGTTCAAGACGCCATTAACACACCCATCAACACACCCATCGCATCTCCTGCTTTGTTTTTTGTTTTTTGTTGGTGGTGTTTGTTTTTTGAGATAGAGTCTCGCTCTGTCACCCAGGCTGGCGTGCAGTGGCACGATCTGGCCTCACTGCAACCTCCGCCTCCCGGGTTCAAGCGATTCTCCTGCCTCAGCCTCCCAAGTAGCTGGGATTACAGGCGCCCACCACCCGACCCGGCTAATTTTTGTATTTTTAGTGGAGATGGGGTTTCACCATGTTGGCCAGGCTGGTCTCGAACTCCTGACTTCAGGTGATCCGCCCGCCTCAGCCTCCCAAAGTGCTGGGATTACAGGCGTGAGCCACCGCACCTGGCCCGCATCTCCTGCTTTCTTTACCCGCCTTGCTTGAGAAGAGGTAGTGAGCTGCTTTCTTCTCTGGGTCCCCAGACTCCAGCTACTAGCTTTTTGGATTTAGAATTCCAACAAGTTCCAGGAGGAATTGAAGTAAATAGAAAAAGGAAACTCAGGGTGCCTTGTGAAGTACAGCGCCCCACCACTGACACTCATAACCCTTTGGAGGTGAGCGCGCCAGCCCATCACTTCCCCTTTCCCAGACCGTTATGCTGTGTAAATTCAAGCCGCCTTGGGTTCTGCTCACCACATGGGGGCTGCTGCTAGAACGGGACATTCCCCTCTGCAGGGAGTCTCTTGTGGACTTCAGGCCCTGTTCTCGCCACGCCCGTGAGGATGACGGCAATGCCAGAATTAGGTTTCTTTTCTGTTTCTGCTGTTTCATTCTTGGAGCACTTGGTCATATTTGTTAATTGAAAGGAAAATCACCCTTTTGAGATCTGGAGCCTCATATGTGAAACCTGGTTGCCCCTCTGTGCCTGCATCCCCAAAAGGCCACCCCGAAGCCCCATTTCTGTGCCATAGCACCCGTCTCATTTCTCCTGTGGGCAGAGCAAAGCTCCAGGCAGCCCTCAGAGCGTGAGGAATGCCACCTCCTGCCCAGAGGGGCCGACGCCTACCCCTGCCCTGTGCTCTGCGTGTCATACTCCAGGCTCTTTCAGTGGCTCTCAGTGAACTACCTAAAGGCTCTGAAAGTCTCTTTTCTCAGCCACAGAGTATAAAGAATGAAAATTTCCCTTCTTCATATAGCTGGACCTTGTGATTTCCAAAGAAATCATTAAAAAGACTCAAAACAACCTGTGGGCCAGAGAGGAAGGGTCCCCAGGTGGCCACTCCCCTTCTGCCTTCTTCCCTGGGACCCTGAACAGGCCCAGCCCAGCCTGCTCTATTGCGCTAGAACAGACAGATGACCGGAAATCTAGAAGAAAACCACATTTCTTCTAAAACCGATTGAAAATACACACACATCATTTCTAGTTTTTGGGGACCTCATCTCTTGATTTATGTGTCTCAAAGGAAAATTTAAAGAACACGAAAGGTTTAGAAATGTAACATGAAGGACTGGAGGGTGGCCTCTTGCTATTGTGAGATGGGGGTGCAGGGGTGCCTGCCCCTTGCCCTTCTGAGCAACCATCTTCCTGTTCTCTCTGCTTCTCTGAGTTTCATGTTGATAGATTCTTGGTTTGCCTGACCAGTCCACCGTCAGCCTGGCTCTGCTTTGCTTAGGAACTTTGGAACCTGCGCGGTTTCCCAACGTACATATGTGTGTGTATGTGTGTGTGTGTCTGTGATTGTAATTCTTACATGCATTTGTTTGGTATTTGCTTTCACTTTTCCTCCCAACCTGGAGCTTTATTTCTGCACTAAGTCTGTGTAGCGCCAGGCGTCTCCCAGCCCCGCTATGTGTATGCTAGACTGGGACTGCCGAACCGGCATCACCCTGTCATGACAGCTGCTCGCACGTCTGCAGTATTGCACACCAGCCAGCTGGGACCCCTGTCAGGGCCATGGTGTTTGTCGTCACTCAAGGTTTTAGACTGGACCTCAGCCTTGCAGTGCCAAGGCTGCCCCCAGCCAGGAGCATGGCACTGGTGGTGCCCACCAAATAGGCTTCCTGAGTTGGGGACTCAGAATAGCCGAGTGCCTTCTTAGTCAGCAAAACATTTGGTCAGTCTTCCCTCACACTTCCCAGGCTGCATAACCTGAGCAAGGCAGAGCGGAAAATCTGTGGCGGCCCCATTCCATAAACCTGAGCCGCCAAGGAATTCCAGCCCTGAGCACTTTGCTTTCTAAAAGTTTTTGAGACAGGGTCTGGCTCTGTCACCCAGGCTGGAACCTACCCAGTGGCGCCATCTCAGCTCACTGCAACCCCCACCTCCCGGGTTCAAGCAATTCTGCATCAGCCTCCTGAGTAGCTGGGACTACAGGCGTGCGCCACCACACCCGGCTAATCTTGTGTTTTTAGTAGAGACGGGGTTTCACCATGCTGGCCAGCCTGGTCTTGAACTCCAGACCTCAAGTGATCCACCGGTCTCGGCATCCCAAATGCTGGGATTACAGGTGTGAGCCACTGCACCTGGCTGCTTTCTGAAAATTTAATCCAGTCAGTTGGGCATAGCCGTGACAGGTAATTCCCCTGGTGTTTCCTAGAAAAAGGTGACAAAAGCTCTTTGGTGTCTGTGACAGCAGTTAGATAAAAAGGCATTGCTCCAACGCTGTATTTATCATAATATTTGTTATTATTTATAGTGGTACTATATTTAGCAGTCAGTACAGTGGCATTACCGCCAAAATAAGTGTGAGAAATGGGAGTCCACCCTGGTAAGTAAGGGCTGCACACGGCTGCCCAGAGAGGAAGGAAAGTGGGGCCTCAAAATATGCCTGAGAAATAAGTGAGCCGCTTTCCTGTTCCCGACGCCTTGGAGTGTGATCCTCAGAGACCAAAAGGAACTGAAAACCAAAAATGATCTTTGTCTATGCAGGATGTTCCAAAAGTGTGGCTGAAAGGGGAAGACGCTAACCTTGGGGCTCTACGGAGTTTGTGTGCATGAAACACACAACAGCGTATCAGAAGGGAGGGTGTGGGGCCAGCCTCTAACGCTTGAAAGGCTGGTGTTCTAAAGCGCTTGCAAGCTGATTATTTGGAATTCTGTATTTTCATGTGGAAATACAGTTGTAAATGGTGGCTCAGTTCATAAAAAGCCCATTTTCCTCATTACACCTCTGTGAATGGTATTAGTCTGGTGACACGCCACAACCTAACCCGTGTTCCCTGGGGAAATGCAACATTCCAGGCTGGGACCTCTGGGCTCTAGAAGTCTCCCTAGTGGGCCCTCGTTTGGTCTGCTGAACACTGCTTTAGGGACCTCCCCAGCTCTGTGGTGATGGTGCCTTTGTCCAACCAGGGGGAGCTGGGAGCCTGTCTAGTGGGCAGAGATGGATACTGAGATGAGGCCGGTCCCTAGGGCCAGTTGTTCCGCAACCTTGGAGAACTGGCCACCAACTGGCCTGCCTGCTGTGGCTGTGCACACCTGTGCTTCCCGACAGAAGCTCTTTCCTGCTTTGACTGCCACGTGGTTAGCATTGGTGGCTGGTGCATTTGGGGTGCTCAGTAAACATTTCTGGTATAAATGATTAGTCGCCCACATTGGCCTTACCACAAGCCACGATTCATGTATGACATTTCTGTTTTTGATATCAGCATCCATGTAGAAGCCAGTGGGTTAAATATAACCAGGCAGAATTGAAGGATGGAGTTGGAAATGCAGAGCGTCAAGCCAGCACCCACCACCACACAGGTTGTCACTGGTGGTTGTTGGGATGTGAACAGAGTTGGGCCTTTGTCTTGGCCTCTCTGGGTATTACTTACTTACTTACTTACTTACTTATTTTTTTTTTTTTTTAATTTTTTTTTATTTTATTTTATTTTATTTTTTTTTTTGAGACGGAGTCTGGCTCTGTCGCCCAGGCTGGAGTGCAGTGGCGCGATCTCGGCTCACTGCAAGCTCCGCCTCCCGGGTTCACGCCATTCTCCTGCCTCAGCCTCCCGAGTAGCTGGGACTACAGGCGCCCACAACCGCGCCCGGCTAATTTTTTGTATTTTTAGTAGAGACGGGGTTTCACCGTGGTCTCGATCTCCTGACCTTGTGATCCGCCTGCCTCGGCCTCCCAAAGTGCTGGGATTACAGGCGTGAGCCGCCGCGCCCGGCCTACTTATTTATTTTTTAGAGAGAGGGTCTCACTCACCCAGGCTGGGGTGCAGTGGTGCAATCACGGCTCTCTGCAGCCTTGACCTCCTGGGCTCAATCAGTCCTCCCACCGTAGCCTCCTGAGTAGCTGGGACTGTAGATACTCACGCTACCACACCCAGCTAACTTTTGTAGAGACAGGGTCTCACTGCATTGCCCAGGCTGCTCTCAAACTCTTGGAATCCAGCAGTCCTCTCACCCTGGCCTCCCGAAGTGCTGGGATCACAGGTGTGAGCCCCTGCACCTCCGAGCTTTCTGACCATATCCTCACCAATCCTTGCGAGCAAGGCACTCAAGCTTCTTGTCCCCCCGTCTCAGGGCTATGGCTCTTGGATTTTGAGTACCAGAAGGACTAGAGTAGGCCCTGCCTGCCTGTCAGATGACCATGGAGGCTCAGTGTGCGGGCTCATCTGCTGGCTTGTTTTTCCAGCTGCCCAGGTGTCTTGATGCAGTGTGCAAAGGTGAAGAGTCTTGGTCGGAGAGAACGTGGGAATATAGAAGGACAAGTACAGGGCCGGGCGCGGTGGCTCAAGCCTGTAATCCCAGCACTTTGGGAGGCCGAGGCGGGCGGATCACGAGGTCAGGAGATCGAGACCATCCTGGCTAACACGGTGAAACCCCGTCTCTACTAAAAAAATACAAAAAACTAGCCGGGCGAGGTGGCGGGCGCCTGTAGTCCCAGCTATTCGGGAGGCTGAGGCAGGAGAATGGCGGGAACCCGGGAGGCGGCGCTTGCAGTGAGCTGAGATCCGGCCACTGCACTCCAGCCTGGGCGACAGACCAAGACTCTGTCTCAAAAAAAAAAAAAAAAAGAAGGACAAGTACAGAGAAGGGGACCTGCCCTACGGCTGGCCACTTTTTCCCCCACCCTGTCGGCCGTTCTACCCCACACTGGGTCCTGGGTCCATGAGAGGCAGGGCTTGGAGTGAGGTGCTCAGGTGCGCTCTGGGACAGGTGGTAGTGTAGGGGGCACCCCGACTGAGGAATGCCAGGCCTGGATTCAGGTCCTGCCTTCACTGTCTCCCCAGGCACAGACAAAACAGCCTCTACTTACCCTCTCAGGGCCTCTTCAGAAGACGAGGCAGGAAGGGACATCGGGCCTCCCTTCCGCGTGTGACATTCTGATCAGGGTCTGTGGGACTGCTCTTCCTTGAGCTGCCTGAGACGCCAGCATTTGTTAGATTTGCCTGGAGCCCGTGTTGGCCTTAAAGAGGGCAAGCTCTGAGTTCAGAGTGGGCAAGAAGTTTTGGCTTCTTTTCCAGGCTCTGCCACACTTAAATCCTTTGAGCCTCAGAACCCTCATTTGAATTTGCCCCTCCCAGCAGCCACACCTGGCCGGTGTGAGGATGAGGATCATGTGGGTGGTGCGTGCGAGGGCCCCTTGAAACCAGAGAGTGCCGTCCGTGCTCATCTCACGCACCGCACTGGACAGGCCTCCCTCCCTGGTGGTGTACTGTTGCTGTTTGAAATTTGGTGACAGGCACTGCCTGCCCGCCACGGGTCAAGCGAGTGGCACTAAACAGCCAACCCCAGGTCACACGTCCAAAGGAAGTGCTGCTTCAGAGGGAAGGATGGAGCAGATGTGCCCACGAGTGTTGGGTACTCAGCAGAGTGCTACAGGGAGGAGGGGTCCTCTGACCAGGACCCGCTCACTGCTCGGGAGCTCGGGAGGGGTGGCCGGCGTCCAGGGCTCGCATGAGTGCTTTGAGAAGTGGTAAATTGTAGCACCTGTTAGCAACAGATGGAAACCCGTTACCCTGACGTTAAGAAAAACCAAAAAACTTCCATTTGCCATAAGCTTGACAGCATCTTTGTTCTTAGAATCAGTGAACCAAATCTTCTGTTTCTTACATTCCCCTAAAAGGCAAAGCATTTCCTATAACCCCCCACCCCGGCCCCATGCACGCTTAGGTCGGGTTCCAGTCGGGTGGAACTCCCCTTGTTTGATTGGTTTTTCCCTTCCACTTCTTCTTTTGAAAATTGTATTGAGGCCGGGCGCGGTGGCTCAAGCCTGTAATCCCAGCACTTTGGGAGGCCAAGATGGGCGGATCACGAGGTCAGGAGATCGAGACCATCCTGGCTAACACGGTGAAACCCCGTTTCTACTAAAAAATACAAAAAACTAGCCGGGCGCGGTGGCGGGCGCCTGTAGTCCCAACTACTCGGGAGGCTGAGGCAGGAGAATGGCGTGAACCCGGGAGGCGGAGCTTGCAGTGAGCTGAGATCCGGCCACTGCACTCCAGCCTGGGCGGCAGAGCGAGACTCCGTCTCAAAAAAAAAAAAAAAAAAAAAAAGAAAATTGTATTGATAGGGCGTTTTTTCTGGTTATAAAAGTAGCCTCGTTCGTTGTGGAAGTGGTGGAGCGTACAGGGAAGTCCGAAGGTAATCAGTGCGGCGTGGACTCACCGCCACTGACACGCGCTTCCGCCTCTTGCTAGGAGAAAGCCTTTTTGGTTTCTTTAAATGCTTGCTTTACCTGATGCTCCCTTTCCCTAATTTCATTTCGTAATTTCTGTTCCCAGTACTCTGTTATATTGTCCTCTGTATTGGGAAGGGCGTATGCGGATGTGGCCTACAGAAAAACAGCTGAAAGCTGTATTTTGTGCTGTCCAGAAAGCAGAAACACATGTTGTAATGTATACCCGTGCAGGCGCCTGCCCCTTCCTTTTGGATATGTTGTGGACGTGTATCACATGGGCGCTGTTCCACTCCACAGCGTGGCCTATTCACCTGTGACACCAGTCGCAGGAGGTGGCAGGGAGTGTGCACGGACGTATTTGATGGGATTCATCCAGGTGTTCCAAGCCTCAACGCAGACTACACTTTGCAGCCGAGGTTGACTGTAGGTTGGCTGTAAGGCAGAGAATATTGTTGCGGAAAGAAACCCTCCCTCGCACCCATGCGTTGGGCTGGCTGTGCCGTGTGTATTGAGCGCACTGGGTACAGTCAGCATTTCACACGCATGCACGCTGTCCCTGGCTTTGCTTTCGAAGTTGTACCCAATAGCAGATTCAGTGTGCCCACAGCACTGTGCACCACACTGGAAGGGTTCAAAGGGAGAAAACACCTGTACTCATGCAGCGGCACCGCAGAGGGGCCTCCCAGCCAGCCGTTTGTCCTGTTGGCCTTCTGTTGAGTCAAGGCCATTTCTTCAACCCTGTTCTCTGTAAACCACACACTGCCCTCCCCGTGAGCCGAGGCCCCGTGTCTTCCTGGGCTCTGTTGTCCCTGTGTGTGCTCTGTGGTTCTGTGATGGTCCCTTGCCAAACTCCTCTCCCTCGTCCTTGAGTAGGCATGAGACCCCAGATCTAGAGATGTGTGTGCACACTGGCTCTCGGTGCCCCGCCAGCACTCCTCCCAGCATCGTTCCTGTGAGTTTCGGCATGTCCTGTCAGCCCACCCCTTTGGTCTCACAGTCCAGAGTGTGGCAGCCCCCAGCTGCAGCGTGAGGTCCCCGCACAGCCATAGAAGGACCAGAAGGAAGAAGGGGGTGGCTGGCTCTCCCCGTGCCTGGGGGAGAGAGGGGACAGTGACACGGACGGGTGGAAGTCACCTGTGTGTGTGTACGTTTCCCCAAAATTGTTCTGGCTCAGAATTGGAAGCAGCGCCGGTGTGAGCGTCCTGGAGGCCCATCGCAGGATGGGGTGCTGCCCCCACAGACTCAGAGGCCCCCCTTGCCCTGCACTTGTCAAGGCCAGCTTTGCCTGAAGCACATACCTGTGGTGACATCTTAGAGGATTCCATGTGGGTCTGGGAGGTGACCCCAGGTTGTCACTTGCAAGCCTGGAAGCCGTGTTGGCCACTTACCGAATGCAGCCTGTCTGAGAGCCAGGCAGACCTATCCAGGGGCTTCGAGGAGGGGGCCCAAGGCCCCAGAGGCCACTGTATGACAACCCAGATGCCACTGCCCTCCTGATAAGGAGTAGAGGCGGGAGGGCCCTGTGGCCCGACTGCTGCCATCATGTAGGGAACACGTCATCCCTCTTGGAGGAACTCACACCGCTGCTCTGAGCCCACGCCCCGTCTGTGATGCTGCCCGGAGCTGGGTCTGCTCTCGTTCAGTTCCATGCTGAAAAAAGGACTTAATTCATTTGTAGACTTTGTTTCCCTTGTTTCTGCTTCTCCATTTCTTGTATTTTTTTCTTTTCCTCCTGTTGTTCCTTTCTCACTTTTTATGCTTTTTGTCCTCTGCTTGTTTTTATTCCACCTTCTCCCTGTCCCTCTCCACTTCCAAATTCCTGCTCCTCTTCTCCTCTTCCTTCTTGTCTTTCTCCGTCTCCTCCTCCTCTTCCTTGTTTGGTCCTTTTGAAGTTGAGCCCAGTGGCGGGACTCCACGACGTAGACCTCTCTCCTTCTGCCCTTGCTGTGTCCAGGAAGGTAACGTAACCTCGCCAACCCCATCCCCGCTACCTCGGAGGGGGTGTAGCCACAGTAGTCAAACACAGAGCCAGAACCCACCTACCTCTCTCTTTCTCTCTCTCTCTCTCTCTCTCTCTGACCCTCAATGGTCCTGTTACAAAATGTCATGAGTCTGTGGCAGTTTCTAAAGGTACAGTATCCCTTTGACTGTCTATGGGGAGGACCAGGGTGCAGAGTGAAGCCAGAGAGCCTCCAGGTCTGGGCCCTTCAGGGCTGCAGCATTGGCTGGCCTTTCATGGCTGGGGCCTTTAAGTCTCAGATCCAGATAGAGGGGCAGGGAAGCAGGTGAGGAGCCTCCCGCCTGCGTGCAGTGATTTGGATGGGAGCGTCAAGGAATACTGTCCTTACAAAGACTGGTCTACACAAGCGCCCTCGGGCCCCTTTCCAAACCACCACTGAAAGCAAACCTCTCTACCTCGTGTCTTGCCGAGTGTGTGTTTTTTAAGTTTGTCTGATTTGAAGTCTGTTGTGGTGATAAGATTGTCGTTGAAAGGCATGTGGGGGGTGTGGCCATGACTAACCCTGCTAACTCTTACCTGCCATCCACAGCGCTCACCCGACTCTCGCCCACACACCACAGCCCCTGCCTGGCGGCCGTGGGCGAGCTCGCCGTAGCTAGTGAGCGCTGTCCGCACGTCTCCGGTGGCATTTTCTGTGTCTTCGCGGGGAGGTGGGCAGCGGGAGAGTCTCCCTGGTGCCGCCGCGGCCGGGCGCACTGGACAGCTTGCATGCCGGGGCCCCTCCTCCACGGCTGTGTGGGCACATTGTGCAGAGACGCTCCGAAAGCAGTGCATGGAACTGAGTGGGGACTGGCTTAAAAGCCAAGACCCAAGCCTATTGGATTGGGTGAGGAGAGCGCTGGTCCCCTGACCCTCAGGCAGGCACTCCACAGTCGCGGGCTGGACAGGCCGGGGGGTTTCGTCCTTCAGATGAGGCTCAGGGGCAGGAACCCCCTTGGGAGCAGAACCGCATGGGCACTAGGGCACGGTACAGACACTAACCCCTGCTTGTTGAACATAGTGCATTTCTGCCTCCTCGGTGTGGCCACTGGGTAGAGACTAACTGCCTAGCAGACACCACTGCAGATAAGAGATGTGTCTGTGTACCACGTGCCAGAAAGGCGGCTAGCAGTGAGGGAGGGCTCGGGCTGTGGCTGGCCCTTCAGAGGCTGTGTTCCTCACACTCCTGGGCTTGTCTTAACTGGCCTAGAACACACCCTGCCAAGCGACGCAGGGAGTGCAGGGGCCTCTGAAAGATGTCCCCGTCTAGTGCCCCTTAACCTGAGGCCCACGGATGGGTCGCAGGAAGCCCAGGAGCAGCCTGGAACTCTGCATCAAATGGTTTGCTCTGCACACATAATCATTTTTCTAGGAAGAGAGTCCCTAGCTTTTATGAGATTCTCAAAGTGGTTTGTAATCCAAAAATATTGAAGAGCCACTGACACAGCATGTATTTTAGGCGGGACCACACTTTTACCATGAACTTCCGTGCTCCAAGGAAAAGGACCTTGTTCCCTCCTTGGGTGGCCTGGTCCTTTGGAGACTTCCTCCTTCTGTCCTCCTGCCACAGTGAAGCCAGCGGTCAGGCCACCCCGGGGGAGGTTTGGTATGGGCACCTGTTGGTTCAGGCAGCCTGAGCTAGCAGGCAGCCACCAGCCACAGGCATTCTATTGGATGGACCAGGGCAGGGCGTGGCCACCTCCTTCCATCCCCAGGGGCTGCTAGTGTTTCTCTGCTCTTGGTGAGAAACCCGGTGGCCATCCTGAGATCCCTACGTCGACCACGAGGGATCCCGCGGGAGGCATCCGGAAGCTTGATAGGCCACAAGTTAAGGGGTGGTTTCTTCTCTGCCTGGTCAGGAGGTAAACAAATGACAAGGCATCTATTCTGGTAGCCCCTGGAGAGGGGAGTGGCCCAAGAAAGAGCTGAGTTAATGAGCATGACCTGAGGGCAAGGTGCAGTTTACAAATTCACTTTGCATTGTTTCCGAGAGTGGTTTCCTCCAAGGAGACCTAGCACATGGCAAGTGCTAAATAAACATTGAGTGGGAAGAAAGAGGGAAAGCGACAGAAGTCATCCTAGGAGAGCACTGGGAGCAGGAGAGGCAGAAACCAGCCCCGGGGAGGGCAAGGTCCCCACTGGCGAGGTCGCTGACGGGGGAGCAGGGATGGCAGGACACGGGGAAGCGCAGGCCCCAGGGAGGGGGCGCCGGGGCGCCAGGGCTGCAGGCAAACCTTGGGCCTGGCTTGGGAGTGGAAGTTCCGGCAGCATCTTGCTCGGCCCTCTTTGCACATTTGCCCCGTGTGATTCCTGCGGGCCAGGGTGGGCACGGCACTCCCTGCACCCGACACGAATGTTCCCTCGGCAGGCATGGGCAAGAAGGACGACCCCAAGCTGATGCAGGAGTGGTTCAAGCTAGTGCAGGAGAAGAACGCCATGGTGCGCTACGAGTCGGAGCTGATGATCTTGTGAGTGGCCTTGGGTAGGGGGTGTCGGTGCCATGCTTGTCACAGCAGGCATGGAGGTCCTTCCGGATTTGGGGGTGAGGGGTGGTCCCCAGTCACTGTGGCTTATCTCCCTCCTGCCCTCCCTCCTCAGTGCCCGGGAGCTGGAGCTGGAAGACCGGCAGAGCCGACTGCAGCAGGAGCTCCGGGAACGCATGGCAGTGGAAGGTGAGTGGGGTGAGGCACCCATGGAGCCCAGGGTGGGTGCCACCTCCAGGCCCCTCACCTCATGCCTTCTTCTCCTTCAAGATCACCTTAAGACTGAGGAGGAGCTGTCTGAAGAGAAGCAGATTCTCAATGAGATGCTGGAGGTGGTGGAGCAGAGAGACTCACTGGTGGCGCTGCTGGAGGAGCAGCGGCTCCGGGAGAGAGAGGAGGACAAGGACCTGGAGGCTGCCATGCTGTCCAAGGGCTTCAGCCTTAACTGGTCCTGAGCTTACACCCAACGCTCCATTTTCTGTTGGCATCCGCCTGGCCGGGTAGTGGCCTCCAAACCACCTGGAGCCACGATCTGAGGAGGCCTGGCACCTCCTTGGAGTTTACGCTCAGATGCCCGTGTGCTGCTTGGAAAGTGGTCGAGTCCCGCGTGCAGTGGGGAGCCCCAGGGGACAGTGGTTATCTGAGATGGCGCCACCTCCTGGGAGGAGGCCCACCTGGACCTGCCGCTCAGAGGAGGAGCACGGTGCGTATGGCATGACGCAGGGGACCACCCCGCACGCCCCCTGAGGATGTGCCGGCTGTGCCCCTTTCTTCCACTGGCACATTTGGTAAGAGAGGGAAGCTGCTCCCGTCAGAGCCACAGTGCGCCACCACAGCCTGCGAGGGGCACTGTCTTCTTCATGCTCCCTGGAGCACCACCAAAGAGACGTACACAGTACCCCACGAAAGCAGGGTGCGATTGAGACCCGGGATGGGGAGGTGTCCAGTCATGCCCACCCCAGCATCACAGGAGACATGGAGGTGTGGGCAGGCTCCGGAATTGATTATGCAAATTAGGAGGACGCAGGCGGGATCCACTCTCCCGCCAAACACCACACACTGGACCCTAAGTGGCCAAATGCCGGGGCCTCTCACTGGCTGCGGCCTGAGGCCTGTGGGTTGCTGCATTTTGCTTGTAGTTCACCACCATTTTGACACTGGAAAATGCTGACTTTGGGGGACAGGATGAGGCCCTACATTCTGCGCCCCCAGTTGGCAGACAGGCATTGTCCCTGTTCCACACCGATGTCGGGGCAGGAGGTGGCCTCTTCCTCGGTGTCTTTCCTGTGTTTGCACATTGAAATGAAGCTGACAACCTGGCAGGACGCTCAGCCGCTTCAAACCCTTTTTGTCAATTAACTTATTTTTTTAATACTTGAAAAGAAGTAACTTGGTTTGTATATCTTTACTAGAGACACTGATCACTTGATGCCCGGGTGCGGGAGCCACAGCGGCGTCTGCCGCGTCCCACGCAGCCTGGTCCGGGGCTGCCCGGCGCTCACCACGTGCATCTATTTATTAGCCTTTCTCTTCGTATCACTGGCCTGGCTGGCATCAGGGAGCTGCCCAGGACCCCCGCTGGGTCCTGCTCACAGCTTTCTGTCCCCTCCTGCACCTGGTGCCTGCCTCACCCTGGTCTGGACCGCTCACGTGATGAGGGGGCATCTCCGTTCTGTTTTGGACCAAGCTAACAGCAGAGCTGCCACTCTCACCCTCCCGATGAGAATTCTGGCTCTGCAGAACTCACCCTTCTCTCAGTTTGGGTGCCAGGGCATCACCTTCCTCCACACGCGTGTTAAAGAAGGTTTCAGGATGGGCCCTCGTCCACACTGGCCAAGAGGGCGCAGGGTGGGACCCTGGAATCGTGGCTGGTGAATTCCCTCCTCCCAGCCTAAGATTCACCCAGACGGAAACGCGAGAGCTGTAGTGGATGCTGGGATGCAGGCTGGCCTCTCTCGAGCAGATAAGAGACTCCTGCCCTCCCTCCCTCCCAAGGGCGACGAGCACCTGCCTTGTGCCGGATCTTCATGGGGCCATAAAGGGTGGCAAGCCCCGAATCACTAGCTCCTATAGCCAAACCGTTCCTTTCTCACGGTTCTGCACCAGCCTGGCTGTGTACAGCTCATCAAGCCACTGAGCTAATCGGGGGTAGGGTGCTTGTCCATCAAAGCAGTTAGCACATAGTCCAGCCAGGAGCCCCCCGGGCTAGACCCACCTGCCCCTCGGGGTGCTCCAGCCGCCTGCCGCCTCCCTGGGCTGGGGCCAGCTGGGAGCAGAGGCCTGGCGCCTCCAAGGCATCCCGTAGCGGAGCAGGCCGAGGGGCCGTGCTGACCTTGGGCTTTCCATGGGAACCACACTGTGCCTCAACTTGAACATTCATCCCAACTGCAAAGGAGCAAAGAACCTGTGTCATCCCTGTCCGGAAGCTGCCATCTCTCTCCCATGCACATCCAGGAAGTACGCTGCTAGTGGCCGCCATAGCTCTGATTCTCCTCCACCTGCTCTCACGTGAGGCAAAGGTCTCCTTTTCTCTTTACTTAAAAAAGGGGAGAGGAGGGTTCCTAGATTCCATCTTCAAACCCCAGTCTTCCCATCAAATTGGATGTGGGAAAAGACCTTCACTGCGGTGTGGCCTGTCCCAGACCTCTCCTATCGAAGGCCACAAAACCAGTCCAGGCCCGGCAGAGCCGCCTTTGGCCCTTGTAGCTCCTGCTGGCCCCACAACGGGGAAGCAGTTTGCAAAGTGGCTCGGAAGGAGTGTGGCCTAGGAATCTGCTACAAGTGGCCGGGTGTAGCAGGAGAGCCCAGCGTCCCCTCCTGGTCCCAGTCAGCCTTAACACTGTGGCATCCTCCGCAGCACACACAGTGGCCTGCAGTCTGGAAAGCGGACCCGAGCCTTTGCAGAGAGGCACCATGGAGCCGCAGGCCCGCACAGCAGCCCCAGCCTCCCACTCCTGACTGTGAGGACATCGGTTCTAGGAGAGCACTTTCTTTAAAGCTCCCATTTTGTAACCACTCGTTTGCAGTTGACTTGAGTATTCTGGTGACTTGCTGCGTAAAGCGATCTCCAGGCAGGTTTTCTTCCCAAGAGTTAAGTCTTCCCTTGAAGGCAGGGAAGCAGGATGGATACACATGTATCATACACATAAAGTACCAGGCGCAGGAGCAGCCCAAACTCGAGGCTGACTAAACTGGAGGCTGCACTGTGGAGGTCTGCATGCAGCCTCCCTGGAGGGCAGGGAGGGGGTGCCCCCGCCCCTGGGCTTGAGGGTGCCACTCCCCGTGGGCTTCCAGGCCTGCCCAGGTGATGCCTTCAGGCCTTTGCCCCTGGCGGCCATCCTCAGGCCAATTTTGACCAGCAATGATAGACTCTTCTTAACCCTTTCAAAAAAATTTTTTCAGTGGGACAGGAAGGAGAGTTAAAAAACATTTTTTTAAAGGTGGTAACATCTGACCCATGAAGGGTATGGGTCTGTTTTACGCTAAATAAACGTTTTTCAAAGAAATAGTGTGTTTCTTACGTCATTGTACTGTATTTTTCAGGTGGATGGTGTAGGTGCAAAGTATTATACATCTAGCTTTTGCCTGGGTGTGTGCAAGACTGTTCAAAGAATGCATCTTTTTTTTTTAAGTTTGTGCTTTTTTTAGTCCTCCATAATATCCTGGCTCAGCCACCAACTGCTGTCACTTGAGTAAATGTCTTAGGCAGCCAAGTTGGAGAAGCAGCCACTCTTCACACAAAGCCCCAGTAGCCTCTGGAAGAGAAGTGGGCTCTTCAAATTGGAGATACTCCAAGTCAGGGCGATGCTGTGGTCCTGGCAGCCCTCCTTCCAGCCCTGCCTGGCTCTGTCCTACAGCACAGCTGACCCAGGAGCCCATGGCATGCATGGGGTCTGCAGCACCCACGCCGAAACCTTTCAGATGTTTCAACAATCCTGAGGTCACTCAGTAGGGTCCCTCCTCTTTAGCCTGAAAATTGTCCCCAGGAGATGACAGGGAGCAGGAGGCCAGTTCCTCTTTGTTCTGAGAAGCCTCCGAGGCACCTCCAGCTCTCTCTCTAACCCCTCCCTTGGTGTGTTGCATTGTTGGGAGCATGGCTGGCCCCTGACAATCCAGAGGCACCGTGCAGGGAGAGAAAGACCGCAGTGGCTGTGTGCACACCAGCCGCATCGCCCGCAGGCCGGCTGGAAGTCACGCGTGGAAGCTGGCTCCCAGTCCTTGTAGCTTCGTTCCCACCGATTCCAGAACAAAGGCCTGGCCGGGACACATGTGGGCATGTCGGGTAGGACAGAGAACAGAAATGAATGAGCAGCTCAAAGTGCATATCCTGTGGCCCTAGAGGACATCCTGTGCGAAGAGAGCTGGGTCACTTGCCTGCTGGGAAAGGAAATGGGGCTTGGTAGTCACCTGACCCCCAGGCTCTCGTTCCTCAGAAGGGCTTGCTTGTCGGAGCTGCACCAGGCAGGCTTGAGCTGCAGTTCACGGCCACCTCAGGTAGCAGGAAACGATGAGTGTTACTTTAGAGAGGACACCAGAAAGGAAGGCTGCTGGGCCAGGCCAGTGCCACTGTCAGAAGCACACGAAAAGGTCACACGCTGTGGCACACGCCTGTAATACCAGCACTTGGAGAGGCCGAGGCAGGCAGATCACCTGAGGTCAGGAGTTCAAGACCAGCCTTGCCAATATGACGAAACCCCGTCTTTACTAAAAATACAAAAATTAGCTGGGTGCGGTGGCACACGCCTGTTATCCCAGTTACTGGGGAGCCTGAGGCAAGAGAATTGCTTGAACCTGGGAGGTGGAGGTTGCAGTGAGCCAAGATTGTGCCACTGCACCCTGGGCGACAGTGAGACTCTGTCAAAAAAAAAAAAAATGTATAGGCTTTATCATTTTTTAATTTTAAAAATTATTTTAAAACAACACATAAGATGCTCTTCTTTCATGAACCGCCACATCTAACAGCTCCAGTGTCCCTCCTGAACCCTGAATCCTCACACAGTCCCGTCTTAACAATCAGCCAAAAATGATGACGGGACAAGACGTGCCATTTTATTCCATTTTATAAGCTGGCCACACTGGCCCATGTACTAGACCCTCTCCACTTCGTGACCCCTGCTCGGATGACCCTCCCCAGTGATGCCCAGTGAGGAGGGTGAGAGGCCATACTACCCAAACACTGGTTGGGGACTGGAGCCACCTGCCACACAGCCCAGGAGCCTGTGAGACCAGGCCCATGGCCCCTTCAACAGCCTGTGGCTGCTCGGCTTCACCAGGAGCTTTTTCAGCAGCCCCCTTGTGTGCCCCCTGCCCCAAGCAAGGTCTTCCTGCAGCTGGGGCTTTGCTGGGGAAGGTGGACTCCAGTTGCTGTGGGTAGGCCACGTGTGCTCCACCCACAGCCCCTTTTCTGCCCGCGTGGCCTCCAAGCCACAGAGGGCACATCCAGTACTGAAGCAGGCTGGGTTCCAGCCGTGGGGGCCAGGGCGGGGTGGCCCAGGACTAGGTGGACGGGGCTGAGGGCCTCCCTGCACAGTCAACACCTAGACTGTGGTGAGGCTGCCAGCACTGAGTGGTCCTCAAGCCAGGGGCAGCATCCTCCGGACCCGGTGGGTGCGTGTGGAGCCACCTCGCGCAGCTGTGTGACACGAGACCGACTGCAGCTGCTGGTGTCTGCCCACCTGCAAGAGGGCGGCAGGGAGCACAAGTTAGGTGAGCACCAGCTCAGGGTCCTGGCGGGATATGTTCCTGTCTCTTCCCCCAGCGTCAGCCTGGTCACATCGCTCACCTGGCCGGTACCTCGAGTTCCTTCCACCAACTTGGGACTGGTGACCAACTTAGGATGAGGAAGCACATAGGAAGGCTGGAGGTTGTGGAGTCGGGGCCCATGCAGATGCATAGATGCCTCGTGATGAGAGAACCCTATGGCCGGGCGCAGTGGCTCAAGCCTGTAATCCCAGCACTTTAGGAGGCCGAGACGGGCGGATCACGATGTCAGGAGATCGAGACCATCCTGGTTAACACGGTGAAACCCCATCTCTACTAAAAAATACAAAAAACTAGCTGGGCAAGGTGGCGGGCGCCTGTAGTCCCAGCTACTCGGGAGGCTGAGGCAGGAGAATGGCGTGAACCCGGGAGGTGGAGCTTGCAGTGAGCTGAGATCTGGCCACTGCACTCCAGCCTGGGCGACAGAGCTAGACTCCGTCTCAAAAAAAAAAAAAAAAAAAGAGAGAACCCTAGGAGGACTCGGGAGGCAGCCCCCTGCAGCTCCAGGCCAGCCCCCCTGTTTCACGAACTTGCTGGGCCCCCTGTGGAGTCAGTGTTCCCAGAGTGTTCGGCCAGCCCTGTTGCCTCCAGCCACCCCTCCATCCAGGCAGCAGGTCAGAGCTGCTGTCCCAGCAGCAGCTCCAGGGACAGGCCATGGGTCCCTGAGTCTTCACAGGGCCATCATCAAGGATGAGGATTTGTCCAGATGGATGCTGGAGTGTCAGCGCTGAGGGACTGCTCAACCCACAGGCGCCAGGTCCAGCAGGCGAGAGGAGCCTCTCAGTGGCCAGCCCCCATGAGTGTCCTCTCCTGCCTTTTCCTTTTTTTTTTTTTTTTTTTTTTTTTTTTGAGACAGAGTTTTGATCTTGTTGCCCAGGTTGGAGTGTAATGGCGCGATCTCGGCTCACCACAACCTCCACCTCCCGGGTTCAAGTGATTCTCCTGCCTCAGCCCCCTGAGTAGCTGAGATTACAGGCATGAGCCACCATGCCCGGCTGATTTTGTATTTTCAGTAGAGGGGAGGTTTATCCACGTTGGTCAGGCTGGTCTTGAACTCCCGACCTCAGGTGATCCGCCCACCTCAGCCTCCCAGAGTGCTAGGACTATGGGCATGAGCCACTGCACCCGGCCCAAACCTGCCTCTCTAGCCCCTGGTTGTCTCCCCAGAAAACTGGCTGCCAGGTCTTTCTTGGGAGAAAAGGAGAAAGAGGCACCTGGCAGCCAGCAGCTCCCCTTCCCTGGAGGGTCTTACTTCTTTTACAAATGTTTTTAGAGGCCGGGCGCGGTGGCTCACACCTGTAATCCCAGCACTTTGGGAGGCCGAGGCAGGTGGATCACGAGGTCAGGTGATCGAGGCCATCCTGGCTAACACGGTGAAACCCCATCTCTACTAAAAAAAATACAAAAAACATTAGCCGGGCGCGGTGGCGGGCGCCTGTAGTCCCAGCTACTCAGGAGGCTGAGGCAGGAGAATGGCGTGAACCCGGGAGGCAGAGCTTGCAGTGAGCGACAGAGAGACTCCACCTCAAAAAATAAAAATGTTTTTAGAGAATGAAATACCTTTCAAAAATGTATCTCGGACCAAACTTGTTCCCTCGGGGGGCTGGGATGTGCCCACGACCAGGGCTCTGGGACGCCTTCCGCCCAGAGGCCCAGCACAGGGACCACCTCCCCAGTCAGGCCACTTCAGCTGGCAGCTCCTGCGGGTCCCGGCTCCTCCACGGCCAGTCATTCCCGACCGCCCCCGCCCTCTGTGTCTGTAGCTACTGAGGTGCCGCTGCTGGCTGGTAAGAGAATTCTTCCTGTCCTTCCCCTGGTTGTAGCCATGTATTTTGATAAGAAAAGACAAGCAGGAAAATTGTCTTTTTCCCCAAGCTTCTTGCCCACGTCAAGGGCAGGCCTGCTCCACCAGCATCTGCCAGTGCTTTTTTTTTTTTTTTTTTTTTTTTTTTTTTGAGACGGAGTCTCGCTCTGTCACCCAGGCTGGAGTGCAGTGGCCGGATCACAGCTCACTGCAAGCTCCGCCTCCCGGGTTTACGCCATTCTCCTGCCTCAGCCTCCCGAGCAGCTGGGACTACAGGCGCCCGCTACCTCGCCCGGCTAGTTTTTTGTATTTTTTAGTAGAGATGGGGTTTCACTGTGTTAGCCAGGATGGCTGCCAGTGCTTTTTCATCTCAGAGCGATCGCATGTGGCTAATGGGAGGGATCGCTGCTGTTGGAGAGGGTGGGATGGGAGGAGTCTCAGAATCAAGATGCAGGGCAGGATCAGGGATGGAAAATCAGAAACTCACTTATTTCAAGCCAGGATTGTGATAAGAAGGACTTCGGTGAACAGCCCTAGGGCGAGGCCCACAAGCAGAAGCAATCCGATGGCACCAAAGAGAGCACCAGCCCCCAGAACCCTGCAGAGCCCCGAGCGAGGGGGGAAGGCCTGCTGGCGTTCCCAGGCACGGGCATCCTATCCCTGGCCCCAGGGAGGGTGTCATCTCTGCTCCCACCAGGTCAACGTTTGGAAGAGGGTGAAGAACTTCGTGCATGAGACAAGGGGCATGAGAACAAGGTCCACTCCTAGCCTCCTCCCCCCAGCACCATCCTCTCCTCCTCCCTGGAGAGTTCTCCAAGGCCCTGGGGAGAACTAAAGCACAGTCACGCTCTTGGCAAGGCACTGTGGCAACAGAGCACGTAGGCGTAAGCACGCGCAGTGGAGAGGAGATTCGGTGTAGAGAAAGAGATTAAGCAGGGCTAAGGCAGTTATAAACGTCATAATTTTGATGCATTTTCAGGTGCCAAAGAATCGCTCTTGGCTTTGAGAGCTGGATGGTGAGCTCGGCTGGGGCTGGGAGCCAGTGGCACGTGTACTATTGAAGCTGGCTTTCCCACACAGGGCCTGGGGTGGCAGCACCCCACTCGGGGAAGTCCTCAGGGTGGATCCACCATTCAAAACTTTTGATCCAACGTTCAAAACTGAGATACAGGCTAAGGATCCCTAATGCAGGATTGCCTTTGAGCATCATGTCGGCAAAGATTCCAAAATGTGAAAAATTGAAACATCTCTGGTCCCAAGCATTCTAGATAAAGGGATACGCACCCACCTGCAGCCCCTCCTTTCTCCATCAGCATCTCTAAAGATGATCCCAAGAGCCTTCCTCCCTCTCTCCAGGAAGATCCTTTACTGGAGGCCACATGCCTGTGAGAACCAAGCGCTAGACCAGACCTCTGCCTGGCTGGCTGATGCTGGACGTGGCTCTCCAAGCCAGTTTCTACCTTTGAACCAGGAAAAGAACATCCATTTCTCTGCCCCGTAAACAGATCCTAGACGCTGTGAACTTTGGGTTTTGTGGGGTGCTGAGCCATCCCTCTGTGGCTGCCTGAGTTGGTCCCATACAGGCGTCCCTTCCCTGAAGGCTGATCCGGCCCTGCCCATGGCACGCGTGGGAGCAGCTCCTGCCCAGGCCAATGGCCGGAAATGCCACAGTGGCTCCTCTGGCTGGAGGAGGATGACACCTGGGCCTCATGCAGTTTGTAGGAAAGGAAGGATGCCACGGGGTCAGATCGCATGTGGGGGAGATTTGGTACAGAAACTAACACAGGAATTAAGGTGGCAGAAACGTCACGTAAGGTGAGGCGTGTGTCTCCTGGCCTCTCATCTATCTCAGGTCTGAACTTCGCATAGCATGAGGCTGCAGTGCTGAGACTCAGCCCCTCCCCGGGGGGCCCACAGCCTACGCCACTCACTCTGCACGTGGCATTCTTGGTTTCTGCATCTTTGAGCAGAATGCTAGACACATTGGTTTACCCTCTGCTCAATATCCCTTTAACAAATCACCATGCAAAACATTCCAGCCGGGTACAGCTCCCCCGACGCCGGGACCCCATACCGGGTCCTCCACTCCCTTCCCTCTGCCGGGTTTGATTTGACCAATATCCAGAGTTCACTTCAGAAAGGGCAGGGTGAGAGGAAGGATAGCATGGGGGTCCCTGGCCTGCGCCAACCCTGGGGCAGACGCCAGAGGGTCCAGCCCCCCCTGGGAAATCCTGCTTGCCCTGCCCCAGCACCCATTCTGAGCCACAGCCAGACTCTGGGAGGGCCGTGCTCAGAGTTTTCCAGCCCCTGGGCCTCAGGAGTGAGCCCTCCAAAAGTTGGTGGCGAGGGCTCACTAGCAGCTGAAGGCTGTTGGCATTAGATAGAGCAGTCCCAGGGAAAAGGCTGCTTGAAGCAATATGGGAAACCCCAGACTGGTCTTTCTGCAAAAGCTGAGTCACGCCAGCCTCCCAGAGCTTCTGCGGGGCCACACCCGCCCCAGCACGGGGGCTGGGGAATCCCTGGGGTCTACTTGCTGCTCCGCTCGGTGGGTGGGACTGGTCTTCACCATGGCGGTGAACATGATTTGCACCCCCCTCCACCCCACCCTGCCCGGCTCTGGTCCTGCATCTTGCCATCTCTCCCTTCTCCTCCAGCAAGACTCCTGCCCTCACAACCCACCGGCCCTTTAAGTCCCAGCGCCTGGGAAAGGCACCTCCTGGGCAGGGAGCCACACAGCCAGGCACCACCAGCCGGGCCCTGCTCTAGGCTGTCAGGGCACAGAGCTGAGTCTAGGCAGAGAGGGGAGCTCTGTGGTCGGTGCTAACTTGGCCAGGAGCCACCAGCCCCTGTGCTGTGGCCATTTGATGTTGGCAGAGCCCTGGGCCATCCCTGCAGCCCCAGTTCCTGGGGTACTAACTGCAGGCAGGGCTCTGTGCCCCTGGCCTCCCTGCCACGCGATGGTGTGCGTTCACTCTGATTTTCCACCCCAGGTCTCGGGCAGGCATTGTCGCTTTCTGTCCCAGAGATGAGGGGAATAGGGTGGCCAGGAAGAAGGAAATCCTTCACTCCAGCAATCAGATTCCCACCAGTACTGGGGCGGGCTCCAGTTCAGGGACCACGAGGCACCATGGAGCCCATGGGCTTGTTCCCAGGGGAGCAGAGGCCTTGTGCAGACCTCGCCTCCTGCGGTGTGGGGGGATGAGATGCCTGGAGGGGCAGGAGGGAGAAATGGCCCACTTGGTAACAGACATTACCGCGTGTCAGCCCTGGCCAGCAGGGTACAGACCAGCTCTGCCCCTGCCTCCCCAGCCCTGTCCTCAGCCCAGGAGGACACTGGCCCCTCCACCCCTCATTCCTTCTGCTTCCGAGAGCACCTGAGCTTCAGTGAGAGCACAGCGGCCCGGCCGGGGAACGAGCGGCACCTGGAGCAAGCCCACCATCAAGAAGAGCGTGGAAGTGTCCGGGGCGGATGGTCGGAGTAGGGGCTTCGGGGCAGGGGGAGGCGGTGGGGGCAGCTGGCGGGGAGGGGTGAAGTTCCAAGGGTGCACTGAGAAGGGGGCTGGGGCGGAAGGGGAAAAGGGCAGTGTGTGGCAGCCCCTCTGCTCTTATCTTTCTCCCCATGCCCCTTGGGAGCCGCCATCCAGCCCCTGGCCTGAAGCACCCACAGGGAGTCCATCCACCCCACTCCCAGCAAATGGAGCTGCTAGGGGCCTCCGACCGCACTGCCGGCTAATCACGAGCCACGCTTCCTGAGTGCGTGCTGGGTGCCTAAGACCTCGCGTTTCACGTATTCACAGCCCGCCTCTGAGGAATGTACTATCATCTCCTTAATGACAGGACATCGGGGCCCAAGAAACTTGCTCTGGGGCCTCAGGAGAGGGGGAGCTGGCGGCCAGCTTTTCTGGGGGCAGCCCTTGCCAGTTACAGCCATGAAACTCGTCAGGGATAGAGCTGAGAAAACAAACTCTGAAGGCTGAGCTCTTAACCACCAAGCTAGAGGCCTCCCCCGGTCCTGTTGACCTCCGCCTGGGAGGCCGCCCAGACCCCCGTGCCCATGCTCCCTCTGCCCTCCAGATGCACAAATGCTTGTGGTCAGAACCACGCCCTGCTCTTCAGTGCACTAGTGTCCCTTATAGAGTTCTCTGTCCTGACTTCTGCCCCGTCACTTGGGAGTGAGTTCTGTGCACTGTCTCTCTGTCTTCACCCAGGGATGTGAAGGGCTGATGACTGCAGAGATGCTGGATGCGACAGCATCAGTCTCGGCACTCTTGGGAGGAGACCCTCAGAGGAAAGCCGGGACCCCGTCAGACTGAGCTAGCAATACACCAGGCCCGGAGCTCCCAGTCTGTTACTGCAGCGTGCCTGCAGAAAGCGTCTGCCATCAAGATGATGGTGGACGTCTTCTTTCTCCAGGTGCTGCTGCTACTGCTTTGGAGCCCTGGGAACGCTGCAATCTCCTTCCACAGACAATGTGCTCTCCAGGTGCGTGGAGTGCCTCAGCCAACAGGCTTGGGCTGCAGCCACAGAGGCCACGTGCTCCAGGCACTGAGCCAGCGGTATGGGGGTCTGTCCCTTGCTCCTGCGACAGCATCCTTGGCCCTGAGCGGCTGTTGGTGTGGCAGCAGGGCCCTATCAGATCTGCTTCACAGCTGACCAGTTCTCCTTCCCTCTCTCCCCTCCCAGGGGTCCGATCCCCACTGTGACCTGAAGGCTGTCCCTGTCCAATCCCGCCCCTTCCTCTTGGGTATCACCTCCCACCCAGCTTTCTCTCAGCATCTGCTTGCCTGAGGATGGAAACTGACACTCTGTCCTGTGCTGAGTAATACCAAGAGGAAACCCAGAGGACTTTTCTTTTTTGTTTGTTTGTTTTCATTTTAGAAACAGGGCCTCACTCTGTTGCCCAGGCTGGAGTGCACAGACAGGATCACAACTCAGCACAGCCTCAACCTCCCGAGGTCAAGTCATCCTCCCACCTCAGCCTCCTGAGGAGCTGGGACCACAGGCACACACCACCATGCCTGGCTAATTTTTTTATCTTTTTTATTTTTTGTAGAGATGAACATCTCACTGAGTTGCCCAGGCTGGTCTTGAACTCCCGGTGGCCCAGTCTGGTCTTGAACTCCCAAAGGACTTTTGAACAAAAATGCCCAAACTCATTGTTCACCATGGAAATGCAAAACCAAAATAACACCGAGGTATCGTTTTATACTATTAGACCGGCAAAGCTTTGGAGGCTAGATCCTGCCCGGTGTTGGCGGGGATGCAGCAGGGTGGCCAGCAAGCCCTGCTGTGGGATTCAAGTGTACCGCCGGGAAGACCTCACCACAGGCCCAGCTTAGACAGGAGCTCTGTCCGTACGGTTCGGTCCCCAGATCTCTCTCTAAGGAAACCCTCATTTAGGCTCAGAGCGCCATGTTTGAGGATATGAGAGTGGTTTGTCATGGCGACAAGTTGGAGGTCACTGGGATTCCATATTTTGGGAAGCAGGTGGGCGAAATGCAGGGCTGCCACAGTGGGGACCCCAGGGCACCGGAGCCACATGTGCAGCAACGTGGGGCGACCCAGGATGGAGCTGGGTGGAGAAAACGTGCCAGCTCACATCTCAGTTAAAACACGCACATGACAACAGCACACTCGCCCCTGAGACTGCACAGGAGCCAGTCCGTGGCGCGGAGGGAGCCAGCAGTGCTGTCTCATTCGCCTTCCGCAGTCCAGCTTCCAGCCCTGCGCTGTCCTCACACGAGAGTCCCTCAGGTGTGCGGAAACCTCGACTCTGCACACCCCGCCTTGGACACCTACAGCGCAAACAGGGACCCTCCCAGAGCTGTCCCCAAGCCCCTCCCCTGGCCTGTGTGTGGGTGTCTGAGTTGGTGGAGGCCAGCCCCAGGCTCTGCTTCCCTGTGAACCAGGGTCTGGGCCGAGTCTGACCTGGAGGCCCGGGGCCGGGGCCAGAGCCGGAGAGGTCACATCATTCCAGGAGTTCGGAAGGACCCAACAGCTCCCCTGAAGCTGGCTGTGACCTGGGCCTGTCAGAAGCAGCCTGAGAGGAGGGTCGCAAGTGACCCAGACCTGGGAAGGAGGGAAAGGTTTGAATTTTGCAAAACAAAACAAAACAAAACAAAAAACCTTTGCCCTTTTCCCTTGACCATGGGGGGACAAGATGGGCGCGAGGCCTCCCGACCATGAGAGGAAGGCCACCTGGCGAAGCTGCAGTCCCAGCATTATCTGTATGTTAAATTGATGTTTTAAATCCCAGTTGCATATCCAGGTAATTGAAGAATAAATAACAAGCACGGGGGGCTGGTGATGGGCTGGGCCAGATTCTCTGCAACCCCCTTTCCAAACCTCTGGTTCCGTGAGGACCAAAAATGACCACCTCAGACTATTCCAGAAACAGCCTGGGGATTCTGAAAGTTTCCCAGAACACAGGCAGTGAAAGGGAGAGAAGCTCAGCCCTTCCGGTGGGGCCGGGTGGCTCAGAGCAGGAGGCAATGCAGATCCGGGGGCGCCACGGCCGAGTACCACAGACTGGAGGCTTGCACAGGAGAAGCGGGTTTCCTCACGATTCTGAGCGGGAAGGCAGAGCTACATGCGCAGGCAGGGCTGGGCTCCCCAGACGCCTCTCTCCCTGGCTTGGAGACAATGTGTTGTTCTCCCCGGGCCCTTTCCTGTGCGGGTGCCCACGTCCCCATCAGGACACCAGTCAGATAGGAGCAGGGCCATCCAGTGACCTCACTTAACCTTAATCACCTCCGGAAAGTCCCTATCTCCAAGCACAGTCACATTCTGAGGTCCTGGGGGTCAGGGCTTCAACTTACGAATTTTGAGAGCACTCAAGTCAGCCCATAACAGTGGACTTTGAAATAATCTTTTAGGAACTGGACTCCCCGAGAATGCTTTAGAAAATGCCAGCCTCGTTCTGTTGCAAAGGGGGAACTGAGGAAGAGGGGGCTGAGTTTTCACAGGGGGAGGAGCCCAGTGGCAGGAAGTGACAGTGAGAAACTGCAGCAAAAAGCAGAACCAAAGGCCAAAGGTGACTATGTGGTCGCCAGTTCGCCTTCCCCGTCAAACCTTGCTGGGTTTGGTGTTTCATTTTCATTTTCAAAAACACCATTCAGGCCAAATGCAGTGGTTCATGCCTATAATCCCAGCACTTTGGGAGGCCGAGGTGGGAGGATTGCTTGAGCCCAGGAGTTGAAGACCAGCCTGGGCAACACAGCAAGACCCTGTCTCAAAAAAAAAAAAAAAGGCCAGGTGCAGTGGCTCATACCTGTAGTCCCAGCACTCTGGGAGGCCGAGGCAGGCAGATCACCTGAGGTCAGGAGTTCGAGACCAGCCTGGCCAACATGGTGAAACCCCATCTCTACTAAAACTACAAAAATTAGCCAGTCATGTTGGTGGGTGCCTGTAATCTCTGCTATTCGGGAGGCTGAGGGTGAAGAATCACCTGAACCCAGGAGGCGGAGGTTGCAGTGAGCAGAAATCGTGCCATTGTACTCCAGCATGGGCGACAGAGCTAGACTCCGTCTTAAAAAAAAAAAAAAAAAAAAAAACCCAGGCGTGGTTGTGCACGCCTGTAGTCCCAGATAATTGGGAGGCTGAGGCATGAGGATCACTCGAGCCTGGGAGGTCAAGGCTGCAGTGAGCTGTGATTGCACCACTGCACTCCAGTATGGGTGACAGAGCTAGATCCTGTTTTAAAAAAATAAAGTCATCATTCTGTCATGTATGTGTATATGGTTTCATGTGTTAATTAAGGTATAATTTTACATACAGTAAAACTCACCATTCTTAGTGCAGAGTTCTCACAAAAGTGTACAATTGTGTGGCATCCACCACAATCCCTACATAGAAGAATCCCATCACGCCCGGAATTTCCCTGGGCCCTTCCATAGCCCCCCAGTCCCTCACCCCCTGAATTGTTTTCTGACACCCCGCCACCCTTTCTTTTTGAAGTGGTTGTTTTGCAGGAAACATCACCTTCTCTCATTTTACAAATACTGCAGATAGATTTTGAAGCCCAAAGCATCATAGAGGCAGCAAATCAGGACAGGAAGGATTGAGGTGGGGGACTCTACCCTGACTGTAAGAAGCACTTGAGAGACCTGCAAAAAGCAAACAGGAGAGGCAGAGACTGGGAGCGCCAGTTGGTACAGGTCCTGCCCTGCATGACAGGGCCAGTGGCCCCCACAGTGATTAGGATAAAATCCAACTGCTCACCCAGGCTGCTGGAGCCTCCCTGCCTTCAGGCCGCCCCACTGGCCCCTTGCCCACTGTGCCCCACTGTCCAAGCGCTCGCCTGCCCTGGGAGGGACCCCTGCAGCTTCCTGTGCCCAGGTGCACGTACCTCTCTTTTCCCATCTGGGCGCCTGCTGACTTTGCACCATGAATTTGAACACCACCCTGCAGATGACCTGGCCTCAGCCCATGAAGTTTCCCTTTCGTCCTCTGCAGGGCACCAGCCCCTAACGCCGTCTGACCGTTTCCCTGCTCACAGGATCTTCCATTTGCTTAACCCCGGAAGTGCGAAGCCTGAGTGAGGAGCGTGCAGGAAACAAGCCCCTGTCCTCGTGGAGGCTACATTCCGAGAGGGGAGGCAGGCAACACACACACAAACG
This sequence comes from Macaca thibetana thibetana, assembly GCF_024542745.1. NCBI lineage: Eukaryota > Metazoa > Chordata > Mammalia > Primates > Cercopithecidae > Macaca > Macaca thibetana. Next base: position 33,449,751 of record NC_065587.1, read on the forward strand.
ACCCCATAGTATGTCATGCTGCGATGCCGGCTGTGGAGGAAAATGAAGTGAGGCCCGGGGAAAGCCAGAGGCCATGGGGAGTAGGAGCAGGGACGGGGCAGAATTTGCTTAGAGCAGGGCAGGTCATGTCGGACTCTGCGGGCCACTGAAAGGAACTTGGCTTTTATTGGGAGGATGTTAAAGGGTGAGTGACATCCTCTGACCTTTTATAAAAGAAGCAAGAGTCTAGAGAGCCCAGGTAGAAGTGAGGGCAGCAGGTGGAGGCCCCACAGCAGGCTCAGGGAGTGAGCCCACGCCAGGGCGTGGAGCAACTGGAGGCTCCAACAGGGCTGGTGGGAGTGCCGAACGGTGTGCATCACCTTGGAAAGCAGGCAGTTTCTAATACCATGAAGCTCGTCCAGCCCTATGTTTCGCAGTTCCAGTCCTAGGTATCACACTCAAGAGAAGTGAAGACGCCCACAAATGGCTCTGCAGCAGCGCTGTCCGTGAGAGCTGCATCTGGGGATGCATGAATTGGCCTGTCATTCCAGCATTTTGGGAGGCCGGGGCGGGAGCATCGCTGGAGCCCGGAGTTCGAGACCAACCTGACGCCTCCAGAGGTGGAGACACCTCCCCCCCCACCCCCGCCTCCACCTCTACAAAAAACTGAAAAAGAAATTAGCTGGGTGTGGTGGTATGCGCCTGCAGTCCCAGCATTATCTATATGTTAAACTTCTGTTTTTAATCAGAGTTGCATATCCAAATAATTAAAGAATAACAAGCACAGAGACTAGTGAGGGGCTGGGCCAGATTTTCTACAACCCACATGGCTTCACCCATTTTCCAAACCCCTGGTTTCGTGAGGACCGAGAATGACCATCCCATACTATTCCAGAAACAGCCTGGGGATTCTGAATGTTTCCCGGAGAGTCATTAGGAATTATCCCAGCGGCGCTGGAGTTAAGTGGCTAACTTAAAGTTGGACGACACTGTCTGGAACAGTCGCGTAAGGGATAAGGGTGGAAACTCCGGTACTCACTGCGCTGCTGGCTCCCCGCCCCTCTCCACCGCCCCGCGCGGGCGCGGGCTCCCCGTGTCCCCGCAAGCCGCCGGGGGCGGGCCGGGGCGGGCCGGGGCGGGCCCAGGCGTGGGGGGCCGAAGGAGGAAGCGCGCGGGGCGCCATAAGGAGGAAGCGGGTATTCGGCGGTGTCCGCGCGCCTGGGAGACGCTGCCTCGGCCCGGACGCGCCCGCGCCTCCGCGGCTGGAGAGTGGTGAGTGCCCCCGCGCCCCTCCCGGGATACGCGCCGAGCCCCAGCCCGGGACCCCTGCCCGCCCGCCCGCCTGCCCCGGCGTGGAGCTCAGGGCCCGCCGCCCGCCCTGGGCCCGACCGCGGTGGGAGCCGGAGGAGGGGAAGAGGGGAGGAGGGGGTCAGAGCCTGGCCTCAGCACCGACCCGCGGGCCGCGCCTCGCCCGCCTCCCCTCCGCCCGGGCGCCCTCCTCGGCGCGGCCTGCAGTGCTGAGGGTCGGGTCCGCCTCGGAGGCGGGGAAGGCTTTGTTGTGTCCTCTCCACGTGGCCTGGGGACTCAGGGGAGGGGTTCGGGGCGCGGGGAGGGTGGGGGAGGGGCCGAGGCCAGCCCCAGAGAGGAGAAAACCCGCGGGCCTGGCCGGGCGCAGGCCGCCCTTCCCTGCGGATCGGAACCGCCTCCCACACCGTGGTCTTTCCAGCACCGCAGACACCTGCCGGCTCCTCCGGAGCGGAGCTCAGGGCTGACCAAGCGCGGTCAGAGTGGCCGCCTACGGGCACTCGCCCGCGCCTTAGAGCGCTGGCAATGATGTGCAGATCCTCGCTGCTGCTGCTGCTGCTGCTGCTGCTGGGATGCTGCTGAGTGGCTGAATGACCTCAGGGGACCCTGGGAGAGCCCTGAAGCCCTCAGCCACCAAGTGGCTGGGCTGGCAAGGGTTCATTCATTCATTCAACAAATACGAATGTGCAGCTTGTGCTGGGGTCATGATGGCTCTGGTGGGCAGCGAGGGGCCGGCCGGAGGAGCACAGTGCGGGCTCTGTAAGTGGGCTGAGGGCTGGGCCTTCTGGGGCTGGACCGGCCTTCACCTGCAGGCGGGGTTGGGGCAGGTGAGGAGCAGATGGACCCGCCCGGAGCTCTTCCACCTTCCCGTGCTTACACCCCCTTCCTGGAACCTTATCCACACCCCTCAGTCCTCGCTCTTACTGTGGGGGAGCTGCGGAGGATGTGGTTCTTCCACATTCCATTTCCACCCGCGCTGGGCAGGCTCTGAGATGGGGAGAGCTCTCCTGGGCCTGAATGTGTGCCGTCCTGGGGCCCTGCAGTCCCTTGGGAGTGATGACTGAGACCAGATTCCCTGAGCTGGGGTCTTAAGGGCTTGGGGAGCGCAGAGGGATCCTCTGGCATCAGGAGTTGAGGTAGACAGCTCCAGGGAGGCACTGCTGGGAGGAGGACCCTGGCCAAGCCTCTGCCTGTGGCCCGGAGTGTGTGTCCCTGCCCCTTCTGCCCCTCTTGCCCGAGGAGGGAAGAGGAAACCAGAGGTCAGCAGTTCGTGGCTGGGGTTTAAAGGCAGGGATCTTCCAGGACGGGCACAGGGAACATGAGGAAGCAGCTAGTGTCTCTGTTCGTGAGATGTGAGAGTGGCGACTGGGGTGAGGGGTGCAGAGACCTGCCATGGCTGGGGTGAGGTGCTGTTGGTGCTTCTGGGGAGGTTGGGCAGGATAGACGGTGGCTATCAGGTAGTCTCAGGGTTGTGCAGGGACTTGCCAGAGAGGGAAGCGGGGCATGTCCCCAGGATGGTACGGGGCGGGGCGGTGGGGGGGGGTGTCCTAGGAGGAGGGTGCCTGGGTGGGAAGAGGTGTTGCATGCCCAGCTCAAAGGCCTTGCCTAGGGGTGCGCACAGGCTCAGCTGACGTGAGGATGTTGATGGAAGGACTGAGGGTCCCACTCATTTGCAAGTGAGAACTGCCTGCCCAGCAGCCCCAGCAGTGCCTGGGCCCCTGGACTGGCAAGGATGGATGAGGGTGATGGAGGCGGATGGACATTTGATGCCGGAGCCTGCCTTCCAGGCAGAAGGGCCGTGAGTCATCCTCTCTCCAGTGCCAAGTGGAGAGGCTGCGTTATTCGTTTTCAGGGCTGAGCAGGTCCTCGACGTGACCGAGGACTGTGCACGTTGTTTGAGGCAAACTGGAGCGCTGGCTCTGTCAGCCCGTGAGAGACCTCCCTCTAGAGCTGTGGCCTCTGGAAATGCCTCCCGTGGTTGACATCTGGTCACCACTTGCCGACTGGGGTGTGGAGGGCAGCGCAGGCCTGGAATGTCCCCGAGAGCAGCTGGGCATCTGCCCCTGCCCACCCCACAGGGCCTCCCACTCACAGGGTCTACTTAGCAGCTCCATGGTTGCCATACCTTGCAGACCGCCCTCAGCGGCCACATGTATCCTTGCCCTAAGCCAATGACAGGTCCAAAGAAGACACTGATGGAGCTGAAGCGCAGGACAGAGACAAGCACCTGTGTGCCGGACGCTCATGGAGCACTTGATGTGTGCTGACTGGCTCATTTGGACGTCACGGTGGTCAGACTAGGGTAGTATCCCCATTCTCCAGATGGTGAAACTGAGGCAAGGAGAGGCTAAGTAACTTGTCCGAGGTCACAACCGAGGGAGTCGGACTCCAGGGTTTTGGCTCCGAGCATCATGCACGCTGCCCAGACTTCCCCTCCACATGTCACACCTATTAGGCCACTGGGGGTACGGAGCCTTTCTGTGGCCTCGCTCCCCTCTGAGCCTCTGGGAGGGAGGCAGCCCAGGTTCCAAGGCAGCGAGTGATGTGTGCGGGAGAAGGGAAGCTTCCGGGGCAGGGGTTCAGAACCCTCCCAGTGGGGTTTTCCCCAAGAGCCACTGCTGGCAGGTTCCTACACACCCATCCAGCCCCAGCACAGCCTGCCTCTTTTCCTTCTCTTCCTCCTTTTCTCTTTCTGCCTGCGTTGGTCCAAAATGGGGAAGTTTCACATAAAAGGCAAACGGGCCACAAAGCAGCTATTTCTAGAGGTGCTGCTGCCTTGCAGATTGAATTCTTGGTTGGCTTTTTAGGTGTTTGTTTTCGGGGTCCTTTTCTGTAGAAGAAGCTATCAACGGCCAGGCACAGTGGCTCACGCCTGTAATCCCAGCATGTTGGGAGGCTGAGGTGGTGGATTACCTGAGGTTAGGAGTTCGAGACCAGCCTGGGCCACATGGTATAACCCTCTCTCTATTTAAAAAAAAAAAAAAAAAAAAAAACCACACAAAAACTTAAAAAAAAAAAAAAAGAAGAAGCAGCTATCAACTAAGAAAAGGAGGAAGTGGCTTTGGGAGGCTGAGATGGGAGGCTTGCTTGAGTCCGGGAGATCGAGGCTGTAGTCAGCTGTGATTGCACCGCTACACTCCTTGAATCCTATCAGCTTGGCCAGGGCAGGGGTGGGAAAGGGGAAAGACCACCATCTGGATCACAGACCAGACCTGAAAGGGAGCTGGTTACTTTTAGGCACGTAGAGTAACTGGAAAGACACGCTGTCCTAGTGGAAGCCGTGGGTGGCCTCTGTGGCTGCTGTGGCCCCCGGGGAGGAGGAGATACCTGTCTTCTGGGGCTGGGGCTCAGTCTGGCTCCGGGTCTGGATCGCCAGGGAGCTTTCCGCAGAGCATCCTGCCTGGGCTTTGCCTGGTCTGCATGGGACCCCCAGCCTGTGGCTCAACCTGCTTCTGTGCTCACAGCCATGCTGGCCCTGGGGGCAGTCCTTGGCTTCCCTCCTCGTTGGCTTAACAAACCCTCTTTCGTCAGAGGAAGGAAAGTGTGTGCTGTGGCCTGGTGGAACAGGCTGGGCTTGGGGGTTCCAAATGCCCCGTGTGCTTGGGGACAGCCGCTGAACCTCCCCACCGCTGTCATGGCCCTTGGCCAAGAGCTTTCATCCGAGGCGGGCAGTAGTTGCTGTTTCTGTTATGGGGTACCTCTGCATCTGTGTTTGGCTTAATTTGTGTAACTGAATGTCTCATTTTATTTCTCACATTCATTCTGTGAAATTCCCCTGTATCTGGGTGAGTGTTCAGGTGACTACAGCCCTGGGTCCGGGATGGGCGGTGTTCCAGGAGCTCCTGCTTAGGCCTCTCCCATTCTCCCCCAAAACCAAAGAGAAGGGAAAACCCTCTGTAAGTGGATGTCACATGTCAGGTGCTTTTTCTGACACTGCATGTGATCGCACAAGGCAGGGAGTGTCCCCTTTTACAGATGGGGAAGGTGAGATCACATTGCAGGTTCAAAGTCTGACATGACCCGTCCACCTTTACAGCTTCCTTCTCTGGGCTGGGAGTGCCTGAGGGCTTCTTAAAATGCAGATGGACTTGGGGGACTGAGCTTCTCTGGGGTTCCAGTGTTTTTCTAGGGAGAGCCATCTGGGGTCAGGGCCGGGGTGGGGACAGCAGGAGAACAGGACAGGAGTGGCGACCCAGGGCCAGGGAAGGGAGTAGGCAGGGGCAGCATATGGGGGTGGAAAGAAAGGGGCCAGTGGCACGAAGGCCCCTGGGAGGCAGCAGCGTGTCCCTCCTGGGGGTAAGTCCAGGAGAGTGGCCATCCCTGAGGAGCTCTGGTCCTGTGACAGTGAGGCTGGGCCTGAGAGACCGGAGGCCAGCGGGCAAGTGTACCATCCCCCCAGCCCGGTGGGGCACCATGTGACCAGGCCTCGCGTGAGGACTGGAAGTGGCTTCTGCACCGGCTGGCATCTCCCTAGAGACAGGAAGGTGGGGTGCCTTCTGGGTTCAGCTGGGAAGTCTGAACTTTGGGTGCTGGAGGTCACTATGCTTGGGCTGGCTGCTGCCTGGGCCCAGCTGCCTCTGTGTGTGGAGTCAGTAGAGGGACCACAGCCAGGCCGGGCACTGTCCTGGCCCCGGAACCGAGGCAGGCGTGCTATGAGAAGATAACATTGCCTTGACAACTGTCCCCAGGATCCTTTCAGCAGGCACTTCCTTGCTGTGCCCTGGAAAGGTGGGGTGGCACTCTGGATGACAGCACAGCCTCAGGGTGCTTCTCTGTGGCCCACACGCCCTTCCGGCGCGACGGCCACCTCCGTTCCTGTTTCCCCAAGCCCCACTTCCCCTGAAATCCAGGCAGGGAGAGATGGGGCCTGGCTGTGAGAACCCTGGCCCCAGGTGTCACCATTTCCCCAGAAGCCTTGTTTCTCCCTCTGGGTATCCCTGAGGACCCCTGCAGACATCCAGCCCCAAACCCGGCCGGCTGAGCAGGGAGCCCAGCTGGGGGCCTTGGTGGAAGGGTCGCCCGTGTACTCACACCGGCAGCCAGCCGCTCCTGGGTCATCAGCCCCTCCCTCCGCAGGAGAGGCGAGGTGTTTCTGCCAGGGGCCGGGTGGCATTTCTGCCAGGCAGGGGCACAGCGTTGGCGCGGCACAGGCCCTGCTGTGCTCTGTGAGGGCTCTGCCCTGACTTGGACTCTGTCTGGGACGTGGTGACAGGCTTGTTCTTTATTTATTTATTTTTGAGACAAGTCTCGCGTGTCGCCCAGCCTGGAGAGCAGTGGCACAATCTCGGCTCACTGCAAGCTCCGCCTCCCGGGTTTACGCCATTCTCCTGCCTCAGCCTCCCGAGCAGCTGGGACTACAGGCGCCTGCCACCACGCCCGGCTAATTTTTTTTTTTTTTTTTTTTTTTGAGACGGAGTCTCGCTCTGTGGCCCAGGCTGGTGTGCAGTGGCCGGATCTCAGCTCACTGCAAGCTCCGCCTCCCGGGTTCACACCGTTCTCCTGCCTCAGCCTCCCAAGTAGCTGGGACTACAGGCGCCCGCCACCTCACCCGGCTAGTTTTTTGTATTTTTTAGTAGAGACGAGGTTTCACCGTGTCAGCCAGGATGGTCTTCATCTCCTGACCTCGTGATCCGCCCGTCTCGGCCTCCCAAAGTGCTGGGATTACAGGCTTGAGCCACCGCGCCCGGCCATCAATTTTTTGTATTTTTAGTACAGACGGGGTTTCACCATGTTAGCCAGGATGGTCTTGATCTCCTGACCTCATGATCCGCCCGCCTCAGCCTCCCAAAGTGCTGGGATTACAGGCGTGAGCCACCGCACGGCCCAGCCTTGTTCATTATGACAGAGTCTACAGAGAGTTCAGGGAGGGGCGGACCAGGGGCAGACAGAGGCTCCCCAGGGATTGTGGAGTAGCTAAAGGACACCTGCCTTCCGCTGCCAGCCACCACGCCCCACCCAGAAGCCCAGGGCCTGCACACGAGAGGGAGGCAGGACTCCCGGGTCACGGAGGCCGGGAGCATCGGGGTCCACTGACTTCCGGGGCCTGTGGTGGAGCCTCGGACCTCTGGGAGGGGGCCCCAGTCACCCGAAGAGGCCCTTGCCTCCTCATGCCCCCTCCTGCTGGCTGCCTTTTCAAAAAACATTTGTTTGAGACATACTGCACATGCCATAAAATTCACCCATTGAAAGTGTACAGTTCAGTGGCTTAGTATCTTCACAGTGTGCAACCATCACCACCACCTACAGGGAGAACATTTCAGTGCCCCAGAGAGAAGCTCCACGCACACCAGCGGGTCCTCCGCAACCCTGGCAGCCCTGATCTGTCTGTCTGGATTTGCATGTTTAGCACCTTTCGTGCTAATGGAATCACACACTCGGTGGCCTTTTGTGACTGACTTCTTTCATGTAGCATATTTTCAAGGGTCACTCATGTTACAGCAGGTGTTTGTGTTTCATTCATTTTTTATTTTGTATTTTTTGTAGAGATGGGGTCTCACTGCATTGCCCAGTTTGCCTCAAACTCCTGGGCTCAAGTGATCCTCCTGCCTCGGCCTCCCAAAGTGCTGGCCTTCTCTTGGCTACCAGAGGCAAATTCAAGCAGCACTGGAACTTTTCACTTCGTGGAGCCTGTTTCTCCGTTTTCTCTCTGTGTCTCGGCTTCCCCCGCCCCTGCGTCTGTGTTCTCTTGGTTTCTGGCTTGTCTATGGCCTGGTGGCGTCGGTGATTGATCCTTGGTTTGTGGTCGTATTGTTGCTCATCTTTGTAGGCGGATGACAGAGATCAGTCCTCTGTGGCCAGATTCGGAGAATCTGGATGATTGGACTTCGTTCTCTGTGTCCTTAGCGTCTTTTGAGCTCAATTCGATTCAGAATTTTGTGTCCACCAGGAAGAACAACTCTTTGATACCTGGTGCAGGGAGTTTTCCAGTTTCCGTGTTTACTCTTGCCCTGGGGCTGAAGTTGTAATTCAGAAAGGCCTTTGCCTCTCACTAAGTTAACTTTTCTTGAGTCACTGGGTAAGGTCACGAAGTGTCTTGAATTGGAGGAAATCTATTCTGATTGGTTTGTGATTAGTTTATATAAGTAAATATTTCGAAGATTTGCAGAACATAAGAAAATCCTACTTCTAATAATTTATTTATTTATTTATTATAATTTTTTTTTTGAGATGGAGTCTCACTCTGTTGCACAGGCTGGAGTGCAGTGGCGTTATCTCGGCTCACTGCAACCTCTGCCTCCTGGGTTCAAGAGATTCTCCTGCCTCAGCCTCCCGAGTAGCTGGGATTACAGGCGTTTGCCACTACACCTGGCTAATTTTTTTGTATTTATAGTAGAGACGGGGTTTCACTGTGTTAGCCAGGATGGTCTCGATCTCTTGACCTTGTGATCTGCCCCCCTTGGCCTCCCAAAGTGCTGGGATTACAGGCATGAGCCGCCGCGCCCAGCCTATTATAATTTTTTTTGAGACGGAGTCTTGCCCTGTCACCCAGGCTGGAATGCAGTGGAACGAAACTTGGCTCACTCCAACCTCTGCCTCCCGGGTTCAAGCGATTCTCCTGCCTCAGCCTCCCAAGTAGCTGGGATTACAGGTGTGTGCCACCACGCCCGGCTAATTTTTGTATTTTTATTAGAGACAGGGTTTCACCATGTTGGCCAGGCTGGTCTTGAACTCCTGATCTCAGGTGATCCTCCTGCCTTGGCCTCCCAGAGTGCTGGGATTACAGGCGTGAGCCACCGCGCCCGCTGTACTTCTAATAATTTTAATGCATTAGACTTTAAATTTAAAAGCAAATTCTTGGCCGGGCGCTGTGGCTCACGCCTGTAAAACCAGCACTTGGGGAGGCCGAGGCAGGCGGATCACGAGGTCAGGAGATCGAGACCATGCTGGTTCACACTGTGAAACCCCATCGCTACTAAAAATGCAAAAAATTAGCCAGGCGTGGTGGCGGGCACCTGTAGTCCCAGCTACTCGGGAGGCTGAGGCAGGAGAATGGCATGAACCCGGAAGGTGGAGCTTGCAGTGAGCTGAGATCGCACCACTGCACTCCAGCCTGGGCGACAGTGAGACTCTGTCTCAAAAAAAAAAAAAAAAAAAAAAAAGGCCGGGCGCGGTAGCTTACTCCTGTAATCCCAGCGCTTTGGGAGGCCGAGGCAGGTCGATCACCTGATGTCAGGAGTTTGAGACCAGCTAGGCCAACATGGAGAAACCCCGTCTCTATTAAAAAAATTAGCTGGGCGTGGTGGTGCATGCCTGTAGTCCCAGCTACTCTGGAGGCTGAGGCAGGAGAACGGCGTGAACCCGGGAGGCAGAGCTTGCAGTGAGCCGAGATTGCGCCACTGCACTCCAGCCTGGGAGACAGAGCGAGACTCCGTCTCAAAAAAAAAAAAAGTTTTTTTTCCCTCAAAGCAGCACTTCTCAAACTTTTTGGTCTCTAGATCCCTTTATATATAAAAATTATTGAGGAACCAAAAAGCGTTTGATTAAGTAGGCTTTTATCCCTATATTCTGTGTTAGAATTAAAACAGAAATTTTAAAAATAGGCCAGGCACAGTGGTCCTCACCTGTAATCCCAGCACTTTGGGAGGCTGAGGCAGGAGGATCGCTTGAGCACAGGAGTTTGAGGCTGTAGTGGGCCATGATCGTGCCACTGCACTCTAGACTGCTTGACAGAGTGAGACCCTGTCTCCAAAAAAAAAAAATTTTTTTTGATACATTTGAAATTTGTGAAATTGCTTGATTTAATTAATTAATTAATTAATTTTGAGACAGAGTCGTGCTCTGTCATCCGGGCTGGAGTGCAGTGGTGCAATCTTGGCTCACTGCAGCCTCTGCCTCCTGGGTTCAAGCAATTCTCCTGTCTCAGCCTCCCGAGTAGCTGGGTTACAGGTGCACGCCATCATGCCCGGCTAATTTTTGTATTTTTAGTAGAGACGGGGTTTCACCATATTGGTCAGGCTGGTCTCAAACTCCTGACCTCAGGTGATCCACCCGCCTCGGCCTCCCGAAGTTCTGGGAGCTCGCGAGCGTGAGCCACTGCGCCCGGCCAATGTAACTATTGTATAAAACAAAACATTTCTGTTGAGAAGAACAGCACTGCGTCCGTGTTTCTGCAGATCTCCTAGGTGTCTGACTGAATAGAGGATACCTGGATTCTCGCTGTTGCAGTATCTCTTTTGCTCAGCCTCTGGAAAAGCCCACTGTACGCTCGTGAGAGAGTGACAGAGGAAACTGTGTTATGGAAGCTTTTCAACCTCACAGATTCTCTGAAAAGGGCCTCAGGCACCCTAGGATATCCTGGTCCACACTCCCTCCTAAAGCAATTTACCTTTCCAGAATATGGTAAAAATGACGAAAAACATAGTGAAGGGCAAAACTAGGTATGTGCCTTTTATCGTCACGGTACCTGAGTCTGAAAAGCAGTAATGAATTATGTCACAATAGCAAAGTTTGCTCGTCTTGATGGCCTTGCCTTTGTTTACTCATTAATGCCTTTGCCTTCAAAGGGAAAGATTATGGCTGGCGCGGTGGCTCACGCCTGTCATCCCAGCACTTTGGGAGGCCGAGGTGGGCGGACCACGAGGTCAGGAGATCAAGACCATCCTGGCTAATATGGTGAAACCCCGTCTCCACTAAAAATACAAAAAAAAAAACTAGCCGGGCGAGGTGGCGGGCACCTGCAGTCCCAGCTACTCGGGAGGCTGAAGCAGGAGAATGGCCTGAACCCGGGAGGCGGAGCCTGCAGTGAGCTGAGATCCGGCCACTGCACTCCAGCCTGGGCGACAGAGCGAGACTCCGTCTCAAAAAAAAAAAAACCAAAGTGAAAGATTATTCTTTCCTTTCTGTGTAATCCACCTGGATGGCAGAGAGGTTCTGTATAGCAGAATCATTTTAATGCTTTATGTTGACTTTATTATGTTCATGCTTATTTAAGGGGGAAAAACAAAGAGCAAAGGTTCTTCACTTGTGAAAGATCAGATTTGTTTTGTTAATGGATAATCGAGTCTTCCCTCTCAGACGCCGTGATCCTGCCTTAACAACTGTCCAGATTCTGTCCAGATTGCCTCTGAAACTGTCCCTGAGGCTCCGAGTGCCCCTGGATAATCACAAAGATTTGATCATTCACCTCATAAAAAGAAAAATACTATAAACATAATGAGGTTTGTTTTCAGTGTTACCTTGTAAGACCCGCACGGGAAGAGTGCTTGTCAAATCACAAGAGACGCTGGCCGCCGCTCCTTGGTTCGGTGTGTACATGTAAATGTTGTTCATGGAAATATTTCGGAAGTTCTGGGCTTGGCAGGAGGCCCCGTGCTTGTCAGTGCCCTCCCCTGCTCTGTGTAGGATATTTTCTTTTTTTTTTTTTTTTTGAGACGGAGTTTCGCTCTGTCGCCCAGGCTGGAGTGCAGTGGCACCATCTCAGCTCACTGCAAGCTCTGCCTCCCGGGTTCACGCCATTCTCCTGCCTCAACCTCCCGAGTAGCTGGGACTACAGTCGCCCGCCACCACGCCCGGCTAATTTTTTTGTAGAGACAGCGTTTCACTGTGTTAGCCAGGATGGTGTCAATCTCCTGACCTTGTGATCCGCCCACCTCGGCCTCCCAAAGTGCTAGAATTACAGGTGTGAGCCACTGCACCCGGCCCGTGTAGGATATTTTCATTCAGAAATTATCTGAATGAAATATTCAGAAATACCTGGCCAGATGCATTAGAAAATCGTAATGAAAAGAGACTTTGACTCTCCCCATGCTGATGTTGCCATGTGGGAAAGGATTGCCCGGTGTTTTCACCAGTGACTATTCAGAGCCTCTGGGTCCACGCTTCCGCACTGACCATCGCCTCAATGGCTCTCAGACCACCCCAGCGTGCCGGGCCAGGGCTTCGTGAGGGGTGGGAGCAGGCTCTGAGCCCCGCAGAATGCGATGGGCCACTAGGGAACTGAATTGTGGTGGTTTGCTTGGAATGTAGCTGACATTTTCATTTCTGTTTTCTAGCTGTAAGAGGAAATGCTTTCTCATTCTTAGTGTCTGTAATCCGTAATGATTTAGAAGGCTCTGCTCTGGTAGATGGATATGAAACTTTCTTTTTTTTTTTTTTGGAGACAAAGTCTTGCTCTGCTACCCAGGCTGGAGTGCAATGGCGCGATCTCAGCTCACTGCAACCTCTGCCTCTGGGTTCAAGTGATTCTCCCGCCTCAGCCTCCTGAGTAGCTGGGACTACAGTTGCCCATCACCTCACCTGGCTAATTTTTTGTATGTTTAGTAGAGATGGGATGTAGAATAGAGATGCTGGCCAGGCTGGTCTTGAACACCTGACCTCAAGTGATCTGCCCTCATCAGCTTCCCAAAGTGCTGGGATTATAGGCGTGAGCCACTGCGCCCAGCCAGATGTGAAACATTTTTAAATGATATCACTGTCTCAGTGAACCCCCATTCTCACTGTCTCCTTATTTTTTGTGGTGATATAGTTATTTGTATAGGTTCGGTAAGAATGTGTCCTTTTTAAAATTGAAATTTGAAATTTAAAAAAGTTTAAACTTTAATAATAATAATGATTTTTAGAGATGGGGCTTCACTGTGTCATCCAGGCTGGCCTGGCCTTGAGCTTCTGGGCTTTCAAGCCGTCCTCCCACCGCAGCCTTCCGAGTAGCTGAGGTTACAGGTGCACACCACTACACCTGGCTCTGGTTTTTTTGTTTGTTTGTTTGATACGGGGTCTCACTCTGTCACCCAGGCTGGAGTGCAGTGGCACAATCTCGGCTCACTGCAACCTCCGCCTCCTGGGTTTAAGTGATTCTCCTGCCTCAGCCTCCCGAGTAGCCGGGACTACAGGCGCCTGCTGCCACGCCTGGCTAATTTTTGTATTTTTAGTAGACATGGGGTTTTCTCTATGTTGACCAGGCTGGTCTTAAACGCCTGACCTCAAGTGATCCACCTGCCTCGGCCTCCCAAAATGCCAGGATTACAGGTGTGAGCCACTGCGCTGGACCCACACCTGGCTCTTTTTTTTTTGAGCTGGAGTCTTGTTGCCAGGCTGGAGTGTAGTGGCACGATCTCGGCCCACTGCACCCTCCGCCTCCCAGGTTCAAGCGATTCTCCTACTTCAACCTCCTGCGTAGCTGGGACTACAGGCGCCACCATGCCCAGCTAATTTTTGTATTTTTAGTAGAGACGAGGTTTCACCAAGTTGGCCAGGATGGTCTCGATCTCTTGACCTTGTAATCAACCCGCCTCGTCCTCCCAAAATGCTGGGATTACAGGCATGAGCCACCATGCCCGGGTCACCTGGCTCTTTTTTAAGTGTATATTTTTTATCGTGGTAAAATAGATATAGCATAAGATTTCCCATTTTAAGCATTTTTAAGCATACAGTTCAGTGGCATTCAGTGTAGTCACATTGTCATGCAACCATCACCCCCAACCATCTCCAGAACTTTTTCACCTTTCAAAACAGAAACGGTACCATTAAATGCTAACTTGCCGCCCCCAGCCCTTGGCAGGTGCCTTTGTACTTTCTGATCCTTGTGAAGTTGACTACTCTGGGCACCCCTTGGAGATAGAACCACATGTATTTGTCCTTTCACGACTGGCCTAGTTCACCCAGCATAGTGTCTTCATGTTCATCTGTGTTGTAGCGTGTGTCCATCGTATGTCACCCCACGTTTTATTTTTCCACTCATCCATTAGACATCTGGACTATTTTGGCCTTTTGTCTGCTGTGACCATGGGTGTGCAAATGTGTGTTCCAGGCCTTAGTTTTCAGTTCTTCTGCGTAATGCCCAAAAGCTGAATTCTAGGTCAAACGGTAGTTCTAGGTTTAATTTTTTGAGGGACTAGCTTCTGTGCCTTTTCTCAAACCGATATATAACTGGATAAGTTCCTAGTGCAGCCGGGAACAGCATTCGTTCCCTGGAATGCTGCATTTGTGAAGGACGCTGACCAGCCACTTCTGGAGGAACTGAGGTGACCGTGGACCAGTGCCTGCGAGGTCTCGGCCTCCTCAGAAGAGTGGCCCAGCCCCAACTCACGGCGTGGCAGGAAGGTCACGTGCCAGCAGCTGGGGAACTTAAGCTCTTTGAGGCACCTCAGTAAGAGAGATAAGAGACTGAATGTGCAGACAGACATGACTGGACCCCATTACCTTCAAGGACCCCCGGGAGGCCACAGGCCAGCTTGTGGAGCCGGGTGCTGTCGCTAGCAACCATCCGGGAAGCCACACAGTAACTAGAATCTATGCCGTCAGCCTCACGTGGCCAGAGCTTGACTGACTGGCAGCTTCCTGAAGTTTTGTCTCTGCTTCCATCCAACTTGAGACCAAGTAGAGAAGCCGTCGGTGCACCTAACAGATTGAAGGCTAGCTTCCCTTGGAGCCTCTGGCGGGCAAAGGCGAATGACAGTGGCCGAGTCCCTTGCCGTTGCGAGCTCTGAGAACACGCCCTTGCGTCTCCTTGAGGAGGGCTTCACTCACACGGGCCCCACAGGAGAAACCTGCTAGAATTGCTTTCTTTCTTTCTTTTTTTTTTTGAGACAGGGTCAGGCTCTGTTGCCCAGGCTGGAGTGCAGTGGCGTGATCTTGGCTCACTGTAACCTCCACCTCCTGGGCTCAAGCAATTCTCCCCCAGTAGCTGGGACTACAGGCAAACACCACCATGCCCGGCTGGTTTTTGTATATATTGTAGAGACTGGGTTTTGCCAGATCGCCTAGGCTGGCCTTGAACGCCTGGGCTCAGGTGATCTGCCTGCCTGCTTTCCCAAAGTGCTGGGATTACAGGCGTGAGCCAGCGTGCCCGGCCAAAGCCTGCTGGTTTCTTAGGCTTGGTTTCCAGCCCTCAGAATAGCAGACTGTTGCTGGTGTTCAAGGGCAATCTAAGATTCCTTCTGAAGATAGCCAGGGAGAAGCTGCTTTTGTGCCCTCGTTGCTGTTTGATACTGCATGGCCCTAAATTAGTCAAAGAAGCACAAGGAGGCTTAGTTGAATTGAACTCTCGCTGCACTGTGTAATGGTCAGGGCAGTCTCATGAGTCCCGCCCTTCTTTTGGGTTAAAGAATCCTTTGCGGCCAGCGTGGTGGCTCACGCCTATAATCCCAGCACTTTGGGAGGCTGAGGGGGGGGCGGATCACGAGGTCAGGAGTTCGAGACCAGCCTGGCCAACATAATGAAACCCCATCTCTGCTAAAAATACAAAAGTTAGCCGGGCATGGTGGTGCATGCCTATAGCCCCAGCCACTTGGGAGGCTGAAGCAGGAGAATCACTTGAACCCAGGAGGTGAAGGTTGCAGTGAGCTGAGATTGCACCACTGCACTCCAGCCTGGGTGACAGAATGAGACTCCATTTCAAAAAAACAAGAAAGGAAGAAAGAAATGCGATTGAACTTTGCTCCGTGGAAAGCAACCAGTGCCTTGTGGCTGTTGGGCCCAGTTTTGCCTCAGTTTGTGAGCGCATTCCCAGTTTCCCCGTTGCCTGTGCACACAGTTCGTGGACTCCTTTGAATGATTTCAACATCGCTGTTTCCCCTGTTAAAAATGAGTTGAATAAAACCTTTCTTTTTTTTTTTTTTTTTTTGTTTTTTGTTTTTTGAGACGGAGTCTCGCTCTGTCGCCCAGGCTGGAGTGCAGTGGCGCGATCTCGGCTCATTGCAAGCTCCGCCTCCTGGGTTTACGCCATTCTCCTGCCTCAGCCTCCTGAGTAGCTGGGACTACAGGCGCCCGCCACCGCGCCCGGCTAATTTTTTGTATTTTTTTTTTAGTAGAGACGGGGTTTCACCGTGGTCTCGATCTCCTGACCTTGTGATCCGCCCGCCTCGGCCTCCCAAAGTGCTGGGATTACAGGCGTGAGCCACCGCGCCCGGCCGAATAAAACCTTTCACATGCATTCATTTAAGAACAATAACAGGCCAGCACGGTGGCTCACGCCTGTAATCCCAGTACTGTGGGAGGCCGAGGGGGGCAGATCATGAGGTCAGGAGTTCGAGACCAGCCTGGTCAACATAGTAAAACCGCATCTCCGCTAAAAATACAAAACTTAGCCGCACGTGGTGGTGGGTGCCTGTAATCCCAGCTAATCAGGAGGTTGGGGCAGGAGAATCGCTTGAACCTGGGAGGCGGAGGTTGCAGTGAGCCAAGATCATGCCACTGCACTCACGCCTGGGCGACAGAGCGAGACTCTGTCTCAGAAAAACAAACAAAAAACCAAAAAGGAAATCACCTTCTCCAAACCCTTTATTTTTCTTTTCTTTTTTTGAGATGGAGTTTTGCTCTTGTCACCCAGCCTGTAGTGCAGTGGCATGATCTCAGCTCACTGCAACCTCCGCCTCCTGGGTTCAAGTGATTCTCCTGCCTCAGCTTCCCAAGTAGCTGGATTACAGTCACACACCACCACACCTGGCTAATTTTTTGTTTTTGTTTTTGTTTTGTTTTGTTTTGTTTTGAGACGGAGTCTCGCTCTGTCACCCAGGCTGGAGTGCAGTGGCCGGATCTCAGCTCACTGCAAGCTCCACCTCCCGGGTTTACACCATTCTCCTGCCTCAGCCTCCCGAGTAGCTGGGACTACAGGCACCCACCACCATGCCTGGCTAGTTTTTTGTATTTTTTAGTAGAGACGGGGTTTCACCATGTTAGCCAGGATGGTGTCGATCTCCTGACCTCGTGATCTGCCCGTCTCGGCCTCCCAAAGTGCTGGGATTACAGGCGTGAGCCACCGCGCCCAGCCCACCTGGCTAATTTTTGTATTTTTAGTAGAGACAGGGTTTCAACATGTTGACCAGGATGGTCTCAGTCTCTTGACCTCGTGATCCGCCTGCCTTGGCCTCCCAAAGTGCTGGGATTACAGGCGTGAGCCACCGCGCCCGGCCTCCAAACCCTTTATTTTTCTGAAGACACCAAGGCCCAGAAAAGTGAAGTGTCAGGAATTCCTTCCCTGCCCCTCTCCTTTTCTGATTAATTCTTGGGCATTCTTCAGCCCTGACCCAAATGGCACTGCCCCTTCTCTGGGTCACCAGTCTAGGTCACGGTGCCTGTGTGTTCACACTCTCCGGTTGGCTCGTTCCTTGGCGCTGCACAGAGCATGCCGTGAAGTTTGGGGGGTGGATCGACGTTCCTAGAGTAGCACATGCTTGTTTTCATGGTGTCCACTGTATTTATAATGGTATATTTTTGTAAATAAGCTCCACTGGGCCACGGACACATGGATCATTTTTGCCATTGTCCCTAGCCCTGAGTACAGTGCATGCACTGCCAGCAAGCCCAGCACGTCTACTGGTGGGAGAATGCCACCCCCAAAGCCACAGAGCGTGTCAGTGGTGGCCAGGGCATGAGTCGAGCTGGTTGTCCTGGCTTTGGGCTGGCGTGCCCTCCTGTGCCGCGTGTGGGTGACCTCGAGGTCGCATAGTGTTTAGGAGGTGTGTGTGCCTGGGGAACATAGTGACAGTCATTTGTTACTTAAGAATAAATTTAGCTGGGTGCTGTGGTGCACACCTGAAGCCCCACCTACTCAGAAGGCCGAGGTGGGAGGATGGCTTGAGCCCAGGAGTTCAGGCCGAGGTAGGAGGATTGCTTGAGCCCAGGAGTTCTAAGCCAGCCTGGGCAACATAGCGACACTCCATCTCAAAAAAAAGAAATTCAGGCTGGGCACGGTGGCTCACAGGCTTGAGCCACCGCGCCCGGCTCGATTTCTTCTTAAGTGACAAATGAAGCCAGAGGTTACCCGATGCAGGGCTGGTGCTCTGCCCGAAGTTGACCAGCCAGGCCTAGGAATGCCACTCCCTGCTCCTAAAGCCCTCCGAGGCCATTGCCCAGAGGAGGCAGCCTTATGTCCCAGGGTATGGGGCCCCCAGAGTCTGGGCCGTGCAGCCTCAAGGCACAGCCCAGGGGAGCTGCCCTCACTCTGTCCTCTCCCTAGACTGCCACACCACCTCGCCCCTGTGTTATCCCATATGATCATGGATTTGATAGAAAATGTCCCATGGGGGAGCAGGCGCGGTGGCTCACGCCTGTAATCCCAGCACTTTGGAAGGCCAAGGTGGGCGGATCAGGAGGTCAGGAGATTGAGACCATCCTGGCTAACACAATGAAACCCTGTCTTTACTAAAAACACAAAAAATTAGCTGGGCGTTTTGGCGGGTGCCTGTAATCTCAGCTACTCGGGAGGCTGAGGCTGGAGAATGGCGTGAACCCGGGAGGTGGAGCTTGCAGTGAGCCGAGATTGTGCCACTGCATTCCAGCCTGGGTGACAGAGTGAGACTCCATCTTAAAAAAAAAAAAAAAGTCCCATCGGGGTATTCATCCCAGCCTTGTCTTTAGTGGTGACGATGTAAGCTATTCGCATGCCCCACACTGGGGTTAGTGGTATTCGCTGTGTATGTGACACACCGGCATGGGTCAGTGGTCTTCCTCTGTGATGTGACAATGTCGGTATGGGTCAGTGGCGTTCTGCTGTGTGTGACACACCGGTCTGGATTAGTGGGTGTTCCACCATGTATGTGACACTGGTATGGGTTAGTGGTGTTCGCTATGTATATGAACACACTGGTATGGACTTCGGCCCTGAACACTAGTGACACTTTGAACTGGATGGGTTGTGGGACTACCCTGAGCATTGCAGGGTACTCAGCAGTGCCCCCACTGCTACCTGGAGTGCCAGGAGCATGCACCCCGTAAATGTCTCCAGACAGCACCAGATATTTCCTGGGTGTCCAAGTCGCCCTGGCTGAGGACTGCATGAGTCTGGTGGGAGACTCGCTGCAGTGCCAAGGTGGCCGCAGTCTGCTTGTGACGCGGGCGTGTATCTGAGTCTGAAGGAAGCTGGTTTTTGTGAGCTGCCTCCCGAGCTCGGAGGTGACAGTGGGCACTTTCTCCACAGAGACCCCCGAAGTTGTTCCTTGGAGAACAAAGCGGCGAGGCGCGGGGGCTACAGACCTTGAGGCGGAAGCTAGGGTCTGGTCCACTGTGCCATGGCCTGGGCAGTGGCCTCTGTGGCCTGTTTTGTGGGGTGGGCTCTGTCTTGCGCTTTGTCTCGTGTGGGTGCAGGCTCCCCTTCCTCCCCTGTGGAGCCGGCAGATGGCCCCGGAGCCGGGCCCTGGTGCCTCCCTGTCTGTCATGCAGCTCAGGTCCCTTCCTATGAAATGCACGGCCACACCCAGTGAGGGTTTCTCCTGGGCTCCCCAGTGGGAGAGTGGGGTGCAGCCTGCAGCGGTGCAGGGCCCCCAGGCCTGTGTGAGCCCCAAGGTGGGGAGGTGGATGAGGCGCCTGTCAGTGCTGCTTTCTGCCACCTCCTCTGCCTGGGCACAGGCTCTCTCCTCTGTTTGCTTTTTATTTCCTATGTATTCAGGAACCGTGTGAAATTGCCAGTGCCTGGTTTTGTCCTACAAAATAGCCATTTCATTTGGTTCAACCTGATACTGTGTCTATACACACACGCACAGGCAAATACTTTTTAGAACAGGATCACTCTATTCACAGTGTTCTGTAGAAATTTGTGTTCAGTCTTTTTAAGACACCTTACTATACTGATGCCAACAAAGATTTTTTTTTTTCTTTTTTTCTGAGACAGGGTCTCACTCTGTCGCCCAGGCTGGAGTGCAGGGGTGTGATCTCCGCTCACTGCAACCTCTACCTCCTGGACTTAAGTGATCCTTCTGCCTCAGCCTCCTGAGTAGCTGGGCCCACAGAGTTTGCTTCACCGTACCTGGCTAATTTTGTATTTCTGTAGAGATGGGGTTTCACCATTTTGGCCAGACTGGTCATTCTTTTTTTTTTTTTTTTTTGAGACGGAGTCTCGCTCTGTCACTCAGGCTGGAGTGCAATGGCATGATCTCGGCTCACTGCAACCTCTGCCTCCCAGGTTCGCGCCATTCTCCTGCCTCAGCCTCTCAAGCAGCTGGGACTACAGGTGTGCATGCACCACCATGCCCAGATAAGCTTTGTATTTTTAATAGAGACAGGGTTTCACCATGTTGGCCAGGATGGTCTCCATCTCTTGACCTCGTGATCCGCCTGCCTCGGCCTCCCAGAGTGCTGGGATTACAGGCATGAGCCACTGTGCCTGGCCCAGACTGGTCATTCTTTTATTTTAGAGCCAGGGTCTCCCTCTGTGCCTAGGCTGGAGTGCAGTGGCACCATCCTAGCTCACTGCAGCCCTGAACTCCCGGGTGCAAACAATCGTCATCTCAGATCAATCTTAGTCTCGAGCTGTCACCCAGGCTGGAGTGCAGTGGTGCAATGTTGACTCAGTGCAACCTCCGCCTCCTGGATTCAAGCGATTCTCCAGCCTCAGCCTCCCGAGTTGCTGGGATTACAGGCATGTACCACCACACCCAGCTTATTTTTGTTTTTTGTTTTGTTTTGTTTTGTTTTTGAGACAGAGTCTCACTCTGTCATCCAGGCTGGAGTGCAGTGGCATGATCTCAGCTCACTGCAGCCTTCGCCTCCCGGGTTCAAGCAATTCTCCTGCCTCAGCCTCCCAAGTACCAGAGACTACAGGTGCGTGCCACCACGTCCAGCTAATTTTTTCTATTTTTAATAGAGATGAGGTTTCACTGTGTTAGGCAGGATGGTCTCTATCTCCTGACCTCGTGTTCTGCCCGCCTTGGCTTCCCAAAGTGCTGGGATTACTGTCGTGAGCCACCACGCCCGGCCTATTTTTGTATTTTTAGTAGAGACGGGATTTTACCATGTTGACCAGGCTGGTCTTGAACTCCTGACCTCAAGTGATCCTCCTGCCTCAGCCTCCCAAAGTGCTGGGATTACAGGCATGAGCTACTGCGTCTAGCCGGAAGATTTAATTTTTTAATTGTCAAATCCATTCTCTCTCTCTATAAACATTTTACATTTTATGATAATAAAATAATTTGTGAGCCGACGGCCCTGTTTCCCTGATGCCTGAGGTCTTCCTGGGGTGTCATGGGAGGGCTGAATTCAGGTGTGGGGTTGGCCCCAGGGTACTGAGGGCCTGGGCGAGTATCTGGAATGAGGGAAACAGCTTGGTTCCAGCCAAGAGGAAAGAAACCCAGGATGCTCTGGTCAGGCCAGGACCTGGGCTCAGTCACCATTTCTGGAGCCCAAGCCCGCTGCGTTGTCCTCCCGAGGGGTCCTGACTGGGGCTTTCCAGGAGCAGCCGCCCACTCTGTGTGTGTCCTCTTCCAGGTCGCCGCTGGAACACCGTGAACTAGGAGTGAGTCGGAGCTGCCGTGCTGCCCAGGCCATGGACTGTGAGGTCAGAGGCCAGATCCCCTGCGGGTGCCTTGTGGGAGGTGGGGGGTGAGGGGTAAGGGCCGGCATGTCCCCCAGCACGCCTCCATGAGAGCTAAGGCTGAGCCCACATGGCCCTTACCACAGCTCCGCACAGACGAACCCCGCCCAGCCCCTTCACTGAAGCAGGCAAGAGCCGGGAAGCCCTCCGTTTCCCTGTCCTGCACCTTCCTTGCACTCCACTTTCGGTGCGGCCCCTCCACACAGCGGCTGGGGCTAACTGCAAGGGCAAGGGGGCTTTTGGTTTAAGACCATTGATAGCCATAGGCTGTGGGTCCCAGCACTTTGGGAGGCCAAACAGGAGGATTCCTTGAGGCCAGGAGGTCGAGGCTACAGTGAGCTGTGATTGTGCCAGTGCACTGCAGCCCTGTCCAAACAAACAAGCAAGCAAACACACACAAAAGAGATTTAAAAACAAGAAAGTGGGCATTACATAAGCACTTCATACAATTCTCTCAACTGTAAAAGCAAGACAACAATACTTGTCTAACCCATGCCATTGCTATCAGGAGCAAATAAATCAATAAAGGTCAAATAAAAGTGCTGGAAACTGTAAGGTGTTTCAAAACATTTTTAACCCACTGGATTTAAATTTCCCTTCATAGCTGGGTGAGGTGGCACATAATCCCAGTGACTTGGGAGGCAGAAGCGGGAGGATTGCTTGAGGCCAGGAGTTTGATTGAGAAACCTGGGCAACATAGTAAGACCCTGTCTTTATAAAGATAAAAGCGGTGGAGTTCTGGGAGGGGAGCCCGGAGTCCCCGCGGTCATGGTCCTGCCTTCAGCAGGATGCTCCCTGAAGGACTCCTTGTCTCTCCTTCCCTTTAAATGGTCTGGGGAGAGAAAATCACAGCACACGGGTCAGGAGCCTCTCCACCCACTGCAGCAGAGCCTCCTCCCGCCCCTCCTGCCGAGTTCTGCAGCCTCTGCAGGGCGCCCGGCACCGGGGCCTCGCGCTGTCCTGGCAGCCTCTGGGAAGGCATCTGCGAAGTCTAATGCCTTGGCGCTTAGTGACTGGCGGCCTGTGTCGCGGTTTCTGAACATGGAGAGCACCCAGCACCCAGGAGGTTCTCAAGCTGCCCCTACTGGGCGTCCTTTCCAGAGGTGGGGATGGTGTGGATTTCAGCGTGGTGGCTGGAGGGCTGAGGCAGTGGCTCGAGTTTGATGTTAGTTACGTGAACAGAGGAGATTGCAGGAGCTCCCCCGGTCCTGATCCAGGCTTCTTGTCAGTGGCCAAAAGACCACTCTGTGGGTGCCACCGTCCCTTCCCACCTGCCGCTGCTGTTCCGGCTTCGTGCTCTGGAGGCCTCCGCAGGCAGAACGGAACGCCGCCGTCACAGTGCGGCGCCCTGACTCGCCTGAGGAGGCGCCTGCCCTCCCGCCGCCTCTGCCTCTGCCCGCCCGGTCAGTGAGGGGCTGGATGTCGCCGCGCGCAGCGCTCCCCTTTCCTGCCTTCGGAGGGAGAAAGCCGGGGCAGCAGTGAGGCAGCCCGCCCGGGGCCACAGAGCTGGGGTCACAGCGAAACACTCCGAAAGATTCTTTCAAATTATAGGGTTCAGCCTTTTTTCCCATCAGAACTTTAATTCTGTTTAGATATTTCTTTTTTTCTGGTTTGTTTTATTTGTTTTGAGACGGAGTCTCGCTCTGTCACCCAGGCTGGAGTGCAGTGGCGCGATCTCAGCTCACTGCAAGCTCCGCCTCCCGGGTTCACGCCATTCTCCTGCCTCAGCCTCCCGAGTAGCTGGGACTACAGGCGCCCGCCACCACGCCTGGCTAATTTTTTGTATTTTTTAGTAGAGACGGGGTTTCACCATGTTAGCCAGGATGGGCTTGATCTCCTGACCTCGTGGTCCACACGCCTCGGCCTCCCAGAGTGCTGGGATTACAGGCGTGAGCCACCGCACCTGGCCAGTTCTATGTAGATATTTCTTTTTCTTCCCCTAGTAAAAATAAAATAAAATAAAATACAGTAAAATGCACATAACAGAAAATTTACTGGGTGCAGTGACTCACACCTATAATACCAGCACTTTGGGAGGCGGAGTGGGTGGATTGCTCGAGCTCAGGAGTTTGAGACCAACCTGGCCAACATGGTGAGACCACCATACCTACAAAAACTACAAAAATTAGCCAGGCATGGTGGTGCATGCCTGTAGTCCCAGCTGCTTGGGAGCCTGAGGCAGGAAAATCACTTGAGCTCAGGAGTCTCAGGCTGTAGTGAGACAAGATCGCACCACTGCACTCCAGCCTGGGCAGCAGAGGGAGATCCTGCCTAAACAACAACAAAATCAGTGTTCCTAATTTTCCTTTAAAAAGTGTGGAGAACTTTGCATTATTTTGCTTGTCAGTATCTTCCAACTGCTGCCTCTTTGATTGTTTTGATATTTGATAAAACAAAGACAATGAGATTGGTTTTATTTTTGTTTGGTGCTATTTTTTTGCCAGGTTTGGGGAACAGGATTTTTCCAATTTATGAAACTGCATTGGGTAGGGTAGGCACCATCTTTTTCTTTCTTTTTTTTTTTTTTTTTTCTTTTCTGAAACAGAGTCTCACTCTGTCACCAGGCTGGAGTGCAGTGGTGCGATCTCGGTTCGCTGCAACCTCCACCTCCTGGGTTTCAAGCAGTTCTCCTGCCTCAGCCGCCCGAGTAGCTGGTACTACAGGCACGTGTCACCACGCCCAGCTCATTTTTGAATTTTTAGTAGAGATGGGGTTTCACTATGTTGCCCAGGATGGTCTCAACCTCTTGACCTCATGACCACTCGCCTCGGCCTCCCAAAGTGCTGGGATTACAGGCGTGAGCCACTGTGCCCAGCCAGTACCATCCTTTTCTTTGCACTGGAGCTGGTCTTATTATTTCTGCCTCCATTAGATCACTTTTGTAACATGCCTTGCAGAATTTCCTGTCTGAATCATTTCTCTTAGCATATTTTTTTCCTGTGATCTAAAAGATAAACAACTATCAATTCTTTTATCAAAAGTGGATCTAGAGGCCGGGCATGGTGGCTCACGCCAGTAATCCCAGCACTTTGGGAGGTTAAGGTGGCAGATCACCTGAGGTCAGGAGTTCCAGACCAGCCTGGCCAACATGCTGAAACCCCATCTTTACTAAAAATACAAAAATTAGCCAGGTGTGGTGGCATGTGCCTGTAACCCCAGCTACTTGGGAGGCTGAGGCAGGAGAATCCATTGAACCTGGGAGGCAGAGGTTGCAGTGAGCTGAGATCACACCATTGCACTCCAGCCTGGGCAACAGAGTGAGACTTTGTCTCCAAAAAAAAAGTGGATGTGGAAGATCAAAAAAGGGCATGGTTCCATATTGGCACAGCACAAGCTCTATTCTTGGAATTAAATGACATCCATCTTCCAAGCCTACTCCTGTCCTGTGGGACCAGCCCAGCCTGTCCCTGAAGCACTGGTCCAGACAGGAGCCTGTCCACACAGTTCTCCACCCACTGGGCCCAGTGCTTGACTGCACGGTCACTCGCAGCATCTGGACCTCCTCTGGCAGGTGCCATTCTTTGCTCTCCCTCCCTGCCCCCTCAAGTCTTTGTTTTCTGTGGGATCTTGAGTTTGATAGCCTGACCTGCCATGGTGGCAGTGCTGCTCTGTGTCCAGATTCTGGATGCCTGTTTACCAAGCGCAGGTCAAAGAGGTCCTTGGGCGGCGGCTGCCTGCGTTAGCTTCTCGGGGCTGCTGTAGGCAATTCCAAGCAGGAGAGTGGCTTTAAACAACAGACGCCGATTCCCTCCCGGTTCTAGAGGCCGGAAGGCTGGAATCCCGTGTTGCCTGGCTGCTTCCTTCTGGGGCATTCTCCCGGCTCCTGTGGCTGCCTCTGTCTTCACATGGTGTTCTCTCTGTGTGTCTCTGCTTAAATCTCCCTCTCGTTTCTCTTACAAAGACACCAGTCATTGGATTTAGGACCCACCCTAATCCAATACGACCTCATCTTAACTTGATTGCATCTGCAGAAACCTCATTTTCAAATAAGGTCACATTGGCAGGTACTTGGGGTTAGGACTTGCACACTTTTTTTTTTTTTTTTTTTTTTTTTTTTTGAGACGGAGTCTTGCTGTGTCGCCCAGGCTGGAGTGCAGTGGCCGGATCTCAGCTCACTGCAAGCTCCGCCTCCCGGGTTTTTACGCCATTCTCCTGCCTCAGCCTCCCGAGTAGCTGGGACTACAGGCGCCCACCACCGCGCCCGGTTAGTTTTTTGTATTTTTTAGTAGAGACGGGGTTTCACCGTGTTAGCCAGGATGGTCTCGAACTCCTGACCTCGTGATCCGCCCGTCTCGGCCTCCCAAAGTGCTGGGATTACAGGCTTGAGCCACCGCGCCTGGCCAGACTTGCACACTTCTTTTTGGGTGACACAGCTTAGCCCACAGCACTGCCTGCGTCCTCTCTTCTCTCCTCACCAGGACTGTCGCTTGAGGCAGGAATGAAGCACATCCTGTTTGTGAGCTGTCTCGTGCCATGAGGCTGCTGCATACAGGAACTGTTAGGAATTGATGCAGCGGAATTTTGCATACAATTTTTCCTGTTTTCAGAAACAACTTTGGAGAAGTAAAGGCTGAATAGCAATACACAAGCACCTTATTTGATTTTTATTTTAGATTCAGGGGTACACGTACATGTTTGCTACATGGGAATATCATGCACTGGTGGGGACTGGGCTTCCGGTATTGCCTGGAGAGGGACTGTGTCGTGCTGCCCCGCCCCCGCCTCCCTGCCGTAAAGCGCCCAGTGCCTGCTCGCTCCATCTTCCTGTCCATGGGCACCCATTGTTTAGCTCCCACTTATAAGTGAGAACAGTCAGTGTTTGATTTTCTGTTTCTGAGTTGGTTCACTCAGGGTAATGGCCTCTAGCTCTATCCACGTTGCTACAAAGGACATGATTTTATTCTTTTTTATGGCTGCAGCAATACACAAGCTCCTTATTTTAAGCATTTTTTTTTTTTTCTTTTTTGAGACAGGGTCTCACTTTGTCACCCAGGTTGGAGTGCAGTGGTGTGACCATGGTTTATTGCAGCCTCAAACTTCTGGGCTCAAGTGACCCTTCCACCTCAGTCTCATGAGTAGCTGGGACTACAGGTGCATGCCCCCTTGGCTAATTTTTATTTTTTATAAAGATGGGGATCTTGCTGCCAGGCTGGTCTCAAATTCCTAGGCTCAAGCAATCCTCCTGCCTCTGCCTCCCAGAGTGCTGGGATTACAGGCGTCACGTAGCAAAGCATTAAAACAATTTGCTGATGGGCACTGTAGCTCACGCCTGTAATCTCAGCACTTTGGGAGGCCAAGGGGGAGCAGATCACGAGGTCAGGAGTTCGAGACCAGCCTGACCAACATGATGAAACATCGTCTCTACTAAAAATACAAAAATTAGCTGGGTGTGGTGGTGCACGCCTGTAATCCCAGGTACTCAGGAAGCTGAGGCAGGAGAATCATTTGAACCCGGGAGGCGGAGGTTGCAGTGAGCCGAGATCACAGCACTGCACTCCAGCCTGGGTGACAGAGCGAGACTCCATCTCAAAACAAAAACAAAAAAGCAATTTGCCCTGTAAGAACTGTCCTCTAAAAGTTTTTGGTTTTTCTAATGAAAAATATTATGGGCTTAGAGGATAGAAATAAATCTCTGCCTGCACTTCCATCTTCCCTCCCGCCCTTCTCTGGCAGCCCAGGAGGTCTTTGTGTGTGAACCTGGGCAGATCTCAGCATCCCCGCCCTTCTTTTTGTTTTGTTCTCTCTTCCACCTTACGTCTTTCTCTGCTCTGGGCACACCCAGCTGCAGATGCTACAAGGGTTCACCTTTGTTTGCAAGAATACAGCCCCAAACACAGTCAGTACCCCAAGAACAGTCCCTGCCATCTCCCGCGGCACAGACGCTGGCCGAGCTGCAGCTGCCAGTGCTGCCCAGGGAGCTGGAGAGCTGTCGGCCAAGAGCCCAGCCCCTCCGGGTAGAGCAGGAGCCAGCCCCACCACTCCCTGTGGGGTTTGGATTAAGGACACATCCACCCAAAGTAAACCAAGCTTGGCCGAAGGCAGGTGCCCAGCTGTGGTCACCACTCCACAGTAGTTACTGGAAATCTTCCATCTGCCCAGTACCCTCCTGAGCCCGTGAAGGAGATGAGGGGAAAGAAAGGGGCTCCGCCTGTTGGAAGCACAGCCAGGAAAGGTGGGCTCAGATTGCTGAAGCTTGCGGGGGAACCTGAAGAAAGTGTGCAAGCACAGGATGATGGATGATGCCCGCGTGTCACTCACTCGCCTCCCCAGAACAGCCTGTGGCCTTCTCACCCAGTGGAAGCTCCCCAGCCACGTGTTTCAGGAGGTCCAGCAGATTCCTCTGCAGAGGAATCCCTTCCTGCAGAGTCGGGGCTCGCTCCCTGCCATCTACAGGCGGTGCTGCTTAAAGCCAGGGCCGCAGACCTTGCCTCTGCCTGTTGAGACCTCCTGCAGGGCACTCCAGCCCACAGGGTCCCTCAGCTCTCCGGGGCCTGCGAGGCTCTTTTGGGCTGGCCGCACCTGGAGCTCTTTGCAGGAGGGGCCTCTGGCCTGGCTGAGGTCCCACCTTCCTGACTCCCCTTTCCCCTCAGGTCAGCAATGGTTCCGGCCTCAGGGATGAGTGCGTCACAAACCTGCTGGTGTTCGGCTTCCTCCAAAGCTGCTCTGACAACAGCTTCCGCAGAGAGCTGGACGCGCTGGGCCGCGAGCTGCCAGTGCCAGCTGCCCAGTGGGAGGCCTACGACGAGCTTCAGACGGACGGTAACCGCAGCAGCCACTCCCGCATGGGAAGAATAGAGGCAGGTAGGTGGCCGGCCCCACCTCCTTCCCCAAAGCCGGGCTTTTCTGTCGCCAGTTACTGGGCTCAGCCTCCGCGTCTGCAGTTTCAGCGACCACGTAGGTTGGTGTCACTTAACCACTTGACTGATTGGTCTCTACTTGATTCCCTCCAGTGCTGCTGAACTCACTGCCCACCATTTTTGGGTGACTCTGTTAGAAAATTCTTCCTGCCGGGCGCGGTGGCTCACGCCTGTAATCCCAGCACTTTGGGAGGCCGAGGCGGGCGGATCACGAGGTCGGGAGATCGAGACCATCCTGGCGAACACGGTGAAACCCCGTCTCTACTAAAAGAAATACAAAAAACTAGCCGGGCGTGGTGGCGGGCGCCTGTAGTCCCAGCTACTCGGGAGGCTGAGGCAGGAGAATGGCGTGAACCCGGGAGGCGGAGCTTGCAGTGAGCTGAGATCCGGCCACTGCGCTCCAGCCTGGGCGACAGAGCGAGACTCTGTCTCAAAAAAAAAAAAAAAAAAAAAAAAAAAAAAAAAGAAAATTCTTCCTTTCTGATGAGCCAGAATCCCATGTACTGGTCTTGAGTCCCTTGTCTGGACCTACATAGAATGGTGTTTTTATCCAGTTTCCCAAATGTGATTCTGATGCAAAGATTGCAAACCACTTGTCTGGATTATATAACCCAAGGGGTTCTCTCACTTGGCCTTATATCGTCTCAAGGACCTGGAGCTTTAAATGCTGGTGCCTGCGTCTTGCCTCCAGAGATTCTGATTGGTTGGTCTGGGCATTGCTGGGTCTGGGCAAAGCCCCCAGGTGGCACTCCCGGCGCGGCCCCTGTCTCCCCAAGCGGGCCTGGCTGATTGTCCCATTGATGGAGGCCCACTGGTTTCACAGTGACTTCTGCCCCTGTCTATACCTGACACTTTGCCCCGTGATTACCTATACAAGAACACAGAAGCATTTGGAACCTCATTTCCAGGTGAGGAAACCCAGGTCCAGCGAAGGGTAAATGACTGGCTCCAGATCACACAGCTTGCGGTCATGTCACCGCCTCACCGCCGGGACGTAGGGCCAGGCCCCCGCTCAAGCTGGGGTTCAGCTGCCCTCGCACTGTAGGGCACAGCTTCCAGGCCACCGTGGTCTCCAGACTGCTCACCTTTCCTGTTGCTAATCCCTGCGCTCTCCTCCAGCCTCCAGCTCCACTCGCCTTTGCCAAGGGGCTGCTTCTGCAGACGGGCTGTCCCAAGCGGAGGCTGGGGGCGTGTGGAGGCTCACCCACTTCCAGATCCGGCCCTGTGACGCTGGCTTTCAGTAGTGTGCACGTTGGAATTACACGAGGAACCTTTCCAAATGCAGGCCTTGGGCCCTACTCCAGCTGCCTGCATCAGGCTGTTTTAGCGGGGGAGACTGCCCAGGTAGACTCCCACCCTGGCCCAGGCCTTCCGAGCTCAAGGGTTGTGCTGCCCTCTGGTGGCTGTGGGGGAGACCAACAGCTGACCCAGCCTTCTGCCTCCCACCTGTCTTAGATCAGTGCTTGAGAACGTGGCTGGAGTTCCCCACTAGCCTGGGGTGGGGGTGGGAGGGTGGGAGGAGGTGTCTGAGAACGTCTCTGCCTTCTAATCCAGCCAGCACGTCTTCTGGCTGGCTCTGAACTGAGGAGAAACCCCGGATCCCCTTGGGAAGGTCCAGGAAGGGCAGGAGTGGACGGGCACAGCTCTGCTGTCAGCACTGCTGTGGGGGCAGCTGCAGCCCCAGTCTGCCCTGGTGTTTTTCTCTCGCTCTTTTCTCCACACCGGCCTTCGCCTCTAGACTGAGAAACCGGGCTTGACTCAGGTGGCACCGGCAAAAGTGATCATGGCAGTTCACTTAGCCTGACCGGTGCTCTGGTGGGAAAGTGGTGTGTGAATCTGGTCCCTGGCAAGCCTGGGAAGAAGGGCAAGGTAGAGACTCTGGCTGCCGGGGTTTCTTTGGTGAGTCCGCTCACTTGGCTGGACACAGACGGATCAGGAAAGATTCCTGTTGCTACTGGGCTGGTGGCCAGAGGGAGAGAGGACGTGTCCGTAACTGAAGCAAGGTGGATAGGCTTCGGGGACGAGCGAGGCACAGATTCGGTGCTGGGGGAGCGATGAGGTGCTGGAGGAGCTGGGTGCTCTGCTCTGCAGGGAATCAGGAAAACTGTGGGGCTGCAGCTCCCGTTGAGCTGGGCCTTGGAGGCTGGGTACATGTGGTTCCTTGGAAACTGGGAAGAGGGAATGGCCCTCTTTTAAGCAAAAGCCCAGCGGCTATAAACGCTACAGTGAGGCTGGGTGCAGTGGCTCACGCCTGTAATCCCAGCACTTTGGGAGGCCAAGGCAGGTGGATCAAGGTCAGGAGTTCAAGAACATCCTGGCCAAGATGGTGAAACCCCGTCTCTACTAAAAAAAAATACAAAACTTAGCCAGGCGTGGTGGCGGACGCCTGTAATCCCAGCTACTTGGGAGGCTGAGGTAGAGAATTGTTTGAACCCGGGAGGCGGAGGTTGCAGTGAGCTGAGATCATACCACTGCATTCCAGCTTGGGTGACAGAGTGAGACTCCGTCTCAAAAACAAAAGAAAAAGAAAAAAAGCTACAGTGAATAGTTGAGTTTGCCTAGGAAGCGTGGAAGTGAAGTCGTGTATTTTGAGCTGGGTCATGACTTGTCACTTAAGCAGAGGTGAGCCCTTGAGAGGTTTTGAAGAGAAGCGATGTGGCAGCCATACTGTATGTTCCACGGACAGACTCCAGGGAGGCCGTGAAACCCCCAGAGCACAGCTTCTAAGAACGTGCCCACTCCTTGGCACCTCACTTCCCCCAACCCTGCCCTGCTCTGAGGTCTGTGCTGTGAAGGTGGCAGAGTAGACTGGACGGCGGGGAGTGGGACTGTCATCATCAGATGAGAGCTAACAGTGGCAGAGGGTAGGCAAAACACTTGTGTTTGCAACATAACGTGAGATTTGACAGCTGACTGAGGGCGGGAGCAGCAGCCAAAACCAGAAAAGCCAGAGGGAAGTTGCAAGCACAAAAAAAAGTAGAAGATTTAATGGGAGAAATAACAATAGCTGGCATCTATTGAACACTTACTAGGAGCTAGGTACAGGCCCGTTCATTCATTTATACAATTAAAACTTTTTTTAAGAAACAGGGTCAGGCCGGGCGCGGTGGCTCAAACCTGTAATCCCAGCACTTTGGGAGGCCGAGACGGGTGGATCATGAGGTCAGGTATAGAGACGATCCTGGCTAACACGGTGAAACCCCGTCTCTACCAAAAAATACAAAAAACTAGCCGGGCGTGGTGGCGGGCGCCTGTAGTCCCAGCTACTCGGGAGGCTGAGGCAGGAGAATGGCCTGAACCCGGGAGGCGGAGCTTGCAGTGAGCCGAGATCACGCCACTGCACTCCAGCCTGGGCGGCAGAGTGAGACTCAGTCAAAAAAAAAAAAAAAAAAAAAAAAAAAAAGAAAAGAAACAGGGTCGTGCTCCATTGCCCAGGCTGGAGGGCAGTGGTGTGATCACAGCTCACTGCAGCCTTGAACTCCTGGCCTCAAGGAGTCCTCCCACCTCAGCCTCCTATGTAGCTGGGATTAGAGGTACGTGCAGTACACCTGGCTCCCTTTGAAAGTTTTTTGTAGAGGCAGGGCACAGTGGCTCACGCCTGTAATCCCAGCACTTTGGGAGGCCAAGGTGGGTGGATCACGAGGTCAGGAGTTCGAGACCAGCCTGACCAACATGGTGAAACCCCATCTCTACTTAAAATACAAAAATTAGCTGGGTGTGGTGGTGGGTGCCTGTAATCCCAGCTACTCAGGAGGCTAAATCATGAGACTTGCTTGAACCCGGAGGCGGAGGTTGCAGTGAGCCGAGATCATGCCACTGTACTCCAGCCTGCGTGACAGAGTCAGACTCCGTCTCAAAAAAAAAAAAGTAGCTTTTTGTAGAGGCAGGGCCTTGCTCTGTTGCTGGTGCAGTCATGGCTCACTGCAGCCTCTAACTCCTGGCCTTAAGCAATCTTCTGTCCTCCACCTCCCAAAGCGCTGGGGTTACAGGCGTGCACTACCACACCTGGTCCCTACAATTGTTCACTGAGCACCTACTGAGTGCCTTGCATTATTTTAAATGCTGGGTATTTGTCAGTGGACAAAACAGATTAAAAAATCATAGCCCTTAGGGAGCTTAGCCTCTAGCAGGGGTGTCAGACAATAACACAGCAAGTGTTGAGGAAGAAACGGAGGCGGCAGGGAGCGTGGTCGTTGAGCTTGGCCGACATGGAGCTGCGACAGTGGTACTTGGGCAGGGGCAGCATGGAGGCTGTGGTCCAGGGGAGCAGGACTGAGGGGCAAGGAGGAGATCTCCGGTTAGAAACGCAGGAGAGATTCTCCAGGGCCTTGCTGGTGCCAGTGACAACTGGGGTTTTCCTGAGACGGGACTGTGAGGAATGGGGGCTCTTGGCGAGGAATGGCGGCTCTAGGCGAGGAATGGGGGCTCTCGGCGAGGAATGGGGGCTCCGGCGAGGAATGGGGGCTCTCGGCGAGGAATGGGGGCTCTCGGCGAGGAATGGGGGCTCTCGGCGAGGAATGGGGGCTCTCGGCGAGGAATGGGGGCTCCGGCGAGGAATGGGGGCTCTCAGGCTGGAGAGGGCGAAGGTGGGTCCGGGATGCTGTCTGCCCACAGGGCCCCTTCCCCAACAGCTGCCCAGGCCAAGGCCAACCCTGCTGGGTTGTGTGGTGTGAGCCATGAGGCTGCTGCCAGGCTCGTACCTCAGGCGTGGTCGTGACACCCCGGCTTCACTGACCCTGCCCGTGGGGACATGGTGCCTGTGCGTGGGAACCTAGGCCTCAGCCGAGGCCCTAAGCTCCGGCACTGCCCAGAACTCAGCTCAGCGCTGGTACCCAGCCCGCCTGCCGTGGCCTTGGGGGAGTGGAGCCCGTGTCCAGTGGGGGCTGGCGCTACACTGTGGGGTGAGGGGCTGGCCTTGTCCCATCGCAGACCTGTCCTTTCCTGGGGCAGGGTGGTGTGGGAGAGGGTATCAGGGCCATTTGCTGAGTCTGCTCTGTCTCTGCCGCCCCTGCCTGAACACTCAGATTCTGAAAGTCAAGAAGACGTCATCCGGAACATTGCCAGGCACCTCGCCCAGGTCGGGGACAGCATGGACCGTAGCATCCCTCCGGGCCTGGTGAACGGCCTGGCCCTGCAGCTCCGGAACACCAGCCGGTCGGAGGAGGTGAGTGAAGGCCTGAGGACCGTGTGGGCAGGTAAGTGAGCCTGATGGGGGCTGTCCCCTGCCTCTCACCAGGCAGCCCACTGTGGCGTGAGGCCACTCAACTCGTGACTGTCCGTTCCAGAACTCTGACGAAGGAACTGGACACAGGGCATGGTTCATTGCTTTTCAGAAGAATTCAGCTGGTTCACATCGAGGAAACCTGAACCTTCAATCAGAGGAAAGAGTGTAGGGGTAAAAGCCTCTAAAAGATGAAGGAAGCATGTTTGGCTGACAGAAGTAACGGGCGCTGTCTTGGGTTGTAGGGGGTTTAATGGTGGTGCCAGTGAGAGCCGTAAGCCCTGGGGTGCCGCCTGCTGGTCTGCGGGGCTCCTTGGTTGGAACCCACACAGCTTTCTGAGCTCTACCGTTTGCTTGGCACTGTGGGGGATACAAGGTTGGTCCGGGGCACCGTGTCCACAAAACACTTAGCAGGAAGGAGAGCTACATCCTCCAACTGCCAAATACAGGCCTGTAGCGATGGGAGCTGAGAGGAGAGAAAGTTCCACTTTGTCGACTCTACCAGCTGAAAACGCAGGCGTCCTCACCTCCTAGAAATCCAGTCATGCTTCTGTTCAGCAGGGCCAGCCTGTGACGTCCCCAGCAGCTGCCTAGAACGCAGGAGTGGCCGGCACACTCCCATTAACTCTGCATGTGTGCCAACGGGCCTGACGGTCCTCGCCAGCCTCATGGTCTGTGTCCAGTACCCCCCATGCAGTCTCCTTCCTCGCCTCCATTCAGCTAGGTCTGCACCAATAAAATGGGCCTGGGCCTGAGGTGTCGCAGGTGGTCACTAGTTCTGGACTTGAAGTGCCTTGGGCGCAGGGACGACGAAGGCTTCTTGTATCCCATCACCGTCTAACAGTGAGCGCAGGGGCTCACCACACATGCGTTTGCTTAACGAGCCCCCTGCAGGGAGTGATTGCAATCTTCCCTTTCCATTGCCTTTCAGAACTCAACTGCTTCTCATTCTTTCAGCCCAGCAGCCCTGGATACTTAATCAGTACTTCCCTTTGAAGTGCTGCTTCATACTGGGGACTGTGTTTCCTTTGAGAGGGAAGAGTATTAGTGAACCAGGTTGTGTGTGCCCCTCTGTGCAGGACCGGAACAGGGACCTGGCCACTGCCCTGGAGCAGCTGC
This sequence comes from Macaca thibetana thibetana, assembly GCF_024542745.1. NCBI lineage: Eukaryota > Metazoa > Chordata > Mammalia > Primates > Cercopithecidae > Macaca > Macaca thibetana. The sequence continues at coordinate 33,484,474 of NC_065587.1, forward strand.
TGCAGGCCTACCCTACAGACATGGAGAAGGAGAAGACAATGCTGGTGCTGGCCCTGCTGCTGGCCAAGAAGGTGGCCAGTCACACGCCGTCCTTGCTGCGTGATGTCTTTCAAACAACGGTGAATTTTATTAACCAGAACCTACGCGCCTATGTGAGGAGCTTAGCCAGAAACGTAAGAACCCATGAGGTCAGCCCCTTCCCTGCCTGCTGCCCATGCCCTTTTCTCTGGAAGGTTGAGAAGCCCAGCAGGGCCGCTGCCTCTGATGCCAGCACAAGGGTTACAGGCTGTCCTGCTCGGGTTAGGTTTTGCTGTTGTGAGCAAGAAAGCTATGTGTGGAAGGTGGTGAAGGGCACCCACAGTCCTCTCGAGCTTTACCAGCTTACTATTGGAGACGTGCTCCACTCAGAGGGGCGGCAAAGGCTCATGTCGCACTCCTGGTGGGGTCCTCACAGCATAAGCAGGCGCAGAGTGGAAGGAAAGGGCTGGAGGGCCCACAATGAGCTTTTCAGACTGCTTGCCTTGTCATAAAAATAAGTGTAATGTGGCCGGCCGTGGTGGCTCACGCCTGTGATCCCAGCAGTCTGGGAGGCTGAGATGGGCAGATCACCTAAGGTCAGGAGTTCCAGACCAGCCTGGCCAACATGACGAAAGCCCATCTCTACTAAAATACAAAAATTAGCCGGGCATGGTGGTGCACACCTGTGGTCCCAGCTACTCAGGAGGCTGAGTGAGGCAGAACTGCTTGAACCCCGGAGGCAGAGGTTGCAGTGAACCGAGATCGCACCACTGCACTTTAGCCTGGATGACAGAGCGAGGCTCCATCTCAAAAAAAAGGTGAAATGTGAACCAAAACAAGTAGTCGAGAAAGGGGGGAGCTGTCTAAAATCTTTTCCAGAGCACATCTGTCCCATAACCAGGTATTAGAAGTCACCGTGTAAAGGCCGGGCATGGTGGCTCAAGCCTGTAATCCCAGCAATTTGGGAAGCAGAGGAGGATTGATTGAGGCCAGGAGTTTGAGACAAAACTGAGCAACATGGCAAGACCCTGTCTCTAAAAAATTTATAAAAATAATTAGCTGAGGGCCGGGTGTGGTGGCTCATGCCTGTAATCCCAGCACTTTGGGAGGCCAAGGCCGGTGGATCATGAAGTCAGGAGTTCAAGACCAGCCTGGCCAAGATGGTGAAACCCCGTCTCTACTAAAAATACAAAAAAAATTAGCTGGGTGCGGTGGCAGGTGCCTGTAATCCCAGCTACTTGAGGTAGGACAATCGCTTAAATCCTGGCGGCAGAGGCTGCAGTGAGCCAAGATCACGCCAGTGCACTCCAGTCTGGGTGACAGAGTGAGACTGTCTCAAAAAAAAAAAGAAAAAAACATTAGCTGAGCATGGTGGCATGCTAGTTCACGCCATCATGGAGGCTGAGGCAGCTCGTCAGGAGGCTGAGGCAGAAGGATCTCTTTGCTTGAGGCCAGGAGTTCAAGGCTGCAGTGAGTTCATTGTGCCACTGCAGTCCAGCCTGAACAAAACAAGACCCTGTTTCTAAAAACAAACAGAGTGTTCACAACGCTGCCCAAGAAGGGCCGGTTTTTGCGGTTGCCCCCATGTAGCAAAATCTGGTGCTTCTGTTTCATAGACCCAAATAGATATTAAGTGGATATGTCTTATTTGTAAATTTAAAAATATTAGCGAATGTTTGGGATTTTATGATATGTCAGAAGCATTACTTCAGGCTTTGGTTTTTAAGTAAAATAGCATCTAATCCTCTACTGAGAACTCAAAAGAAAACATTCCTTATATGCTGTGGTCTTCAGTTATACAGGCATTTTAAAAACAGGAGAATGAGGCCGGGCACGGTGGCTCAAGCCTGTAATCCCAGCACTTTTGGGAGGCTGAGATGGGCAGATCACAGGTCAGGAGATTGAGACCATCCTGGCTAACACGGTGAAACTCCATCTCTACTAAAAATACAAAAAATTAGCCGGGCGAGGTGGCGGGCGCCTGTAGTCCCAGCTACTCGGGAGGCTGAGGCAGGAGAATGGCGTAAACCTGGGAAGCGGAACTTGTAGTGAGCTGAGATCTGGCCACTGCACTCCAGCCCGGGTGACAGAGCGAGACTCCGTCTCAAAAAAAAAAAAAAAAAAAAACCCAGGAGAATGAATATAAATCTTAAATCAGGCATTAAACCCAGCTGAATTGTTGGAAGGAGGTAAGCCTGAGGCCATTCCTGGACAGCTTTTACCAACACCCATGTAAAGGGGGAATGAGTGGGCAGGACGTGTGTGGCTGTCTGTATGGACAGCTTACCAGAGACTGACGGCTGAGGCAGAATCGTGATTCCTCTAACCCAGCAGGGGCCTCCTGACACTGTCGATGCCTCGGAGATGTGAATAGCCACCTCACCGCCTGAACAGCCTGTTTTTGCAGTTGCCCCCACGTAGCAGAAAGTAGGATGCACGGATAGGACTTTAGGGCCCTGGAGAACATGTTTTTGCATAAACCCCAGCTTTGCTCCGCTGTGGCACAGAGCTCTGGAGCCTGGTTTGTGAATGAGCCCAGCTGATTCTGGCTTTTTCTCCTTTCTTGCTCTAGGGGATGGACTGAACCGACAGTTCCAAAAGTATGACTGGCTAAAGCTCGATATGGTCACAGCCATGTAGCTGCTTCCAGTGTAGACAGAGCCCTGGCACGTCAACAGCGTTCCTAGAGAAGACGGGCTGGAAGATAGCTGTGATTTCTGTTTTAAAGACAATGTTTTAAGCTTATAACGCATTCTAAAAGATCCACATTAATATACTTGAATGAAAATATCAATTTACACGTATTTGAATGGCCTTCGTATCATCCACACATGAATCTGCACATTCGTAAATCTATACATGGTGCCTTTATTTCCGCTGTGCAGGTTCTCACTTGAAAATTAAATTGAAAAGCAGGTTTCAAGGAAGTAGAAACAAAATACAATTTTTTTGGTAAAAAAAATTACTGTTTATTAAAGTACAACCATAGGGGATGGTCTTACAGCAGGCAGTATCCTGTTTGAGGAAAGCAAGAATTGGAGAGGAAAGGAACATATCCCTTACGAATGAAAAATTCCACTCAAAATAGGGACTATCTTAATACTAAGGAACCAACAATCTTCCTGTTTAAAAACCAAATGGCCCAGAGATTCGGAACTGAAGTGCTGCACGCAAACACTGGGACCGTCTGACGCCAGTACGTAGGCGCTTGACCTTCTCAATTTCATCTCCCTTTGTTTGGGTCAAAAAGAACCACTTGTGGTTCTAAAAGGTGTGAAGGTGGTTTAAGGGCCCAGGTCAGCCACCGTTTACAAAATCAGGTAACTAACGGCATGCACCTTTTCTCCTTCCATGACATCAAGGCTTTGCTAAAGACATTAAGCCACAGGTGCCGGAAGCTACTGCGATGCCCCGGGAGTAGCCCGGGAAGTTTACAGAAGCTGTAGACTTCCAGTTTCTAGCCGTATGCTCGGCTCATCCATGCCTCAGAAGTGCATCTGGAGAGAAGAGGTTTCTAAGCATAAAAGATGAAAGAGCAGTTGGACTTTTTAAAAATTCAGCAAAGCAGTTCCCTCTCCTAGGGACAGTCAAAACCAAGTCACTTAGGTAGTACCAAAATAAACAAGGAAGAGCTTAGCTTTAGAAACAATGCGCCGGGCGCGGTGGCTCACGCCTGTAATCCCAGCACTTTGGGAGGCCGAGGCGGGCGGATCACAAGGTCAGGAGATCGAGACCACAGTGAAACCCCGTCTCTATTAAAAATACAAAAAATTAGCCGGGCACCGTGGCGGGTGCCTGTAGTCCCAGCTGCTCAGGAGGCTGAGGCAGGAGAATGGCGTGAACCCGAGAAGCAGAGCTTGCAGCGAGCCAAGATCGTGCCACTGCACTCCAGCCTGGGCGACAGAGCGAGACTCCGTCTCAAAAAAAAAAAAAAAAAAAAAAAAAAAAAAGAAACAATGCAACACTGGTCTGCTGTTCAATGGGAAGCTATGGCCTAGGAATCAGTTTAAAAGCACGACGGTGGACGCTGGGTCTGTATCACACACATTGCTGTGAACAGGAATCTCCTGTGACCACAACAGGAGGCTACTGGAGACGCGCATGAGTAAGGGCACTGACAGACTCATGATTTCTTCTTACCGCTTTCCTGTTCCGTAAGAGTTTAAAATCATCAGAAAAGAAAAACAAACTCTATATTGTTCAGCATGGAATACATGCCACGCTAGGGCTGGCTCAATTGAAGTGGGCAAAAGGTTACAAATACTAAAAAGAAATGCTGCCGTGCAGTGTGAAGGCCATGGTTTGGAAATAAATCTTTCTAAAACTATGACTTTTCCTGTTTCAGAGTGGACTTTTAAAAAAGTTTCCCGACCACAATGGAAAAAAAGTTGAACCACGCTGCACCTACACACCGTCCATACATCAGCCATTATAATCAGATTCTCACTGGGGGAGGCATTTTCTTCCCAAAGGGGCTATACAGGCGTCACCCGGAACTAATGGAAAAGGGCTCTAGAGCAGCAAATGACTGGACTATCATCTCTCACTGCCTCTTCCACGGCATCTTCACCTTATTCTGTTTCACTTGAATTCATACAGTAGGCCGCCATTTTATTACAGCTTATAACAGGCCTTAGTGTAAATTCTTCCAGACCAAATCTGAGATACCGTCTTGGTTGTAAAGCAAGAGCATCACCCCTTCTCCCAAAGCCAACATTATAAACAGATTGCATTGTCTCAAACACAGCTGCTCCAGTCTTGAGCACTTCCCAGCCATGGTGACTCAGGCATATCCTGGCAGTTGGTGGATTTTACCCTGTAACACAATCCTCGTGGAAATGACTGAAAGGTGATTTCAATTCAAAGAATGTGTTTTCCTTTCTGTTTTAAAAATATTCGAATGAAGTGATGGAAATTCCTTTGTTAAACATCAAAAGCTTTCTCCTTGAAAAGATGCTTGGTGTATCTGAAAGTCACGTGGGATATCTGGTGCATTCATAAGGTCAAAGCATTCCTGACCTCTCCTCTTAGGATCCAGCATTAACTGCTGAGATACTCAAGGCTTCCTTAAAGGGTCACAGCACTAGCGCCTGGTTTTATTGTCCAACAACTTTATTAGTTGTGCTCACTGAGAATTGGAATATAGAGAGTCCTTTGAATGTAACGATCTTGTTTTCAGAACCTGGAGTCAAACCAATTAAGTATGGACTTACAAAGACAATTGATCATATGAAATGATACCGCCTAAGTCAAGGGCATAGAGTGACCGACCATGTGGATAGAAAGATGAGTCCATCGATTGTCTTCAGATCCCATGTGTTCTCTCTAGTACATTGCTTCTGACAGAATAACTCACAGATTTGAAGTCTGTTCCTTCCCCCGATGAAGAGGAGATTGGCCAAAAGGTAGATGACAGGAGGGAAGAGGAGCCAGAATGAGCCACAATGGTCAGTTCAGCAAAGCAGAGCGGCCGCACAGGGGGCCCATGGAACTCACACAGAAAAAGGAAACATGCTGCTTCAGTAAAATGCCCGTGTTAACCTAATTATCCAAATCACCGATCAATTCTGGTTTTTTTAACATGACAGCATTTGAGCCAACACTAAACTGACCTTAATTAAGGAATGAGTTAGGTAGGAAGAGGCACTTTTAATCTGGAGGAAGAAATGGAAGACTGTAATAGGGAAAATGCAGGTTTAGGAAAAAAATAAATGTTTTCCTTTGATGCTGGCCAAGGACCCCTCTACATAATACTGTTCTCTTGCTGGAAAGCATCAGGGACAGAGTTATTCCAAGCTCTGCAACAGGGAAGACTGTACTTTGACCTTCGTTTCCTGGGGAAAGGGAACAACTGGTAGTCTTAAAATGTCAAAACTTTTCTTCTAAATAGTACATTCATTAACTAGTTTCTTCTGGTGGTGCAAAGAACACTCCCCACAGTGAGCACTATCACTATACAGTTTCCCGAGGAGAGGTGAGAGCGGCGGAGACTCACCTGGAGGCAGCTGCTACTTTTTAACTGATGACAAGGCCTTGCAAATACCCCCGAGAACAATTTCACTGTGCGCTCGCAGGGAAGCAGCAGTCTGGTGTGGGCTCCTGTGGCGTAGACATCAAATGTGGAAGACCTGATGGTGTTACTGAGTGAGGATGCCAGGCTGAAGTGAAACAGCCTTGCGAAAAGAAAGGGAAGATGGGATGTGCTAATATTTTAGTGGCATGCACTTTCCAACTGTCCATGGAGCTCTCTTTATAGATGAGATCACTGAATGTCACTGTTCTGTACCACAGAACTGATGTTCTCCAGCCAAGGTGATAACTACCATGATGTGCTGTGGAATGTCCTAGGTTTTCACCGGGAGGGTCTTCCAGGAGCTGACATACTTGTGGCCATACCTGGTCAACCCTCCTAAGTCCCCGACCTGTTAGAATGTCTGTCCAGAGGCCAAGCAGTGCTTCCAGGTATTCCCCCACTTCACTCCACAGCCCTACCCTTATGATGGCATACGCAGGGGAGAAGGGACACACTCGAACAAACAGAAAAAGAGTGAGAAATGCATCTGCTGTCTTCACCCCCTTCACTTAGCACTTTGTGATCATTGCTGGGACAGATTGCCTAACCTTGTTTATAAGCAAAAATATTTAATCAAGAAAGCTAATGAAAGCTCATCAGCAATGCCTGTGGATTCTGTAACCACAAAGCACCTCACTCAATGTCTACATGGAAAACAGCTACATAATTGGAAGCTGAGACCAGTCCTGGACCTAACCCTCACTCTTGTTTTCTGTAGTAGAACATGCTTAATATTTAAGTGAGCCTATATGGTGACTTTGTACAAATTAAGACTTCCCTTCTCCCAAGGCCCACAGCATGGCGAGCAGAGCACAGGCTGCACATCGGAATTTGTCCTGTCAGTCCTTATGCAGTAAACAACTGGCGCAACTGTTTGCAGGGGACCTGCCAATACTGCTTTGCAGGGCCAGGAAAAGGATAAAAACCGGCAAAATCATTGCCTTGCCTCTCCTATGCTTGAGGACATTAGAACAACTAACAAACTCTGGGCCAGGCGTGGTGGCTCACGCCTGTAATCCCACCACTTTGGGAGGCTGAGGCGGGTGGATCACGAGGTCAGGAGATCGAGACCATCCTGGCTAACACGGTGAAACCCCATCTCTACTAAAAATACAAACAAATTAGCTGGGCATGGTGGCGGGCGCCTGTAGTCCCAGCTACTTGGGAGGCTGAGGCAGGAGAATGGCGTGAACCTGGGAGGCAGAGCTTGCAGTGAGCCGAGATTGCGCCACTGCAGTCCAGCCTGGGCGACAGAGTGAGACTGTCTCAAAAAAAAAAAAAAAAAAAAACAACTAACGAACTCTGATTAAGTTCCTCATTCTGTAATATGGGAATAAAAGGAATACAAACAGTGATTAGAACTGTGAAGGTGAAATAAGGCATGTGAGAGCACTAGAACCATCTCTGGCATGTTGTAAATGCTCAACTACTATTTGCTAAAAGTATAATTATTGACATGAGGTTTTTTTAGGAAAAATTATACACTCTAAACTCAAATGGATGTCATAATCAAGAGATTATCACTAAGGGCAGGTCCTGGTGCACCAGAGAAGAGGAAACATTCTGGTATGCAGCGTGTCGCTGAGATGTTAGATGAGATAATGCTTGTGTGGGAATTTGGGCAGATGCTCTTAGTCGTGTCTGTTAGCAATCTGATAGCCTACAAGGCCGTCTTGATGGATATGATCACCACCTCAAATTCTTGGAAAGATAAGTGTGTGTGGAAAGATGTAAGAAATTAAGAGAAAGGGAAACAACTTCTTAGCTACATTTTATTTCTATAAAACATCTCTTAAAATAATTCAAACACTGAAATGTCCACATCTCATACCTTTCAGGAGAAAGGAAATGAGCAGGCATTACTTTCATATTATTGAGGGAATCAGCTCAAAGCCTGAGGAAATTAATAGTAGCTGTGAGTCAAAGCCATGTCTCCAGGTTCACGGCTCACTCCCCCAGGACAAGCCTAGGTAGGTAGTGGCTATATCTGGTATCCCTGGGACAGAAATGCAGGTGAGAAGGGGTCTCAAGAATGCCTCGAGGGGGAAATGGGTGACCCAGAAGGTCAACAGTTGCATTTCTTGATCTAGAATGTTCTCTAGAAGGAAATGAGAGTCCCCTTAAGGCACACTGTAGGTACTGACTGATTTCTGTGGGCCCAGAATTATCACTTTAATACAGAGAGGATAAATTGGCATTCTTTGTTGTTTTCCCCCCAATAAATCATTACCTTCAACAGAGCAGTTGAGATGAGGTCTAAGAACAAGAACTTTTCTATAAACAAGTTGGATTTATACTGAATCTTTCCTTTACCTTCACTTAGAGGGTATGTAAGTTGGAAGCAGGAAGGAATGACCTACTATCAGCTCCTCCCCCAAAAAGGAAGGGGAGCTTGAGAAATAGTTTTTTAAATGTATGAGCAAAAAGCAGGAGCACAGTAGGAAGCAGTCCTCATGAGGTAAGGAAGTGAAGGAAGAACGGGGATGCTGCCACATCCTGTTAACTCAGGAGCTGACCGAGAGTTACCTAGAGAAAGCCAATGGAGGCCGGGCGCGGTGGCTCACGCCTGTAATCCCAGCACTTTGGGAGGCCGAGGTGGGCGGATCACAAGGTCAGGAGATCGAGACCATCCTGGCTAACACTGTGAAACCCCGTCTCTACTAAAAATGCAAAAAATTAGCCGGGCGCAGGGGCGGGCGCCTGTAGTCCCAGCTACTCGGGAGGCTGAGGCAGGAGAATGGCGTGAACCCGGGAGGCGGAGCTTGCAGTGAGCCGAGATCGCGCCACTGCACTCCAGCCTGGGCGACAGAGCGAGACTCCGCCTCAAAAAAAAAAAAAGAGAAAGCCAATGGAAAACACTAGCTCCATTACCTAGCAAAATACAACTGGCCAAATCACTGTGGCTGAGTGTTCAACAGGTGGGGAAATAAAGCAGCAAGTAGCCACTTCCATACCACATTTCTTCCTTATTCTTTCCTTTTGTGGGCAGCACAGACTCAAACATCCTAGCCTCACGAGCACCTCCTTTCAGCAGTTCAGGGATGAACCTGGCTTCGATCGGCGCTTGAATCTGCTCAGCCAGTGGAGGATCCAGAGTTGGCAAGTGTTAATATTGGAACTCCAAGTATTGTATCACTTTTTTAAAATCAAGATAACTCACCAGTTGTATCTGCTCTTCACCTATGCAAACACAAATAATAGCAATTAGAATAATCCAATGCAACTATCAGAGCCCATGAAGAAAAAAATTGTTGCCTCGCTAATCCCATTCCCCCCACTCACCTCTAATTACTTATCCAAGTACACAAAAACCCTTCAAACATCAGTCCCTCAGTGGGACACCAAAACACAGAACATAAAGACACGCTACACGATAAAGCTGGAAAGACACACAAACACACTCCCAGACCTTGTTTTGACCAATTTTTAAATAGTATTGCTTTAGGGAGATTTTATTTGAAAACATAAATTTCAAAAAGAAAGCACATTTAAAACATCAGGTTTTGTGATCAGGGTAGGTAAAGTATTATTATTATAAATTTCAGGATCTAAAAAATAATTTATTACATTTACTAAGACAAATCTAAGATGACCTTTTTAAACCAAGCCACATGTGCCCTGCATAGTGACGTCGTGACCCTTGGGCATGGAGAGATGCAGGTTTACTCTTCCTTCAGGGCTGGGATCAGCCAGAGGAAAGAAAATTATGCCAATGCTCAACTAGCATATACTGATTAGGACTATTCTGGTTTATTACCCTGGCATTGAAGAATTCAGGTGAAGATGGTGCCATTCTTGAACTCTGAAAGCCAAACTAGAATCTGCAGAGCAGCCTCAGTCTTAACATTCAAGCTTCTTTTTCCTACTTTTTATTTCAGTGATATTTAGGACACTCTATATTTCATAAGAGTTATGACCTAACTGGCTCTAAAAGCCCAAGAATAAAAATCCTTACCACCTAGCAAGAGACCCATAGAACTGGTCAGTAGTAAGACTGAGGTCACGTATTGGAAAAAACATACTAGCCCAGGATTAAAGACAGTGCCCATCCAGCAACAGAGATGTTGCTGGCAACTAACCATAGCGGTGGGTGACCACTGATGAAAAGTGCTGAAGAGACCTCAGAAGGTCATCCGGGTTTTCCTCCTGCCTTGACACAAGACAAATGTGTCTCTCTAGGCAGACTGACTTGCAATTGCACTCACAAGTGGGGACCCCAGGTCTCTTTCATGTTATTTTCTCTGTATACATATTTCAAAGATTCCTAAAGGCAGCATTTTTACAAGGTGGAGCTGCAGGAAGCTTTGGGGACTTGACAGGTCTGAGCAGAAGTCCAAAACAACCCCCCCTTAATGGGATTTTAGCAGGAACCTGGGGGTGAAGAGGAACAGTGCAGTCCCTGAGAGGCAGCTGAGAGTACGGGCGAGCACCCTCACACTCCAGGATGAGGGGCGGGGGGGCAAAAAAAGAGTGGGTGCAGAGCCCAGCCTGCTCATCAGGAAAGATGAAATTCTAAGGGGATTAAGAGCTAACAAGTCAGTAGCTGAGGAGCCCACAGCTAAGCTCTCTCAGCTGGGGATTTCTATCCCAATTCCTCCTAAGTAAACCCTCTTCCGCTAAAGCAGTGGGTCTCCACAGGGGATGTTCACAAAGGACATGTGGCAATGTCTAGAGACATTTTTGGTTGTCATCTCTGGGAGGGGTGTGCCACTGGCATCTAGTGGGTGGAGGCCAGGGATGCTGCTGAACATCCCACCACAGAGAATGATCAGAATATCACTAGTGCCAAGGCTGGGAAACCCTGTCCTGGAGGGGGGCTTTACCCCTAAGTTTTCTCAATTTAGCATGAGCCGAGGCCCTTGGGATTTACAGTCAGATGAACGTGAATGCCCCACCTCAAGCCCTAACATGCCTAACATGCCACTGCCACGTTGAGCAGAAGTCCCCAGTTATCCCAGAGTGTTCCACAAATGTCCAGACAGCTGCTGGAGGTTCAAATTCCAGCCAGTACAACTCCAACCTTACATCCTTCTGTCTGTCTCTCCTGAAAAGCCTTCTATTTCTTTCTCAGAGCCAGGGCTACCCCGATGGCCATTGCCAGGATGGCAACAGCAGCAGCGCCTCCAAACAGCAGTATAGACTTGCCCTCAGACAGCGGCAGGGGCTTCATCTCGCCGGCGGGGGACAGTCTAGACTTGCCCTCAGAGAGCAGCAGGGGCTTCATCTCACCGGGAGGGGACAGCTCTTCCCCAAGGCTCTCTTCCCTTGCGTTTGTCTCCTTCTCACTCAGCAGCGTTTCTGTAGGTTCCGGCGCGGGGACCACCTCCTTCACTTCAGTAGGTTCAACTGTTGCTGCTTTCACCTCTTCTTCATCAAGTTCTACAAACAGGGATGTAGCAGGGCTGGATTTCTCCACTGTGATCACTTCTGCGTCAGGTTCCCTTGTCCCCAGCAAGGAGGTGGCAGTGATATGTGGAAGCAAGGGGGCTGGGGCTTCAGGGAGGGCCTCTGGCAGCTCCCCCGCTGGCAAGACCACAGAAGCCACAGCAGCCTCTTCCATGCCCTCGGGCACTTCTTCTTTCTCCACATGCACGATGTCAGAATTAGAGGAGTTGTTCTCACTCTTCTCTCCAGCTCCGTTGCTGTCTAAGCTTTTCACTTCTTCAGGATCCATTGCAATCTGCTGCCAGGACTCAGGGCCTAGAGAGACTGGTAGGCTTTCTGTGTGCCAGCTCTGGCTAGCTGACAGCGAGACAGGTAAGCTCTCGGGCTGCCAGGAAGTGGTCACAGTTGGAGACTCTGGGGGACTGACCTGTCCAGAGTTGTCGCTGGGCAGGATATAAATGTCATTGCTATCTTCTGCAGTGATTCCAGGGTATTCCTCCTCCTCCGACTCAAGACTAAACACAGTGCCCTAGAAACGAAGGACAAGTGTCAGTAATAAAAATCTATTTAAAAAATAAACATCAATCTGTAAAGCAAATTCCTTCCTAAACTGAAGTTTAAACATTCCAAAAAAAAAAAAAAAAATTAAAATCCAAAACACTTCTGATCCCAAGCACTTTGGATGAGGGATACTCACCCTGTATGTTCAATGCAGTAATTAATGCAAAATAGCAGAGAAAACAAAGGCAAGACCTTGTGCTCAAGGAATGTATCACTTAGTAGGGTATAAAAATAATGCTGTGTCATAGTGAAAGTGCTGTTAAGAGTTCATATGGCAGTGCTGCTTTCCTTAGAAGAAGAAAAAACAGTTCAGATGGGAAAAAGACCTCTTTGGGTAGAGGTCAGAGAAAGCAGGGAGATCACAGAAAGCTTCACGGAGGGACTAGCATTTCTATCAGGCATCTGAAGAGCGGGTAAGATTTTGGCAGGCGAAGGGTACACAGAAGACACAATGCAGGCCAAAGCACAGAGACAGAAAAACAGAGGATAAGGACACAGCCCTGTTTAATGAATGCAGAGTGCACGTGAAGAATAGAAGGTCAGTGAGGACAGGACCATGGAGAAACCTGAATGACAGAGAGCCAAGAAATACGGACTTCATCCAACAGGCGATGGTTTGTCACTGACATCTCTGAGGTACAAAATTGCAATCAGAGCTTTGCTTTAAAATTCCTCTGATAGCAAAGCCAGAATGGAGAGATGCTGCAGACACAGAGACTCTTGCTTCTTTCTTCAGGAAGTCTGAGTGAAAGCAATAAAGCCCTACAGCGCAGGCTGTGTGTCTATGTCTATTAATAACAGGCCACCGCGTGCCTACTGCTTATCACGGCTGTGTCAGGCACAAGGGCTATGAGGAAGAATGGGTCTATTCTTACAGAATTTACTAGGCAGCTGTGAAGACTGACATATGAATAACTTCAATACGATACAGAAAGCTTTATGACAGGTGTATGCACAAGGGGCTAGGCCAACCCAGAGGGTAAGTAAGGCACAATAAAAGGACAGAAAGAGAACCAATGGAATGGCAGGTCACCGAGATGTACAGAAATTGTCATCCAAAGGCTAGACAACACTCATAAAAGCTACAGGGAATCTGAATAGAATATGTAAAGCAATTAATTTCTACTTCATTTTACGATGATGGTTGCTATTCGTCTGAAGTAGAATAATTTCATTCTTCAACCAAGACCAAAAACTTTCTACATATATCAAGGATCTAATATAAATCAGAAGTCTATCAGCCCCATAAAAAAGGAAAAAATACAAATAAATCACACGACCATGATGTTGGCATCATACTGCACCACATTCTACCACAACCCTTGCTCCAACCACTTCAGAGGCCATGGTAAGCATCAAGCATGTTCTATGAGTATGGAATAAGCAGGGGGGTAAAATAATACGGCATGACCACAACATTCACAATCAAAAACAACTGGCTTGTATCCAGCTCCAGCTGTGCACCAGCTGTGCGAATCTGGACACCTTGCTTGGACTTTCAGATTTCAATTTCTTCACAAATAAAAGGGGGATGACTGACTAGGTAGGATTGTTTTTATTTTTAGAGTTGGGGTCTTGCTCTGTCACACAGGCTGAAGTGCAGTGGCAGGATCATAGCTCACTGTGGCCTCAACCTTCTGGCCCCAGGGGATCCTCTCAGCCTCCTGAGTAGCTGGGAGTAACAGCATGGGCCACTGCACTCGGCTAAGTTTTTTTATTTTTTGTAGAGATGAGTCTCTCTATGTTGCCCGGCTGGTCTCAAACTCTGGCTTCAAGCAATTCTCCTACCTCGGGTGTCCCAAAGTGCTGAGATTATACGTGTGAGCCACCACACCCGTACCTGAGTCCACTTTTAAAATGAGGTATAGTTTTTTCTTTTGGTTTTTTGTTTTTGTTTTTGTTTTTGTTTTTTGAGACGGAGTCTCGGCTCTGTCACCAGACTGGAGTGCAGTGGAGCGATCCTGGCTCAGTGCAACCTCCATCTCCCAGGTTCAAGTGATTCTCCTGCCTCAGCCTCCCAAGTAGCTGGGACTACAGGCGCACGCCACCATGCCCAGCTAATATTTGTATTTTTAGTAGAGACGGGGTTTCACCATGTTGGCCAGGATGGTCTCAATCTCTTGACCTCGTGATCCGCCCTTGTCGGTCTCCCAAAATGCTGGGATTACAGGCATGAGCCACCACGCCCGGCCCAAGGTACAGTATTTATAGGGCTTAGATTAGTACTTTGTATATAGGAAGTAATCAGTAAGTTTTGCTATTTCATAACTTGTTAATGTTTGTGTTGTCATTTTAATTGTTGTTTTTGGTGGTATGGGTGGTAGGACAAAGAGCTATTTTAAAATACCAACTGGATGGGACAATAAGAAGGTGCAAACAATTGGAAACAATACCTTTCCTTGGCTAAAGAAGGTAATTTACAAACTTTTCCTTCCTCCTCCATCTCTTCTAAATAGAGATAATACAAAATTTGAAAGTAAAATATGTCTTTAAAAATTACAATACTGTAGTATACAATTAGGAAAATTGGAGGGCCCATTGGCTTGGAAGAGAGAAAGGGCTTCTAGGCCTCCAAGCTTTTGAGGATGACAGCTTGCCCCAGCCTCAGGGTAAGGACCACTGGAATGGTCCAGAAGAGGATGCGTTCAGGAGAGGGAGAAAGGGAGAGGGAGAGAGACAAATAGAGACACAGGGAGGGTTTGGTTCAGCTAAGTAAGAAAAGACATGGAGATCCTAACCTGTATTTAACTACTATTAAAAAAGAACTAAGTACATTTTTAAGTCCAATGTGGAAGGAAGCCCATATTGTACAATACCCCTACATAAAAAACTACAAAGTAGGCCGGGCATGGTGGCTCACGCCTGTAATCCCAGCACTTTGGGAGGCTGAGGTGGGTGGATTACGAGGTCAGCAGATCGAGACTGTCCTGGCTAACGCAGTGAAACCCCGTCTCTACTAAAAATACAAAAAATTAGCCGGCCGTGGTGGCGAGTGCCTGTAGTCCCTGCTATTCAGGAGGCTGAGGCAGGAGAATGACGTGAACCTGGGAGGTGGAGCTTTCAGTGAGCCAAGATCGCGCCACTGCACTCCAGCCTGGGGGACAGAGCGAGAGTCCATCTCAAAAAAAAAAAACTACAAAGTATTATTGAGAGAAATTAAAGATATCCTACAGGGATATATAGATCATGCTCACAGATTGGAAAACTATTGTAAAGATGTCAACTATTCCCAAATTAAACCTTTGGTTCACTACAATCTCCAATATAAAATCCCACCAGGTTTTTTCTTATGGAAATTGACAACCAATTCTAAAATCTATGTAGCAATTTAAAAAGGCTAAGGAAATTTAGCTGATCTTGAAAAACAAGCTGACACTCAACTCATTACAAAGGTACACTGATTAAGACTATATAAGTATGTAAGAGCTTAAAAATAGACCTGGCTGGGCACAGTGGTTCACACCTGTAATCCCAGCACTTTGGGAAGCTGAGGTGGGAGGATTGCTTGAGGCCAGGAGTTCAAGACAAGCCTGAGCAACACAGTAGGACATCGTCTCCACACACACACACACACACACACACACACACACACACACACACACAACTGGCCAGGTGTGATGGCGCCTGCAGTCCCATCTACTCAACTCAGGAGGCTGAAATGGGATGCTCCCTTGAGCCTAGGAGTTTGCGTCTGCACTGAGCTATGATCGTGCCACTATAGTCCAGCCTGGATGACAGAGCGAGACCTTGTCTCAATTCCCAAAAAAACACAAAGAGGCAATTAGACCAATTAAATAAAATAGAATCCAGAACTAGATATACAAGGTCACATGATTTGTGGCAAAGATAACTCTGAAAAAATGGATCCTATTTACTAAATGCACATATATATATATATATATATATGTATATATCTCTCTATAGATATATATATCTCTCTCTACTTATTTGCATACATTTATACATAATAAAATGTTTATATAAGCAAAACACATGTTTAGAAAAATGTACACCAAACCATTATGAGTTATTTCTAAGGGGCAAGGGAACAAGAAAAGTGTGCATCATAAAAATTTCTTGGCTGGGCGTGGTGGCTCACGCCTGTAATCCCAACACTTTGGGAGGCTGAGGTGGGCAGATCACCTGAGGTCAGGAGTTCAAGACCAGCCTGGTTAACATGGCGAAACTCCGCCTCTACTAAAAAATACAAAAATCAGCCAGGCATGGTGGCACGTGCCTGTAATCCCAGCTACTCGGGATGCTGAGGCAGGAGAATCACCTGAACCTGGGAAATGGAGGCTGTGGTGAGCCGAGATCGCGCCATTGCACTCCAGCCTGGACAACAAGAGTGAAACTCCGTCTCAGAAAAAGAAAAATTAAAAAAAATTAAAAATTAGCTGGGCGTGGTGATGTACACCTGTAGTCCCAGCTACTCAGGAGGCTGAGGTGGGAGAATCACTTGACCCCGGAAGGTCAAGGCTACGGTGAGCCATGATCGTGCCACTGTACTACAGCCTGAATGACAGAACAAGACCCTGTCTCTAAAGAAAGAAAGAAAATGAAACCCACAATTTCTAGGTGTACCATTCAGTGGTTTTTAGTATATTCACAGTGTTGTGTAACCACCAGAATTACCAGAAAATTCCCATCATCCCAGAAAGACACCTTTTGGTAGTCACTCTCCATTCTCCCCTTTTTCATCACCGGGCAATCACTAATCTACGTTCTACCTCTATGGATTGCCTGTTCTGAGAGGTATAAATGGAGTCACACAATACAGCCTTTTGTGTCTGGCTGCTTCCACTTAGCATAATGTTTTCAAGGCCCACCCATGTTGTAGCATGTATCAGTACGTCATTCTTTTTTTTTTTTTTGAGATGGAGTCTCATTCTTTCGCCAGGCTGGAGTGCAGTGGCGTGATCTCGGCTCACTGCAACCTCCGCCTCCTGGGTTCCAGCGAATATGCTGCCTCAGCCTCCTGAGCAGCTGGGATTACAGGCGCCCACCACCACGCCTGGCTAATTTTTGTATTTTTAGTAGAGACGGGGCTTCACCAAGTTGGCCAGGATGGTCTCGATCTCTTGATCTCATGATCCACCCGCCTCGGCCTCCCACAGGTGTGAGCCACCGCACCCGGCAGTAAGTACTTCATTCTTCTTTATGGCTGAGAATAATATTTCACTGTATGTAGGCACCACATTTTACTTATTAATTAGCTGGTGAACATTTGGGTTGATTCTACCTTTTAGAATAGTGTTGTTAAAAATGTCCACATACTAGTTTTTGTCTGAATGCTTTTGTTATTTTGAATACAGCAGGAGCAAAACTGCCAGATCATATGGTAATTTTATGTCAAATTATTTTCCAAAAAAATTAGAAAAATATTTCTAAATATTCTTGGAATTCCAAAACATTCTGAAAATAATGATGTTGAACATTTTTTCATGTGCTAATTGGCCATTTGTATATTTTCTTTAGGATGATGTCTAATTCAAATATTTTCCCTATTTTTTTTTTTTTTTTTTTTTTTTTTTTTTTTTTTTTTTTGGCCATTTGTAGGCTGGAGTTTCTCAGCTTAGGTTGATTCTCCTGCCTCAGCCTCCCAATTCTGGGACTACAGGCGCCCGCCACTTCGCCCGGCTAATTTTTTAGAGACCTAGCCAGGATGGTTTTAAACCTCGTGAGCCCGTCTCGGCCTCCCAAAGTGCTGGGATTACAGGCTTGAGCCACCGCGCCCGGCTATTTTCCCTATTTTTAAATTGAGTTGTGTTTTTATGTTGGATTGTGAGAATTTATTTATTTTTTTTGAGACAGAGCCTTGCTCACTTGAACTCCTGATCTCAAGTGATCCAGCCACCTCAGCCTTCCAAAGTACTGGGATTACAGGCATGAGCCACCATGCCTGGCAGGTTTTTAAGTCTTAAATAAGACTGCTACAAAATTAGATACTGATATAATCGTAAGGTGCTTGTAATTAGGTTGAGACTAAAGGAAACAGGGAGATAAACAAGGCATCCTAAAAAGTAGTTCTATGAGAGGAACCAGTAGTCTATGCTAATTAATAATTTTTAAAAATCTTTTTAAAAGATCTCTGCCATCAGTGCCATTCCTCATATGGATTCCTTTCCCAGACTTCAAACCCCGCATGACTAAAACAGACTGTCACTGCTATGATCTTACGGGATTTCATCTCTTTCAAACTCTCATTACATTTTCATTAGTAGAGGCATAATGTAAAACCATTACACATTTCTGGGACCATCATCAATAATGAACGCTAACAAAGAGTACCTCACAAGCAAATGCAGTACATGATGTCTACACGCCCATCAGCTGCAGAGCTCACGCCATACAGCCAGCCAGAAGAGATGCTTGTCGTACTGAAGACTATGAACTACAAGTACTAACTCCACATCATTTCTGTCTTACCCCACACCTAATATTTTAGCGAGCATCTATCTCATCATCTTCCCCTTTTATTTAATCATTAAGTACTAAATATATCTTAATAATATATCTATTCCTAAATATATCTTCTAACATCTAAATCTATCTCTTCCCTTCCATCAACATTTTCTGGTATTACTCTAATATAAGCAATCTTCTTTTCTCTTCCTCCCTCCCTGTATTATTCTAATACAAGCAATCCTCCCCTCCCCTCCCCTCCTGTTCTTTTCTCTTCTCTTCTTTTTGAGACAGAGTCTCTCTCTGTTGCCCAGGCTAGAGTGCAGTGGCGAGAACACAGCTCACTGCAACCTCTGCCCCCAGGGCTCAAGCAACCCTCCTGCCTCAGCCTTCAGAGTAGCCAGGACCACAGGCATGCCCCATCACGACTGGCTAATTTTTACATTTTTTGTAGAGACGGGGTTTTGCCATGTTGCCCAGGCTGCTCTCAAATTCCTGATCTTAAGCAATCTGCCTGCTTCGGCCTCCCAAAGTGTTAGGATTATAGGCTTAAGCCACCATGCCTGGCCTCAGTCGTTACCTTTCATCAGAAGCAATGCAGAGACTCCGAAAGGCCTGCAATCCAACTTGGATGATGTAAAAAAAACAAAACAAAACAGTAATTTAAGCCAAAAATCTGGAAATCATATTGGATTTCTCCAATTCCTGACTTCTTATCATCAGGAACTGTGCTCTTTAGGTGCTGGTAATACAACAATCTCTACCTTCAAAGAGTTTAAAATACAGTAACAGAGGCCGGGCATTGCTGTCTCATGCCTGAAATCCCAGCACTTTTAGAGGCCCAGGCAGGACGATAAGCTTGAGCCCAGGAGTTAGAGACCACCTGGGTAAGATGGTAAGACCCCATCTTTGTAAAAAAAAAAAAAATAATAAAAATAGCAATGGAGACAAACAGGGTACTCTGGGAACATGAGAGATTCATGGAAGACAGAACAACAACGTTGGATCTTTTTTTTTTTTTTTTTTGAGATGGAGTCTCACTCTGTTGCCCAGGCTGCCTGCCACCACACCTGGCTAACTTTTCTAATTTTTGTATTTTTACTAAAGATGGGTTTTCACCATGTTGGCCAGGCTGGTTTTGAACTCCTGACCTCAAGAGATCCACCCATCTCGGCCTCCCAAAGAGCTGGGATTACAGGTGTGAGCCACTGTGCCTGGCCAAAGTTGGATCTTAAAGAATGAAAGAGAAAACCAGCAGATCAAAGATGAGCAAGATATTCCAGGCAGAAGGAAAAGCATAAACAAAAACACGGTGCTGAAAAGTATCATTGTATATGCAGACTACTGGCTCTTCAGCATGCCAAAGCATAGGACAGGGAGTGAAGAAAGGCAAAGCTGGAGCTGGAGGAGGAGGAAAGATTAGGCCAAAGAACAAGAAGTAAAATATCAGCGCCTGTCTTCATATAAAACATTGCCTCTACCTCATAAAAGGTCCATGTTTCCCCCTCGGTCTTGCGGAGACATGAATTCAAGACCCTGTCCCACAATATGGCACCTCATACACACCCCCAATTACTTAGAGGAGAAAAGATGAATCTAAGGTACCATCCGGCCATTACATAAAGGCTTAGTTTGAATGTTACGAAATAAAGTAGTTCTACATTTGAAGTCTATTTATAATTTTGACTCTTTCAGTTAAAAAGCAAGCGGGCAAATTCATACAATATTTAGAATGATACATTATCCCTTCTTGAGCACATTAATGTTTTCCTAGGAAACCCAACATAAGTTTTTGAAAGGCTACAGCAGTGTGAAGGGCATTAGAGGAGGCAAAGTCAATCTTCACTATCACTAGGGCCGTCATTTAACCCACATCTCTCTGTAATTGGGTACTAGGTGCTCCCTCTGGGAGGGGAGGCTTATCTTGGCAATGTGACTCATTGTGCCCTATAAATGCCATACTAAATTCCCAAGCGCTGTCTCCTTATTCATATAGATACTGGTATTAAAATTTTAGGGGAGCAGAAAAGGTTTTGCAAATATGAGGAAAGGTATTAAGACCTCTCTGCCTTAAAACTGTGCTTTCATACAAAGCAGCATACCATTTTAGGGGAAATTTTAGACTCCCTGAAGCACATCTATGGACTCCAATTTAAGACCCCTTATCTGGCTCCATCAGGGTCTGGCTTAAATTCCACTGTATTCAATCTTCCTCTCTTATTTCTCCTCAACTCCTAGACAGCACTGAGTCTGGGCCACACAAAGTATCACAATATCTATTTTGTACCATACTTCTAATTTTTTCACATGTATTAGTCATCTTCTCAACGACACCATAAATACTTCAAGGGAGAAAACATGCCTTCAACTTCTTTGTTATCCCCCAGGTAATACCTAACATATGCTGAGCAAAGAGTAATGCTCAATAAATGCTTGGATGATAGGAAAGTTGGTCCCATCTTTGATATAAAAACTCTAAACATCAAGTACTGTTAGGTAGCACTCTTCATTCATCTCTGTATTTCCATACCTCCGAGCTGCACCTGTGTCTTCACTGTTCAAGGTCACACAGCACTGGTGCTAAAGACAATTCCAACCCCAAACAGAGTGACTGAAGTCACACTGTCCCATCAATCCAGAAAATCCAGAATGCTCTCCCAATTCTGCCCATCTGAATCCTTCTTGTTACTTCTAAACTCATAGGATTTATCTGTTACTCCTTGCTATAAAACATACAGGAAATAGTGTGGATCTGCCTTATATCCCTAACTATAAGCTCCTTGAGACTAAGGATATATTTTTATAATATTTTTGTTGCACTGGTTTCTTTTCTCAGCCACACTCTTCCCATGTGCCTCATAGGATTCAATACATATTATATTAATATAATGAAATGTTATGTATAGTTATATTAATATAGGTTGGGTGCAGTGGCTGAGGCCTATAATCCCAGCACTTTGGGAGGCCGAGGTAGGTGGGTTGTTTGAGCCCAGGAGTTTGAGACTAGCCTGGGCAACATAGTGAGATTCTGTCTCTACAAAAAATACAAAAATTGGCCAGGAGTGGTTGCGCATGCCTGTAGTCCCAGCTACTCGGGAGGCTGAGGTAGGAGGATCCCTAGAGCCTGGGAGGTGGAGGTTGTAGTGAGCCAAGTTTGCACCACTGTCCTCCAGCCTGGATGACCAAGAACCTATCTCAAGAAAAAAAAAATATATATATATATATATACACACACACACACACACACGTAATTAACACTGAAGTCTTTGGAAACTTAGTAAGGCTGGCCCAGTTCTTGAACCTGGGGTCTTTTCCATTGACTAGCTGTCACTTCTCTTTCTGCATCTTTGCATACTTT
This sequence comes from Macaca thibetana thibetana, assembly GCF_024542745.1. Taxonomy (NCBI): domain Eukaryota; kingdom Metazoa; phylum Chordata; class Mammalia; order Primates; family Cercopithecidae; genus Macaca; species Macaca thibetana. The sequence goes on from NC_065587.1 coordinate 33,506,274, forward strand.
GCCCACATAGATGAAACATTATTTTCTTTTCCTTATGATTTTTAGTAGAGATGAGGTCTTGCTATGTTGCCCAGACTGGTCTCAAATTTCTGGGCTCCAGTGATCCACCCAAAGTGCTGGGATTACAGGCATGAGCCACCATTCCCGGACAGAATATCCCTTTTTTTTTTTTTTTTTTTTTTTGAGATGGAGTCTCGCTCTGTCACCCAGGCTGGAGTGCTGTGGCCGGATCTCAGCTCACTGCAAGCTCCGCCTCCCGGGTTTACGCCATTCTTCTGCCTCAGCCTCCCGAGTAGCTGGGACTACAGGCACCCGCCACCTCGCCTGACCAGTTTTTTGTATTTTTTATTAGAGACGGGGTTTCACTGGGTTAGCCAGGATGGTCTCGATCTCCTGACCTCGTGATCCGCCCGTCTCGGCCTCCCAAAGTGCTGGGATTACAGGCTTGAGCCACTGCGCCCGGCCAGAACATTCTTTATGTGCAATATAATATGTATCATAACCTGCCATTCTTGACCTGCAAGTCTCTCTAACGACGAAATATATGTTTTCCAACTTCTACTATAAACAAAGAAGAAAGACATTCACTGAAGGTCTGAACAGGACTGAATAATCTCAGAGCATAACCAAAGCTCAGTTTAGGATATATCATAAATGGTTCAAACACACAAAATTCAAAACATAACAACACTACGTTCTAGCAGAGGCCTTTTGTTACTGAGTCATGGTCCCCCCAAGCTACCTAAGCTGAGCTAACGAATCCTTGGCTGCTTTACAACGCAAGTCCTTTACTTCCTTCAAGATGTGACCATATGTCTTTACAAAGCCTTCCCTGATTAAGCCCTACTTTACCTCACAACTACCTTTTTTTTTTTTTTTTTTTGAGATGGAGTTTCACTCTGTCATCCAGGCTGGAGTGCAGTGGTACGATCTTGGCTC